>NC_081251.1:79726838-81074312 GCF_030490865.1 Poecile atricapillus
AACCTGGGCATCCAATCAACATGGGAACATGTATTGCATAGCACACATACAGGATATACTCCATGGATACATATACAGCAGCATGTCAGGAAGAATTAAGAAGGGTTACTGCAGAGAACAGATACAAATGAACTCTGAATAGCAATAGAAATATCACAATTGCTCCATCTTGGTCTCTAATTTAGAATAGTGTCAACAGCTACTTTTATGTAACTTCGGCCTCTACAATCCTCAGCCCGGTTTTCTCACTGTGGTAGTAATAACATCAGGAGTTTCTTCACAAGGGAATGGGAATGTTCTAGTTTGGTCTGAGTTTACCGTATTCAAAGGCTGGATACGTTTGTGTGCTGACATACTGTGCTCATATTTCAAGAAACTTTGTACATAGAATTTCTAGCACGTTATATGTGATCTCTGGCAGCAAAATTTTTTTGCAAGTGTAATCCAAGAAAAAATTTATCCTTACGAAGCTGCTGGAATGTAAACTTATCTGGGGAACAAATATGTCCTTCATTGAAACTGATTATAAATCAGCCAGGAAATAAATGAATTGGCAGAACTGCAAGTACAGCAGCATTTAGATCAAAGACAGAGAAGAAGACTCAGAAGTGACTGATATTAATAACCTTTTACTCTGGATGAGCCACAGCCAGGCCAGATCTACAAGCAGTTTTGATCAGAATTTTCTCATCAGTTTCATGCCCCACAAATCCCTGTATCTCTCAATACTTCAAACCAAAATACATGATAGAAGTATCTTTGACTAAATGTTTTGGTTTGCATATTAAAGATCTTATATCTGACATGCTTAAAGTAAGCTCACGCAATTGAAGCTGGCTTGTGGAAGTGGGTTCTCTTTCAAATATAAATAGAAGTCTAATGAGAAATAAATGCATGCTTAAAAATAGTGATAAGCATCTAAAATGTCTTCCTTATTATTCTTTATCTAACACTTATTTCTAAATAGAAATATGGGCATGAACAGGTCCATCAGCAACTAAACTGACTAAGAAAGTAGGGGGTTTTCAGCAGGCCCCATTCTTCTTCCTGATCTAGATGCATAGTTAAGATCCTAAAATACAAATAATTATTTCCTACATTCTTCATTAGTCTCCACAAAAAAAAAAAAAGAAAAAATGCAAAAAGTAAGAACTACAGCTGAATCAACAAACGTAGTATACAAGTAAGAGCAAAAAAGCAAAGTATATTCATGATGCAATTACATAATAAAACTTTTGAAAACAAGTAATTTTAAGCTAATCTGCAAAAACTATGTTATTTCTTTATGGTGCATGTTCTTATTGAGAGTGTTGAGATGTGAGTGAGAACTGGAAGTCGTTCAAAAAAGGAGTGCAAAATGAGGTATGTTTATCTTTACAATCACTAGTAAACTTCTATTTCAAAATCAGCTGCAAAGTTTACATTATTTTTGCCCATTTATTGAACATATCACTATAGTACACTGCTTTTCTCCTCTAATAACTTGCATAGTTGAAAATATGACACTTATGTAATATCACCAGTGCCAGACCTTTGCCCACACTAGATAAGAATTCTGCTTCTCTTTCCTGAAGAGTAGGAAATTAGAGAAGCAGGATGGAGAAACCAAACTGGAGAGCACAGGACAGTCAACGCTTCTGCTCATATAGTGCAGTGCAAAATTCAGGTTAAGCTGTGGATATGCAAGTGAAATGAGGCGGTAATTCAAATGGCTGACAATGATGCATTTGAATTCTTTTAGGAAAAAATGTGCCTGGACTTTACTCCATTGCTTGTAGCTCCATTAGAATGTACTGCACATCTTTTTCATTAGAATCATTAAAATCAAGGGATTGATTTGTCACCCAGCTTCCCAGCCAGGACTTTATTCTCCCCTGTTCCCACCACCCCTGCAGGTCACGGATGACACAGTGAGTATCAGTAGCAGAACTTCATCAACAGAAACAATGCTAAGGAAAAAGATTGAAAAGCTGATTTAAATTGGAAAGGAGCCCTGATCCATGAAGCTTACTTGATTAAGAGAATAGAGATGTCAGGTGTCTGGATGATTGCAGAAACAAAGTAGCATTTTAGATGGGACTAGATTGTCATTAAAATTATACAACTAAAATTCGGGGAAAAGCAGTTGTGTGAAGGAAGTAAAAGTTCTTAACTGCCTTCCCATGGCATGGATACTTCTCCAGTTCAGCCTTAGAACAAGGAGAAAATCAGAGAACAGAATCTAAAGAAGCTCCTGCCTACTGTGTTAGCAAGGGACAGCTGCATTGTAATGAAAGTAGACAGTACCTGTTTCCTGCCCCACACATTAAACTCCAAGTAGAAACACTACTAATCTCAGATTTAGGGCTTAAGACACATGAAGCTATCTGACCTTGGAGGCGGGCCAGAAGTCTAAAGCTAACACACAAGTCCCTGCTGCCATCAGTTCAAACATTACCTTTTAAAAAAATAATTTTAAGATACACATTCTTAACGTTAAATGCAGACAGTCAACACCTAGCATTGTTATTTTTCCTACTGTTCTGGGATTTTCTTATTGTGTGCTTTCAAAGAAAAATATTAACATATTCAGAAAGACACACAGGACTCATGCTTTAAATCAGGTAACACCTTGCTCTCATGAATCTAAATACTTTTATTCAGGCTGCTAATCACAAGGCATAACAGCCTTGAACTTGTTTGATGCCCCAAAACATAACTTCAAGAGATTTGCTGGTACCTAAGTATGCTGAAACCTCATCCTAGCATGAGCTAGAAGCACTTCTACTAATTGTTGGTTCCACCACTTCCATAATTGCATTACCCGTTGAAAAAAACCCACCAAGGCAAATGTGATGCTTTTAAGCTTAAAACATAGTTCCTCAAAATACCGTTCAGTGTCACTGCCATCCAGATGACACACTCAAAACTAGATGACTACAATTAAGCATACATCATACAACGGCTAGCAAAACAAACAAACAAGAAGTCAGATTATCTTTTAATAAAACATAAATTAGATGACACAAGGACCTCATTTAAATATTGATCCCACAATTCTGCTGTGCCACTCTTCATCCATTTGTATCATAAGTATGATTGCACATCATATGTCACTGACCCAAGACACTACAAAACAACTTTTGGACTTCAAAAGTTGTAGCTACATCTTCTAAGAGTAGAAACATGCATAGAATTATGCAGCCTAGTCCAGAGAACATAACTTGCATCCTGAGAGCACTTCAGAGGCATTACTGTGGTATGCTAATGAAGCAGCAGCTTGTTTATGCTGCAACCTTTAGCAATGAAGGATGGAAGCCTACACTTGACCCCATGTTTGCTTCCCACGGTTCTTCATAATTAGCTTATATACATACATACATATATCTATATATACATATATAAACATATAGATATAAATGTATACATATACATACATTAAATGTATACATGTATGTATGTATGTATACATTTAATTCAATTATCTCTCATCCATTTTCTCCACTCTGGAACATGAAAATAGAGACATTTGCCTATCCTTTCCTCATTAGAGGAAAAGAATCCTCTCAGTGTATTAACATGTTGAAAACACTTCCATCAGCCTCTCTCTCTCTGTCCTGCCTTCCCAAGCTGGCTCAGACACCTAGATAATGAGGGTTGACAGCACAGGCTCTGTGATACCCATCCTGAGGTGATCACTGGGGATTAACAGCAGTTAACCTGCTTCCTCACAGTGACATTAATTCAGTGCAAGTAGTGCAATTCTGCACAAATAAATGTACAATAAAAGTGCTTTTACACATTGCATCAAACACCTTCTTCATACCTAGTTTTGTGAATTCTGGAGTTAAAGAGCACCTGTAAGAAATCTTTATGCTCCTCAGATTTATCATAAAAAGTAATATCCCAATGAGCTTACTTGGATGGATATTGCAAACCGAGAAGGGCCCCGAGACACATGTAGATAGACAAAATCCTATTTTTTTTATCAGAGATGGAATGAGAAAAACTCAAGTGGCAACTCACTGAGCCCGCATAAGTGTTTGTGTACTGTGAAGATGGCTCAGGTCTAGATGAACCATTTCTAAATTTATCTGGTGTTTTTCCAGATGAACGGCTACTCCACGAAATGCAGCTCTAAATGTACATTTATGTATACAATTCAAAATATTTTTTTTTAATGTCTCAGTTTGCAATGCTGATCTTAACCACCTCTTACTATACTCTTTGTGCCACAAGAGTACCAGGGATTGCCAACATACAGGTGTAGTTAGACCACGCTGATGTTTTCTGCCCTCAGCAATTATTCAGTAACCAGCCAACGCTGTACCAGCTTCTTCAACCCTCAAAATTTTAAGGTAAACTGAGAATTTCCAGGTAAGTTGCAGCCATGACAGCCCAAAGCCAAGTGAGGGGGAATACCACTCTTACCTTCACACACGGGGCAGCACTCCCCGGGGACCTTGACAGGGTTCAGGCAGCTCTGCCCGCAGGCCGTGGCCACGCAGTGCGGCTCCCCGTTGATGCACTGGCAGAACGTGCAGTCGTCCTCCCGCCAGCGGTCCCCGTGAGCTTGGATCTGACCATTGGCATAGCAGCCAGCAGGGTTATTGACTGGATAAAGTGGGTCTGAAATGAGAGCAATTGCAAAAGAATGTGTGTTTTAATTAATGTTTTAATTCTTTTTTGTTCTTCAGGGCAAAGTGGTTTTTGGATCTATTGACTCTTTTTTTTGTACCAACATTTTTAAATGTCCCACTGGAATGACTCATGTCAGCACCACAATGCTCTTTCACACTACGAGCAAAGATGAGGCCTCTGGCACACTTGTTGCTGGAACAGGAAGAGAGCCTCCACCTCATTCCACTTTTGGATATATACTACCTTTTTGAACAGGGTCAGTTTTCAATTTCATTTCAGTTGTAGTTTTGCCCCTTGAAAGCCAAAAGTCTCATTTACCTGCTAGCAATCAAATTAAGATCTGGGTGCTTAAATAACAGAATTTTAGGGAGCATACTTTGTGTAAGATTTCTCAAGTTTCATGCAAGTCTAACCCATTACTTGAAATAAAAGCAGCTTTTACTCTTCAGAATTAATAGTAGTCCAGGGATGTGCTAAGTTGCACTGATCTGAATACTCAAAAGGACGATTAAGTCTTTTAATTTTTATTATATTTTTGACTATTAAGATATATACATTATATGTGAACGTATACAACTTATCATGGTGGCTAATAAAAGGTAGCTGTCAGGCCCAGAAATGAAGTATCTGAGAATGTACAGCAAATAGGTCAGGCAAAGCAAGCAATACTACAAATTACATATTAAAGCAAATTTAATAGATTAAAAGCAATAAATATACCTGAAAAGATCTTTTTTAGCAGACATGAAATAAACACAAGTGATTTATTATAAGTTAATTTTTCAGGAGTGTTAAGATGCAAGGACTGGGAAGAAATAAGATGTCTTATCTGAAGAAAAAAGGGGATTGAATGAAACCTGGATTATTTCTTTGAAGTTTCATCAATCCCCTTTGGAAGGAAGGCAATGAATTTTGAATGTAGATAAAACCTGTAGCAGTGCCAGTAAATGTTGTCTTATTCTAAGCCACTTTATGACACTCCAAACATCCTGAGCTGTACTTACAATCAGAATTTTAGTAAAATTCTGACTAAGCCCAGAACCAGGTGGTTGGAAAACAAGGCATTTAAAAATTAAAATGCTTCCTAAATTCTTAACTTTGCATCTTTCACGTTTTAGGATGATCTTGCATCTGTAAGTAACTGGTTTGACCTAGCCAAAAATCAAATCATATACAATGAAACGCAGTGAATTTTATCAGTCAACTTATCATTCAACTTATGTACATATGTACACTAACAGAGGACTACAGAAAAAGCACAGAAAAGGCATACAAGACTTGTGCTACTTGTCATAGTCTTCTATGCACATAGTTCAAAGTGCTCAAAGCACATAGTTCATGGTACCCTTAAAAGGTCACTAGTATTTAAAGCTATCAATTGAGTCCCGCAAATTACATCTCCTAATGCTGCTATAGCCTACAGAATTTTGAGAAAGAACTCCTCCTGTAGTTAAGTCAAGAAGTCAAGAAGAGCTTTTGCCTGTATTACACAACTCACACCAAATTTACTACTTGCCATTTTAGAATTCCTGGAGAAAAGAAAGCTTTATATTTCTTGATATTTCTATAATCAAGTAAATATTTGTAGGAAGCAACTAATCACCTTGACAACAAGTCACGAAATACTCAACAGAAGAAGAACAGGTAGAAAAATGCCACTTCTTCAACTGCTTCAGAAAAGCATGAATGGGTGGGCTGATATGTTTTGCTCATTTACAATACTTGACCTTGTCAATTTAGGTGTCAGCTTTACTGAAGTTATTTAAAAAGGGATGAGAGCCACCTTTTTTTTTTTCCTTTTCTTGAAAGTGTTTAAAGGAACCAAGGCAACTATAATATGTTAATGGCACCAGCTGTCTAGATTCACTTAAAAGAATGCCACCAAAACAAGAGGAATTTCTAGTAAAAACACCATGTATCTTACAATCCAATCACACAGAATTCAGGTCAGACTTCCTGCACTTAGTGCCACAACCCCTATCAGAAGAATACACAACAGAAAGAAGTAAACCATATAGCACCAGGTGGTTTGATGAAGGACCCCATAACTTGGCAATAAGCCACAGTCATTACTAGAAAACAAAGACTACTCAATAATTATATAACATTACCCATTTTATTCTTACTAAGGACTTGTCTTAAAGAAATTTCCACTGCAGACTAATACACACCAACTCATCAACATGAAATGAAATGCTATCAGGTTTTCTTGCTAGTCTGATTCAAATGTTGCAAAAATGGAGAAATCAAATTTTATTGTGGTATGATGATGACAGAACAATTTATGGATAAATAATAAGGTAGTTGAATATTTAAATCATCAAGGATCATAAAGGACATATCTAGATCTGCAAATCCAATGTGGAAAACCAGCACCCATATCTGAATATGACTGAGAGATCAGATAAAGCAGATATATAGATACATTATTTTTATATCTATATAAATAATTGTCACAATGATTTCATAATACCAAATCTAGGAATATTCACAATGAGAAAAAAATAGTAATTATAGGATTTGAAACCCAGAGATTCTATATATTATATAAAGTGAGCAGCTCATACAGTAATTTCTTCAGGAGTGGATCTGCACTTAGCTGGGGGGAAGGTTCACCACATCAGACATGCCTTCTCTATACTTTTTCAATCTGTCATTAAATGACAGTATAGCACAGATTTTTTTATTTTTTTTCTCACAGCATGAAGGCTCTTGTAAATGTAGGTGCAACTGCACCAGGAAACACCAAAAATCTAGGATCCTGCCTTCAAGTATAGTCAGCACCAAATGTCTAGGCCATGTCTTAACTCAGGGCAAACATGGATTGGTATCTCTCTGGAATACTTAAACCTACAACATTTGCATTTCAGTTTCTCTACATGTGAACACCATGCATTAACCTGATACAAACATACACTAAAATATATAAAATATACACAAAAATATAAAAAAATTACAAATACTCTTTAAAAAATTACTTCCTAACTTACCCACCTGATACCTTTTCATCCAGATTTTGGGTTTAAATCTCTGAAGCTTTCAGTAGCTTGTAACAAAACAAGCCATTTTTCACCAGATCCTGTGGTGAGTGAGAAGGTCCAGCTCTAACAGGTGCCTCTATTAAGTGTATTTTTATGAGATACTTTCTAATTATCTGCTTGGAATAAAACATGACTATAATGGATCTTCTGGCTTATTTGCTCCTGTAAAGAACTACAGGAACACTAGTCTTAAGGAGACTGCAAAGTGTTTGAAATTCACAGTAATTACTAGATTCCTGTCCTCTGAGGAGGAGATTTCAGATTTCCAAGTGGTTTCACTTATTGAGAAGATATTCCTATGTCCACACTTAAACAAAGGGTTTAAAAGTGCTTCACAAGCCTTTTGGCTACCTGGTGGCCATAGCCTGACCCTCACTGAGGCAAGATGCAAGTGCACAGCACCACCCCTATTTTCCTCTACTGGAATTCTGGTTGTATTCTGGAAGAAGATGCCTCAAATACATTCTAATATAAGCAAGAGGGTCAATGTGAAATGTCCCAAAGAGCTCTTTTTAGGAGGACTGCAGGCTTAGCAAGGCCCTCAGCAGAGCAGAGGAGGAAGAGAAAAACATTGATATTGGGTTGCTGCCCCTTTGCTTTGCTGCAATTGTAGAGGAAAGAAGTTGTGTGCATTACTCTGGCTGAACAGAGTAAGAAGCAAGTTGCAAAGAAATCAAAATCTGTCTCAGGGCCACAACTGCAGCTCTGGAGATGCCCGTCTAAATGTCTGTGCAGAAATTAGAAACAGCTTTTTGTGTTGTTTGTCAAAAAGGCCCCCCAAAAAGCACTGCACACTTGACCATGTCTAAGAAGTAGTGCCAAGGTCAGAGAAGCACTGCAAAGAACCTGACAGCACACTCAGGCCCAGCAAAAGTGTAGAAAGAAGCGGAATTATGGAGGAATCCGCAAACTTCAGAAGAACAAAAGCCTTTGTTTTCTCATGTCCATTGAACAGGCAAATGAAAAAAAAAACCAAAAAAAACCCCATCAGAACTAAAAGCAGACAGGATTAAAAAGAGACTGTACCTTCACAGACTGGGCAGCACTCTCCTTCTGGCACATAGTACCTGTCACAGTGTAGCTCACCACACTGGGCAGAGAAACAAATAGAGACACCCCCTTGGCACCGACAAAATCGACAAGCATCCATCCGAAACATGTCTCCATCATAATATTCCATGCTGTTAAATATGCAAGTTGGCTTCACTTCTGAAAGAAGAAGAAGAGAAAACATATATTTTACAGATATTGTTAACAGGAAATAATTAAGCTTACCTTGCTACTGACAAAAACAGATTTAAAAGAGACAGTCAATTTTTCTCTCATTTTGTAAACTCAACTACAATTTCATTTTAAGAAAATGGCATATTTTATTTTCTGTTTCAACAATGGAAGAATATAAAATGCTGTTCAAAATAACCTTCAGAGCAACTCTCTACAATTAAAAGTCTTAATTAAAAAAAATTAAAATCTAGGGAAAAGGCTGCAGTATTGGTATTTCTTTGCAGGTGTTAAATATTTCTCATTCTCTATGAACCTGAATATAGTTCAAATTTTAGCACACAAAACAATATGCTTTTGTTTTAAGAAGTCAGTTTCTGATATTTCTTAAGTGTAATCTTTCTCTCTGTAGGACTGACTTGACCACCTGACTTGGTACTCAGGTGGATAAATTGCACTAAAGTTGTCCAGTCCATAGGTTAAAAAAAAACCAAAACAAACAACAAACCATAAAACAAAATCCAAACATTTTGTGACTGCATGATCTGTTATGCAGAACTAAACACGTCCTTTTCCAAGCAACCTGGAGCAGTAATAACCATCTCACAACCACAAAAAAATCCTCACAACCAAACAAAAAATCTCAATTGTAATAGTAGTTACATGAGCTACTTTATTATTTCAAAAACATAAGATAGGTATTTTTTGTATGCCTCCATCTACAGCAGAGCCTTGACAGAAAATTAAAGCCAAACTTTGTGGGAAACTAAGATCCCCTCAAAACTTTCAAATATTTTGGGAAGAACATTTACTTTGTTAACATTCAAAAAAGAGGAAAAAAAGATGTTAATTAAACAGTCCGCAGATTTAATCAGCTTTTTCTCATTATTACTACTATTTTATACCAAAGAAATTTGTTTCCAGATTGTGAGGAAGATCTACACATCATGTATACATCATAAGGTTTTCATAGAGGTTTTGACCCAGCAGTTACCCCACATTTATGAACCCACCTCCATCACCTATTGCCAGCAAAGACCACTCAGTTCACCAGCCCAACAACCCCCAACAATGATCCCCCCCTTCCACAAACACTGTGCAGCTCCACGGCTTAGGGCTGAATCACTGTGACTCAAGACATCATAGAAAATACACTCCAAATTTATGTTCAACTATAGTACTCCACATTAGTCATTATGAAATCATGACTTCACAGTATCATCATTATATTACTCAATTACTTATGCCCCCTCCCTCTTCCCCACCTCAAAATAAAATTTTGGCCTCCTATGACATTAGCCCAAAATTTGTGAAAGCAGCCACCTGAAGTACAGCAGTATCTAGTCCACCAGTCTGTTTTTCTCAGAAATTGTAAATCTAGCAGTCTGAAAAAACAAGAGTTCTGCAAACAGAAAGCTCTTTGTTTCAGCAACAACATTATCAAATACTGTAGGTAAATCCAACATGTTCCATTGCATTTGAAGCAAACAGCAAAGGAAAGAAAGGAAAACTGTCCATGTTTGTGATTTCTGTAGAGCAGATGGTAAAGACTATTTACTTACATGTATAATGCCTTGCCACAAAGAGTTGAAAACTGTGCCCACTTAATGATCAGGTGATTTTTCTTTTGCTTAGTGATCAATGTCACATGGGAGATGAAATATTTTTAAAGGAAAAATCAGCACCTGCAGATTCCTTTCAATCTATCCCAATTCTCCTAACTTTTGGGAGCTAAAAACTTTACATCTGCGTTTCTCTTGACAGTAACACAGGTTTTCTTTAAAACTAAAGCATTTCAAGTACTTCTTTCAACATATGCTTATACTGTGGCCCAGCCTTGAGTCATTTGAAATGATTGTAAAGCACAGAGATGAAACTTGGAAGTATCCTGAGCGATGTTTGATTTTTATATGCCTGTTCTGTCTTCAAGGCATAATGTAGAAAGCAGCATAAAAAATAAGAGCAAGAGGAGGAAATACCACTGTGTCCAGGAAAACAGCTATGACCTCATTAGAAAGCAATTCACATAAACAAACACTTGAGAAATATTTCAAGTTTATGCAGCTCAAGCTGTTAGTTTAGAAGCCTTCTCAAAAAGGAAAAGTGCCAACACAACTCAAAAGGCCTTTAATACATTTGCTTCTGGCTTGACTATTTTGATTGCAGCTTTCCAGATTTTTACTGATTCCCCCATACCCGAACAGTAGAGATGAATTCCTGCTTCATTAGAAGTAGAAACATCATCCCCCATTAATTATTGTTATTTCTAAATGTCCAAACAAGACAATGCAAGTAACTGCAAATCCTGTAAGGAAACAGCATGTTTTATTCCTACAATGAAAACCACTGTAGAATTTCACTCTGTGTGCATTTTTACCACCCAGCCTTACGGTAAGTGTATATATCCAGACTAAACTATAGACTTAAGCCTACGCATCCAGCTATGAGACAAGGATTACTTTTGTTAGAACCATCTGTAAGACTCCAGTCTTGAGACTGAGTCAAGGCAAAACAAGCAATAAAACAAAGAACTCTAGCTTTAGATACTCCAGGTAGAAGCCTGATGAAAGAGTGAGCAACACACAGCGAAATTATAATAATGCATTTCTTCCACTATAATATGCTGAAACGTCTTTCAGTTTCCTCTTTTTGGTTTGTTTTTTTTAATTTGAGTTCCCTGTTTTGGGGTTTTGGGGTTTTTTTTTGTTTGTTTGTTTGGTTTTGGTTTTTTAGTGCCAATTTTATTGCCTTATTGATCTCAGTATGACAGTCACCAAGGGATAAAAGAACATAAAGCTGACATTAAATAAATGCATCTTTTCCTAAATTAATGAATTCTTTGTTCTGCCAAAAAAGAGAAGACTACAGGTAAGATTCTTCAAGCTTAAGTATGTCACAAAGGAATTCAAATTGCCAAAATGTCATAGCACAAAGCAGTTAAACATATCTGAGACTTTAAATCCTGTTTGTGATGCAGACAACTACAACAAAGCAATGGGCATGAGACCCAGGCCATGGCTTTGTGAACATAAAATCAGTGTCTGCTAGCTCTCAGATAACCCAGTACTACAAGATCCATCCAACCCAAGCACTGACACTCAACTGCCCATCTGTGAAAGAAGCCAGGACAGAAGGGAGAGTCCTCAGAAAGTTATAGGGTTTCTTTTGGGCAGTGGAAGAGCAAATAACATCTCTGCTCCTAGATAGAGTCAAACATGACTACAATTGACTTGATTTGGCATTAAATTTCCTGCCACAGAGTTAAAAGAAAAATAGTAACAAATTTAGCTCTACAGGGAGCTAAACATGGGATCAACATGGGATCCCATGGCCACAGCCTTTTTGTTTTGGGGGTGAGAGCCCAAAAAGGTGGCACTAAACCCCACAGCCTCACAGTGCACAGTGATCATTTCTCAAACTTTTATCACCAATCTGAACTGAAAAGGGACACAATCTGTTTTATCAAATTATTTTTCAAGCCTTCTACATGTAAATCTAATGAAATACATACTAGTTCTATGGGCTGAACTACTCCAAAGTAAAACTTCTGTCATTGAGATTTCTGCAGTTTCCTAATACTTACAGCTTTCTTTAATTAGAGTCATGGAACAGCTCAGAAACACATGCAAGTTTGGCAAACCATCCCTTGTGAGGCAGCAGTTCTGCACTGTTACACCAAGCACATGAGATGCTTCAGGGCATCAGCTCTCTGTAGGCAAGTCTGGGCATTTTCTTCCGTAGTATCAGAAATTCCAGCTCTCCAAAACCGGAAGCAAGAATCAAAACAATTTTCTGTTGTTTAAAGGATTAAAAGGTTCAGAATCCCAGGACTTCAGATGTTCCTTCAGTATAAAGAAGTATTTGTACCAGAGCCTTGGAAAGAACTCGGGTAATTGCAGTGAACTTTCTATTAAATGAAAGGGAAGGAAACTGATAAATTTGAATCCTGTGTCTGTATAAACAAAATAAAGAAAAGCTTTCAATTTTTCAAAAGTTGAGCTGATAGTTTAAAAAAGAGAGTACCATGTCATTGGAGTTGGCCCATAACAATGCTATAGGACAACTGTATGCTGCTGTTTCCTTGCAAGAATATAAAAACAAGCTAGGTAGAAAAAACTCTTCAGGTTGTGCTGCTTAATTTCCCTAAGCAGCATATTCCTTATTATTGCAGCATATTCCCTATTAACACAATTACAGGACTGTTCTGAAACAGTTCCTTTGGTCCTGCATATTCTAAAAAGGTGATCCAGAGACAGAGAAACCAGAATTAAAATAAAACTGTAACTATAATTTGTAAATGAATGCATTTACTTGTAGAATTACTTAAAAATACTTTCACAGCTTAATGGAATGAAATACTATTTTGTGGCAACTGCAGTATGTAAAAGAAATTAAATGATACTTGGGATGCTGAGAAAACCCAAGTTCATCTCTACCTGTTTTAATATTTTTTTTTAAGAATTTAAATTTTTTAAAATATTTTCTTTAAAACCACCAGCAATGGAGGAAATGCAACCTACTTATTAAACAATTCCACAGTTTTATCTACAGTAACAGAGCAAAAATCATGGAAGGGGTAATTCAGATTAAACAGAAACAGCAAACAAACAGAAAGGAAGCTTCTCCTAAGCTTCATTCCCATCGAGGTCTCATGCTCAACAGTTTTTTTCTATCCTCCAGTATATAAATTTCTTGCTAAAAGGACTCATCCTCAGGACACCTCAGGGTGTCCCCACCTACAACCTCTCTTACAAATAAAATGTACATCTTTCTTTCAGTTTTAATTTTTCTCCATCAGGTCATGTTTTTTTAGTGTTTGGTTGTTTCTGTGACTTTCTACAAGGCTATTCCCCTTCTTTCTCTTAATTCCTTCTAGAAATTAAGCTGTGCTGCTTTTTAACATCCCAAAGTCCCACTACAGGAAAGTACCAGGACAACAAAGGAGGAGCTGGGGCCACAGAGGGTGGTGGCTATGCTCTAAAACCCCCAAACAGTGACTGACTTTCTTGGTGAAATTGTCAAACAATCCTTGGAAGCAAGACATGTTCTTCGTAAAAGAGGAATGTGTTTAAATCGCAGTGGTCTCTGTCAGTCCATCACAGGAGAAAATACATGTTGTGAGCCATAGCCATGGGCATGTTAGTAGGGCACAGACATCTGAAACAGGACCACTAATAGGTACTGGCACAGCTCATCATGCGCTGCCAGGACATTTGTGAGAAACCTCTAGTGCATGAGAGAAGTTAAAAATTGCAGGGGGAGGTAAAAAAAAATAAATAAAACAAATCTCCAAACCTGTAACACAAGGCTGTGGTCTGGCTATAACACATCTAGCAATGTCTCCCGTGCTTTGAGAAAAATAATGAATTCTAATCTTGACTCCAAAGGTATAATCAACTTTAAAAGTCCAAATTTAAAAATCCAGCAGTATCTGAGCCAGAACACTACTGAAGGTATTAGTCTATCAAGAAAATTAAATTCACTTTGGCCTTTTTTTTTTTTTTTTGCAAAAACCCTTACCATTTCACCAAAGTAAACACTATAAGTATATACTTTTTTTTTTTTTTTTAACTTTTAAACCCAGGCAAACTGCACCACTTGACATCTAATATTCTTTGTATATGTCATATCATTTCACAGAACCTATACTGCATCTTGTTTTTCACTAACCAACATGAAATAAGTAAAATAGATTTTGTCCTTTATTATTTAAAAAATAATTTTGTTTTGAAAACTCAGTCTCTATGTCCCATTGAACAACCCTCCCATTCCTCATGAACCACTGTTGAGTTTTGAGTCTGGTTTCACATCCAGCTGTGGGTCCTGACAATCCCTACCCTATCTTTTCTATCTATTTATCTACAGACCACTTTTTACCAGGAATTTTGGTTGCCTGGCTTTCAGTTTTCTGTGTTTTCCTTTTCCCTTCTGTTTTAAATAAAACTGGTAATGACTTGCACTGTTTCACATACTTTTCCCAATTTGACTAGGGCTAATATAATGTAGGTTCAGAGGATCTAAAACATTTGACTTGGTTTGGCACACTGACCAACTTTTTTATTACCTAGACCAAATTCTCATCCAACTGTGACTGGTGATTAGCCATGATTTTCAAGTACCTTTCAGATATTCTGACTGAACTGAAAACAATACACCTCCAAACCAAACCTCAGACCACAACAACTAAATCCCTCTACATTTCTGGTATCAGATTATCTTCCTTTAATGTTAATCTTATTATGAACCAAACAATTGTACCAAACAATCTTTTGCATCTTACAAGCTGCATTTTACATCTTCCTTTTTTAAGCAGCTGCCTATTTGAAGTCTACCACAAAAATCTGTGGTTTTGGATGGTCAAAGAGAAATATGCAGTACTGTTCAATTAGTATTAGGACTATTTAGTTCTCAGCTCCAAGACAGAGTGTTACCTTGGTCAAATTCTTATTTCTTTAGAGCACATATAAAGTAAGTTTAATGAAAGTGCAATAAGGACTGCCAAGATTAATGCAATAAATAATGGGAACTCCATTGTAGATGGTGTCTGTGAAGTACTTCACTTGGACTTCATACCTCCTTCTAAGGTGAGTATTTTCCTTGCTGACCCTGTATTCCCCATCAACTCCCTTCAGTACTCACTGATGCTCCCTTTAGAAACAGGCCATTCTCATCTCCTTTTAGAAATAGTGGAATGACCTTTATCCTTTTCTGCACTGTGAGATTAATAATGGATCTGCAATTGCTGTGAGGAGCAAATGCACCAACAGGTGAAAAAACATGTGATTAAAGAAGATTTTTAATCTCTCTTCCAATGCAGTACCACTGTGTAGAGATGCAAGTGTGAAAATAGCCAGAAGGCACAGAGAAAAAAATAAATGTCTCCTTTATATGTCAGTTTATCTTCTCAAATGAGGCAAAAAAAAAAATAAATCACAGAAACAGTTATAAAATACTGATAATGAGTCACATCAAATGGTCTTACTGATGGAGGAGTTCACTTCTATACTACCACACAATTATCAGTACAGCCTAAACCAGCAGTACAGAAAGGGTCAAAGTCTTAAGTGAAGGGGAAGGCGTGATTTGATCTTCCCAGGATCAATGCCAGTTATTTTCATGCTTCTATCAAGTAGTCCCACTTTCAGTGGAGAGGGCAATGAAAGTCCGCACCTCAGCTCCCAGGGAAAATGGATTTGGGCTCCACAGCCACCCTTGGCAGATCTGGACTCTAAAATCACAGCTCACACACAGCCATGGCAGAAAGCAGCCTGGTCCCCTTGACCTTGAACCAAGCTGACACATGGATGAGGCCCACCCACACTCGTATCATATTTCACAAACCAACTGACAGTATTTTTTGAAGTAGTAGTTGTTTTAAAGGAAACTTACTGAGAAGTGAAAGCCCTGACTGAGAGAAGGCAGCAGCTGCAGGATGACTGGTAATTTCTCTCTCCAATTTCTAAGGCACAGTTCACAGTCAGTACGTGCTTTAAGTGAAACTTACATTCAAGAGATCCATGCATCAATATCTAATTAGAGAACAGGCAACTTTGGATACTCTCTCTTGTTTCCAGGCACTTGAGCTCTTGCTGCACATGCAGCTTTTAATCTCTTTAGACTCACTTGTTGATGCTTGTAATTTAATGCCAAATCAATTTTCTTTCCTTACAGGCTCCCCCATGAGTAAAAGCAGCACACCAGGATTAGCAGACAAAAGTCCTGGTGAATAATATATTTTGTATGGATCAGAAAACACCTTCTGAAGAATTCTGTATAATGCAGGATTTTTTGGAAGACTGCATATCTTGGGAATGTCTCACTCAATTTTCCCCAGATAAGTATCACATACTATCTAGCATTCTCTAGATGAAAAGCATTTTTCAGGTAAGTGCAAGTGGGGAAACTTCACAGCAGTTGGCAGAGTCTGCCTTTAAACAAAGCAACACTGACTCTCACTTTCCCTGAAACAGCGGAATCACACAACAGACAAAATCTTTGTTCCATTTCATACAGTAAGATGAAATTATTTTCCATAGATTTCCCATGTTGTCTTATTTCCTTTATATTTACTTCATACTTCTCAGAAATGAGTACATTCGACTCTGGATGTAGCTCTTCCCTGAAAACTTTACTACTGAACACCACTGTGCAAATCTCCAATTTCCACATGCAAAAAGCAGTGATGTATTTAGTTGCATCAGTTATACCTCTAGTGATACTATTTTATGGCAGCCAGAGATTTAAATTTAGCAATTCATACTTCTGTCTCCTTCAGGCTAAAATTGTGCTACATGCACAAACTAGGGCTTGCTCTGATGGTCATCAAGAATATACGAATATACGACTAGGAGAAACAGCCAGCCGGCCATCTAAGCACAAATGACTGACAAAGCCATGCCACTATTGCATTTTAAATAATTGTTTGCCAACAGTTCCATGGAGTTGCAAGGTTTAAGTTATAAGTTACAAATTAAACAGTAAAGACCTTTCTCCTGACAAGGAAAAAGGAGCAAAAAGAATTAACAATGTTGCAGCCATCATTGTTGTCTGAGCTCTCATTCTGACATCCAAGGACCAGGCAGGGTATGCTCAGGGATGGCTCAAATGCTCACTCTAGATAAATCATGACAAGGAACTTGATCATGTCAAAAGGGGACTTTGGATTGATTCCCACCACCATTTAACAACACAGAATGATTCTAATTACAAAGATGCTTCCCTTCAAAATGAAGGAATCAAGGCATGCCTTAAAATTGACCTTTTCAATTGACTGACCTTTGGAACAAAAATCACATTCTAATGACAGTAATCATTAACTGTTATACTGAAATCTTTCAAATACAGCAGTGATTTAAAAAGCACAAGTTTATGTCTCTAGTTAGTGTAACAGTTTTATGCAAAATACTCTGATATCTGCATACATTTGTGATGTTTAAAATATCACACGAAACTATTGTTTAAAATACCACAAAGAACTATTGTAATCTATCTGCAGTGTAGGTTTTTTTCTTCTCACCAATAAGAAAGTTGTTCTCAGGACTTTCTAATTTTTTTTTTTTTGCATAAAAAAACCCTAAAAAAAGTTTGACCTATGCAAAGATTGGACAGTTACAGACAGTAGCTACTTAACAACAAGCTCCAATTAAATGAAAATACCAGGATCATTTTCCAAGCATGAATAAATGTTATTTTGGTGATTTATAATGTCTATATAATTATAGAATAAACTATGAGAAGCAGCAGATTGCATATGATATGAAGCATAAGGACACACCCAATATAAATCTGAAGCAGGAAAATAAAGGCTAATGTATTGATTTAATGCTGTATTTATAACCAAATAACAACACCACCATTACAATCTGCAAAAGAAGTAATTACTGCAGAAGTTGCTTTTGCCACAGATTAATATGCTTTTCTTAGACAGACTAACCAAAAGCTAGTTTGAGACAGTGTGTATCAGTAATAAAGATAACCACACAAAATCTGCATATATATTGTACAGCTTTTACATCAGTTTTATATTAAATCCAGGAAAAACATGTGCAAAACAATAACTGATCTCTCCCCAAACTGCTGACAAACAACAAAGAGAACATACTGTCTCTCCACGATATGTATTTTGCAGCCATTATTAGTTATTCCCTCAACAGTGGCCACTGTTATTCTACAACTACAGCAGAGCTCTTCCCTATACAGTAAAGCCAACCTACCCATACTGTGAACGTATAATTCTGCATCTATCACACTAACACAAAATTGCAATAAATATGGCAGAAGTCTGGCCTGCTTTAACACTCTGACCATCATTAGGTTTACCTAAATATGCAACTCAGATTTTTTGCAGTCTACATACACTAATTTGTAATGGATACCAGTATTTTCAGGTAATAATGATCAATATTCTTCTTAACTGCCCCCCCACTGCCAAAGGAATTATTTAATTCTTTCGATTATATGATTATTTAATTCAATAGATATTACAGTAGCAGGAAAACTGTACTAATGTGAGAATACATCTTTCTTTTTTATCCCATCCTCTTGCTTGTTCTCAGAGTTTTCAAACATAGAAATAACTAATGAAACTTGTTGGTAATTCTGATTATACAACTTCCCCACTTACCATCTATAAACTCACTGAATTGCATTTAATTAAAACACATGCTTTAAAAAGGCATCTAATCCTAATTGGAAAGGATGAAGATAAGGAATTCAGCATCCTCCCAGCAATTTGTGCCAACAGCTAGCCACCCTCACTGCTGAGAACAGCTTGTCCTAGATCTTACAGATTTGACTCTTCTTACTTCGAAGGCATTTTTTTAATGAAGCAAAGAAATTGATCTAAGACTATCAGTGTAAGATACTTTCTCCATCTGTTACTGATATCGATTGTATCTCCTCTGCACTTGTTAGTATTTCAAAGTACCGTAAAAAACCAGAACTGGATATTGAATTCAACTATCAGTTTCACTAAGAACATTCCTCCCCTCCTCCTCGTTTTAAACTGACAAAAGTAATGGTAGGAATTTATTATACACATGCACACATAGGTACCAGTTTGTCATTGCATGAAACATTTACCTAAAAGTTCTTGTCAGAATTGGTTTTCTAGGAATTTAGAGTTTTTAGGGGGCTTATTTGCAGTAGTTGTCCCTGAAATAAAAACCACCTCAACATGCTAAAATGCATTTGAAAAAACCTGAATTATAAAGCAATGCAGATGATGTTCTATGACTATTCTGTCTTCTCTACCAACGATATACCACACAATACAAATGTCACACACTCATGAGTAGTTTCACAGTTGCTTACATATTTTTATTAAAAATATTTATCAACTTCAGGTTTATAACTATTTCCTCATTCCAAAATGGAGCATCATTAATAACTGCACCTGGAAGTTTGCTTGAAGTACTTTAAAATCACATCATACAGCATTAGTTTTTAAAATTTGATTGTAGCATTAAGTAATGTAATGACAAATGTGATTTTCTAAAGAAAGTATTTAACTTTTCTGACCAGTTTTCTCTGGATTATTTTATTTTTTTAAAGAGGAACTTATTAATGATAATTTTGATACTGGCCTGGAATATATTTAAACTGATTTTTAAGGACATATATAATACAAACCTAGAAACCTTTATTTTTCTCCAATCTACCCTTTCTGCTTCTCTCAGTGGCACCACCTTCCCCTCAAAAACTCCTGTTTTTTCTTCCAATTTACTCTATATTCATAGGCTACTAAAGTATAGAAAACCTGAGAGGCAAAAAGGAATCTTAATCCAAAAGCAACCTGGATCTCTGAAGTGAGCACAGTAAGGCAGCGATGCCCAGTGCAACAGTGCTAAAGACAGTCCAAATTCACTGTTACCAATGGAAAATGAATCTGACTTCTGCTTGGAAATAGGACATGAAAATGCCACAAAAAAAGCGGGGCATTTAAACAGCTCCATCTCACGCCTGCTACAACACATATCCTGCAAGTTTTGTCAGCAGTACCCACAAATTACATGCAGGCTGAAGAGAGGCTATTAGCATGGTGGTTTGTGCCTTTGAGACATCGTATCAGAAAGTGGCACTATATTTCTTGCTCAAACTACTAAAGTAAATCCTGAATTAAACACTGCATTGAGGTGTTTCAAACAGGTAAATCAGATTCAGACATATTCATACTTCAACAGAATGAAAAAAATACGAAACAAAGAAAGATGAGTATTCCATTAGTGTACATAAACAAAAAGTAGGTAAGTTGCATTTAAAAAATCTTTCTCAAATAGTGAAAGAATTACCCTAAAAGCTAAGGAATCTGTGACTCTTCCTGATATAAATTCTTTTATTAATATGGGAAAACTTAATTTTTATTTATAATATCCCATTAAATATACTATTATTTTTCAATCAGCATTTGTGCATTTAAACTATTGCTATGTGTAAATAACACATTTCTCCTGGAGAAATCTCTCTCTCCATTTGCAATGACAATTGCAAAATAAAGGCTGTTTCAAACATTTGATACGCATACCACTAAACAAGATCAAATACTGCTGGATAAATATTAATAGTCAAATATTGTTCCTTCACAATTCACTATGTACACAGCATATATATATATATATATATATATATATATATATATATATATATATATATATACACAGCTCTGTATATAGAATAGTCCTCAGGTAACAGTCACTTGCATGACAAATTAAAGTTTTTTAAGTATTTTCTAAACATTTAGATTGGGAAGCAAGGAACGATAGTAAATATATTCCTACACTGTCTTATAATTTCTAAAGGTTGTACACCTGTGTTAAAAATTAATTGGCAACTGATTCTTAAAGCAAATCCCATGGTTTAAACAGCGCTGCCACAAGCAGATGTGATGGTTAACAAAAATTTCACTTCTAGAAGGCTCTAGTGTTCGCTACTGGCAAAATACTATGTGAAAGACATGCAGTGAGGAAGTCTTGCTAAAACTATAATTCCCTGAGTCACAGAGAAAAGTGCTTCAGAAACTAAAGCAGCATGACAACTTCAAAATGACGGTTTCCCACGTCAGTATCTTCACCTAAACATCCAGTTCCTTCTTACCAAATGAAATTCAGGAAAACTAATTCTCTTAGATCTTGACAACGTAATAAAAATAACCAAATACATCTCCCAGTGAGACATAAAACCCTCCTCTTTAGGTGCAAGAGAAAGTTTCACGTACCATTGACACATTCAAAGACATCACAGCACTTGCCAGGCGTTCCATCTCCACGCGAGACTATCTGGGGAACGGAGCCCGCCTCGCACATGGGGAAGCCACATAGCCCAGTGAGACACTCGCATCTGAAACCAAAGAACAGCAGGGAAAACCCCGTAAGTCAAGGAAGCCCCATACAAGGTGAAAGAAGAAGCAGAGAAAAACAGGAAGTCAGAGCACAAGTTACAGCTTTAGCATAGTCATGTCTTAGAATCATCTTTTAACTCAACAACCAAGATATTTTATCAACCGGAAGAGTTCTTTTTAATCATCCAAACTCTGTTGGCTGTCAAGCAAACAAAAATGTGGTAGTGTGCAGGACCAACATGCTCTTCTCCTCTGCGTAAAAATATTCATATTTTTACTTTAATAACTGTGTTCTCCAGACTTACAAAATAAGGCTTCTCCTCCAATTCTGTCTTGAATAATCAAAACTGATGAAACACTAATAACAAAAATTGCATTCACTCGTCAGAAGGATGTTCTCTCCTTAGGAAAACACATTATATCCAGTGTAATCTTGGGAAAAAATAAAAAGAAAGGAAGATTGGAATCATTAAATCGAAGCTGAACGAAAATAATTGGAAGTTCTCTTTTGGTGCTGGTGATGCTGTAGCTTGCAGAGAGGGAAACCAATTACACATGACTCCAAATAATGTGGGAAGCTAGGTAAATTAAATACTGTGGTTAGTTTTGGATCATTCTTTCTCCGTGTAAGTAGTATTTATTTGCTTATTTAAGAAAACAGCTTAACAAACTGGGAGATATAAAATGTGGATAAACAATAGTCATGTTTGCTTCCAGATTCTTTGCTTTATGATTAACATAATAGTTTAAAAGTCAAACACTTAAGACTTTTGATAAGTTTACATTTAACAGAGTTCTTGCCCTGAACAATGGGCACATTATAGGGATAAGCAGCAATGATTCCATAATAGAAGATCCTGTAATTATGAGTTAAAAAAAGAATGCTACTTCTTTAATAACTATTCCAAATATTTTAAGTATCCCAAGATAATCCCCACACTAAACAACTCGTTAGTAAGAAGCAGTATCAGCTGTATTTGCTACATAATGCATTTGCTTATTCTTTCTGCTCAAAAAACAAGAAGTTCTCCTTGGTTCTCCTCTGCCATACATGGCTCCTAAATTGCCCAAGAGCCATTTCCTCTCAGATCAGTATCCAATTAATGAGGAAAAACTACCTCTCACATATAGGTTTTTAGTATCTCTCCCTTTAACCTCATCAGTGTTAGATAAAATTGTTATATTCTCCAGTGTAAGGTATTACTCAAAAGGAAGCTTGCAAGAAATTTGCAAGTAAAGTTGAGGAATCTCACAGAACCTCAAACTATTTGAAAAGGATTCTTAAAATACTGCATTACAGAAGCATGTTACTGTCAAGAGATAAGTCACAAATAATGTTAAATAGATCAAGATAAAGTGAAGCAATTTAACTTTATGTCCACATATATGCTACAGTATAGTAACAGCTTTAAAGAAGGCATTTGAAAGTTTGATGGGTTTTTTTCTTTGTTGGTTTTGTTGAGATTTTTTTGTTTGGCTGCGGTTTTTTGTTTGTTTGTTTGTTTTTAATAATACTATGCTTCCCATAACAGTAAGTAAAGGATAATGGACTAAACAAGAAAGTAAGAGTACAAAAATCAAAATTTTATTTATCACACCTTCGCTTGTGACATTTTCTTCTCAACTTATTTGTAAATACAGACAGAGGGAACCCAATTATTTTTTACCATGTGTTGTTTGCCATCAGAGATGTAGAAGGAAGAAAAAAAAAATCATTCTGGCTTCTACTATGTCAAAAAATCCAAAGGATTTGTGATGGCAGTCCTCCTTTAAGATGACTCTGTAATAATTTTACAGAATTACTAATATCTCTCACTTTTGTTGTCCGAATAGGAAGGTGATTGTGGGGGGAGGAAGAAAATAGATGACCTCGAGTAATCAGTGAGAAAGAAAAATCAGCACTGTAAGGTTCATGGAATTTGTACCTTAACCCATGTAGCAGACTGTTTTGAAAGGTGCTTTTCCTTTCTGAGAAGAATGAAACCCAAAAATAACTACCTTCAAAAATAACTACTAATGAAAAAGAAAAAGTATCTTTTAAAGCATATATGACAGGGAAAAAGTGCAGACACAATCTTAAAGTGGTATCAAAAGCCTAAATAAAAATTGAAGTTTCACTTTAATAACCCTATATTCAACATCCTGATTACTCTGGGAAAGTAGGTAGATCAAATTTCCTGAAAATTCAGAGAAAATAGCACACAGTAGAAAATAGTTGTGGACCTTGATTTTCCAAGTTTCATGAAATTACCACTCTTAGTTCTACTGCCTTCACAATAAGTTTTCTCAGAAGTATCTTCTTTTTTTCTTACATTCCTTGTAGCACATAGAACTGCAATATTAAATGATCAGATTAATAACTTGTACTTTCCCTCTCTTCTTTTTCCCAGTCAGCAGCTTAAAAAAAACAAACCAAAAAAACCCAACCCAAAACACAAAACTAAACCACAAGAAATTATGAATCACCACTTTAAATAACTTAAGATAAGACAATCTTCCATAAAAAGGGATGAAAGAGATATTTCAAAGATTGGTGGCAGCCAACATTCTTTTCTGCAGAAAAGACTCCCTTCTATTCAGAGTAATTAAAGTTTTGCATACTCACAGTGTAAGCAAACAAAACCTCAACACTCCAAAATTTTATAAATTGACTTCTCATTTGGTTAAAACATAATCCATGCATAAGAGAATGTCAAAGTAGAAAATGATCTCAGATGGACTTTTAAATAGTCTACATTCTTTTCAGCCAGCTCTGCTAGGAAAACCTTTGACCATTGTCCAGGCTATTAGCATGGAAAACATTGTTTTGGAGACAGAAGTCTTTCAGAAAGAAACCCAAGGAATTCTGGTAGCTGAGATGGCTGTCACGCTGCCAAAACAACATCTGGAAATTCGGAATAAGTGATCCCATTCTCAGCAAGAGAGCAAGATGAGCTTCATAGAACTAGATTTTTCTGAAGTGCTTTTTGGAGCAGAGAGATGGATGAGAAGTTGCAGCCCAGGTCTGCGCTCTGCCACAGGCAGCTATCTGCCTGTGTATATCTTATCCTTGGTAATGGACCATTAGGTTTGAGGGAGTTCAGCGGGTCAGTTTGAGCTAAGCCTGTTGACAGTGGCCATGGTTCCTCCCAGGCTAATTTCTCTAAAACTCAGCTGTTCAGACTGCTGTTCAGTAAGGCACCATGCTGGTCTGGAGCTGCCCCCCCGTAACTGTGGCTCACCTGAGGAAAACAGCTACAAGGAAATCTGTCCCGAGAGAAGACTGCTCTGTAGGGCACCTCCTCCCTGCTCGTGGCACCACTGCAACATCAAATGGCACTGTGGCATCCAAAAGCTCTAGCGTTAAAGGGAAGGCAATACTTGAGGTACTGGGAAGCTGGCACCCAGTATCTGCCCCTGACACACCTTATTAGCAAAGGCTGCAAGGAAACAAGGCTCTTGGCATGTTATTACCATAACAGCACTCAAGTCAAGCCAAGAAAACGTCCTTCTAACAAGGAAGAACAATCCTGTACCGGAGTAAAACATTACAAGAGGGCCCAGAAAGACATAAAGAAGAATCAAACAGTAATGCAAGAGACTTTAGGGCACCTGAAAAGGTGGTGGCATGGCTTGGAAGGAACCAGAAATCCCAAGGAAGAGGTTTGCTGCACTAAAATTTTGCAAATACAGAATCAACCTCACTGATAAAAGGAATTATTTCCAGTTCTTCAGGCTGAAAAACCAAACCAAATAAAACAAAAACCCCAACCCAACACCAAAAAACCACTACCCCAAGAAAAACTCACCCACCAACAGTAATCCTATAAATTTCAACAACTGAGAAAGGCTAACTTCAGTATATTAAGAAGCAGAAACTAGATTATGTACATAACATAAACATAAACCGATGCTTTATAGATTGAGGAAATCAGTTTTTAAGTTCTTCAGAAGATAAGTAAGTTCATTAGCAATTTAGTTTATATTTGAGGTGTGTTGGTGGTGGGGTTGTTTCGGTTTGACTTTTGTTGCTTGGGGGTTTTTAAATAAAGTCCCTTAGCTTTTTTCTTTATGTCCCCAAAAGAGCAAAAAGGGAAAGGAAGAAGATAAAAATGATCAAATTGAATACTTGTAAATGACAACTTTTACTTCAAATCCAATTATCTTGGTTCATTTACTTCTGTTATTAAACAGATTTAAAGAGAGAAGGGCTTGCTTAGCCTCAGAAAAGCTGTTTTGATGGTAGGATCAAAAGAGTTCTCTAGGCACAAGGCATAATGGCTATGAAAATAAGAACAGGCACCCTGGAATAAAAGATTTAGGATCAGTGAATGGAGGGTTGAGGTAGGGGTGTATTGACAAGAGGGATATTTATTTTAAGGATCAAAACAAAATTAAAGTCTAAAGCACTGAGACTAGAGAAAAGCATTTCTGAAACATACATCACATTCCTGTAGAGATTTTATCACAACCCTTTTCTTTTTTCCCCCCTTGCAGCAATCTAGTAGCATTTGCATTAACATTATTAACACTTATATTAGTCAGTGTAGTAGATAAAAATTCCACAGATGTGTAAATAATATAAGCACTTAAGGATACTGTGAAATCAGTAATTTTCAGAAGAGCATTATCAAAGCTTGACAGTGGCAAAGAGAAGTATAACTGCAAGACTCTGACTACCATCAAGCACATGACATAAGTGATGATGATACAGCAAAATGAAATATTGACATAGCAACCTCATGAAATTATTGAAGAATTATTTCCATGTTATTCATACCTGAATCCACAAGTTAAGTGAGTTAAGTAGACAGGACAAAGCCACTGCCTCCACTGCCAGGCAAAGCCAAAGCCATTGGGACACCACCATACATGAATTTCAACTAAAATTTTCCTAAATCTTCAGTCAGACAGACTGGAGAGTTTTTGCTCACAAATCTAGTACCACTATTTCATGCTTTTTTGGTTTTAAAGATAGTATTCAGAAAAGTGGTAAGGAAACTTTTTTTTTTTTCACGGAAATCTTTCAGTATTTTATTTCAAAGATCAAATAAACCTCTAAAGAGAGATGACAGAAAAACTGGGAAAGCTGCATATAACACTTACTATGAGACTGTTTGCAAATGCTTGAAAGTTTTACATCACTGCTGTGTAAACAGACTCATGCAATTTCCTCCTATTTTAATTTTTTAGGGGGTTTACTTACTGAGAAATCAAAGTTAGTGTGCTCCCAACTAAGAATTCCTTTTTAAAATCCAGATATTGTTAGAGACACCCAACATAATAGTGAATTTTTCCATGAATATAGTTATCTTTATACACAAGGGGCATTTAAATAGTACAAAAGGCAGCTTCTAGCTTTTAATTAAAGATACCATGAAAGGGAACTTTTCTTGTGCATCTTTTACATATTATTAGCATTAGGAAATAGCAAACAGATGCTAAGCAAGGGAAGTTGACATAAAAATCAGCATTCACATCAAGTAGATTCTGAGGCTGATTAGGATCTAAAGAGTTAACCTGACAAAAAAACTTCACTTTATCCTTTGACTACTATGAAATCAATTCCCCTGTTTCCCTGAGGGCCAAGACAGAAGAAGAGGACAGTCACAGAAATGTGATGCCAGAGATGCAGTAGGCATACAACCAGTAGCCAAATGCACTGACTATTCAAGTGCGCTGTTTTTTTTCAAGAACACAAATATATGTATAGACCCTTTTGAATCCATCAGTATAGGAAATAAAATACAACATAAACTAGTTCAACTCTGTATTTTTCTCACATTTTGCCATACCAACAGGTGCTTTTTTCTGTTAATGGTCTCTATGGTTTTTACCACTGTGTACCTCAGTTACTCTTTTTTTAGGCTTATCAGCTTCACCCTTCCTAACATAAAAACAATTTAAAATCTAAAAATAAGGTACTAGTTAGGATGTTATACAAATGTCAGTTTTCAAGAAAATTAATTATGATTAATAATTAATATTATGAAATGCTATTTCTTTACTTATTCAACCACTGTTTAATGAGAAATTAAAAATATCTGATCCTGTCACAAATAAAACACAATTCCTGAGGACCTCCGGTCAAAAAATCAGTTATAGATAATAGTTTTATAGGTAATTAATAAAATTCCATATTCCTGTAACTCCAAACTTTCTTACTCCTGAATGACATATCTCCCTACAACTAAGCCATCGGCTTAGTTTGTACGGCTTTGCCATAAACAAACAAAAAAATCCCTGAAAACCAACAAAAAAAAAAGCAAAACCCCCCACAAACCTCCCCAAAATTCATTGTTGTTTAATTTATTTGACTGTTTAATTTCATAACCACTTTCTCCTCTTTGCAAGGAAAAAACCCCAAACCCTAATAATTATTTCATGTTTAGTTTTTCCATGCCATTCATGTTATTAAACATCTTTCTCAAATCCCTGAAGGCAATTCTGTACAAGTTTAGGAAAGGCAAAAAAAAAAGCTTGTTTGGGTTGGAAAGGAACCTTTAAAGGTCATCTAGTCCATTCCCACCACTGGCAGTGATCAGGGACATTTTCAACTACATCACATTGCTCAGAGTTCCATTCAACCTGACCTTGAATAAAAATGAAGACCAAAATTTGCTCTAAAATCTAAGTGGCTTTGAGACCAAGCAACTCCACTCAATTAATGAGACCCTTTCTGTGTAGAAGGGACCATGCATGCAAGAACTGAAACACTTTTGTCGACTGAAATTCACCAATGACATTTCAAAGAACAGAAGTGAGAAACTACTTTTCATTTTAAAATGGTCCATGACCTTCAGTTCCACTTTTTAATTATTCAATAATTTGAGAAGGAAGAAAGAATCAGTTTGTGTGCTGAATTCTGACATTAAGTTTCCTGCTATTTTCTAGAGGAAACACAACTTCACACTCTTCATATAACCTGTGTAATGTTGGTATTATTATCTGCCCCAAGTACCACTGGGAACTGCTAAGGAATTCTCTTAGCTACTTCCCTTTAAGAACGCAAGCATCCAAATTATAATTCTATTGCTTTTGTATGTACATGGGTCTCCCTAAACATCTGTGCACTTCTGAGTCTGAAGACAACAGTCAGACATTATTGATCTCTGTGACACAAACAGAAATTTGCCTGTTCAAGTCAGAAATTATTCTCAACTAAATCACTTATTCAATTTCCAAACAAGCTAATAACTGACTAAGTAGAATAAATGAAACAAAACACAGTGGGAAGTCTCAGGAGAAAGAGGAAAAACAATACTCATTGTGATCAAGGTACACACTAATTTTGTTAGATTGACAAATGAAAACAAAAAATTGAAACAGAAAAATGTATCTACCAGCTTATTATAAACTGAGACTTCAAACACCAGCTTGCTTATAAAGAATGGAAGCAAACCCAAATTCTGTAGACACTACAACCTCATTCTAATTTCAAGCATAAAACACCACCTAAAAGTAGATACAATTAGGAGTCACTTCAATTTATCTGGCTTAAAATTTCTTTCCAAGTTTCACAGAGGAGTAAATACACCATTAACTCAGCACATGATCAGATTAGATTACTGCAGATACTTTTCCATAAAAAGTAAACTGCTTGCATAGCTATCATTGATACTTCCTCCCCTAGTGCAAATGGGAATTTTTGTTTTGTTCCTGGGAAATGTGCTTCTTCCTTTCAGTGGCATTGTCCTTCAGGATTTTCAATTCAGTATTTCCTAGAAGTTGGTGGAAGCCCATGGATGTGTATTTTTAACAGATCATACAGGCACAAAACGTAGATCCTATAAAAGGGACCTCCGTATTTACAATGTCTTACACCTTCTTCTGCAAAAGATTTACATGCTATTTCTTCTGCAAATGTTCTCATGTGTCCTCTCCTTGTCTGAGGTCTCTGACACTCAGGAGTCAGCCATCGGGCTCCAGAAATGTCTCGCGTTCTCTGTTCAAGTACTTGAGCTCCTGTTCAAGTTTTACTGAGATGGCTTTAAAGAAACCAATCAACCAACATATCATCTTTTCCTCATTTGTGTACTTCAGGAAAATATGGTTGCTGGCCAAAACAACCCACATGGTAAGGCTCAAGGCCAAGGCAGCAGTAACTACCATCACACTGAGAACACATGGGAATTCCTGAGGCAGCTGTAGTAGGGAAGAAGGGGAATGCCTGAACTCTGAGGTCAGCAATTCATTACCTCTCCTGGAAGACATCAGGAGAAGATAGACATGAAACATGGGTCACCTAGAAATGTTACACACCATGCCATTATCCTCTTTTGTGGATACTCTGTGCAGTGCAGTCTGAAAGCAGGCCTAAATATCTGAGCAGACCAGAATAAAGCAAGATGGTTTTTCCAGGAAAAATACTCACCATTTCTAACTTCTGAGGATTTTAAAGACTAAAACGAAAATGCCTAAACACCTATTTCCAGATATTAAAAAACTTCCAAAAAACTGCTGTGTTCTATTCATCAACCCTTAAACAAAAGCCTACTACAAGCCTGAACAGAACAAGGGATGGGTTCAGCTGCCATCAATGTAGAGCTTTCCTTCAATATAAGCCTGCCTCTTTGATAAGGAACAGAGTCTCCAATTCAACACCAAGCTTTACACCACCACGGTACTGACGCACTTGAGATGGCAAAATGGTCTGCAAGTGTGAGAGAAACAACCTGAGCAAGTTGGCCAGGATTAGAAACCAGTTTCTAAGAAGCTGATGATGGAATCAAAGGCATAAAAGAGCTTCTGCAGAGTCCTTAACACAGACCTTTGATCCAGCTACCCAATCCCTGAATAGAAGTCTCAGGAAGATAGAGGTATTGGATCCATGATTGGTCATACCAGTTGAGCTGAACCTTCCTTTAAGAAAAGCTGGGATCCACAACCACTTTCTCTTGGATACCAATTCTTGAGGATGAGATGTGTGGAGGAGAAGAATCTAAAATTCTAGAACTAATACAGGAGAGACCTCTGCATCAGGAAAAGGTGCTTAAGGGAGGCGATGGTACAGTGGAAAATGAGGAAAAAGTTAGACTTGCTGGAAAATCATGACTGGCCTCTAAAGCAGGTTGAAGGAATTCAAGTGGTGGATGCTGTATGGAACATCAAAACATCATAAAATGAAGGTCTTCCAAAGACAGGAAGACCTAAGGAAATCTAGAAAAATGAGAGAATCACAAGGAATGACATAGAAAAGATCTGAAATAGTCAAAAAATCTAAGAAGAATGAACAGAACAGATGTATAATACCCTTCCTACTAAATGGGACAGTGCAAAGTTAATCAGGGACTCACAGGCCACCTTTACAGATGCTGTCAGGATAAAAACTTATCCAACTAGCTGTGTAGGGGTGCTCTCAAATACAATCAAATATATTTGATAATAGCTTAAAAGGGAATTTACAACAGTAGACTTCCCAGTTATGATTCTGGTGGCTGCCACAGAATGAGAAGGAAAAGAACAGTGCTGATTTTTGTGTTGCTGGCACTAGATTGCCTAGACACTGGTGTAACAAGACATACACAACACTGGTAGGTCTAATGCTGTGACAGTTGGTTGTGGACACAATACATATGTATGATACAATAACAACGTGTCCAAGTGCCATAAAAGCAGATAAAGTTTAAAGCAATTGGTTACTGGGAAAAGTCATCTAGGAAGATAAAAGGTCATGGAATCATAGAAAAGCTGCCATGTGTAGGGACATCTTCCACTAGACCAGGGTGATCAAAGCCCCATCCAAGCTGGCCTTGAAAACTTCCAGGGATGGGGCATCTACTTGCTCTTGGGGAAACTTGTTCCAGTGTTTTACCACCCTGATGGTGAGAAGTTTCTTCCTAATATCTAATTTGAATCTACCCTCTTTCAGTTTAAAATCACCATCCCTTACCCTAACACTACACTAATTCTACATAGGTAAGTGGCATCTATATTGTGCCTAAGAGAACACAAGTTTTTATTGGAAACAAAAGACTAAAAGTAATAAAATAGGTAATTTCTTCCTTTGGAATTAAAACCAATTCAGCAATGGTGTATATACAAGTTTTAGAGCTAGATTGCTAATCTAGATTGCTACTTAGCCTTAATGCCTTTAGAACTGCTAAATATTGCACACTGATGTTAAAAATATTTTAATAAAAGACAGAAAAAAAGAACATTCTCTTAAGAAGATTCTTGAAGTGAAGTACATTTTTGTAGATTTACTCTTTTTCCTATTATGTCATAAATTGCAGGGTAATATGATAGAAGATTTTAGTCTAGTTCTCTTCCAAGTTATATTCCATTTCTCTCCAGATATAACTTAAATTAAACCTTATCTAAAAAACTATTTCCTACTACATCAAGGTATTACTCATTTTCATGAGCTGTATAAAAATAAAAGTATTAAAAAATTTGGGGTGGAGGGAAGCCTTGGGCTGTTTTCTAAGTAAATCTTTAATGCACATATTAATTGCCCCCCTGACCCTCCAGTGGGGCTGGGTAGATGACAAAAATGTAAAACAAAATTTTATCATTCAGAGACTTAACACTTGGATTTGCTGACCAAGAGCACTTCACTTCTTGACCATACTGCAGACCAAACAGTGGCACTGCCATTCACAGCAGCCCCAGATTGAGACATTTTAGCCACACACAAGGGAAAAATGACAGGGCAAAGGCAATTAAACAATGAAAAAGGAATTCTATGACTAATTCATTTAAGAATTTTTTTTTCAGAGGTATCCTCCTAAACAATACAAACAGAATCCTACTCCTTCATGGTATTTGAGCCAACTGAGAGGTTTGCATTTGTAATGCCAATCAGCTATCTATAACTAAGTGATAGTGAAATGGTCCAATTCAAAGCGTCTTCATTTTCTCATCCATCAAGCCCAAGACTTCTGGGCTCCAGTCTTGCAAGACTGTATGTATAAAAAGCTTTTAATCACTTTTTTTGCACATTAAATTTATCTGCTCCTGTTATGCTCAACTTAAACTGCTTTTTCTTCTCCTCATCCCACCACATCATTCTTGAAACTGCTTTTTTTAAAGCCAGAACTCAGGTAGAAAATAAAGTACTGGATATTTTGATAGATAAACATGTATCAATTATTTCTGAACTTTTCAAAATCTAGAACATATTCAGAATTATGGTGTGAGCTTTTTTAAGAAATATGTGAAGCAAGCTTATTACTGGGATTTAGGGAACATATTCCTGGATGCTTCTCTCCTCTCAGAAGAATACTACTACATCCAATATTATCAGCATGATATTCAAGCCAGCATGCATACGCTGCAAGAGGTCCTCTCAGGAGCTGAAGGACAATGGTGCTGACTCGCTGAGACTAAGTCACTCCCAAAATCTGAGGGAGAGTTTATAAACTAAACCCTGTGAGACAACATTAATTAAAAAGTCCTAGTTGTTTTTCATTTGTTTGTTTTGTTTAAAGCTAGAATCCAATTAATTTTTTTTAAAAAAAAATAGGACAAGTGACGATGGAAGACAGAAATTGAAAAGGAAGGCACTCTGATGGTCAAAAGGATTCAAAAGGAACTTACTCTGAAGGTAAGTTTAGTATTGTTAGAAGACAAAATCAGATTCTAGCAATGTTGGTTGCTTCTAGCTATAATTACATCCTTTAATCCTTAATTCAATCCTCTATCTACTTTCTTACTATTTTTCTCAGAACTGATAACAAGACAACAAGATTTAATTACTTAGGTTTTGTACATTTTAATATTGGCACAGTGCTAACATCTCACTGTTCCCTATGGAGTTTTCTTGGTTATCTGGTTTTATTACAAGACTGACCAAGAATATCTGGGGGTGGGGGAGAGGAGTGTGTGTGTGTGTGTGAAATATCTATGAGAACAGAGCACTGAATGAATCTTGAAATTATCAAATTTGTAACAGATGACAGCACAGAAGCAGGGGTACAAAACAGTAGCAAGAAGCAGAGACTTAATAAAGATTAAATTTCCAACTTATTCTGACAACAGTCACAAAGAAAAAAGATAACCCAAAAATACTTGGTGGAAAGCTATCCAAACAGGCCATATACTATGTTGCAAAAATCTTATGAAACATGTACAAAACTATGTGAGCAATAAAAATATAAGCTGTTTATAATCACTGTCCTGTTCCATTTTTCACAGATAAAAAAAACAAACAGGTTTTTATAAAGATTTTTACACTTAAAAATAAATTCCCAAAGGAATCTGAAAATTTGAAGACACTTCATTTACAACAGGAAAAACTGGGAACATCCAAAAAGAACAGATTCTGTAAACTTGATATTGATCACATTCAACTTTCTAATAGAAGACCACAAACTTAAATTAAAAAAACTACCATAATGTTTTCTGTAAGAGCTCTAATACAATTTTGTATTAGATTACAATTCTGTACAACCTCCTTGGAGAAATAAGCATCTTTACCAAGATCAGAGGCAGACTGTTCTAAGCTTTCCTAACATAATAGCTGTTTTCCTGTTTTCCAAACATTTAGCTTTCCTAACATAATTGCTGGAAATTTAAGATAAGTGTCTCATAACAGCCTGATGAAAGCTGAAGCAACTGGTATTTTGATGTCGATGCCAAATCAGTATGTTCTGTTCTGTGTGAACCAATGCATTAGAAATCAGTGTGACACTAAATGTAACCTCTGAGTACAAGAACAAGAATTTATGATATCAGATGTTTACTATTTCCACTTTTCCCCTGGCATTGCTTAAGGAGTTTTCATTGTTATGAATACACATTCAAGAGTTTGCTCACAAAAGAAATGCCAATTTATCATCTGATTTAAGGTTCTCCATTTTCCTAGCATATTATGTACAAGAAACAGGTCAAGAACAAGATGTGAGGCAGAAGTCAATCTGCTCCTACTGTATGTGAAGTTATGAACCACTTGTTAAGCAGCTCAGTGACACATCATCTGTCCTTAACCATGGCAACCTCCTTTAATTGCTTTCTGGTTCTGCTTGTATTACCTTTTTATTCCAGTAGAAGTAAATTAAACTGGTAATCATAATTTTTTCAAAGAGTTAATAGCCTTAAAAACATAATTTTATGAAGTCTAAAGTCTAAAATGACCTTATAGACAAACGCCTTCACTTTTAATAAATCATTATCAAATGCACACTAAAAAAATACAGCGCCACTTCTTTTGAACTTCATTCTAACAATGAAAAAATATGGCATATGCAGTTAGGTGATTCTAAACTGAATCTCAGAAAAGGCAATGTTGATATCTCATAATTCTTAATATTTTCAAAAAGAAATTCTTAAATTAAGGAAAATCATCCCATTTTCCTACCATAGATTCATTCATCCATAGATCTGCACTGTTTTTCTATAGTTTTGACATGCAAATCTAAGAGACCCTTCAAATAAAAAGGGTGTCCCCTCAAATCTGAGGAAACATTGAACCTGAAGTCAAATGGTTCAATTTTCATGTTCCAAGTAACTGCACTTTGTTTCCCTTTCTGTTTCCTCTTTTCATACATGCACTTCTCTTTCCTCTAATCTTTTTTAAAGCTTTCTTTTCTATCATCCCCATGTCTGCATTCCTTTATTCCCCCCTTCAAATATAATCTTTACTTACAGCAGATGAATGATGACTATGACACTGTCTTCCTTAAGAAGCACAGTAGTATATGAAAATCAAAATAAATAAATATATTTTCAGCAGGCACACAGGTAAAACATCGTTATGATCATACTGCTGCCAGATTCCGTTTTTCTTCTTCTCAACTACTTCATTAAAAAGTGTATAGTTGCTTTGGCTGATTCAAGGCAATCCAAACAGCAACCCACATAATAACAATATACATCAACGTAGACCAAGCCATGAAATAAAAAAAATAATGGAGGAGTACAAGACCCCTACAATTGTCTCTACCTGCCTGCAGACATACTGGGTTATGCTAATTGTAGAGGCATTTTGCAGTTTTATACATCAAGGAGAGCAGAGGTATTAACACAAACCCCACTTCAATCATAAGATCAGATCCAAAGGCTCCAGGAGCTAAGTACTCATGTATCCTAGCTCTGATCTCTTGTTAAACTCTGCTCCCAGGAATGCACAACAACTGATTTCAAAGAGGTTTCAGGAATTCACCATTATCTAGTAATTCACACGCTGTAAGCCTGCCTGTACAGCTGGGACCTTTGTGCACAGGAGAAAAGAATACTTGTTTCATCACTGACTTCCCACACACGCAGGCAAGGACATTTCAGACATCAGTTAGCGCTCAGCAAACTGACTTCATTTTTAAACATTCTCAACAAAATAAAAAGATTCATTCAAGAATATGCTTGCTCTAGGTATTTTATTTATGGTCAGTTCCCACATGTGTACTAGAAATAGGAGATATTTCAAACTGGTAATTTTTCTGAAGTAAATGAAGATTTATTTCCTCTGTATTTCCTGATAGAAGTAACATTGAAATTATCACTGACAAAGAATGAAGTGGATATTTTTCATTCCCTTCACCCAAGCACTAGAAAAATCAAACCACAAGTTGTATTAGACTGCGTAATAATAATTAGAACATAATTTTACTTTTGCGAAACAAAAATATTTTGGCTTATGTTTGGCTTATTTTAATCCAACAAGTTGAAACAAATTTGGAAGTAAAAATGTACCATTAATCTTTCTATTGTATCAATGTTACTAAGTGTTAATTTAAACCCCAAATTTATGAAATATTAATCTGTGACTGCTTCTGTGACTTTATAATCTGTCTTTCTGAATACAGTCCCTAGCAGCATTTTATTCGAGTTCTCTTCAACATGCTGAACTGTATTTGCAACAATGGCAGTATGATGACTGCATAAAATCTGCAGACTCCTGCACAGTCCCAGCTAGCCAGGTCAGCTCTGAACTAATTCATCATTGCAATTCCTAGGAAGTTTACAGAAAACATGTCAAAGCATAAAGGGAGGATACTGAGAATCCACACCATGTTCTGGTATACAAAATGCAGGAAAAAAGAAAATAAAGAAAACAACTCTGAATTAAATAACCTTGGTAGCATTCACTGAATAAGGATAATAAGAATCAGACTACTGTCAGTATTGTACAATTACAAATAAAACCTGTCAAGTTTAGAAACATATTTTCAAATTTTAAGAGGCAGGATTAGTGCATTAAATCATTTTTTTCGTCTCTTTTTCTGCCCTGATTTTATCAAATGTCTTTGATTCCCCGTGCAATGAGAGACTTTCATACGTCATGGAAACAACAGTTTTAAAGAAGATACCACACTAAATGTGCACTCAAAGGAGGATAACCTTTGTTATGCAATCTTTTGCTATCTTCTACTTTCTGAATTCTTTGCAAGTTTTTTACTACTTTACACAAGGGGCTGACAATATTTTCTGGCTGCCAAGACCTTCCACTGAGTAAGCTGGCTAGTTACATCTACAAGAAAAATTTCCTTTTTGGTGTAATATCTTTCCAATTATGTTAATCTTTGCTTGAATATATATTTATTTGGCATATTCATGAATCAGGTTTTGGGAGATTTGTTGTAAAAACACAAACTCAAGTAGTGGTGCATAATTGTGGAACAAAGCCAACTCCAAAACTGTCTTACTTTTTTTAAGCGCAGGAAGTTATAACTACTTCAACAACAGAAGTAAAATGCAAGCAAGTACTTGAAATTTCTGTTCCCCTACTGTTCCAGAGTTCCATCTTTACACTTCCACTTTTTACAGTGTTTTTCCATGTACCAAAAAAAAATTTTTTTTTCTCCTTTCACTAGATGAGATTTTTTCCTAGCATGTCTTCTATCATCTCCATCATTTAACTCCTTACCATCAAACACCTTCAAAAGTCAACTCTTGCAAAATTAATTGAATTAACTGAAAGTCAATCTAGAGACATGAGCTCCTCAAATAATTTTAGCAGAAACCAACTTCATGCATCTGTACTGTGAAGACTTTTTTTCTCCTTTAAAAATACAAGATTCTGTATTTCCACCAGACTGATACAACCTACGTCACATAGCTTGTATTCAGCATCATTTATTGTCATAGAAGTGCGCATTGTTATCCTGTATTTCCAGTGCTTGGATTGTCGAGAACAAGTTAAAAACACTGAGCCATCGAGACACCAACCTTGTGGGCAGGGTGCAGCAGCCATCGGCCGTCAGCCTGACTTGGGTTTCATAGCTATCCAGGGGGCAAACAACTTGCTGAACAGGAGGACACTCGACTGTGCTGCAATCCACACTGAACACTACGGAGGAAGGGAAGAAGAACATTTCTTTTACTCATGCTTTAGAAGCTTTCTGCAAATTACTTCCTCATAAGCAACCACTTATGCATCAGCCTTTTAAGTCACAAAAATTATCCAATGAATGTGTGCTTGCTAGGTAACATTACAAAAAGCCTCCCTTTCTCTTTAAGAGTCACTTTTTAAAATTATAAGGAAGTGACTGAACTGATATTAGTTAATAAAACAATTTACAGAAGTTAGACAGGGAACCTTACACAATCATTACAACTGTGAATATTAGTTAATAGAAGTACCCTAGTTATGAAGAATATATATTTCCCACAGTTTTAAAACAGTAAACATTCATTGTTTAATTTTTAACTAATTAAAGTCTGTTTAAACAGCAAAATACTTGGGTTACAGAAAAAAAAGAGATACACTGTAGATATATGTGTATAGCATGCGTAAAGGACATTTTTAAAGACTATTTTATTAGGTTGTCTTGTTTATCTATTTATATATAGCAAATTGAAATGCAAAGTAACAAATCTCTCTGCATTAGTGAGATGAAGAATTCCACATAACAAGAAAGACTGACCAACAGTTTTTAGAATGTCTAGAAATGCAGAAGAAAAAAACAAAGCCAAACCACACTAAATATATAACTAATGTTCTAAGTCATACTCAGGAAAGCTGAAACACATCTTTCTTTTATTTGGTACTAAATCTTCCACATAACAAACACTACCAGCTCAGGTAATATGTGTCTGTTACGGCTTTTCAAAATTATACCAAAAAAGTACAGAATAAAACACAGCTCCCCCTTTAAGAAATGAGCAACTTTGACAGAGCAAGCAGGATGAACAGAATGTTACCAGACTGCAAATGGTGCAGTACGATATCCCTGATTACTGATTAAACCTCGCTGCAATACTGACACTATCACAGCAGCTTACTGAACTACTAAAGCAGCTTGACAATGCTACCCACATTTCTTGCAAGAGCTCATAACTTTTAAAGGGCCATTTTTTCTCTTCTGGTCCTAGATTTTCCAAGCTTGATCCTAGGTGGTACATAGCAATAACTGTCACCATGAGACATCAGTCTAAGAATTACATGTGCTCTGCACATCTCCATTGCAGTTGTTACAGTGTGATAGAGCGTGGCTCACTAATACTAAAAACCAGCCCAGTCTGCTTTTTAATCAAGTAAAAACTTAAAAAACATTACAAACAAACCCCAAGTTAAGACTCCTCAAATAGAATTTTTTCTCTTTATTATTACATTATTAGATTAATCATAAAACAGCTGAGGTAGGACATGACCTCTCAGGTAGATCTGGCTGCCCAGGATTATGCCCAAGTGGCTTTTCCATATCTCCATGGATGGAGACTCCACCACCTCTCTGAGAAAACTGTGTCAGTGCCCAGTCATCCTCATTGTGAAAAAGTTCCTCCTGATGTTCAGACGGAACCTCCTGTGCTTCTATTTGTGTCTCTTGCCTCTCGTTCCTATGACTGGGCACCACTGAAAAGAACCTGGCTCTGCTTTTATACCCTCTTCAGGTATTCATATCATTCATGAGATCTTCCCTGAGCCTTCTTTTCTCCAGGTGGAACAGTCCCATCTCTCTCACAGTTTCCTCACTAGGCAAGAAATAAAGACAGATAAGAAATAAAAAATATTTGAAAAAGGAAAAAAGTTCCTACTTTCTTTCAGATTTAAACAGGTTTCTCAAAAACTGGAAAAAGTATTGACGGAAACTTATAGATAAACTGGAAATATTCTGAGGTTACAGAACAGCCTGCAATTGTAATTCTTCATTTCTTTAAAAGGTATCTCCCAGATTAGCTGCACTACTGTCCTGAAAAATAAGACTGCAAACATTTGCCACTGACCATTTAGTTTTCTAGGCAAGAACTAAATAAATATCTACACATCTAATGGTGAAGAAGCAAGCCACTATTTGCATTTCTGATGAAACAGTGGCTCAGCAAAGGCTAAGGCTTCAAAAGCTGCAAATTCCTGAAGGTTCAGTACAAGTATAGACAGTCTGCTTTTACAGCATGCAAGCATCACATGATGTCCTCTGCCTTCAGTTCAGATGCATTTCAACTGGCTCTTCATGAGCAATGCAACACAACACAGCTACACACGATAATGGTAGTCACATCGTCTGCCATGGGAGAAGTAGACAGGAAGTATCTCTCCTTGATAAGGCATTATCCTTTTTACATTCCATGACACCTCAGAACATATTACATACAACCACAGCATTCCTGGGCCTTCAATGCAGCTGTATCACTGCCTGAACCACTTTCTTAACTGCCCTGTCCCAGGTATTTCCCAGCATGGACCTCTGCATTTTCTGATTTTTTTTCCCCTCTCTCACCTTCACCATCAACTTAAAATCCATTTCCCCAGTTCCATTAGAAATGTATCTGTAATTCTTCCTCACTCTTTTTGTCCAATCCTTTCCCACTCCTGTCTCAAGTTCTGTCAACATAAACTTTTAACAAATCGTTCAGTAAAACAGTGTAAGTTCTATTCTGTAAATAACAGAGGATAAAAGAAAAAACACTATAGAATTCTATTTCTCTGAGCTGTGTATAAAAACTTGATTTTTCTGACCCTTGTGCTTAGTGCAAGGCTGTCTAAGTTCCCGACCTGATTTTCAATGCTGAAGCTGTATCAGGGTGGAGCACAAGCTACTTCCCTGTGCGTCATTACACACTACTTACTAGATTATGTTGCTGATCTCGGACTTTCCATCAAGCCCTGACTGCACAGAATTCCCCAAAGAAGTAAGGCAAACAATAACATTTTCTTTACAATTATGTTTAAACCAATATTTGGTACAGGAAAAAAAGAGTAATTTTCAGGCCATGCTGGAAATGAGTGAATGAAAGCTCTGCCAGAAAGACTTCTGAAAAAATGACACAAGTGGTCTTTTCAACACAGGCTATTCTATCATGACAGACACTTCCCAATGCTTTCCAAAAAATGTCAGAAACTACAAGACGACACTCTCCACTGCACCACATACAACAACAAAAGTTATCAAAAAAGGTACAACAAACATCTCTTGGACAACTGCCAAAGTAAACTATTTAGCTTGTTTTATTCATAAGTGACAGCTAGACCTCCTATCTTCACTTCACAAAATATCTCACACTTCAGCAAAATATGTTTTAATTTAGATTTTAACTTAATCTTTAAATAAAAAAAACATGATTTAAAAAATGTCCTTGTTCATAGTGGTTTAGCACATACACTCCCACAAATCTTGTTTTGGGTTATTTTTATTTTTGCAGTTAACACAATATGCAGTTCCATTTGGGATTGCTCATTCAACTGTCTTTAAGGAAAAAAAAATTAAAATACATTTTGAGAAATGTAATTCCCATCTTAAAATTAAATTCAATGCACATAGACTAAATTCCCTATTAGTGAATGGACAGTTATACACTTCTTGTAGGAATAAAAGAGGTTGCTTATGAAACCACACCAGGGTAATCTCATCTCTGAGCTTTGCAACCATGGTAAAACAATGAGCATGACACACTTGTTCTCAGTAGGTGCCACAACTGTGATGAGATACTTGGTGGAGCAGCAGGTAAGAATATTTAAAGTAAATTAATCTGGAGGTCAATAGACATCTAAGCTACTAAGTTTCTTCAGTATTCATTTTAACAATGCCTTCAATTGTACTCCTAAAGTAAAAGGGGCAGAAGATGAACTGGATCTCAAAATGAAATATTTTATTTTTATTCTAGCATTTAGTGTGGAGGAAACACTTTCTATTTTCCTTTCACTAACTCCATTGCCAATCACAGCACTTGAACATATGCAGTTCTCAGCAGAAGGCTCCCAACTCAAATGCCAGAGTAAACTAGAGAGCAGTGATATCTTTTCTAAGGAACAGAAATAAACACAATTTATGTTTTAATTGCACAAGCACTTTATCTTGGCATAAAGCAGCACTGCTGTCATAGGAAGTAGTCCTCCCAGCTTTACTTCCACCAGAAAGCCCTTGCTGGTGCAAAACCCCTATCGAGGCTGGTTAAGCAAACACGGAGGTGCAGGAAGAGTGTTCTGGAAGCATTACTCCCAGAACTAAAGTTTCTAGGTCTGTGGCAAATAATGGAAACATGTTTTCCTCAGTTTAATGTGGTACCTCCATAAACTTGCTGACACATTCAGCAGAACTGATGACATCAGCCCCAGAAGAGCCTCTGCAGGAGCACCTACCTCCCAGGCCTTACTCGGTCCATTACCCATATTTTTCTAGCAACATGACATTTCAGTAATAATTCATGAAGTTCAGCTCCTCTCTAACTCTTCTTGCCTACAATTCTTCAGGATACCAAGTCAGACTCTGAAGATGCAGGGCTTATTACCAGGTCTCTCAATTTCTAACTCCCATTTGCAAAGCTCTACGCTTTCCTTAAATCCTATTAGTTTCTTTCCTTCCCCAATCTCTTCAAACCCCTGCTCTTCTACTCTCCTGACACACATCTTCATTTTTCCTTCATTTGCCCCATGTACCTTCACCTCTTAAAACTCCCTATAGCAAAAATACAAACTGCTTCAGAAAACAAAACACACAGAGTTCCATAAATTCACTAACATGATAGAAAATCATATTCAATTTGAAGATTCTGTAAAACTAGAAAGTTGAAAACAGCTTTCTGGAAGTAATTTCCCCATGGGGAAGTCTGGATGGACTTACTTGCCAACTACAAGATGGGAATTCAAATAATATTTGGGAGGACAAGATCAGAGCTAAAATTTCTTTTGAAAATGATAAATAATCCAAAGTCAGCAAGACAAAACTCAGTAAAGGCATAATTGAAGTGTATAGAAGGAATTAAAATGTACAAATATAACGGTTCAGTAGCAGTCATACTACAGAAAGATCCTGGCATCACAGCAGCTCACCAACTTGCAAAACAGTCAAAATCTTATTTAAAGTTTTGCATGAGAAACGGAAAGCAATTATTCTAATGTATTCAGTGCTGATTAAGATGCTCCCAAAATATTAGTCTGCTTTTGGGTACCACATGTTAAAGGGTGGATTAACTGAAAAAAACTTATAGAAGGGAAACATAACCAGGGAGGAGTCCAAAATGACCATGTCACAAGAAATTACAGCTAATTCTAGATGAAAGAAGCCCATGGTTGACAAAATGTTCCAGAGCAAAAAATTGTAGTAAAGACATGCTCACCAACTACTCAGGGTACAAAAAAGTTTGCTTAAATTTCCACACAGATTTGTATTGAATATTAGGAAAAAAACACAAAGAGAAGCACTAGAAGATACAAAGAGTGTACAGCCTTCTTCTGTGGAGGATTTAAGAAAACGTTAAACATTAGCATAGGAAAGGCACAGTTTAAGCACACTTGAAACTGTTTGCATATAATGTTTTGGATTATATGCTTGCTTTCAGTTCTCTGTTTTGACTATTTATTTTACCAAAGCCTGGATCAAAGAGTGAACTACATCTTCTACTTCACTTGGAATAATAAATCACAAGAAAGGGTGATTTGTGTTCTCATGAAATGGAAGATGAGTAAATACTGAAAATATTGTACAGTTTTTTAGTATGCCTCTCCATAATCCTTTTGCTTTGCAGTTTTTAAGGGTCAACACTTGATAATCCAGAGAGATCTTAAAACAGAAATCCTAATTCCCCGTCCATACACCATGCATTCCTACTATGAAAAAACTCTGTATAATCTAATCAATATATAAAGTATGTCACTTGCACATTCACAGAAATGCAATATTCTCACTAGATTACTTTTCCCTTGCTACTCAGTTTAAATTAATGTCTAAAGAAAAAAGAAAGAAAAATTACCATAATATTTTTATCCTTTTCGCCTACATATACGTTCATATTTTTCATTTCATAGTTTTTCATTTAACTTTCAAGAATAATCAGGAGAATTTAGAGGCTCTATAGGCTTTATTGGACACAATTATATAGATTATTTTGCTTGCCAGACAGAAAAAAAATTAAAAATGGGAAAAGAAATTGTATCTGGTTTTACCTGGCTTGCATTCATAGAGATCACAGCATTCCCCTGGCTTTCCTGATGCCTTAGAAACCAGTATATTCAAATAGCCAGGTTGGCAAACCTTCCTCAAGCAGCCTGCAGGGTTACACACACAACGGCTTGGGAGTGGACAGCATTCACCAGGAGGTGCATAACCTTCAATCAAGATGGAATCTTCTGGACATCGAGGAGAAAACTGGACCTCACAGCGGGCCTTGGAGCAATCAGGTTTCTCTTCTGGAAGGGAGAGAAAAATCATCATGCCATATGTGTCAGCACAACATTGAAGTTGTAAAGATAAACTCAGATAAAGCTCCCTCTCTTTTCCCTCGCCCCAAAGCACTAAAAAAAGGAAACAGATGCTGCTCAACTGATTAGCAAAAATTACTAAATATCCTTTAAAAACTATAATTATTTGCAAGCTGCAAGGTGCCTTATGAAATATTTTATAGAATTTCTAATTCGTATGACGCATGTGATGGCTGAACCCACACAGCCTCAAGTAAAGCTGTGAACTTATATTTGGCCAGGATGTCAAGAAACAACTTGCCATATCATGTCAGCCCAGTTGTTCACACCTATTCCTTCAGTTTCCTAAGACCTTCCATTATGGACTGATTTAAAATGATTGCTTTATTAACCTGAACTGAGCTCTCACATATTCAAAAAGCAAGTTAAAAGTTCAAGAGCTAACATATTTGAATACATTAGCACAAGAGGATTTTTCCTGTACACACTCCCAATGTTCACATTAGAAGTGTTGTTTCTACATACTTCAGCAGCTTGCATACTAAGAGATAAGAGGTTTGACTATGGTAATGATGAGGTCTGTTGATGATCCTTATGCATCCCTTCTAACTCAGGATATTATATGAGTCCTTCATGTACAAGTACTTTATGTCTTACACCCATCAAAGATTACTAACCTAAATGAGCTACTATACAGCATTATAGCTCTTCCAGTTAAAAATCCTACTATTTTCATCTATCTTTACAACAGCCTTGACTAGATATGTATTTTGCCTATAACTTTGAATAACATTTCTAAGACTAATTATTTTTTTTCAAACCTTATGTTTAGTTTCTTATCTTGTGTTCTTATTAAAGACATTGTTCAGACAGAACACTACTGGTTACAGAGGTTCACTGCAGAGAGCTATATAAATAATAGATGACATACTAGTTTCAGTATTTTATTGATAGCCTTTAGTTTATGAATATAATAAAAGGCTTGACATTCTAGCCTTTAAAGTTGTTTTCATTTTCCACTGCATGTTTGCTCAACATGCACAGAGAAGCGACAGAGCTGTTGCAGTAGCAGCCCTTAAAGTACATACTCATGATAGCTCTTGACAGACCACTTGTGCTCATGATGACCCTTAAATTCCCACTGTTCATTACCTTATGTGCCCTAGCACATAAACATGCCCTCGCACGGAAACTGCCCATCCAGTTTCCATGAGTAATAGATAATCCCATCCTCATGCAAACTCTCTCATGAAAATACTTCAGATTGTAAGTATTTTAAAAAGGTGACCTGCTATTTTTTACCTGACTGCATTTACACACATACATGTATCTATATGAAGATAAGCATTTCCTTAAGTACTGCTTAGATAATTCAATACAGATAAAACTTGAGCAATGCAATTGGTCAAATACAATAAAAACTATTTTTGACTGATTTGGATAACTTTCCAAAAGACAAAGTTTTTCAGCAATGCACATCAAACTATCCCAATTCACACTATACAGGACTCTAGATGTGTAATTTTTCAAGACCAATGCAAAGTCTGCTGCTGGAGTTGCTAAGATCACCTAGCAATGATATGAAAACAAGGACATGTCACTATCAACACATAAGAAGCATCAGAAGCAATAGAAGAGAGAAATTTAAAATAGAGAACCATGTATTTTTTGTATGAAACAAAAATATTTTTGTATTAAATATTCACTCAGTGTTTTGCAGTTATTTTTGATAATCTTTTCCACTTTAGAGTATTGTGCTCAATGTAGTTAAAGGTTACAGACTGTGACAGGACTCTTATATAAAGCCAGCACCATTTACAGAGGAAATTATTTAAACATAACCACCGCCTTGCAAAAGACGTGTTTATGTTTTAATACCAGGAAATAAAACACCAGTAGTTATTTATAAACTAAAGGTTTTCTTTTTAATCCTGTGTCACTATTGCTTTTATACTTCATAGTCCCAAAAAATAAACAAACAAAACCCTACTAATAACTCCCTATTAATACTCATGTAAATACTGTGCTTCCAAATTGCATCTCAGACTATGTACATGTTGAAACATTCCCTTCCCAATACCCAAACACAGCTGAGCAGCAGGGAAGTCAAATATATTTCACCCAAGCTGGATCAACCAACAGACAATTATCTTCCACCTTCCCAAATTCTACCCCACAGCAGTCAAAAGCAGGTTAAGAAACTTTTTGCAGACTATGTCACAATTTGTTTCTTGATTTAGATGTCGTTTTCCTCTATGGAAAGCAGTCACAGACTAAAATGATAAGTGGTCAGCAGGATACAAAGTCTTTCTTTGAACATAATTTTTATCTAATACATGAGAATCCAGCAGCTCCAGGTGCAGCATTACTATTTATCAGCTACCATCATGCTAGTGTAACTGCTTTCCAAGTCCAGAATTCACTGCAATGTAAGATGGGAGTTCAGTTTTACTGCATCTCAGTAAAAGCTGACATGGGTTCCTCATTTCGACACCAAGTTTGGATAGAAGACTTCTAAGCAACCGTTCAGAAAAGTTTCAAGGTTTTTATTATTGTTATCTCAGCAAATGACAAAACTGTCTCTATCCACAGGAATTCATTACACTAAACTAGTTCTACCTTATCATTACTTCAGCGAAGAAGGCATCAAAATTTAATCTGTTCTCAAAATAAATTACAAACATTAATACAGCCATAAATGTCACTGCTTTAGCAGAATTTCTGATTTAATTCTAATACATACAGCTATTTAAGATTTCATCACACAAGAACTGTTTAATAGCTCTTTTTTCCTTTATTAACAAACACTTCTACCCCTTACAAAAGGAACATTAAAAAAAACAAACATGTAAGAACAAAATAATTAAAAATACACCAACAGCCTCAAAAGACAGAAAGCAAGGTAATGCCAAGCTGTATTCCAGAAAAAATCCCTGGGAAGTCACTCACCAGTGCTATTTCTGCTACTTTGCATCTTTTCCACACCAGACAGACTGTTTCAAAGCAGCTTTTAAACAGACTGAAGTAGATTCACACGAGCCTCTCTGTTAAACGGACACATACACTACAAAGTACCAACCTGTCCCCTGGATGCTTTAAGCTACTGCCTATTACACAATTCAGGTTCTTCCTGACCAATGTCTTCACAGTCAAATAATGCATCAGGACTTAAACTCTGTTTTGATAATAAATACAATATAAACAAACATTATGTGTGTCCAGTATCAGGACAACTTCATTTTTCAAAGCACTGTGGTGAACCGAAGGAACTAGGCTTTTGAGGAAAGGGAGAACTACACATGGGGCTATATATATATATGTGACTTACTATGAAACAAATTAATACAGCAAATATATACATATTCCTGAATAACAGGGCATCTTAACAAACACATTGCACAGCAATATACACGTGTCACATTGTTCTCACCCATAGTGCAAATTCCTTCACAAGAAGAATTCCACACACCCTACCTGCATGTAGAGACAGTGAAATTGCTATAGCATAAGACTCAACCACATTTCAGTATATCCGTTAAAAAAAATACCCCAATCATTAATAAGGAGAACAATCACTTTTCAGGGATGCATCCATCAAGCTTCCCATAAAAGTTTGAGCTGATAACCTACAACTCACTAAGAAAAATATAGTTGTCTGCAAGAGCTGCCTTTATGTTCAAAAAAGCAGTATTTCAAATAGCTACACAAAGAACAGAAAATATTGGTTGGTTTCCTGATGAGGTTTCTCTGTGGGACACATTCTCTTTACAGCCTTTCATCAAACACCAGTGAAGCTGGAAGCGTTCTGGTATCCCTGACATCTCAGCAGCCTGAGCCAACAAAGGATCTCTAAAGAGATAAAGGAAGAGTCTGGATCAATCAAGCTTTTGCAAACTATCTACTCTGAGACAGACAATTTTCTTAAGAAATTCAGAAATGTAGCCAGAAATACAACATTCTTAATAAACTGAACACAATCCAAACAGGAAAACTAACATTTTGATTAATTCCAAATAAGACTTCTATCCTTGGAAATCAACTTAATCCCTATTCTAAAAGGCAGCTCTGGAGATCATTTAAAATAAAGTTTACCAGTGACTATTATTTTTAGATATAAATTACTACTGGTAGAAGTTTTTCATTTCAAGACAAACTTTACTTTTCGTAGGTCTGAAGGTTCAGGCTCACTTGTACTTTGCTAAGAGCCTTCAAGAAGAACTTGCTGTTGTTGAGCACATGAGAGAGTATACCCTACAATTACTAATAATAACCCAAGTTACAATGTATAATTGAAAAATAATAGCGGAAAAAGATACAATGCACTGTGTGCTTTATTATTAAAACAGGGATCATTCACTTAAAACATTAGGATGTCTCAAAAAAAAGTCTCACTTTCATCTCAGAAGTGCACAGGAAAGTTGAGCATCTCGGAAGTTGAGGCATAAAAACATTCAAACTGACCTTTCATTGCAACCACAGTATACTTGTTATAAAGTGCATGAGGGGGAGGAGAATAAGCTTCAAAGGATATAATCATAAGAAGAAATCAAGATATGGATTTGGGTCCTTTTCTTTCCATTAACTTTAGAAAGTGTCTGTCATAAAACAACAGCCATAAACCCAGCACTCTGTAAACAAAGTTTCTCCATATCAAAAACTACAATGTATTTTTAAAATTATACTTCCCATGACAGTACAAAGTTATTAGGGGGAAATGGAGGTATAATAACAAATTACTGAAGCACTTATGCTGCAACTAATGCTTTCTTTGAGAGAAGGCAGCTTCTTTAGCTTCCTGAAAGGTTTATGCAATACTCAAACTGGGTACTAGTTAGATATGTTTTTATTAAGACAGTCACTGAACATAGGAAGTCCAGATCTCTGCCATTTTCCATTTCTTTTGTTAAAGTAGAGCAGTTATAACAAAAACCAACCAAGTCAAACCACTCCCCAACCCTCCCCACCTATATAATACCAAAGCAGCACAGAAATAAAAATAGCTCCTTAAGAAGAATTAAACACTTTGCTTTCACCTCTGTATCAAATTCTTTTCCTTCATTATGTGTGCATGCTCTGCTTTGACACGCAGAGAAAGTACATGCCAAGTTTATTTAATGGGAAAAGCAGAACAGTTAAAACATTGGTTAGTACAGTAAAAGGATCTTAGGGTATAATCTGCTGTGGGAGAAACAGAGAAGAAAAGCCCTGACAGGGATGGGAGGGTCTTCTCATTCTTCAGGTGAAATGGAAGAATGGTTTCCATGCTTCTCAGTAAACCATTTCAGGAAGGAATTGTTATCATTTTGTCAGAACTTCATGTGATGCTGTTATTCAGTCACCATAGAAACGAGAGCAGAATGTTTTATTGCAGGAGATGGCTGAAGAGAAATTGGTATTTCTCAGGTCCAAGTGTTTCCACTGAGATATTGAAATGGTTCTACAGTTGATTCTTTAAAATCAAATTTTTAATACATATCCATATGGATATACAAACAGAGGTGTATATACACAGAGATGGAGGGAATACATTTTTTCCTGTAAGTTCCATACAAAGAACACAGAATAAGAAGCATTTTGAAATAGAAAGCTTTATATTTAATTTCCATTTTATATTCCATATTTCATTTTTCTAAGCAGTTTAGAATATGATATGGTTCATAAAGATTAACATTTTGCACGACTAAACAAAGCAATGCACTACAGCTGGCACATATGCTTTGAAGGCACGTGTTCAGCTCTGCATTTTTGTAAATCATTTTTGTGAAATCTAGGCTAAAACAAGGTCACTTTCATTGTACAGTCTTACAGTCATCATTGAGATACATTCTAAACAATAGGCATACTGTACTGCTATACAGTGGCAGGAAGGAAATATTAAAAGGATTAGGGATAAACAAGAAAAATGATTACCCAGCTGAAGCAGTCAGACAGACAGGGATCGATATTGGAATGCAAAATGCCCAAAAGGATTTTCAAGAATCAAAAGGGCAGTTATAGTAGATTAAAAAATGAGATTAACTTACACATACAATATGCACAATACCGTATACGGATGAACTGCTACAAATAAAAAAGGGAGCTAGAATCTGAACTTTTACCTAAAACTGAACTTTATTTAAAACCCATTCTATTTTCTAAATGAGTCTTGCTACATTTCCCAGCATTCTGATGCTCCACATTTTATATACTACACAGTGGAGCAACCTGTCTCACCCACATTATAGCCTAATCTTCTCCTAATATAACAGCCTGGAACTAACCTGGGTTAAAAAAAGTCACACACCAAAAGACAGTCACAGATACCAGTTTTAAGAACTGGTATTCATTGATACACAATTTTGCAACACAGTGTTCACTACAGATTTACCAAAGATTTTCCATTTTGAGGACCAAATAAGCAGAAAAAGGATTATATCAGTTGTATCAAGACAGCTACAGTCAAGGAAGACAATAATGCCCTTTGGGTAGATAGCAAAGCTATTATAATTTTGTAATTCCATTTCCTGAACTAGTTTCTTTTCCTGTACTGGAAATATTAAAAAGAAAGGTGGCAATTCAAAACAAATAAACAAATAGACCCCCAAAAACACCACACCAGAATCACAAACAATCCTGACCTCAAACTGATGCCCTCCAAATAAAGAGTTTACAGACTCAATGAGGCTCTACCAAACACCTGCATCTAAAAGGAAATGCAAGTTCTATAAAACCAATAGTGTTTGGGGCAGTAGTTCCATTTGGGTTCAGATTTCCCAGCTCACAACGCTCCTCTGTTATGCTTAGAAAAAATCACGTCTTGGAAACTCAAAAGTAATTCTACTTTTCCTCCATTTCATTCTAAACCTGCTTTCAACAATTATATATTAGCTTGACACCAACAAGTTAATCCAAATCAATACTGGATAACATCAGCTCAAAGAACTGTGCATGAAGGACTGAGCCTAGCCCACTGAACAGAACATGGGAAGCTGTGCCATCCCTGGGACAGGATACCTTTGTACTGCTAACTGCACTGCTTTCAATAGAAATGAAGAACCTTTAAACTTCAGTAGTGAAAAATCCTTCAGAAGTTAGCTGGAGAAATGAGCAGATAGCTGTAGTCAGATTTTCAGTTGTATTGCCTCTACTGTAAAATAACAATTAAAAAGTTTTCAATATTGTCACAGCTGGAATAACATTGTACATCATAATTTCTCTATATAAGACAGCCTATTATGCTGGATGAATGGTACTACTCCTACTATTGCTCAATCTTTATATTGGTAAATCAACTGAAATTTTCAAAGAAAGAGTATGTAAACAGAAATGAGATGGTCTCACCTACAGAGCTAGGAATTTTAAAAACTGCCAAATCATTCTGGGAATAAATCAAAACTGCAAATACTAGATTTATAATCAGTATAAACTGCATATACTTTGATGACTTACAAAAATGTACACTAGTAGTAGATTTACTTAAAGCAGAAAGTATTATTTATTGCAACAGTATATTCAGCTGCAAAACCAAAGGTAATGTTGAATGAGTATCAAAATAATGGTAAACAACTATTTTGAGCATTTCTGCTTAACACAGCTTAGGAAAACAATATGAGCCTAGCTGATATCTGAAGAAACAATCATGAATATTCAGTGAAAGAGAAGCACTGTAACACACAGTTTGATGTGATGAAGAGAAAAGGATTTGAATTTGAGGACACACCATATATCTCCCAAGAGACAAACCTCTGGAGGCAGCTCAGGATGTAAGGAATACCAAACAACTTACTCTACCACATAATCACACCCAGACTGAGGTCTCAAATTACTTTTACTTCTTACTCAAAGTCTAAAAACATAAGCAGAACAAGGACTTAGAAACACTTTCATTTGTAATAAATGCAAATTATAATGAAAATACATACATGAGTTTACAAAGAGTAAGAAGTCACATATGTATGAAGCTAGCAACTGAGACTGAACAGCAGGAAGGGCAATCAGTTTTCTTGAGCTGATTAACAAAAGCAACAGAGTTGTAAACATTAACTTAGAAATGAGGCATCTGATATTCAAAGAAATATAATTTTTGTTGATAGCAAAATGGAATCAACTCCTGTCTGCCCTTTAGTGCTTTGCTTTGTTAACACAAACGTAAGGTATGTGATTTCTTTCAGTTCTCTCTGACAATTGCTGATGTTAAAAAGCCCCACCAAAACCCACAACCCCAAGCCCACACACAGTAAAAGCAAGACCTAAATGCTTTAAGATGCTTCTGGCAAGTAAACTTCAGTATGCAAACTAGTTTTCCCAGTTACTATGTTCAAAGAACCTCTGTCTCTTACCAGCTTAACCTCTGTATGTTTATTAGAGGCTTAACCACGTGTTTCTCAAATTCTTTCACAAGAACACTCCAGATGCATAATATTAGGAAAATCAATCATGTTCAACATTTTGGTCTTCTCTTTACTAACCTAAGATACCACAGTAGTCAAAAACTACGAAGAGAATGATCTTTTCTTTCTTTTAGGCAAACAGCTTTCAATGGAGAAGACCAATGACGCAGATTTTTATTGTACAAGATTTTTCAAACAACCAGAGATCTTCCCAAATTCTTGCCTTTTCCCCTTTATTTATTTTTAAACATTAACATTTCTGTTAAGTTTGCCTCCCCAGAATGAGTTTTAGCACCAACTAACTGCTCATCAGTTACCAAACCTGCAGCATTATTGAACAACATTTCTATGCATTACTTAGGACAACAGAAAGCGACTCTACCTATAGTAAGAAATATGACAGCAAAGCAAAAAGAAGCCATTATAATTTTAGGGGACATCCATACTGACAGAGAGAATTCTAATGTCGAAATTCTTGGTGTCTTGCAGTGTAGAGACTCTACAAACTTTTTAAAACATTTCCAAATAAAAGAGCAATTATCACCCTGAAGGAATTTAAACAGCTCAGTCCTCCACAAAAAGTAGATATTGGTTCTTACCAGATTTATTTTTGCTGAGAAATGACACTTAACAAAACTGTAGTTAGGAGCATTTCACTGAACACAGAAATAGTGGATATTCCACACATAAAACATTATCTTTTCTCCAAAGGCAAAGTCTTCTAATAAACTGCCACACTTGACACTTAAAGTGCAAGATGCAGAACTAAGCAGCTTACCAGAGTACTCCAACGTAAAAGAAGCTAAAGTCCTGGGTCCTTTTACTGAAGCCAACTCCTCATATTCCACGTAAAAATATGGAATAAATAAATACAATAGAAACTGTGCTTTCTTGACTCCAGAGAACATTTGCACTAGGCAAAATAAAATTTTAAAAAGCATCTAAAAATCATGCAAGGAATTCCACACTCCTTGCAATACCTGTTAGCAGTGCTAGTTTGAATGTGTTTCTGCATTTTTACAACTGTCATTCACACAAATAAAAAAGGAAAAACAAAATATCTATTGGGAAAAAAAAGCAACAAGACAAGAGAAACACAATAAATTTTAATTTTCTTCTAAAATCCAGACAGCTTAAGTTTGAGAAGACAGCTACCCAACCGCTGGATCAAAGGTTTTTGAGAACTGATTGGAAAAATAAACACCAGGAAAATTGAGAATCATCTTACTCATCCTGCTTTCAAACTACAGCAGTATCCTAACCAGAAATACCCACACATTGCAGGGGTGGTGAGGGGTGGCACGTGTGCAATACGTGCGCGCATGGATTCATAACCTGCCCCCATGCACAGTAAGACCACAAGAAATTGCAGTATGAGAAGTTTGTTCTGCTCTGCAGTGCTGCTGCACAAAATGTAAGCAGCCAGATTGCTTTTAAGACAAACTGAGAATCATGCAATATCCACAGTATTTATTCCTCAGATCGTCACTAAACAGGTGCTTGCATAGGACTATGCAGGTAAATAAATATAATATTTGACAATACAAATTAAACACAGCTTCAAGTCCACCATTAAATGCTACCCTAAAGCAGCAACATCCCACAGAGGGAATTAAACAACAAAACTACAAAAAAGCAGAAAGTCTGAGTTTACACAGTACTGAGCTGCTGTTGACACTAGTACGAGTATTTTGCTGACTTCAGTAGCTTTTAAACTTGGACCCCTCTGTTTCAAACTGGATGAAAGCCAACACCTTGTATGACAAACAAAAGACAGCAAGTCTGGAAAAAGACCAACAATCCTATGCCAAATACATAAAAATAATCTCTCAATTTCAGAATGTTGTTGGCTGCAATGTTCTTTAATTAGATTCAGTTTCTGATCTCATTTGAAGCATACAGTTGTGTATTAACTACCTGGAAACTCTGTTTCCAAGAACAGCTTAAAGGGGAATGATCTAGAGGATTGCAAACAAGTATTTTTTTTCCACAGGTGTATCATTTAAGTTTTTATTTTTTTTAATCATAACTAACCAAAAGCATCACAAATCATCCTGGCTCAGACATTTTTTTCTGATTCTTCACCATCTGCTTCTCTTACTCTTTCTTCTTCATTGACCTTTTCCCTTAAGTTATGCACTTATTGTTTATATCCTCTTTAAAGCAAACCTCAAATACTACTTATTTTAGATCTTTTGTAACCTGTCCTTCCTCTTGTACATCTCCATCAGTACAATACACAGCAACGTACTTGTTTTGTGCAAAAATCAACCTTAATACAAAATATTACTTTCTCTTAAACACTGAGGAATAGCGTATTTGTGGCATTTTGCACAGCAACTTCCATGACACAAGTGAAAAAAGAACAAACTAGGAAATTCAGATGTAGAAGCTTTAGATTAGCATAATCTCTTAGGGCAGTTTGCCTAAGCCTTGAATGAAGATTAAATTTACAAGCACTAAAATACAGGCTACATACAATTGTGGAACATTATGCATCCTGGAAGAAGCTACTGCCAGGAAACTACAGATACAGTTGCACTTCTCAAGTGAAGCAAATTAATATTTTTTCCAGCAAGATTCCCATGATGGCACACTTTTAACAAGTTTGGGATTCAGTCACGTCCAAAGCCATTCCATTTTTAGATCAAACTCAGTACAGTGCACAGCACAGGAGACAATTAGTGTGCATTAATCCTATGCATAAAGCTTTGCAGCACACGTTACAGATTATGTGGTACCATGACCAGAGACGGGGCACACGGGCTTATTAATAAATTGGTCAAGTATGAAGATGACACATTATCCACAGAAGTTATTATTAGCATCTTTAAACAGCCAAGAGACACCAATGTTGTATTTGCAGACTCCTTGTCAAACCTGGAAAAACTCTAGGAGTGGGAAAATGGCAAATGGAATTTTTAACAATATCTACTGAGCCTCAAGGAAGGGACAGGCTCTGCACAATCTCATGCTACAATGATGGTGGATTCTACCTCACAAACACACCCTGGGAGGCAACATGAGCAGCAAGACCAGAATTTTAATTGAGAGCTATTGTGAACAAAATGAAAGTTCTGTTAGCTTGAAACAGACTAATGAAAATAGAAGAAAGGAGTTGGTGTTACTAGCAAACATTAAGAAATTTTTTTTCTCAAAAGATGAAATGATCCTTACAACCATGATACTGCACTGATCCTATAAACTCACACAATACATTTAAGAAATCCCAAAGCTGTAAATTTATTCCTTCATATAGGGCAAGCATTGCAGAAGTGAGCAAAGCCTGAGAAGTGCTAACCAGGAAAGCCTGCTGACATTCAATAAAATAACAGGAGAAAGCAAAAGCTATCAAAAAGCCTTATCAAATACCACAACCGCTGATGCTTACACATTTCAAAGCTGAGATTTCATTGTTTTCCCTGATTTGGCTGGAAAAAGACAGCAGAGAGAATAAAATCTAGTGTTACATGATGAGGTCTCTCACATGTCACTTAAGATATCTCCTCCATAGTACACCTCAGTGAACAGCAGTCCTCAGTAAACAGTAAAGCAGCAGCAACAGAAGTAAATGAGGAAAAAATGAAAAAAATCAGATCTTTAGTTAAAGCAGCTAGAGGTGCTAACTGCCAGCCAACAAACGCAGTATTAATGAGGTAAATTTTAAAGGAGATTTTTCATTAGCACAACTCAAAATTCACTTTTTTTCAACAAAAAGAATAATGTGCAAAACATGCACATGAGTATTACTGCTGCCAATCAAACAATTCTACTCTAATCTTTCATCCATTCTGTGCAATGAATGCACTTTCTCAACACAGAATAAGTACTTGGTTTCATGGAAATCTGGATCAAGACTTATTAACATTTATCTGAAGTCTCTGTGATATAACCAAGAGGGAAAGACACATTTAAGTAACACTAATACATCAATAGTAGCAAAAATAGAACGCAACTATGTCAATTCTGTCACCTGCATGCCTTGTGAAACATGCTTGGATAACCAGCATAAAAAGAAAGAATATTTGAAATAGAATAAAAGAAAGTTAGATATTTATTTCAATTTCTTACTACATGCATACCCTCCCCATGCACTATGACCTATAAATGCCTTAGGTGAATGCTTCAAGAGAAACAAAGCTAAGTTAAATAAATCTCTTGCACTTAACCTGCTAATGTTCTATAAAGCAGAACTTTAATTATCACCTTTAATAAACTGGTCTTCTCCCATTTCACATAATTTTCTTGAATTATGCTGTAGATTTTGAGACATTTTAAAATATATTTAAGCACCGACTATTTCAGGAAAAAAGGCAAAAAACCCAAAAACTAAGCTGAGTAAATGGCAAGGTCAGCTTCAATTTCTATTATGCCACAAAAAGAAGCAACACTTAGATTATGTAAGAGTGGACAATACAACCTTAAATAACCTGTAAATGCACTGTTTAAGAAACATGGAAAGACTGCCTTACAAAATAAATTATTTATGCAGCAAGATTTAAAAACAAATATTCAGTTAGCATAAATTGCCTTAGCTGCTTGACTTAGAAAGGACTTATAAGTACTTGTGTGGATTCATACTGTCTCTTTTCCTGTACACTACAATGTGGTAACTAAGAGCACGGACTTAAAAAATCTCCAAACAACAAAACCCCACAAATCCATTCCCTACACCCCAACAAAACAAGAAAGAAACAAAAAATCACCCAAAATCAAATTTTAAAAAATGCATCACAAAAACAGTATTAAATCAACAAAAACATGAACAAAGGAATAGCGATGCTTATATAACAATGAAGTATCCAAACCAAGAGACACCTAACATATATAGAAAAGATACTCCAATGGACAGAAAGTTCAGAAGACTTAAGACTACATTTCAGGACCATATTTAACTGGACTGAGTTTCTACTCCTGGTTTCAGTAAATTCAGGTCAGGCACTTCGATTGTTTCACTCCCCAATTTACCATCCTTTTTAGCAACACAATTTCTTCACAAACACAGGCAGACATGTTCTGCATGTGATATCATACTTCATGTAACACACAATCCTTTTTTCAGTCAAGATTCTTAGGTAATACAGATAAAAAGCCAAAACACTCCACTCTAACCAAACAAAATCCCGACTCTTTAGTGTGTATCTGAAAATGGTTTACAGCTGCTAAAAATTCTGAGTATTCAAGAAAAAAATGGGCAAGTTTTTCTTCAATAGAAAAATTGCATGTGAGCAGCCATCCTTGACTAGTCGAAAAGAAGGTAATACAAATGCATGTTCACTAGTCAGTCACTGGCAAGTAGTTGTGAATTGGTGTTTCACAAAGAAACTTCAGGTCTTGGTAGGCAAAATTCAGTCTAAACTGAAGCATGATTTCTCTTCTTTAAATTAACCATTATGCCCTAGGCTATAGACCCATCTGCAGTTAGAGAGTTTGCTACAATCATGCTGTTCTGAACAGAACAAAACAAGAATGGAAGAAAACCACATTAACCAACATTTTGGTTAACTGCTCCCAAACAATTTTTTGAGAAGAGAGTTGCTTTTAAGATAAAGTAGAAGAGCCAACCACTGTCTCAGCAGGGTGAACTCTATGGAGTAAATTTGCAAGCAATCTCAAATGCACCCTAGGAATAAAGATTTGGGAGATAGAGACAGCAGCTAAACCAATCAAGTTATGTAATATATTAATGTCTCATAGCTATCACCTTGCGATGTATTCATGTATCACAGAGACTATCTGTTCCAACTGATCTCATATAGAGAAAGAGAAAAACAAACCCTTTCAGATAATAAATAGTCCAGAACTGCTTCCAAGAATGGTGTGGGCCATGAAGTCAAATTTCTGAGCATCTTCCCTATGGCATGTACTTTCAGAACTTTCAAGGCAAGTCCGAGACCTTCCTCCACTTTTGGTCAAGATCTACTGTTTCCAAGTGTGCCAACTGCACAGTAATTCCAGTCCAACTGGACATCATAAGGTCATCTGGTCCCCACCCCTACCCTGGGCAAAGCTAATGCTAGTTAGCTGCTCAGATCCATCCAGGTGAGTTCAGACAACCCTGAGGATGGCAACTCCACTTCCTCTTGGGGAATTTTATCTCTCCCACATCCCACCATGTATTCGGCATGTTTTTGTTGCAGCTGAAGCTTCTCATCCTTCCACTGTGCACCTTGGTGCAGCACCTACCTACATCTTCTCTGCGGCCAAATACGAGGCCGCTGAAGACAGCATCAAAGTCCCTTCTTCTTCTCCCTTGTCTTCAGACAGAACAAAACGTCTGCTGGCTTTAGACGGCGTTTCCCAGCTCCTGCCGAGGGGGCACGACTGTGGCAGGAGGGATGCGCGGGCTGGCAGCGCTGCTCCCGCAGCCCTGGCTTGCAGTTGGCCGCCGCCGCCGCCAGGGCACACTGCCGGCTCGCCATCCCGCACTGCCGGCTCGCCATCCCCCGCACCGCCAGGGCACACTGCCGGCTCGCCATCCCGCACTGCCGGCTCGCCATCCCCCGCACCGCCAGGGCACACTGCCGGCTCGCCATCCCGCACTGCCGGCTCGCCATCCCCCGCACCGCCAGGGCACACTGCCGGCTCGCCATCCCGCACTGCCGGCTCGCCATCCCCCGCACCGCCAGGGCACACTGCCGGCTCGCCATCCCGCACTGCCGGCTCGCCATCCCCCGCACCACCGCACGCCGCCGCTCCTGCCCCGATCAGCTTCTCACAAGGACAAAACAACCTCTACAACTACTAACACCTTGCCCCAGTCGGGCGTTTTAGAATAGTAAAATATATTTACTATTATTTAGCATAGTAAAGCGTTTTAGGGTAGGTTTGACATCCCATCGATAGAGACCCAAACAGAAACTTCAAAATCTTTAATTATTTTGCTTTGGAGCTCAAAGTTCGTGACTAACAGATATGATAAACGGAAGTTCAAAGACATGTATTTTTAACCTTGGATTCAGTTTTTATCCTCCATCTATCTCAGTTATGTCTCCTGAAGCTGTTCAATCGTCCAGGAGTAGCACAGGCTTATGCACAGCAAAAAATAGAAATTAATTTTGTCCACAAATTGCTCCTGCAGTGGGGAGTTTGTGCACTCATCATCTCTTAAACTGTGACCTGAGTTCTACTATACCTGTAGTAGACAAATCCTGAATAAAGAAGAGGAAATTCTCAGAGTACTTCACTACATTTACTGCTCTGTTCGTAGAGAAGTATTTATTATTTATATGAGGAACTTCAGCTTGTTTGGGCTATGAGGGAAACAATCCTGCCCAGTATTTTGCAAGCCACCCTTTACAGTTTTGGTAAGCAATATAATCTCCACAGAGTCAGATCAGATACTCTTTTCTGCCCTTGACCTAAATATTAACTCTGAACTTAGCTTAATTCATTAGTTGAGAGAGCCATATAGACACTAATGCACCAATAAGCTTCCTCCTAGAGTTAACACATGTTCTTCAATAATTTACTGACTTGATTTGACATAAGGGGATAGTGCCAGAAGCATTAGGGTGAGATATGACAACCTTCCCTCTCATCTCAGCATTGCTATTTCTAGTACTTGAGGATGGTGTGCAGGGTGCTGTACTGGATAACAGCTGAGGAGAAACAATAGTACTCTTCCCATCAACTCCAAGACAAATTTGTCCCTAAACATTTAATATAAGCTTAAGTTATCCTAGAAGCTCACTTGTTTCCAAGCAAAATGTCTGCCACCCGAGAAAGTGGCACAGTCTAGGAGTTATGTCCTGCATCTCCACTCACTGCAGCCCGTCTTCAGATGCCCACTTTTGTCCAGACCAGTCTGAAAAGAGCACAGCCAGGTTTATACAAGTCAAATAAGAGGCCAGTCCCAACATATCAAATTGATACAACAGGCTGCATTCTTCCATCTAAACACACCCACTTTCACCAACAACCACAGTTCAGCCATCACAAACTTGATGGCATTGAGGTTCACCACGCATGTTGTGGTAAATCAAAATGACCACACACGGTAACTAGACAGATACATATTACTTACACCTACACAGTGTTTAACTACATAAATGACTGGCCTGCAGTAATATTTTCTCTTCTTCTATGAATTCAACATTAAGAGTGCAAGATTTTCAATAAGAAATAGTTTTCATTTCCACTACAAAGCCTTTGCCTTCAAAAAAAGACTTGGTTGTGACAAACACCGGAATAAAACAAATAGACTTGCATTCCTGCCCATGGCCACAGCCCTGTGTTTGCCCTGTAATACCAGTCACATAGATGCTCCAATTGTGGATGCAGTTATTATTACAAAACATAGCACTGTAGTAATAATCTGAAAATAAAGTTGTACAGTGGCCAACATTAAGTGGGTGACATTTGTTATGCTAACAAGGCTCAGATGCTATAGCTACGTAACTTTTGTGCTTCAATAACACTATCATGTTGCAGTTAGGTAAAAATAATGGTCTATTTTACAGTGGTGCAAAATGCAAATTATTTTGGTCAATTTTTAATACCTCTGTATCTTTCAGAGATTTCAAGCACTGTTTTAATTTATATATAATATATTTAAACCTTATTAGAATATTTAATACAACATAACTAGTATATTAATATATTAATATTTTTATACATAGATTAAATTCAGATCTGTATACTAAGTGAGACTAAATGGCAAATGCATCAGTGAGGAACAAGAATACAGGAACCTTTTTTCTCTCCTCTTAAAGTTAACATCTTTTTTTCTGGTTTATTTTTAAACAGAAAATAAATACTGCTTTGACTTTAAAAGGAAACATTCTGAGGACATAATGACAGGACACTAGGATCTTGTATATTAAAACCAACCAATATACATATTAAACAACACCCAAACATCATCTTGCAATATGTATGTGTGGAGTAGAAAAATTTCAACTGTAGCAGGCTCACTGCAGTCTCAACTTCACTACAGTGATTCAACTTCATGAGTAGTAGTATCAAACAAATAGTTTTTGTAATACTTTAGATTCCAGAAGAAGAAGTCAAAGTGAAATAGAGAAGCAAAACGTCAAACCTAACATAAATATGGTGAAGTCTCCAAATAAGCAAGCAAACCCTTAAAGCACGTATAGAGGAATCTATACAACATGCTACTGGCAGATCTTGAAAGAATGTGAGAGTCTAGATTACTATTTCATATTAACTCAAAACATTCAGTAGACAATCGGAAAAACTTTTCAAGACTTAATTTTGATGACTTCAGTTCATTTGGGAAGGTTTATGTCATGATTCAATACCAGCAGGCAGTACAAGTACCACACAGCCACTGGCTCACTGCTCACCCACTACTGGGATGGGGAAAGAATCGCAAGGGCAAAAATGCAAAAACTCATGGGGTTGAGATAAAGACAGCTTAATAAGGAAAAAGGAGTAGTATAAAAAGAAAAGCAAAACTGCTCAAAGAAAAATAAAACAAAACCAAGCCACCACAAAAAATGCAAAAATCCCACAATTGCTCATCAACAGCCATACTGAGCTCCAGCCAGTCCCAAGGAAGAGGCAGTGCTGGCAAACCTCTCTCCTTCTTCCTGTGCTTGTGCACGATGAGCTATGGTGTGGACTATCTGTTTGGGCAGTTGGGCAGCTGTCCCAGCTGTGTCCCCTCCCATCTCCTTGTGCACCCCCAGACAACGTGCTGCTGGGGCAGCATGAGAAGCAGAAAAGGCCCCAACTCCATGCTAACACTGTTTAGCAATTCCTAAAACACCAACACATTATCAAAACCATTTCATCACAAATCCAAAACATAGTCCCATACAAACTCCTATGGAGAAAAGCAATTCCTTCCCATTCTAAACTAGCACAAGGCTACATCAGAAGTCAACTTGCAAGATAGTATCCTAGTGAATGCACACAGCTTTACCCACCCTTAAGTACAGCTCTTTAAGAGATTAACCCTTTCTGATTATTCTGAGATATTAAAAGAAAATTGGAATTTAGTTAAATACCATATTTTCTTCCAGCAGAATGTTTTCCCTAACAACTCAGTTAATTTCCAGACCAACTCTATCCACATTAGTTTATGCATTTCCAAGCCCCACTACTGTTGCCTAGTAAATAATTAAATGCAGAAACATTTTACTCCATGACAGCAACTGGAAGACTATTAAAAACATAAAATACAAGATGCATTTACGGATCTTTTTGAATGTAACTCCACATGTACCACATGAATTCAAGGATTTGTGAGACAACATTTCTTTTAGAAAGTTGCATTTATTTTTAGGATAGAATATGAATTTGCATCATTTGGAGTTGTATTTATTCACAAATAAGAAGGATATTAGATTCACCATAGATTTAAAATGCTTGCAAATATTTTCTAATGATAATGCCTTGTAAGGCAGGGGAAGTTATGAATTTCAATCTGGACCAACACTACAGTGACTCAAGACCTAACTAACTTGGTAGGTAAATGGTAAATTCATGAAATCTGTCAATTATTCCAAGCTTTAATTGCAGAGAGTGAAAGTACAAAACCACAAACCTTTGCATATCTTTCTTCCCCACCTCCTCTTCAAACATCAGCTCTTATCACTCCCCCAGCTGTTCTAGTTCCTCCTTTCTAAATTCCTGTTTCCCTCATCATCCATTCAGCTCATGTTTAATTGCCTAGCCCTCTCCCTCTTCTATATTCTTCCCTCTCCTTTTGTAGAGCCCATCCCTATTCCATCTAATTCAAACAACCTCCTTCCAATGCACTGTCCAACTTTGGGGGGAGAAGACAGAGCCCAGAAGTCTGTCCTTGCTTTCAATCCTTACACCTGACAACACAGAGTTACAAGGTTGCAGGAAATCCTTCCTTTGCCTTCTCATGTCCAAAAGCCCACTGGCGAACAAGTTTTTTTCTTAAATCTTTACTGAACTTTTGCAAACATTTCTTGAATGGTTTATATCCTGGCCAACTACATTCAATTTTGACAGATAATGTCATATCAAAAACTAAAGAGACAGATGGTAAAAGAAAGTGTATAATGAATATGGATTCCCTACTGGTTATCTCCAAGTACAAAAATCATCAATGTCAAAGTTAAATCTGAGGTACAGAGGTCTTCAGAGTTTGGGGTTTTTTTGTTTTGTTTTTTAATCATGAATATTACAATGTACTTAATACAAAACCCTTAAAGAAAAAAAAAAACAAAACCTAAACGGATTATTTGCTCTGGGATTGCACTTTGTTGTTTTTACTTTGGTTTTAAATCATCCAGAAGCAGATTTGGCAGAAAGCACTTCAATTTACAAGTTTAAAGTTCAGCAACAAAAATATTTGAATCGCAAAATTATCTCAACACTAGTTGTAATTTGCTCCCTCCCTACCTCTCTCACATAGGAAATGCCACCAAGACTGCAGGAGAGTACAGAAACAAGCAGGTGTGATAGCTTTTTTGTCCTGCACCATATGCCATCCACACAAAGCAACAAAACAGTAGAAGGAAACAGGCCTCATCCACCACCTTAAGACTTTTAAGTGGCATATCTACAAAAGTATGAATTGAACATGTTGAAGCACAAAAACTAAAACTCATCCTTAGCTTGAAAGATTTGATAAAGAACAGACAGACAGGACCAAATAATTGTTGAAATGTCTTTTGGAGACAATAGTATAACTGAGGGACTAGTAATACTAAATTTGCACCTGAAACATGATATCAAACAGGGTCCTGATCTAACATGCAGAGAATTAAAACACAGTGTACTTGCGTGTTTGTTACGCACAGCACAGCTGTACCAAAAAATAATCACAACAGTGCCCTAATGGCCTAACCCACCAAAATTCAGGCAACTTTAGTTGCTGCTGGTTCTGCTGACATCATTGGTATCATGCTAGCAAAGTTATCAATTGTGCATACACATTACGGACCATGCTTTCTGAGACAAGTGTGTTAAAATGTTACACTTTTAGTAAGTACTTTATTATAATTGCCATAGTGGTTCAGTAACAAACTTCAAGAGAAACCAGGCAAGTCCACAACTGTACATTTACTCTCCACAAAATGTCAGCAGAACATCAGCAGTGTAACAGAGAAAGTCAACTTAGTTTTCATATAAAAACATTTTCACAGACCAGCAAATGACGTGAAATTAAATCCTGATGAACTTTTTACTGACAGGAAAAAAAACCATAGCTATTACAAACAAAACTAGGTTGTTAAGATTACATACTGCGCCTGAGGTATTCCATCAGTGGTGGAATAAACACTGTGCTCTTAAAAAGTAAAAGTAAGTTAATTGTAAGGACTTTGCATCATAAGCTAGCCCTCAGAGATCATATGGCAGTGGAGTAAACACATGCAGTCACACCCTAACAAGTAAAACATTGTAAGTTTATACGCCTAACTGGCAACGAACACTAAGAATTGTGTCATTTGCTGTCTGCTGGGATTCCTTTTTACCTTTTCTTAAAAAAAAGTTGTTTCTTGTTGGTTCCAGCTCAAATCTGTGAAAGACTCATTATTGGTGACTCAAGAAAAAATGTAGTAAGAAGAGAATACATAGAGAAGCAGTGCTCATAAATGAGGTCCTGAGAAGTATAAATTGGAAAGTAAGCATTTAACATAATTGCATCAGGTTTCAAGAAAGCTAATTTGTAGCACTGAAAAGGAAAGAGACTACTTCAAGACTAAATGCACCCTCCCCATTACATTATGGGTTTAGTTACTGTACCAGGCATGATATAATGGAAGCAACTACACACATGTATGAATGCAGAAGCAAAATGCATAATCCAACTAAGTATAAAGTACAGCAATTTCTTTGGAAAAACAAAAGTGCAACAGACAAGAATGATAACTAAGAAGGGCTGTTCCCTAGTATCAGATGGTAAAAACTAAGTTTTTTTTAAAGAAAAATACATTCTAAATACCTACTAAACAAACAAACAGCAGAATGAGTGCACAGACCTGAAATAATTGGCTGGATGTGACACCATGCATATTCTATTTCTTTGTTGCATCCAGTAACAGAGGCTATAAACATCCCATGGACACAGAGCTAGAGTTACTATGGATAAGGGAACAATCAAATCAGCCTACTTGAACTAAGTTTCCAAGCTCATACCAGAAGTCACCATCTTAATATCAAATGGAATTGAAATTTTTGTAACAAAAGTTTCAAACAAGATAGTCCTTATTTTTCCCCACTGTTTAGGAATAACAAACCTAAATAGTACAAGAGGAAAAAAATGCTACATTTGAAGCTTATTCAGATTAATTTTTTTTTAAATTTTACTTCCATCCTTCCTCCTAACGTTTGTCCTAGAATTATTTTTCTTGTGTTGTAAACTTATCTTACTCTTGAAACATTTTTGCCAATGATTTTCTGATTTATGATAAAAATCAAAGCTTCAAAATTATTTAATATTCATATGCATAGCCAGTAATATTTAATTATTTAATATCCATATTATTTAATTATTTAATATTCATATGCATAGCTCTTCATACATAAACAGCAAAAGAAAATACATGTACAAATGTAAATGCAATATACAGTCACCTGGAAAATTTTTTTACTAATTCAAACCGTAAACAAATGTTACATACAATGTTTAGTATTCTACTCTATATTGCAAAGATGGAAGAAAGCAAAGAAATTATTAAATCTTGTTGGGAGACAAATGTTAATCAAAAAAATTGTCTTTTTTTACAAACATATAATCTGTTTATACAAAAAGACGTTCAGAGTACTAGAAATGCCCATGGCTTATAACATAAATTTATTTAACAATCCTGGATACATAATCCCTTCAGCATCACCATATAGCAGCTTCATTACATATGAAGAAGCCTGCCTTAATATTGCTCCACAATAAATGAAGCTAAATATCATTGATTACAATAACAACAACAAAAAAACAATTGCTATATTACTAATTAAAAGCTGTTAGAGTTTGTTAGAAAAAACAGACACCATTTCTATTCCATTACCACTGTATTTTTCCCACCAGCAGACTGGTTCACCCCTGGACAACGCACAGATTGGTTTACCCCAGTTATTTCTGACCATGCTGAACTATGCATAACATTGGAAATACACACAGTTGTTCTTTGAAATGACACAGAATCAATGGGTTACTTTAGATAAGTTATGAAACAATGCTGCATCACATTATGAAATTTTAGTCAGATGAGTCCGTAGGTTTAGTTTATGTTTATACATGTGTACACACACACGCATACATGTGTATATGAACAAAATAACCCCCAGAACATTATGATATTATGGAAAACCCACTCATTAAAACCATCATTGGATTTGCTACAATACTATTTATATATCTTCTGCTACTGATAACAGCTATGAAATGTATTAGTGGAATTTTGTCATATTATTGTTAACAGTAAATCAAAAGCATAAAGACCACTGGGAAAAAGAAAGACAGACCAGACCTGTACCGCCAGAAAAAACATGCTACTGTCTCATTGAAAAATACATTTCTAGAGTATTCCAATCTCTTCAGTCATAATCTAATTTCTCTGCATCATCACAAAGGCGGATGAGAAAGAAAGACATATCAAGATCAATCAAAAAACTCTACTGTATTCAAAAGACAAGGTGTTTGCTATTGCACTGGGCCTACAGAGAACACCAAGAACGCCTCCCTCAGGCAGTACCATTGAAGTGGCTAAAAGTAAATGAACAAGAAACTTGCTTTATCTGGAGACAGAGGAGTTCACCGGGGATATCACAAATTTGGGAAGAGTTAATTATGTTTGATAGATCATGAGGAATGGCACAACTGCAGAACACAGCAAAGACTGAGAATAATCCTGTTCTTCAAACAGGCAAAGCTGCATAGAGAGATTCATTGGCATTGACCGCAGGCATTCCTTGTGCAAATGTCCCTGGCTTGGCCTCCTGACGGGACCCCAACAGCACCACAGAAGCCACAGGAAGCAAAGAAATAAAAGATGCAGCTAATGGAGAAAAAGTCAGTGTTTTGATCAGCCTGGCACAGTGTGGTGCTCAAAAACATGCTGGAAGCTGTGAATCGAGAACACGTCAAAACAAACCTGCAAGCAGGTCAAAGCCTCCTTCGCCCCACAAGCAACCCTCAGCTGCGTTTCACATGCCTGCTCCAAGCATAGGCTTTCTCCATAAAATGTTACTGCCAGAACCAAACAAGCAATGAAATCATCCACTTTGTCCATAAAAGCACACGTAGGTGAAGAAATATTCAAATTAACTTCTACTGTGTTGTTTAATGATGATAGTGATATGAGCTGACCAGAATATCAGAGACTTCAGCTGGGCAGCTGAAGAGACTGGCACAATACTGCCTGAAGGTCAAATAAATAAAAAAAAAAAGTCTTGTGTTACCAAGAACATTTATCATCAGATGTGCAAAAACCTAGTTTGGGAGAAGCTTAAAGGAGTGGAAGAGATGATGAAGTTGAGAAGGAGTATCATACTGTGTAAGTGGCATTTATTCAGTGACACAGTAAACACGAAAATTCTCCCTTAGAGCGAGGCAGAGTAAACAGAAGAGGATTAACACCACAGTTCAGATCTCTACCTGAAGGCAGTGCCAGGGAAGGCGTCCGACCGCCCACACTGCTGCTGCAGGCAGCTGGCACCATGGCTTCGCACAGAGCAGAGGGAAAGCTGGATGGGCTGCTCGCTCACTTACATCCCAAAACAATCCCAAGCTGGACTTGGTCAGCATCCTGCTCCTCAGCGCTGTCTCAGCAAGCAGATTTGGCCACCTGCCCACTACCAGTTTCTCTGCAACAGAAATCATTCCTGTTGCTCACTGAGTCAAACACTGCAGATAAACACAAGCACACACCTATCATTTCTCTCTCTGATCAGTATTTTATGGTGGGGCTGAAAATATATGCATCAAAGGCAATTTTCACACCACCGTCAGCCTTCATTCTACTAACGAAAAATGTTTAATGTTTTCAAGACACATTTCTGACAAACGTGCAGTATGTAGCTTCATAATGCAAAGATCTTTCCACACAGAGCAAAGGGACATAATTGTGCAATGGAATGCTAAAAATCTTCGCATCAGACACTTAACACAGAGACGATTCCTTTCACAGACACCAAATAGCTACATTCACTATGTGGATGTGGTATTTGTGCATTGACCATGTCAGCTTTAATAGATAAGAGTATCCCACCCTTCCCCAACTCTTACATCTAGCTAAAACATAATTCAATTAGCCAGAATCAGTAACAATATCAACCTAAAAGACTGATAAAAAAGATGATCTAATAGTAATTTGGGTACAGATAATGCTTAGTCTTTACCTTGCATTAAGTGACTTTTTTGATCAAGACTTGAAAAAAAAAAAAAGCACAAAAAATATAAGTCACCACTTAGCGACTCTTATTATAACACCACCGCCACCACTCATCATTTCACACATAGAACAGTGCTACAGCTGCCTGCAGAACTCATTAAAAGAACAAGACACAAGCATCTCCAAACCCCCAGAACATTATGATATTATGGAAAACCCACTCATTAAAACCATCATTGGATTTGCTACAATACTATTTACATATCTTCTGCTACTGATAACAGCTGTTATCAATAATCACCTGTTATGATTTACCACCCCAGCTGACATCAGTAACTGATTTTTTTTTTTTTTAACCACCTGTATTTTTTAACATTAATACAACAGCAACAATGCACTACTTAACACTGGACTGGACAACGGTTCAAACAGTACATGTTAACTGATATTATTTTTCTGGAAGAATTTTTATTATCAAAATAAAGTACAGAGGAAAAGAAAAGGATAACAAGAAGTAATGTACAATTAAGGTCAAGACAGCAGTAAAAATCCATCGGCCATGAAAAGTTTCAAGAAATTGAAGACAAAATTCCTTCAGTTTTCATTTCAACTACAACTTGAAGTGAGAAACGATCCAAAGTAACACCAGCAAAGTTAATCTCATTTTGTAAACAATACATTAGTTTTTAGTCTGAATTTAACATTTTTTACACTGCCCTGAATTCACCAAGTCTACTTTAATTTAGCACAGCCTTGTATGTAACATGGAATTCTATAAAATAGTACTCAACTCTAATGTTGACTGCCTTAATTTGAGTACTATTAAATGAATAAAGATTCTAGTATATGATCTTGTCTTAAAAAAGATGGAATAATCTCTGTATAAGGTAAAAAATTTTTTATTCAGGTACCAGGAAAGCCTTCTCCACCTCAAAGTACATTTATTCAGAAATCTCCTCTCATTCTACTTTGCTTGCTTACAGATTTTTTTGCAGATGTCAGGTGCTTACTTTAAGTAATGGAAGACACTAAGGAATGGCAATGGTCCTTTTACCACCACCTTCTTTAGACTCTCATTTAGGTAGCTTTGCAGTCACCACAAATTATTATCTAGTGCTGGTCCACAAACTCAAGCACTCATTTACTAAATGCTTTAACAGATTATTGTCACTAAATCTTGAGTGTATTAACCTCTCAGATGCTCATTTAATACTAACAGCTACTATATAGCTTTTGAACTGCATTGGTTTATTTTAAAGACAGCATTATGCAAATCCTAAATGGAGTTACTAGCTAACGAAGTAATGCTCAGCGTGAAGGTGACTTAATCCCACCACTTAAGGAAAGCAAAACCTTGATAGCTTGAAAAAGCTTGTCTAACTTGTTCAATCAAGCACCATTTCAAAGCACCACTTCCAACCAACATGAAAAACTTCAGGATCAGTCATTAAGTATCTTGTTGAACTACTTCAGACAAAAGATAAGAAATTGGTCTTTGAAAAGAAGCAGGACTGAATTTATTGCTTTCAACCTATGATTTTGTTTTAGCTAAGCACCTCCAAAAACATACAGGTTACAGGAGCCCTACTGTAAAAAAAACCAAACAAACCAAGCTAAAAGAAATATGAAGTTTTCCTCATTCTTTCCATACCCACTGCTAACTAGCAGTCCTGCATGTCTCCACCAATTCCTACTAATAAAGCAGGATGCCAGATTTCATCAGTGACAGATTGATGAAGAAGAAACAGAGAAAGCACCAGAATATGTTGAAGCCGTAACCTGTAACACTATATGGTCTTCCAGCTTTGTGACCAAGATTTCTGATGGAAGGAATCGCAGACACTGGGAGGCCCATGGGAGTGGATGCTTCTTTCTCACTGCAGTTAACAGACTAACCAGGAACTGCCACATGACTGGCAGGCTATTAAGAGTTTTTCTCCAGATAAAAACTTTTGTAAAAAGACCTCCTCCACCACGCCTGTAAACTGGAGGGAGATGCAATTGCTGCATGCCAAATAGGTAGAGTTTGAGAGGAATTCATAGGTTGCCTGGCAAGAAGAGAATAGGGGCAAGTAGGAGGAGAGGCACTACTGTTCAGGCCTCCATCCCAATGGCCTCTACTCACCCACAGAACGGCTGAGGCTGCTCCTCCCGCAAGGAGACCATCTGGGCATCAGCAGCAGTGGGAAAAGTCCCACTGTGCAACCAGGGAAGTGGGGAGAGCACCTACAAACAAAATGGAACAAAATGTAAAACTGAATTTAAGGAAGATGAGATAGGTAAAGCTCACTGGATTCTAAATTCTAAGGAAATATATTTGAAACTGGAAAGGAAATCAAATAATATATTCCAAGCTTAGCAACTGTTGTCTAATGTTTAATAAAATGGAAGGTTTTAACCCAAGGAAATTCCTGGAAACAATCTGACTATAAACAGCTATATGAGAAATTCAGTTTGCATACAAACTAACTTTATGAACAACAGATACAAGCTAACTAGAAGAAACTGTGAGAAACCTGTGTCTAGTAAATTAAATCAGTATTCCATGTACTAACAATTCCACACACATGTGAATCTACAGCAAAACAGTGATGTCTTTGTAATTACTTATTGTCATCTAGGGCAAAACCAAAATAAAAGCACACATGCTCTATCTGAAAAAAGCTGGGACTTAGGGGAAATGCAAATGGTATTTGTTTATATAAATATTTCCCCTCCCCAGTTTCCAAATTATTATTACATCAGAAGAGAATTATAGAGGATTACACTGCACCACAAAGTGATACCCACTACAGCATAGTATCCCAGTCTGGGCCTTGAGATCTATCAACATTAATAAAAAAAAAAGATGAAATTGTTCATATAAGCTAAACAACAAGGAATTTATGAGTTTGTTTATAACATTTGGTTTAAACACAAAAAATTATGAACTCAACTACTATTTTTTTTTGTCTGGGCTACAATGTAAGCCTTCAACAGATCTATTACCTATAACTACTGTTAATTAAACAAGGATACAAAGAGAATATTTTCTTCCATGTAAAAGACAGCTGGCTAGCAACATCTTAATTGAATTGTAAATCCTGTATTGAAAAAATATCAGATATAACATCTTAATCACCATTGACAATCACTCTCACCCTAAATGTTTAAAATAATTAATCATGTTGAAGACAGATGAGTTATTTGTTTAAAGGCTACAGTCATAAAACCAATAAGGTCTCACATTTATAGAGCTATTTAGAACTAACACAAAGGCATTTTTTGCATGAATAGCTTCCTGCAATTCCAGAATCCCTGGAATGCAAATTCAGTTATGAAACCAATTAATCTTTTAAATTACTTAATTATCTTTCAGATCCAACAAACAGGCAATTGTAAAAAACGAGAGAAACAGGAGGCAGAATGAAGGCACTTTTAACTGTACAATGCCTAACCTATTCCAGAAAAACAATTGCCCTCTGGAAGCGGCAATTTCCTCTTCCAGGCAGGAGTCCTGGTACATCTGCAAGCAGCTGGGCTTGCAGCATTCTGGCTGGAGTGTTTCTCAAGTGCCTGGGTATACTTCTTTTGAGATCTGCTCACACTATCACCAAAAAAGGTGAACGTGAAACAGATTGACAGGTGCAACAAGCACCTTGGATTCAGCCTTCACTTCAAAAGGCTCATTTCAACCTTTCTGGAGCAGAAGGTTCATCTGTCTCTCCTACCTTGAAGTAGCCTGAGCAATAGTCTGAGTAATTTTACTTCATATATCTATAAATAACTTCTGAGCAAAAGTCAGGTTTTCTTCGCTGCAATTTATCAGGTTTGATTTAGTACTGACGCTTGTTAAGAAATACTTTTTCCCCAATTTACTTGATTTTTGCTAATTTCCTCTTATTTTGTCTACTTGCTGCATTAGTCCTGCACTTTCATCTGCAGAGGCTTGCCCCAATATAACCCTGGGAACAGTGGTAAATACGTGCTTCATGTTCTCCAGAGACCAATGCAGTACTTTACACACTTACCTACTACAGACTCACAACCTTTTCTTCAGGTCTGGATAGTTCACAGTAGTTACTTTCTCTTGCAAATGGAAGCTGTTCACTTTTTGGAAATGCCAAGATGAAAGATTTTTAATATAACTTGTTTGGGTTTTTTTTAAGCAGCACTGGCCTATTCCATTCCAAAAAAGAAAGTCTTAAAATGGCCTGTTTATATTGTTTGCCACCCAGTCATTAGATCTGCAAGCCCATTCAACACACTGCCCTTGAGCTCTCGATTTCAAACACATTTCAGATGCACATGTCTGGTTTTCCCTGAAACCAAACCACAAGTGCCATATTGTTCAAAGTTTTAGAATAAAAAGCACGTTATGTTGAAAGACTATATAGAGGTGAAAAAATCAAACCCCTCACAAAACAATAAAATAAGGTAGCATTAAAAGCCTCTGGTTTAGATTACGTTTTATCATTAAAAATTGCAACTAACGCTTTTTATCATTTCTCATTGAAATCATATTTTGGTTGCTTCTAACTGGCAAACTTAGCCCTTTAACCCAGAACTCTTTGTATTTCAGCACGAGTCATTTCTATTAAGGAGAAAAAACATCACATTTCAGCAATGTCAACTTGGATTTCTTCAAGGAAAGAGAGAGAAGAGAAGCAATACTGGCATATCTTGCCAGTGCTAAAAGTAAGTTAATACTTTTTTATTTGAATTTTTCAAGCTTATGCAATCTGCTAGCACCTCTACCTGAGAGGTTTTAAACAGGTTGCCAATTCCAGTCAAGTAAGGACAGAGTTTGAAATACAGGAAAATAAACTCTTAAAAGGTAAGGATAAGGCAGAATAAATCCAGTATCTGATTATTGTCATTATCTAGTAACCTGTGAGACAGAAAAGTAGAAAAGGTGGTTTTTTGTTGTTGGGTTTGGGATGGTTTTTTGGAGGGATGGGGTGGGTGAGTGGTTTGGAGGATTTTTTTGTCTGTTGTCAGTTTTCTTTTGCCTTTTAGAATAGTTGGCAGTCACCATATGTTTAGTTGTTAATTATATACCATGCATCTTTCTTTGCCTAGTGCAGGTGCCATGGAAGATGCAAAAAGAGGCAGAAAAACATAAAACACAGCAAAAGCTTTTCTAACAATGACAAGGAGCTTTGTATCACCTAGACATGCTCAACTTGAGGCATCCAGCTGAAGTATCTGAAGTATTAAATAATCCAGCTGAAGTATCTGAACTAGCAACCCAATTACCCCATCCTACATAATGCTGCAGACAAGTCTGGATATCTGCAAAGGCATTTCAGACCTTTGGTGGTTGGATCATCTTCCCCACCTTCCCTGTTAGCCCCAATGCAACATATCCATACTTTTGATAAAATAAAAAAGTGCAGAATATATCACAATTACACCTACCAGAAACTACCCTAATCAAAATAGCCCAGTAAAATCTTCAACTCTTTCAAAGAACAGATGCATCACTATATATGTATAGGTTTTCTGGGCTCTTCTTTGAATAGAGACATTGAAAAATATATTATGATGCAAGGACAAAGAACTCTATAAAGGAACAGTTTAATCAGTTGCTCATATTTTTAGTATTATGAGTAATTTTTACACCAAATTTATGTTTATATGCTAATAACCATACCAAGGCTAAAAGAAATGCTGCAGTGCTGCTAGACACCATAGTCTGCTATGAAAGAGACTGTTTTAATTAAACTAGAAGTAGCAAGAAAAGATATACTTTTTCATTCATGAGCTTTATTGTGGCATGTACAGAAGTGTATGGGAGAAGGAAAGAGCTGCAGTGTAGAGGGGTCAAAAGAGGCTGATCTGGACAGGCAACTGGAAGAGGGCTGAGAGGAGCTGTTCAGCCAGTGGAGGAGAGACTCTCCATGCTGGAAGTGCTCACCATTAGGCATCAGGTAGTTTAAGCTGCTGCAACTGCTAGTTGAAGGGACAGCTTTAAACTCTTTATGGCTCCTCTACAGGGCTGCTTTTTGAAGGCCTTTTACTTCAGGCATAGAAGTAAGTTCAAGTGCCCTCACTAAGTGAAGAAGTTTTGTCAACCTCCAAATACTGTAATACAGACTAGTGGCAGATGATCACTTCAGGACATCCTTTCAGGTTATACTGCAAGCAGCAAATGAAAAAAAGTGAGCGAGCACAACTTGATTTTCACACCTTCCTCAATGACGCTTTAGAGATGAAAGTTCAGAAACAAGATGTCTAAGGTACTTCTCACACAATGAAACATTATTTTTGTCCTGCTGGATGAAGTTCTCTTACTGCAAGAACTCAGCATGACATGAAAAGCATTTTGAAAAATAAGAATACTGTAGTTTTACAACACTTTCTTAGCTTTAAATTAGCTCCATGAATTAAATGATTAAGCACTTAATGGGGAAGTGGAGAATAGTCTAAAAATCTCGATAGTATCTTTCATGTCCTTGAATTTAAAGCAGCTATCACTATAATAACAGAAAATTAAGATTTAGTCTACAGTGCAAGACAGGATTTTGACCCTGTTAAAATGCTAAACTCTGTAACACTTTCGGTGAACCAGAAAAACACCAAAAGATTGCTGAGGCAAAGTAGGACTTTCATGAAAAGCAGCAGGGAGAGAGGTACAAAACCCCAAAAGCAGTACAACAAAAAAGATCTTGCTGTTACTCCATATTTACTTGCAATAAACTTTCTTGGAAAAATTAATTTTGGATGTCAACATTTGTTGGACTTTTTCCTCCCCCAAAAGATACAAGCAGAGAAAATGTCCATCTATATTTTCAAACATTTTGAAATGTTTTTTGAAATGTCCCAAAACAAGAAAATAATGTCTCAATTGAACTATGAAATTCAAATCTGGATCTTGTATACACGGGAACACACTACCAAGAGTCAATTTTCTTCCAAATCTGAATGGTAATAGTATGAAAATTTATTTTCATAGTCACGTAAGTCACACTCTAAGGAATAATAATTGCAGGTTTCTCATCCAAGGTTTTAGGGCAAGAGACTGCAATAACCTTTCAAAAAATACATTAAAGTTATTTGGAAAATGGTCATTTTCTTGCAATATTTTGGCATTGTAACACAACTATTAAAGCAATAATTTATTGTAGAATGCAGCTTTAATATTTTTACATAACACAACCCTTGCAGTTTGAAGATACTAAGATGGAAGCATACTAAGATATTAAATTCAAATATTCAAATATTTAGTTCACAATTACCACAATTTCTGAATTGGATGTTACTTCTACTGATCTACAATTCTTTCAAAGAGGCAAAACCCTTAAGGCTTTATTTTAAAAGCTGTACTGACAACAATGATTAGTTTCTCTCTTCAAAGGAAAGAACACTATGATCCAGCCAATTCCTTCCTGTCTTACATACCTACCCTAGAAAATTTTCCCTGCAGTAAACACTGCATTTTTTAAGCCAAGCAATAGATATATTATTCATCTTCTTCCTTGAAGACCTATGCTGAAGTTCACAGTTGTGTGGAAGAGAGCATAAAAGCCCTTGCAAGCAGCCTTTTTAGTTTTAATAGTTTTTTTCTTCCATAGAACAAAGTCAGTTGTATTATTTTATTTAAATCAGGAAGAAAGAAATATACAAGGTCCAAATCCACTCATGCAGGGCTAACCTGAGCAAGCTGCCCAGGATCACATCTAGATAGCTTCTGTGTATCTCTAAGGATAAAGACTTTGATTTAACCTTTGCCAGCAGTTGGCCACTCTCACAATGAAAAAGCATTCCCTGATGTTCAGAGGGAACCTCCTGTGTTCAGTGTGTGACTATTGCCTCTGGTCCTGCCACTGGCCACCACTAGAAAGAGCCTGGCTCTGTCTACTACACAGCACTCCTTCAGGTAGAGACCACTCCCAAGCCTCCTCTTCTACAAGCAGAGCAGTCCCAGCTTTCTCAAGCCTCTCATCATGAGAAACATGCTCTAGTCACTAATCATCTTTGTCCTCTTTGATGGACACTCCCTGCTAGGCCACAGCTCTCTTGGGAAGCCCCGAGCTGGACACAGTACTCTGGGTACAGCCGCATGAGGCTTGAGTAAGAGGGAAGGATCACATCCCTTCACCTGGTGGCAACACTCTAATGCAGACCCAAGATACCATCAGCCTTCTTTGCTGCAAGGGCTCAGAGCTGGCCCATGCTCACCCAGACAGCCAGAGTCTTTTCTGCCAAGCTGCTTTCCAGCTGGGCAGCCCCCAGCATACACTGGTGCTGTCTGGGGTTTTTCCTCTTCAGGCACAGGACTTGGCACTCCTCACCTTGTTCATCCTGCCAACCCATTTCTCCAGGCTGTTAGGGTCCTTATGGATGGCAGCATGACCCTCTGGTGTACCAGCCAGTCCACCCAGTTCTGTACCATCAACAGATTTTCCTCATCATCCAAATCATGAATGAAGATGTTTAGCAGAGCTGGTTCCAGTACTCACTCCTGGGTACACCACTAGCTGCCAGATTCCACCTAGGTTTTGAACTACTGACCACCACTCTGTGGACCTGGTCGCTCAGCCAGTTTTTACCTCACTGTCTGCTCATCAAGCCCATATTTCATCAGCTTCTCTATGAGATCTTACTGTAAGCAGTGCCAAAAGCCTTATGAAGCCAAGGTAGGCAACTATCTGCTGTTCTCCACTCATCTACCAAGCCAGTCATATCACTATGGAAGGTTATTGAGCTGGTCAAGCATGACTTCACCCATGTGAATCCATGCTGACTAGTACAGATGACTTTGCCTTCACTAGTGTAGACCATTAATTCCTCTCTTGCTTTACACTTCATTCAAATAAATTTTGTAGTCATTCATACACATGCATCCCCAAATTATTTCAATACCAAGTGGAAGAATCAGTATTATATAAGTTGACTTCTGCAATATTCACATACCACTCCACCAAATCAAACAACAAAAAAAGCAGCTATTGTCTCCAATTAAGCCAATGAATCTTTTTAGAAAGATACCCAGAGCTTGACTTTAAAACTACAAGTGATAGGAAAAATATTAATTTAAAGTTTTACCAGCCTTAACATTAATGATTTTTGCCCCCTAAGTTTTAGCTTGCAGATTCTAGATCTTTTACACCTTCATCTTTAAAATACACGTATGTACCCCATTCAATTGAATCTTTTCTACTGCTACAGAATTGTAATAAAAATAACCATACCACTTCTCTTTATACACTAAACACACTGCAGAAGGTAGAATCAACTTTTCCAATTCTAAAAAAGTTACAAACACATCTAGGAATCTTTTCCTAAGAGCACAAGCTAGTTATCATTAGTAAGGTTCTTGAACTGATTAAAAAAAAAAAAAAATAAAAAAAAAGCTATGTGCTAAGAACAAGTCAAAATGAAAATAAGAAGAATGCACATCTAACACCAATACCTAAGGCAAGGCTTGGCTCACTGCCATGCAAAAGCAATGTATATTTTAAAATGACCTGCTTAATAATAAAGTAATGAATATTCAAGTAGCATAATTATTAAATTATATTACTTCTGTCTCACTGTAACCATAAACTAAGAAAAAACAGAAAAGAAAGATAAATAGCAAGGCTGAAGGGCAAATGGTCACTCTCAAAAAGGTGCATCTGCCACCTTCAGATTACTAGAATCACCCACATTCCCATTATCCCTAGATCCTTACTAAGCTCTTGCTAAGATACCAAATACAAATCTTGACACTGCTACACTTCCAATGACAGCCTTCATGCTAACCAGATTTCCACTGACTCTTCGCAGTTACACATCGGTTGGTATCCTGCACTCACTTTCTATATAAGCTGAACAGAAAAACTGTTTGGTTTTAATCTATATAACCCTTAATGTAATTTGAGATACTCATCTTGGTTTACAATACAGCAATGCCCTTTTATTAATCAAAAAAGCAACACCACCTCAAAACACACGATCAAATACAGCCTGTCTTTATTGCTAGCTACATCTATCAAGCTATCTAACTGCTATACTTGATTACAGCAACAAATAAATACTGGGTTTTAACACATACTGTGGGTAAAATAAAGTGAAAGAACTATTCATGAGCATATGACTACAACACACGACTATGCTGATGATGTAATATTAAAATTGTTATCTTCTCTAAATCATGAATCCAGTCCAGTCACATCAGCTAGATTTCAATAAAATTAAGCTTTCAACACAAACCAGCTGGTAAGTATGCACTTTGAAACAGTGTGATAGATGACAGGTCAGGAGACCAGAACAGTTGACTATGCCTCAAAAAAAGATCTGAAGTCCTCAGCATAGGAGAGACTGGTAGGAATTCCATCTCATATTTAATAATCACAGAGAAAGTTCAAGCTTTGGCTGAACATGCTAATTCCTTGTGGCAGTAAAATGTCCTCCAGAAATACAACACTTGGGAATGGGTTATTATTACAAAGCCTTAGTGAAAAATCGCAATGGAAAAATATGTGGTTTATTTGAGATAACTGATTTTTAGATTTATGTCATTTCCTTGGCCTTACTATTTGTAGAACCTTGCCTTTCTCCTGCCTCTGGAGCTGTACCAGCATTGGAAACAGCAGCTGGCAATGGTCTCAAGCCAGACTTCCTATGGCTCACCACAAAGCAACTACCCTGTGGTGAACCATAAGCTGCAGCACTATGGGGCCACTGCAGCAACCCAAGGCAGACTGTGGCTGCTGGGGAATTCTGCCAGGTTCCCATATAGACACATCAGAAAGGAGAGACAATGGATTAACCTGTCAAGTGCTCATTAACACAGCTATGCTCCTTCTGTATCCAAGTCAGGTATCTCAGAATGTGCAGGGTAATTCCCAGGGCAGTGCTCTGCTCACTCAGGGGAACACATGTAGTACTCAGTGTGTTATTCTTCAATTAAACACTCACTATTTGGTGAGGAACCATGAAGAAGATTGCCTGTTTGCTGTGTCCAGTGTGTTAAACTCTTTCAGGTGAGATCTTATGAAAGACAAAGCATCCCTTTTGCTGAAGGCAGCTGACTATACTCAGCCTGGGGAAGCTGCCACAGTCTCGGGATGAGGCAACAGACAGGCAGAAACACAGGAAGCCCAGGATCCCAGTGCACAGGAGATCCCTGAGAAGGCACATAACAGGTGAACAAACCAGATGTGGAAAAGACAGTGGGATCTTCTCAGGGTCTAGGGGGGGATTTGGAAAGGCTTACCATGAATCAGAAAGCCTGTGAAAACTGCCTGGCTGGAAAGCAAAACTATGCAAGACAGAAGTGATCAGCTTCTAAACCATTAATGTTAGCATTTCACCAAGCAGATGTGTGATCTTGTGATGTGCAGTCTGACTTAATATTTTGTACTCTTACATAACCTGTTTTTAAACTGAAAACTGAGTATTTTGGGAGACTTAATGTAAGCATGGTACAGGACAGTTCTATCTCAAAGCATCCAAACCAGAAAATCCATAAAAAGGATCTTTACTTCTCTTTCCAAAATGTTAAAATTATTAAGAGCTTAAGTTTTGATGCTACATACATGCAATTTTTTTATCCAACACGTTTGTTTTTATTATATAATCTGAAAACAACTAGCATGAATGCCCATTTTTATCTTAGAGTATGGAAGGCCTGAATTTCAATTTAAAGTTTCTTTGGGAAAGAATCAGAAAGAGTTCTATGGTTTATGGTGTGTACTGCATCTGAGTATTTTGACTGATTATTGCACATAAGTAATCTTGCTATTAATCTCTTCAATTAAGTTTCACTGGGTACAATTATAGTTGCCATTTTAAACTATAGGTCAGATTGGATGGTATCTTCTGGCTTAAGATACAAGAATCTGGTGTTGGAAAATGCTGTAACCTGAGAGCATGCTGAATTCTATCAACTGAAATTATGTAGGAGATGAGGCATAATTAATAACCCCACTGGAACTACTACTCCAAATATAAGAGTTCCCCTTCTTTTAGAGTAATATCCAAGAAACAGGTGCCTGGGTTTCATTAATTTCTACTGTTTCAGAGTTAAACCTGTTAAAGGCAACACTATACTCTCCACATTTGCACTGCAGCACAAGGTGAAGCCTGACACGATTCACAACTTCACAAAAGAATCCTTAAAATGAGTATTAAGCATTTTCTCCATTGTGTCTTGGCTTGTCCTCTCAAAAATGTTCCAACTTGGTGCTGAAAATATTTCTCCTTCCATTCATAAATATTCTTCCAAAAATTTAGAAACTAAAATTGGAGTATGATTTTAAGATGATGAACTCTCAATTAAAATCTTAAGAGCTCTTCTTACGAAATTACAGAAGTAGGAATTTATAATTAATGAGCAATGCAATTGCATGAAAAACTAAATTTTAAGGACATAGTAAAAATAAAGTGCCAAATTTCCTTGAGTGATGCAGTTTCCAGAATGTTATTTTCCTGTAAGCTACTGCTAGATCTGATTATGCTACAGGCCAAGTCAGAATGTTTTAAATGGCATAAACTCTTCTTTCACATCCTAAAAATATGACTGATAAACACATTGAAACATGCTTGCTTTAAAAACAGGGAGCTCTGAAACTGCAAAAACCTGCATTTACTCCTCTCTGCAGAGATTGCTACAAGAGACTGATTATAAAAAGTAGGAGATACGTGAAGTAACTATTACAATTTACCAGACCTAAAATGCCTATTTATGAAATCTCAGTATGAATAGATGCCATGTATATATATTTGGAAAGAGGAAAAACTAGTGAAGGAAGATGAAAACCTTGACTTTCAGCAGAGCTTCAGGGAAGATCTTTTATTCCAGGTCATCAAATGACCTAATTACAGTATTCCCTTCCAGCTGTATCCCAACAGACTTTCAGCCATTACATTGTTCATTAAATAATCAGTTTTTAGTCTCCCCTCCCCCTCCATAATGACTTCAAGTTTCTTTCTCTTTTGCCTCCCTCCAAAATATAAGCAGCATGGTCAGAAACTCCTGGTTTCTCTGGACACATATAATATGCTTTACTTCTTGCACAACTCAATCATGTGGAAGCATTAATACATATCCTTCCACTTCCAGAACTGATTGCAATACAAAAATCTACTCTTCTAACATGACACAGTATCCCAGTATACTGGTACTCCAGCATTCGACATTCTAGCATTTAGCATTTGCCCTTTATTATACTTATGCTGCTCTCCACTACCTCTATTTCAGCTTCTGGTGCAATTGAAGTCCTGCTTTATTGTATTAATAAGTCTGTGTTTAGCAAGTGTTAATTACTCAGCATTCCTGAAGAGCAAAGTGAATAATCACCAACATTATAAAAACAAACCCACTGGTTTTGCCACCCTTCTTTCCTATCTTGCTTAACATTATATGACCCATGAACCACCTATACAGCTCCCATCATCTCCTTAAAGTATGAAGAATTGTTGCAGTAAATTATAGCCTATGAAAACAATGAGGAGACTACAGATCACCAAGTCAGCGCAAAAAATCAAAGGGAAGAAGAGCTACAAAGCACAGAATTCTTCCCTCAAGTGGGCACACGAGGTGGTAAATCTCCACAGGAGAAGCCTCACAAAAATGCTTTAATCTGAACCTTTTGCTGAGCAACTGACTGTGGGAAGTGCTGCTCTGCCCTGCGGTGTTTATTAGTCACACATCCAGGCACAACATCACTCTCTTGCTTGCCTTCATCATGTATAGCACATTTTCTGTTCAAAACAGATATTAGAACTTTCTGAATGCTTTAATTTACTAGAAAAGCATGAAAAGACACTTAAACTTATAGGCAACTTTTGGCATTTTCTTTCACAGATTTTCACATATACTGGCATAGGACAAATTTCTTGTCAATGCCAAAAGCAATTCAATTAGGACTGGTACTAAGTAACTCCCAAATGCTCATCATCTGGCCTTTTGTTTGTTTTACTGATAAAATTTATCAAATGCTGCCATTCTAGAGCTCTTAAGCGTACTTTGACCTTTAATATTTTTCTCTGTACAATGTCATCAAGGAAGACAATGTATCATAATATCTTGGGAGCAAAGGCAGACTACAATAATGCTTTTCACTGAAATTTTAATCCTGAGTTTTAGAAAAGCCTCTTTCCTTCTTCTTGTGTACCTGAAAGATAAATGCCTGCAGCAGTGCAGTTAGCTATTAAAATTTGCTGTCCTTGTAGAAAAGGGTCAAATTTTTCTCAGTCTACAGTGTAGACCAGCTCATATATTCAGTATGCAATAACCAAAGTCCATGAACAGTTTAAGTAAACCCAACCTTTCCCAAACACTTCCTGAGTAATTTATATAAACTGAAAATAAAGTGTATGCGGAGTTGAGCTACTCAGAGACAATTGCTCAGACACGCCAGGATGACACTAAGAAAACCAAAGCTTTACTTGAAACTGGTGGTGGGGGTAAGAACCACAGGGATTTCTGAAGGCTACAATGACAGCAAACAGAAGATTAAGGAAATCAAGAGCAGCTACCTAATGGAAGGAAGATCTAGCAGCAAAAATATATGGGGAAGGCTGATTTACTCTATGCCTCCTTTGCCTCAGCCTTTCCTGATAAGGTCTATTTTCAGCAGTCTTGGCTCTCTGCCACTGCACATTCATGAGGATTAAGGACTATATCAGGACCGAGAAAGGTAAAGTTAAAGACATCTAAGAGTAAACTGGACTTACAGAATTCCTGCATACAGAAGAATAATTTAGAACTGTGAAAGCTACTTCTGGGTACATGAAATAAGTGACTCAGAATGGCCACCATTGTTGGAATTACACATCATCACTGTGTACAACAAAAAGACTGGTTTGGTGGATGTGGTGAAAGCAGTGGATGTCATTTACCTTGATTTTAATGAAGCTTTGAACATGGGTCCCCCATAATACCTCTGCAACCAAAGGGAGAAATTGACTGGACAGGTGGAATGCAAGGTGAGTGACTAACAGGGTAGACTGCCAGCCTCAAAGCACAGTGGCTGCAGCCCTGATGACAGCAGGTGACCCCTTCCTGGCAGTGCTCTAACTGCTGGCTCCAAGTGCTTGACTGCAGCTACAAAGAAAGCAGCACACCACTCTTCAGCAGGATGCCCAGTAGGAAAGCAGACGCAACAGTCACAAATTGCAGCAAGCACCACTCCAGTTCAACACATGGAAAACGTGTTTCATGGAAGGGTGGTCAAACACCAAATCTGTCTAAGTGGAAAACGGCCTGCAAACATCACGCTTTCTAAATGTTACTTCAGTTACATTTACTTCTTAGCTCTAAACAATCTTCTGGGTTGTGTGTGAGATTTTTCTTGAACAAACACCATTTCAACCCAATGTACTAGGTTACAGTGGGCATTTCCCTCTTTCTTAGGAAGTTGGCTGCATGCTTCACCACTTAAGACTTCAGGGTTGTTTTTTTGTTGTGTTTTTTTCTTTTTTTATATCACACTGCAGTATTTCTCATTCCATATCATTCACCAGTCATTTTCTACTGCTTTCTGAAAAACTGTTCGTCTTTGATTCTACAAGTTTTTCCTAACTAATTTCCTTCCTAGTTGTCTTTTCTCCCTTACTCTAAGTAGGATACATATTTGAAACAATTTCTGGTCTTGGAGTATTTTTTTTTCCTTTAAGGTCCATGAATAATTTGTAACAACCACCATTAGCTATAATCACCTATAAGCTATCAATTGTTAATTAAATATAATCACCTATAAGCTATCAGATTGCTAATGGTTCCCTGTGCATGCAATGGAGTACCAGTAACTATGGCACTTCCACATCACATCATACACTATTTTGTAGTTAATGTCTTTTGATCATCTCCATATGGGAAATTTCACACATAAGTAGAAGTTATTCATTATAGCCATATAATTCCTTTGAGAAGGAAAATCAGCTGTTGCCAGAGTGGGGAAATGTCACTTTTCCAAGTTGTATGGGAACAAGTGATATTGGAAATAAAAGCTGCACAGAAACCTGCAAGAATGTTACCACTACAGTTTTCTGAACAACTCAGAGGAGCAGGAAGAGGGAAGAAAGCAATTAGACAGACTTCTCATGTTTCCTAAGGAAAGTGAGAAAGTAAAAAAGGAACCTGTCTTGCATTGAATCTGTTTGCTTCTCCTTGCAGCTGACTATCAAGGCCTTTGCTCCCAATCAGAAGCAGTAAGATGGCATGGGTAGTAACTAGATAAAACAAAGCAGAAATCAATGCTGTTTACAGCTAGATCTCCTAATGGACATTCTCCCAGTGGCATCAGTGCAAGAGACAAACTGTTCCTGGAAGGGTCACTGTGTAACTTACAGCAAACTAAGGGCTAAAAACGTATGTGCCAACCCTTTAATACACCTTTTATTTGATACGTGTAGCCAAAGTATTTCTCCTTAAAGACATCTGGAAGTGGATAAAAGTTAAATACTTATGACTTTTAATAGCTCCAAGAAGATGCCAGTAAGTTCTCAGTACTAATTCACTATTTTCTTTTCAGCTCCAATAACCTCACTAAAATGTAACTGTCCACTAAAATCAACTGTGGGATAACTCCATTTATCTTCAGAGCCCAGCAAGCCTAGCCCTTTAGCCTCAACTGCCTTGGTTTAGAAATACTAAAATACATAAGCACCCTCTAATTTTTATTAAGATCACAGAGATATATAGCAGTTTCTCAGATTAAGAAATTGAAGCAGAAAGAATATCTGTTTCAAAGGGCTTAGAAGGAACCCTGCCACACTTACATGTATTCTGTCTTTCTGTAGTTGCTGAGCTACCAGACTACATACAAAGCTGAAGTTAAGAAAGTCTGATCAAGCACTAATATGGTTTTAAGGCACTAATATGCTTTCAAGGCATGAAGGGTAGAAATCTATGACACCAAGATAATGTTGCCAAAAATAACTCTAGTTTGCAAAGTTGATGACAACAAAACCAAGGGAAGTATTAAATTATGAATCATCAACTGATTTTTTTAATGTAAAACTCTTTGAAGGCAATGCTTCCATGTAATTGGAGGTCAAGAAAAAGTTTGACATTTGCAAAGACTACAAGATTTGTTTATGTTTACAGATTTAACAAAAAGCCCAGTAACAAACCTAGTGTGTCTCTCCAACGCTTCCCATTCTTGTTAAAGTACTGTTGAAAGATGCAAGGGACAGTAATTTTAATTCAAAACAATGCTTTATTCTGTCCCGTAGAAACGGACCATTTATCCTTGCATACTCTAGATCCGAAGGCAAATTCATGTGATACTCATTTGTAATCCATCTGTCCTCCTGCTTTGCCCACAGCTTGTTTTTTATCACCATGAAGATTTCAGCAAATAACATAAATTACTTGCCTAAGCAGATTGCTTTATCTACCTTAACTACCTTACCAAACCTTCTCAAGGCTTTCTAGAGACTTGCATTCTGAAAACACAAATGTACCCCAACTCATTGCCCACTCAGAAGGGTGGCAACTACATTTGATGAATGAGTGTTCCACAACCTGTTTTTGTGATTACACTTGTAAAAATACAGGAAAATTTACCTGTAAAGAACTGTAAACTTTCCTTGTTTACTGTGACCAAATTTTTTTACCATGTGCTATCATGGCCTTCTAATACCTAATGAAACTTATCAGGTGGCCAAGGGCAATCAGAACAATTCCTGAAACCTCTCCAGTAATTTTCAGTGCTGGCTCTGGCACAGTAATCATGCTCATGCACTTTACACTGAAAATCAATATCAAAAAAGACCTGCAATGTTGATGCTATACATAAAACTAGTAATTTTCATCAGACAGCATCAAGAAGTTGAGAATCATTTTCAACACAAAGCACTGGGAAGTCACCTGCTTTTCAAGGCTACACTAATGGCAACCATACTGATTTTAAGTGGCTGCACTCGTTTTGCAGAAATACAGAAGGAAAAATGACAGCTGTCATTTTTACACCCTTCTCTTCCTCTGGTTACATGTGCTATTTTACTGGGATTTACTGATACCAATATCCAAACACCAAGTAGTCCATCCTCAAGCCTATTTTACCATCACCCAGAAATCTTAAAGATTTTAAGAGTACTAGAATGAAACACATAATTCCAAACACATATCAGAGGCAATTCAATTAATGAACATACATTTGCCTACATCATCAAAATGCTGTACAGATAAACAGCAGACATAGCTTTGAAATGCCTATATTCCTTTTGCAGGGAAACTATGCTCTTCCATTTGACAGATAAGAATATGAAGTTCACCTACAGCAAAAATTAATACACTTCCTAACATTGTATTTGAACAGTTTTAATCCAGAAATACATTGGAAATACCTGCTACTCTGAAGCCTTTCATATTGAGATTGTCCTTTGCACCCTCAAAACTTGAAACAACTATTCTTAGCTACTTAGATGTTCTAAGAGTTTAAGATACGTCACTACGTAATATAGAACATTTTCTGGGAAGCCTCAAGAATGGGCCTTCCAGAATCAAACATTTTTTTCCAGAACAATTTCCATAAATTGTGAGGACTTTTATGGGAGAGGGATTAGTGTTACTCACCAGTTATCCTCTTTATTGCAGTCTTCCTCTTCCTCCAGCCTACAACAGAGTCCTTATACTAAGAGTTACGGCTCCCACCTACCAGGAAGCAAAAGAATTGTCAGTCAAGGTCATCAGGGAAGTACCAGCCTGTGCACTTCTATCTCAGCCACATCTCCATATTATGGATACCTAAACTGCATGTGAAAATCCAGAAAAAAACTCATCACTAACCCATAATGAAGAAGAAAAAGGGAAAGTAATTGATTGATGCATTAGGAGGCTAGAGAGAAGCATTAGCTTGTTGATATCTCTTTCTCCCCTGCCACATATTTCTTACATAGGAATCTCTGCTGAAGAAATCAGAGAGAAAAGAAAGATTGCTATAAAGTTACCAGAGGCCAAATGCACGCTTGAGGCATGCATTCAAACCTGTGCAATCTAAACACTAGGGGAACTGTTGAAGCTTAATGAGGTGTAGCAAGTTACACAGGAGTAGTACTTATTGCTATTATGGACACTTACTGGTTTTGCTGTGGCAAGACCATGTGCTATTAGGCAACAAAACTCCAACTGTCTGCAGTGTTTTGCTGCATTGCCTACTGTCCTTTGAAGACAGAGAATATGAAAGGACTTATGCTTCTCTACTAATGCAACCTGCAGAGAATGATCACAAAGATTATATGCATCACTCCTATACTAAACTATTCTGTCTGTACATGTGTATCAGTAAATTACTCGATTGCATTGAGTACACACAGCTTTTTAAAAAGGGCCTGGACAAGTATGTTGTACTTACCTATTCCTTTTGTTGGAATTTATGAAAGTATCTGCAAAATTGATCTAATCTTTGTACAGAGGGGGGGAAATTATCAATTCTCAGAAGTCTTTGAAGAGGAGGAATATAAAATGTATTGACTAGTGCAAAACACTGTTTTTAGGAACTATGTGAGCTAATTTAAGATAATTTACCTGTCTAAAATGAGGACACATGACAAAGTTGTCATAAGATTTCATGCTTCTAACATGCTTTTTACAAGAATTACAACTGTTTTATCAAAAAAGGTGGCTTTTATTTTAAAGTGAAAGTGACAGGCATCTCAGCTGCCAAAGTTATTGGCATCATCACATCAGAAACTCAATCTTTATGGAACTTAGAGGTATAAAAAGCTTAGCTACAGACAAGAGGTTGACGTGATGATGCATAAGATGATGAGAAAAAACAAGAATGAGATCATCTTTCTATTTGAGGTTCATTTTCCTTTGATGTTAACTTTCTTTACAAGAAACTTTCACTAATAAAGGTTTTGAAATTCCATCTTTTAGGAGCTAAGAATCAAAATTAACACACTGATTCCACAAATTCTATAAGGTTTTCAAGGATAGTCACATTTTACTACCACTAACAGAAAACACTATAACTCAAAAGCCTCAAAAATACTTTTTCTATTTTAGCTCTGTCCATCATATTACAGGTAGTTGTAAGCATCCAAGAACTACACCTACCAAGGAAAGAGGGGTGAAATGAGAAACAATAGTAAATGAGAAAAGTTGTCATTATTTGATAAAATAAATTAAACCACAATAAACATCCTGTGTATCAAATAAAGCCAACACATCAATGATGTTACATCTGTTAGAATTACTGACTTGACATACCTGTCAAGCTCACTTCATTTAAGGTAAGCATGGCTTAAACAATGCCCCAGCACCAAGGTGAAAAAGTCAAAGGAATGGAGTCTCTTCTTTACAGACTGCCAAGGAGTATTTCTGGAGGGATACTCACAGGGATAGCTCAAAATGTTAGCTGGAGTAGCAGGCCCATGGGAATCTCATGTGGTTCAACAAGAGCAAGTGCAAGCTGCTGAACCTGGGTTGGGGCAGCCCTGGTATCGACACAGGCTGGGAATGAACAGACGGAGAGTAGCCCTGGGTAGAAGGATATGGGGGTGCTGGTGGATGAGAGGCTGGAGATGAGCCATCCATGGGCACTCCCAGCCCAGAGAGCCAAACGTGTCCTGGGCTGCATCCAAAGCACTGTGGGCAGCAGGGCCAAGGAAGGGATTCTGCTGCTCTGCTCTGCTGAGATCCCACCTGGAACACTGCATTCAGCTCTGGGGTCTGCAGCACAGGAAGGACATGGACCTGTTGGATTGAGTCCAGAGGAGGGACACAAAGATGGTTAGAGGGATGGACCACCTATACTAAAGGAAAGGCTGTAAGAATTTGGTTTGGTGAGAATTTCAGTCTGGAAAAGAGAAGGCTTTGGGGTGACCGAAGTGTAGCCTACCTGAAGGGTGTCTACAAGAAACATCGTAGAGAGGAACAAATTAGAAGAGAATGTTGTGACAGGACAAGGGGGAATGGCTTTAAATTGAGAGTAGGTTTAGATTAGATATTAGAAAGAAACTCTTTACAGTGAGAGTGGTGAGGCATTTGAGCAGGTTGCCCAGGAAGGTCATGGATGTACCATCCCTGGAAGTCTGGATCCCTGTTCAGTGCCAGGCTGGATGGTGGAAGGTGTTCCTGCTTAGAGCAGGGGGTTGGAATCGATCTTTAAGGTCCTTTCCAACCCAAAACATTTGGTGAATCTCTGATTCTATGAAAAGGTTATAGTTTAATTTCTCCAGAAAAAGAGATGGATATTTACATTTGGGCCTCTGTATTTTTCAGACAGTGCTTAAAAAAAACAGTCAAATTTATGGTAAAATCTTTACCAGCAAAATTCAAGCAGAAAAACCATGGCAAAGGAAAGTTAGGAGTTATATTAAATGGGGAATGAAACAAGCATTAAGCTTGTGTAAGAACAAAAGGAACATAGAAGTGTGCCCAATCTTCCTGCCATTCAAACACACACAACACCCCTATGAAAATGAAGAACCTTTGCATATGAAATTAGCCAGGATAACTAAGAGGAGCTAAAGACTCCTGGTTTCAAGTCAGAAGCTGAATACCTCCAAAACATTAAAGCTTAGTAAAACATGTCTCTTTAAGCATGAAGACCAGCAGTACCGCAGAGCACGGAAGATTTTAGCCCACACTATGTGATCAAAAATCTTGACCCAATAGGTACTCCACAAAGAAGTGCTCAAATCACCTTCAAACACCTAACAAATGTTTCTAACATTGCTTTAAGTGCTACTCCCACTCACCCACTGCCCATCAATATAAAATTAATTACAATGACAGAAGGAACATTTCTTCACACCAATCCATTGACCTAAAAAAACCAAGCTTGGTGGGCAATACTGCAGTTCTTCACCCTGACAGGCTGGACCTTGCCACTACTCAGTATCTATCTTATCAAATGCTCTCTGAACACATTTGTAAACCACCAGGCTGCCAAAAGCCCTTCAACAGGTATTTAACACTACAATGACTTTACAGGATGGGAGCATCACTTTTGTTAGTGGTCATGTTTCTGTCAAAATGAAAAGCAAAGAGAGCCCTTAAATTCCAAATCCATAGCTGACCTTTCTGCCCCAGAGAATTAATACTCTTCACTTTGATCAGTTGTATCTTCTGTACTTTTCCCTGTCAGTGATTTATCATCCAGTAAGACAATTTTGCTTAAGAGTGACACTTCCACGCGCAGTGACAGGCATTCTTCTCAACCGCTCTCAAAGCAGCTCAAGCATCTTGCAGCCTTCTCAAGACTGTGTTACTCTCCCTCACCTAGCTACAGAGCTAGGCTTTTATTTAATTATTGCCTTCTTCAGCTTCTCCCTTTCCCTCTTCTCAAAACTGCACATAACTTACACACACCCTGTTATCTTCTTCAGTTATGTTACTAACACCTCTTTTGTTACTTCCATTCCTAGACCTTCCTGTGCACCACACCAGCTACCATCACACCTCTGCCTTTTTTCTTTCATACTCACTTCTTTGATACTGTGTGACTTAGGTCACACAGACCTTAAGCTGCCAACTTGATCATCTATTTAATTTCTCTCTTCTGTTTTTATATCTAAATCATCCAATTCTTGGTCACACCACTGCCTGTTTTCCTTTAGTTCCCATCAATAGGCATCACTGCATTTCTTACTTTATCCCATTTCGGTTTTCAGTTCCTTTGTAGGTTAACAAAAACACTGACACTTGTCTGGTATCACTTCACATCTTGAAAAAAGGCATTTCAGGACAAAAGCAGTTTGTAAGAGAACTTTTGTGAAGTAGCATCTGTCTCTAAATATTCAAATACATGGCTTTAAGTTTTCTGTCCCTTGAATTCTTCTGTCTCATAGATAAAATTGGAGTGATGGGAGGCCCTTAGAGCCTTAAACTCAAAAATACTACCTGGATACATGGCACTTACTTCAGTCGTTACTGGCGTCAACAGATGTTTCTATGATTGTTTAATAAAAAAATTGTTACAGAAAGCCTGTTTGCTTCTCAAGGTTCACTATTAACTACATCAGTAACTATAATATGGAAAAGCTTTACCAGGAATGATTGCACCAGAAAAGCAAAATCCTATTTGAGAGTTTTCAACAGCTGTATAGCAGAGAGGACAGCTAGTATTTCAGAAAGTATTTTTGCTTTTGTTAACACAAGTAAAGTTTGTAAGATAATCAAGCAAAGACTTGCTTAAAATACAGTCTCTTAAGCCATTAAGATATATGTTTGAAACAATGAAGGGAAACAAGGATTCCAGCCTATACTGATGGGAAACCTGCTACATGCAGCTCCCCACAAAAAAAGGAAAGAAAAAAGTGCACAAAAGTTCTAGGTCTCACTGGGATAAAACCATTAGAGGTCTAAGCATAACTTTGATAAAATTTTTCAGTTAATGACATAAACATCTAGCACCTGAAGCTGCTCAGAACTCTGCATCTGAAGGTGTCTGGAGATGACAGAATTAACTAATGGAAAAGTGTATTTTGGAACTTTGGGGGTGGTAGGGGTAAGAAGGGTAGGGAGGATCAATTCAGAGAAAACAAAACCCAAAGCATCTGAAAATGCCTGTGTAAATTTTTCCAGGAAATTACCACAATGAAAGTTTCTCTAAAAGAAAATACAAAAATCTATTTTATTACTGAAGGGCTGTCTTGGGCTTATGAAACAAAATGAAAGTTTAATGTAGAGCAGCAGTAATGTATAAAACAAACACAATGAGAATAGAAATAAAGGATGCATAATGATGGCCAAATTTTAAATTTCCACTTCCAGTGATATCAAGAACACAACTTATGCTATATAAACAACGTTAATATTACCTTTTCTTAAAACAATAGCACTTATCAGCTAATTGGTGACAAGAAATAACAGGGTGCTCACTCTATCCCAAATGCAAATTCCAACTAAATCTAGGAACTTGAGTTTGCACTTGCAGTAAGCTAAGCATGTGGGCAAGAGCAGTTACAATTAAATCAGCTGACATTCACCTATTATCAGATTGTCTGTCTAAGATATGAGGGATACACAAAGTAAATCTGACTTTAGAAGGATTCAAAATGGTTTGAGTATAACAAACACTTAACACAGTTAGCAAATAAGTAGCAAGACTTAAGTGCAGATCTAAGACTCTTTCACACATACTCCCATGGATACTGCAGGAAGCAATCCACAAAAAAAAAGTACTGCTTTAATTATGTGGATAAGTAGAGATGCTGCTGAGAAATATTCTTCCTGTGAAAGGAACAGGAGAATGTACTGTAAGGAAGAAAGCCAGTCAAGACAGGTAGCAGGTTAGAGAAAGTAACTTCTTGTATTGTCTGAAACAAATGGACAACTCTAGATCCAAGATGAGAGAAGAAATGTATTTAAGACAGAATGATTAACTTAGCATCATTCAACTTGAAAAGCAAACATACATGTCATCTAAACAGAAGTCCTATTACAGGACTGCTAAAATTAAAAGACCATAGACAATTTTTTTCCAGTTAATTTAGTACACTTACCAGCATTTGCTGTATAGACAATTTCATTGATGAGTCAGTTGTACTTCCTCTCTAAAGTGCTTTGAAGGGAGCTCAAGTGCATCCTCTTCCTCAATCTTTGAAGTGTTTACCTGTACCATCAGCTTTGAAAGTAAAAGGCAACAGGCAGGCAATGCAGAGACAGGAATGAGGCTGAGTACAATAGTATATTACTCCAAAAATATTTTAGTGTTGTTCTCCAAATCATAAAGGGACAGACAATCATCTTATTTTTTTAACCTTTTTAAGTGAGACTTTAGATACTATTTAAAATATACTTTTAAAAATTCACATTTTAGAATTTAGTCAGCAATATAACAGTTAACAAGAATATAAGAACAGATAATCTGAAATCATATACATTATATATACAAATACATAAATCCAATGCATTTCTTTTCAGTGAATAAAATCATAGGTGTGTTATAACAGACAGTATTAGATAAATAACAGTATTAGAAAACTCCCAATATTAAATAAAACAGCATCAATAGTGGGAACCGAGAACTAATGGGAGCACGTTGTAATAGGAATGTTATGAATGTGGAATTACAAAAATAATTACGTCTGTATAAACATGTCAGAGTAAAAAGAATTCCAACAGTTGTGGAAATACTACAGGTGAAGACTACAACTGGCAAAGGTTTGTCCACAAAGTGGGGAGGAAGGGAAGAGGGAAACCACCAAAGAGAGAAAAATTGAGATTTATTTAATATTCACATTAAATATTTTATATTCCAAAAGTGATTAGAAAAGCTAAAGGACTCCGCAATCTGTCACAATTATTCATAAAGTTATTTCCAAAAAAAAAAAAAAAATAAATTTTAAGGAAGAAATGCTTCACACAAGAATTAAAAAGAGCTAGCAAGGAGTCAATATTGAGTACTTCCATTTATGTTTCTCCTCTTCATGTTAAAAGGACAAGCATGCTGTGAAAGCATGAGAATGAGGTTGTGTCTGAGCTGAAGACTGAAACTAAGGAAACTTCCACCACACTTGAATGTTAGGAAGCTCTCCAAGCACTTGGTATTTGTTTTATATCTCCTGACCTAGGAAAAGTAACTTGCTTCTTATATACCCTGGAACTTTAAGAAAAAAAAAGAAGCTGACTTTTTTTTAATCAAATCTAACTGGCACACAGGCAAGCAGCATAATACTAGAGAATCTAAACATGAGGACTCGAGAGCAAAAGACTGAAAATTAATGCAGTTTAGATTCCATCTCTTCCCTATAGGGAAAACACTGAAAGGAAAAGATAGTGGTTGTTGCTTCTCCTACATTGTCCAACTATTGTTTGGGGTTTTTTTTCCATTTTGGGATGTTTCAGGATCTTTTTTATTGTTTTGGGTTTCTTTTTAGTAAAATATAATTTTTTAAATTTTCATTACTAACATCTAAAAACATACTGAAGACTTTTTTCCCTTGACCATGGAAGTATTATACAATGATAAAAACTTTTCCTGTACCTCCACATGCAATTATCAAGGAGCAATTTTAGCATCATATTTTTAATTTTAGCATAATATTGAAGTGGGAACATTTCATAGTTTCTGGGGAAATACAGCACAGAACGAAGGAGATGTCTTGCCTGGAAGAGAAAGGATTTTACTATCAGGAACAATGAAGTTCTCCCTAAAATGTTAATCCTAGAGGTAAATAAAGTGAAATGTAAGAATACAAAGTTCCCTCAACTAGCTGAGAAAAAGTCAACACAAATGTTAGCAAGTGAAAAGGAAAGTGACTACAGTTAGAAAACTGTAAGAGCAAAATGAATGACAGAAGTAGGAGTCAGTTACCATCATGTTTGTTGACTTAACAAGAAGTTCCCATGTCAAGCTACCTACAATGTAACAGGGATTACAATTCATATTTGCTACATCAGAAGCTTCAGCAGTGAAAACTACAGTGCCCTAGTACTATAATTTCAGTGAACACTCACTCATGATTCAGCACCTGTTTTCCAAGCAAAAAAGATGGAAATATGCCAAGACAGATTCAGTATCCTCTACAGAGATGCTTCAAATGGACCAGAAACTGAAAATCTCATATTACTGGCTAGAAAGCGAGTCAGGAACCATTTTTAACATTTATCACTCTTCCCCAGTTTTTAAACTCTTGTTCCATTACTATTTTCTTAATGCTCTTCCCTCTGTTTAACTGCCATTTCAAGTTCTGTAGATTAAGAATCAAAAACTGAAATGTATTTGAATCCCTATGTGGTCAAGACCTGCAGTGGGGGCAGGTGAGTTGACTCAGACAATGGTCACTGCTACTTCCACAATGTTCACTGTGGAATGGTAAAAATTGTAGATATCTAGATATTCTCTTATGCCACACACAGTGGAAGTCTCAATCACATCATTATTTTTGGACATTAAAAACCCCAATCCGCTGATGAAATGCTAAACAAGAGAGAGAAAGCTATATGGCCTGAGAGATACTTAATGTTTTCCACAGATCAAACATCTGCACACTTAACATTCCTTTTGCTAAGTCTTAAAGGGACAGTGAAGGCAATGACCATTTACTGCACTTGGAAAGAAGGTAATTCTACCATAATCTTCTGGAAAGAAGGTCAGCACCTTCACACACACAAAAGAAGAGTGCCTGAAAACATTTGGAAGGCATGGCTCTTGCTCAGCTCACTTGTTCCTGCACAGTTCTTCGGATCAGCTGCAGCCCCACTACTGCAGAGCGAGATGAATGAGAGCATCCTTCAGTAGCTTCTGCAGATGCTTGGTCAGGAACTGCAGTCTGTAACTTGTCTCCCATCCTGTCCAAACAGGACCAGACAAGGAAGAGACACAGAACTGCTCTTGAGCACTCTGTGATCACCTTGGATCCAGCAGAGTTTTGTCAGATTCAAAAAGTCACACCGAGAAACATGAGAGCTATGCTCGGAGCTATGGTAATTTGGCATGTGCAGCATTAGTAATAAAGGACTAAATACACAGCACTAACTCTTAAAATTGCCTCTTCAAAAACTAACTGGAAGTGATGCTGGGTTTGATGGGGTGGTTTTATTCCAAAGAAAATTCCCTTTTAAGGGACTTACCTTTTCCAGTGCCAACGAATCCACAGGCTCAAGACTGATGGAAGCCAGGGACTGCAGAGCTGATAGACTTAATCCACCTGCTAAAAAGGATCATGCTGGAGCTGGTAAGAGCCACTGGCTGCACAGTCCAAATCTAATTCACTTAACACAGTGTGACATCTCTAGAGAACCTTACTGCCTAGCTCCTTGGCCAGGCAGAGTCACAGAAGCCCTCTGAGACCAACAGCCCAAGGTGACTGAGGTCCCTAAGTGGCACAAGACACACCAGACCAATTCATCACTCCCCAGACACACCCTCATAAATAAACAGAAAAAGAATATCCCACATCAAGTTACACTGGAGAATTAAAACATTTGCATCCCAGTTAGTGATTACATCTACCGTGAAATGAAAAAAGAACTGCAAGGATGAAATTAAATTTCTTCACGCAGAAGTCAGCAGAAAATTCATTTGAACCACGGCCACAATCTGGACATTCAAACAAGCATTGTCAGTCTTCTCTGCATCTTGTTTCAGGAAGGCTAAAAGGATCATCATTATCATCTCAGGAATTTCTAAATGAAGCTCACTGCACACATACAGCCTCAGTACAACCCTATACATCAGGACAAAACTGTTTTAAAGCCAAGTCTCTTTTTGAGTGTCACCCAATCTCACCGACAGATATTGCACAGTGTTTCACATATTTCAAAACAAGGTCTAACATAACCCAAGGCTGATGAGTTATACAAGATATTTTCCCTCACTGATTTCCAGTTCTCTCTCTAAACAAAAACCATCAAGACCCCATGCAAGACGTCTACCACAAAGGCGAATGCGTCTTCAGTATTAGTCATTGTCTCATCAACAGGACAGAAATACATCATTATCTCTAATAGTGCTTTTCTTAATGCACACTCCACAGCTATCTTTGCACTTGTAGTATTTTCAGTGTCTCCACATGCCTGCTGTATTTCCTTTCAGTAACCCCCTTCATCAACACTGAACTCTTCAGCATCTCAGGTCTGTCAAAGCTGCTTAAGGAGTTTATTTTCTCTCTACCTCACTGCAGTAGTTTCATCAGGAAACCATTTCGAGAGAACAAAATTGGGATGTTACAACCTGACATCACTGCTCATCTGCTCAGTACAAACTTGCTTTCATCATCAGTTTAGTATGCTAGGTTTATACTGTCTCAAATGACAGTAGCAAGATTCATCAGGCATTACACAGATCTTGTGTGTTGGAGCTCTCAAGTTGCAACGATCCAAGCGTCAGCTGTTTTCAACACATCACAGGAAAACACAGAGTCAACAAATTTCCTTTCTGAAAGGAAGATAGCTTTCTACATACAGGTTTTAAAATTCAACTTAAAAGTAGGAAAAACAAAACAATGTAATTTATAACAACCAAACTCATACTTTGAGGAAATACCATCTTTTCTGCTGTATGATGTAGGAAAACATCATACTTGAGCATAACTTTGAATTGAAGGCACATTATGCATAAATACCCCTGGCTGTTACAGCACAAACAAAGCCTGTTGAATGATCTCTATGGTATTGATTTGTAGGTAGAAATTATATAGAGCTGATGACATGAACAGGATACAAAAGAGAAACTATATGCATAATTCTGAACACCAAGATGCTTCAGGCATTTCTGTCAGCAGAGTGCATTTTTTAAAAATACATCTAAATTAAAAACTGACGAGTTTTTGGTATTTGGGGTTGTTATTTCAATTTACCTTTCTATGATAAAGAGACTGAGAGCCAAAGTAGCACCTTCCTGAAAAACTACTCTTTTTTTTTTTGACTTTTTTTTTTCCTTCACAGAATGTCCTTCAAGACTTCTGTACACATTTCAAGAAGACACTTCAAACAAACACTAGTAGTTTTAAAAGGAACTGTAATGACAAACAAGCTTCAGAAATGTGCACCAGCTTTTCACAAAAGGCCATGCTGCCTACACCTGACAGCCCAAAATATTCTCCTTTAAAAAATGAAAAAAAAAACCCCACCCAAACCCACTTTGCCCGGATTAGAACAAGAGTTACCTCTAGCACCACCAAGAGCACAAGTTCACAAACATCCCTATCACATCCCCAAAGTGGTACTGCAGAGCTGGACACTGGCTGCAACAGCATTTGCATTTCTTATTCAGCTGTTCAGAGCAGCTTCACAGAGGAGGAATGAGGTATTCACGAGGTGTGGGCATACCCAGGAAGATCATCAGAAGCAACGAATGATTTGATGCAGAGGAGCTGGAGAAGAGATAGAAGAAAGCACAGTAGATGTACTAAAAAGGTAAAGAAGACAGTGCACAGCCCACTGGAGCACTGAAAGAAAACAGAGGTGGGAAAAAGCCATTTGCATGCAAACTTCTATTTGAACTTACTGGGAAATAAAAGACTTGGACTTCTCCTCCAAGACAGTACATTCAAAAGGTGACTCTCATTCATGTGATTATTCCAGAAGAGCAAAATAAAGTTATAAACTTTATACATGGAGTAAGCTGTTATCCTTTCATATTTTTTCATAGGTGGTCAGAAACATCTGATAAAATTGCCCTCATGCAGCACAGCATAAGGTGTATACAAAATGCTGAGTAGGTATCACATTGTGTTAATTCTAATTAACAGATTAATTAGAGATTAAAGGTTGATTCTAATACCTTTTGAAAACCCTAATCAAGTTGCTTTGAAATCTGACACTTCAGTTTTAATACCCCCAAACTGAAATATCTACATGATGTTCCTGAAATCCAGCATCAAAAGAAACAGACCCAAACTGCTTTTAGATTCATCAACCAGTATTTATCAGATTCATTACTAAGCATGCACTCACAGATGTCTTCATTAAAAGAGATGGCATAGTTATGAGTAGATCATGAGGACACGGACGTCTCCTGTCTTAGTAGCAGTGTACCCCCTAATGCAAGATGAGGGCTGTGTCCCAGTTAATACAACAGGTAAACATACATAATTGCAGAATTTACCCCGTCCCCAATACCCATGACTACATAGCCCTCTACTAGTATATAGATGCAGGCAACGATCCTATTCTTGGACTGTTTTCAGTCACCATCCCAGCTGCTCTGTAAGTCAAGACAGCAACAAAACGAAGCTAAAATGATCTCCCACAATGAATGGATGACAAGCACACTGCAATCAAAGACTGGCACTAAGAGAAGAGGAACCTTATTGAAAAGAACCATAAATGGGTATTCTTCAAGACACATTTGTTTCCCAGCTGATAACTACTCATCTACAAGGGTCCCACCAACAGAAATGAGTCACTCTAAAACACTGAGCTTCCAACAGAAAAAAAAAAAAAATCACACCTTCAACCACAGATTAAACCATTCACCATCTCCATGTTCCTGCCACTGTACTCCTTACTAAGCATTCCTCTTAAATGTCACTGTCATCTCCTCATTGCTCATCTATTAACAACAGGATCAAGAAAAAGGGAAAGAGTTGTGTTGACATACAAGTGCAACTAAATGCAAGCAACTGCTTTGAGTAGCAGGCTTCTCAGAAGGGGTAGCAGTCTAAGGACAAGAGAGCGTTGCAAGTCCTCCATGTTTCCCACAACAGCAGCCAACATGATCCCAATTAGGATACCACGTAAACATCCCCACTGATGTCTATTCTCATTACACGATAGCTGAAAAGTATTTTCAATACATTCACATGAAAAATCAAGACAGAAAGAAATGCACAAAATAGATGCAGGGGTTCTGCCACCTAGTGGCATCTAGAGCCTCAAATTACTGTATCTACCACATCAGTATTACTTTTTTTTTTTTTTTTTTTTTTTTTTTTTACTGGAAGCATTTGACAGCAGAGAACAGGATAAAGAACATGTAGTTTCACTAGCACTGAAATTACTAAGCTTGCTTCCCTGCGGCTTCGTTTCAGAACTGCATTCTGTAGCACTCAAGATGATGAGAGTTTCTATTGAAGCTTTTCTAGCTGTTCAAATAGTAATAGTATACTCTTCATCAGTCCTCCAGCTCTCACAGATTCTCTGCTGCCTCATACTGATGTGGATTTCCTGTTGTATAGTCTCATAGTCACCTTCCCATATTCAGTACTCGCAGAATGGTAATATCTTTGAATAATTGTTGAAATACCCATTCATTGAAACTGTTCAAATCCAAAAAATCTTGAAAGTAATCAAGAGCAGGAAGCAGAGAAAAACACAGACTGGGAAACAAAAGCAGCAGAATGATAAAAGCCTCACTTCTTCACAAGATTGTCTGGATCGAAATTTGTCAATAATGAATCTTTGTTGGCCCCAATAGCTCAAGGGATTCCCCTCCCCAGGTCACAGCATGGACACACAGCATGCCACCTCAAGGCAACAGGAGAAGAGACACAGAGGAGCATACAGGCATGAACTCCTTAAGGCAAGAGGCAGCAGAAATCCCCCTTTTTATCAGGCCATAAACTCAAAAGCCCCCTTTTCCACTTGGGATTCAAAGCCAGAAGCATTTTAATGCCTAAACTAGGTCAGTCTCTGTTTACACAAAACACAGATGAGAAACGAAGTATCAATTCACTCAATTTAGTCAGGATGGGCCAAAACTACCAGACTACAATGCACAGAGCAGCTTGCCGGTTTTTTATCTATTTTTAAGAGGCACATTCAGAGAACACACCTCCCACAGATACAGCCGGGTAACAAACCATTCTTTTAATTCAAGACAGATATGCTCCTTCTGTGGGAAAATTGACAGAAATTGAAAGTGATGTCATATTCTTATTAGGCTATACCTCACCGTTACTTTAGGTTTCGGCTCCCAATTGCTAAACTTTTGTAACCCTGGAACACCATGCGGCCTTCTGATCTGTATCTACTCCACATACCTTGGTAAATAACAGTTAGGTTGAGGTATTTTAGCTTCAGTCCAGAAAAAGAAATAAACCAACCCCAAAGAACAATAAAAAGAAAAGCACTCACTAAGCAAAAGCAAAAGAAAAACAAGCCACCATGCTACAAAACAAAAAGGACAAAAAAAAAAGCACCAAAACATAAGCAAAATCACAAACATAATACAGTTGTCTTATCCTTTTGACAAGTCTCCTTTTCCTTCTCAAGTTTTTCTTCTGACTCCATAGCAATCCTTGCATTCCCCAGAAAGTTCCTTATCTGTATGTAGCCTATGACAATTTTGCCCTCAAGAGATGGGGAAGAAGAGGAAGGAGAAAAACAAAGAATGGGAATATCTGCCACAAGGTGTTCAAAGGTGAGCCAATCCTGAAGGCCTAGCAATGATTCACAGATTTCCACTGGGCTTTTATGAGAAAATAATATTTTGGTAAGTTTCATTTCTTGCTCCATATTCCACAGATTTGAATTTCACTTATGTAAAATATCAAGCAAGTAAGAACTACCATGGTAATGGAAAGAGGTGCGTGAGTGACTTGATGCGAAACCATATTTGATCACACAGTGCTGAGTTTTGTGGACTGAAGCTGTGAAGACAGACTAGATTTATGCTGGAAAACAGAGCACTCTTTCCCTTGTCAATGAGCTAGTAGTTTTTATAGCAATAGTCCCTAGGATGGAGAGGAAAAACAGAGATTATTGGAATAAATGCACAGGCAAATGCTTCACAAATGCAGGACACTGAGTCAACTCAATGTCAGACACAGACACGTCTGTCTGCACCCTCCTGAACCAAACCAATGGTGCCTTACAGAAAGTGAGGGGCTTTCTTACAAAGAGCACTCATGCTCTGGTCTGCATGTAGGACAACTACTCACAGTATTGGAATGTTAGGGTGTCATTCAAAAGAAGTTAGGGATGCGTTATTGTGAAGTTACAGCTCTATCTCAGTTTTCAAGTTCCACTTAAACTCACTTCACATTAGTACTGAACAGATCTGTTGAAACTCTTCTGCAGTCTAAGGAACCTGCAAAACACAGTAGCAAAGCACAGTTCCCTATACAGGACAATCCACATAAGGGATTGTTAACCAGGTTAGATAGTCATTATTTAACCTCATTCCAATAAACAGCTTGCTCAGATAATGGCAAAGGAGAGAGTAAATAGTTTTTAGGCAGTACCAATGTGTACCATCCCTTTATATGATGCCAGCTCCTACAGCTCTGGTTTAGGAATCTCAGTAATACCTCTCGGAGTTTTGAAAAAGACTAAGCAAGCGCACGCCTAGAAAACAAACATCTTGCTAAAGTTAGAATAACTTTATGCAGTAATGAAAAGCTCTAAAACAGCACACTTGACATGTTGGAAATGGCAACATTTTCCTCTTCTCCTCATTTTCTACCATGCCTCAGACTCATTCATTAGGTGTTATGTATACATGTTTTGTAAGAGATTCAGACCTATCAGTGAACTGGTCAGATGACGTGTTACTTTGTAAGGGCTCTACTACCCAGGTACAGCCCTTGAGCCAGGATCCAAGTTTCATCCACCCTCGGTTACTTGTATGCTCCCCAAATATCCACTGTCCTGGAATACACAGTTTCTTGCTTAACACACCTGAGATCACACAACAAACAGCATTAGTATGCTGATCCATTAAGCATTTTAACTCTCCAACATTAGGAGGAGATGTCAAGGAAAAAAATACAGGTATTTCCCTTTTCATTCTCCCCTTCTCACCCCCTCCACACACACACTGCTTTTTGAACTTGCTTGCCTCATTTGGAGTTTCCAGTTTCTAGTAAAGCTGGGGTGAGGAGTCCAGCCTTACTCTGCTCTTCTTACTCATGATGTGGCAGCTGCCAGAATCTTGTTCAGGGACAGATCCAGTCAAAGGAGACTGACAGCATTTAACTCCCAATAGCTCTTCAGCTCTAGCAGATGAGTTCCAGGCTCAAGGTGTTTGTCCTTCTACCTAGTATGCCTACTTTGCAGAACATTCAAAGCCCCAGTAGTAGGTATCCAGTTATTGCAGGCTGGAAGCTAAGAGCAGTGGCATGCACCATGGTAAGGACTAGGTGCTCAGAATGATGTCACAGACTGAAGTACACACTGTAACTCTCAACTGATATGGCAGTATGAAGTGCAAGACTTCTGAAAAGCAACGGCATCGAGACTGCTATTTTAGTTTTCTGTCATATGTGATCTACCCAGGCAAAGAATACTCACACTGCCCACAAATTATAGCAGCACAGTAATTAGAAAATTTTGTTTAACAAATTTTACATTTTGTTTTCTATCCTTCATTGTAGTATGGTATATCAGTCACAAGTCTATTAAACCAATTTGGATGTTTGAAATGGTTTTCTTAAGAAGCATCCAGATTAGCTTTTTAAAAATATGTTACTTTTACTCAAGTTGCAAAACCTTGATACTAGTATTCTATCCTGACTTCTAAATATGAACAAGAGTTTAGGAACTTGTATTCAAAACTCCCATAAAGCAATAAAAAAAACTACAGAAAGATGAAATGTGTTGCTTTTGGCATTACTCTGCTCCTTATTTACATCTACAAGAAGCCTGACATGACAACTGCAAAGAGACCTCAGACGTACCCATGTGAGTGTGCCAAAAGGGCTGGAAGCCCCAGCTCACATGATGAGAATGTCAAGCATTTCCTCTGCTGCTGTGTATGACTGCACCTCCTAACCAGGGGTCAAAAACAGATTTGAGTTTCCAGTTTGGGGCTTGGGAGTCTTTTTATACTTGTTTTAAATCAAAAGAGTGTTTTCTTTGTCCTTCTGAAGTTATACGCTAGTGCCAAAAACGTTCAACGTGTAACATTATTAGTGCAGTCATTTATAGAAGCTGCAATTTTGGCATATATATCTCACAAGTCATTTAAATTCTAGCACCTTAAATGATGTGGATTGGTTTGTCACTATGACAACAATTTTTACATGTCTAAAACATACAAAAGTACCATTTCTTCTGTTCCTTACTGAAGCCAAGAGTTATTGAAAGCTTTACCTCTTCTGGACAGAAAAGCAGAACTTAGATAACATCTGATTCTAAAGAAACTATGTAAATTACCTGTTGAATGAAGAAGGAAGTTTTCATGAACTCGAACAGCTATAATTTAAAAAAATACTTTGAACACAGAACACTTGAGGGAATCTAGAACAACAGGGAAGAGAACATAGGCAGGAATTTAAGAATGTGTAGAGCTCTTTCTTATAATCATTAAGGCTAAAAAAGTCTTTGAATGGCTTTCTCAAAACAAAATCCAACCAATCTCAAGGTCAGGCTTTGCATTTAAAACCAAAGTTTCTCTAAAAGCCAACTGGTTCAAAGGATCTTGCTTCAATTCAAGTCTCCACACATAAATACACCTTGGACACAAACACTTTGCTCATAATGTTTCATGCTATTACAAAGAAAAATTAGTCTGATGATGTGGAAGTGGAATAGTGTTTGTTTTATTTAGAAAACACCACCACTACAACTTCAAGGCCTGAATTTGGAGACTGGCTAAAAATTTGGACAAAGTGCTAAAATAGTTCATCCCATGCTATACAACTGCTCAGAATCACAAAATATTGCTGTATCATTCATTTAAGGAGATAACAGTGAAGTTACTGGAGGTGATAAAAAAAAAAAAAAAAGAAGTTGATTTTACAATAAACTGTTTCTTATTACTTATGGAGACAAATCCACTGTCTTAAAATTGTCATATTGACCAGTATGTCATTGATACCGCTATCACTGCATACATGCATTCAACACTCAGTTATCTCTGTCTGCATCAATGCCACATATATCCAAACAAGACTTGCCCTGTCAAAACAAGACCTGTGACCCAGCCACAGGAATATAACTTCCTGCTACTACAACATTAACCTAATGTTTACACACCATTCAATCTGAGATCTTTGCTCAGGTCTCTTCTGTCACATGTAGCTATCTTTTGATCCTTAAAATCAACACTGCATCTGGAAGTGTTCTGCTGAAAGTCACCTGCGCAATTTTCACTCTCTTCCTCAACTTGAACAGAAGCAAGGTCAAGCATTCATTTAAATCCATAGCTTCCATCTACAGCTAAAGTGGACATACTTCAAGCACAGCCTACTTGCCAACATGGAAAAGAGCTTTTGGGAGGCACAGAATTTTTCAAGCGCCAGATCTGACCAGCTGTAAGATACCTGCCCTGTTTTTTCCTAGTCTCATAGAAGCTCCAGGTACAATCAGTTATCTTGTATTCAGTTTCAGGTGAATGCAGGTAAGCTTTTGAAACAGAAAAAGGCAAGAAGAATGCTCCTTTGTCTCTAGGAACAACCCTGCTTTGACCATCACATCTGACTGCTGGCTTTGTAGGAGGCATTTGTCACACAGTCCTATCCCAGGGCCTACTGTAAAGGTTACACTTCTGTCCATAGCAATCTCAAAAACTGCCAAGTTTGAAGGAAACTGAAGTGTCACAAATTGAAGATCCAGTACGCTCTCCATATGCACTACATGCCCAAGGATACAGATGTAGAAAAGCAGGCATGGCATCTGTACAGGAGCTCACATGAGCAAGTGCAGCACAGCAAGGAATAGGCTCACTACACTGCAAAAACACCACACATTTACATAAAATGGCAAGGAAAAATAGAAGATACAGCACGACTTCCAATTGTAAACAACTTTCAAGATGGTAACACTTTAGGGTTTTTTAACCAGCTGCTCAGTTTTGTGTTGTATATTCAATCCTCCCTCTTAACAGTCTCAGCAATGCAGCTTTTTCCCTGTTAATACAAACCGCATTATTCATAATCTAATTAAGCCTAAAATTGGGTATCCAGCTACATCAATACAGAAATATGAAAGTCAGTTTTCCCTTTTGTTATCTTTCTGAAACTTCTACAAGGTTTTCCTCTGGTTAGCTTGAAATCTCATGGCACAGATTTTGTCTGTGTGATAACTTGCCTTAAAAAAAAACCATGCTAAAATGGCCAATATATTGGCCAAAAAGATCAAACTCCCTTGATCAGGGAACAATTCTCTGAGGAAGTAGAATCAGGAAAAAGTGACAAGTCCTGCAAATGTAACACTGCATTGTCATGCTGTGAAAGCAACTACACTGCCTGATGCTTGATGCATCAAGTTAATGATCGAGTTCTCTTCCTTTTTTGTTTTGGAAAATTCCTCTGTATATTGAAGTTCGTATTTGTACTCCTAATCTGTATTATTTCCCTACCAAACGTGGTTTTTCCCTTCTGTCTCTATGCATTCAGAAAAAAAAGCCCAAAAGCTACACTGCTGGTTTTCTCTGTGTTTATGTGAAATTTTGCCTTCAAATGCACTTACTTGGCTCTCACAAGCATGTTCAAGGGTAAAAACTGGATCTTTGCCACAGCTGCATTCCTTATTGCAAATACATGCCAACCTTCAAAGTTCAGTTATTTGAGCAAAAACATACGTTAATTGTTGTGCAAGGGGAGTGGAAAGTATATCAGATTAAGCACATCTGAAAGTATTTCACTCCACTCTTTGCTTGATAAATCGGCATAAAGCTGGATCTATTCTCTTCTAGTTTTTCAATACAGACATTAAGACCACACAAGTAAAGTTTTACACAAAATCAAACTTAACAACAACCAAACAAGCATTCAGAATAAAATTACCTTCTCATATTTGTTATTCCAGGACTGGTCTAACAGGTATTGCAACATTTGTCAGCATAAAGTTATTCAGTTACATGTAAAAAATAATGGAATGCAAGGAGTGTGTTGCAATGCGCCAGCTTAATAGATACCAGCAACTTGAAAGGCCTTTTCCTTTCACCTATGAAGGACAGCAGTGAACAGCTTGGAAAGGGGCAAGCCAGGTAACCAAGAAGCAATTCTTAAAACAACAGCTTCAATAATTTAGTATCAGCAGCACGTTTTATACGTGGACGGAGATACAAGTGAAAGGAGTTCATTTACCTAAACCATTAATCACATCTTTCATCAAAAAAGGCACAAATGTTATCCTTCACATTTGTTCTGAATAAAGACTGAATTTAACTGGAAAATGTTTATGGTTTGGACAGAGTAGAACTGATGAAGTTGACTGGTTTCTCCTCTTAGAGCTGAAGTGTACATTGAAGCTGTGAGACAAAACCACCATCATTGCTATGACTGATGACACTTACTCTCTCTGTCTGGAAAACACGTTTGTCTGTGTCACATCACAACCTGGTATTACCAAAGTGAACTCTGAAAGAATCTGCAGACCAAGGTTTTTATTAAATCAGTTGAAGAGAACCCAGTCTGTCGTACAGCCCACCTAGTGAAAGACTGGATGCACCCAACTTTCCCTTCACTTCCCAGAGGGAAAACGAGACAGCTATTCTAGCAGGGAACTTTTATTAAGAAGTGAGCTACCATCTGAAGACCTGACAATGCCTCTGAAGTGGCAGCTCATAAGAGCACAGATCCAGTAAGGAGGAGGAACAGGCTCAAAAACATCTTTAGGTTCCTGTTCTTTAAAGCCCTGTAGAGCTATCTGAACTGGTGCCAGTCAGGCACAGGGGGAGAGAAACCAGAAGATACCAGAACTGGAACACAGTCACTGAAACTAGATACTCAGGTAACTGAACAGGCACTACATTACAAGTTTTCCATGCTACTTCCTATCAATGCCCTACAAATGTATCTTGATGAAAAAAAATTACTTCCTTTCCTAATTCTTCATCCCCCCAAACCTCAGCATCTCACATCAAGTCTGAAGAACTGGCCCTTTTGTGCTGGCTGCAGCTAATACTTTGCAAATTGTGACTGTGAGAATGCATGGATGCAGTTTAAGACTTTTCTCTGTTAACTGTGGCTCAGCAAACAGAAGGCATCTTGTCACTTTCCACTCCAGCCATATTTTTCACAGTCCACTCCAGCAGTCCAAGTTCAACCAAGCTGTCATCATTAGCAGGCTCCTGAATAGAAGCAAGCTTTCCAAGCTCAGGAACACAGGATTTCCTGAACCATATCAGAACAGGCACTCATCAAGACAATAACCAAAAGCATTTTAAACAATAATAACAAAAATGAAACCAAACCCAAACACCCCAACACAGGAATCTATTATCGTTATTATTATTACAAGGTATGCAATAGCTTTTCCAGACAGTTTATTTCTAGGCCCAAATGTGTGCATTTCTTCATAGTAGGATGGTTCATGACCTCTATACAAACCTTCTCTATGAAAAGTCACTGATGGTCCACATAGAGAAACAGGCACGTCAAGCCTGGTGATGGAGTTGGGAGGCCTCTAGCATAAATGTGCTTTATGCTATATACTTTATTGAAGTCACAGCTCTTTAAACATTTCCAGCATATCTATGCGAAAATCAGACAGAATTTGGAATGTATTTAATCCTACTCTTTTCCAGGAAAACAAGGGCAAGGGATGGAGACAACAACTGCCTTGAGTTCCTGCATCACTGAGATTGCACTTTAGCCTCACCATACTTTCCTCCCAATAGACATTAGCACCCCTAAAGAGGTTACACACAATTGAGTAGAGATTAATTTCTTCTCATTACCTGCTTTCCCAGTACAGGGTAGAACAAGTCTCAGGGAGACAAAATAAAGAACATGGCTTCAGGGCCTGCCAAAGAACGACATCGAAACAACATGACATTAGAGCCCAGGTGACCTGATTTTGGGAAGGAAGGATTTAAATGAACTAGGATATAAACAGAATTAAATAGGAAGGCAAAGAACAGGACAGAGAAGTAAAGCTGGAATGAAATATGAGGAGCCTAGGAGGGCAGGCAAAACCCAAACCAATAGGAAAAGAAAGATCCTACATGTAGCTAACAAGAGAAAACTTTAGGTTAGCAGAGTAAGAAAGCTAGAATTGACACCAAGCCCAGAAGGGAAGACCACACACAGCCTGAAAAGCTTAAGTGTAAGATAAACTAGATAAAGAAGGAAGATGACTGGAAAGGCTCTTGAAAGGGAAGGTGCTAGCAGAAAAAGGCACAAGAAAATGAAGTACATGAAAAAGCCTCAATCCCTTAGCACATTCCCATATGGAAACGGGATTCCAGATTTCAGCTGTTTGTTACTTGTCAGGTTGTATCTGTGCAACAGATTCCTTATCTGCAGGCTTTCAGCAAGCTGTGCAGTTTTCTTCAAAAACTGATCATGGTATATCCATCATTCAGGTATTCAACTTAGGTCTTTTTAATCATACTGTGTATTTAATTATCCATGTAAAGTGTAGTGAGGAGAGAGAAGTCAGATTACCCTCCCTCGGTTCCACTTTCCATGGCAACAGATTCTATTAGAGTATTTAAAGGTTTAAATTACTAGTTTCAAATTTTCCTGCTATTATCTTTAACAGACAAGCCAAAAGAGTGAAGCATACATCAGTACTTTGGATTTCAGGAAAATCTTAATTTGACATACTTAACAGATCTTATGAATCATTCCTTTTTACATGACACTACACTTTAAGATTTAGCTTGCCTTAAATAAACTGAAAGATTTCTCTATTTTACCACACTCATAGAGCCCTCTGGTTTGTGTCCTACCTAAGTAATATTTCAGGTGGACTTTCCAAGTGGTTGAATTCAATTTTCAGACTATTAAAATCGGAAAACCCGAAATATTCAAGCAGCAAATACTGGCTCAGAAACACCAAAGTGTCTATTCCATTTTACCTAAGAGACTTGGCTTGCTTAGCAAACAGGGACGTGGCAAGCACCAGTGGAAAAAAGTTATTCTTTTCCGTTAGCTTAGGTACAGGATGAAGCATTACTTTGGTTTTAATTACCAAAACAAGAACTAATGCATTTAAAGAAACAACCTCCATTAGCAGTTAGCATTCAATTACCAATCCTAGTCAGAGAAAGAAGCATTTACAGTACAAAACCCAGTAGGCAAATTTAACAGACTATATCTGTAAAATGCAGAAATCAAAATTACATTATGACTTCTGCCTGTCTATTAGAAAATACAAAGGGATTTACCTTCCAACATCCCTCAGTAGTACAGCTTGATAGTCTGAGGATGCAAATGCAAATTCACATTCTTATGAGTAAAAGCTGGACTGTTATAACGCTCAAGTTGTAACTGCCAGACTTCTGTTATTTAAAGGTACTGTTGTTGCTTCAACACTTGCATCAGCCATCCTTTCCAACTGTGAAAAATTAAAAAGTCAACAGGCCCTAAACACTTCTACTGGTGCCCCACAGTCTGAAGCTTTGGAAGAACACCCTCCCCACTCCACAAAAAAAACTAAAAAAAACAAGGGAAAAAAAAAAAAGAAAAGAAAATTACACCTCTGAAAAAACTACTGCACCACAGCTCTTGCACCAGACAGTTTACATGTAGAATATTGTTACCTCATGGCTAATTATAAAAGGCTGGGTTTTTTAAAATGAAAATTTAGCTGAAAAAAAGAGATAGCTAAGATTCAGCCTGCTTCAGCTGCGCCATTCCAAAGCTAAGTCCATTTCTTCCAAGGCTGCAAAGTACAAAAAGACAACCCACAGCAGATTTTCACAGCGAGTTAAATACACAAATTCCCATGCCAGTGGGGTCCTGCTGAAATACTACAGACTCAGTCACATATTCACAAGTCAAAAGAGAAGTGGTAAGACTGAAGAACCCATACACACTATTGCCCACTACTACATCAACAACACACTAAAGGTTCTGCCTCTGCTCTTCCCAGAGTTGCAAAAGGAAAAAAACTCACAAAAATCCCAGACCAAGCACTTGTACACCTTTAGTGAGTGACACTGCGACCAACAATTATGAGTATGTTTCTTCAGTTTTCCACAACTCCCTAGCTAGTCTGTAGCACGAAATTTTCTTAACACAAAAGAAGTACAAGAGATGACATCACATCACACTTCCTTAAGTCAAAGATTCCCCTAACTTGAAATACGGTCATAGCCTTACAAATACATTAACTTTTCCAACACAACTTTAAACATTGCTTTAAAGTAGTCTAGTTAAGCAGGTCCACACCACTAATCAACTTGTGTGGTCCTGAACACTTTGGAGAATAAACGGTAATTGCAGCATCACAGAAATGGTCCAAAATCACTCCTTTAATTGCTGTTCAGAACAATCCAGAAATATACCATGTAAATTTAATTCCAGCTGGATATATTTAAGCCAACTCATTTCCAGTTTAACCATAAGCAACAAAAAGAAAAAAACAAAAAAGGCAAAACAAATATGGATGTATACATAAGCATAAACATATGGGGCCTAATACAAATCTAATCAAAGGAACTATAAAATACAAGCAGTAATGTAACATTATGTAAACTTAAAGAAAATAGCAATTCATGCATTCATATAATAAAAGACATAAGTATAATCAGTAACTACTCTTTTTTCTATGCCTTTACTCTTAAAGTCCACTGTGTTTATTCATGATTCAGTCACATCAACACATCTAAAGGGTATTCCGGTGAAGATAAGCAAAGGTAGCTACCACAAACTACAAACAGAACCATTTAATCTTAAAATCTGCAAACATCACAGTACATAAAGTATGTTTTTTTCTGTCTTAAACTTAAGCATTTGGAATTCCAAGCTTATGAGGTACTATCCCTCTAAAATATATACCTGTTCTCTGACATGTAGAAGACCAGAAAGGTATCTGAAACTGCACAAGTCATCCTTAAACAAATATACTATACTCTAGTACAGATAAACTCCCAGTTTTTCATCAACTGCACAGAAAAAATTACTAACTCTGAATTACTGAAGACAAGTGCTTACCTTCAATCCTTTTTAAGGCCGACAGACAAGTATCCCGGCTTGGAAACTCAAATGGATTATTACAGGTCCGAATGGTGTCACATTCACACTTCCCGTTGATTATGTTACAACCTGTTATAAGGTTTTCATTGCATGGTTCAAATCCAAGAAGCTGATCATCATCCCAGTTTTCATCTAAAATAAACAAACAGACTCGCTCACTATTGGATTTCAGCTGCAGTATGTAAATTTCAGCTGCTTTGGAGCTGGGTGCGATTCACTTCGAGTTCAACACAGTGCTAAACAGAAGATAACAGATTAAAAAAATAATGGATTAATCTAAACAGTGGGATTTGCCAAAGGCCATGTCTCGCAGCTGTTCTACTGCCCATTTTGCTAAAGCAACTGGCATTGTTTACTTCCATCTGTATGAAAACTATGTCATCTCGGGAAAAAGCATAGCTGTAGTACAAATGAGTGCTTTCTAACAGAAATAACTTTTGCAGATAGTTGAAGTTATATTTATAATGGAAGTGAGAACATTGTACAGAATCTGCAGCTGTTACAGAAGTCAAAACTGAGTCAGAAAGACAGCATTTTAAAAGATGATTAAAAAATGCATCACATAGAATTCACTCCATGGAAATAACTTTTTATTACAGAAATGCTGCAAGATGCCAGGCCTTTGATTCCATTATATGACAAAAAAAATCAGTTTTCCAGCAGTCCTGAATTATCATACATATTTCTCGGATAATTGATCAAGCATATTGCACTCCTTGCTGTCAAGGATCATGGGATAGTGGGGCCAAGATGAATCTCTCTTTTTAAATAACTCTGTTCCTTTTGAACCAGTCCTGTCAGATGTGTGTAACTGGTATTCCCACTCTACAACTGCCTATCTTCCTTTTAGGAGGCCACATGCAATATGGTTTATTTTTTTTTTTCTCCAGAAAGAAATACAAACCAAAGTCAATCCAGAATTCCAAAAGATTACCAGTCCTACAATAGGTCAGCTTCCTTAGGTCAAGTGCACATCCCACCAACTCAGAAGATTAACCAAGACAGAAAACTAGAAGAGCCTGAATTTCAAGAGACCTTCAAGACCATCCAGTTCCAATCCCCTTGCTATGGACTGGGACTAAACCATGGACCTTCCACTAGACCATGTTGCTCAAAGCCCCATCCAACCTAGCCTTGAACACTACCAGGGCATCCACAACTTCTCTGGGCAACCTATTCCAGTGCCTCACCACCCACACAGTAAAGAATTTCTTCCTAAAATCAAATCTAAACTTATTCTCTTTCAGTTTTAAACCATTCCCCCTTGTCCTATCACATGCTTTTTTAAAGCAAGATTGAAGAAACTAAAAAGGGCGTTACATATTCTTTGCTAAAGAATGCCAGATGTTTTATAGAGAGACAAGCTTGGAAAATTAAGTGCTACGAAATAGTTGCAGAGAGTCCACTAACTTCTAGTAATGATAAAAGGAAAAGATAGATCTTTTTAATGTTTATATCCTTACTTTCAACAGCAGCACTCACATTGCACATTCTAAGTAGTTCACTCCAATTTTATTTACTATCAACAAGCAAGTTTCCAATATAGATCCTGCCAATAAACACTTCAAAATGTTAAAATATCTTTATGCAGGTGGGATTCTTGTTGTTGGGGTTATCAGAGGCTGTCCTCCAGTATGAGAGGCCACAGCCAACACAAAATTGTCATTCAGTAGTCTGATGTTCAACAGAAGCCTAAAAACTAATAGCAAGTAACAATATATACACACATATTCTGAAGATGGCAAGTAAATTCTTTCCACTCATAGAAATATGCAGAATATTCGTTCACCTGAAGTTTTTCCTATTTTGGAAGGAAAAAAAATATCTAGAAAGAGCTGTTTACCAATTCAGTACTGTACATGATCAACAGGAAGTGTCACAGCAGATTCTCACAGGTATATTTCTCCCTGTATAACAAACTCCTTGCCTTCTATTATGAGCTGGCAAAGTATCCTGCTGACAAAAAAAGTACTGATAATCAACAAAGTCCATTTTAGATGTGACGATGAGAACCTCCATGGGAACCTCGTGGTTCTTCTCCATAAAAATAGCAAAGGAAGAATAGTCACTAACCCCAGGAAGTAATTTTTTTTCTTAGCTTAACCTATCATCCAATACAGCAACTGTATCAATGAAAGTCAAAGGAAGCGCAGCAGTTCCTGAAGAGAAACTATTAAAATTCTTTCAAAGGAAGATGCCTCTTCAGTAATGCTTGGGACACTCTCATTGTGATGAGGCTATGTGTACAGAGGAAAAAAAAACAAAACCCTGAGAATTTGGAGAACAATAATACATCCTGTTTTTGAGAAACCGGAATACAGCCTGGACAATTTGTATTTTAGAAGTCACAGCAGCAATCCATGTGAGGACAAGAACAAAAGCTACACCTATGGTCCAAGACTCGCTGTTTGAAACTCTGTAACAAGGACCACAGCTTCATCCAGATCAGCCTAACAGCCTTCAAGTGCTTGTGTTGCTCCTAGTTTCTGACACAGGCACTCCTCCTGCACTCCAGGGTGCAGGACAGGAGCCCAGAGGCAGTGCGTACACTCTCAGCCCTGCACCAACCAGGCCAGTGCAGTGCAGACTGGAAGGACCGATGGCGATGCCCTGCTGCTTTTCTGGCAAACCATTTGTGCTGCTTTGCCTTCTGGTATTTCAGCACTCGATCTTTTCAAGGCTGACAGATCAGCAGGATCTTGTCACACGAGTGCTGCCCACCCCACGTAAGGTGGGACCCAGCTGGCACGGAAAGCAGAGCCGTCTCTTACCTGCGGCAGAACACCTGGATGGAGGCGTATGCACAGTATGGCACTACACACACTGATTTCCTGGACAGTTTAGTGGTTGGTACCACATCTGCCAGCTCTCGTAAGTTTCCAGAAAAGGAGGTACACAGGAAGCACATGACCCAATAGTAGGTGCACCTAAAGTCTTCACTGCCACACACCTCAAAAATTAGCTCAGTAGCCATTAAAGTCTTAATGAGAAATCCCTCAGTAATACTTGTTCAGACTATACCTCTAACACGTTGAATCTTCAAACAAGGTATTTATTTTTCATTATTCGGTGTGAACAGAGAAAAGTTACATTCAGACAGAAAAAATGCAAATCCAGTTTGAGCCTGCACATCTTCTACCAGCCTGCTTTTCACACAAGTTTATTTAGAAGCAAGATTTCCATCAATGAAGTAGCAAGCATGTAGCAAGAGCTTATTTTAGTTCAGTAAATCAGTGCCAAGTCTACCATGATTGTTCATACAGACTACAGACTCACTCCTTTTCCTAGCTGATTTAGCCCTTTTATGAACAGAATTTCAAGGTCCTGTTAGATGAATAATTGTTTACCACTTAGAATAAACTCTCAGAAGTCATGTCAATATAGGCAGAACAAAATTCTTTGGAATGGAAGGTACAACCACATGAAAGTATTCACATGAGCTAAAGGGATGAATCCAGCATATAATTTCAATTCCAAGCTTTGGATACTTGATGCAAATGTATCTAGTGCTCTCATTGACGCAGAAAGACAGAGGTCCAGTACAGCATGCTCACACCTTCAGAGGTCAGCAATATTTCAACTGAGTAGAATGATTTTCTTTTATAAAACATATAACCTAGCCTCTATTACTCACAAAGATCGTCATGTCCTGGGGCCTACTCCAAAAATAAGCTTGTACGCACCAGTGATTTGGGACCTGGGACAGTTCACAAACTATTCCAGGCTGTATACATTTTCCTGCATGCTCTGCTTGACCTATGTGGCTTCCTTTTAAGAAGACTTTTTTTTTATGCCTACCTCTCAAACCTGTATGATAGGAACAAAGAAACTGAAATGTAATAATTTTTGAAAGCTTTATTTCTCTGCAAGCAGGGCCAACAAACCCAAATAGAAGAATCTATGCCTCAAACCTTGGTATGCATATCCTATCCCCTAGCTATTTCTAGGACATCTAAAAATACAAAAATCAAGTATGTACTTAAGACTAGAGTTTTTTTAAGCAATGCAGCTGAAAAGAAGCCCAAGTAAACTACTGGTTTTCATCCAATCTTTGTTTAGCTGTGATTTTCACCACCTCACTGTGCTGGCATGATCAGGTAAGGGCAAAAAAATCAAAGGGCTGCACTTCTTAGCCATCCCAAGTTGTCACTGGAGTCTTGTTATACAGTCACTTAAGTACCTTTTGCACACAAGCCTCAAAGCAGTTCAAATGCTCCCAGCAGGCTCATAACTACAGCTTCAAAGTAATTTCTCTTTCAAATAATTTCTATCTACATGCAGTTCCCCACTCTTTCCAACTCATTCAGGCAAGTTCCAGATAACAAAGTTTCAGATAATAAAGTAGTTCTGCATATACTCAGATCAAAGTTAAGTCTTGGACATAATACTTTTTAATTCTTCCAACTGTGCTTTCATACCAAAAGGTAGCACCACTTCACATTAGTTCCAAACTTTTTTTCCTTTTCTCTTCTGTCATTCATATAATCACTTGCATTCTGTAAAGCAAACGTTTCAGCTTGCTAAAAATTCACATACTGCTCTGGTTGCTGAGTATTCCCAAGTTCTGTCATAGCATGCATCTAAAGTAGGGAAGAGGATTAAGGCATTAACAAGTTGAACAAGAGGTCCTTGAACAGGTCTAGTCTGGGAAATAGTCTGAGAAATATGTCTCTGGTAAGCAGCATTCCATCACTTCTTCCATACTAAATCCTACATACCAGCACCAAGCAAGGCACGATGGTCACGACTGAAGCATTCATCTTCTTTGCCTGAAGAGCTGCTTGTGTTTTTAGAAAAGCATGCCACTGAGAAACTAACTTTAAGCCTTACTTTCAAGGCACATGCTACCTCACTATAGTAACATTTATTATTTATTATTCCCCGTGGCAAAGGATCATCTCAAAACCAGTGCAAGCTAAAAGTACAAGGAAAAACCTTTTTAGAGACTGCTTCTCTGCTGCTTAAATTTTTGCTTTCCCTTCCTTCAAGTTCTCAATTCTTTCTGCCTGCCACAGAAACTTGTCTTTTGTGCCCCAACCCTTCTCTTTCTTTCTGGACATCTAATGAATGTCAGCTACTGTTTGAAGAATGCTATACTGTTCAACTTCACAGTTTAGATAATGCATCACCTCAAAACAGCAAGAAATACACTGAAATGGTCATTCAAGTAGCACTGTTGAAAACGAACACACAAGCATTTTGCCCACAATAATCATCTGTTTACCACCCTACCCTTTGAACTGTAATTTGACTGGAGTGGATTGAGTCAACTCCCATAATTTACACTTAACTGCAGCACGGTTACTCTGCTTCTTCCACCTTTTTTTTCAGCATGCAAAGTAGTTCTTAGGACACTGAGAAGAGCAAAGACACCATAAAATATACTGATGACTTGAAACTGTCCAAGTCATATTTTACAGGCCCTTGCATCCTTCTAAATCTGCATTTGAAGACAAGAGAGAAGCAATCCTTATTGAGACTGGTACGGCCCTCTGAGAACTGGGAGGCGGAAGGGGGAACCTTTCGGAAACTCCTGCATGAAACTAGATCCAAGGTCTGAGCCCCACCACTCCGGCACACTGGTATACACAACGGCATTTTCACATCAGTGGTATTCATTAAGATGGTATGAGACTCTGAAAGGATTCTAACTTGCTAAAATAAAAAAAGGAAATGCTTCTTGCCAGTACTCTCGCTTCTCTTTGAACAGGAAAAAAGAATGATGGAAAGGAAATTCATGTTTTGGAGGAGCTGAACAATAGAAATGACTAATTACCACTAAAGAATGCTTGAAACTCAGCCCTAGACCTTGAAAAGCAGCAGAAGGAAAGGCTAGCCTTGAAGTGAGTTTGAGATCACACACTGGCTTCAATCCTTTCCCCCCTTGCAACTTATTCCTCCACTGAAGTCATGAAACAAGGACTAGAGCCAGCAGAAATGTTTATGGTAAGACACACAGCTGAGAGTTTTGTGAGAAAGCATTTTTTTTTCCACATTTTGGAATGGTCTATTTTCCAAGATCAAATCTTCATATGGAATGTACAGCAGTACCAAAGGGTTTTGCAGCTTCCTGAGAAAATTTCTAGTCAAAGCTAGAAAGCAGAACTGTACCATAACATTTAGAACACATGCATGTAATGCTTGTCTCCAGCCTGACTGCCTGCTTTATCTTAGCATGTACCTCAGGTGATCAAATCCCCAATATAGTGAGAAAGATTTTCACTGCAGCAGATCTTCATGTGTCTGAAGAGTTATTTCATACCAAGGAATGCAGAAACTATTTAAACAGACCAGTTTTCCAGTAAATTATCAGAAACTCTATAGAAGTCTTGAGGAAGGCAAGGAGGTAAATGGAAATGTTAAGAGAAGCATGTGACATGGATCACTACTGCAAGTTTTTAAGTTTTCTTTCCCCCACACTGTCTGAAATATTTTACTCCTCCAGGTAACCTCCCCTCACTCTGCCTCTTTTTTCGGGCAGGGGGGTGGAGGAGGCAGGGAAGGGAGGGATGGGGAGAAGTGTGTTTTGTCTTTTATGACTTTCACTCTTAGGGTTCCCCACAGCAAAAGTAAATGGTATTTCCAAAAGCCTTCTTCCCCAAAGATGATCTGAAGTAATAAATCATGAGTTTTGAAGTCTGATCCCTACACATCTACACACCTGAAAAAAAACTTACAAGCAAATTATTTTAATCTGATGACCAGAAACATGTCTTGTTCATAAATAGCTGACTGAAAATACTGCACTGTTATCCAGGATTTAATTGCTCAAAAAAAGCCTCTGCCAGTACTCCCCTGATTAGAACGAGCACAGACAGTGGTGTTTCAGCTGTCATAGCAGGTTTTTCCTCTAGCTCTAGAAAACTCTTTGCAAAAATAATTGCTAAAGCCCCAGAAAAGGACCAAAAAGGACCAAAGCTTCATAACCATTTTCCAAAGCAATCTAAAATTCCAATTTTTTTTTTTTTTTTCCAAGCTGCACTCTGCACCCACACACTTCAGAAGCCTGCATGTACAGCAGCACGCAGCAGCTTCACTGCAAACAAGTACTTGGCTGGCAGCTTGCTGAAGCTGCTAGGCAGAGGCAAAGCTGACAGGAGTAGGAAAAGTTTCGTCAAAGACAAATTCTGGAACGGGGCCATGAATAAAGCAACCTATACCAAGAACAGTCCATACTATTGTAAGAAATCTGATATCCTAAATATTTTGCCACTTTCCCCTCCAGTCATTAATGCAGCACCACTGAACATCATAATTACAACATATTTCAGAGGAATTGCACCCCACACGTCTTTGTCACAGAGGACTATAGGAAAAACTCAAGCCTGGATTTAGAATTACCTTCAAGGCTTCTTTTCTTTTCCTAAAAACTAACTTAGAGATAGACATCAAGTTAGTCATTTCTATTGTGAAAGCAGCACAGGTTACATCACAGCACATGACCCCAGCTTTTTACCAACAACCCATCAGTGAGGGGAAGAAATACCTCCACACACACATCCAGCCTTTCTGAAAAAATCTTGAGGAGAGTACAACACAGCCTGTAGCAAAACACTGAAATTTAATTCATTTCAAGGATAAGAAACCAAACAGAATGGGCTCTCTTGGATTCAGAAATATTACACTTGCTAGATTTTTCATCAGTAAAAAAAAGACCCAAGCCCATCCAAACAAACAAACCCCAACCAACAACTGAAGCCTAACAGTGGCTATATAAGGCTTAAAGTTTAGGAAATGAGTAAGAACATGGGAATTGGTGCATGCCTATGAGCCAGTCAGTGCTTTTCCTCCTGCCCACATCCCTGCATTCCCCAGTTCATTTTCTTATTCAGTCTTAATGAAGACTTGCAGTCATGACCCACAAGGTGGTAACGTGATTTGCAGATTCTCAAGTTCAGTATCCAGCATACCCAGTGAAAGCTGCTGGGGACTGAGTACTGCCTCTGGTAAAGGTGTGAGCTGCTTCCATTCTTCTCAAAACATTAGGAAGGGCTTACTTCCCCAAAACAAGGCCAAACTAGTCTGTCTAGACAAGAGCTCCCCCAGGGACTATTTTTAATCCATATGCTTATGTTGAATTTAAGCTAGATGGCCTCTATGCAGTTATGTTCCCATCTTAGTTTATGTTGGTAAATTTCTCCATGTTGTAAGTTTCTCCATATATATATATGCTTTCTGTGTCAGTATCAGTCATGTTCCATGTTCCAGTATTGTCAGACACAACCAGTGTCACTCAAAGCCTCAGCAAAACCCTGAGTTCATGATTTCCAAGTTTACATTCCCTGTGGATTAAATGCATTCTCAAATGAAAAGCAGTTTATAAGTCACAAGAGATACTTAATAGGTCACCTCTACAAAGTATTTAATCCATTAAAACAAAGGAACATTCGGTTACGTCTGCAAGATCCTACAAACTTTACTTATTGAGATGAAGGATCCTTAAGGGGGGCACAAAGTAAGGAGGGGAAGAGGACAGCATTTTTGAACCATATTAATGGGTTAATTATTGCATAATATGCCTGTCAGTGAAATGACATTTTGGTTGACTAAGTACCAGGCAAGAAGGTAAATTATGCAAGAATCCTTCAATTAGCTAGAGGGTGCTTAAACCAGCAAAGATGCCTAGGGGCAAGTTTGAAGGTAGTTTAAAAAAATTTAAAAAAATCTTTAGAAGCACCATGATTTGGGGAACCTGGTGAAATAATCACTTTCTGTGTGGAAAAATTCACATAAGCAGAGGATGCTTATACAAAGTTTTAAGAACTAGAAATAAAAAGAGAATATTCCTCTTACAAAAGTTAAAGAACTTAATAATCCAGCATATCCACAGTGACACTTTTAGTTTTAAACTAATTGTGCTGATCCACAACAGCAAAATCCTACTAATTCCTGCATTATATCTGTTAGACTTTTCTATTTAATTTTTGTTGAAATACTGGAACCAAGTCATTTCTAAAATTGAAACACGATGCCCAGAAACAGAGACGAAACCATTTCCAAGTCAAATAAGCACCTGATCCAATTCAAATTCCATGCCACACTCAGAGTTACATGCTCTTACTGATGTTGAGATTTCAGCATTGACGGAACACAGAGTAGAAATAGCCTATAAATTATCCAGTCTGTGTGTAAGAAGTCAGCATTTTCCTAGTAAGTGTTTTTGGGGGCAGCAGGGAGGAGGAGTAGAGGAAGGGGACTGTTAAATTCCATCAAGACTAGCATATCAGAAGCTGAATATTCACCAAAGAACTACTTCTCATTCCAGTTTCACAACTTAGGTAATTCTTCTGACTGTTTAGTTTTTTGACAACATAAATATTTTTTCCATTTGTCTCCCTGATAGTCTGGATTGCTGACAGCCTCTGGACAAAGTACTTTGTCTTCACACCCACAACCATTGCTACACCACTTAATACTGATGAAGTCCCCAACCAAATCATCAATTCTAGCACTTGATGTTACTGAAAGAAGTTCTCTGCACACACATGGACATCAGAACCACTTGGACATTTCCCCAGCCATTCACTGCATAACAAAGAAAAAAACCCAAACAAAAAGTTAAGAAATTTGGGCTGCACTGTTCCAGTCCAAACAGATGTAAGCAACTGGGTTACCCACATGAAGCTTCCAGATTACTTGAACTTCAGCAACTTGTACTGAAAGCAAAATACTGCCTGATCTTTAGGGGGCTGGTCTGCATCACAGGCAAGAAACCAAGCATGCAGTATAGCAGTCTCCCGGGAGACAGAGCACCAAGTTGAGAGCTTTGTGTCCACTGACCCACCCATTAGAGAGCACAGGACTGAAAACAACTGGAAATAAGGTTCTCCAAAGGGTACTAGCTACCAAAGTTACTTGTGATAAAAATACCATCAAGTCTGCAAGGCAAGTTGTTCTTACTTCAGTAAAGCAGGGAAGAACTGCATTAGCACGCATGTAAACCAATGCCTGAACAAAACAAAAAAACAAGCTCAGCTTTCCTCTCGCAAATTTTGAAAAAAAAAGCTAGGCTTTCAAGCTTTCAATTCTTCTCATCAGCTCCAGTTTCACTAAGCTTCAGTTACATACCATACACTGTGCCCTTATATTTCTCAGGGAGGAAAACTTGGCAGATTTATCGGTGGGGAGAAGACAACGGCCACATCCAAGCTCTCCCAGCTTGCCTCAGCAAGGAGTCAGATCGACTGTAATGCTCCAAACTCCCAAAAAGATGCAGTTCAGTAAATGAGACTAGGACTAGCCAAAGTAAGGAAAGGTTCTGCAATCATCCCAGGAGACTAAGATACATGCTTCCCAATACTTGCCTAAAATCTGCTACAGCAACCTTCTCCTGGTCCCAAGTGAACTTCAGAAGTTAGTAAGTAACTTTAAGACAAGCTTTAAGGACTCAAGGCAAGCATTTAATTACCTACAGTAAGCAAAAAGAGTACAGCAATAACTGTACCCCCCCGCCAAGAAAAAAGACCCAACTAATAACTAAAGCAAAAACCACACCCAAACCCCATTCAAAACAAACCAACAAACCAAAACCAAACAAAGTAATAGAAATTATTGGTAAGCTAGTGGCACAGTGATACCTTCTTTCAATGTCTACCTGGAGGCTAATTGATATGGAAGCGTATTCTAAAGAGAAATTAAGAACACCTTCAGACTAACAGTTTTGTTAACTATGCATTTCAAATATATCACAAAAACTTATGTTTCTGTTACACAGTTAAAAATAATTTCCAGTCACTTTCAGTGTTATATTATTTGCTACTGTCATGACCTTGAAGAGTTTAGCAAAGCAATCTAGGCCTCTTCATCTAATAGCGCAAGAAATTGTGGAAGCATGGAAACATACAAAAGAGAATCATCTCAAGAAATGCCTTCACAGAGTAACCTCACTTCTTTGGCAGAACTTTTTCAAGGCTCTCTGATCCCCTGGAAAGCTGGAGCCCTGCCCAGCTGGAGAAGCCAAAGCTAAGGTGTTTCTGGAGAACTTCAGTCTAATTCTTCAATGGTGGCTCTAGGACTACCTTTAAAGATAGAAAGTAAAGGCAATTCCTGCTTTTCATTCAAAATTTCTCAACCTTAAGAGTCTATGGAAGGGGGTGTAGGTTCTCAACACCTCATAGAACCAACCCAGCAAATCCCTGTAAAGGATGTTGTAAAGTCAAGAGACGCTGGAGGTGCACAAAGCCTCTCAAGAATGCCCTTTAGGAGGTGTAGTTACCAGCACTACGACCTCAGAATTACTAAGAATACAACTGCATTTAGGAAAGGCGTTTACTCACTTCAGGATAACAACACAAATGGAGTGCTGGAACTGCTCAGAGAGGTGGTTAAAGTGGTGAGATGAATGAGAACTTCAGCTTTTAGAATATAGGAAAAAAACCCCTCAGGATCAACAACAGATTTCATTAATAAACAGTGCTTTAACAAAGAATGGTCTGTTTGTAATTTCAGAAAGAGAAGCTACCAGCAACAGATGCCACAGAGACTTCCCTGTCAGGTGTTATGGAACTCATTTACGTCATGCATGTTAAATGCTAAAAACAAGTCAGCAGACAAGTACTGCTACCTGCTGCTGTTCCAGCTCTCAAAGTCTTCTGTAGCCTAGCATATGCTGACAGTCTGAAATAAGACAGGGATGAAGCTTCAAAAATGATACAAAAAACCATGCTTATAAGTGTAGCCAGTAGGGGTCATTTCAGTGTAAAAAATTGCAATGAAAGAAAAGTCTAGAGACGGGAAGGAGAGTAAAAACATGAATTTCTATTCACACAGTTCTGTAAGACACTTCCATTTCCTTGTCCCTGGACTGGGGAAGGAAAGGGTTTGCAGTCCCGATGTGCAAGACAACAAAAAAAGTGCAGCCTTTATTCTGTCAATGAATAAAGGCATGGCTTAATACTGGTCATATCAGGCATCACCAGCCTAGCCTGTTGCATGTGTGCCTGTAAACTGAACAACTGTTTAGGTCATCACAATCAAAACCACAGAACTATTCAAGCTCATATTAGCAATCAGAAGTAGTACAATCAGTACCCTTTTATCCTTGCTGCCACCTCATGTGCAAAACATGCACCATGAAGAACAACATATTACCTCTGTTCCTTAGAATGGGGCAGTTTCCTGACAATTCACTAATAGGTGTTCCAGGACTATTTATTAGGCTGACAGCTCAGCTCAGTTCAGAAAATTAAATAGATAACTTTCCTATTTAATTTTCTTATTTTATCTCCCTTATAGTTAATAGATCGTTATCTCCCTCCCTTAGGACTATTCCTATAGGGACAGCTGGAACTAGTTTCTAACCACAACACTAATTGAAACACAATCTTGCCAACAAATGCTTCATACTATTTTCAACAGTAGATGGGACGTGTTATGAGTTGAACTACAGCAACGTACAGATTGCATCACTTCAAAGGAATGAAATACTCCTAAACTGCCAGAGATGTCCATACTGTGATACAGTAAGGGAACTGGAACATTAAGGCCTTCAATGACTGTAGACTTTTTGTTCTTTTAACCATCGAGAAGGGGGGAAGCTTTTACTCGATAATACACGACAAGAGAAACTCTTGCAAAACCAGGTAAATTTTCCAAGCACCTTTGCTTGTACTTTTCTATTTACAAAAGCTTGTCCAATACATATTAAAAACAAGAAACTAAAGCAACGTACATATTCAGCAACATAGTCTCAACCAAGGTCTTTAATATAATTTAGGGCCATTTAAAAATATTTAACAGTCCAGCTTTTAATCTAGAGCTCATCCTACCCAAGCATCAGCTCCCGAGGCTGACAGCATTGGTTGTAGCACAGGCGGGACACACTGCGTGCTCTGCTGTGGTTTGCAATTTATTTGTTATGGAGGCAAATGGAGTTTCAAACTAATAATGAGCAAGCGCCAGGACAAAGGTCAGCTGCCCACTAAAAATGACCGTGTTTAGCTTTCTTAAAATAGTGCATCATTTTAAATGCAAGTTTTTTGGACAGATGCTGCCTCACCAGCTCTCTGGACTTTCTACTGCCCTCTACCCGCCGAGAGGAGACCGCCTCCGTCTCCTTTTCCAGAATTGTCGAAGCTCCCGCTCCGAAACACATATACATTTATACATATCTCAAACTAGGGCTTATTTGTAATCTCTTTACAGCGCCATGTTTTCCCTCAACTTGGGGGAAAAGGCAATTGGAGGTATAAGAGAAAGAAAGACTAAAAATTTGTCTCTGGCCTTTCATTAATTTATAACACATAAAATAAATAAATCTTAGGAATTCTGACAGATAAAAAACTGAAGGGGGGGGGGGGATTAAGTCCTTTTGCATTTCCTACCAATTCATCCCCTCACAAGACGGAAGGAAGCTGAAGTGACTTTGAGAGGAGAGGTATTTCCCCTCCTTGACGCTCCAGCAGGGAAAAAGACACCCCTTATCATTATATGCCGAGCAGGACAGGCAGAGAGATATTAAGTGACAGGAACAGGAAAGAAAACTTCATAACAGATGTCAGTCTTTGTTGTTTCTTTACACAGGAGGGAATCCGGAACAAGCATCATGTGTGCACGACTGACCTCCGAGATCTCCATCTGCCAAACTTTTCCCGAGTTCTTTATCAAGGAATTTTAGCTGGGCATCAGTAGCTGATACAAGCTACTAGCAACCCTAGTGACATGCTACGGAGAATTAGTAGAACCCTAAAGCTTAGGGTAAGATAATTAAGGGCAAAACTTCTAAGTTCAAGTTTGTGGGTTTTTTAAAGCAGGGAAGCTTAGAAGACACACTCGCAGATGGGACAGAGGGGAGGGCTGGAAGGGAAGGAGGGCGCACCGGCGCCTAACACGTCTTAGGTGCGCCCTCCTTCCTTTCCCGCCGCCCACCGGTACCCCCACTCCGGGGGATGGATGGATGGAGGGATGGATGGAAGGATGGTGTCCCGCTACCTCTCACCTTCGCAGACGCCCACTTCGTACTCGGTGATGGAGTCTCCGTTGAGCGGCGGTCGGATGACACAGCGCAAGCCCCGGTCGCAAGCTCCGTGCAGCCCATAGACTCCCCCGCAGCTCTCGTTCCGCTGCCGAGCGCACATAAAACAGCAACCGCAGATCCCCAGCACGATGCTACCGGGGCAGCTCTTCGGTTCCTCGCATTTGGATTCGTCGCAGGGTAAGCAGACGAGAGCACGCGTCCCCGACTCGCCCAGCAGCAGGGCCAGCAGGAACAGCCACCCCGCGGCCGCCAGGTGCCAGCCGCCGTCTCCGCCCGGGCGTCTCCTCCCCGCCGAGACCGCTGCCAGGTACATCCCAGCCGCCGCAGCCCGGCCTGGGCCGGGGGGAGCCTCTCGGAAGCCCCCTCGCCGGGCGGCGGACCCAAGCGTGCCGCGGCTCCTTCCCGCCGCCCCCGCCTCCGGCCCCCCGAGGAAAGTTTCCTCTCTCGGCGGCGGCGGCTTCAGCCAAACTTCTCCTCCGGGTGGCGGCTCCGCCCGCTGCCCCCCTCCGGGAAGCGGCGTCCCTCAGTCCGCTCGTCCCTCGCCCGCCGGCTCCCGGTTCCGCGGCGCCGTGCGTGCGAGCGGCTGCGAGCGCGGCTGCGACGGCTGCTGGCTCTGTCCCCCTCGCGTCCCGAGTCCCGACTCGCCTCCTGCCTCCCTCTCGCCCCGCTCCAAGTGCGCCCTCTGCCCTGCCCCCATTGGGCGAGGATCGCCTCCGCACCGCCCCGAGTGCCCGTCCGCGCCTCTCTCATTGGACACTGCCGGGGCCGGCCCGCCCCCTTTCCTCCCGCGCCCCCCCAGCCCCAGATCCTGGGGCTGGAAGAGGCGCAGCGGAGGCGAGGAGCAGCCTGGGCCCCTCAGCGGCCGCCGCCTCCGCCTCCCCCTGCACCTCCCCTCCCCCTCCCGGGGCTCCGGGCGCGGAGCGGAGCGGGGTGGCGGCGCCAGACCGCGGGGACGGGCTGGCGGCGGCCCGGGGGACCCCGGGGGCGGGGAGGGAGAGGGCCCCAGCCAGCAGGGCGATGCTGCGGGGAGCCGCGAATGGGGCCTCGCCGTCCCCGGCCGTGGCGGCGAGAGCCTCCTCTTCCTCTGCCTGCTCCCTCGAGGGGCGCGGGGATCCGGGACGGGGAGCGGCTACGCGCCCTCTCAGCCCCTGCGCCACGGGAGAGGAGAGCCGGTCGCTCCCCGCCCCGCCCCGTTCCGTTCCCGTAGCCGGGCTGCCGGGCGCGCCCAGGTGCCTCGCGGGTGCGGGGGAGCCGTGGCGGACCCGCTCCGCGGGGGCGGGAGGGGCTGTCCCGCTCTAGCGGCAGCGCAGCGCAGTCCCGGGCCGCCCCTCCGCCCGCTCATAAACAAGCGGCGGTGCCGCCGCTCGCCCGCCGACCTCGGCACCGAAAGCCGACCCCGGGCCGCCTGATGCTCTTCGCCGGCACATGGGCAAAAGGCGCCCGCGGCTGCCGGCCGGTCTTCCCTCCCGGGCGGCTGGCGCCGCTGCCCAGAGCCGGGCGGGCAGCCGCGGCCCTGCCGCCGCCCGGTGCGCTGGGGTTGCGCGGGCCAAGGACGGCCCGGAGCGGCGGCGGGAGGTGCGGCGGCGCTGTGGCGCTGGCCCTGCGAGGCCGGCAGGCGGCAGCGCCCGGCGCGGCGCTCGCTCCGGCCGAGAGCGGCGGGCCGGAGGTGCCTGCCCCGTGCTGGAGCGGGCGGGCGGCGGGAGGGAAACCAAGAGGAGCGGTGTTGCCGAAGGTCAAAATGCTGTCTTATCTGCGGGCGGCAGCGACCGGGCGGAGGAGACGACACGAAACTGGAGGTAGTTGGACGCACAGGGCAACCCCTCGGTATAATCTCAGAGAAGGACCTGCCGCTGCCTCGTCCTGCCCAGCCCAAGGTGCGATGGCAGCTTTGGAAATGATGGATCCCGCGCACAGGAATGCCCGGAACCGGGCGCGTTTTGAGTATGAAGGCATTGGCTCCGCAAGTGGATTTTGTTAGCTGCAAGGTGCTGAGCCTGGGAAGACTTGCGTTGCGTGTACCGGTGCCAGCAATTTGGGAAGGGGCATCTGGAACCTCAATAGACATTATTACAAAGAGGCCAAGCTATGGTTTCTACAGTTTCTCTGGTCCCACATGCATGTGCATTTTGGCACAACCAATTCTCATACCAGCTGTGAGTTGCTATGGAAAAGCAAAGCTCCAAACTGGCAATGCAAAGTTGCCACCAAGAAGAGACAACACTATAGTGTAAAAGCTTTGTCAGCACTAGTGCTATACATATATATACACTAGTGCATACCTTTTAGGTGAGATTTAAAAGCTCTGTAATTCACTGTTCTTGACCTTAGTCTAAATACCTACGGTACCAAAGATTCCCTATTGCTAGAAAAGGCCCATTGGTAATGGAAACAGTGCAACCATGTAACATGATGTTGAAAAATAAAGCATTACCATATTTGTCTAAAATAAAGTGTTTTCCATATTTGTCTATTTTAAAATAGACATTATTAGACATTAATGCTACATTTACTGCAGCAGAATAGCAGGCTGTATTGTCATCGTTCAGAACTTAAACTAAATTGTAGGAGGTATTTTTCAAGAGCTACAATGTTTTCATTAGTCTCAATAGTTCGCAAGACGTTGGTCTGTTTCTCAGTGAAACCCTATTGTTGCAATAAAACACTTGATACAGCATCCGTTACATGGATTAGGGCCATTCAGCTGACATAGCTCAACAACAAATGGACAAAACCAACAATTTACTGGCCATTAGTATCTGAAGTAATACTGTGATATATTTTTAAACAGATTTAGAAAGTAAATGACAAGCTGGTCTTGCTAAATGCACTGTGTTTCGGTATAAACAAACCCAGTTTATACATTTGAGGACAACCAAAAACATTGTATGTTCCTGAGTTCTGGAAAGTGGTAGGTCAGGAAAGTACCCTGAAGGTCATATTAGACAAGACCTCAAACTCTGAATGTTATGGAAATGAACGCTACTCCCTGGGGAAGCAACACACCGAGTAAGAAGTTTTGTGCTATCTCCTCAAAAATGCAATTTCTTCCTCCCCTCATCCTCAGCCCTCTCTTGTCAGTTTGCTGAAGCACCTGCAGGGGTCAGAGTACTTTTGATTCACCAGAAATTTCCACCAAAAAACGTGCTGTGATTTGGATGAGAGTAGTTTGTTAAAACCTACTGTTTCCTAAAACCTGGAAACACTGCCTTTTGGTCATGTATTTTACTGATGAGGTGCATGTATAGCATCGCTGAGATTGCTTTTTGAATGAGGCATACAGTTCCTGTGACTGTATTTTTAAAACGCTGTTCACAAACCTGAGATTGTGCAGAAAGGAATCACAACAGTGATTTTAGTGCTAGGGAGGATGCTGCACCATACAATACATGGTCAGAGGCTTGAATTTAATAGGCTTAGTTTATCAAAAGATGAAAAGTGAACTGATTACAATGTATTAATCCCCTCATGTGAAAAAATGAACTGGTCTATAAAAAATATGGAGGTATTTTTCCAGGACTTATGTACACAGTCAGCATGGAAATCCCAGACATGTTGGATTGCATGCTCAGGCAGTTCAATATTTCCCAGACATGTCAGACCTACTCGTCATGTACTGTACTGATGAACAGTATATTCAACACACAAAGAATTCACTGGACCTACTGTGCCTGTTTGCTTGTGTGGGAATGAACAAAGAAGCTCTAGAAGCAGTACAAAAAGAGATGAAGAGGAAAGCTATGGACAGCTTAGATAAGAATGTTTTAGGGCCCTGAGAAAAGGGAGCAAACTTTTGAGCTCACTGCCAAGTGAGAGATGCTTCAGCTGTGAACAGGATTAGTACCCTGATTCATACAGTGTTTATCCTGTGATATCTGCATGTAAGAGAGGATAATACAGAAATATATATGGAACAAGGACCAAAATTAAGGCTTCTTATCTCCTTATGTCTTGCCCTTTAGGTACAAGACACAAACTGTTCATGCTTATTGTTGTGTTTCCCTCTTCTGGCCCCAGGAATAAAAATACTTCATTGTACAGTGGCACAGATTCAACAGGAAAAGTAGAGAATTCTGTTGCCCCAAACCTGAGAAGAGTCCACAGGGAAAATGGGGTACTCCTTGGAAACCAGCAAGTCTGATACCTGATGAATTTACAGGGAAAATGAATATCCCTGCTTTCCCCAGCAAGAAGCAGTGGATCCATCTTCTCCTTACCAGGAAATTCAGTTATCCTTGCTCCTATCTGCTTCTTGATTTATTAAGGGTTCTACTGATCCAAATAGCTTAGGAGTAAGTGGATTCAGCTACTGAAGTGAAACCCAGTTCCTTATTTTCCCTAGAAACAGGTTAGTAAATACTGCTGAATACAACTGTGGGAGGAAGAAAAGCATTCTGATAAACAGGCTGTAGCAGCTGAAATTTTCTGAGCTTGTTCTCCTGTAATGTTAGTATTGTATTGAAGCCACATATAGGTTGGGTGAAGTTGCAGCAGTAACTGAGTGGAACTGTATCGCTTTCTTGGTCATTTGGAGTCAATCATCTCAGTCATATCTTGGTCATTGAGGAGCTTTTGCAAACCCAAGTGATTTGAGAAAACTACAATCCCCTTCACTGGTTCCTCAGGTCTGTACTCACTACCCTTCCTTCTGGTAAATCTCCCCATGTGAAAAATATGTGTTCAGTGTAAATTTCCTGTAAGTCTGTAATACACAATAGGATAACTGAAATGATCTCATTTTATTACATGGTTGAAGACATTTATACTACCAAAAATAAAAAACTCCTCCCCCACCCCTTCCAACACTAAATAAAATATCAAAATGTCCCCATTTCAGTTCAAAAGGCTGTTTCCACTGTGCTGATATATGCTGGTAACTCCCTATATATCTCTGAATTTGGGAACATTGGTACAAAGTTGTATTTTTTTCCTACACAAATGTTTTGTTTCTATTCTGTACCCCATTGTGTCTTTGTTGCACATTAAATTTCTTTGTTCATTCTTTAGTTTGTTAGGATCATTTATATCTCCTTTGTAGCAGTCTCTTGACGTAAACTCTTTCATAAACAGGTTATACACATGAGCAATCTCTGCTACCAGAAAAGAAAAAGAATCAAGATGAAACCTGCCACTAATACAAGCAGTGCTGAATCAGTCTAAACCACATGAGAATAATTTCTCTCATCTTCACAGAAATATCATGGGCTTATTACATTAGTAGCTGCAAGGTGTTTCAAAAACCCTAAACAGAAAATGGTGGGAAATTGAGAAAGTGAATATAAGAGTTCATTTTAATACAAACAATCTGTGTATGAATTGTTTTGAACCATTTCACAACAAATAAATATCCCATCAGGAAGTCTCTGGGGTGTTTTACAGCCCTGCAAGTTTTTCCTCTCAGTTGACTCCTTCGTTTGGGACAGCTCAGTAGTTCAAGATTTAAGTCTGGAATACCTAACAAGCAGGTTTGCAGCTTTTTCCTAATACATCTTTGATTCCTCATGTGGAACATAGAAGTAAAAGTATCTGCTTTTTTAATGGTCTCAGAGCAACTGCATAAACAATTTTAAAATACAATTGTATGACTAATTTACTTTTGAATATTTTTTTCTCAAATTTAGAAGCTATATATTAATACAAATTGTAAATAAATAAGCTATAAATGAATAGGAATCACCATTTACACATGTAGTTTTTCACATTGCACTTAAGTCACTGAAACTGTGCATTCAACCCAAGGATTTTCTCAGACCTTAACCTGCTGGAATTTATAACTTTAAAAATGCAAATTTAAGGAACTAGGGAGTCAATATCTATTTAAGGATACGTACCAGAAACATATTGGGAGAAATAACTACTATATCTAGAAATGCAGTGTTGTATTTAAACTGATCACACTCAAGGTCACGTTGGATTTAGCTTCTTTAGCATGAGGAAAATATTCTTAACAAATAAGCATACTTAGCAAGGAAAGACAATTTGCTGTCAGTTTACAGAAGAAAAGTAGAAGTATTTTAAACTGGTATGTCATTCTAGGGGTTATTTGCATTTTTATCACAGAAAATCTGGCCACCAGAAAAGTAGGTGGATTAGATCAGCATCCACAATCCTCTTCATAGTGCTGCATACTGATAAGATTTAAAATGTTAGAATATAAATCTGAAAATACTGTTTATTTCACTGCAATCTGCCGTGTATCAATAACTGCAGTATAAAGTAGATGAAATCAAATAGGATCAGGGAAACATGGGATGTGAACTAGGGTTTGTCACAGTTAATCCCCCAGCTTAGTAAATCCATGGAAAGCTCATAGCATTCTAGTCAAGGTACTTCCTATTCTGAACACGGTTTTGAGCTCTTGAAGGAAAAGCAGGAGTGCTGAAGCTGGTGGCTACAGACAAAGCTGGTGGGTAGCTGCCTATCAAGGTAAGTCGGGGCCCAGCTGTAATACTTTCTACTTCAGTTCAAAGTCATCAAAACTTGTCTGAGCTTGAAACTCTCCAAATGCCTGATTCAAATAGGGCCAAAATGGCTTGGCCTCTGGTTTTCATCTCAATCAAATGCCGAAAACGGAAAGAAACAAAACACCTGAAACCCAACCTTACCTCAAACCCCAGGAAGTATAGGATGAATGCAAGATGATGTATGGGATCACTCCATGAGAATGAAATGGCGAAAAGAGAGATCTGGTGACTGCAAAGGGTGGGGACCTGGTGGGTGTGGAGCAAACCAGTGTATTGGTTTCCTGCCAACACAACTCTCCTTCTCATGGATGTGAGCTGGCTCATGCAGTGCCTTTCAGGAGTCTCTGGACTTGCAATACGAGTAGTCCATAACCCAGACAAGCAATCAGCAGTTGATTGAGAGGCAATTACAGCTGATCCTGCTTTATGGAAAGTGGGCTATAAAACCCCCTGTGAGTTTACTGACAATGTTTCTATAACTTTTTCAGGCACCATTGCTTGTTCTGGCTGGAACTCACAGATGCCAAAGGTTGTTACAACAATCAACCTGCCCCATTACTTACTTAGAAAATTAAAACTATTTTTGATGTCTTTATTAAAGCTGGATAGACTCTTTCATTCCAAGAAATCACAGCAAATTTCCAGTGTTTTTTCTATCTCTTTTTAGATTTTAATGCTGATAAATATTACTGGCCATAAAAGCCACCTATCACTACTGACTCGATTCCCTTGATGTCTATAATCACCTTCTCAGTTTCTGTGGATGATGATGTGGGTTAGCAAAAATGTTTAGGACAATGTGAAAGGCTGTTCTGATTACAGCAACTTCGTGTATGCCAAATTAAGAAGTTTGCCTTCTGGTATCTACCAAGTATGTTGAGGGAAACAGATTTTTCCAGTTCATCCATTAATCCTAGGAAGATAATATTGCTTATGACAGTAAAGCAGAGGCATTTTCCCAGACTAAATTTCTAAATTTTTAAATTTTAAATTTTTTAAAATTTCTATAAATTGTTTGAGCTTCTTTATTTCTCTTGATGGATAATTGGCAGACAGTCTATCTTCTCAGCTTTTTAATATCTTGGTCAGAACTAAGATATTAAAAGTACAGCTTAGATACTATTTGCAAAGTCCATATGTCTAAAGTTACTGTGGTATGGTTATAGTGAAAGAACAAGGTAGTATAGGTCAACATTTTTTAGTCGGTGTTAGTTTTTGTAACATCTTAGAGCAAACCCCCGTATATAACTGTTCTTTTACAAGGACATTTAGGTCTTACTTATTCATTACCAAGATTTTTTTTTTTTAAATATTTTCTTATTCATGTCATTATACAAATTGGCCTTCCATGGCTGTTTTCAGTATATTAACAATATTTATTTGCTAAACCCTGAGGGTTTTTTTCCTTTATATAATTAGAAATATGGTGATTCATAGTGTAAATTGCTAACTACCCTGAGAAATATTGCAAGTCTGGATTTTGTTGTAGGCTTCAACAAATGTTAATACACCCATCCAACATTAGAAGATACTCAGCATCATGTAAGTTCATACACCTTTTCTTTCAGTCTGCAGGAAGACTTGTTTAGTAGATTTCCTGGTCAGGCTTGGCTGCAAGAAGTAAATGACTGTAGCTGTATACCCAGTGCTTTGGACAGCACGTATCTGTTCAAGTGTGACCTTGGAATCTAAAGACTTGGATTGGGAGTTAAGGAAACAAGCAGAAAGGTAAGATGACTTGCTTGTAACAGGGGCAGTGACACAGTCAGGAAGAAAACACACCTGCTTCTCATTTCTGCCTCACAAATTACCATTTCACATGAAAAAATGATGATGAGAGAAAACAAGGCCTGAAGAAAAGAGAAGTCTCAGCAAGAAGAAAGATGGGAAGGAGGATGGTTTGATTAGTTCAGACTCATAGAGAAGATGCAGACAAGAAAAGTTTTCTCAAAACAGGGGGATAGATGGGTTGGATGGAGTTTAGGGGACTAGCATCCTACTGTTGGTAGGAACTTGCAATATATTAGCAGTTTCCTAAATATTTCAAATTCTATCACTTCCTTATGATAAAAGAATAAAACCACAAGACATTATCAGTATTATTCTCCCAGTCCTTTCCTCTTAATATATAGGGGATCAATGTCAACAGTCTACTATGCCATCCCCTTTAAATCAGAAGGGTTCTTCTCTCAATGTTCAGGTCATCATTGCTTTTGAGCTGAAGCAGACCCCCTTTGTAGGAAACACCTTATTTTTGGGATTGGGTTAAAGCAGCAATTCCCATCTCTCCTAGTTAGTTGGTCTAGCCCCCACAGTTGATTACAGCCTTTTATAACCTGCCCCCATGGTAACTAGATTCTAGAGCATGTGGGTAGACTTTAGCGTGTTTTAATTCATGATAGCGAGTTTAGTTATGAAAAAGACTTTGTACGGTTAAATATAATTAATGTATTCTCTTGAGTGCTTGACTGGTTTTTTTCTGTCTCTGTACTTTTTTATTATTAAAAAAGTCACCCTTCTTTTTTTTTTTCCTTTTTCTTTCTTTTTTTTTTTTTTTTTTTTTCAGAAAAAAAGATACAAAGAGTTTAGGTTAGCAGTTTGAAAAAAAAAAAATAAAATTAATCAACTGTCACAAGCTAATCTTTGAATTCTACCAGAAACACTACCACAGGGCTCCTGTTACCTTATGGCATTGAAGCTGTTAGAGTTTTCATACTTGGTAGTAAGGAGAAAGATTTGATGTTATGCTGTGTCTGCTTAACTCTTCACAGCCATGCAGAGTAGGAAAAAAGGTATTCTTTACTGTCCAGTTCCTTTGTTTCTACATGTGATTTTTCATTACTAGATTACTAGATGTGCAAGCAGCAAGCAGATGACACTTGTACAGGCTACTGACTACTGTACAGGCTGCATACAGCTTTTTCACCCTCTGTTTCGGCTACAGTCCATCTTGAGGAACTGTCACTGTACTGATCTTCATTTTGCAAATGTTTCTGTCAGCCTTCAGCTGGATCTTGTAGTCAGGCTGAGACTAGAGTGGTGTTCCAGTCCTGTTGACACACTAGTCTTTGTAGCCGATTTTATGAGGATAAAACCATTGATACTGTCTCAAGAAATTGAGTAGGCGACCCAGAAGAGGACAACAATTCACAGTTCCCTTGACTTACATGAAAGAGACTCAGAACAGCTGGCAGTGGGATGTAAGAAGTCATGTCCTCCCTACACAATTCTGTGTTTATGTCCACCATCAAGGAAGGGCAAAAGCTTCTTAAATCACCTTCCTTTCCTTGGTCATCTAATATTACTTTCAGCAGATCAAGGTGCCAACACATTATTTTTTTAATAACATTGTCTTATCTCTCAAATTACAGAGAGAGTTTGGTGGAATTTTTGTTTCTTTGTGTTGTTTTGGGATTCTTTTGCTTTCACTTATACAAGAAAGCATGGTCCTTGACTCAGTTTAAGTGATGCAATTTGGTTTAGATTATATATTTTATAGAGGACCTTTTGGAATGAACACAAACAAGCTATACAAATGGACTCTTTTAATTCGTAAAATTCTGTGAGTATTCATTCTCAGTATAACTATTCTGAGACACAACTTAGAAAATATGAAGAAGGTACTTTTAATTCTTTAGCTGAAGCTTAAAAAACCTGTAATTATGTAGTATTTCAAGTCCACCTGGGTATTTATATTACAAATTATTCCATAATACCTTCAATATTTTACATTGGTTATAAGAAAAGAATTTTTTTTAAATTTTACACAATAGGCAAATAAAAGTGAAAATTATCAAAAGGAATACTCCTAGGATATTCATTATTCTCTCTGTATCAATTAATTATCCAGATCATCCTGGATAATTCTAACAGACATCTTAGTTTATATTCAATGCTTTGTCTTTTTGCTATTAAAATGCAATTTTTAGTAAGTGAGATTTAAAGCCTAAGAATGACAAAAAGAGTTTGGTTTAACTACAACTGCCTGATGAACATATTCTTAGTAGAAAAATCTTAATTTGTCTCATTCCTAAAACCCATTGAAGCTAACATTTCATTACAAGAAATTTATGCTCATAGCTAAAGGACAGAACACATAGTAAGATGGTAAAAATGCTCTAATTAAATTCAGAAAGTTCTACCTAATAATTAATTATGTTAAATACATGTAACTTTATTCAGCCATGATTCTGATTTCTCCCCTTTTTTTTTTTTTCCTTTGGTAGGCAGAGAAGGAATGTACAAATCTGGAATGCTTACTTTCATTCTAAATCTAACTGCTCTCAGAATCTTTGCATATACGTATTAATAATTTAACTGGACTGTAACCATGACAATATTGATAGCATATGTAGAATAAATAGGAAACAAGACTACTTTCCCAGGAAACGTCAACACAGGATAATTGAAATTCTCAGATGTGACCAAGTCATTAGTTATTAATAATGTTTCTTATATTATTAGCTACTACAGGTTATTTTTTTTAGTTGTTTTTTCCCTGTTGTACATTTGTCTATCAGTAGTCTCAACCATTTAACAGTCGTGACATGTAAAAGGTTAAACTTGACAGTTGTCCTTTAGATTATATTGCTTTAAATGCCAAAGTGTGTCTTTCTATTTAAACCTTCTTCTGGGGAAAATATTAATTGAGGAATAGTGTTCATGATTCAATATGGAAATATTAGATTAGATTGCAGCCATATTATCTGAAATTACTGTTTGGAGTTCAAATCAGAGCAATCAGGTGCTGTCCTTTGCAAAACTTGGCATCCATTCCAAAATACTATTTTATTTCCTGCCTATTTTCTCAGTTACTTTCCTGCTTTATTGTTCACAGCTTTCATTCATTAGAATCAATACCAAGGTGCACTAGGGCTATAAAACAAGCTTTTTCAACAATTTGGGGACAGTGCTGACAATGGTTGTCACTTGTTGTTACATGCATTTCAGATGAGTGACATGAAAGCTCAAGTTCTACCATGTGCTGGCAGTTTCTGTCAGGTGGGACAGGTTATTGATGACATTTACTGCTGGATAAAACCTAAAAGAAATCATAAATTGTCAATATGTTTGGTGAAGAGGGGTAGAGAAGGGTTTCTTTGGTAGCCATAGGACTCCATTTAGATGTATTTTTCTACTTATTTCACAGCTACAATGTGTGCAGAACACTTCCTTCCTCTTTATTACTATTGTTAGAACAGCAACAAAATCACCAGAATCTTTAAAAAGAAGATTGAAGAGGCCAATGTTAATGTTAGTCAAAGGGCTGTTTCTATGTCTACATATATATTTGTAGATCTTCCTCCAGAATATATGAGGGTTAAAACTATACTATTAAAATATTCCAAATACAAAAACTGAAAAATCATGAAAATCACAATTTCAAATAAATATAATATCAACCTAATATAAGAAAAAGGTAATTTCTATAGGCCACTAACTAATGCTCAACTTCTAGAATGGTGATTTTCTGTCAGAATTGCATGTTAGTTTAACCTGTGTGTTGCTTTAAAAGCAATTAGAGCCAGCGCTGGTGAAGGAAGGGGGTGGCGAAGGTTGAAAAGGAGGGCTGGACATTGTTACATCATTTGAGTAAGATGTGACAGGGAAGTTGGTACCTGGCAATTTTGTCCTGTTTGGGTAGTACAGCTACCTTCACACTTTGGGGTACCACTGCTCTCTAATCTTATTTGTCAGGTACTGGGACCTTTGGAGACAACACCTACAAATCTGTCTTTAGCTGGAATTCCTCACCCTTCCCTTCCCTTCCCTTCCCTTCCCTTCCCTTCCCTTCCCTTCCCTTCCCTTCCCTTCCCTTCCCTTCCCTTCCCTTCCCTTCCCTTCCCTTCCCTTCCCTTCCCTTCCCTTCCCTTCCCTTCCCTTCCCTTCCCTTCCCTTCCCTTCCCTTCCCTTCCCTTCCCTTCCCTTCCCTTCCCTTCCCTTCCCTTCCCTTCCCTTCCCTTCCCTTCCCTTCCCTTCCCTTCCCTTCCCTTCCCTTCCCTTCCCTTCCCTTCCCTTCCCTTCCCTTCCCTTCCCTTCCCTTCCCTTCCCTTCCCTTCCCTTCCCTTCCCTTCCCTTCCCTTCCCTTCCCTTCCCTTCCCCCTTTTCCTCTCTTTCTTTCTCTTTTTTTTTTTCCCCCATAAATGTGAACTGTTATGAAGAAATTTGTGATAGGCAAGTTTAAAGGCACACATTTTCTACAGATTTCACAGAATCACAGCTATCTCTATTCACATAATTCTGTGAAATTGAAACTGAATTTATAAAAAAATTCAGAAAAAGATTTCTGTATTTTGGGTATTTAACAGAGCTTATTTCTTATTTGAATTAACTCTGTTATGTTATGTATAAGTACACCCAAAGATTTTTGGAATTATTTAAAATACTGTCTAAAAGTGTATCCTTAGTAAAGAAATTGAGGCAATCAGCAAAGGATGTTGCAGTAAATGAGGGAAGAACAGTAGCTCAGAAGAGAGGCTGAGGATAAGCATATACATACATATACACATACACATACACATACACATACATATACATATACATATACACATACATATATATACATATACATATACATATACATATACATATACATATACATATACATATACATATAGGTATATTCTATATACAGCATGCTCTGTTACCAAATGCATAGCACAAAAAAAAAGTAGCAAGTGAATGTTGCCTGTTGGCAAAAGTGGTAGTTAATAGACTAAATGATCATTTTACATTAATTTACCCGTATTACATCAGTCAACAAGAGCATATTCTGTCTGAGAAAAAATGACATTTTATGACATGCATTAGAATTCAGTATTAATTAAAATAATTTGTTCAAATACCACTTTTTGTATGAAGAACATTTTGTAACAGATAATATAATTAAATTATCCAGGTCTTAGAAATAGAAACATATGTGCTCAACAGATGACGTTTTTAGCTTAAGTCTCTTCTTTTATACAAAAGCAAACAACAGCAAATGTAGTAATACCATCTTTCCCAGTACAAGAGGTATGGCAACAATGATGTCTCAGTGTCCATTCACCTCCATCAGCAAAAATTGATCTGGAAATCTAAGGGATAATGTGACAATTCTTATACCCCAGCAAGGCAGATGAGAAAGCTGAGCATCTTTACATGTATCCAAATGTGCTTTACATGGTAACATGGATTCTTGACAAGCCAACCGTTATGAAATTCAGTCAGAAAACAGAAAATGAATTATTCAACACAATCTGAAAGAGTTTGTCTTTGTAGGGTGACACTCATTTCTGCTGCATTACACAAAGAATCTTGCTTGGGGGGCAAAGACTTTGAGGTGGTTTCTTCTGTTTATTTTTGGGATTTGCTTTGTGCCAATTTTTTATTCAGCTGTCAAACCAATTACACAGACAATAAGGCCATTTGAATATTTTTATTTCTTGTCAACAAGATTAAAATCCGGAAAATTGAATGAAATCCAATTCATCCACACTGGGGAAATCTGATTTTTGATTCTCCAAAGCTGAAATATTTTGGTAGCTTTTAGTGATTAGTTTGCCATTTAGGACATGAAAGTATTTTGGTTTTCAGGTACACACTGATAGAAGTCAGGGAGATGGAAAATTAGATGTGTTTTTACTGTCCGAGTGGTTTTACTGTCAGAGCTTTTCCTCATATCAGACTGCCCAGGAAGGGAGAAGTTTTAAGAAGATCTTTCCTCTACCTGAGAGGACTTGACTTGCTATTATCCTCTTTCTTGAACAGTATGGCCATAGCACAGCACAGATGACTCTGGGCAGATCCTCAGTCTCTTTACGTGGGGATGCTTCCACTTTACATTAAAGCACAACATTGAGCCCAGATGTTTCATGTCTTTTTCAGCCACCAACCACTATATTGTCTCTACATGTCTCTTTTTCTAATAGGCCTCTCACAATGGACAGTATCAGTCACAGCATCGAGAAAGTCTCGGTCACAGTGTATTAGGAAACAGTGAGAGGATAGTGCCACGCTTGAGTAACACTAGTTCAAAACTTCTCGAGAAACTGGAGAGCAATATGCATTTTCCTTTCTCATCTGGATGACAGAGACCTTCTTTGCTTTCCTTTTTCTGTCATATACAGAAACAATATTATGTTGAAGTAATCCATTATGTAGATATGTCAATTACTACTTTTATTTTAAAAATTATTGTGCTAATATTGCTTGGCAAATTCAAATCAAACTAGTGAACATTTTCTGTATGCTTTGGTGACATCCTCCAAAAATGTTATAAACATATAATGTCAGTTTCTTTGCAGCAAAGCCACTACAAGAAGTCTAATACAAGAAGTCTAAATACAATATCTCTGAATGGTAGTAAATAAGTTCTTAACAAAATATTAGAGAAAGGGAAAAATAGAAGAGGGAACTCTACAAACAAAAAACTGCACTGCATTACATTCCTACTATCCAGGGAAAGCCATTTCTATTAGAATACTTACAGAATTATTGCCACATAGAATAAATCAGGAATTCATAACACTTCATTTCTATTTCTGCCTTCTTAAGAAAAGATGATCGTTCAGATAATCTTCTTTAGATATAGTTGTTTTAACTTACTCGTATACATGGTAATTTATTTCATGAAGTCTGATTTCTTGCTGTTTTGCTAATAATTTGATCCAGTTTCCCTACTGTATTCTCTTGTGACAGTCAGGTCTCCTTTAGGGCAGTATCCTCTTTTCTTGACATATTTTGGGTAAATCAAGCTGTAATGCAGTTTCCTAATCTCTGAGTGTCATGCTGTCCTCTTTAGCTCTTTGCAGGAGAGGATGATCTTACAGAAAGAAATTTACCCAGAATTACTGCCACACAAGAGGAGTAAAATAGGAGTCTGCTTATACATATTTTAAATTAAATACTACTGCCATTACTTTTCACACCTTCCCACCTGAAGCCCTTTCTCCAAACTAATTTGGTCTCAAATAGAATCAGCATCCAGTTGATGAATTTGTCATAGAACAGACACCTCAAATGCCCACATTTTAAGCAAAAATACCTATTTTTTATTTTTTTAAATATAATTTTATATATGCCATTTAGCATCAAGAGAGGGAGAACCTGATAATACAGTTTTTGGGAGAAGGAGATCAAAAATGCCATCAGAAGACATGGGAGTTTATGTGTAATTGCTGCTCCTAGACCCTGATGAATCCTCCGAGAGCCCCTTGGACTGGGCCCACTGATCGTTCTGTGGGAACACAACCCCCCTTTCTCCCTACAGGAACAATACAGCGGAAAATCTGCTAAGACTTTGCCATGGAATTTCCATCCTCCCTGAAAGATTTTCCAATACAGGATTAATCTGGACAGTTAATGGCTTCTTAGCTGAGCTTTAACTTTGGTTCAAAAGCATATGAATGTTCTCTTGGGTGGAATAGCAGGCTACTGAAGGATATGAAATATTTCCTCAATGGAGGCATTTACCAAAGCCTCTGTAGGACTTCCATAAATCCCTGAAAGCCAAACCTTCTGAATATTCTCATGTTAATTTATATAGATGTTTTAAAAAAGGAGTCATGGAATCCCGTACCTCATATACATTAATTTTCCATCCAGCAGAATAACTTTGGCCATCTTGCACTTCAATGAAAACCTCCTCTGTAAGCAGTGTGTTACTGAATAATGGAAAGTTTCATTTCCAAAATATAGTAAAATTGCAGGAATAGTGAAGGAAGTGAACATTACTTGCACTTATGGTACATTCATTTATGCTTTTATGAATATGAATTTGTGGTTTCCTTTTATGCTGTTGTTTTGTTTAAAGGAAATCTACTACAGCATTTAAAACTGGATTAAAATGTTTCTTTTGTTTCTGTTTTTGAGCCTTTTACAAAATAACTGTGTTTTAATGTTGGTATTATAAATGTTTATGCATAGGCCTAGTCCAATTACCTCTTAACTTGGTGAAAAGATTCCTTTGATGTTGATGGGAGCAGGATCAGGCGAATACATTAGTATACAAAATTTTTAATGATCCATAAATTAACAAAGACATTCCTGTCATCTGATTTTCCAATGTAGATATGTTACCTAAATCAAGTATTTCCATAAACAGTGGAATTAAAGAAGCCTTATTTTATATTAATATTTTCTGAGGGTGAATTTCCATGTGGATTCTCCTATGCCTAACCATGATTGCACTCACACTGTAGCCTTTGCTGCCAGGACAGCAACGTCTGTATCCCCTTGACCTTTGAGGCCAGTTATTTTCATGAGACTTGTAGGAAATGTATACAGATGAGTCTTTCAGCTCCCTGTTGAATTTGGGCAGAAATAGCTAACAGATTTTCCAGGAGCTGGCAGATAGGCAACACGAAAGCTTAAAAATGCTGTAGCTGCAAGCCATGTTCCTGGGGAAACTGAACTAAAAGTGAAGGAATGCACACACTGGACTTTGTATCATCAGACTTTGATAATATGCTAAAGGAATGGTTAATAAGAAACCACAAGTGTAGACTTAAAAGGAACAAGAAGTAATCTAAGTTTTAATAAGCAACACAGGAAGCCTGGTTATCCCCGTAAGCACAGCTCAGCATTACACAACCTCATGACTTCCCAGGGGAGGCATCTTGTTCCACTGAGACCCCAATGCCTCCCGGAGCTTCCCAGCATACAGTTGGTATTTGAAATATTTATGGTACTGCTACATGTCTTTGGGAGCAGTTGACTCCACCAAGAATTAAGACTTTATAAGTCAGAACAGGATGGGAACAGACCTTGGCTTCGTTCCCTCTGCCCTTTGGTAAGCAAAATAGGGAATGATTTTACTTAATTTCTGGGGAATGCACTCTTAAGAATGAGGAAAGAGTCCTTAACCCAGCTAGAAGAGGGAAATGAAGAATTCATAGGGTCAGACCTTAGAGTCTTTTTTTCATTCTCCATTCTTTCCATCCTTCTAGTCTCCATTTTCAAGAAGACTGCTGCTGAAGTAATAGTAAGTGTAATGACCATTGGAATTGACCTTGCTTCAGTTATTCTTGGAGGAAGTTGATCCTTACATTTTTAACTGAACTGATTAATAATTAAAATATAAAAATTATACAATAATTACATATTAATATATTATATAATAATAATAATTAATTATTGAGAACAAATTATAATGTTCCATAAATGTGAAAGCCTTAATTCCAACATATTTCTTCATTATGGAGTAAATACTTTTATGCTGACTCCCTGGGGCCCAGATATGGGATATTACCGGGAGGCTCCCTGAACTAATTCAGCCCTTTGATTATTACTCTCTGCTGGTTGTCCACATTGGCAGTGATGATAAGTTTGATAAGAAAAGTACCAGGATAATTGAAAATTACTTCAAGGCTCTGGGTTGACTGGTTGATGGGACAGGAGCACAGGTGGCATTCTATTCACTTCCTTTAGTTGCGAGGATGAATGATCAAAAGAATAGGAAAACCCATGTTTTCCATAAATGGCTATAGGGCTGGTGCTCCTCAGCACAATTTTGGGAGCAGAATAGACCCGTGTAGTCCTGGAGGAAGTCACTAGTGATCTGCTGAGCCACTTGGGTGCTCACAAGTCTATGGGACCAGATGGGATCCAGATGGGATCCATTCCATCCATCCCATGGAATCCTCCATGAGGGACCTGGCAGATGAGCTTGCCAAGCTGCTCTCCATGATTTATCATTGGTCCTGGCTCACTGGGGAGGTCTCAGATGACTGGAAGCTGCCCAGTGTGATATCCATCCACAAGAAGGGCTGAAAGGAGGATCTGGCCTGTCAGCCTGACCTTGGTGTCTGGCAAGGTTATGGAGCAGATGATCTTGAGTACTGCCGCACGGCATCTACAGGTTGGCTGGGGATCAGACCCAGAACAAGTTTAGGAGGGGCTCATGCTTCACCATCCTGATCTTTTATGGCCAGGTGACCCACCTGGTGGCTGCAGGAAAGTCTGTGGATGTTTACCTGGACAACAGGCAGCCCATGGCTTGGACAGGAGCACTCTTTGCTGGGTTAAGAACTGGCTGCTGGCTGGGCCCAGAGAGTGGTGGGGATGGGTGCTGCATCCAGTTGGTGTCTCCAGTCACTAGTGGTGTTCCCCAAGGAAGGCCCCAGTCCTGTTTAATACCTTTATTGATCATCCAGATGAGGGGATTTGATTCACCATTAGCAAGTTTGCAGATGACACCAATCTGGATGTAAGTGTTGATCTGCTGGAAGGTAGGAGGGCTCTGCAAAGGGACCTGGACAAACTGGATAGATGGGCTGAATCCAACAATAAGGTTTAACAATACCAAGTACCAGGTCCTGCATTTTTCCCCAACCCCCTGCAACACAATCAGCTGGGGACAGAGTGGATGAACAGCAGCCAGGCAGAAAGGGACCTGAGGGTATTGACTGACAGCAGGATGAACATGAGCCAGCAGTGTGCTCATGTGGCCAGGAAGGCCAATGGTATCCTGGCCTGTATCATCAATAGTGTAGCCAGCAATTCTTCCCCTGCACTCAGCACTGGTTAGGCCATAACTTGAGTCCTGTGTCCAGTTCTTGCCCCTCAATTTAGGAATGATATTGACATGCTGGAGTATGTCCGGAGAAGGGCAATGGAGCTGCGGAACGGTCTGGAACACAAATTCTATAAGGAGCACCTGAGGGACCTGGGGGTGTTTAACCAGGAGGCTCAGAGGAGACCTTGTCTCCCTCCAAAACTCCCCGAAAGGAGAGTGTAGCCAGGGGGAGGATGGTCTCTTCTCCCAGGCAGCCAGCAACAGGAGAAGAGGACACAGTCTTAAGCTGTGCCAGAGGAGGTTTAGGCTGGGTATTAAGGAGAAGTTCTTTACAGAAGGAGTGACTGGGTATTAGAACAGAGTGGGTGGAACAGAGGATTTACATTTATTCTTTGTTCCAAGCAGATTTTTTATTGAAACTTAAATTAAAAAGAAAAATAATGTATGAAAGGTAAAGAAGTGTCTCTGCAAATATTCAGTCATCTCCTCACAAATCACTATTTACTAGAACTTTACTACTGTCATCAAGATTACTTTAAGAGACAGAAAGAACAGTCCTGAAATAAGACAGATGATTGTGCCAATCTAAGGAACATCCAGGCAGAATGGTCTAAATTATGAACCTTTGAGAATATAATTTCTATATCCACATTAGAGTTTGTTAAAGATGTACTGATAAAGGTCTCAAATCTTCTCATTTGCACTTCCTGACTAAACACTTCAAGTGGGTGTCATTAATTTGTGCACATAACATGTTGTGTAACCTTCATTTGGCTAATTATATGCCTAATTTATACCATATTCCTCTCCACCATTTCGAGTTTGAGATAGATGGTGAATTAAGCAAAAGAGACAGAAAGAAGAAAGAAATTTTCTCTTTTACTTAGTTTTACCAAAGTGAGATCTGCAAAAGCTTTACTTTGCCAGGAACTTTTGTGTACTGCAGAACAAGACTGTTACAGTGCATATGTTCAAGTAGGTCAAATCAAACTTCTTTAATTCATGACATTTTATCATTTTCCTACTTTAGTGTACTTTTATGACAATTTTTATTTGAAATCAAGTGCATCTGATTGCTTTAAAATCTATGACTTCAGTTAACAGACCATAATTTATCTGTGACATACATTAAGAGGTTAATCCATTGTTGTTCTTTAAAGGATGTTAGAACTCATGGTGCTCTAGGGAATGATTTGTATCCTACTAAGATGCTGGAGAGGGTAATTTTTCAAAACTCTAAGTATGTCAGTGTTTTTCTTGTAAATGTTTTTCTGGTCATAAAATGTAACATGGAGAATGTTATATCCTGAATAGGTGGTTTATTGTTCATTTAGGAGTGTATCATCTTGTGAAATTGTTGCCATATTTTTGTGACTGTGTGTCCATCCTGTTGCAGACTTCCTCCCAAAGTATTTTTTTTTGTGGGGGTTTTCCACAAGATGAATGTTTAAAAGAGTTTGAAATCAATACTTCATGCTCTCTCACGTAGGTGGTATCCAAGAATCTCTTCCAAATATAGCTATGTGTTTTGTAGCACCTGTTTCACAAGTTCTTGGCACCCGCTCTCCTTATGAGTGAGTATTAACATTGGCTCCAGTAGATAAAACATCTGGTCCAGTTTTTGTTGGTAGTCCCACACAACATTAACAGCTGTACTACTAGAAGAAAAAAACATCAGATGAGCATGACATACTCTTGTATGTCATACCTTGTCTTAATCCTTTGGCTATTTCTATTAGACTTTGGAATTTACTACTCTGGGTAAAGTGAGGAGGATGCAAAAGCTACACTTTCCTGTGTGATTCTGGTAAAAACAACATTATATAGAGGAAGGATTTGCACAGTATGGCTTTCACTGTCTTATGCACTGTCTTATGTCTCACTTTCATATGTCTTATGCAATCCTCAGTAATTTTTTTTTTTTTTTTTTTTTTTTTTTTTTGGTACCATAGCATGCAGCTGACTTGAGAAAAGGCAAGGATAGCAAGGGAGCCTGTACAGTCTGCCACTGCGGAGGTCAGAGCAGCTCAGGTCTGCACTGGGGAGTGCTTCATTTGCTGTGGCTTTGTGAGGCTGTGAAAGATCTATCCTTAGCCACTGACAGTATTCTGAGCAGGAGCATTTGAGGCCCAAGCATTTTAATGGAACACTTGCAGGGGCCAGGACTGCACACAGGAACATTTGTGCTGTCTATTGTGACAGCTTATGAGATCAGAAGAGTTTATGCGTAAATTCTTAGTTAGAAGTCTATCTTCTGCTTTGAAGTGCAATGGTGGCTACAAATTAGGCTTCCTGATTTTATTACAGTATTTCACAGTATGTGTATATTACATCCCTGGGAAAACTCTGATTTATGAGACCTTTGAGTTTTAAGATTCTTTTAGCTTACCAGAATAGCATAAACATTTTTAGCATATTTGAGAAACAGGGACAGAAATTTAAACTTTGCTGGTACATGCTTGATCATCATTGAACAGACTGACAGTCTTTAATATTTAAAGGAAAATTGCTCTAACAATTACCAGTGACCCTGCATTTGTCTCCTATTGTTTCAATTAGAAATAAATATAAGAATAGTAGTATTTTCATTAAACATTTTAAAACACTTTAGAGAAGAGATCAAGATAATAATAATAGAGAAACTGTGGGAGATCAAGAAACAAAGGAAGAGAAGAATATAACCCCCCAATATTTTTCTCAGTGTTGCCAGGTAGGTAACAAAAGTAGTCCATGTTCCCACTATGGGACATGAATGGACAAAGATCAATACCTGTGTTGATCTTGCTTTGTGCAAAGCTAAAATCTGGATGATCTTAGCTTCTCCTTTGGAGGAGGGAAGCAATGCATTCTACCCCTTTCTTCCCCTTTCATCTCAGGATGAAAACCTGGGAAGAGTGCTCTGTACTCACTTTTTAAAGGCATAGTCTAGTCCTTAGCATATGGTCTGAAATGAAAATACTTTGCTGATATTAATATAAGCTTCTCAGGTAAAGTTAGTTTACTACTTTTTCTACACCTTAAAAAAAAAGAAAACAAATTATTAATGTTCAATGTACAGCCATTATTTACTATTAAGATTCCTGTATGCTTGAACTGGTGGTAATTTTTTTCCAGTGTTATGAATCTTCATTTGGCACAAATTGACTGTGTTCAATATATCCTAATTTGTTCTAGGTTATCGTTGCCTCTGCAGCTGAACTTAAGCACTGATTCTGAAAAAAAATGAGGAGTGCAAAGGCAACTGTTCGCAAGGCAGAGCTAGATAGAAGTTTTATCAGAGTAAGAAGTTCAGAATTTCATCCTCTGAGTAGATTTTATTTTCAAGGCGGTTTCCCAGAAGCCACACAGAAAAGGGAAACAAAGCTAAAATTGGGACAAGGTCAGCTGGATATAGAAGTGGCTGTAACAAACCTCAAATAGTTCTGTTATTTTTGTTTCAGCTAAAGTTCACAGAATTTTTATTAGGAATCTAACCTAGATATTTACACAGGAATCGGAAAGAAAAACTTTCTAATGGCTGCCCAGCAGGGAGGTTGTATTCATAACTGGTGTCAACTTCATACTCGATGCTGACAGATATCAGGTTAAATATTCAAATATTGTGAGGCTTCCCTTTACTAAGGGTAAAACATATTAAAAAGTATGAGATTGGAGAAATATTTTGAGCCCATTTTTTAATTACTCATTTCTTGGAAATATGTGTGTGTATATATATACATATGTACATATATACACGTGTGTTTATTTATAATATACTCATGTAAACACATGAATTTTTTCAGAATAAAATATGGTTCTTTTTAATTTCAAGGGCCTTGCAATCAATGTAAGAATGTCAGTTCTTACTTAAACAAGATACAATGGAGATAGTGCATATTTTCCAAGCAGAAATTCACAATTTCAAATCAATTGTTAGGGCTAATTTATCTCAATTAAAAAAAGACACTTTTTACTTTAAACACTTCAAAAAGGAACTTTCTCTATCATAGATGGAGCAAATACTTGCATGCCTATGGTGTGTTCATGCAGGACTTCACCCTGCTGCCCCCCCCCCCCCACCCCCCAAATTGCTCAGAAACATTAGGTATCAGATAACATAAGTCACAGAGGTACTCAGAATTTCCTCTGTTGCTAAGAATAGACATTACTGTTAGAGGTATGTCTGAGAAGGTGTCTGCAAATTAGAATTCATTTTCTGTCCAAACGAAAACAGCTTAAATTTATTTGTTCTCCTAGAAGGCATGTTACTTTAAAATGAGAAATGCTGAATATCCCAAGATAGTGTTTACTTGGAAGTTTTAGATCTGGGAAGATTTAATTTAGATCATTTCTACATTTTGTTGCTGATGTGCATATACAAAGAATATTCTGTCATTTTGACTTTCATTTTTTGTGATGATTTTATGGTTTATTTTTCACTGTCGAAGCATACAGATATCATTTTCTTTTATTTGCATTTAAGTAAATATTAATTCAATATATAAAATACATAAACAGCATACTGGGAACATAGGTATACTCTGTATGCTTGTAGTGAAGGCTGCTGTCCATTCTTCTGAAAGACGACACTTGACAATTCATGCGACATGGAAAATAGAGAGGTTTTAAATAGGGATACAGCTAAAATGCAAAACTCAGCCAAGGGCAACAATATCCTTTGCAAACTGTTTTTAATAGTCACAAACTGACAGATCCTTTAACAGAATTAAGTCTAATTGACAGATGAAGAACAGCACACCTGATACTTAGAGATAATGTATCATTTTCAAAGTCATAAAAAAGGTAGGCTAAATCTAACCCTCAGCCTTGATTCAGAATGTCATGATACAAAGGGAAATGCAGTTTCTTTTCATTCTTTCTTCGTCATTGTCATACAGGCTAAGTCAGGAGCTGTCTCTAAGTCTTCCGTAAAAATGGGAGAAAGAAGGCAATTTAATTGAATCTAACCGCAAATATACCACAGTAGTCTTCTTACTTTGTGACTAATCCTAAAGACCCTGTGAAGACAGGCCACAGAGGGAGCATCTCAGTGGAACTACTCTAATTCTTAAAATCACAAATGTGTTAGATTTGTTCACAAATTATGGTTCTTATTGTATAATTAGTGAAAGCTCTTGATTCCCATTGCATAAAATCACAGCAATGCACAAAGATGGGGACTAAGAGATGAACTACTCTTTTTCCATTTTACAGTGGATAAACTTTGGTGCAGAAGGGTCCTGTCCAGGCTAGGCAGGGAAATCTTGGCCAAGCCCTGAACCCTTAAATTTCATCTGGGTACATTTACCTGTAATTTTAGTTTAAAAAAAAAAGGTATTTTTTTACTAATTTGATGTAATGACAGTTAACTGAAGGAGTAATTTCAAGTTATTCAAGTAATGTAAAAAGAGAGGATTTTTTTCTGCTGTCCACCTTAAAAGAGCATGAGTAAACTAAACAATTAGAACTGGTTACAAAGGTAAGCTAAAATCTAAACATAATAAGACACTGTTTTCAGCATTTCAAAAGAACCAAATACAACACATCAGCAGCTTCAAAATCCTTTTGAATAAGTGCACTCAGAAACAACTAACTAGCAAACAAAGCTTTTATGAAGACAGTGTGGTCAGTGAACTTTTGGCATGTCAATTCTATAAAATGTAGGCCTCTAGAAATATTCCTCACATTTGAGTAAGTAGAAAAGAGCCAAATTTAGCAACAGATGCTCTGGATGGGGCATGATGCTTTGCTGCTTTTTACAAAGTTTGACAGGCAAGAATTTCTGTAAAAAGAAAAGCATACTCCTTATGTATTGTTAAAAGGATGTAATTTTTTACATTTTGGAGGATTGAGAATAATAAAGAGATCAGAATCTCAGAGACCAGTGAGAAGATTTTATCAGATTACTTTATATAGGTGAATTTCTATTCTTTTCAAGTAATACAGACACTGAGTAAACAACATCCCGTATCATGGGATAGCTGTTCTATATCCTAGCATTTATCACAATTTCTATGCAATAAAGCTAATTCTATGGATAGATAGATCATATTAGTCTAATGGAGTGGGTCAAGTAGTACAGAATCACAGAATATTCTGAGTTGGAAGGGACACACACGGATCATTGAAATCCACCTGCTGGCCCTGCACTCAAGAATCATATCATGATTAGTACATAAAAATGAATGTCCTTTGAAAGTAAAAAGCCTTAGGTTTGGATTTTGGGTTCTTTTAGCTATTGATTTCATGTAAATATGCACATGAACATTTATAGGAGGAAAAAGTGCTTCAACTTCAGTAACAACAAAAGTGATAAGAAATAAGTAGGTAACTGTATATCATTGTCTTTGGTGAATGTCAAAGCAGAATCAGCATAGTTTCAGCAAGCATAGTGTTGGGGTGTTTCCCTTCCCGTGTCTTTCAGAAGGGCTATTTTACACCTCCAATAGGAAATCTTCATGCTTAATGTAGGATTGTAAAAATGCCAAACGAGAATATCAATTATTAAAAAGGATAAAGGCATCAAGGTGGATTGATTCTACTAATATGATAATAATTGCTCTGCCAACAAAATCTATTAAAATTACACTAACAAAGTTGCTTTTCTAGGTTTCGATTCAGTAAAAGGATTAAGCACATGCTTAAAGCTAACTTTCCTGAACCGGAAGCCTTTAAGAATTAATATGAGCCTCTGAAAATGGGATACAGGATATTCTAAAATATGCCAGGCTCCTAAATAAAACAGGGCAGAAGTTATAAGCTGATGTCTAATAGTTTCTCTTGTACCACCAGAACCACTAAAAGAATCACAACAGCAAAGGCAAAGCCAGAGATGCATCTACGCCTGGCTTCAGCACATGACAAGAACAGCTCTTTATTAGTTCTCATTCTGCTCAGAATTCACAAAAAAGTTGCTTGTAGTGTCTGAATATAGCAATTGTTTTAATAAATTTTGTTGTAAGTTTGAGTTGTTTCAGCAATTTTTATTTTGTCTTCCTTTATAATTGCATACTTTGGAGTTACATAATCTGTTTGATTTCTGAACATCTTTTTTTTTAGATGTTGCATGGATTCTTAAAATAGGAAAGATATTGTGTATGCTTGTGTCACTAGAACATTGTTCAGCTTATTGTTTTATTAAGAATGGATATGTTGCAAACTTTTCATGGCAATTACTGCAATAGAAGCCCTTGTTTACTTCTCTGAAGTTTTTTCCCCACTTGGTTTCCTATTATTAAATTTAAATAACTTTTTATGATGTCATAGTTCTCACAAAATCTTCACAGGGTTAAGACATGTTGATATGAAAGATAGAGAAAAATAACATGTTGATATAAAATCAAAATGCAAACTCTGGGTAGCATAATTCAGATCCCAATAGTTAGAAATGCATCAGTAAATGAGAGGGAAAGAGAGAAAGGAATAAAGATTAGACAGCAAATCAAAGCTGATAAAATATGTTTAAAAGGACAATGCTGTTTCTCACTGGCATCTATGGATATAATTAAAATCAGCTCTGTGTCATTTTGATAGACAGAAACATTTAACTCAAATGACAAATGTAATTATTTTTCCTTGAGATTTATCCAAAACAAATAAGAGTGCCCTCCCCAAATTATCCGCAGTGAGAATGCATTCAATGCATTTTTAAATTCAATTAGAATTTGCTCAAGTATCATTATTAGACATTTAAAATATGAACTGGTATGTTTAATTGAGTAAGCATGGTAAATCACACATTATTCATGTTACCTGATAGGATGAGCATGCAAGCAGGTATTAATAAAATAATGAATGGTTTACAATCTACTTCTAAGAGCTCAAGCCTGTAGTTTTTAAGTTCAGCAAACATGAATGTTCCACATTTAATTGCTAAATATAACCAGAAAATGCATGCTGGGGCTGTATTTTTTATTTTTTTTTACATGGGTGATTGAATAATGGTTGGGTTTTCGCAACAACATCCTGACACGCTTTTTTTTTTTTTTTAAATTTGTTTTTCTCTCTTGTTTTTGCCTGATCACTGTACTAGGCACAAGCTCAAAGCTATTTATGGGTAAAAACACCAATGATGAAACAAAAGCCAACAGAAGATATGAACAACTCCTTAAATATTTTATGATACTTTGAAAAAACGGAAAGCAAATTCAATTTCTCACACTAAGATACTGTATTTTGCTAAATCTGCAAATACAGTAAGTATAGACAAATTGCTCAGAAGTGAAAATTTGCTACAGCCTTTGAATCCCCAACAATCAGATTTATGTAATTATTGTAATATAAGTATGCATTTCTGTAGAATGTAAGGACTGAAATGAATGAAAAATGTGGAAGAAAATAGATGAAAAATAAAATTTCCATGATAAATGGTCATTTATGGAATATGTCTTTTATCACTGGTCTTTTATACAGTATATTTGTTTTCCTTTACTGTAAAGTTGTTGAAGAGAGGAGAGAAATGTACAAAGCCTAGGTAGTCCTAGTCATAATTCAGAGCACCTAAATCTGACACCAGCTTTGACTTTGATATCACTGTTTTAAAGTTGATCTAATACTGTTGCCCTGGAAAAGAGCAGTCGTGTCTTTCTCCTTTCCATCCCACTCAGAACTGATTGTCTCTGCCCTCTCCCTTGCAGCAGCTACAGTGACTTGCTCAGTCTCAAGGAGATCAGGTCAATGCACTAATGTTGCTTAAAACTCATGATATTCTTCCAGGATTAACTTTGAATTGATTTAACTTGGTAATGGAAAAGAAGCAGCAGAAATGTGGTGAAAGCTGGACCATGCATCTCAGTATCAGGCTGTTTTTAGGTCAGATTAAATTCATCATGAAACTGATCTTCAACAAGATGTCTAAAAAAATATGAGATGAACAGGCTTTGGTTTCCTCACTTCAACAAAAAAGGCCGATGATATGAAATTTCTCAGCCAACCCTGGCTGAGTAAAAAACTCACTTTTCTTGCTTGTTTAATGATGGGGGACATAGAAAACATCTTTCACTGTAGCTTCTTCTACATCTGTTGAAAATAAGTTACAGAATCATATTTACCTTCTCTTACTTCCTCAGCTATAGTCCCTGCTTTCAATCACTCACTTTACCATGGTGCTGCTCCTTATATCAGTGGTAGATATTTCTCTCAAGACTTATATTGATACATATATTTTCCTATTTATGTCAGAACTCATAGTTCAATGCTTAACAGCAGAAGAGATTCTACTTATCATGCTTCCAACAGAATATCCTCAAACCTTCTCATATGCAGGCTCAGAGGTAATTCTCCATCCTTACCCAGAAAGTCTTTCCTAGACAATAAGTAGCCCCATTTTCTTCAATATCACACATGCCTCTGATATCACTCAGGCTTTTCTACAACTGTGCTGCAGTGCTGTGCTTAAACCCACAATGTTTCCATTATAGCACCTCTGAATATGCCATTTCTGTTTACCCTGTGAGACACCTGCTACATCTCAAAACTATTCTTGTTTTTAACATTTACAAATATTTACTTCTTCTTTTTTTCCCCTCTAAGGTTGACAAAAGGAAGGAGATTCATTGACAGTTCTGCTGCAAAGGATCTTTCTTGTCTTTGACAGACTCATCTGTTCCTGTGCATCAACACACGGCCTCCCTGTTCTTCAGCCATACAGAGCAGTGTCCTGCTCTTCCCACTCAGGCTTCCTCCCATATCAATTCTCCCACTCATCTCTTTAGATCAGGTTTAAAATCTTGCCTCCGCTTCCTGTCACATTAAGATTCTAGCATCTATCATCCACCTGTTAACATTTTGGATATGCCTTTCCGAGTTTGCTTTTCATGTAGTGAGAAGGCCATGGGTTGTGCCTGTGAACCTGTGCAAAGTTAGCCTGTAAACATTTCCTTAATAGTCTCCTGGGAGACATTTTCTGCAAATCTCTTGAAAGCAGCCAGATTCTGTCAAAGGCTGTGAATCCATCATATTGATCAAACTGGCTTGACTATTTCTTGAACTTCCCTGTTTTAACCCCTGAACTACAAGGGACTTGCTGTATGTGCCCTTAAACTTGCTTTGGTAAATGGGTTATTTTTTCCTGCTTTTTCCTATGGTACAGTACTTACTACAGAGAAATCTCAGCTATGACAGAGGTTGTGGATGTTACAATCTCTGCTGCTGTGGTAAAAAAAAATAAAAATAAAAATAAATTATTATAGTTGATTAACAATTATTAATTTGAGCATATAAAAATAATATGCCATAACCAAACTCTACGTCTTTTGTTATTGCTCAGGTATTACATTTGTGACCAGACAAATGTTAGCATTTTATTAAATTAAAGATTGCTTTATCTATTTTAAAATATCTTCATTCTTTTAATTAAAATATTACAACAATACAAAAAACATTGGTAGCTTCTGTACTTGAAAACTGTGAATGATGGAGAATGCACTTTGGGATAAATGTCACTGGATGGCACACAAAAGAAGTGGCTTTCTTTCACATCTCTTGGTACAGGCCTTAGTCAAAGAAAAGGGCCATGAATGGCTATGGAAGTTGCTGCTGGTATTATTATGGTATTCTAATATCGTTTTGTATTTATACAAAGGAGAGACCAAGTTATCTAATTATCTTAGGACAAAAATGTAACTAATTGCAGATTTTAAGGTGTATGTATGAATAGAGAAGAGACTCTGTTTTTCCAGATTGGATTCTTGTTTTCTTATTATATCTCACCCTAAACCTGCTCCTTAAGTTGTGTATCCCTCTGTGTGCGTACAGACAGTAGGTTGATATTTTGCACAGAAGTCCCCTTGCTCAACACCCACCTTCTAGGATAATCCAGGAGCAGCAGCAATCTAACAGGATGTTCCTTCATCAGTGATGCCATCAGAAAGAGCTGCTGTGTGACCTCAATATTTGAGAAAAATGTCTCCATGTATAAAGTAAGTTATTAAATAGTTTAATCTACTACAATTCCATTGCTGGCCCAGTTCAGGTAAGAAATGGTGACAGCTCTCCACAGAAAGCAAACAAGATCCCAGAAAGATGTAGACATTCCTTATTTTCATTAGTCTCTTTTTAGCAGATCAACAAGATCCTGAGTACAGAGAGGAGATGAGCTGGATCCATTACCACGTGTGTATTATTCATAGGGCTAACCTATCTGATTATGCCTTCTGGCATCAAAATCTAGTAGTAATCCATGAGGACAGCCCTCATTCAGAGTAATCTTACTTTTTAAGGGCCTTCTGCTTTTCAGTGTCCTTTCAGTTGCTGTGGATGAAGACATACTGCTCCAGGAAACCTGCTCTGAGCTCCCTGAGGTCTCCAGTCCCTTTTTGCTGGGGAGGTCAGGGACAGCCTATGACAGCTTGGTGATGAAGTGCTCAACAGTTAGGACTTTATATATTGAAGGGAAGCATGAAGGAATGATTTAACAGATGTATTTGTGCCTGCAGAAATTTATGGGCATGTGGATATTCTGTGCCAGGACTTTTGAGCTGCTGGCAAATATCCTTGCCAAAAGTCATAGAGCTCAGATTTACACAGAGTATATTCGTCATTAGGGTTGGTATTCATCAAATGTAACCTCAGTATCTTGTATTACTAAATGTCTCAATGCAAGTTGTTTTAATTTTTTCCACAGATAACCCTGGAATTATCTTTAGAGCACTCAACATTCAATCCCTCTCTCCAGTTTTGCCTTTGCTCAACTCCCAGCTCTCCGTGTGGACATTTCTAAAGAAAGGCATCATGACTGAAAGTTGCCTTGCTATCAATGTCCATACTGTTACAGTTTGAAGGCGATGGATATTTTTTTTTACCTTCTGAAATAGCATAAAAGCTTTGGCTTCATAGAAGATCTCACACCGCTACAATATGATGACTGCAACTTGAGGGGGTGGCCTCTACAAGCCTCTGGCATATGGGTTTTATGTATTAGGGTCTGTAAAGGAGATACCACTTGTAAGGATTTACAGTGTGCCAGGACTGTGTGCCAGATGGTAAAAGCCATATGAGCTGCAGAGTTCTTGGAAGATTTTTTTTTTTTTTTTTAGTTTGTTTTTGCTTATCACAGAGAATACCCTTCTGGGTTCATAAAGTTTCAGCATGTTCTACCTACTGCGTCATGGAGAAAAATATTAACTCCATCCTGAATCCAGGCCACCAGGAGAATAAAAATAGTATTTAAAAAAGGAGGTAGGCAGGCCGTTTCCTGGGACAGAAAAAAAATAGTTGGTTTAAAATACATTCTTGCTATTTTAATACTAAAATGAATAGATTGTTACTGCTGTTATTCTCTGAAACGATTTATTCAGAAGATTAAGCCGAGTTCTTTGAAACAAGTGTATTTAAACACTGCTTATCCTGTTCACCAGGAAATGCAAAGTTTTTCTCTTGATGAAGAATTAGTCACATTTGAGTTTGAGCATATGTTCACTCAGTATCATGGAGGGGCTTCCCCAACCACAAACAGTGGGTATAATACAGCAAGCCCCTGTGATTTGGGGTCAGACGCCAGGGAAGCACATGTAACTCGTGGGACATTGGACTAGCAGGAACTCCAGGTACACCCCATGTGGGAGTGAGGGTATGGCTGGGGCGGGGGGAGGTCGCAAGTCCACAACACTTACTACAATAGATGTACTGCGATGAAGAGGGCGCAGCATCAAGGTATTTAACTGGCCTGTCCATCTCCTTTGAAGCCAACTACTGCGCTTGTGAAAGTTCATCTAAACCCACCATTTCCTCACGATAAGACACGGGGCAGTCAGGAGAAGCGCGGGTACGGCGGGCTGAGGGGAGCCTGAGGGCGGAGAGGCCCCCGCGGGCCCAGGCGCTGGGCAGGCCCGCCTGCACTACGCGGGCTCGCCCGCCCTGGCTTTGGGCTCGCCGTGGGGCTGGGCCCCGGGCCGGTGCCAGCAGGTGGCGGAGCGGGCCCGGCGGGCAGCGCTGGGTGCGGCAGCGCCGCCGCCTCGTGTTCCTGTTATTGTCCCTAAATAGCTGACCTTGGGAGAGCCGCGGCCCCGCTGCGAGCTCCGCGCTGCCGCCCGCGCCGCCTTATCTGCCGTTTGTTTAGCTGGGTGGGAAGCCGAGCCCTGCCTGCCCGGCCCGCCAGAAACTTCGGGGTTTTTCCACCAGCCCCGCTGGATTTTACCAGGCTCCTCGTAGCAAAGTGTCTCGAGGCACGGGGTAATGCCCCGCTTTTAAACTTGGTGTCTCCGGGGTGCGTTAGGGAGCGCGGTGCCGCGAACGCGATCAGAGCCGGCTCCCAGCTACACCCAGAATGCCGCAAGTTTATGTGAAAATGAAGTAATCGTAGGTTCAGTGTAAATTCCTGTCTTAAACCCCCCGCTTCATGCTTTGAATCTGAGTCACTTCAGCCAGACTACAGCTACCATTGACATACAGGCTATGGATGAGATCCAGGAAAACAAGATATTTTGGGACCGCTGAAGGGCATCTCAAGTTTGTATTGCTTACTGGTAAAATTATTCATTTTTGTTGAAACCTGTAACTCCTGGCTGAACCATGCGGTGATAAATAGGAGTAAAACATGGTTTGCTTGACTATTGATAGTAAGCTGCATGCTGCTTTTTGTGAGCGAGAGATCACTGCTGCTAGTGGAGGCGTCCCAGTCTAATCCCTTCCGTAGACAAAATTGACAGCACAGCCACATGGTGTACATGGCAGATGAAACTGCTTGAATGCTTTATATTTATGCTATTAAATTCGAAGTGTAAATTGGTAGTGAGAATTCTGTTGTAACCACCAAAAATAACCACCCCTTGTGCCAATTCTCCTCCGTGTTTCCTGATACGTCTTTGTTTTCTTTTCCTTTTTGTCTGCTGGAAAATGTAGAGGCTTTTAGTCAGTCTCCCAGACATTTCAGGGATTTTTTTTAAACTTTTTTTTTTTCTAGTTGAGCTAGCACAGTCTTGTTTTCAGGCACCTGGACCTAAGAGATTTCAAAGGACATGAGCATTTATGCTCAGAATGCACCCTCATTTTACTCCTAGTTGTTTGGAACCAGTTTGCTAACTTAAATGTGCCATTGTATGTACATAAGTGATTGCTTTTTTTCCTTTTTCTGTTCATTTTCTCTGTAGTAGTTCAAAAAACATACTATCAAACAATAAAAATTACAACACAGGCCAAAGTCTAAAGTGTTGAGAAGCTCCCAGTCAGACCCAAACTTGTCGCTGCTGATCCAAAGTGTTAAGCCAATTTTGGATACATCTCATATATGGGAATGATTCATCATACAGAAGCCCTTTACAACCAAGCAAACAGATGCAACCTATATTTCTAGAAGTGATCAGATCCATAAACTGAGACAACAAGTTTATAGGAAGTAGTTCTTACCAAACAGATCTAGTTGGGCTGCCCTTTTTTTTTGGTTTGATTTTTTGTTGTTGTTTGTTTGGGGTTTTTTTTGGGGGGGGGGGGGGAGTTGCGGGTTTTTTTTAGTTGGTTTTTTTTGGTTTTTGGTAGAAAAATTCTTTGTAGAAATATCTCCACATTTTCCAATTTTCTACCAAAATAATTTGATAGAAAAAGCTGTTTTTCAGAAGTTTGTGCAGCTGCTAGTTTAGTTGGGTAGAAAGAGGTTTTGGCTTTCACTCTAAAGTAAATATTTTCGGGGATGAAAGAGGTGGAAAATGGGGGTGAGGTGACTGTGCATGTTGAGAGGTAGCTACTCAGCTCTGAGTGGGCTATAACACAAACAGGTATTATGTCTATGTTGTTGTCTACAACACATCTAATACCCTGCCAACGAACAAAAATGTATATTGACTTACGTTTTGGATAATTTGAATAAAACAAATCCAGAAAGCAAACCTGAGAAGTTCTTTCTCCCTCATGACTCCGAGAGGTATGGTGTCTGACCTTATGTCTTGCCACACCTTTCTCTACTGACAGAAGTACTTTGTGTTTCATTTGGAGGGATTTGGGTTAACCACTAGCTAGAGGTCAAGAAATTCTCCATTCATGTGGAGATGAACCCTCAGTCTGAGTGCTCTCCTTAATCTAGCTACTACACCTTGAGGTTTGTCTTAAAAGCAGCTAGAAGGACTTATTTGGTATTTTAGTTGTCTTCAGTTTTGAGAAGAGGACTTTGGGATCTAGGCACAAATATCCATAAAACAGACACCTCTAAAGCAATGGGTAGAAGCAAGGGCCGAAGCCTGAAGGCATCTCACAAGGCTAGGAATGGAGGCCCCATGGAGGCCTCCCTCAGCTCTTTCCCAAGTCTGACCAAAGTGACACCCCTGCAGCAAAATGTAGCTGTCCTTAGGTACAGGCAGCCAAACCCCACAGGTGGAGCAGATGACAGGTTGCAGAACCCCTGAGAGCATTCAGAGCCCTGACAGATGTCAACTATCATGAACATGAGAATCAAAACAACTGTTCTGAGATTTTTACATCGTTCCTCAACATTTTCTTTATACACAGCAAAGAGGAGATGTAACTTGTCCCTGTCACAGAAGAGGAAAGCACAGCACTCTCATCAGGCCTGCAAAAGCTGCACAGAACTCTTTCAGCCTGAAGTCTGATGGTTCAGTAACAATCAGATTACAAGGACCACCTCAGCTTCCTGCCTGAACTAAGTACTTCCTCTGTCTCCCCATGCTTTTCATCCTTACTTTCAGGGGTCTTGAGAGCTCCCTAGACAGTGCCTGCATCAGCCACCTTCTCTCCCCACAGACTTTGCATTTGTCAGTCCCTGGTACAGAAGTCACCAACTGCTGCTGCTCTGCACTGCTCTGTGTTTATGGAGAGCCTCCCTTGAAGTTATTTGGAGAGCCATTCATGCTCTACTCCTTCAGATCATCTGCCTTAAGGTTCCTCCTGAGGAGGATGCATTTAGAAAATCAGCCAATTACACTAATGATGGCTAACTGAGGGGAAGGTACGAAGAGGGTGGGGGGCTTTAGGTATTGTAATATTTAAATAATAATTATCTATTAACATGTTTCTAAAATGATTTAAAATTTAGATTACCAATCACTCAATTTTATAGTTTGTATTAGTTTTTTAGATACAATCTCCAGTTGATTTGGTCTTAAAATAGTTTTCCTTCACTAAGAGGTGATTAAGAACATCATAATTATGACTCTGATTCAGAAAAACAGACAAATTAAGTATGTCCTAATGAGCTATGCAAAACTGAAACCAAAATTACTAGTGCTACTTGTAGTATAATTTTGGCCTGTATTAATTTGTTACCTTTTTCTTAATTGTAAAAGAGTGCTTCTTTCTCTGCTGGGGATTTGAGCAGTGAGAGTATTTGGCCTATAAGGTTAAACTATAGGACAGTCTTTTAGCACATTCATGGAAATTTTATTTTTCTTGTTTGCCTTAATTTAAACATCATCTCTGATTTGTCATGAGCAAGGAAAAAGGTCATTGAAAAGGATGACAGTAGGTTCTACCCAGTGTTAACATGTCCAACCTACCAGCAGCACAATATTTCTTTTAACAAATATGCCAGAATTCTTATGTCCAGAACTGGAAGAGTTTGAGTACTCCTAAAGCATCAAAGAGAGGGCACTGAAAAACTGCCATTAGTTAGTATGCAGAATTACTTTGAATAAGTAGGCTTTTGAAAGAGAAGCTCAGAAAATATGCTGCTTCCTGAGAATGCAGCTTGTAACTTTAATAACTGCTGTGGATGGTAAAGCGACAGAAAATTAATGGGATTGAAATCCTTCATTTTGTCACAGGACACATAAATGAGACAGAAATTATCTAGATTTCACAGAGATTAATAATCAGTCATGTAGGTAGCTATAGCTGGTGCTCATCCCAGCACATAGCTTTGTTGACAGGCCAGAATATAAAAAAATCATTGAGTTTATTGATTGTTTCTGGGTTATCTGAAGAAATTGTTTGATAACAGTCACAATTGTTTTGAAACAATTTCAGACACATTCACTAAACCATGTTAGAACTAATGCTTATCTCCCAGGATCAAATGGATAAACAAGGCTTTTGTACATACATTTGAAAAAGCTCTGAGGAAAATTAAGCAGAATTTTATTTGCAAATACAAACTCTGTATCCAAGTCCACCATACCGGCATAGCCTTTAATCAGAGGCTTTCTAGACTTTATGTTTTGTTACAGATAGCATGTATTTTGCACAGGAACTGGATAAATATGGTGGAGGAAATAGTGTCTATAATATATGCCTCCCAGACATTCTGTATCCATCAGTAGGATGTGCATAAAATTACAAAGGATGAAACAATTAGGACAAAGGTGTTGTCAAGAAGGCGTATTACCAGGAGCATGGCATGGCTGTTCTTGAAAAAAGGGGCACAATGAAGAAATATATTGACCAGCTGTTACGAGACTAAAAAGTTTAGGAAGCGAAAATCTTGCTGAAATTAAAGCTGATGTCCATGCAGTTAGTGGGGAGGAAAATGATTATGCTTTTTATTGGCCTGAAGGGGTTGTAAATGAAAATGTTACAGTAGGATGTGAATCTTTTAATACAGATGAAGGGCTGAGAATGAACAAATGCCAATTCCCTTCCTAACAAGCTACCTTCAGCCATAGGGCATATACAGAACAAAACTTAGGTTTAAACATGTCATGGGAATCAGGTTTGGTGCATGTTACATGTAGCTCTGTTATTTGTGAATCCATTACAATGAACAGTAATTAATAAATACATATACTATATATGTATGTATACATAAAAAACCATTCTGATTTATGAAGACTTTGAGTTATGTGTTTAAAGAAAGCCCGTATTTAAGTCCCATTGAATTTAGAGCTGTTCTTGAATCTTTTCTTGATCTGGGACCTTAGGCAGTTACTTTCCTTTTCTGGGCATCATAACATCTTGAAACTCACATTTTGCAAGGCAGAGTCAATATGATATGCTACAGAAAAGTATTTTCTCATGAAGACTTTGTTATTGTTCCCATTTTCTTTCATCTCAAATAAAAATAACTCATGCTGAAAATGCAGTCTGTGTATACTGGCAATTAAAAACAAATCAGGAAATCTCTCTGCTATATTAAATCGCACATGCCTAGTTATGATTTAACATGCTGGGGAATGAAACCAAATTCCACCCTGAAGTATCAAACACTGATTTTGTAAGCACTAGGTTTCTCATTCAGAATAACTTTTTTCCCCATGCTTATACCATTAATGTATGCATCCCAAAATTACTGTGGAGAATGAAATTACTGGGTTGCCTACCAGTAAATACATGTGGTTCCTGTTTAAAGCAATGTTCCAGGTAAGTGAAAATGAGGAATCTTGGAGAGCAGCCAGGTTTGCTTTTTCAAATGCAAGCAAGCTATCTTGCAATTGGCTGTGCTTCTTCAGTGCAAAGACAGCAACAAGAGACATTAAAAATAGAGAGGAAGCAAGACAAAAAGAGTGTGGGAACCTAACACTAGGTACAAGTTCTACCTTTGTTTTCACTGAAGCAACCCTACTGAAATAACTACTGCAGGAAATAAACCTTGGTTTATCAAGATATTCAGTAAACAAAAAATAACTGATGTCACAGTACCTCAAAGTGGAGAAGATGTGCCAAAGATTCTGATGTAGGACATTCAGCCAAGCTTCTTGGTTAGTCTCATCAAAACAAGTTAATTCTCTTGTTTTTCACAGATCTGTTTCAACTGCTGTCTCTCTCTAAGCAGGGAGACAGTATACTGAGTTCATGTAAAATATTTTCTATGAATAATCACAGAGTCATGAGGCTGAGATCCAAAGCACATGTAGGCAGTTAGTGGAATCTTTTATGGAGAATTAATATTGAAAAATGTGATGATTATTATTATTAATATTGACCTCTGAGGGAATATTGAAACAGGCCTAAATGTAGATGGCAAGTTCATATGGCTGCAATACAAGATGGCAGTAGAAAAACAACATGGTAATTTGATGCTGCATACAGAGAAGTTGTATCAGAGCCGAAAGAGAACTGCAGGAAAGCACCAATGTAAACATTACCTGGAATTCTCTTTTTAGATTGCTGGCCAGGACACATTGCTAGCATAAGTGACACCCAAAGAGCAGCAGAATACCAGGGAAATTTTCAAAGTAAGACTACAGCCTTGAGAACATGTTGTTTTTTTTTCTGAGAATGACTGAAGAGAAATGTATTTTAAGTATATAGATTTAAATGCCAAAGAAATGCAAGGATAGCATTCAGAGAACTTTTGGAACTTCTTGGTATCAGGGGAACTTGGTGTGCTTGTTGACCTTGCATACATTTTTTTCAGCCTCTCTCATTTAGACTAGCTGCTAGATATGATCTGATTGCAGTGAACTATCCCAGTACACTTGTCATCTCTGACGCTTGCAATTAGCCTCATCAAAATGTTAGAACTATAGGCTGTTGAGGATATGGCTGCAGGCAGAGGGGAGTCATAGCAGGCACCTTTGGAGCCTGTCTCCATCAGGAAGGCTGGCAAGGCAGTTTGTAAGCTGGTGCACCAGAGAAGATCCTTGTTCTTTGGGTCTCTCATTCAAGACAGACAGGGCCAACTTGCAGCTCAGGCAGACTAGTAAGTAGCCAGCAGTAGCAGAGCCAACAGCTTTGCCTATGCCAAAGGGCACAAGGACTATTTGTAAGAGGAGAGCTTGCTGCGTAAACAGCAAATTCCTGCCTCCTTCCCCTCCTCCTCTTCCTCCTCCTCCTCTGTTCCATGGCTGAGAAAGGGGTGAGAGTTTGCCAAAAGGGAAGAGTTACTAAATTCCTCTTTTACAGACACCTCAAAAAAGGTCCACTGCTCCATCTCAGTTTGACCCGTATACCCCAGGGTCTCTCCATATTCTTCCAGCCCAACCATCTTCCCCAGTGACCATTCAGTCCTTTCACTCCACTGGTGTGCTGAGCCACCTTAGTCATTTCCCACCAGCAGCTTCTGTACAGTATATTCCCTGAGACAAATCAGTTCTCTCTGATTGATATACTATTCCCTGACTATATCTATATCAGTATAGTAAGTTGCTTTGAGAGATTTAGTTTTACCACCCAAAAGACAGATGATTAGTCACATGAGGCTGATTTTTCACTGCCTCAAAGGGACATCCTAGCTTAGGATAGACAAGTTGATAAAGTAACTTTCACAGGATGAATGTGAGCCCCAGACTAGAACTGCATCAGCCAGCAGAACATCTCAGTGTACAAGACTGTAGACCAAAGCAATTGGGAGTCCCTCATGTACATGACTCATGCATTTTGGGGGTTTGTTCACAGCTAGAATTCTTCTGATACAGTCTGGAGTTTAAGTACACAGTAGCAATTGAAGTGTCACAGGTCTGGTTTATACCTGCATCTTCTGATTTAGATCTGTCTGGAAGAAAACCTTCTTGTGCATTCTGAGTTAACTCCACATTGTAACCCAAACCACAGAAAGCGGGGAAGATTTGAATTAAAACTCTGTAGTAGATGCACTCTCAAATGATTTCCAAATATTCTTAAGAGCCACTTGTAGGAGATTTGGTTTTCAAAAGTCTTTGCAAAGAACAAATTAATTGTATCCATCAGTTTTCTCTTATCTATTGTGTTAATTCTTTTTAAGAATTTTAATGGGATAGACATGTTTGCTATTACAGAAGCTCAATTGTTTAGTTCTTATCATTTTATATTAATCTGTGGTGCTTTTCAACTCTCTATGCAATTGTGTTCTCATCTGTTTTTCTTTTCACTGAAATACGACTGTAAACAGTCCACAAACATACTTATAATATTGACTGTGTAAAGCATCTCTTCTCAATCTATCAAGTGAAAGGAGTCTGTTTTATGAGAGGAATTTTGAAAGATCTATGCCAGATTTTCTGCCTTTCAAATGTTTATACCAGTTGGAACAGTGAACATGTCACTGAATAGATGGTGAGTAAAATCTTCCCATTCAATGAGGCTAGGAGATCAGATACTAGATCAGACACCATGTCTGGGAGATTATCTTAGAGGCCTTTCTTGGTCTAAGTGTAATTGTCATGGCTCAGTGGGACAACAGGGAGCATAAACAGAGGAAAACAGAGGATTTCCTGTGAATATGTAAGACGTAGTGGTGGGCATTGATAGGAGTCAATAGAAGAATGAGCCAGGGTCTGCTGCTGAGAAATGTAATGTTTGCATGTCTCTTGTAAGAGCTGTAACTAAGGTGGGAGAAGGGTCCTAGGAACTGTACTGTGAGAAAAGGAAGACTAAAACTCTGAAGAAAGGACTTCTCTTGAATCTTAGGTTCACACATTCTGATCAGCTTTGCAGCTTGTTATTTTTCACCCTTTCTTTGACTCCTACTGATCATGTTCAGGTAAACAATGCTGCTTCTCAGGAAGTTGAGGGTTCCCAGGATATCCCTTTTCAGCAGCCAGAAGCTGACAGTGCAGGGCCCTTCTGTGTGTGCACGAAGACTGCAGGTCTGTAAACTCTTGCTGGGGCAGTGACAGGCCTGTCTGCCCTACTGCAGTGGGGTACCCTGACCGTAGAATGGCTCAAAGGCATCTGGAGAAATGGTAATTTCAATACAAAGGAAGTTATAATTGTGAATATGAGAATAATAGCAGGGAAAAAAATCTTGTCCTTTCCATGTAGTGATGCCATGTAATAGAACAAAGGAACACTGGCACTGAGTTAAATCTGAACTACTGAGCTATAAGTAGATGTGCAGGAAAAGGTAGCATACACAAAAAAAAGCCAGAGAAAGAAACATAGTTAATTCAACAACACCATCTTTCACATGCATTTGTCATGGGGAGAACTAATGAATTTTGATTTTCTTACGTCTGCTGCAGCCAAATTTTCAAAGAAATCAGAATCATTCATACTTTTTCTCTATCAGCAGAAATGTTCATTGGATAGGATATGATTTCTGTCATCTGCAATGCATGATGGAATCATTTTGAGTCATGTTTAAAAAATATTAATGAAAGCAAGAAGACAACTGGAAAAATTGCAAAGAGAAAGTGCCAAAACAAATGAAGCAACTTTCTTCAGAAAAATTCTGAAGCAAGGCTTCAAGTGCAATTTAGGACATCACATAGAGGAAATAAGATACAGGACAGAAGATAAGCTTTCTTCTGGAGCTTGAAATTAAATTGTGAATCAGCAAGGTACAAAAATATAATGCAAATATTTCAGACAGGAGGTACTGCAGCTAAGTCCTGTGAATATTATATAGCTAATTACTTTCGTGATTTTTGTATGAACCTAATTTTAGGTCTTTTTTAATAGATTCACAAATAATCTTCTGGTAAAAGTATTAGTGGTTTAAAGCAACTTCTGTTATTAAAGTAGGGAATCAATTGCTGCTTACCAAGCAGGTTTTGGTTTCTGAAAGGCATATCCTATTTATTCATAAAATTCTGTTAGGATTTAAGGTGATTTTTTTTTTCTCAGACAAAAATGCTGGACAAGGAAAGTGAAAGTATAGATTTTATTTATTTATTTATTTATTTTTTTTCCTGAAGTATAAGCCTTTGATTTTTGTGAAAGGTACTGGTGTGTGAGGATGAAGAATATCTCGGGTCAGAGAAGAGGCTGGAACTAAGATAAAATTTGGGATTGATTGAAGGGCATTGATAAAATGTAACCACTTACATGACACAGAGTTCAAATTACTTTATGTTACTGGTTGTTTGAAACAAATATACACAAACTATGAAAGGGATAGAAAATGCAAACACAGTAAGGTTTGCCAAAAACAAAGAAAGCTCTCACTGAATTAGTTTATTAATTTCTCAGCCAATGAAAAATGTATCATCAGGCTTCATTCCAAAATACTGTATTGTCATTCTGAGAAAAACAACTCCAAACAACCTTGGAATGTTTAAAACAGTTTGAAATGAATCAGTTAGCATTCACATTTTGGAACAGTTCACAAAAATGTTGACAACCACTATATTCTTCTAACAAGTTTCAGATTTGATGGACTTGGGTCTTTACACAAAGTTTGGGGTTTTAGACTGAAGCCTGTTTCTTTTTTTACAGCTATCCAAACTGGCTGTTGCCATTGTCCCTGCAGCTCTCACATTTTACAGGGAGAAGGGTACAAAACGCAAAACTGAATTGAGGAAAAAACAGACAAGGTCACTTCTGTAGGCTGCAGAGGAGGCATCCATGACCTGATACCCTAATCTGTCTGTTGCAATAATCACTCAAAATTCAGCAATTCAATAAACAATCAAATTCAACATGATCAATGCTGAATAAAAAATAGACAAAATAAGATCCATGCTATGGTGCAAGTTTAAATGGAGCTTTCAATAACTTGCCTTTTAACTTACACCTGGCTGAGAGCCTGATGGTGTCAGGTGCAGCAACTCAGAGTGTGTGTGTGCACTGTTCTTGGATGCTTTTTCACCAGGCGGATTGTAGGGTGCAGTATGGTTCCTCATGAAGTGACAGCATCCACATCTCCCTGTGGAGGTGTCTGCAAGTGTCTGGACTCCCAGGAGAGGAGAGCTTGTGATCCACAATCCATTGTATGTGTGGGTGAATGAATGTGTACTCAGTGTGCATGGGGTAATAGTCCTCCTTGGGATTACTTGTAGAAGGTGATTTAGAAACTTATGAGTATCTATGAGCAATTCATGTTATAATTATGATTTATTTGTTCTGTTATTGATATTGCTTATGATTACCAGTTAATGATCTCATTAAAAAAAAATTTGATTCTAGTTTGGTTAAGCTATGTGCACTGAGCAGGATTCCCTGGGACAGAAGAGAGGAGAAATCTCTCCTATTTCAGGAATAGGAGAGAATGCAGGTTGCCCAAGAAGAGTGGATAAGCAGCCCTACATTAGCAATAAAAGTGGCAGAGGTGGATTCATGAGCTGCACAGAAGAAAAAGTCTAACAAATATAGATCATGTTTATGATAGGAAAATTAAGTTGAAAAGTGAAACTTGGAGAATTTTTGAACAAGCCCTGCAGAAGCACTTCCTTACACATGTTGGTGGGGATTTGAGTAGTGGAAGTAGAAGTGGAAACAGAAACTTTCCTGGACCAGGGGAGCAGTTGGTATTAGCTGTATTTGAAGGCATTGGTAAGATGTATCATGAAGAGCCTGACAAGTTTCGTGGAACAACTGAAGTTGCCAGCTGAGGTAATGAAGAGATTCAAAGAGCAAAGTCTGGAACTGAGTAAGGGAAAGGACCAAGGAAAGATGCCCTGGTAAATTATAAAAAAGAGCACAGACAGAATGGCTCTTTTAAGAACTGGAGGTGAATCTACTGTTGTTTTTCATGGCTTTGGAGAGAACAAATACTCCAGGTGTAGACCTGAGCAGTAAGAGCTAGGTTGCTCTAAAAATAAGGAGCATGATTGCTCCATATCCTGTGACTGTATCTGTACCACTGCTGCGAGACTTGTCTGTGCATGCAAATCTCTGGTGACAAGACTAGAAGATGAACCTTGAAAGAACAAAAAAAGCTTGGTTATTTTCAGAAGAAATAAGGAATGTGTGGCATCACTAAGATCATACCAATAAAAAAACCCTACCACTTTTTACAGCCATATAATATTTGGGATTCTATATTTATGTGGTGGTATTGTTTATTATGCTTACATAGTAGCCACTTCCTCTTCAAAATCACCCACTTTTAATAATCTCCACAGATTTTTGGCTACATTGAAATATTACATTCTTGAATATTTTTTAACTTCATTCAGGTTTACTAATGGCAGGTAAAATCTTTTTCTTTAAGTTGTTTGCAATCAGAGACTAATGATGGCATTTCTGACCAAAACCAAATTGAAAAAATATTAGTTTTTCAGTATAAAAATAATTGAGAACTATTTTAAATGTGCTGATTTGGAAGTAAGGGATGGCTTACTGAGACTCTCAGTGCTATTTCTTATTGTGAAAGTGTACATATAATTACCAATTCTCAATCATTTTCAAATCTTTCAATAATAATCAAAGCCTGTTTCTTTGCATTTTAACTTTCATAAAGTTTAGCAGTATGAAACCATAAGTGTGAATATTGGAATTATTTATATATATGTTTATATATATATAGCTTTAAGTCACGAGGAAATTTATGTAGAAAACTTTTGAAGGAAAATATAATGTGATATTTTTACATAAAGTGTAATTGTGAAAGTTGTGATTGGATAGGTAAAATAACAACCGTTTAAATGAGTGGGCTTTTGCTTCCACATATAGTTAAAAATCTAATGTCAAACTGACAGTAACTAAAGCATTGTTGGAAGAAGTTGGTTCAACATGAACCTTTTGGCACCTTTTGTTCCTTGTCTGATACTTTCTTGAGTTGAAGACTTTTTTTCCTTTGCCCATTTTATGAAAAGTTTGTTAACTTTTATAGCTCTTCCTTTCCTATCATAAATTAAAAGGCTTAGGGAGGAGTTGCTCCCTCGAGTTACTTCTAAGTTCCGAAAGTTTTGGCACAACCAACTTTAAATGTTCAGTAACTTTCTAAAGAATATGAGCATTCTGAGAGACCTGCAACAGCTTCATCCTGTAACTTTGGGATTGCATGCACTGTTCCAAAGAGGAGTGGCCTTTCAATTTGGCACAGAGACAGTGTGGTCTGATCAGTGTTGTCAAGTGTTTGCTGTGCACAAGTTATTGGAATGAGGAGGTAGCCAAGAAAAGTTGCTATGGTAAAGGATTGTTTTGATTTTTAAAAAAATAGGGAGGGCAGCACAGACCTACCAGCAAGAATGACTCTGTTATGATGTTGTATTATGAATCAAAATAATGTAAATACTGTGTTAGTAAAATGAAGTTCTGAAGGCAGTGGTGATGTAGGGCTGAAAACAGATTAAGGTGAAAAGAAGTAAAAGAAATTGCCTTGGGAATTAATGAAGACAGGATGGAAGATTTCATGTTTAGATCAGACCTATAATTAATTGTCACTTGGTAGTGACTAAGCTGTATTGTATGAATGCGTGTAGTTTAAAAGGAAGACCAAACTTTAGGGGAAAACCTAATTAAACTGACTAATTATTACATAGGTTTTGAGTCCCCCAAAGCATTTTCTATGGCAATGTCAAGACTTCATCCTGTGCATTATTTAAATTATTTTTCAGGTAAACCAGATTGGCTTCATCCTGACATTGCAAATTTCTCATGTGGTTAATGAATCCATTGTCTTTGGGGTGGCTGGTCCCCTCCCCTCCACTCAAATTCACATAACAATGATCAGATATGCTAACCATCCTGTCATCCTCCTTAATTCAGTGATGCTGTGAATTTTACTGGATTGGAGAGTGCTCCTTATTTTGAAAACCTTTCCTCATGGGGTGGGGAACCAAGTTTGACAGAGTGAGTGCTTGCTTGGAGATCTGTGCAAACCAGCATTCATCCAATTTGCTGTCAGCAGCATATAGTCATGCACATCCTTGTCAGATGCTGTGCTTCAAGACAAGAAAATACATCGATGCTTTGCTATTTTTTTTTTTTTTAAATCAGAGTGTGCCAGTCCTCAACAGAAAAATTGAGGAAGTGTGAGGAAGAGGTTTTTGCCTTGCCTGGCACAGTGCAGATAGTCCAGTGAGGATCACTGCCCAGGTGACACAACAAGGGATGGATCTTACGAGACATTATGTCACATAATGGAGTGTGGGAATGAGAAAGGAAGCACCCACGACAGTGGAGGTACACTGGGGTATACAGGACTTATGAAGACAGGCCCAGCTCTGGAATGGGCCAGAACTTGTGATGGATCTTCCACCTTTCAGCTGCAGGAGACAGGGGAATTGGAACAAGAGTTTGGGTAGTGAACACAAGAGAACTACTTTAACTGCCAAGAGTGTAGTGTTTATTGAAATTGCTGCTGTAGGGGAGCTTAGCCCAGTATCTGCACAGCTGAGCAAGACATGAATAAATTACCCGTAATTCCCTGTTCTTACACAATGCTCTCCACCCATAGATTTCAAAGTTCTTTCCAAAGAACCCTGACATTATTATTCATACTTTTCTGAGGGGAAAGATAGGGTAGAAGACAAGGGAATGACTTCTCCATGGTTACCCAGCAAAGCAGTGATACACCTGGGACAAGGACACCATTCTCCCAAATGCCAGTGCAACTGTGCACATGATAAACCTGCCTTTCCATATGTGCTGGTGTCCTGCTCTCTATAAAGGTTTTTCCTGGTACTAAGAATGTGTTTCTTGATATTTCAAGGTAAATAGTAAAAAATCCTGCAAATCTAATAGCTAACAAGACAGATTTCGTGCTTGAGCATAGAATTAAACTGACCATCTTCACAGTTCTTAAGAATTTGACCAGAAAGCGGAATTCATTTTGCCTTTTCATTCTGTGTATCCATGTGACTCTCTAACAACAACTGCAGATCATCAATAGCCTGTGATCTGTCCTTTCACCTTTGCAGATAATTTACTGTTTTGTTTTTTGCCTAAATTGTTTGATGGGTGATACAGGATTGTTGTCTTTAGTAAATTATTAAAGGTGATGTTGCACGCTAAAAAGCTCAAACCCATCATCCCCTTTCAATGCAACAGCAAAATTTGGGACTAGCAAGTAGGTTTCAGCCTTTATTTTTCCAGTGGGCTGAAACCACATGCACAAAGGCTACTCCTTCTGAATGTGAAGGGATTCTAAATGCCTCTGGGTGTATCTCCAAGCCATAAAGAATAGTGTAAGTATAGGGCCATGTACCAAGGCAACCAGAGATGAAAAACCCATGGAAAATTTGCAATGAAACATTCCTGGAGTCATCCTTCTAGCAGAAGTTATGGGCAACAAAAGGACAATTGATGTTAATAATTCATTCAGCTCCAGAAAGGACTTACTATGTTTTCCTTGATTGAAATGATAGCTAAATGACGTCTCTCCAAGATTTTGTGTGCCCAATGGGGAAGATGTAGCCTTGATCTGCCTAGAACCTCTAGTAAATCCATGACTGCCTTAGCACATCGTTAACGGAACAGTTTAATACATACAATATTAAAATGATCAGATCCTTTGAAAGTCAGCCAAACAACAAAGAAACTCATTTCCAGAACTGACTTCTACCACTTTATAGTTGCCCTCCTTGTTTTCTCCAAAAACCACATGGAGAGAGAAAGTCCTGAATTCTTACCTTTTTGCCTGAAATCAGGAGCAAATTCCCAAACTACTCTGCATGTCTTAATTTTAAGCTGATATAGTCTGTTCTTTTTTTTTCTAGCCTAGGTGTTGTTTCAGCATTTTTATGCACTTTGCCACATGTGCAATCCAAGGTGCGGTGAAAAATCTTCTTGCACCCTTGCACTGTGCCTCAACTGTTCTTTTTGGAGCTTTCCATGGGCTTGGCACTGATCAGTTGTTGAAGACAGTATATGGCTGAAAACTGGGGGAGTCTTGAAGGAAATATTCCCCAAGAGCCCTCAGAAACATAAGCAGACAGGGCATAGTCTACATTCCTGGGGCAAGGAAAAGGCACGGGTGCTGTCAGTGATGAGTTTGGGGAGCAGCCCAAGCATTAGGTGTGCCAAGGGGTGGATGGATTACTGCTGCTCTGAGAGTGCTGACAGCCAGTGCTGGGCCAGGGCTGGTGCTTCTGGAGTCTTCTCTTCTTCAGCATCCCTGACTCCTCCACTCTCTTATGCAGTGTGTGTCAGCAGTTGTGCCTACATGCATAAAGCCAGGCAGGCATGGGGTTGAATGCAGCTGGTGGCAGAAGCTTGAATGGGAATAAATTATACCTGTATGAGAGGCCTGTGAGTCGCTGTCAGATCACTGGTTCTGTTTTCCTTGTCTGTCTTCATTTTGCAAAATGGTAGGTGAGGACCTGAACTGAAAGGCTATTAAAGAATCGAGTTCTTTAATGCTTTTTGGCCACACATTGAAAGAGAGAGAAAACTATTTACTGAGGAATTTCACCTGAAACCTGGAAAACTGCTTGCCAAAACAGAAATGAAATGAGCACTCTATGTCAGTCTTTAGGAAACACCGCATTTCGTTTTATTTTAGAAGCAGCTGGTTATTGCTGGATGGTGACATGGCAGAGGATGGCAGTGGAGGGGTCACCCTTCCACAGAGCTGTTTACCAAGCTCTGATCTAAAGGCAACCTTTAAAAATAAATGAAAAGGGGATGTAGTCTGTATGAATTCAGAGATGACCTAGTACACAGTTTAAAGATGCTTAAAAGAGGAGAATTCACTGTGTGCGTGGGATGCTGGAGAGCTGCCCTGTGTTTGGATATGCAAAATAAAGATCTGTTTTGTAAAGGGGCTGAACACCTGGAACTTTCTTTTGGCATTAGCCTACTAGTCAGATAAAACAGATAAATGCTAATCTAATAAATCTATTAAATAATTATTTTTCAATGAAATAGAAGCTAAAAAAAGTCTTAGTAACAAAGCTCTCCAGTCAATACCTTTGCATAAGTAGTGTGTGGGTGCAGAATGCTAAATTGAGGGTACACCGATATTTGTGTATATATATATATATAGTCACACACACATATACCTTCTTCCATCCATATCTATACTAGAAAAGACAGGATAGCTGATGAATGAGCCAAGAAAAATATTTGTTTTGTTTTTGTAAACATTTGGGGGTTTTTTTTTGTGTGAAAACATACCTTTTTAGAACTGACTTCTCTGCAGAATTCAAAAAATGTGTTTGAAATTAGAGAGGACTGTTTATAGAGGATATAAAAAAGTAGATGGAAGAAGAAATCACTTAGAGAAATCTCCTCCTCCACAAACTGCCCTTTGCTATGACCCTGACCTTTACTTCTGTCGGTTTAAAAGATCCTTAAATATTTGTTGTGATATTTTGGGAATAGACAGGTACAGATAGAGCTATATGCTGGCTACTCTGACTCATTCCTTCCCTCCAGATGAAGGTGTAAGGAAAAATCTATCTAAACACGCATACAGACACATTATTTGTCATGCACTAAGGCATGTGAGTTAAAATGAAAACAGTCCCTCAAAGTTATTAATTTTTATTAGTGCAACACTGAGCTTTGAAACATGAAACAAAAAAGTAGTGATTTCAGTAATCATCATACTTGCATATTTTCTTACTGCCTAATTACTTAACTTCTATACTGTCTATGTCCTCTTTGCTGGGCACGTTTGTTCTGTCATAATCCGCAGTTGTCTGTGCTGTAGATGTCCTGTTTATCTACACCAAATGTGGTTTCACATGAGAGAGAGCCTGTGAGACATGCAACTGTGAAAACAGTTTCTACTTTTATTAATGCTAACTGTTACCATGTCTGCCACGGCCAAGGGCTGTGCAGCAATTACAGTGAACTACTTAATATAGTGGCCAGTGGGAGAGGAGGAGACTCTTTCTCTCTTAGTAGCACAGTCAAATGCAGCAGCTGTTTTAGGGATAAAAACATGCACACAGCTGGCTTCTGGGCAGTTGCTTTTGTTCACTAAAACACTTGCTGTAACTACACATAAGCAAAGCATGAATTTCACATCCTTGGCATTATAGTTCAAGATCTCTTGTTGGTTTTTTTTGAGAGTTAGTTTCTATCATGCACTCCAAGTTTTAATTGTAGGAACATCAAACAATGTACATGTTGATTCTGTTCCTTAAACTTGGGTTCTGAAAGACTTTGGAATCTGTCCCTCTTTCCTTTGTGATAATCTCAGGATGTAACCAAAACTCTTTTGAATAAGAAGGTAACTTGGAAAGGATATATTGACCTAGCCCAGTGCATACTGGCTGCTACCCCTTTGTGAATAAGGCTCCTTTCAGATGGTTGCTGTTTGTACACCTGAAATTGCAGCTTATCTGTGCAAAAGTAAGCCACTCTGTTTTAACAACTGACGGAAAACATAAAATCAATTGGATATCCTGTACAGAACATTGGGGGATTTTTTTAGTGTTATCGAGTTTATGCCATATCAGTGATCTGAAATTACTGTTGAGCCAATAGCACTTATTATAGGAAGAATGAAGCCTGTGATAATTTTTTATATGATTATTTGGTTTACTGTAAGCTACATAATGCTTTGTCTAATTGTCTCTTTCCTTGAGTTCAGGTTGCACTATTTCATACCTACTTTGCACGACCAGAAATGACCCGTCACACATGTGACACATGTGACAAAACAACCAAAAGCCAAACTCAAATTTTATAAACTCTGAAGAAGTGATTGTAGCCTCCTCTTAATTTGTTGTGTTTCTGCAGTTAAAAATCTTACTTATTATAACTAAAAGATGGGTTTCATAAGCTAATTTAAAGCTGAAATGTGACTTGTCTTCTGTGTGTCACACAGAAGAATGTACTATCTCTTAAAAATTAATTTATCTTGTTTCTTAGAACTGCTCTGCAGCTATGTTGCAGAGATAACATAACAGTGTCAAACACACCTTCTCTTTTCAAAAGAAAGCAAGCAAACAGCTGGGAGTGATTCCCCAAACTGTCATTCATTGTGCAATGTTCAGAAAATCACATGCGGAGATGCGAATATCTCTCTCGCATCCAGGGCTGCCCTACACACGTAGGACAACTGACTTCCTTACAATAGCAATTGGAAAACTGGAACTTCTGCACTTGTGTGCTTGTTCCTAATCAGTTAGTGTGAACTCAGACTCTCAGAAGAAGCTGTTAGCTCACAAATACAGCAAAAATGTGGATTCATGATGCGCATTATCAGTCTTTGTCTTTTTTACAGAGAAAATCCCTCCCTTTTCCTCCATCTCTGTATTCTCCTCAAGCCAAGCTGATTAGAAACAGCCTGTACTTATATCTTAGAACACACACACTCTCTCAAGTGATAAGATCTTTGTCAGAGATTGACTATTGATTAGTTAATGCTCTTGAAGTTCCAAATTTAAATGAAAAATGTTGATGTTTTGAAATTAAACTGGCAATTTAAAAATCTGAGGTTCAGAAACATAAAATATAGCACACTGAAAAGTCCACATGCTGTGATTTTACCAGGAGTGAAAACTTACTTTTACTCTAGAGAATACAGACTTCTTATAGTTCAAATAATAGAAAAAAAAAGAGTGCTTTACTGGCATTTTTAGGTCATGTCTCAATACATACTGAAATATTCTCTTTTATTCCAGAGTTGTTCCAGATTGAATTATTTTCATATTTCTTCCAGCAAATTCTTTAATGGAGTTTTGAACTCTCATTAGAGAGATGATTTATTTTCTCCTTTCAGTTGTGCAAAGCTGCTAGAGCTGTGTGGCTATATTGGGAGCTAACTGGGTAGCAGATGTACAGAGGTAAAATTAATACAAACCAAATGCAGATCTACTGTAAGAATTATATTTGCACTTAATCTAATATGTATTCATAGCACAAGTGAGGGGATGACTTCTTACTCTTTCACCTTCAGAATTTAAAGTAATAAAGTTCACTATGCAGGAAAAGGACAACAGTGACTATAGAACTCAGTAACATAAATGAAGGAGAATCTGCTTTCTTTTTTGCATGTAAAATGTTGGGATTTTTTTTTTTTTAAAAGAGAAGGTGGCCAGTATTACAAGTGCTGCAATGTGTGTATGTAGCAGCTTCCCAAGTGAGTCATCAGCTGTGTTTGGATCCAGACTTTCAATTTCACTGCACAGACTCCACTGACTTAAAGGAAAGGATTTCCTACATTAGCTGGCAGAAACAGTAGGTTTTTATAGTCTAAGGATCACCTACTTGAGAAAAAGAACTAACACTGAGTTGCAGCTTCAGGAGTTTCTTTGCAGTTAAATTTGACAGAGCCTGTCATGAGGTGCTGTGGCTGCCTGGTTCAAGGGAGAAACGAACGGATTGGCTTCACCTCTCATTCTGCAGAAGATGCAGCCTCTGGCTCCCCATTTGTTCCTCACTAATAAATGCTGCAAACTGCATGGATTCACCACAGGGAACTGAATTACTCACACAATTCAGATTCCCCTGTGTCAGGTCCAGTATGAAATGCTACCTGGACCTGAAATACAGAGTAAAAGGATCTTTCCCCTGTCCTTAGAATTATCTATCTGGATGTCATTGGGCATGTCATTGGATGCCTATCTGCATTTTACAACACCTTTTAGTTTAAAGAAGTCTGTATTTCAACATCTTTTTTGCCTGTGAAGAGAACCTAAAATAAAGATAAATCAAATGTAACCATTACAGAGGGAGTTTAGTTCTGTACAGATTCTGAAATAGAGTACAGTTTCTTTTGACCGATATTGAAAAAGATGATCCTGACTTAGTTAAAAATAATATCAAACCAGTTTTGAAAAAGAAGCCTAGATGTGTTTTTGCAAGCCTTTATTTTTCTTTTTTTCATTTATACTGATTTTTGTGTACATGATTTTCTGTATGAAAGATCAAAATGGAACAAAAGATTGACATAAGTGAAGATGTCAGTCCATTAATATGAAGATGTCAGATGGCAAAAATCCCAAGCCACTTTCTGAATAATTTTATTGAGCTTGGAACTATCCTGTTCATCTCAGTGGAGTTTTAGTAATTTCATGTTAATTTTTTTCATTTTTTTTCCCTGTAAGAAAGGGTAGGATTGAGGATCTGTACAATTTGTTGTGATTGATATCTCATTTTACCTGTCAGTCAGCAGTGGGCTTTGTTCCCAGTGGAGGTCAGCTGTGAGAAGGCAGAATGCCCGCAGATACACCCTCATCCTCGGCCGTCATTCCCCAGCCTGGGGGCTCTCAGGTGTCTCCTGAGATAACTGTAATGGAATCTGGTCCCACATATTCAGTAGATGGACTCAAAATGAACCATAGCAGCTAGTTACAATTTTTCCGTTCGTTGGTCCTAGCTATATTTCTTGCTGATAGTCAGTGCCAGTACATGTTCTCCTGTAATGTACTATGCAAACATAAAATTACACAGTTAAATAGTCAAAAGTCAGGGTGTGAAAGCAGAGTGATACCTTCACTCAAATACCATTACCCCAGAGTTTAGCTGTTTCTTCATGCTTCTTAATCATACTTGGCTCAGATGGATTAAAGGCACATTTCCCTTTGCATGGAAGTCTCGTGGAATTTTCTGTGAAGCAGGCAGCTTAATCTCATTCAATTTATGCCTGTTTCCTTTGGGGACACATATCACTGTCTGGAAGGGGAGAGTCTATCTGTGCCTATAGGGATCAGTCACATGGGTGCAATTAGTCTGTAACAGTTCATAGCCTCAGATCAGTTCTGTATGAGAGTGTTTTTCACAGCTGCCTCTGACTTGCTTGTATGAATTCAGAGTCACACGAGTTATCAAAAATTTCCTTGCAAAGTACGAGTTTTAGCTGCTGGACAGAAATAAGTGTTCGTATGTCCATTTCAGGGATATTTCTCCTTAGAGATTTGCATGGTGACAATAACACTTTTTCTCAGCTGCAAATGTGATCCACTTTTAAAGTGCAGTGCTTTTATAATCCTGGGCTAGGAACAAATTCATCAGAAAGCTAGAATTATTTTCAATTCTTATAATTACCACTTTACATATTGTAAGTATGTTGATTTTTCTTTTCTTTTGAGAGGCTGAAAAAATATCAAAAGCCTACTCTTCACTTCTTAATAGTGTTTGAATGGATAGATACTTCAGACTGTGCTGTTATTGTCATGTATTACAGACCATTTTTATTGAAAACAAAACATTACCTACGCAAGCAAAATTTCCCCACATTATCACAGCTTTACAGGGTGATTTGATGCATTTAAAGGGGCTATTTTAGGCTACTAGAAAAGATGAGTATGTGGTCTGACACAGTTTGGTCATTTTGATGTCCATGTATAAACAACTGAGATGACTGGGGGAACAAGTCCACCCTTAACCTTGAAGTACATACTGTTCATTCTTCAAACCAAAAGGCATCAGATCTATGGTATCAAAGCATACTGACTTACTTGCTGCATGTTCTGCTCTATGCTCTTATGTTATGTTGTCAACATACTCTGTACTAAGGAAATGACAATGGATACTGGTCCTGTACGTACTCTGTACAGTGCCCATTTACACCAGGTGATGCAATCTTGCCTCTTTGCTCTCTTGCATTGCAATAGAGGCATTCCATGCTATTGTTTTCAGAAAAAATTAAGCCATATATCATACACTGATAAGACTTTTCCACATGGTTATAAATGAAAGTGCTGTTCTGCTTCCTTGTCACAGAATTTAATTAACTTATGCATCTGTGACCACAGAACTAGTCTGTCCACTTGGTTGGTTAGTCACTAGTTCAAAAACCCATGCAGAGGCTTGCAACCCAGTGCAGCCTTGCCATAAGCCAGTATCTCTAGTCTGCAGAGAGTCCAGTCTGTTTGAAGAAAAACGCTCTTTTTATTTTTTTTCAACAAAAAAATACATTACTGAGGTGAAAACTCAAAATTATACACACCATGCAGCAATTTTATTGTAAAGAAGTTTTTAGATGAGCATCCTGTGGTCTGCATGTGCCTAAAAAGGGGTATGTTAATGGAAAATATATTAGCAATGCAAGGAAAATACCTGCAAACAAAATTAATTCTTAATGTGAAATGTTAGGAAAATAAAAAAAAACCCAGAACATATTTAAAAAACTGAAGGTATCCCCTGGTGCTCCTTCCAAACAATGAAATAAAATTATTAAGAGAAACACAGAAGGGGCTTTTATTGTCAGTATTACTTTTTCTTTACTAATACACTTCAGTAAACTGATAAAAAATGAAAAGCTACACATCTGAAAAACATCCAGCTGTAGCCTTGAATTATGTGAGAGCTGCAGGAAGGCAGTCCAGGTGTGTGGCTGTTAGTGATGATGAGAAATAAGATGGAACAGGGCTGCTCTTGCCCCTTTAGAACCCCACTCAAGGACTCCATGTCCATGTGAGGGCATCTCCTATGCTGCTACTCACCAAAAGTGTGGTAATCACGGGAGAACCTTGATCTCTTTCTCATCAGAAGTGAGTTTTCTGTGGCCTTTTTGTTTAATTAATCAGTCATCTGAATTACTCAACAGTGGTCTGAAGTATCACTGCAGTGGCAAAAATTGCTTTGATTGACTTTGCTTTTGGTTCTCACTTGACCCAGCTCCTTTTTTATCTCTAGAAGGCTGCATTGGGTTCATCATGCAAAGGGATGGAGGCTGCAACAAAAGGCCGAGAAGCACCAGTGAAAATAAATAGTAAGAAGTAAACTTTTCAGTGTATTTTGTCCCTGCCTAGCACTTCTGAGAGGTGAAGTCTTCCTCACTCCCGTGCTGGAGTGACTTCCTGTATTTCCTGCGACTTCCATTGGTGTAAAAGTAGTTTTACACCTGACTGCTTATATCTCTGCACAGCTGGTGAAAGACATATCAGGTTCTGAGCATTTTACATGTCTACAGTGAAAGGTCTTCATTCATCCATATAATAGCTACATGCTTTGTCCATATAAAGGTAGTTTAGGATTTTTGTTGTTTGACACTATTGCCATTGAGCTACACAGTTCTTAAAATTTATTACATCCACCACTCCATAAAGCAGCAATTGATAAAAAGGAAAACAGTTATTTCTATTGAAGCATAAAGAGGAAAAATATATACCTGAAAAACTTTAGTATCTTAACTTCTTCTCAGAAGTTTACCAGGGGTGATCTGGCCTTAAGGTTTAAAGTCTGAAATACTGTAAAAAAAATTAAAATATTATTTTTTACAAAGCACTCTGCCTTTCCTATCTTCTCCCAGATATGTATTTTTAACTTTTATTTTACTGAAATCTCAATTATGAAATTTATTCTATCTAACAATAGGTTTAGCAAGTAGGTCAGTCCTTTTTTATATCCTATTGCTACTGCTGTATTCTAGGCAATTGTGTAGATATTTTAGTATGTTCAAGTGGACATAAATTATGTTGAAGGACATTCATGGTTGTTTTGGGGTGTGCGCTGGAGCCAAAGCAGTATTGCTATGGAAAATCATTGAAACAGTGATGTCTCAACCTTGTAAGTCTCCATGGCAACTTAAAAAAATGACAGCTGTACCAAGAAATTTGCTAATAGAAGGCCTTAACACATTTGTCTAGACTCAGTGATACTTCATACTCATTATAACCTTTAGAAGGATTGTAAGAAAATGAAACTTAGAGAAAAAAATAGGGAATATCTGCTTCTTCTAGAATTTCACACTGGCTTCATTTAAGTTACCTGACATTGTCTATGGCAAATATAACCATAACAGTGAAATTTAAAAATATTTAATAACAGAGATCAATTGCAACTCATTTGATTCTAATATACACAGTATTTCATTTATTATGTGCTATATACACAGTGGAAACTTCTCAATAATTAGCATAAAGCTAAATTTTCTGAAAACAAATAGGAAGATTCCCATGTTGATAATGTTAAAATTATTGTCTGTAGCAATGATAAGAAAATTGCATGAAAAATGCAACAGTGTGAGAGAGATTCTGTTTTAAAATGGCCTCGCTCAAGTTCAAATTACAGGCCATGGATAAAAAAAGAGAAGGATTCTGTAGGATCAAAGCACAAGAGAGTTTGCTAGCTTTGGTCTGCTGGAAATGCACAAACACTAGAGAATAAGAAAATTGGCTGTACAGCCATTAAGCTACAATATGTAGCGAGAACAAATATCTTTGTGGGTAGGCCGATCAGTTTGAAAGACGTGATATAAGTTGATGATTTTAAAGCAGCCTTTGCATTTTTAAAATTTTATACATAACAATTTCTTATGTACACAAAAATTGTTTCTAATGGGGCAGAACTCTATTCAAGACCTTACAAAGTGAAGAGTTAATCACAAAACTGAAAAAATAGATGAAACTGATTTTATCTTGATTACATTTTTATTGTGAGTTCTGCCAAGAATACATATTCTCAGGGGGTTGAAAAGGACAATTTAAAAAAGCTGAAAATAATATTGAGACAATCAACTGGAGAAAATGTAAACAGAAACATGAGAAAGATAATTGTCCATTGTTGAATAACATTATACTAGATGCCCAATTGCACATTTCAGAATGATGTTGTTGCAGTGACTTAAGGAAAGAACAGGTCAAAATAAAATGAAAAACATTTCTAAATCATAGTGAAAAATAAAAAAAAGAAAAGCTGGAACAATCATAGTAACAAGTCTCTTGGATTTTAGGATTTAGATAGTGGAAGCAAAATGTTAAAGACAAATATCAATGGCTCTCAGATCCAAGAATGGGAAGGCAAAGAAAGGAGTTCCCAGTTGTATCAGGAATCCAAATAACATTATTGCTCCTTGTCCGTATGATGATAACAGAACTGGCAAGAATTCATGAAAAGCAGAATCTCAGTCTCTTGGAGTCTGCATTTGAGGAAAGCCAGATGATAGAGTCATACGACATGATGATGCAGTCCTTTTAATTCTAACCAGTTACACAGCAGTTTGTTTAGGTTAGACGTTTTAAAATCTGTATGTCTAATTAACTTTCATCTGATAGTTTTAAAAGAACTAGCAAAAGACCCTCATAGGCATTTTATTTTGGTGATTACAGGGTTGAAACATGGGAATATTCAAGTCAGGAAAAATTTAAATTGCACCAATATTTAAAAATTATAATGGGACTAACTCAGGAAATTAAGGGCCTATCAAGATGAGATTGCTTAAACAATTAATGTCCATCAACATTATTTTCACAAAAATAATTTTTGTCAGGCTAATTTGATCCCATCTTTTGATAAGATTACAAGCTTTTTTCAATCAGGATAGTATTGTTGATGGAAAAGTTTTTAAAGGACATGGTCTCACTCATGGCTGAAGACATTTTGTTAAGAAAATAAAGGAATAGAAAATCAACTTAACACCTATGAATTTTATTAAAAATATAAGTACATTTAAGTATAATTGCAAATAAGGAACCATCATGGTAAGGATTTGGTTCTCATGAGGTTCATCTCCCTCACATCTTGTCTTTCTTAATGGTACAAGGAAACATGACATTTTCTTCATGATGTTTTCTTATACCACTAAAACCAGCGGAGGATTAAATGATAAATAAGGCTGGTGAATGACAGAGCAATCTGACTTTCTTTACAAAATGGAACAAGTTATTCTTTTGGAAGCCTGTGCAGTGAGGAACAGTGTGAGCCACACTTGTAGGATGGAAAAGACTCCATGCTGGGAAATAGGGACTGAAAGGGATTTGATTTTATAATGGATAATCAGATACACGTGGAGCTCCTGCGGTGCACCACGGCCAAAGTGCTAAAATGATCATTGGACTATAATGAGGAGAATATGAATAAAAGCAGAGAGCTTGCATTATTCAGGTGAGGATTTACTGTGAGGGAAAAGGGAAAGTGCCACACAGACCATAGCCCCTTGGCAAAGGAAGCCTGGGGCTTTGTGCCTCTGCTAGAGGAGAAAGGGAGGCACTGCTCAGCTGCTCCTGAGTGCCACTGCTTGCTGGGGTCCAGCAGCCTGCCACTGTGCTTCATCACTGCTCCTCCTGCCCTGTGGAAAAGGATTTTGGTCTTCCTTCTAATTTATTTTTTTAACATTCTTATTTGGTTTTTGTTAGAAAGAAGGGTTTGCTAGTGACTCTGATTGAGCTTAAAGGACTGGAAAATATGCTGAAAATGTGGGACTACAGTTCAAAGTCTTCAGTTACTAAAGAATAGAAAAATGGTACAAAGGTGTTGTGGTTCCAAAGCAGTAACTAAAAAATTACTAGAAAACTTACTTATTTCTCGCTGTGAGATATGGATTAGAACAAGAGCAAAACAGGCTTAAAACTTAAAAGGAATAAAGAAAGTTTATTAACAGAACTACAAGAATAAGAACACCAGAATAACTTCCAGAAAACCTCTTTTTCCCCCACTATCCAACCATTCCCTTGTTCACATGACAACATAGAGATGAAAAACTTTGGAACTTCGGTGTTTAAAACAGTCCCAATTTCTGCTAGAGTCTTTTCATCAGTCTTTGTAGAGAAACAGAAGTCTTCTTCTGCTAATCTATGGAGTTTCTCACAAGAAAACTATTTCTGTTATAGCTATTTCTCTGATGCCAGCTGCCTGGAAATGTGTCATCAGATTTTCTCCTCCCATTTCACATCACTCTGAGGTGTGTATGGGTCAATGAGTCTAGGGATGTCATTTTTAAGGATGAGTTATTCAAAAGCAAAAGTTCTTTTCATCTGTCTCTGTGAGCTTCCCTGGAAAACAGTTTTCTCTTTGCTTCAAGCGGCCCCAAATCTTCAACTATTACTTCTCTCCTTCTGTTCCAGCACCTCACTGTATCATAATTACTCCACCTTTTGCTCAAAATCCAAACTTTGAATACTCCATTCCTCCCAATATACTCTGTCATGAATTAAAGGAGTTTTTTCAGAACATTATTTTCCATCTCCATAGATTTAACAGAAAAATATTTCAGCTTAATTAAAGCATCTCCTTATTCTCTACCTTTTCTGAAGCTTAATTCTTTTCTTTACTATCTCTGATAGTTTATAAAGTCTCTTTACATGTTGATTACTCTCTTTTTCTCTCTCTGGATAAAAGGATTAATCTGCAAGTCTCATCTGGGTAATGAAAAGGTTAAAATCTTGCCCAGGCTTTGTAGATGGTTCTGTGATCTCTGCTGGAGCAGCAGGTGGAGTTGTCTGCGATGGAAGATTCTTCATGGCTGCTCTGGAGAGTGTGGTCACTGTCTCAGCCTGCCGCAGGTCAAGAGCTTTTTCCTTTCTTTACTCGGCAGTCTCTGGTGAATTCAGTCACAGCAAAAACAAAACTGCAGCCGAGCCAGGGACTGGCCTGGCCCGACCAGAGCCCGGGGCAAGCCCCGCAGGCCCCATCTCCCGGCCGGGAGCCGCTGGGCCCAGCCCAGCCCCTGCCCGGGCCGCATGGCCTGGGCAGGGAACGGGAGGCCGGAGCTCTGTTACCTTTCACAGCCAGGAAACAAAGAGAGACAAAGAAATTCCCAGGCTTAGGTCTTAAGGTGGTGTTCACAGGTTGATCTCACTTTTCAATGGTTAAAGCTGCTGTCAGTTCTTAGAAATGGCCAGCTGTTGGCTAGGAGAAAAACTCCCATCAGCCTCCAGCGGTTTTAACTTCCTTAGGTGTTTCTCTTTATTAAATGCCAATGTATCACAAAAGGGCATCTTTGATTTCTCTGGAAAAGACTAGCAAAATCCATTGCCTGGAATTTGAGAAATTTAGACTTGAAGTAATTTACCTCAGAGAAGGGAACTCACCACTGGAAAAACTTACTGTAGCCTGTAGTGGACTTTGTCTGAAAGAAAATTTGAAACCATGATTATTTTTTATTCTGGCTTAGCTGCACTGTTGGTCCTGATACAGAAATTAATTTAGGGTAGATGTGTGATATAAGTCGTCACATTAAATAATCAACAGAATCCTTCTGATATTAATATATTTCAGTCAAAAATATGAAACAAATGTTATTCTGTTGAGACGATTTGCAATAAGGGCTTAGTCATGTTTTTTAAAAATGTGCTTTGCATATAATTTTAATTTATGAGCTAAATAACAGACATACAAGACATGAAGTCTTTAAATTCTCCACTAAGTAATAAAGGATTGATTTTTCTATTTGACATAAAGAACAGAAATTCACCTAGATCACAAGATCTGGTCTTTTGTCTCTAAATAAGCATGTTCAGATACTCCCATTTCTGTCCATATAGGAAGAGGAAAGCACAAATCACTGCAGTTCTGGAGGTGAATTCTGCAGGTCAGGAGGCTGTGTCCTGCTGTGGGAACACAGCCCACACTCCCAGCCTGCCCGTGGGCCACCCTTGTGCCCTTGCATAGGTCATGCAGGCGATGTGTTTGGGCTGGGCTTGGTGACAAGGGGAGGAGGCAACAGAGGGGCTAGAGTAAGGGCATAGATAAGAGACTGCTACCACAACTGTGATGTTAGAAAGTCTTCTCTATACTTACTTCATACAAAAGATTTCTTTATTTATATAGTTTGCAAGGTTTTGGTTGTTTTTGGCCTGTTCTACTTAAAATTACATATTACCTCAAGCCATTTTGTTTCTTCTTTCTCTTTGTACCTGCTGGCACCAGTTTCACCTCATATGCCAGTCATCACTGTACATGTATACTGTAACTTGCCTTTGAGTATTGCAGCTGATTCAGCCATCCAGTCCTCTGCCCCCCTTCCCTTCCTGCTTGAAGTGATTCAGGCCTTCACCTGTGGCCTTCACCAAGAAGTTAACAAAAAAAGGAAGAACCGTTTTAAAACTCACCAACACACCTTGCTTCTTGTACAGTCGGTCATTTGTTCTGTGTTACAGGTATGCTGTCTGCACTATCAGTGAAATGACAAAAACTGTGCCTTCTTGTATGTTCTTTGCCAGCAAAAATTTCCAAGATGATCTGTGCAGTTTGTGAACACCACCTCTGCTAAAAGAAAGCCAAGCTGAAGTGACTGGGGAACAGGATGGAGTGGATTTCAGTGGGCTGGGGAGTGGTGCTGTGTTCCTTGGGAGGAATCACTGCTGCATGTTGCCCTAGAAAGATCAACGTCCCAAAAGACAAGCATACTGCTGATGTAAATGGAAAAGGACAGGTCTCTTGTCTTCTTCAGACAATTGATAGCAATCATGTTAACCTGAACACCCAAGTCCCTTCAGAGGTTGCCTCAGAAAACATACCATATCTTTGTTTCATTCTCCAGGTTTTAATCTTTTTGCCCCCTTTTTTATTTTTTTTATTTTTTTTTCAGATTAGTATCCACTGACCCTCTGAAATATCTGTATAGTTCTCCTGGCTTACCCTCTGCCTCTGACACATTTCTATAAAGCTGCAGCCTCAGCATTACTTAGCTTTTACGTGTGTTTGAGTGTGTACTATCTACATCTGGAATGAGGGGCTGTATTAAAAATAAAATAATTATAAAAATAAAATGAAATGTCCTCACATGGAAAGCATTTGGAAAGGAAAATACCAGAGTAAAAATGGAAAAATAAGTACGTGTCAGGCCAGCTGCAGGTTAAGAGCAGCTCTCTGGGAAGCCAGTGGGATTTGCTGGTGCCCTGCATGGGAAGGCAAAGACCAAGCAAGCACAGTTGCCCTGCAGCACTCTGGTGACCAGGACTTCAGTTATGCCTGCAGGAAGACTTTAACCTTGCTGGTCTCAGGAGTATTTCTCAGAAGTTAAAGACGTCAACTTTAGCAAGACTGTGCCCATAGATAGTAATGACCGAAAGGGAAATCCCTGGGGCAGGCTGCAGGAAGCTTTTGAAGGTACTTGTGCCAGCAGATATCTGGGGCATGGGCATAAGGAAGGGAAGTTCCCCTAAGAGTCAAATTCATATATTGAACCCTTCTCAATTCATTCCTGCGCAAAGGATAAAGAGACTCTATGCTGCAAACAAAGACATCATACACTGAATTATTTGTCAGCTGCTAAATTAAGAAAGGATTTTAATACTTTGCTTTGAGATTTACTCACATGATTAAAGTTAGGCATGATTTTAAGAACCTCAGAAGATCAGGCACCTGATAAACTCCCTGCTTCAGGTTAAGATAAATTACATTAAAAAAGCATGTTTCTTGAAAAAAAAAAAAAAACACAAGGAAGAGATATTATAGCAACAAAAATTTGTCTTAAAAAATATTAAATTGTTTGGTCTTTCAATAATTGAAAAGGCTTCATTACCATGCAAACAAAAAACAGGTTGGCTATTCACCTTTTGGATGGCATTTGCATTGCTATAATAGGAGAGAAGAACCTTAGAAAACTAATGAAGGAGCATAAAAATGCAAATTACTGCAGCTAATTGGCTGTGCCTTCTTACACCTTCTGAATTATTTATTTATGACTGAGTAAATCTGCCCCTTTTAAATAATATAATAAAGAACAACACTGTGTTCTATGCTGTTGAGTGGATAGTGTTTGTTCCCTTAATTTTATGGTGAGTTGCTCTTGTTTGCACTAGCAAGATGCGTGCAGTGCTCTGTATAACTCTGCAGGTCCAGCATTCTTCTCATGCAGAGTGACACCGTTTTATTTCCTTTTTCTAATTCCTGACTGGGAAAAAACAAGACAAAAGATGATGCCATTATTACAATAATGCTAATTACATCTTTATTGCCACTGGCAGTAAAGTTTAATCATAAAGGAGGCTCAGAATTCTGCAGAGACCTATTTACATGCCAATATGTGAGTAATTCCATCCAGTTCAGTGTAGTAACTTAGAGTTGGTTGCTGCCCAGGGTGTTGAAGAAATCAAAATAAAATATTTGATAACTGGGATTGATATAATTTTCTCCGAATATTATTTCTTCTCCCACAAAAAAAAATGGGAAGACTCTGAGGCACTGCTCATTTTACCTGGAATTTCCAGCCCTGTGATACAGCCCTTTGGCATACATGAGCACAATTTTGCAAGTGCCAGATATTCTGCCTGGCAGACCTGTACATTCACAGCGTATGCGTATTCACAGGAATGCCCTCACACTCCCTGTGCACACTCACTGGGACTGAGCAGGGCACGAGCAATGTGTCCATTACTTTCTGTACTTGCCTTATATTGCTTGAATGCTCCACAGTTATCTGAAAAACCTTGGAGTCACGTGTTTAAGTAATTCTGTGCAGCAAGGGCTTAGAAATTAAGCTCAGCTTGTACGGTTTCTTTTTTCCCTGATGGCTTCACATACACCCCTGTAGCATACTTCAATTAACAATTTTTCATTTAAAAAATATATGCTACAGCACTGGGAACTTCTGTGTAGGTGGTGTTTGCAAGACCAAAATTGGAAAAATTTGGCCTGTGGGATGGATCATTGCTTTAGAGGACACAGGCAGCCACCATATGCAGCAGGTGGGAATGCCTCTCCTTTTCTCCTTTTGTAAGGCAGACTGGTTTTTATTATAAAAATCAGCCTGAGATGAAGTTTCTCATTCTCCATTTTAGTCTCCAAATGATTTCCTCTTTAAAATGTAGCAAAAACAGGTTAAAAGTTTTGTTGCATTTGATTATATGTTGCTTAGTGCATGCCACTCCAAACCCAAAAGAAAAACACGTTCCAAGGAACTCTTTTGTTTGTTCCAGCCACTGCTGTGGCTGGGGTGCCTAAACCAGCTACCACAATGAGGCAGCTCATGGAAAAACTTTGCCTGAGTTTAAGTGATCTGGCCAGCTCAAGGCTGAAGTTATGAAGACAGCACAAGGGAATAACAGTGAGTCCAGGGAAATTCTAGTGTGTAAGGTAGGTAAACAAAAGCCGAAGAATATTAAATCTGATTTATTTTGTTTATCTTTTAGGACTTTTATAATTTGACTGTGCACAAGCTTTGCCTAGGTCTTCTTTTATAGCATCCAAATATCTCACTAGTATCAGTGCATTTCCCAGGTGGGAAACGAACATTATCTTCATTTTATGGAAGTGAAATTGAGAGATGCGGGTTGGGTAAAATAGCTCCCCAAGGCTGCCTATGAAAACTTGGGCTGCAACTTGGACTGTCATCCCACTTGCTGCAAAAACTACTGAGACATCTTTTTTGAGTCTGAATTTTCAGAGTATTTTCTAAACAAAAGAAACGAATGCAAACCTTGCTCTATGATGACCAAGAGATATTGTCTTCTTAGGCAACAGATACTTGGTGGCCGTAGCATACCAGTTTTTGTTGAGTAAATTTCCATGTATCAATCACTGAGAAACTCTCTGTAGCGGATCTGTGGAATATTATAGTCCAGGATCAAAACCAAACCTACTGCCATTTGAAAGCATCATATTAAGCATTAGGCTTATGTTATGTGTTACCTAAAATATTAATGAAGTATTTAATAGGTGTTAAACTAAAGCCAACAGGAGCAGTGAAGAAGATACCCGGATATATTACCCAGAAGAGCAAGGAGGAAAAGACTTCACGGAGAAATATTTCAGTAAGAGCCTAGAGGTGGTGATTAAAAGCACTTAGAAACGAAAGAATTTCATCCAGATAGATGTACGGGGAATGTAGCATTTACCAAAAACTTGCTGATAGTGTCTCCTTCAGTCATCTCTGAACACCTGGAATCTTTTTTCTTAACTAGGAAGGAGAAGAGTAGCAGATGTTTTTATGCTCTAAGAGTTGTTGAAGAAACAAAAAATACCTGGAAGAGATAATAAGTGTCCATAGATCCACAGAGAGAAGAAGCAGGAGTACAGGGACTAGTCATTTCCGTTTGTCAACAGGCCAAAACCTAAAGGGATTAGCCTGCAGCAAATTAGATTAAATATCAAGGAAGAATATGAATTAGTCATGAAGGGAATATTTTAGAATTAACATCATTGAGACTAAGGCTAAACTTCCTAAAGCACAGCTGGAGATGGTATAAGGTCAGTTTAAGTCTCCCATCATAAAAAGGATAGCACAGCTTACTAGGAACGGGCTCCTCTCAAGTTCTAGCCATGGGTCTTTTGAACCATAGCGAGGGTTTTCTTCTTCCTTCTGGAAGGCGACTGTCTGGTCGAGTAGCCTTCTCTACTCCTTCGCATTTTAGCCCAGTAGCTGTACACTCCTTGAACGGCTTTCTCATTAGCATCTGAGGAAAAGCAGACGTCGGGAAATGTGCCGTTCTCCCTGCCTTGCTGGAGAGGTGGAGATGGTCATTCACAAAGGCTCGGCATGTTCTGCAAGACGGGTGAGCAGTCGCAACCTGAGCTTCTTTAAAACCAGGGTTTTGAAGACAAAGCTAAAGTAATACTTACTACCCCACGAGGACAGAAAGCCAGCACAGTGGCTGAGAAGTGCTACACTGACCATATCCTTTGGGAAGAGCCACATCGCTTCTTCCCAAGCTCTGCGCTTCACCCCGGAGGTGACTATTGTTGATCTGTGCTGGCAAGGCTGCAGGTACACCTGCTCGGCCCCTCACTGGCAGCATAACACCCCCCTTCATTGGGCTGAGCAGAGAGAGCGCATTGCTTTCATCGCTCCAGGTGAGAAAGAGGCAGAGGCTTCCTGGTGGGAAAGAGGCGAGGGGCGCCCAGGCCATCCATGCCCCCGGGGACTGCGGAGCGGGGCCGCACTTGCCGATCCCGGAGTGCCCTCTAGCGCTGAGAGCTCGCCGCGCCTCCCGCCCCGCCGGGCAGCGGCGCCCAAGATGGCGGCCCGGCCTGGCCCGGCCTGGCGCGCGCCGGCCGTGGGGGCGGGAGAGCGGCCGCGGCCGCGCCTCTGCCTCACGGAGCTCCTCACGTCCCCAGCCCTGTGCAGGGCAGCCTGCGCTGGCCCGCGGTGCTCCTGCTATCGCCACAGGACATTCCTGATTCACCTTCATTTTCCAGTCAGCTCCATACGGAAGGCACAAAGTGGTGGGCGAACCGCGCTTGCAATATCCGTAATGAATAAACCCAAACAGTTTTAATTTATGGATACAGTTTGATTTAAACTCATTAGAATCTGAAGACCGTATTCACTAAATATGAACAGGGAAGCTTGCTCTTTGTATGGGTGACACTGTTGCTCAGCAATTTGTGTACCTGGGACTCTTTCATCTAAGAGGAAATGATTGACTGTGTGTGATGTAAACAGACTAAACATTAAGGAGGAAAAGATTGTTAGTTCTTGTCCACCATCACCTCCTTTGTCTTGTATTTTAATTTCCTAGCTGGTGGGAATTTTATTTTTGGAAATTACAAATGTGAGGCAGCTTTATAGCACCAGTTATTTTCAGGTGACCTTTGATGCCAAATCTCATCTCTTCAATGTCTAGGTCTCCTAAATTCTTATTAGAATTAAGATGAAATTATCTACTTTGCTTTAAGTCTGCCCCTGGAAAAGTATTGACAAACTAGCAAGTCTACTAGATACTGCAGTGCAAAAAACCCATGTGACATGCCACCCGTGGAACATGCCACATCTACTCTTAGCACTCACTGTGGGTTTGGCTTTTCTTTTTGAAGAAGATAGTACTACCAGTTCTGACTGGAGGTAGACTTGGGATGTAGGTGAAGATCCTGCTGTGGTTTGACACATGGGAAGATGGGGTTATAAATAGGCTCAAGAAGCTCAAGTCAGTAACATGCCTGTTGAGCCCAGATGGGGTCTTCAGAGAAGAGCCTGGGTGAAATCTTTTGAGACAACGTTTATATCTCTTCTAAAAAGATTTGCCAGCACTGAATGCTCTTTTAATGACTGAGGAAATTACTGACAAAATGTCTTCAAGCACTTCTCTGGTAGGAAATTCCAATTTGTGTTATCTTCAGAGTTAGTCAATCCACGTAATTCCATTTGTCACATTGCTCACTGTTGTGAGTGAGTCTGCTTCTACAGTAGCCATCATTTGCAACTTCAGGTAGTAACTAAGGAACCAAGAAATGGTCATTTAGCAGGGCTAGATCAGAGGGAATAAATCACTTATGATTAGATGAAGACATAATATTTACCCTCCCTGAGAACTTGCTTCCATCTGTGTATTCAGTACCAAAGTCTACCTGAAAGGTTTTTATTGTTTTGTTAGGAAACACTTTCTGGCATTTGAATAAATATTAAAAAAACAAATAAAATATTTTAAAAATAGTTTTCAAATGTGACGTCTCATCACTTATTTAATCTCTTTAGCAGCAGAAGATAATTGTCTCAAGAAGATAAAGCCTCTTGGGGAAGAAGGCCATCAAACTAGTAATAATAATGATGAACATGAACGTGCTATTGTTGAATTAAAATGAATATATTATATTCATATAATATAATATGAATATAATATATTCATATTATATTATATATAATTATATTATATATATATATTATATATAGTTATATTTGAAATAGCTCACATTAGATTTCTATCTAATATGTTACTTGGGATAACAGAGGGAAGCTACAGCTTTAGTGCCTATGCATGACGGCACTTATCTTTGATGGTGGAGCCATAATTAACCAAGTTATTTATTAAGGGAAGGGACTTTAGAAGAATTACTTGGATTAAGTAGTGTGAAATACTGAAGCAGCTTCTTAAGATATTTTTCCTTGGCTTTCTCTAGAATTTCTTGAACAACCAGAAGTTTTTTTAAGTGTCCAGAAGTCTACTGGCTTGTGAAACTTGTCTAAAAATGACAGCTAGGTTGAAGTGCCTCAGAAATCAGTTCAGAGATTCCTAATGAACTGAATGTTTAATCTGCTTAAAATGAAAAAAAAAAAAAATTACTTTGTCTTTGGTTATTTTAAAAACAAACCCCAAAATACTGTTTCACTTTGACCATTTTTTTCATATGCCTTATGATTTTTTGGCATAGCTACTGACAATAGAGCTGAAAAATGAAGCCAGGGAGGGCTCCAGACTAACTTATTTGGTGTGGCAGAATGAGCCCTTTTACAATTGCTTTGCAAATGCTCTTCTTGCAACAGTCTTGTTTATGTGAGATTCTGGAAAAATAGCAAAATTACAAGCCCAGAAGCTTTGTTTAAGTATTTTCTTTTTATTGAGTGGTAACTTCATTAACTGAAGTCAAGTGCTTTTGTAGAAAGTATGTCAATCTGTACAGGTGTGTAGTAAAGAAAGGCTGAGGTCGCTAAATCATTTCTGGGGGCTTTGGGTATATTCTGTGGATGGTAGTGCTGTAAAAATGTTGACAATTAATAATATTTCCAGAGGAAGAGATTTAAATTTCTCTGTTATCTTTAGCACAAAGTGTCCCCAGATTTCTGGTCATAAAGTTTTTGCTTATGAGCTGGCCCTAAAGCACGTACAGACCAGGGAAGCTTTCTCTAAAATTTCTAAAATGCTACTGCAGACCTAGTTTTGTGGATGTTATTTGCTTGTTTTTGATATCTGGAGTGCCATGTAAAGTTTCTTTACTTTCTCTGAAATGATGTGGTTCAGGACTTTAAAAATAAGTGGTATGCAAAGTTTTACTTCCAAATATAAAGATTTTAAAATGCTGAGCATTTTCATTTGGTTTCAGAGAGCTCAGTGCTTTAGAAAAATCAAATTATTTTTCAACCTAAATTTAGACACTTGCATTAAAAAGATCTGATGAGTGTTCCAAAGAAATAAGTTAATAGAAATTAATTATCACCCTAACACTTAACTTTAAAGAAAAGTATTTTGAGTAATAAGAAATCTGGTAAAAATATCCTGCAGATAAAGGTATTTTAAAATGCAAAAATTGCTAGAATTCACTGTGAAGGCCACCTGGAATAATTTCTTGACAGAAATAGGTACAACAAAAAGTAAGATGGTAAGAGCAGACACCCCAGACACAGTGGCAAGGCTGAAGTGGTTTTTCCTAAGCAATCAGGAGTTCTTCAAAAATTATAGTTTTGCTCAACAGAATGAAATAGAAGACAAGAAAATGAGAATTCAGAAATGTGGGAAGCCTAGGAAACACAAATAACCAGAGATAAAGAAGACCAAATAAAGCCTAAGTCTTCAATAAAGTGAAATCAGAAAACCTGCATGAAAACCTGTAAGTTTGCTGAGCTGTAGCTAAGGAGAATGAGTGCTGCAGTATGGTGAAAGATTTGTCTCAATCTTCACCATGTGAATTAATAGCAGATATATTTTTTCTGAAACCTATTCTTTATAAGGAACAAAAGTAAAGGATTTATAAGATCAGGGTGCCGATATTATAATCAGGGTACTGAAATAATATTCAGATATTTTTAATCCATATTTTGTTTCATGTGATAAATCCTAACTTCTGTATTAAAAAAATAATATCTTGAATAAGTTAACAGAAATCTAATAAAGAACAGGATGGCATTTAAGTTGGATTTTCCTTTCAGAAAATTCTTCATCCCTCATTAGAGGTATGACTGAGGATAATAGATTTTCATGGAAGAAGAACTGAAGTTCTGCACCATCCTGACTGAAAAAAAAAGTAAACCTCACTGAAGTGGGATTAAATTATTAAGTCTTAGTAAGGGCAAAGGTTAATACTGAAGTGCCCCGTCTCCCTCCCTGCATACATGTGCATACATGTATATTTTTCTTGAAAAGCAGATGAACACTGAGATGAAAAATAGGCAGTACGCAAAGTGACAAGGTTAGCTTGGATGAGAGATGACTGAGGGACTTGGAGGAACAAAAGCAAGCTAAAGCATATTGGAGGGGAAGCTGAAAAATATTCCTGAGTAATGCAAGGCAAAGAACACAGAAAGAATAATTGGGAAAAAATAGCTTCAGCTATTCTGGAAGAAGGAAGAACAAAGTGTTACTGGTATTTTGAGTGGAGGTCAAAGTAAAAACAAATATGTTGGAAACATAAAAGAAAAAGAAAACAAACCGAAAACCCAAGGATAAACCAATTCAACAAATTAAGGACAATTCCCAGTCACAGTTATGGGTGATATTTTACTGCTAGAGAAGTAAGTGGAAGAAAATATCTTGCTGACAGCTTTAGTGTTAGGAATTTACTTGTTTTCAACTATAGTTATGCTTTAATCACAAGGATATTAAAGTTGAAGACGAAGTTTATCAGGCAGCTGCATTAGAACTGTGGTTGTTATGGACTTCACCCAATGGACCACTGGTCTGGTCCAGCATTGTTATTCTTCTGGGAAAAGAAAGACTTGCTAAAAATCAATTTAAAAAAAAGGGACCCTATGCAAACATGTCATAATTAGAAATGCTCAGTGAAGGTTTATGATAAAAATATTGAAATGCATGGAAAAATTTATTAATCTGTCACTCATTTTTCATGACAGGATGATATCTTCATTCACTATTTATCTATTTTTGTACTTAAGTGCATGGATTTAGTTGCATTTACCATATCTCTATTGTTTTATAAAACTGCTGTGTTTATAAATAATTGTGTAATTTAATATTTTTAAAATGTGAGTTTTACAGAAGCACAGTGCCCTGGTAGCTGTCACTAATATTACCTTATAAAGCAGATAATATAAAGTGCTTTAATTTATTTTTAATGTAATAAGCACAAAACTGTAGGTGTTGAGCAGAATGCAAAGTCAGTGAGTCATTTCAGTTTCCCAGTGATTTGTATCATATCTCTGTTCAATACTGATCCCTTGCCAGGCTGTTGGCTTTACTTCACAATATGTGGTACAGCAGACACAGCACATAACAGAGCTTTCAGTGAATCAGCCTCTACCAAGGGAAAAGTGGGCACAGTTTTGGCCTTGATCTTGCCAATATCACAGCCTTGGCATGTAAATATAGGCACTACCTGGCTTTCCTCTAAGGCAGCCGTCTGAAAAAGAAAAGGAGCGTAGCTACCACGGAGTTTGAGAAAGCAAAAATCACTATTGCATTTCAGCTTAAGCTAGAGAGAGTTTACACTTTCCTCTTTGTCTTGGTGTTGCAACAATAAGAGTTAAAAGTTAAAAAAGAAAATGTAAGCATATGTTGCCACTCTCAGACTTTGGGAAAGCTGGCAGTGCTCTCTAGAGAACCAGTTCCCTTTGGTCTCTTTCATCCCTGCAGGGCAGCAGTGTCTGGTGCCAGTCAGCAGAACATTGATGCTGCTCTGCTTCTTCACCAGGTGAGTGCAGTGCTCTGGGGGAGAGGGCAAAGATCAGCAGAAGAGGAGCTTGTTTATCTTAACATGCATTTCAGACTGCAAGTTCACCAGCATAATGGCACCCACTGGTTTGCATTCCTGTAAAGTTTGTGAGAACTCCCAGTGTGCATTTTTTGAACTGATTTCAATTAGTTGGAAGCTCACTGTGTGGGAAACCCAACTCCTCATGAAGCTGAACAACGACACTTGCAGAAGTCAAGTTTTGCGAGAGGTATTTTGCTTCTAAAATTTTCAGTTTCCGCTTAATATAATATCTAACACAGTACAAAGGTTTTAATTCTTTTTAGGGCTTAGAGGATAGTCTGTGGGGTATAATGTACTCTTAGCTACCAAAACAAACCACCTCACTGGTTCTGAGGAGAAGCTTGTAATAGCACCATTTGTTCAAATACTGAAATAAAAGCAAAGCAGTTAATCTGAGAAGTTCTGACAGACAAAAAGCAGTAGCAATAAAAGCTAATTGTCTGTTAGCTCCAGGTATATTTTTATTGAGTGTTTCAATCCTAGCCTAGAAGCATATATTAAGAAAAGGCTCTGCAATTTTCACAGATCAAGCAGCAACCGGAGCAAGCTGCAGTCTCATTTTCTGTCTTTACTTTCCTTCCCAGCCCATCCCTCCCTCAGCTGTCTGCTTCCATTGCAAGGAGCTTTTAATGCCTTCATGTAGCTACTATTGAACCTCTTCTCAGTAGCTGGCAGCCCACAGTAATAAGGTGATTTCCTGATATCCCCACTTATATCTAGCAAAGCATAAGGGGGAGGTCACTGTTGCTCATGTGTAGAAGGAAGGGGCAGCTCATTTTCATTGAGTTTGATTTTTTTCAGTGACAGAAAGCATTTTTTCTCAAGGTCAGTAGCATAACCAAGGCTTTCATTAATTACTTAATGTGCTTTGTGTATGGCACACTTTAGGCATTTCCTTGCTAGGCAGAGGATCTGCAAATTTTCTGATGTGCTTTTGTGTCTGATTTTGTTTAACACAGCCTTTCTGTCTGGACATCAAGAAATTAGATATTTTTAAGATGAGATGCCCCAAGTCATCTTCTATGTTCTGTGACTCCATCCAGTCTGGGTTTCTTTCAATGAAGCCTCCTCAGGTTTTCCTGTAATTTGTTTATTTACCCAACAACAACAAAAGCCATAGACTTCAGTGACTTTAATCTCCAACCCCTGTCTTGAAATATCAGGGATTTGTTTTTTCTGGTATATTTATACTAATAATAAATAATAAATCAATTATTTGCTATTGCCCTCCAGTAATGGATCATGACCAGTAAGACTGGTGCACAAATGGGAAAAAAAAAATTCTTTTCTATTTCAGCTAAGTTTCATGAATCAGCTAACCCTTAGTAGACCAAAGATGGGAAATGAGTTTTCCCTTTAAAAGGTTCTTTGTCATAACCCACATTGATCAGCACTGTTGTGAACATACTGTATTTGGTTATTTTTATCTAGCACGTGGCAGCAACTTGTGCATCACTGCTGAAACCATCAATTGAGCTATTAAGAAGGAAGACACACTTAGTAATCCCTGCAGTTCTCATCACAGCAGGGCTAAGTCTAACAGTGACGTTAGTAGCATCGGCACTGAATTTCAGTACTTCTTATTACATTTGCCTCGTTTCATTAGAATTTAGTATTCTTCAGGCTTCTTACAAAATGTATACTTTGTACTTTGCAAATTCCGTTGATTGTTGTGGGTGGACTGGTGTGGCTAGAAGACCAAGTGACAGTGTTCACCGAACAGAGGGAAAAATCAATTTAACTTTAAAATGTAAGCACTTACTGAGGCTAGAGATTAAATAATGGAGGCAGGCTCTTCTCCCTAGCATGACAGGGGGATCTGAAAGCAGAATAAGATAGAGAGGAAAAACAGAGTAAGCAGCTGGAGTGAAATGCCATGTTTGTTAGGCAGGAAATCAATAAACTTTGATGGGCAAATCTTATGCAAACCTTTATTCTTGGCCTGCTATGTTTGGAAATTGAAACAGAAGAAACAAAATCTTATTACTTGGAAAAATCCAACCTCTGGTTATGCATGTTTATCAAGCTGTGCCTGGAATCATTCTTTTGCAGAAGAAAGGCAAGAAAGGAGGATTTTACTGGTGAAGGCTGAATAGATACTCCTCTGGGAACAGAAACCACGTGGGTTTGATCACACCTCTTTTTCCTGCTTCCAGATATCTGTGCTTGCCTGAAGAACGCTACTCTCCCTGGGGTAGTTCAAAAAACCAACCTGGTCATTAACTTTTCCAAAGATAGCACTGGAAAGCAGAAGCTCAGGCAATGCAGCAGTTCCTTATGTGACCCTGGGGAGTCCCTGGTGCATCTCAGAAGAAGGTTATTTCAGGAGATGCAGTCTGGTGGGACCAGTGGGAGGTAGACCCTGGGGAGCAGCTGGATTGTAGGAATATGTTTTCCAACCTGCTTGCTCAGATTGCAGCACTGCCAATCCCAGATGTTCACAAATCACAAGAAAAGCCTGAGAAAGGCCTGAGATTCATAAAAAACTTGAAACTCAGATTTTAAAAATAAAGTAAGTTTAGGGTGTGGTTTATTACCTTCAGGTTTCTTAGCCTTTAGGGTGCACTTGAGTCATGTTTTTAAGTTTCTTTTTGCTACTATGAGGTCTAGGAAACTTACTTAAAACCATAAGCCAAGATTCTCACCTAATCATTTGGCTGTGGAAGCTGAAAAATACAAACTTATGAGAGGTGCAGCCCTGACTAATGGGGCCATGCATATGGCAAATACTTGGGAAAGAGTATTCTCTTGGAGAGAGAGGAGAGGCAGCCTGGGAAAAGGGTGCAGCAAAAAGGCCTGGGAATCCAGTGGGGATAAATACTGAGTAAGGCAGGGGAAGATGGGATCCTGAGGAAAGTGAAGTTACCAACTTCAAATTTGCAAAGGAGATGGGAAAACATTTCCTGCAATGATGTCCATCAGTTAACTCGTGTGATTTCTGTTTACCAGGTGAATTTGCTTTCCCACAGAGACTATTTGGTTGATTTACAGAGACAATATGCCAGCATAAGAATGTCACCAGCTCAAGGGAGGTGATCCTGCCCCTCTTGCCCAGCCGCCCTTGGTGAGGCACATCTGGACTGCTGTGTCCAGTCCTGGGCCCCTCAGGACAAGAGAGACATGGAGCTCCTGGAGTGGCTCCAGTGGAGGGTAACAAAGGGGATTGAGGCACTGGAGCATCTCTTAGGAGGAAAGGCAGAGGGAGCTGGGCCTGTTCAGCCCCGAGAAGAGGCACTGAGAGGGGACCTCATCAATGGCTGTGAGTGTGTGAAGGGAGGTGCCAGGAGGATGCAGCCAGGCTCTGCTCACTGGTGCTGAGCAGTAGGACAGGAGGCAACGGGCAGAAAGTGATGCACAGAAAGCTCCACCTGAACATGAGGAAGATCTTCTTTACTAGGCAGACAACCATGCACAGGGGCAGACTACCAAGAGACATTGTGGAATCTCCCTCACTGGAGATATTCAAGAACCATATGGACATAATCCCATGCCATGTGCTCTAAGACAACCCTGTTTGAGGAAAGAGGTCCGTCCAGATGACCTACTTTGGTCCCTTTCATCCTTGCCCATTCCATGATTCTGTGGTTCTGCAATTGTTACTCAGAGAAGTGGGTGCTTGGTCTGAGCTGAGGATGATGAGTGACAAGTCCAGATTAAAACTAACTGATAGGAGAGTGACCTGTGGCAGCCCTAAACTTAGCTTTTCAGCATAATAATGTAGTAAAAACCAATCTCTTTAGAGCCTGAAGAAAGACAAAGAAAAACTGGACTAAAAGGTGATACAGTTTTAAGGTCATGAACATTTACATTTCTCAATCTCTTAAAATACCAAGTCAAGACAGGAGTGCATGAGGGCGTTGAGAGCTGTGAATTAGCCTCACTTAAGCTTGCAAATGCAGTGCAGAAGTATAGACAAGGCTGCCTCACAGTTCAAGCACAAGGTGGAGATTTTGGAAATTGCAGTCCTGCTATCAACTCAGTCACTGCCAGCATGGTGAGTATACTCAATGTGACCAGTGTTATAGGTGAATGTAGGGAGCTGTGTATGCAGACCTGAATCACTCTTCCGTGTCCTTGACCGGGGAGAAAAGAAATGGCACAAAACATTCCATGAGGGGTTTTCCTCACAGTTCTGCCATCTCTGACTTCTATCAGAATCCCCTTGGCTGAATGAAGGAATTGCATTTGCATTTCTGCATGCTCTGTGGACTATTTGCTCTACCCAGTGTTAGGCATATAACTTAGAGGACTGGTCTCTGACAGGTAAAGCAATACGTTCCTGCAAGTGGTGAATGTGAGTGCAGCCTTCTGTCTCCTCTTGCAGTGCAGCCCATCCACTTGGACTCTAGCTGGACACTTCAGATGTCATGCAAAACACACTTTTTCTCTGTCCGGAAGCACTCTTGGGTGGGTCATGGTATGCAAGCATGTAAGTTCTATTCTGTCTTAGATATTGTTGAAAAAGATTACTTTCCAAAAAAATGAAAAAAAAAAAAAAGTCAAAAGGAAACAGAGCTTTTCCCCTCTCACCAATACCTACTGCATTGGATGATACTTTTGTTATGCTTACTGCTGTACTGAGCAAACTCCTTGCTGCACTTAGAGCATGTTGGCTTGGCTAGCTCATACTTACCCATGTCTTCAAAGACTCTGCAGTGATACTGCATACTGAAAAAATTGTGCAGATTAGGCACTTTTGAAAATTCCATTTGAAGAATCAGTTCAATATATTTTGTTAAGAAACTTGAAGTAAAATAGAACCATGAAATCAAAGCCAATCTAGCATTAATATTCCACGAAAGTAAAAGTGGAGCATTACGGACATCAAATCAAAATCAAGTCAACAAATTGACTGTGGCACTGGATCAGAATGAAACCATATTGCCAACTTGATGAAAATGCACAATGTTTATAAACTCCGACGATCTATGAAAGCACATTTCTATTTAGCCAGGAATTTCAAAAAGCACATTTTCCCAGAGCCAGACAGAAATGTAGCACTGAGCTGCGTTATTTTATGGTGAAACCACCATTTCAGAACAAATTATCTAGCTTCCTTCCTCAGACGCTATTCCTCAGTAATGGGTAAATCCTACCCCCGCCTTCCAAGCGCCATCATATGTAGCACAGTTTGAGAAAAGGACACTCCTGACAAGCAGAAATTTTTCAACAGTTATTTACCAGAAATTGCAGATGACAATTTCAGGTCATTCAGGATCAGACAGAAACTCCAGAAAATACATTAAAGAACAATTTTATGCAATGTTATATATAACTTCTAAACTTCAGAAACTTTTCTTCTCATCTCTTTTTCAGAGAAATTTGTGCACATCTGGAAATGTAAAGCTATATTTTAGCACTAGGAAACTGAAGAGTTTGAAAATACCTGGGTGTCTTCTACACAACAAAATAAGTAGATGACTAAGACAAATGAGTGTAACTGCCCCTTGAACTCTCTCATTCCTTCACACTTGAAGAACAGTGTTGAGAACTATGGTTGAAGAGGGAAATGGAAGTGGTCACAGCCCTATTTGAAATCAGGGGTTTCCTGCATTTGGAAAAGACTTGTGAAATGCTGGTGCTGCCAGCTGATGCCATAATTCCAAATAATCAGAATTTTTAGAAGATCTTAAATTTCAGTCCTCTTCCAGCAGTAGAAACTTCTGTCCTGAAGCCAAAGCATGTTTGTGTTTTCAGAAATCCCTCAATCAGATTTATAGTACTTTCTTCCAAGAATGAGCCTTGCAATTTGGTATAACAGGGCTCAAATGCACTCTTACACATCAAGTATCATTTGAAAAAAAAGGTTTTTAAATCACAAGAATATTGTGCTTTGAAAGCCACAGAAATGGATACCTTAATAGACTCAAATGTATGATATGGATACATATCCCTAAATAGCAGGAGCGCAGCTGACTGCTTTTGGGGGGAACTGCCATTATCTTTGGTGAGGCAGAAGTTTCAAGATTGCACCATGCCATTATTCTGAGGAGTGCTCTCAAAATTCAAAAGAGTTTTTTTAAAGTAGCTGTTTGGGAAAAATAAACTCCAGAACAACTTGGCAACAAGTGGTGTCGATACTATCTGTCAACAAAATTAAGAAATAAAAATGCAATGTGTATCTCATCACCTCAGCTACAATTTAGAAGTTCTTGCTTTATGACTTAGAAATGGTACAGACAGATTCTCAACAGGAATCTTTGTCTTCATATGCTTTATACAACAGTATTTATCAATATGAAATTCACCATAAAATCTTATATTTTATATGCAATCTGCTTTTTTTTTCAAAACTGTATTTTAATCTCATATTTTGACAGTACCATTTCTGAATTTGTTATCATTCTTGACCCTCTTGATTTTAATTATCAGAGTTACTGCTAGATGTAAAAATGCCAAAGGACCAACATGTGACCAAAAGGGCAGTATGGTTCCTGCCTGAAACCTACCGGTCATGTGTGCCCGATTTTCAAATGTAAGTCCTGATTTTTTTTTCCATTTTTATTTGGTATGGTAGGCAACATTCTTTCAACACTGTGGAAGAAATTGTGAAGATCAAATTCTCACCCTTCTAACTAGCATAAGTGCACACACACTTGCTTCTCCTTTTGAACAAGTTATTACACCATTGACTTGTGGCTCTTTTCTGTGCAACTGGGGTCACAATAACAATTTATCTCATGAGAACAACGGATTTAATATTTGAGATTTAAGGCATTGTGTATTTCCCATTTTATTAAGAGTAAAATTAATGCTTAGATTTTAACTTTTTTTTTTCCCCAGTGGATATATATATATATATATATATATATATGTGTGTGTGTGTGAGTGTGTGTGTGTGTGTGTGTGTGTGTGTGTGTGTATTTTGTTTCAAAACTGTGCAGAACACAGAGAGGAGGGTGACTGAAGAAGTGTGAGGAGAATTTGTGCCTAAACAAGAGTAGCTGAAGGAGAATAAACTTTGGGTCAGTAATTTTCATTCTAAAAAGTTCCTTCAGAGTTAGGAAAGTGTGAGGTTTTCTTTATTTCCTTATTTAAGTGAAAACTCAAGATTAAAGTCAGCCTGCTTGGACAGATCTTTTGATTATGATAAATTTAATCAAAATTTACCTTCCACATTGAAGCTCTTATGCTGAGTTTACTATTGAATTTAACTTAGAATACTCTGGAATGTTAAGAAATGTTAAATATAAAAGCATCTCCAACTTGGAGGTCCCACAATCTGGAATTTTTTTGAGGGCAAAAGGGAAAAATTCTGAGATAATACCTGAGATAATTGGAAGCTTAGGATTGTCTCCAACTCCAGAACACCATTTTTATATTTAATAAAACTTGAGTTGGTCCCTTGCTTTGTACATCTTGGTTGAAAAAAACAAAACAAAACAAAACAAAAAACAAAAACACAAAACTGTGCCCATATTGAGTCTTAAGGTTACAAACATGATGCTGATATTTCTCCTGCACAAAGTTTTGCAAAGGAAATTGCAGTTGCATATAAAATACTTGTTCAAAAATAGTTTTCTATAATGGAACATACTAAGCATAAATACAGAGCAGCAAGTTAAATTGGAGCTTTCAGGTTAGCTTTTTTGGAATGAGTTTCCTCTGTGGCAGAGGCAGCTGAGATGAATGATAAAGTGGCTGGGTAAAAGCTCTCTTCTCAGTCTGTGATCCCAGAGATCACAATCTAAAAAAAATGGGATCATATTGTAAGCCCTCAGAGCCTTTCCCTAAAACTGCAATTATGTTACATATTTTAATAAATGCATAATCCCTGTAATATGTACCTCTAATGAATGCAAAGGCTAATTACAGTGCCTTCCTCCTAACAGAAAATATTTCCTGTCTTTTTAATAGCAGAATTCAGCAGATATTTGCATTGGTTGATGCTAGTGGCCTGTTCCACACTGGCTGCAGTGAGGACTGGGACTGATTTTTGTTACTTTTAATACTTGTCTTTTTATTCAGAACAAGGCATAGAGATGAGCTTTCTTTTTGATGAGAGAGCTGTGAATTTCTATCAGAAGTAAACTCATGCCTGGTTGTCTCCTGCCTCCTTATACCCTCATTTGTGTAGGTGTCACTCACCTCATCCTTCTGATCAGAGAGACAATACTTGCAGTAGTTACTCAGGTTTTAAAATATTTTCTTAAGAGAGTTCTATACTACAGATTCACAAGCATTTTTTTTTAGTTTGGAAGAAGGATGTCAATCAGCAGCATTTCCACTTTATCAACAGCTCCTATTTCCAAAATCACTTCTATTGTTACAGTCTGACAAACTACCCGAAGAGTTCAAAAAATTGCTGGCTGCAGGGGCTAATTCACCTCTTTTTTGTGTTGTTTCATTCTTTTGCCCTGCCATGATTACTGTCCTATTTTTTTCAAGGGTTGCTAAATCACCAACTAATTATGTGTTATCAAAGCTGTACATAACAGTGGAGTTTGTCTCGTGGTTGATTTATATAAAAACAAGCTGGGTGAGTGAGTCAGTCAGGGTACAGATGTGCCGCTCCACCTGGTGCCTGTGCTGGCACTTATTCACGCCTCCCCTTTGTTCTTCTGGGCTCCTTTTGCTTTTTACTGCACAGCTAGAACAGGTACTGACTGCTGCATTATGTGTGCTTTAATGTTTTTTATTATTACTATGGGAGAACAAAAACACTCATAAAGGTGTATTTTCTTTCTGGCAAAAATTCTCAGTAATGCAGTAGCTTCTTTGTTGGGGAACTTTAACCTTGGAGAATGTGACAAAGACTACTAGATGCCCACTTAGTTTCATAGCTGCTCAGGCAGTTATTTGGTAGAAATGAAAAATCCCTAATCCTCCTTCCATGCTGGTATGAGTTCAACAGTCTGCAAATATCAGCGTAGAAATTTACATGCTTATCCCCTGAGAAGTCTGTGCACATATGGTATTCTTTTTCAAATTATTTAATTAAAGCTCAAAAAGCACATGAAATCTGGAATGCTCACTTCCAAGAACACCTACCATATTAAATCAAGCTCCCCAGGTTGAAACATGGAGGGATTTAAAAAAATGCAATTTACTTTTCCTTTTTGTATTCTTCCCTCTCTCGCCCAGTTCCCTCACCTCTGGCAACAGTGAAAGACCTAAATTCTCTTTAGCAATTTACTCAATTGCACAAGTGAACCTGTGCAGAGATGAACTTCTGCAATACTGAAATAGGGAGGTTTCTACCTTACATGTTAACTATTTTTTTGTTTTGTTTTGATGTAGAGGTAGAAGTGAAGGTTTTTGTTGTCTGCAGAGTCTTGTTCATGTTGGTAAGTAGAAATTCTAAATTTTTAGGTCTCGATGTGCCTTGACAGCATTCCTTCTATATTTGTTTAGTACTTGGCAGTTGAGGAAATACACAGCAAGGGAAGACGGAGATTACCCACTCTAGGGTAGGAGGTTGGGAATTGCCTACTATATTCAGCTGCCACTGCTTGAAAAGAGATACTGAGCTTGCCAAAGCACACTGCCTATAATTATTAAACCTGTCCATTCAATTTCTGCTCTGAACAAATGGGGGGGAAAAAAAGACAAAATCAAAGAAAAACTCCAACCTGTGGTAATGAGATCATAACTATTTTTCAGAAAAATGTGATTTCCTTTGCCAAGATGCTTGCATTGGTACCTGAGTACATGGGGAAAACATCCTGGATTTTCACTGGGCTGTTCTCAAAGGAGCACGTGGAGCTGTTGCTGCCTTTGTAACGAGCACCCACAGCCTTCTGTGAGAAGGTTGTTTTACCAGAGCCCCTCTCTCTGCATCATAGACATGGCTGGCAGGTTACTGTACAGTCTATAGCCCTGTCTTATGGTGTGCTCTACCTGGTGGACTACTTCTGTAATAACAAAACCAGCCCACAAGGAAATGGGCTCGATTTCTCCCACTTCACATGTGGATTCTATAATTTCTACCTAGTGCTGGCTTTCATGCATGGTCAGAAAGGATCAATGTTTTTCAGCTCCAGCCTTTATAACTCAAGTGTGTTTTAAAGAGAAAAAATGGAGCCGTGTAGTCACATCTGCTCTCTTGCCAAAACTGCTCCTGAAGTTCATATGGACACGCCCAGCCTGGCTTGAAACAGATGATAATGTAACTTGCCAAGCCTTTGGCTCCCTGGGCAGCTGCAGAGCTTGGTAGCTTGCTGCCATGGCTGCCTGTCTGGCAGCGCTCCAAATGAGGGTCTAAACACCAGCTCCGTTATGGTACACACACTCTTTTGTCACAAGCAAGTAACAAAACCTCTAACTACATTTGTAGGGTTATATCCATAAATACAAGGAAATGGAAGTCACTGAAATCTTGCGTTTCCACGGAGGAATGAGGATACCTCATTCCCCCTGCCTTGTTTCCCTTCTCCAAATGTCCCTCTGGAAAAGATGCAGCTAATTGCAGCTTGTCAAATTACTGGGGAACTTTGAATAGCTTAGGTAATTAACAGAAGTTTCATTTTGATTACTTTGTGCAAGTTTTATACAGAAACGATGCTCTGAAGACTCGTTTTAGGGAGAACACTATTATATCAATGTAGGTGGAAATTTCTCTCTGAGACAGTAAGTTTTGGTTTCAGTGAGGAAAACTCCATGACAGCCTCTTCCAGCAGTGAGATCTGATGATTCTTAAAATAGGGGACCCTTAAAACTGGGACGTGAGAAGTAAATAATTACCTTCAGCTATAAACAGTGCTAATCGTAGAAGTAAAGGAACCATTAAAAGCTGTAAACAGAGGGTTCTACTACTTCTTTTCTGATTCTGTGTGCCGTAGCCAGACGGACCAATTTGGTTGAGGGAACCTGGCAATGAAAAATGCTGTTCTACAACATTCACCTGAAAGTGACAGCCCAAAGAACAAATAGGTTTGAACTTGCATCAACAGTCCTTGGATTATTTTCATGTGAATGGCAGAGTGAAATAATTTGTGATTGCAGATAATGCATGAAGCAATTACCAGAAATATGGTATTTTGGCCCAAGGAAATTCGTGTTCAGGCAATAATTTCAAATGTTTTAAATTCTACACTTCTGTAGTAGGTGACACAAAATCCTTTTTTAGCAATGACTATATCACTAAGTCTGTCCTTGCATGCCCTTCCTTGTTAGCTATTCAAGAATTAAAAAGATTTATTAACCTTGTCTTAGTTTCAGTAGCTTCTTTTTTTCTACTTTTTTAGTTTGCAGTGTTTGACATGGAAAATATTATGTTTTTTTAAACCAAGTCCCCCAAGTAATAAAGTACTTCATTTAAGAAATAAATAGGTGGCTTTACTCCTCTCACTTGGACATGGAGAAGTCTGTACAGCCACAGAAACCCCAGCATTTCCATTGTTGGCCAGCCTAGTCCAGCTACTAACAATGAAGCTGATAGTATTAAATATTACAGAGGTATAAGCAAGATATTTCAAGATGAAAAGGATAAAGCAATAAATTCTTTAATATACACTAAGAATAACGTGTGGATGATTATTCTGAATTAATTTTAAACCTATCCAATGGCTCTGTGAAAATTTGGCAATTTAAATTAATAGACTTTCACCAAGCCTTGAAAGAAATTCTAGTCCAAAGGGGTAGCATGTTTCCTTTGTAGCATGGAAAAAGGATATATCAAATTACTTTCTCTAAAAATCCATTATTATATATACTTACTGCATATCATATTTTTCATTTCTCTCTGTAAATCTTTACAGTTTGTCTTCTTTTGGGTAGTCTTCCAGTTTCTTTATCCTTTCAAAGCATATTTTCAGAACCCTTCCTATATCTACTTTTTTTTTTTAATAACACGAGAGATAAAACGTTCCATATACAACACTGAAAGAAAATAGAATAAAAATGTAAGTATTTTTTTTCTCATTCTCTGTGCTCTCTGCATTTTGCATCCTTTCATAGCTTCTGTGTTACACAGGTGATTCCCAGGTATTTATTTTTCTGACTACTACAACTTAAATTATGTACATAATATTTGAAGAAACTAGAATCAAAATGAAACAAGAACAGAAATTTAAATCAGAGGAATAAATAAAAGGAGCTGCAATAAATGACCAGAGGAAAAATAAAGAGATCAGCCAACAGAACCCAGGCTTTTCTATTATTAATACCTTCTGGAATAAAAATAAATTGGCTTTCAGGAGATATGCCTCAAAAAGTTTTAGCCGGTGTAAATCTTTGAGCCATTGCCTCCATTGGGATTGGGGAGCCTGTGCAGGGACATGCACTGGACACAGCCATTTCAGCAGTTTTTCCAGCCTGAAGAATGACATATCTGCAGGAGAGAAGCAAGCTGCAGTGTGTCAGTTTTCAGGGAGTGGAAAGCCAGGGGTGGCCTTTGCCTCAGATTAGTTTTTTACGTGACTAGAGGTGGCAGCAGTCTCTAGCAGCTGGAGGGAAGATGCCAGTGGAAAGCCTGGGTGGCATGGATTCACCTTCTCTGTCACCATAGGCAGCTTTGGAAAGCACCCAAATGTGGCTCAGGTACAATTGCAATGTTTTCTCTTGAAAGGAGTAAATGACAGTTCACATGCCTGAGGTTGTGGAGGTCTAATCAGTGCCGAGAGAGTGCAGCCACAGGCTACGTCCCCACCACCACCATCCCAGTGGTCACAGCTGTGACCCTCACCTCGGGGCACGGGTGGACCATGCCCACAGCTGTGTGTGGTGTGGTGCATATTGGTGTATGTCTGCACCATAGGGCACTCCTGAGGCATGTTCTCAGTGAGGCTGCAAGTGTAACCTTCAACATTGTCTGGAGTGCTTCCCTTCCTGGAAGTGTGGGCAACCCCTCATCCTGGGATGAGCCTGGCAGCCCCTACTTACCACGTTGATGATCTGGGGAGCTCACTGTGATCTGGAGTGCCCCTGCAGGGGGGCTTCATCAGGAAAGAAACTCTGTTTTAGGGTCAAAAATGTGAGGTGACTTATTTCAGTTTCAGCATCAGCCTCGGAGAAATGCAGTGAACTTGCCAAGGAGCACACAGGGCCTGTCACTTTTCTGCTGCCCCTGGGAGGGCACTTTGGGGTGGTGGGGGAGCTCCAGCAGTGCCAGGCCTTCTTTTCCAGTTCTGTTTGGGGCAAGGCTGGAATTGTGGGGTCGAGGGGAAACTCTGGTCCCTGAGGCAGGAGGCTGCCTTCAGCCTACAGAAAGGGAGGTACAACATGTGCCTACTGTGCCTGCAGCACATGGGAATGGAAATGTGGGAAATCACACATAGAATCACAGAATATCCTGAACTGAAAGGGCCACACAAGGACCATCAAGTACAACTCCTATGCCCACACAGGACACCCCAAGAGTCACATCATGCGCCTGAGAATATTGTCCAAACTCTGTCAGGCTTGGTGCCAATTGCCAATTGCCCGGCTCTTGTTCAGCTTGCCAGTCAGTGATCAGGACTCCCAGGTCCCTTTCCATGGAGCTGCTCTCCAGCTTCTTGTTCCCCAGTCTGTATGTACCTCAAGGCTTGCCCTGTAAAAAACTAATGCTCTTCCTACCCCAAATGGGACACTAGCATGAATTGTAACAACACATGCTATAATACAGCTGTCTGCCTCAAGCCTACATGGCATGCCTGGGTAGATGTTATTTCATGATAACCTGATACCATCTGTAAATTTTCTTTGGATAACAGGGTCAAGAAGCCGTTCTTCCAGCTGTGGATGAAGAGCTGAAAATATGTGCATATATTGCTTATGTGCTGTGGATGTGTTAAAGTGCTTTTTTCCCTCCCAGGAATGATGTAGCGTGACAGGGTGGGGATGTGATCAGTCACTGGTGTTACTGTTAGCTTTACAATAATGATGTTTTGATATTTGCTCTTAAACTCCATCACATATTTTTATTCCATCTTCAACAGGTGTTAATCTCTTTGCAGAAACAGCTGAGCATTTGGCTTTACTCAGCTGTTTCTAATCAGAGCCAAAGGCAGTCCTGAAGCAATCACAGTATTTTTCTTTTTAAATTGTCTATGCATATTTTAAAAGAAATACTGCATTTCTGTGTGTCTCTGGTTAAATACATGTCTTCCTCTGCCTCCATAATATGTGTTTAAAATAATGCAGAGCCAGCTGGAGCCCAGTTGTCCAATTTTGCTCTTTCAATACACACTGAAATGTCCAGGGGACAGGCACAAATTAGGGGAAGAGCCAGCCAGTGATTCTCCCCTTCATTCTGATTTGGTGCAGGGACCCAGTGCTCTGTAAGGTGGTTGGGATGGATGTGCAAAGTCCCTGAAAGATGAGATCATCTGTACAGTGGTGGTGGTGTCATTCACAAAGCAGGCAGCATCCCTGCCTTTAATAACTGGAGGTTAACATTCAGCAAACACCTCTAATATCCTTGAAAACTAATCACATGAAGAGCAAAGAGTATACTGCATTTCTGCCAAGCAATACCACCTGAACAGCAGCTCAGATGATGTCTGTGCCTTGCTGAGCTTGCAGCTGGCTTTGGGGGTGCCACTGCCTCCTCTCCCTGACCATGTGTTCATCAGAGACCACCTTCTGGTTTGGCCTTCTAGGCTTTGGCCTCTAGAAGAAATTTCACCAGGCTGAACCATGTTTATTGTCAGTGTGCTGAATGAGTTTTGGCCCTTGATGTGACTAACAATGAATGTTTTTCATAAGTCCCATCAGACATTCTGGTCCATCATGGACTTGCATATGAAGTTTCTGCATTTCAGAACCATGTTGTTACAACAACGCCACCTGCTCTAGAAGAGGGGTATTTGACTATCTGTAAATCTCATATTGCTTTACAAAGAAAATTCCAGAACATAAATCCTGGAAATTCACAGTAAATGTTAAACCTGGAAGAAATCCAAACACTTACTGGTATTAAAATGCGTATACCCAAGAAACGCTATTAATTTAGTTTCCAAGGCAGAGAATGCTGGTAAGCAGTCAGCTAGGCATTCCCTTCTATTGATCCCTTCTATTGATCAGGAAGTATCTCTGCAGAAAAAAACTGGAACAAGGCTGTCTCAATGAAATGGTTTGTGGTCCTGGCAAACCAGATCCTCACTTCTCTCTCTTTCTCTCTGTAGGTGCTCTGTTCCTGCCATCTGAAATTCTTTTTTTCTTTCTTTCCTTAATGTTGTAACCCAGAGCCAGCTCTGGTGTCTGCAGAGCCCTTGAGCTGTCCACAAAGAGCTGATGAGAAGGAGGAAGCAGTGACCAGGGTGCACATCTGGCACTGCTGGATCACTCTGCCCTCAGGCGTGAGGGAATTTCCCTGTCATTCCCCCTTACCAGGTGTCCTACATATAAAAAAATAGCCTCCAGAAAATCACAATAGTAAAAGGTGTTGTATATGTGTTACTTCTCAGTGTGGCAGGCTGGTCACAGATGGAGGATGTACTGGAGCCCTGAAAATGTCCTAATAATGGCTACAACTTCTCCACATCTAGGGGCTTTTTTTTATACCAAAATGACATGGATATAGTCAAAACCCCTATATTTTTTAACTTTTATTTGACATATTTTAGAATCGTATAATCTTTGTGTTCTACATTGTGTTATGTTACAGATATACAGTATTGTTAAATAAGTCTATTTTAATTTTTGCTACATTTTGTCATACAAAAGAATGGGGTTGTTTCATGTGAAGTGCAAGAAGGGGGCAGGGGAAGTATAAAATACTCTCAGAAAGTCCTGAGAAGCAACTTAGGTGTCAAGACAAAAGACCTAATAAGTCTTGCTGTTAGAGCAGCAAATTTGGTGGGCTGTGCTAGAAGGGTTGCTCAAGGGTTAGGGAATCAGTGCATTCGGTATCAGCACTGGAGGAGTCTGAGCTAATGTGGAACAAGCTGGTAGTTTGCTGCAAAGATGACAGGCTCCGTGTGGCAGTGTGGGAAGTACAGACCTTTGGGCAGGGCTTGTTTGTCCTTGACTGTGAGATCTGCCCTCACCTGCTCTCCATGCATCCTCATTTACTCATGAGGATCATACTTACTAAGTCATTAAGTAAGATTTTGAAGGAGCAGGGAGAGAATGAAAATTGTAAGTTTTTGACAAATGCAGGAAACAAAGAACACGACTGGGAAAGCTTAAAAAAAATAAATATCTGCTTGTTTTCTTCTTTAAGAATTAAACTGGCCAGTCTAATTATTTTGCTTTATCAGTTTGTAGATATTGAACAAATAGGTAAGAAATTAAAAGATGTCTTTCCAATCAAGGCTTTTTCAGCAGTATTAAAACTAAAGTTACTTCTGATCAAGTGCCAAAAGAAACATGTTACTTACTGTATGCTGTCAGAAAGAGAATTACCCGATTCTTATTTCTCCTCAGATATTGTACTTGCATATGCTACAAAAAGAAGCAAGATTTGAACACTGTGCAGAACACACAGGGTTACTAGTCTACAATAGGCAGACCATTGGACAAATCAATATCTGAATTTCTATTTGCTTTTTCCTCCTTCCCAGATCAAATACAGCTATTAATTAGTGTTATTCGTGGTGGTGCTGCCCTTTGCAAAATATACTCATTAAAAATGCTTCTTGGCTTAAATGGTGCTTCATAAGTTGTTCTCAACTGCAGTTTACAAATGAGAGTTTGAAGAAAAAGTACATAATGTCCAAGAGGCAATCAGAAAATAATAAATAGGAAAAGATTTACTTGTAGAACGTGTGTAGCACAGTAACATTATTATGCTTCAAGCCTAAACAATAAAGTGAAGAAAATCATTAAGTATCTATTAGGATTACCTACAGCAGCTCTAAAGAGTTGGATACCTTATTTAAAAAAACAGCATTATAAAACCACACCAAATTCCCCATCTCAGACTGAAGTTCATTATGGACCTTTTTGCCCACACCCATCTGTGAGTTAAAAAGAGGCCTTACTACACAGCCCTTTGTGCTGGAGAACGCTGGTCATGGTCATGCAACACCTCAGAAATGGGGCCGGGGGCAAATTCCCTGAAATCTGTTTCTTTACTGCTTGAGCAGCTGTCTCAGGATGGCTAGACACAATGAAATGCTGTACATAATTATTTTATCCATGGCTGAATGATGGCCAGCTTTGCTGGAAAGCCAACAGCTGTTTAATGGTGTATGTTCACATGCTGTACCAGTTTATCGAGGGAAGGGATAAATACATAATCCAGCTGATGTCTTGGGTCACAGTTGAGTAACCCAATTTGGAAGTAGGTCAGAACAAAGAAGGCATCCTGATGGTTTCATTTTTACCATAAAGGCTTTAGTAGCACCACGGATGCTCAGGTAATGCCTTTCACCCTGGTGGTTTCTGAGGAGTGCAGTGTCTCAGAGCAGTATTGTGCTGAGCACTTGGCATGGGGCAGTTTAACAGCTATGACACTCCTCTGAGTATTCTTTTGAGACTCAAACATTTAATATGTAATGTCTTGCACTGTATTTGCATTCTTAGCAAGGATCATTGCTCTATGTTTTCATAGTAAAATATGTATTCCCCAAATCTGGTCAGTGCTAAAGAGTTTATTAAATGTTTCCCTGTTGGTCCTCCCAGGAAGTCCTGGAAGGGATCTGAGTGAGTCATATCTACAGTCATCTTACAGGCTGCTCTCTGTGTGAGATTCCAGAAGGGACAGGGGCTGAGCCTCTTCCCCAGCTCCCAGAGGCAGGATGGAGAGGATGAGTAGGGCTGTCTGTTGACCTGTGGCTGCCACGTCACTGAGGCTGGATGCCACCCCATTCCCTGGGAAAGAGGCCAGTGGTGGGCACAGCCACTTGCATGCCCCACAGCACAGTGTGGGGTTTAGGACTGCAGCTACTTTTTGGAGGCCTGTTTTGTTCTGATAATGCAATTATTTGCCTTTCCTAAATTCAGCCTTGTATTCATTCATATATCAAATCCATTTCTTATGAACTGTATCTTAAATGATGCACTTAAAAAAACCACAGTTCTCTCTCCTCAAGAGCTTGAACTCCTTATGGCAGCTGATATGGTCCAATGCTGACATGCTCCTCCTTCCCTTCTCCTGGTGTTGCATTTGGTTGTCAAAGCAAAGCATAGAAAGGCAGCCAGGGTTTGAATCCTTTTAACAATGTGATAGATACTACTTCTAACAAAATTTACTATGTTAGTAGAGCCTAGAGGAAGGAAAAACCTGACTTTCTTCTGTCTCTTCTCTTTTATTGCTACCTGTCCTGTCTCAAATTTCCTTCCAAAGTCTAGGGGTTTGGATTATACTCCTGTCCTTCCGTCCCAGAAGGTTCTGGCTTTGCGGAAGGAAACTAATTTCAGGAACCTGTATGTGTGTTTCATTTACAAGGTGCAATGAGATCTATCAGTTTCTGATTCACGCTGTCAGATAGGGTCAAGTCCTTAACATGACAGATGAGTAGGGCAAAAGCAGGCTGCTTGAAGCTTATTAATTAATCTTCAACAAACGAATCTTCCAGAATAAAAATCCCAAAACCTGCTATTCATAGAGTAAGAGTCATATACCCAGAAAGTAGTGAAAAGACACCTTCCAAAATTGCCATGGAAATGTTGCACCTGGTGATAAAGAGACTGTGTTTCTCATAAGCTATTTTTTTGAATTGGAACTAAGAAACTTTATATTAAAGCAACTTCAAGGCTAATATAAAACCTTGACTCATCTGTTCTCAGGAATATCTTTGAAAAATATTGGCATCTTGATAATTTCCCGTTTTGCTTACTATCAGCTAACACTTCTTTATCAGAGTGTTATCAGTGTGAATAAAATGTCTTTCCTTTGAGAGAAATGGTTTAAAAATTATGATTAGTGGTTTATTGTGACAAAAATAGGAAAATACAATCTTCAGCTTTATCATTAAAGAAAAAAAAAAATCACGGAATTTAAAGGATATATTACTCTCAAAAGAAAGTGTTGGGATAAATGGGAAAAATAGTCCATAATTTGCAAAAGGAACATTTGAGGTCTTCCAGTGTTTTACAATAATTATGAAAAATACTTCAAAATAATTTATCCTCTTATATTCTGTAGTGTGGGGTACTTCTTAGCTCTCTACTCCTGGTCCAGGATCCTGGATGAGAGGAAATGTGAAAATACAGGTTGTGTTTATCAGCAGACAAACCTGAGAAATTTGTCACCTGAGCAATGAATTACCTAAAAAGAATTGACTAAGATGGTGTAGGACACTGCAAATGTGCATGCTGCTGTAGAGCTTCATGTCAATAGAGGTATTGGGCTGCTTATAATTGGATGTTGTATTTCTGTAAGGGCCTGGGAAGGCAGATCTTGTATTGAGATTGAACTCCTTTACATTAACATAAAAATGTATGACTTTTGATCTCTTTCATGTGGCATACAGAAGCATTTTCACAAAACCCAGAATCCAGTCACTGAATCACAGTAGAAAATAATTAGAAACGGAAATGCCCTGCTGGGTTATTGAGTTCTTTCCTCTTAAAATGCAAATATATTTCCTGTGATACATAATTTTTCTTGTGAAGTTCACTCTTGAATCATGCCTCATGACCATTTCATCATTTTCCTGTGCATATCGTCCCACAGATTCAACTATTAAGTGCCTCACTTACGTCTCATTAATCTTGGTTTTACCTCTTGACTGTATCCTTGTTATCATGTTCTCTAAGAATTAAGGAGAGCCGTGGGAAAATCTGTTTGCTTGAAATGACATTTAGATTTCTCCAAAACTGCAAATGTAACATTTTTGAGGTTCAAATATGTTTTGCTAACCTTTCACGTTTGTTCATCCTTTGAATTTTTTTCATTTTTGATCAGGACAAGAATCTGAAATAGCAAAATACATCAAGGAAATTATTCCTATGGTATTTTGGGACAGAAAGAAAATTAGCATCTCATAAAGCCTCCCTTCTGTCTAGGTACTTTTTGAGAACCAGAAGGAAAATTAATTAATTTTGTGTTCTCCTGAATACCCGTGAAATTATCCCAAGTAGTGTTTCATTTGGTGGGCTGTTTCCCATATGGTGGACATTAAATATGACCTATTCTTCAGAGCAAGCCTGAAAAATAGAAATAAGAAATATACATATTTAATCACAGACATTACAAGTTTTCAACATAAACTTTATCCTCTTAGTTTGGAGATCCTAATTTGACAGCATTCTTGGAGAATGATGATCTACTAATATTCCTGGATACAGGTAGAGAATGAGCTAGAAAATTACTGGTGTGCATTCTTGTTAATTTCATAAAGTATTTTAAAGCTTGTTCAGTGCAAAGTATCTGTAGCCCTATAAGTCTGTTACCTTAATAAGGGTGAGTGACTGAGCCATGGCTCAGGAAAGGAAGTCCCTAAGGTGCAGACAGGCACAGGAGTCATCACCAGGACCTGAGAGAAGGTTCAGACAGACCTTGCTATGGATACCTGTTCCAGTGGCATCCAGGAAGATATTGTTGGGACCACTCACCAAGTCATGCGGTTAGTAAAAGTCAGCAAAAGCAGGGGTGTGCCCTGCAAGAGGATTGCCCATAGAGAGCAGAAGAGGACTCTTGCTGACTGCTTCATACTCATTATGAAAAATATGACTTTACTTAGAAATCCCAATGGCTCTTCTGTAGGCAAAACACTACTTCAGGTCTGAGTAGTGATTCAGGTCCTGTCTCTGAATTATTCATCAGTGCTAGCTTTATTTCTCCAGATCCCTGTGAATATTTTGTGATCCTGGGAAAGTCTGATTTGATATGCTAAAGTCCTGCCTAACCCTCTGTGCAGGGGGCTACGTTTCATCTCCTCTTGTCCTGAATGCAGCAGCTCACCAAGGAAGTGTTGGGACACCAATTTTTTGTCCCTTTGTCCAGCCACACATGATAGTGAATCAGATAAAATTTAATGGAGGTGATAATTGCTTTTTCCAGTCACTGTATTTTTCTTTTTAATTTCATTGTTGGCTAATGATCTGTCTTTTTTTATCTCGCATGTCTACAGGGCTGAAGAACAGCTCCTCAAATTGCTCCCAGGTGAGTACATCTGCAAGTGGCTACTTCCTAGGCATTTTATGATACTCCACAACTAATTAAATCTATTTCAGGAGATGTAAATCAGGAAGGACTTTTTCTTATCTGGCACTTTAAAGCTGCATATCTGAAAACTTTCTACAAACAGCAAGGAAATGCCTTTATCCCTTTGTGATCAATGAAGCTTCTTTTTTGATGATTTTTTTTGGTTTGTAGCTCAGGTGTGTGCCTTGTAGACCAGACTGACATTGCTATTCTTGGCCTTGCTCACAGGGACTGTCTTTATCCATGTTTTGGACACTTCTGGCTTGTGGACAGTCTCTGCAAGCAGCAGAGATTTTCATTATTAGGTATAATTTTCAGCTGGGAGCACAGAGCTATTGCATGGCACAGAAAATCTGTCAGACAGCTTGAGGTTCTGACTCAGGTGGTGCTTGACCATGACAGCTTTGCTTTTGGTCTGAGCCCTGTCCCTGTCTAGAAAATATATAAAGACATAATAGCTGAAAAGCGATACTTTTGAAATTATACAAAATGGACTTCTACTTGCAGGTTCAAAGATGACAAAGTGTTCTCTGGTCCAGTAGTGGCTTTGACAGTTTTTGTGAAGAAAACACCTTGTTAGGGGCCGTGGCTTTCTTTTTTCAGTGTTGTCCTGGCCGAGAGAGGGGAAATGGCAAACAGAACAGGTGGAGTTCATATCTTGACAAAACTATTCCTACCTTCCCCATTTCCTGTGTTCCCTGTCTTCGGATGGATGGGATGCCATACCACTCGTGCATCATTTACGGGCCCTCAGTAAGGTAGCATAACCCCATGTGGGTTTTATGGAATATGGAAGGCTTATGTAAGTGTCAAAAAGATAACTTCTCCAAAATGTGTGTCCCACATGTCCCAACATGTCTTCTACCAATATTTGGCATTCATGTACAGATAGAGTCTCTCTTTTGTACTTGAGCACTTCAAGCTCAGGCATCTAAATGAGATGGGTGTTCTCATTAGATAATGGATGCTTTTGTGTGTTTGCAGAAACACAGTGGAAGGTTGCATTCTTTTCTTAGTCAAACATCTGAAGGTGGAGAAATGAAATGCAAATTATTACCTACATCTTTTCTGTCTTTGTATGTCTAGAAAACTAATTGTGGGAGCATTCACTTTGACAATGAGCTATAAACATTAATTAATTAATTAATTAATTAATTCTGGTTAATAAAAAGTAAGGAAGCTTGGGATATCAGAAGTAGAGAGACCAGACAATGGCAGCCTGACTAGGGAAGAGAAAGAGCTGATGTTAAAACGAGGAAAATTGCCTTTGCCTTCTAACTTAACCAAGGGGAAACCTTGTTCATCAGTATTTGCAAGTAGTAAGTCCATTATGTATACAGCTTATATTGGTTTACTGCTGTTTTCTTCCAGTACTTTCCGTTCTGACAAAAGCTACCGATGCATAACCACAAAGTTGAAAGTTCTGCAGTTTTCAAAACTATAATTTGCTTCAAACCTTTTTCTGCAGGGCAGAGACATTTTCTTTCTTCTCTGACTTGTTACAATGTCTAGCATCCCCTTGGTCCTGACAGTACAAATGTTAGTGGAACCACACCGAAGAGTGGATCAATGAGATGAGAAATCATTGTGGGCAAACCCGGTCAGGACTTCTCTGGTGACCCCCAAATGAGGGTAATTAATTTTTGCAGAATCACCCAATAGGGGTGATCCTGCTGAAACTAATGGGGAAGACAGGTTTTAATTATGAAACCATCCAGGAATACAGTGAAGCAACAGATCAGGTGGAGATGACAGAGAAGAGTTGGTGACTTTTCTTCAGAAGAAACAGACAGCAAAAGAGAGGATCTGGGGTTAATTAAATCCTAACTAGCAGGCTGCGAGTGCTAGGAAGGGAGGAAAGCATAGAGCTTCTGGCTCCTTGGGGTAGGAAAGAGAAAAAGCAGAAAAATGGAGACCACACGTGGGCAGGAAGCTGGATTCAGCCAAATCAGAGGCTGTCTTGCTCAGGGCCCTCAGGAAGCAAATCTGGGTAAGAGGAGCTGAGGTGAGTTGTGTGTTGCTGACAAAAACAGTATGAAAAGCACAGGTATAAACCCTCCCTGTGCTAGGACAGTGAGGAAGGGTAGTGAGAGACCCACTGGCTGAATCACCACCTTCTCACTAACCCAAGCCAAAGAAACATTTGTACAGAAATTAGAAATTAGGTTGACTTAGATTAGCATGAATATAATAAGTTATTACAGACAAAATAAGAAGGCTCTACTGTATGATTTGATGGTAATAAAGACTGCTTTGAAAATGAGCAAAAATAGGATGTGTATAAACCACACTAGAAGGAAAATTATTGTACTTGCCTTACCCTGTCATTTGATTATTTTTTCTGTTGTTCTGGAGTGTTTCCTGAACTTGTTTTTTACCTTCTCATATCCCTACCCTTTTTTAAAAAAGGAACATTTCCTGTCATATTACTATATTAGTTCTGGAACAATGGGACAGACTTTGCTACAATGAAGAGGGAAAAAGAGTCCAAAAATGAGAAAAACAGTGAGAAAAAAACAGAATTCCTAGTTTAAAATCTCAGAGAAAATTGGGTGATTTAAATTAAGAAGCACTGGCAAAAGCAAGGCTCCCTTAAAATGTACCCTCTGTAGGGGTGAAATGTGCAGTTTGCCCTTATAAAATTTACAAATTCCCCAGAGCAAAGCAAGCACCTGACGTGCAGATATATCTGAACAGCTTAAAACTCCTTGCTGTAGCAAAAGCCTGGGGCAGAGCAAAACCTTAAAATGTACTCTTAAGGTAAATACATGAGAGAAGGGATGAGAAAAGATGTGCTTCAAGAAACTTCTGTCTCAACTGGAGTTGACCCCTGAGCAAATACCAGGGTTTCATAACCCTATTGCCCAGCCATCTGAGTGAGCTGTTCCATCACCGGGCCTGTACAGGAATTCAATTCAACCTGAGTTTAATTTTCCCTAAAAGCAGGTCTTGGGACTTCCTACCTATTATCTGTGACCTCCTTTGTAGTTTTCGACTACTCTCTGGTTATCTTACTTTTGCTTAACCCTCTACTACATCCTTTTTTCTGCAGACTTGCCTTCACCCCTTTCCTGCTGTAATGACTGTCTCTGTGCTATGCCTACTTATTTTTTGTCATTGAATTGCCTGGACTGGTCTCTCCTAGATGCCTCTTTTCTTAGAATTATATGTTTTCTTCTTTCATCCTTCATCTTAGGTACAGCTTAGAGTTCTTTTCTTCTAAGTAGGTGCTTAGCAGGTAAAGTTCAGTAGCTAAAGTTGAGACCCTGTGAAGAGAGGATTGATTCTTACCATTGCAGTCAGCTTTTTAGTGGGAGAACTTCAGCTGGTTTCTTATATCCTTCATTGTTCAGAAATAGGGCAGGTTCTCACTTCATGCACATGTATTTAAAGTCAGCATAGAGACTTGCATCCTAGTCAGTAATGATGCTTCAAAACTTTTCCTGCTATATCCATTACCAGATCATATTTTTTTAAAGTGTTCCGGGTGGAATGTGTATTCTATAAATTTTTTTTTGTAGTTTATTGGTTTCTGTGTAAAACAATCTATTCATGGTATTTGAAGAATTTGGGGACTGAGAAAATTTTAAACTATTGTCACATCAATGGCAATTAAAGTGAAGCAGAAGCTGTGATCAAGAGTCCTTATCCTGTTTTTTATTTCAACAAGAGAATTTAAAAAATGCCTGCAAGTGCAAGCTGAGTGTTGCACTTCCCTTTCTTAAGAAGCTCCCTTTCTTAAGTCTTCAGAGTTGCTAATTATTTCTCTCTAGTATTATGTGTAATTTATTTGTCATTTATGTGTTCACTGTTCTACCTATGTGGGGAGGGGAGGAAAACCTCATCAGATGAGTCACAAACCCTGAAAACGTAACAGTGATTTGAGTTAGGGCAAAGGCTTCCCTGAAATGCATCCTCTCCTGCTCCTTCAAGCACCTCGTTGCTTGCTCATTATTGGAAGCCTGCAAGTATGTGATATTTGCATAAAGCACAGATGGTTGTGAAACCTGCATTCTGCTGTACATTCGTTTACATCAATATGATGTTCGTATCCTTATAGCAGCCTTTCAGTACCTGAAGGGGACCTACAAGAAAGTCAGAAGGGGCCATTTTACAGGGGCATGCAGTTACAGGACAAAAGGGAATGACTTCAAACTGAGAAAAGGAAGGTTTAGGTTAGATACCAGTAAGAAATTCTTTGCTGTGAGGGTGGTGAGGCACTGGAACAGGGTGCTCAGAGAAGCTGTGGATGCCCCATCCCTGGAAGTGTTCAAGGCCAGACTGGATGGGACTTTGAGCAACCTGGTCTACTGGAAGGTGTCCCTGCCCATGGCTGGGGGATTATAAAGTTTTGATCATTATGGTCCTTTCCAACCCAAACCATTCTACGACTGTATTTGTGATGATTCTATTTGTGTCATTCTTGTCTGGGGTAGTAAAGGTGTCTGGAAAGAAAACTAGAGGGGAAAAACTGGGCAAGGAGAGTGCTACCTGATGACCCATTAATGATCTGATTATTCTTGGCTAAAGTCAGAAGATGAAAGGAAAATAATGAAACTTTTTTTTCTTTTCTCAGGGGCTATCTACCAGGAAGTTATGTGACTTCAGTTCATGCTTGTAGTATTACAGTGACATGACTGTCCTTGAAGGAACCTTGTTACATGGTTTCTTATAACATTTGCATTTATATATTTCTCTTGAAGTGTTTATTGAAATTATGAAACCATAAAACTAATTTTAAAATGTATATTTAAAGGAAAAATAAATATAAACATTAAAAATCAGTTTCAATTTCAATTCTTGAGCTTTTTATTTGAATTTTTTTTCCTTTTAAAAATATGCTTGTATCTTGATCAGAATGTATTTACTTTTTTTGTCTAAGCCTTTATCAATATTAGAGAAAAACAGATCTACAAATTGCTCGTATAACAATAAGAGTAAATTTCTCCATCTTACTCAGGACCCCAGTTGGTTTGCCAGTGCTTTCATCAGATGATGGAACAAAAGTTATATTTTTATGTTTCATTAAAGTAAGAATAATTCTGAGTTTGAGCTCAATAATAAGTGAAACACAAACATTTTAAGAAGAATTTGCTATCTCTAGAGCAGCAAGAGGGCCAAAAGGCAGGAGGTGAGAGTGAGTAAAATTGCAGAAACTCTTCATTGCAAAGGATGCTTCTACCCCAAACCCTTGAGGCTCATTACTACTCATCTTAGCACTCAGGATGGCAAAAATCTGCCAAAATCTCTTGGTTTGATGAAAAATCACACCTTGCAGCACTCTCACTTTTCTGCCCTACCTAGTCCTGCTCTGAAACCATTAGTTGCCCCTAAATGTATCTCCAGTGTATATTGTTTCCTACCCCTGTCAGATGCATTTCCTCTCTACCTCATGTGGTCTAATGCATTCTACTTTTTGTGCCTGTCTCTGTTGTTTCCCCTCTGACCTCTCAGGTGCTTCCTCTCTCCTGCTGCTGGCAGGACAGAGTGCTTTTGGCAGCATTTTTGGGCTGTCTCCTTGTGTAACACCCCACTTCCCAATGCCTCCAACCTCCAGCACCTCTGTTAACCTTTCCTGACAAGACTGGCTTCCTGTGCCTCTCCTTCATTAAATGACTCTTATGGAGGGAAGGGATAGGGACATTTATTTCCCTCTGCTGTCAAGCCTGTTGCTGCCTCTGTGAGCCTTTGGAGATTGGAGAGGCAAAATCATCCCCCTCCTCTTTGGGGTGACTGGGTCCCCCTTAATATTCTTTCAGTTTATCTGTGATCCTTGCTCCTTGGGTCCTCTAAACATTAAAGTAATTTGTGGTGTTTCTTGGGGGATCCCAGGATATTCTTAGAATGGAAACACTAAAGATTTTGCACAAAAACTATTGAAAAGCCCATGGGATTCCTTTTGTTCTTTGAAAGCTTTCAAGATCTGGCCCTACATTTGCCAAATATTTGGGATTAAGTTGTTTGCAATGTCATGCTGTATCCTCTGGAATGCATGTCTTCAAAAATGTGTACCATATTGTTCATTATAGAGAAAAAAAAATCTACTGAAAGGAACTTCATTCAAATTTGTGTGCAAGGGGAATTACTACCAAAGTCTTTGGAAGTCAGCCTAGAGTGAGGATAATTTCCACATTTTTGTTAATTGCCTTTCCCTTTTCTATACACTTTGCTAATTTCTTACACGTGCTTTTCCCCCCCCAACATTGATAATTTTCTCAAAACTTGGTTAAATGATAATACTTCTATGGGCAATTTAACCACATTATTTTAGATGAAATTAGAATTTACTGTCTAGCCTAATACTGTGCTAAGACAAAAAAAATAAAAGAAATACTTAAGCATCCTGTTAGTAATGGGGAAACTAATTTCATCTCAGCTGCAGTAACATTTTGAAGAAATTTTTTTTCTTTCATGGAATTTAAAACATGGAAAATCAGGATCTAGGTTTCACTTTCTTTAAATGAGACCAGTGTAGTAACTCAGACACTATCTGGTGTAATTGAGAGAAGAATCTGTTCCTTGTATTTCAGCTGAATTGTGCCCTCACAAATAAAAATGGAAATAAATGAGAAAAACAGACTCAATTTACTAACAATCTGCATGACACAATCTCCATAAATTGTGCTAATAGAGCAATTTATAAAAATTGTGGTAGTATATTAAGGAGAGCAATTTACAAAATCCTTTTAGAATAATAAGCTAAGAATTGCTGGTAATGCATCTATATTTTCAAATGTTGTTTATGTATAAAACAAATTGACTGTCTGTTCTTGTTTATTCTATGTTATGCTAATACCAAGTATAGACAAGTGCGAATAATGAAATACTTAGATTTTTGTTTATCTTCAGATTTCATTGATGGTCAACAAATATTTTAGATGCATCACACTTTTTTATGAGAAAAAGATTTCTCAGCTGGACTTGCTGGGTTTTTTGTTTATGAATTACTGAAAAATATTTTTCTGAAACTGTTTATCTTGTCACTCTGACGTAAAGCTCAGCATATGAAATTAATACATTAGGATTCCAGTAAGCCACTCTCAGCTAAATGAAATGCTTCAAAATCCATTTGGAGTTTAATTTTCACTCCCAATGTAAGAATGAAGATTTAACAGTGAAGTTTTACATGGCTGATACTGTGTAAGGATTTAAGACAAATCCTTAACAGACAAAATAATGGAAAGACTGAAAGATGTGGTGCTTTATCCCTGATCATGGAAGGATTGATCCTGCCCTGCAGTTGCTCAGCTCCTGGAGGTGAACTGCTCTGAAGAATGGCTGCATTGTCCCAGGTTGTTAGGAGAAGCAGGATGACATGAAGTCCTGAAGGTAACTGGGTTTGTACCCCAAGTGCAGGGGACTCCCCTTGGCTGAACATAGAGCTTGAAGAGCTGGGTTTGTCCTGCCAACCTTCTGCTGCCTCTTCCTCACTCACTTTCTTCTCCTGTAGCACTTTGCTGCAGTGTGTGGTGTCCCTCAGCTATGCAAAACAAGCTGAAACCTCTGGCTAAAGCTGGCCAGATAGGACTGCAAAGTGCTGTGCAAGGATAAAGCCAGGATGAGGTGGTGGTGGGAACAACTCCACCTGCTACTTTCAAGGCATCAGTGTATATGGAATGGTCCCCCAGGGCTTGTGTACAGGTTTTCCCCCTTGCTGAGCTCCAGGATGCCAAAAGCTCACCCCAAGCAAGGACAACCCCATGGCTTGGGTGAGTTAGGGTGAGTCAGGAGCTGAAGACAGGTTTGGACTTGTTTAAAGAAAAAATGTATATGCAGTTGTGGGATTTTCTTTCATGTTGTTTTATCTGGCAAAGGCACATGGCACTTCAGAAGAGCAAAAGTAGGAATTGAGGTGGGTCAGTGTGTGCACATATGGAGGTTATAAACATGATGACCTGCTCCAGGGGTGGGGTTGATGGTTTACTGCTTCCCATCTCTGACACATCAGATGGTGGAAACAAGTCTGAAGCTGCAAAAAGGCCCTCAGGCAGTGCCTTGCACCTCTCTGCAGGGAAACAGAGTGTACAAACTCTCTGCTTCTGGGTACAGTCTAACTTGCTCTTTAACATCCCCTCCTGGAGGGGACTGCTGGGACTGCTCAGCGCTTCCCATTGTCCGCACATTCTGCTGCCACAAAGACAGATAATTTAGCTAGAGCCCTGGGGCACAGAGCAGAGATTCACTGCATGATTCTTAGTTGCTTTGTGGTGGCTTACTCACCTTTAAGGAACCCTAAATCTGCTTAAAACTGTGCAAGGGATTTTTTTAATAATAGCATAATGTTGAAATACTATTGGAGTAGTATTTTCCTTCTCACTATTTGAAAGAGGTCTATACCTAGCTCTGCCACTATTGAACACCTCAGTTTTCAGCAGAAAATTTAATTTCATTCTCTTTAAAAGGTATCATTCAGTTTACTTTAAGGAAGTGGAAGATTAGCCGAACAGTCCCTCTATATTCAGGAGAGTGAGGACGGATATATTTGCATATTCTTTTAAAACACTGCTGAGAGTGAATGTTTCAAGATAACATTTTTAATAGAAGTTAGAATAATTTGTAAGCCTGCACATATGCCTGAAAGAAATCTTAGTAGACAGTGACATGAAGAAATACACAGACATAAAACTTGAAATATTTTCAATACATATTATTTGACTTTTTAGTTTGTTAAACTTTGAAAAAGTGTTTTTGAACACTGAACAATTCCAATTTATCAGTTAATTACCTCTATGCATACAAGCACATGTACTCCAGCAACATCAATTTTTGTGCCAATAAAGTGTCCATACACTTTTAATACCATCTTTGTTTTCCCACTGTCTGCAACCTTATTTTATTTTGATTCCTTTCTTCTCTTGCACTTCAGTTGTTTAAGAGATTTCTGGGATGTTTGGTTGCCTGCTGTCACCACCTGCTCCTGACAATGACTGATAAGTGGATATCCCTCCAGTCAATTCTTTCTCTGTGCTGAGTGGTGCAAGATGGGGGAGCAGGAATCGGAGTCCATGCACAGTATGCACACAGTGACGTGGGCTCCAGCCAAAGGGCCTGACAGAGAATGAGGAGATGGAGATAGAGTGGGATTTTCTTATTTATTAAATGCAAGATGCTATCATAACTTCAAAGAAAGCATAAATATATGGCAAAGACCAGAGTTTTCAAACAAAAAACTCCTAAGACTTGTCTGAGTCTTTGGCTGCCAAACCTTCTACTGAAAAAAACACTGTGTACATCACATGTTCAGTCAGTGTATTCATTTGAGAAATTATACAGTTAGGAGTTTATTTTCTCTGTGGTGAGAGTTATAGAATGGTCTGACTATTATGGAAGTATCTGGTAGAGGAAGGCACACTGTTCCTTATCACTGAGCTTTTTAAGCTAGTTAATGGGCAAAGGTGTCTAACAGCCCAAAAACCTTGGGTATTATAAATTGTGGAAATTATAATTAATAATCTGTGTGTCAGATTACTGTAAATTCTCAAGTTGCCATGAAACTCATGTCAAAGTAGTTGTCTGAAACAAGTGGTGGCTGTGGGTAGTTGTCTTAGCATGTCCACAGGCTACAGAAGAAGTAACATGAGGAGAATGCATCCTTTTTCTATAATTGTTTGGGGGAAAAGATGGGCATAAGAATCTGAGTTCTTGGGCTTTGTGTGGAAATGGACATACGCTGGCAAAATTCAAGAAAGAGAATACTAATCAGGACTAAAGTATTGTATTTGAGGTCCACAGATTTGGTTCATAAACTCTGTAGGAAATTGAGGTGCTTGTGACAAATCTCTTTGTGATTGATGGTATTTAATAGAAGTCTTTGTGGGTAAAGTTTTTGTATCTGCAAACCAAATTGCTGATAAAGCTACATCTTTGCATGTAATCTAGAAAATGTATCGGATGGCACTGGAATACCTATTTTGCCATTTGGGTAGACAGCAGAATATTGAGCAAACAGCACTCAGCCAGAAGGCAAAGTGCTTATTTCCTATGGATTGCCTAAACTGAAGGAATAACTGTTTGTAATTGCTGGGTTGAACATGTTCTTTCAGCTGGGAATAGATTTTGGTCTCAAATTATCCTGAAAGCACTAGATGAAGAGGCAGATTCTTTCACTGGCATAGCACTACAGTAGTCAGGGCACACACATTTTCTGGCTAGCTAGCAGGACATCTATATCAACTCAGAATCTCATACTCACTGTAAAAACATCCCAGCAATTTGTTGGCTCTTTCTATATGAACTATTTACTCTTGAAAGAGGCCTGGAAATCAGGCAACCACAAGATATTAACCATACCGAAAGTTAATAGTTGTTTCAAGTGGCTCAGGTGTCGCCACTTTTAGGGGACAATGGACATTTTTTATAATGTCTTTTAAGGAAAATATTTGATTCAGTTCAAATAATTTTAATGGGTGGGACAGAGAGAACTGGTAGATGGTGTGTCAGTGAGTAGTTATAGAGAGAGTGACTCATGTTGTGGAAGCATCACCAGGTACATGAGAAATGCAACCTTCAGTCTGGGTGTTCAGAGAGCAGGATAATGTTACAAGGGGACAAAGAGTGTCACCCTGACAACTCAGCTTCTGAGCTTGCTAACATGGTTTTCTAAAGACTTTCCCAGGACAGTAACTGTAAACATAGATATGTGTGCGTTCTTTCTGTTACACGTCTTGTGATGGACATCTCTCATGGCCAGTGCAGTGGGAAAGTGTTATCCTGACCATCCAATCCCTGGCCATGGTCAGAAGCCTATAAATCCTGGGAGGAAAAATAAACTTTCTCTTCCTTTCACCACACCTCGAGCTGTGTCCGTGTGATCTATTCAGCACCAGCGGCAACAAAAGAGTATAAAAAGCTCTCCCCATACCAAATATTAGAAATCAGAGACCTGACACACATAGGGACATAACTGCTTTCAAATACCTTTAACTTTTGTATTGGAGAAGAGATGGAGGCTATGGTGAGGTAGTAGCTTCCTTTAGCAAATGGTGATGTAGGCATGCTTTAGAAAAGGGATTTCAGATGGATAGGCTATTTTGTTTTCTAGAGAAAGTATGATTTCTCCTGATTTTCTACTGCTAAAATGATCATTTAATGGATATGGTGATAATTGGTTCTGGCTCTGTTTGTAGCTAGCTTAAAACCTGGGCCAAGTATTTGTAGGAATTTTTGTCTTATTGAGAGAAATGAAGGACTGCTTTATGTAGAGTTTAATAGAGTTGAGTTCAGGGGGTGGGGTGGATGGCAATAAACACAGTGATGTAGGTGGAAGGAATATGAACCCAGTCATGAAGCATGTAGCATGGTGTTGTCAGATCAGAGAAACACCCCCCTCCACCCTGTATTTCCTTAAAAGAAGGAAGCATTCACAGAGTGTGTATATCCCTAGTTTAGATATAATAAAGTGAAAATGCAGAAAATCTGCTCTCAGCTCACAGAAACTTCCTGAAATAACCCGGGGAATTCTTTGTCCTGAAGTACTTCAAAAATAGAGATCTGAGACAGGAAAGTGTCACGAACTTCTTATCTGATAGAGGGACCAAGGGAAGAACAAATAGGAAACTTCTGCCAGATCCTTCAACTCATTAGAAGAGCCAATGGCATCAATTATATTTCTGTAAGCAGGTGCTGAGACAACAGCCAGAGCAAAACAGGATGGGATTAAAGTGGAAGGAAGTAAGGTTTTTGGAGGAAGCATATACACCCAGCTACAGATGGGGACTTTGTAACACATGATGAGAGAGAGAGAAGGACATAGGGCTATGCAAGCTGAGAGGTCTGAATGAGCATGATATCCTAAAAACATAGGAGGTTCATCACTGACAAATAAGAAAATCACTACAGGTATGCCTAAAGCCTCTAAAGGGATTGCTGGCACATGTGACATCTCCTGGATACTCCATATTCTTAAATCTGCTCTTTTTCCCTGAGGATCCCTTTGAAGATTCCCTTCATTTGTTTCTGGGATGGGAGCTCCTGTGTGCTTCCCTGAGGACTCTCCTGCCAAGATGTGCCAGGGGCTGGTGGTGGGATTTCTTCACAGTGTTAGTGATATGCTCTGTTCTGAGGAAGACAAGGGTCTTCCTAGAGCTGTGAGCTATGTGTGCAGTCCTGGGAGATGTGATCACTCATCTCAGCTATATCTAGATAGCATTGGCTCGTGTTTCCTATTAATGCAAAGTAATAAAAATATTATTATTATGAAAGTCAGGCTCAATGACAGCCTGAAATAATGAGGGAAAATTCTTGGCTGCCTAACAAAGTCCTCTTCTGAATAGCATAAAAGTAATTTTATTTTTGTTACTGTTTTATTTTGAACACAAAAATGTGCCCTGGAAGTAAAGGGAATGTATTGTTTTGCAGTGTTTCAATAACATATTAGCTTAGGAATTCTGTTTCATTTCTAGAAGAAAAATCTCAGTTCAGGATTTGAGAAAAAACCCCTAAGAGCAACAACAGCAGCAGAACCACTCTGAAATACCATAGAGTCACCTTTGGGATTCCTATGGTGCTTTTGTTGAGTAGTGAACACCTTGAATTTAATTGACAATCGTCAGCCATCTCCCATCCTTCCCTCAGCTATGCATGTTCAGTGTGATTCACTGAGAAAAGTTTCAGCCTTTTTCGCTGGGTTTTTTTTTCCTTCCCTTTTCCCTGCAGTAAAAACAAAACAAAACAACAATCCTAGAATCAGAGGTGTTGGGCTGGTGCTGCTGTAGCTGGAGGGGGAGCAGGCACTGATGGTGCTTTCTTTTCCACAGAAAGTCCTGTCTGCATACACTGCTGCTCAGGGTGGTCTGCTAGGGCCACATTAAATGCTGGGTTATTGCCAGACATGGGGCTCTGAAGCTGAAATAATTCCATTGACTTCAATCCCATTTTGCTCTGCTCTGCAGGAAGAGGTAGAAGGTACGGGGTGAGACTGGCTGCAGGAGGGTGGCAGGGTGACAACAGGCCTGCTCATCAGAGTTTATGGCTGGTGTACCTAACTAGGTGTGCTTGTGAATGCTTGCCTGAATTAACTCTGTACAGAGCTAAGCCCAAGGTGCTGCCTCATGCCAGTGTCTGGACTGAAACAACTTTTCTTATTTTAGGAGGGTCTAGTCTGTCTTGACAAAATTTCACGTTTTACTTACCAGTTAAAAAAAAAAAAAAAAGGACAGAAAGGAAAGGAGGCCCAGCCTGGCTCTACTTTATTTCAAATGCGTGTCACAGGATTTTGTCAGAAACTAAATCCATCTGAAGAGTCATTCTCCTCCCAATTGCACCTGAAAGTATACATCTGCTTCAGGGCTGTAAATGGAGACACGAGACTGAGGTTCCTGACAGAAACAGACCTGTTTTACCTTGGAAGAAGAAAAAGGACAAAACAGCATGGAGTGGAGAAAAGACATGCCTCTTTGTCCAGTATTACTCATGTAGGATAATTGTTCAATCCTGCAGTCAGCTACTCCAGTCTTCCTCTGTCTTCTCCATGGGATTCAGAGTACATTTATTGTCTCAAGGCCATTCCTTGGAGAATGGAAAGTTGTGGAACTTATTGAATGAACTTAAATAATACTTTTCAGATAATTTACACAATGAAAATGAACATTACTAAGCATTGTATTTCTATGTTATTTCTGCTTGCTTTTGGATGCTGAAGCTTTGTGTAGAATTCAGTCAGTCAAAGGCAAATGTCAGGAAATACAGATGTGAAATTTAGCCAAATCACAATATAGTTTCAATAACTGTAATAGGCTAAATTAATTAGTTTGTTTCCTATTTTACAGCACCAATTTGTGCCTTAGTGGTTCAGATACCAGAATTCCTGATTTGTCTACATGTGACAGGTGTGAATTGAAGGCCATTCCCATGCACTGGGTCAGAAAAAAGAATGATAAATCTTAGATAGATCAATCCAACACAATGACTAAAATAAGAGATTATGTTCTATTTCATTTGTATTTTTTGCAGTAAAAAATTGCAGAGACCAATTGCAAACACATGCAGTAACAAAGTGTTTATGTTCACACAAATCTGTCCTTGGGTTTCAGAGCTGACCTCTCGATGCAGTGCAGAGCTGTGTGAAGCTTTAGGTAGCTTTCAAAAGAGATAGCTTTCCCAAGTATAAAAAGAAAATACATTCATATTATCAGTGTTCAAATTCAAACCTGCTCACCAGTGCACTTGAGTAATTAATTGAGAATCTTACCATCATAAAAGTGATTAATCTAAAGTTTGTCATTGTGTTTGCTTAGAGAAGTTTTTGTGCCTAAAATCTCTGAACAGGACTTAAAAAAATGGGAAGATCAACTCCAGAATGGATTGGGGAGCACAGAAGGAAATACAGTAATAAGAAAAAAGGAAAACAAGAGAATGAAATTTGTGCCTCAGAATTTATTTTAAATTAAAGTATAAATGCTTGGGAATTGTACACTCAAACAAATCTGCCACAGGACCTGATTAGCATCTTCAGAAGGAAAAAAAATAAATCAATTTCTTAGATAATACAGTCAACACATTATAATTAATGCATTTAAATATGTGCATTTCTTAAGGGCAGCTACTATGTTAGCAATTATGGTTTCAGTAATTTTTGCAAAAGAAGCTGCATCTCATTATATAATCTTTTAGACCCATGTTATTCTTTCATAAAGCAGCCAGTTATCTTGTTTATGGATTCTTGAGAGAGCAGAGCTGGAAGCATTAAATATTAATGCAAATGACTGAAAGTACATCACTGGAAATTCAATCTCTTTCTTTTCCTTTTAATATTATTTCCTTTTTCTAAAACTCTTTATGTTGCATTCAGAATGTTACATATATCTGTGAAAAAACAAGCCAATTTTTCATTTACAGAAGATATAGACTTGTCCTTTTTACTCAGGCAAAATCCCTGATTTAGAGTCCATCTCTCATAACATGTAAATGTCAATAATAAATAAAATAAATCAAATGATTAGTATAAAAGCAAATTAACTCTTAAAATATTGGGGAAGATAAAGGGTGCCTCACATTACAGTGTTAAATTTGTATTTAGTGACTCCTGGAAATTCAGAGAACAAAGCAGATTAACTCTGTTCTCAAATAATTTAATATGTTTTTTCAGTCACTTTAAGCAGAAGCAGAGTTAGAATAAGAGGAATAGGCTTTTACCCGCCTCTTTCAGTGCCCAGTCTCCAAATTACATGAGATACACTGATGACAACTTAGAATTGCATCTGAAATGTTGCAAGTAGAAAATGCAGGGGCGGTGAAAGCTGTTTATACAGAACAGACACTTTGCAAGTTTACACCAGAGTGAGTTTTATACACTCTCAGTCTTTGGATGAAGTTCATGAGGCGGTCATGCCCCTTAGTGATTGCTGTGTGCCCTTCTTTGCCCTGTGCTGGCCATGCTCATCCTGCCTGCTGCCCATCAATCCAACCTGCTGGACAGTACCGTTGGGGAACGCTGAAAACACAGAAATGTCCACATGTAGGGACAAGTTGGACACCCTCTGGCACAGGGTTAGGGCACAGCTCTGCAATTGCTTGAGATTTCCCCAAACATTGTGACAGGTGTGGGGCTTGCATGAGACCGTATAAGGTGCCTTCTGTGTGAGATGAGGTCACTATTTTTCCTGACCCAGTGTAGGGCAATGTAGAACTTACATTTAATGCATTTGAATTAATCTAAATCAACACTCTGCTGTTCATATCCAGAGATCTGTGTAACCCTGAAGATGCACACTAAGGCACTCAGAGCTTCTCAGAAAGGAACTGGAGACTCCTTTCCTTCTCCAGGTTATTTTGAAGTCTTCCTCATCACAGATAGAATTGTAGAGACTGAGAGTTTTTATGTCCTGATTTGGACTTGCACCACAGTGCTACCTTGTAGGGAGTAAAAAAAAACAAAACCAAATATCTTTGTGAGCCAAAGGTTCCAGTTTCTCTTACCTAACTTTAGATGTTCATAAATTCATCTGAGTTGTGCTGTGATCACTTTATAATCAATGGAAAATAGAGGAGCTCCAGGAGGGAAATTTAATCCATCCTCTTGAAGAAGTAAAAAACTAGTCAGATGAAACACACCTTAAAGGACCTATTTTCTTCCACTGACTATAAAGACAAAGATTTGGCTGAGGTGTAGATATGCTTTAACTGTGTAGCTTCAACTGTGCAAGGTTAAAAGAGGGGAATGCCATCCCAAGTGACTTCAGTGCGCATTTGGATCAGGTCTGTTATGAGCGGTGAGGATGTGCATTTGAAAGCTGTATAATGTGTTCAGATTTGCCCTTTGAATACAATACCACTGTGTAGCTTTAATGCTCAGCAGCCTTTTGGAAGGAGGGCAATAAAACCGTGACTGCTTCATTGATGATATTGCAGAACAGACCTGGCTTAACCTAAAGGTCAGGAGGACAGACTGTAATTCACTGGCTTCTACTTTGCTGTCTGCCAGTTAAAAGGTTTCAAGGATGGAGGAATTGGCATAGTATAATTTGCAATGTCCAATGACCCTCCCAAAAATGTGGAGTCCAAATGAAAATTTTTGATAGTCACCCAAAGATTAAAAATTGTTTTACTCAAATTATTTGGTGAATCCTCATGTTCAGATCAAAGTCCTAAGTTATTGGACTGTTTGAGAGCAAGCACAAATTAGAAATGTTTAAACATAAGTAAATTTGCTTGTGGGCAGGAGAGATAATGTTTGCAGAATCAGGTTTTTAATTTGAAAAAATAATACTATAACCAAGGAAAAAATAAAGCATTTATATTGATAACATTATATTCTCTGGTTCACTGGGATGTAAATTCCATTTTACTTACTCAACAACTTCACAGGGTGCAATGGTTTTCTAGCCATCATAGATCAGAACTTCTCTAGATAAATACATAAATGAGAGTTTATCTTATTTACAGTACAGCAATTTTCATCCTGTATATAATAGAATTTTCCTGTATTCTGTGCCTGTAATTGCCTTTTCTCTTTTATAGTATGTAATCAATTACTTTTTATAGTCAGGTACTTCCATTTAAGTGAATTGAAGTTTTATCATTATATTGCAACTGTTCACCAGAATTTACTTTCCTACAAGTGAGAGTAATTTCTGGCCTTCCCCAAGGGAGGCTGAAAGCTGATGTGTATTGATTTAGGTGTTTCCCTGAATTTAGCCCTTCTTGCATACATCCAAATATTTTTAATCAACCCCCTCCTTTATACTCACAAGGAGTAGTCTTTCACTCTTGGCAGCTGAGTCAGCCCTGGCTTGTGTGGCAGCGACATGCACCAGACTTCACACATGATTTATTTTAAATATAGTGCTGATAGAATACCAGAATTTGTTGTTGATGGACTAAAAAATTCCCCTGCCAGTCTGGGACTGTATAATATGCTCTAAATGTGATCGAATAGTGCAGCTGTGTGAGTGCATATACACACATATATGTACTTACAGTGTTTCAGAGAGCATGGAAAATGTCCTCTCAAAGACCAGATGGGTTGGGAGATACATATTTATATAAATCTGTTATAGAGCGTCCTATGAGGATGTATTAATTTGATGTTCATGTTGTTTTCTGTTATCCCACATTGCTCCAAAAAATAGAGGGAAGAAGAGATGCCCTCCATCTCTGACTTCTTTACCTGAAGTGAAGCTTTTTCAAAGCGTCTGTTGGAGCTGAGGACACAAGGATTTATGGACAGGATGGGGAGGAAAAGGGAGTCAAAGGAGTTGCGGTTCACCCACCAGCCCTCTGGCAGTGCAGATCCCCAGTCTTGTGCCATGGTTGTTTTTTTCCCAGTCTGCTCTTTCATATTATGGCTGTGTCTTCCCATAAATTATGCCTGTCTTATAAATTAGAATAATCTTATGTGTCAAGGCTCCTGGGAGGTCTAGAGACCATCCAGTAGCCTTTGTGTAGCTCTGATTGCTACGACTTTGCATTTTAAGTTAATTGTTGCAGTAAGTTAATGCTCCAAACTATTGAAAGGCTGTTTTCCTGTAATTATCTTTTGAATATTCAATGGCTAAGAAGAAGTGAGAGATTTTGTTTGTGATCTTCATAAATTTCAGGAACTCTGTTCCTGAAAGTGAGGACCAGTTTAGTTATAAACAGAGAGCTTATTCCTTCATCACAGAAAAATGGGTAAAACCTGTGTGGAAATTATAGACTGAGATGTAAGTGCTGGTAATCATCTCTTGTTTTGTCAGAAAAACAAGGTCCTAAGCTGACATTCCTGTTCAATGCTGAAGAATGAGGATATTTGTTTCCTCTAGAGCTGTCCTGTTCCAGTCTTGCTTAAATTTTCCTTTGCATGCAAAAGGAGAAATGTGATTCTCCTGTGTGAACATAACACTCCCTTCTGGCCTTAGAAGGCTGTGAACCTGCTCAGCCATGGGGGCAGACCAGCAGGGCAGACCTGCTCTGCTCCCTTGGGAGTCTCCATAATATGCTGCTCTGGGCAGTGACTGCCACAGGGCACTTTGCCCATAGCAAAGAGATCCTGCCATGGTGCAGCGACCTGCACTATCACAGGCAGGCACACGGACATGTGAAAGTGCTAACAAAACACAGGAAGTCCCTGTTGTGAGCACTATTGTATGAGAGGACATAGTTCATGTTTACATTGGAATGGATAGGATCTCGACTATTGAAGAGTTTCCTTTGATTAAATCCAACTTAAATCTTACCTACATAGTCTTCTGCATCCATCTATCTTTTTCTGGAGGGTGGGAGTTAAGGACAGATCTACTTGAAGGATTACAAGCCAAGTTGAACATGGGATCTATTTATATGTTTGAGAGAGTTGCTGGTTTTAAACCACTGGCCAAAAAAAGAAGTTCTTGAAAAAGTAGGAGGGCAATGGGCTGTTGCCAGGCTTTGAGACACACTGTGTGCTTGGTGGGCGTTTCTTTTAGAAGATCCCATCTGAAATTTATACTTCCATTCAAAGCTCAGTAATCATCAAAATACAGAGCTGAAGACCTTTATATTTGGACAAAATAATTGTCAGTTCCTTCTACTGTTTTTGAGCTCTCATGTAGTGTCTGTGACTTTTCCCAAAACTGTTAATTATTTTATATTTGTTTTCCAAATGATTTTAAACAGTCCTCTCTGGTTTGTGGAATTCATAAATTCAATGCAGTGAGTCTAAAATTTGGTAGTTTCTTTTAACCTGGCTTGTGATCCAATTCATAGGATGGAAGTTCCTTTTCCTAATCAGGTGTCCAGATTCAATGAACAGAACAGCTGATTAAGCAAATAATTGCAGGTTATCCAAGCAGAGTGAAAACTGCTTGACCTATTCAGCAAGAGATGGCTTGCCTAGGGAACTACAGATACAGATTTCCTTTACAAATCTTTTCCTCACTTCATTGTAAATATTTTTCATAATCCTTACAGGTTTCCTTTGTAAGTGCCTGAGCTTGACTCTTGGGGACATTCCACTTATACCAACAGTTGCTTCCCAGTTGGAGAACCCATTGCACAGTCTGGGTCGTGTCGCGTCGCATTGACCTTTCTCAGTGAGGTGCATGGAGCTGGTGTGTGTGTGTGTGATAAACTCCTGAGCCTATATTTATATATTTTGGTGTATCCACTCAAAAATACCTGTACTGTACATGAGAAAATTTGCAGTCCATCTTGGTGCCTACCTACCTGGGTTTATATCCTGTTTTATTTTGTCACTGTCACACTGTTGCGGCAAACAACAATCTTTTACTCTGGTATATTAGGGGATTAGATGCTCTGACATTTATTTAACTTGTTCCATGTTAATATGCCAGGACTCTGGTCACTGGAAATAGGAAGCTGCTGTGTATTCTCTGTACAATCAAACACATCTCCCACATATGTGGCTTTAAGTCCACAATCTTTAATGGCACATCCTTATCCAAGTCTTTCACTTTATTGTGCAGCTTATAAAGGGTCTCTCAAGACCTGCTGTGCCTTTTCCATTGATTTCATTGTAATAGAAGCAGCGGACGACACGTGAGCCAGCAAGACTTTTGACAGTGTTATTTGCTAGGGGATGTATCTGAAATGCATTTTTAAAAATGTCAGATGGTTTCTTTATGACCAATACAACAGAAAAAATTGAGAATTAATCAAATAATTATGAAAAGTAGGTTTTACTCAGAAATTAAATATTTGCAAACCCTTTGAAAATGCTCAGCTGCATGTAGAGCTCTGCTGCTGCCAGGTGACAGTGGTGAGAAAGGAGCCTGTCCAGGAGAGATGTGGCTGGATCTCATTCCCATTTTTCCAGCAGCTAGCCCTTGGCGCTGCTTTTGCAAAACCTGTAAATTAACACAGGTGCACACTGTTGCTCCAAATAGTGTTATTAAATATATTGTTTACTGGGATCATTAACTACCGCTGTAAAGTACAGAAAGAAAAAAAAAAAAAAATGCAGCCTGGTTTCAATTTATCTTGTGCCTCTTCAAAGAATGCAGGAAAACAGTGATTCTTACATTGACCCTTTCCTTAGCCTCATCAATCACAACTGGAAATGAAAACATTTTAACTGGCTCTTAACAGTGCCAGGGATTCGTCACCTTCTTTTGACTTCCTTTGTCCTCCCCTCTCTGCACTCTCTGGGTGAAACCTGTGGGCAGGACCAAAGCTGTCTGGAGCAGGACTGCATACCTGCCTGCTTTATCACCAGGTTACTGCAAGCTGCCGGCCAGATTAAAGCAGTGTCTGTTTTGTGTGGCTCACTGCCACGTTAAAGATAATCACATTTGGGATCACGCAACCCTGTGAGCTCTGGAAGCCTTTACCTATAGCATGGCTGTGGTTATTTAACATCTCTGTGCCTGTGCCAATGAAACCTTCCGGGTGGGACCCCAGGTTCTTTATCAAGAGCACACCAGGGACTTTGCTATTAGGTAAGTATATACATTCATGACCACCAAGAGACAGAATGAAATATGAAAGCACAGGAGAGAGAGCACAAAGAGTAGACATGCAGGCAGGTTTACTGCCAGATTTGGGTGACTTATGGCTCCTCTGGTGCCTGGGAGCTTCTGGAAAAGGTCAGAAGGTTCCTCCTATTTTGAAACATGAAACCAGCACTCAGGAGAGGGCGTCTCTTAAAGACTGCTGTACAGAGAGCAAGAAAGGTATTTCAGTGAGGATGTGAAGATGTGGGAGATAGTGGGGATGGTTTTAGCCACTAACAGTGAAAATGTTCCATGGTGTGAAAGGGCCAGCAACTCTTATGTACGTCTTACTTCAAGGCAAGGACTGAGCAATGCAATTGGTGGAATACTTAGGGTGAGCCTCAAAGCCAAAAAAACAATCAGATGCTTCTGAAAGGTGATGTATGCACAGAAATGAGGTGGAGGGTATTCCCCTTACGTAGATAAAAGTGGTTAAAGAAATGCAAGTATAAAGCTATAGCTTTGTGACAGATTTTTCAGCCGTGTTTATTTTAATTTTTTTTTTGGTTTGGTGGCACCAGAAACAAGCTCTTACCTGAAGGAATTCAGATTATAGTAAAAATATATCAATAATTTTGATTATTCTAGCAATAGGTCCAAATTCTTCATACAAAACAATCTCTACTGTAGGACTCAATGTACTGTGATGAAATTAAATCTGGTTTGTGGGAAATTCTTCTCTATATGAGCATATATTTCAGGTGGTGCGAGACTGACTGCATTTCTTGCAACAGGCAAAGCTCACAATTAACTGGGAAGAGATTTTAAGTTTTGATATTTGGATAAGATCTATTCTTTCTGAAAACACACCTGTGTAAGCTTTCTACAATTGCTAGTGCTATGAGATCTTTGTTTTTATAGATCAACAACATAAAGAAAATTAAACTGGAAAAAACCAAGTTTTTGGTAGATTTTTTCATCACTTTTGGGTGCAAATGATTATTGCTTGGTTTTGCATGCTCTTCTATCCATATACAGATGGATACTCACATAAACAAAAAAATGTCCTAGGCAATCTCTTCATAAATTTCAATTTTATATCTTCATAAATTATAAATACTAGGAAAAGTTTTTTCATTATTTGCCTATATTTAAGTTCTAATTTTTTTTTTTTTGTGAAGAAGTGGGATGTGAGGAGGAAAAGAATCTGATTGTATATTGCATTATCTCTACACCAGTTTAGGCAGGGAGCATATAGCATAGTATTGTAATGGTAACAGAATAATAGAAATAGTAATAGCACTGCCATCACAGTGGAAGTTGTGCCCTACTTGTATTTGTTTTACAAAATAGCAGAACAATTTTGTCCTGGAGCACACAATCTCCAGAAACTTTTGGAAAAGAAAGGGAAGACAATAGTTATAGAGCTTGGACACATCATCTCTAACATACTCAGTTGCTACCTGGACTTGCAGAAATTAGAGTGTAACTTTTTGCATCTACTCCCTGTGGAACAATTAGCTAAAACCCCATGACATTCTGGGGGACATTTCATTATTTGCCTCATTTAAAGGGTAAATTTGACACATACACAAGTAAAAACATTACAGTGATAGTTTAAGTGACTCAAATAAAGAGAAAAAAAAGAGAATTAAATTATACTTCCTATATAAAAAATCAAGAAAAAGGAAAGGTTGTAATTTAGCTCAGTTTAATTGAAGATAGTACAACATAAAGCACTGTAGTTCATAAAAGTAATTAAGTAGTATAAAACCCCAAAAAATAAAAGCTAACATATATTTCTAAAAACATGATCCTAAGCCTTTATAGAATGGAAACCCTTCATAAAGCCATCAGAACTCTCCTTTTAAAATTTTCTTTATGATTTGTTAGTGGGACTTGTTTAGAAATAAAAAAATACAGAGAACAAAACTCTACTGATATTAAGAAATGTCCAGCCAGTTAAGCACATACTTATCTTTCAGCACACAGGACAACCATCCATATTTGGTAAAGCACTTCAGCGTGCCTTTACTTTCACATATGTGATATATCAGCTATATTTGTCATATGGGGATACATTTTAAACTCAAATTTAAAAAATGCATTGAAAGTTAATCATGTGCTTAATGTTTTGCGGAAGTGAGGCCAGTTCACAAGAGAAGCTTTGTCTGCTGTAATATTAAAATGTTTTTGTTGGATACAAGAAGAAAAGAAAGATATTGGAAAAACCCTCTCACTTGCTAAGAGCTCTTGGAAAGCTTTTGAAAGGGTGGAGTGGAATAGCCACTTGCTGTTTAGATGATATAAACTTGGGCATGGGGATACATAAATCCTGAAGATTCAAGGTACAGTGAGATATATTTCAGGAGGATTTCCTTTGCACTAAAGCCAAGAATGTTAACACTAACCTTTATTATTTGCTATCCTAAATGAAACTTCCAAATAAGAGCTTAGGTAAAATGAAAACACCATGGCTGAAAAATAACTGCCAGTGGACATAAAATACCTAAATATGGAGATAGAAAATTATATTTCCAGTAAAGCCAATTATCTTCCCAAATTTAATACATTTAGATAGACTGTTTGAATAGTTCTGTAGATTTAAAATGTAACAGGATAAGCATGTAGTACCAGAAATTCCTATTTCAGTTTCTTAAAAATTGCCTAGAACTATAGCTTTATTTAAAAAAATCCAAACTTTTAAAAATCACCTTACAGTGACTACAGTTAGGTAAAATGTATATTTTTATATTCTTTTTTTAAAAATATACACTTCAGGGACAGAGGATCACTAAAATCTTTTTATCTCAAATAACTACAACTTACATTTTGGAAATAACTATTCAAACTTACTTTGCTTTTAGAAATATTTCCTATAGCATTGCCTCAGTCTTTCCAAAACCACTAAAACTTTTCCATGGTGTTTTACTTAAAAAGATAATCAAATGTTTCCTCTGTGGTGCATCAACTACTGTTATTCAATCAGTTAAATAAAAATTGAGGAAAATGAAAAATCTGATTTTGCAACTCAAATTAGAAGTTTGCCTAATAATCATCATTATAATAATCACAGTAAGTAGCATTTTTGCCTGATATCTCTAAATATGCAAGTAAGATTTATGGTGAATGTTATAATGGTTTATATCACTGGTTTTAAGGAGCATGAGACAATCTAAATCTAGTTCACCATTAGAGATTTGACCACCTGTAGTGACAGCGTGTGGCCTGTCCCCTAACACACCATGCGTGTATTCAACCATTGCAGTTTCTCAGGTCATAACATAAAAATTTGTATCTTCTTTAGGCACACTGGAGATGGCAGAAGCTTATGAGGAGGGCATCTTAGAATCATAGAGTCATTTTGGTTGGAAAAAGCCTTTAAGATCATCAAGTCTAACCACGAACCCAGCACTGCCAAGTCTACCACAAAACCATGTCCCCAAGTGCCACATCTACACGTCTTTGAAATGCTTCCAGGGATGGTGAGTCAACCACTTCCCTGGGCAGCCTGTTCCAGTGTTTAACAACCCTTTCCATGAGGAAATGTTCATAAATATCCGATCTTAACCTCTCCTGACACAACTTAAGGCAGGTCTTCTGTCTCGGGTACTGGGGGCTGTGTGCAACTTCTCCCCTTGCACTCTGCATCCACTTTAGCTCAGAGGGCTTTGAGGTCTTTCATGCCTCATGCCTCAACAATACTTAATGTACATTTAGGGAGGCACACAGAGAGGATTTTCTACTTGTTTTCTGATGAACTGTGAGGACATCTGAGGCCTGAAAAACTCCAGTGTCTGACACCGTGTGAGCTGGCTGCATAAGGCTTTCTGCAATGCCAGTCTCTAATGACTTCTCATAGAGAGTGTTGTGCTCCAAACGCATACATTTCTCTCTAAATGGACACGGCACTCCCTTCCTGTGTTCATAAAAAGGCTTCCAGAAGACAATTAACAGATTCTTTCCTGTGCTCTGGTGTTCCTGAGAACATTCCCAGCTACTACTCTGCTGGAACGTGTAGTCCTGCAGGAAGGTAAAGGCAGGAGATTTCCATGCCCAACATCACACAACAGGATTGTTTGCTGTGAAATAAAATGTTTCAGCCCATTTCATTTAGTGAAATTTAAAAGACAGATAAGAAAATAATTTAACTAAACTTGCCCAATTTTTTTTTCATGTGCTTATCCACAGCTACAGATATTTTTTTGTCCATTTCTAATTTTGCATGCAAAATACATTCATTGACATGTTGTCAGTAGCCACCTGCTATTTAGACTATTGGCTTTCAGCAAAACACCTGCCTAAATGCACAAGCCTGATAGAAATGCAGAAATGGAGTATCACAAGTGGCCAAAGATGTGTGCCAGTGTTATGCAGAAGACACATACTCTCAGGATCAGATTATGTCTTCTCAAGCCATGGTGTAAGAAGAAGGCACGAGAAATGTCTTCATGATACATATACCTGAAAAAGGAAGAGCCCAGATTCCAGTTTCTAAATAGCATTGTTGAAAGTCACGCTCTGTAGTCGTCTCAGTCAGGCAAACTCAAGGTAAGCCGAGCGCAAAGTGTTTATCCTAGATGACTTCTAGATCTACTGGTAAAGCTGGCGTCTCCTGAAGGAAATGGTGGGTGTTGGCAGGACCAAAACGTCATCCCTTCTTTATCTGAAACATCCTGTTCCTGTTGCCTTGGCAGCAGATGTTGGGTGTGTGTCTGCATCCCAGCGTATCTCATCTTTTTTGTGTCTAGTATGCACACAGGTCAGGCGAAAGGAGGGCTGTGTCTGAGGGCAGCCCAGAAATAGTTATTGGCTGGGACAGGGTGAAGAAAATGGAGAAAAATTAAAGCCTCCAGAAGATGCATTCTGATATTGAGGTCTATCCTTCTGCAGAACACTTTCCATAATGAACTGCAAAAGCTTAAGTGCTTTGGTCATTTAAAACTAATTTTTTTTAAAAAAAATCTGTGCAGACTTTTAATATTAGATTAATCTTAGAGTGTCATGTCTATGAAGAAGAGGACCTAGCTGGTATTCACTCTATGTTGTTATTGAGCTCTTTGGGATGTTGTAGTTACTACAGTAAATAAATATCTACTGTAACATTTCAAACTAAAATATACCAAGCTTGCCTTGGTGCTTACCTGCAGTGAGCAAACATGGAAAAGTTAGTTTCTCAGCAAAGAGCACCACTGATCAAAAATGTTTCTCAAAGCTTATATCAAACAGGAAAATAATAAAAAATATGATAGTTTCTTCTTATATCACTTCTTCATATAAAACCCAAATATTTGTTCAGACAGAAGTGATATAAAACGATATAGGATTTCATTTTCTTTGTTGTGGATTGAGTGCCATGTAATAGATAGAGGGCATCTGAAATTTCCATGATGAACTACATATAATAAAAAGATGAGTTTGCTAGTAGGATTAAGAAACGCCTTAACTTTTACCTAGTACTCAGAAAATAATCTCTGTTTCAGTTGAAATGAAAGTAGGTCTCAATTAAAAAGGAAAAATCTAGCAGTGAACCACCCTAAGACCTGTATATGCTGTTTATATTGCTAAAAACAACAGTGGGAAGAAGTAGACTGCAAGAGTAGACTATTTATTTCTTTCTCTTTGAAGTACCACACAATGTATTTAGAATGCAATCATTATGTTCTGAAGAGAAGACAGCATATTTCCCACTCTGAGAGACATCAAATAATAATTTAAAAAAACTGTTGAAATTAAATGCATTAATTTTAGAAATATAATCTTGTCTACCTGAGAGAAGCAACATGATATTACACTGAGGACTGTGGTTTGTAGCCTCTTACAGGAGACTTCTGGGGAGTTTTTGAGACTGGGATGCTCCCTTGCCTGATGCCCAAGCAGTGGCCTGGAGGCAGAGGCAAGCTTTCCTGGAGATGAGCTCCATAGCCTGTCAAGGACTATCCATGCCTGGATGTTCCACACCTTAGTTTGCACTGGTTGTGAATCTAGTCTTGAATCTAACATCCAGATGAACAGATAACCCTCGGAGTCCATCTTATTCCTGTCGAAACAGCAATATTTTGGTTTAGAATAACATAGATACCCTCCAAGTATTCTGATAAGGAAAGAAATGGCTTTCACTTAGGCTCCTGCAGAAATTGTAAAGACAGAACTGACTGGGAGGACAGGACAGAAATGGGAGGGATCCAGGGCACAGGTGTCCCAAACCAAAGTTTACTGATCGCCTAGCTAGCCTCTGGCTCGCCTGCGAGGTGAAAGTTGACCTCAGGATCTGTGGTTTTTGGCATCGTTCTGACTAAGCAACAGTGAGATCAATTCAGTTCCGTACAAACAGTTTACTCCTGAGCTGGGGACACACTTGCCAAGATTTTGCCTGATGTGAACAAAAATGGCCACATTATAAAACGCTCAAATAGGCAGGTCTTAATGGGGGAGCTGAAAAACCCTATGACCATTCAGTGCAACTTCCCAGTTGGGTGCCACTCTCTTAAACAGTGAGAGAAAACAGGCCTTTGGAAAAAAACCATCCTTATAAAAAAAAGTTAATTATAAAGACACATGATGCAATGTTAAGTGCCTTTGGAACACAGAAAGTCAGATTTTATTTTCTTTTCAGGGGTTTTAAGAAAGGCACCCAAGAGACAGGATTGAACAGAACTCTCTGGAGGTTAAAATAAACAGCACAATGATTATACTGAGACCTAGATTATACACTTGCATTGCTTATGAGTTTCAATGAAAGCAAGCTCAATTGTGTGGTATTGTGAAAATGTTCAGTTTCCGATCAAGGAGAGTAGTGAGATATCAGTCAGCTGCAGCTTTCCAAATAACATACTTACAATTGAAATAAGGGTTCCTGTGTTTTACTTTAGTAATTAAAATAAAGATTTATGCATTCAGTCCCTGATCAGTGACAGCCACATTTTTAACATAAATTCAAATGTAAAAGTTCTATGGCTTTCCCATGAAAAAAAGAATTCTGTTGGAACATAAAATTTGTGTAGCAAGCCTTACTGTAAAATAGTGTCTGAAAAATCAAGTGTTTCAATTCTATTTGAATTTTTTTCATTCCTAAATAAAAACTTCTATTGGATTATTGCTGGTACAAATTGAATTTACATGATTCGACAATAATTAATTTGGCAAACTTATGTGTAGTGTATAGTTATCTTATATGGAGCCTTATTACCAAATTTTAAAATACAAAAAGGTTTCAGCTATAAACCCAATTCTCTTAGACTAATAAATTATTAAGAGTGATTCATCTGTGCAGATCCTACTTTCTTCTTTTGGCTTCCACCCAAATGCATATTTTGAAGGTATGAGCAGAAATCTTTTTGTCTGGTTTTAATCTGATTAAGGAGAAAATCAAATATGTCATTGTACCCCTCTGAGCAAAGAAAAAAATCCACAAACCACCAAGTAATTTTTAAACAAAATCCCTAGTCAACCATCTTGCAACAGGTAGCTTGTCTGATATAATTTAAATACCTCACTGTGTGTTTCTTGGAAAAATGAAATTAGTGTGGCTAAAAAGGGAAACGGGCTAAGTGTAAATTCTGAGATGCCTTACAAGAAAACTTCTACTAGCAAGGTACTGTCAGTTCTTGGTAAACCCCAAAGTCTTATCCAAGCATGGAAAATATAATTTTGTATGGCCTTAATGTGTAAGTTAATAGGAGAAAAAAAATGCTACTAATTGTGCTCAGATGTTCAAAGGCACAATCAATAACTGCTATTCACTAAATAATCACTGAAGCTACAAGAGGCAATATTTTATTAGACTTGATTTAGGTTAAGCAGCGAATGAAGTTGTAGAAGAAATGACAGAAAATAACCGTGGACCAAGTGAACACAAACTAATCCCATTTGAGATGCAAATTGGACAGCTAAGACTAATAAATTGAAAAGCTTAAGTTTGATTAAATGTGGCAGATAATTTTCATGAGACTGGCCTGGAGAATATAAAGTCTCAGTGCAGAGAAGGGTCACAAAGCTGTTTGTATCATTAAGAGTTTGTATCAGAAGTGACATGGAAAGATTTTTGAAAAGAAGCACTGGTTGTAAACAGATAAATAACTACCTTATTGAGCCTGGGCAGTCAGACAGAGAGACTCTAAGAAACAGAAAAATTTTGTGGTGGGTGAAGAGAGCTGTGTCTTATAAGTGAAAAATCGTAGTGCTGAGGTGAGAATTGCTAAGTCAAGCTGACTCATAACTCAGAAAGAACACTCAAAAAAAGGCATGAAGTTCTTCAGCTGCATATTTTTAAAGAGGATAGTGACAGAGAAGGTGAAGCGGATACAGATTCAGAATAGGCAGGTTTTACTCAAAACTCAAATAAATACTGCAACTTTTTTTCAGTAGATGAGATGAGGCAGCATACGGAGATAAAGACAAGACTGATAGCAGGAATACATCTGGCAGTGGATGCTAGAGGCAGAAGTAAAACTACAGAGGTTCCTGTAGTCAACAAGCGATAAATACTTTCCCAAGATTTTGGCAGAACATTTGCATGAATTTGTTTGTCCAACTGTATATTACTTCTAGAAAATGATAACAATATGTTAATATCATAAATCTGGATATTAGCAAAGATAATACATGTATTTAAGAAGAGGGGAAGCAGGCAAGGTGTTGGTACACCCATTTTTGTGTGCATGGATGTGACCTTTTGTGGAAATGTTTAATCTTGCTGATGCCTTACAGCTCTGCTGGGTAGAATCAGAAGTAATTCAACTTTGCTGTCGAGTGAGGGCATGACGGGACTCAAGTGTTCTATCTCTTTCCAATAAATAAACACTCTACAAGATAAAATTTTAATAGTGCTTTAATAAATGTTGAGGGCTTTTGTGGCAATCAATACTAGTTTAACAAAAATGTATTGTACAGGTTACTGAAAGAAAAGCCAGGATATCCATAGGGAATAGGAAAAAGATTTGGCTAAATTCCTCAAAGCCGGGAGAAAATTCTCAGAGGACTCAATAAATACAGAAAGGTATTGGTCTGAGAAACAGGACATGAATAAAAAAGTTGTCAGTTTCCCAAAGGAGATCAAAGAGGGTTAATCCCTATGAGTTTTTCTGACCCCTCCATTTCTATATATTTCTCATGTAGGAATTGAATCTTACATGAATGATGAGATCATCCAAAGTAAAACTAATAGTGGTAATAAAGGGATCCCACAAGGCCTGAAACTTTATGTTTTGGACTAGAAGGAAATCTCTGATTTGGGAGCAAGGAAAAAGGCTTCCTGTTTGCAGACATGGGTCATTTCAAGGGGCCTCCTGCCCCTTGTTTTCTACAAGCCCTGTTTTCCACAGCCCTGGCTTCCCTTGAGTAGGAGACACTGCAGTGGGAGGGTTGTGTGGTGACCTGGAGTGTCCATGAGTGGATCTTGGTGTGCCCCTGGCTCTGTGCCTGCTCTGTGCACCCTCTGTGGGGCCACGTCTGTCACTGGGTCAGATCAAACCCAACAAGCAGAGCAGGAGGCAAGGAAAATTTAGGTCACTCTACCCAAGCAATAAGTATGGGAAATTTTGATTCTGGACTTCTCTGGTGATTTCTGGAGTAATTATTTTATTTCTTAGCATCTTAATTCTGACTGTGCAAGAAAAGGGACAATAATACCTACTTTGTCTCCTGTAGATGGATTGTAAACTTTCAGATACAAGGACTTCTGTTTTTCTGTGTAAAGAGCACCTGGAAAAAAGCAATGTTGTTATCTCAGCTGGAGCCTCTTTGTGTTACTGTACTACAAATAAATCCGACACGCATATTCGCCTTTAGAAATCCAGGAAAAGAAGGCCTCTTTCTATGAGAGACCTCCTGCTGTTTATGCAGGAAAATTCACTAAAGTCTAGAGGTTGTTTATGCTGATTATCAGTTGCTACATCACTTTCTTTTCCTCAGAGAAACTCAGAAGGATGACGAAAAATCACAAATACCCCAAGGTAAGGTATAAGATATAAGGTCTGTAGATAAGACCAAAGGCTGACTGTGGAGTAAAAATGTAATTTCCTAAATGATATCTCAACTATGCAGAGATTTTAGGTCATACCACCAGTTACCTTTATAAAATTCTCAATGTAAAATCTCTTTTTCTCTTGTGTTTCCCTTTTCCTGTTCAATTTTTTTAAGTGCTTTTATCCAAACCATCACAGAAACAACTCTTCCCTTCCTTTTCATGTTAAGAATGAGAGGCAGCAGGACCAACCTGGTGAGGAACATCTGAGGTGAGAACCTCAGAAGAAGAGGCTTATCCTTAATATTTCCTGACCTTAAGGATTCTGAGGGCCACATCCTACCAGCCTTTGCCTGAATAGCATCATCTTCTCCAGGTCGCGGCCAGTGGAACTGCAGTCCAGCAGGGAGCAGTAGGGATTTAGGAACTTGCCCCTATTGGATGAAAAGGGTTCTACTGTTGTGCTGTGAAAGGGAGGCTGAGGTTGAAGAGAAGCTTGATGTGTATCTTGACAGTATTCATGGGGACATGAGCATTGCAAAAGGCACAGCCCACACCCCTTCCCTTGTAGCATCCCAAGCAGCCCACCATCACCTTCTGGGTTGTAATGGAGTTTTCAGTATCTGGTGCTTCATGGAAAATTGGTTATCTTTTAGGAAAAAAACAAAATTCCTTCCACTAGTAACAAGGAAACCTGCATGAATTCCTGCCAAACTTTCCTGTGACACACTGCTAATAATGTTAACCAGCGGTTATTTCGCACTTTGAAAACATGATTTCTATTGCTTATCGTATTTTCAAAGACCATGACATACTTAAGTATTTGAAACCTAACTTGATGAGGCAACCCTTTTTCATTGTTATATGATATGGAGATAATTCAATATGATATGTGTATTTTTTTATTTTACTGTAATTATTTAAAAGAAGCTAAATGTGTTAATTTTTATACTCTATTTGAAATTTTGAGGTCTTGGTCATAAAATACCCAGTTTGACAGTGAGGCTGGCACAAAAATGTCTTTTGTGAGATTTTGCATTTTTTCTTATAAAGAAGCCCTGCACCATGGCAGTAACTGTACTTGTAGAAAGGAGGAAGAAATATGGTGAAAACTGTATGAAAATCTACTTGGCAGAGTTTAAATGCACGAGCAACCTGGTCCGCCTTTAGGGAAAAAGATCAGGGAGAGGAGAAACATTAAACAGCTTAGCTCAGTCTAAGCTTCGATGAAAGTAAAATTTCTGGGCCAACCTGACATAACCAAACCCCCTTTCCATGTAAAACTAGGGATGACTTTAAAGAAATATTTTCTCCCAGGGAAAAAACTAATCCTTAAGATTTCTCAGGGACTCTTATGTTAAATGTGTTTCTGATTTTACCCACTTTCCCCACAGGCCATCAGCTCCCTCTCAGCATTTCCATTGAGCAGATTAAAATGTGAAGGGATAAGAAGGTAGGAAAAAAATCAATTCAATAAATACTTACAAAACCCCTTGACTTTTAATAGGAAAAAGCCATAAATAACAGAAATTCCACTGCATGTTTCTTTCAAAATCCTCTTTCACACCTTCATGTCAGATGAGGAAACTCACAGCTGACTCCCATCTGATGCTTTGTAGATGGCCAGGCTACAGCATAAACCGTGGACAAAACTCAGGACTGGAAGGAAACCTCCATCCTTTTGACAGAGGCCTGCCTTAAGTGGGGTTAGCCTCCCATTAGGTTGGAGTCAAGCCCTGATTAGTGGCTCTCCTTTGGCCCAAAGTGCTGCGAAAACTCCTAGCCTTTTGTCTGGTAGGTCTCCTCTTGATTGACGGGAACACCATCATGGACAGAAACCCTACTGAAACTATACAATCCACCAAAGCTCCAGGCGCCCAGACTACTGCATAGGGCCTCTGCCAGTGTGAGGTGGATCTGGATGAGAAGGTGGCTGCAGTATGCTCCTGTTGCTCAGCTGCAGGCTGAGATCCAGTTGAATCAAATTAGATGATGTGTTAATTTTCTGCATGTTTTCCTAATGCTTTCTTGCTTCTGTAAGCATTACAGGTGGCTTGTCCTGATAGTTCAGTTTCACTCAGATACACTGCTCAGCAGAAGATGACTTTTAGCAAGAAGCTGGTTGCCAGTGTTTTGTAGGAGGCCCCTTGGGAAGCCCACCTGGTTCCATTTCAGCCCCACACACCCATTAATACTTATGCACTTTCAAATACCACACAGGTTTCTTTATCAGTCTGCTAAAAGCTACCTTTTAGCCTAGAAGTACTTGCTGAAGAGCAAAGATGATTTACAGCTGCTGTAGTCAGTTTTCAGTGTCTACATCTGTGTAGCCTGAAGAGTTAATAGTTAGGGGATGACAGTAATCTTCTTGAGAGAAATGGTAGGGAAAGAGTGAAAATACAGGTGAATTTCAGCCTTTCCCCTCCCCATCACTGTTATCTGTTATTGCCAAGGTCCCTACTGAATCCTCTGGACTACTTCTGTGTTTGGTGGCAGCTGTTTCAGATGCCTAGGGATATCAGCTATCTTTACATGTACTCACAGACACAGACTGACACGCTGGTAGCTGCCTACTGCTGAAGGTATATGGGAAGAGACAGCAGGCAGTATTTTTAGAGTTTCTAAGTTTCTCTCTGGCTAAGATTAATTCACACTTTTTATCTCCCTTTCCTTCTGGCTCTGTTCAAAGTTTGCCACATTTTCTTAGCATTCAGATTGTTTTTGGGCTTTTTATTTATTATTATTGCAATTTTAGTTTCTAGGACTCTGGTACTCAAGGTAAAACTAGAGATGGCAGCTAATCATTTGATTGATGATAATACCACCATTAAATTAATCTTTGTTTTTTTCAATCCAATAAGTTGTTCTTAAGCTCATGACTGAACATCTCTTAGATGGCAAGCGTTCCTGTCATTTAATAGAGACATTAAAATCAATAAAAGAGTGTCAAAGAGCTAAGCAAGGGAGTCTGCTTATCTACTGAAGGAATTTAATAACTCAGAAATCTACATAACTGACACTGGTTATAATTGTGATTAAATCACATTCCAAAATTGAGCAAACAATTCCTGTTCATGCCTCAGTTATCTCTGAAGTGGATCGGGGAGGGTTCACTAAGCATTCAGATGTAAAGGCTCCAACATTTCTTATTAGGGAGATGAAAGCTGTCCCCTGGCTGTTGGCCTCACTTTTCTGCCAGAGCTACTGACCCAGCACAGTGGCCAAAGAGCATCCCATGGACCTGTCCCTCTGCTGTGGGAGTTTGCTGTTCACTGCATTAGGTTAGAGCATTATTTAGGTTTATACTGAGTTCCACAAAGTATGTGGAAGTCTATAGACAGTAGTTTTAATTATTATTTTTTGAAATGGGGGAATAAAAATTTTGCACAAGAAGTCAGAACAAGGTCTTGGTTTACTGACTCAAATAGGTATTGATTTCTTGGAGTCCTCAGTGGTACAGCTGAGGATTATCTATATAGCTATATAACAGTATATAGGGTGGTTGTGTTTGAAGTCTTTCAGCTGCCCTAGTGAAGGTCCAGAATGACACAGGGTGCCGAAGAATAAGTGCATGAGCAGTTGCAAGGTTATGTGGCGTATCTTCTTCAGCAACTTAATAAAATGACAAAAGGGTTTCCACACACTTAGAAGGCTAAAAGCCTGATAAAAATACCTCTGAGGACTAAAAGGAGTATATGAACTTCAGCAGTGCATCAGTGGAAGTGGCAGAGGCAATTCCTCTAAATGTCTTCAAGCCAGGGCTGCTTTAAATAAACAGTAACACTGTGTGTGACAGAGGTGAAATAATGGTCGATCAAAAGATAATGAAGCTGGAGTCTGACAACAAGAATGAAATGGAAGGGTGACAAGCTGATATGGCAAAACAATGGGGTGCATACATATGAACAAAATGGCACTGGATATGTTTGGACAGGAGGCTAAGAAGAAAAAATAACTGAGGGCTCTGATAGTATATAAAGGTATTTGTATAAAATTGAAAAAGAAAAAGTTGTGCCATGCTGCATTTACCTGGAGGTTTATTTGGAAGTTAATCTCTTAACCAGCATATGAGGAGGCAAGAGAATTGCAGTCTCTCTTGACATCACTTTTGATGCAAAATTAAAGGATGTATTAAAGACCTGTCTCTGTAAAATTCTCCTTAACCCAACAAGAGTTCTCCCTGTGGAGCACACATCTCTGTCTTTGGTCCATCACCCTAAGCAGCCCTTGACAGAGGTGTTGCCAACACTTGTACTCTCTGTGTTACAGGCAGTGGCCACAAACAGCTTTTGCACAGCCTTGCTGTGAATCTCCTTGACTGCCACTGGCTAAAAGACACTCACTCTTTCTCCCTGAGTTTCATTCCTAGGAGAAACCACCTCATAATGTAAGAGTGAGCACTGTGAGGGGTGTGAGAGAAGGGCGAAGGAGAAGCGTGTTCAGGAAAACATTCATTTGCATGGTGGGAAAGAGCAGTGTCCCAGCCTGAGCCCTGGCTTTAACCCTTTGCTGGGCTTCTATTGCAGAACTGTGCAAGGTCATAGGAGATTTTACCTGACACATTTTAGCCTAACAGCCGTTATTTGGGAATGAAAGAAAAATATTTGGCTGTCAGCTGTAACTAGAAAATTATAATCAGTAATCAAATAACTACCACCTCTTTCCCCCCAAAGTTAAGCAAGCATTAATAATTAGCTGTAGTACACGGGTGTAATTTATTACAATGACTGATTATTTGTAAATGTCCGTTAACATTTTGCCACAGCAATTAGTCATTCTTGTTTTACTTATCTGCATTCCTACACAACAACCATGAAATTGTAAAACATAAGTATTGACAGAATTGATAGCTGGCTTAAGCTACCATGTTTTTGAGGACAGGTTTTGGAAAGATCACAAATTTATTATGTACAATGTTAGCTTACCACCCAAGTGAAAAATAATACACTCACAGAACAAAATGTAAATGTAGATATTATTTTTTTTCATTTCAGAAAGAAATATGAATTGTAGTCCTTCACGAAACAACAAAGCTTGTTCCTTGAAAGAAAAGCAAACAGACTGTTTTGTCTGCATGCAGTTCAGACATCATCTCAACAGTGACCAAAACACCCCCTCACATGTTGAACTGATTAATTCTTTGCCAGGAGGGATCATGAGAAACCTGGATCTAAAAGGCTTTTTAAAACTTCATTTGTCTACAAAGCCTGCTGCAGTTGGTTTGGTCAGTCAGAAACTGATATCTATTCTCTACTAAATACTAGAGAAGAAGAAAAGCTGGGTGTTTCACTTCAATATGTGGTCCACTCTGATTTGTTCTTCCTTCTCATGTTTCCTATCTTGTGTATATTTATTCTTGGATGCAAGAAAGGGAGCAAAGAACGGGCTTCAGGGTATAGAGTGGATGGGCGAAAGGGAACCCCTGGAATGTGAAAAGCTGCTGAACTGGCTACAGATGTGCTCCTTCAGGTGTCTCAGACCCCGTGCTCATCTCTCTGAGGATCGTAGGAAATAAAATAAAAACATAGTATGAATGCTTTAAATAAACTGGTGAATATATTTAGAACTTGTTCCCTGGGACAAGTAATTAGGATTTGTAGGTATTTTTCACATAATTCCCACACTGGGATAATTTCTTCTGGGGAAAATTTCACAAGAACCTAAGCAAACCATGAGTTCAAGTCCAGTTTTTAAATTTGACTTGTAATTGTATACAGAATCTGAAATGCCCAAAGATAATAACATTGTTTAAAACAATTTTGCATTGCAAAAAGCATCTTATGGGAAAATGGGAATTTCTCGATACTGTTTAATGCTCCTAAATTTTGAATGTTTGGTGCAAGGACACCATCAACACCTGCAAGGAGCTGTGTGACTGGTACCACGTAGCTGCCTGTGGTGGGATGGTTTGCCTTGCTCTCTACTCTGTGCTGCCACAGAGACAGGATCCAACACCTCCTCAGTCCTTTTGTGACTCACCAGGGCTGGACTGAAGCATGTTGTAAGGGTATTTAAGCTGCCTTGAAATTACCTGTGGTCCCCTGCACTCCTGCCTCACACCCATTCTTGCCATCCCTCAAGTACATAGGTGTCCTAGAGGGAAGATGGCCACATGCCTACCTGTTGTTGGGAGTTTGCTGTTTGTGGCATGCTCTAGCCCTTCTGGGTAAATTATGGAAACCCTTGTGCAAAACAAGGTAATGAATGCCTGGAATATTTTGTGGAGTAAACAGTTGCACTGAATTTCCAAGACTTGCAAGGACATTTAGAGTGCAGCCTAGACACCTGAACGCTTCTTGAATATTGAGTACCATGAAGCTACAAATTAGAGTAGTCTATGCCTGTGGTTTTCATATGAGGAAGGAAAATTCAAATGCATTTTTATTAGAATTTTTTATCCATCTTTAGTTACAAGACTAATAAAGCAAAAGCAGACTAAGCTAAAAGAAAAAACTGTATCCTCTCATGTGAAGATAACATCTGAGCCCCAGTGTACATGGCTATAACACCTAGGATTTAGTTTGGGCCTGATTTTTAAGCTTCACATTTCACTTTTAGGTCAATGTTTTCTCACCACATTGGACTCTTAACAATTACTTAGGACTTTTGCAAAAATACATAGAATACATGCAAAAGTGAAAAATAATGAGTCTGCTCCCAGATGCCTTTTATCAGCCGGTTTTTCCTGACACATTGGATGTGATGCACAGCCAGCTCCTCTAAAAGTGGGCTGAGAGCTCTCACACTTGATAGTGCTTTCACAACTCTTGGGCAAAGTCCTAATGTTACTAAACTCGGTTCCTTGTTTATTCCCATAAAGCCAAGATTTTACCTTCTGAATATGTTATTTCAGTTCATTTGCAAAACAAAACTTTTCCTGATGAAATGTACAAATTTAAGGCTCATTATAAATGAAAACTGTATTTACAGATCTTATTGCCTCATTTTGATAATAAAAGCACAGAGTCCTTAGTGTTCATTTTCTCTGTCACAATGACAAAAGGGCAAAGAGAATTTTCACTTACTTATTTCAGGCTAGATTTTGTGTAGGCTTAAGGGCCTTCTAAAGGGGTTGATTGTAGAAAATTACTTTGCATAGTATGAGCAGAAATTAAGATTAAGTTAAAAATAAATAGAATCATTTCAGGAAGGCAAAGTTTGTGAAATTGAAGGAAGTAGTAAAGTCAACTGGACTGAAGTGTTCAGGGGTTTGAATGTGGAGGAGGTTTGAATTCTCGTCTAATCAAAATCACAGAACCCAGATGGAATTTGCCAAACAAGCAGAGTGAGAAAATTGTAAGAAAATATTCCCAAAGATATTTGAGTCAACAAATGCCTGTGAATGATGGTAGGAGTGAGCATATCCTGCAAACAAAAATTATTACAGGGACATATCAGGAAATAAGTCGATTCATAAAGATCAGAAAGCACAGGATAAAGTAAAAACCACCAAATATTAGGGTGAAATAAGCCTTCTAAAAAAAATTAAAACCTATTGAGAAAATTATTTAGCCTTCAAGTGATGGGCTTGAAAATAAGTAGTACAGGTGCAATATATCCAATATGGGACGGAGGTTCAAGTTGACTAAGAGTAGCTGAAATTCAAGGATTTTTTTTATCCAGAAAGAGGAGGAAAATGGCTCCTAGGAATCAGGAGTGGCAGCAGAAGGCATTAGAAGAGAGAAAAAAGTCAGCTGGCAGTAGGGATTTTTTTCCATAATTCTGAAATATCTCTGAAATAGCACATCTGCTCCTTTAGGCATGGAGGGAGCAGAGCATGTGTCCCTGAGCTCTCTGGGATGTCCTAATCAAGCAGCTGGAAACTCACTCAGCCTTGGAACTTCAATCTCAGACCCTTTCCCAGACCCTGTGGCATCAAGGAGGAGCTGCCTGTGGAGCTGCTCTGTGCTTCTGTTTGCAGCAGTAGCAGAAGCTCATGGTCCTGGAAGCTGGATGAGGGTGAGAGATGGAGTTTGCACTCCCCAGCCCTGGCTGAGGTTGAGGCTCAGTGTAGGGCACTGGCTTCTGAAAACAGACCAGAGGCCAAGGGCTGAGTGAAGGATGATGGAGCCAAAGCTGTGAGAAAGGATGCAATACAATGACTGGGCACACACCACAGGCAAAAATAAAGATTTTGGCACAGAAGAGCCTTAGAGGACAGTCCTGGAGTTTCTTCTGCTCTCTCAACATACCCTGTGACTTTGTGTAACAAGAAAAAACAAGTGTGGGATTTGAAATTTGCCAGTAAAAGCCAGTTTTTTAGCTTCACTCAGTAGAAATTAAGGAAGTAGCAGTGAATTTCCTGTATTTTAACTACGTACATTTCAGGTATAGCCTATCCAGTCTTGTGAGTATAAAATTATGGCACCACAGATTAATAGCTAGCTTTTCAGGCTAATGGCTCATTTAGTAGCCTGCCATAAACAAAACTCAAGAAGCATTCAGTAGAGGAGGAAAAGACTTTGAAAGAAATGATAATGAAAAATGGAGGTGAATGGAACAGAGGACAGAATTCAACAGAACCTGACAAAGAGCAGTTCACACCAGACTAATCCAATATTTAAATATTAATAAGGCTAGTGATTTTCTGGGGAAGTGAAAAATAGTACATGCACAAGATCAAGGAGTGAGATCCAGAATTTGTACAGATAACATGATGCCTAAATATCAGACTTGGAATTGAATTAACTTTCAGTGTCAAGCTTGTAGCCTCCTATTGTGTGTTTGTACAGCAAAGTGGCACTACAGACATTTATGATCAATTACACAGTTGTATATTAAGAAGAAAATGCATAGAAGCCATGATGTTCATCAGGGGAACACAAGAAACTAATTAGTAGAAGGTACAACAGATGTGTTCAAAACATTCTTTCATGCCTTATTTTAGTACATCTGTAAACTGGGCTTCATTGTATAAATCCTTTTTCAAGGTTTACACAACTAAACTGTCTCTTTTGGAACCAAGCAAGGGAACAATACTCTTTTAGATAGTTTTCATGAAAGAAAACCTCTGGATCTTGTAGGGAGTGTTGCTTCTTCTCCTCCTCCTCAGTTAGTTGGAATGTTTTCTTCCTGACTGTGGCACTTCCGTGTAGTTTTCTGATGCCTCATGTCTCAAGTTTTCACACCCAGGCATGGGTTCTTTCTGTCCCTCTTGTTTGCATTTTGTTACAGGACAGGGAAGGTGAGGCAGCCTGTGGGCAGGAAGAGTAATGTGGTCTTCTCCCATCCAGGAAGAACATTCTTATCACATTTGCAGTGTGCTGTGGTGCTCTCCTAACAGAGTTTTCAAATTAGGCTGCTTCTTAGAAGCAAGTTCTTCTCCCTGGAAAAATGCAGGATTCTCCTAGTCAAAGTCCTAGAAGCAGAGATATCCCAGAGGCAGAGAGGTACCAGTCCCTAATGGCTGGGAAAAACAACCATGTTAATTAAGATCTGCACCTCTGTTTCAACACCTCTTGAAAACAGAAAGGAGAAACCAGCATTCACCCAGCCAGTGAAACTAGCAGAGAAGCAATCTGTCCCATTGCCTTCTAAACACTGCTTCATCTCCTGTTCAGCGGCACTCTGCTGGACAGAGAGAATCCTGCTTCTCAATTAATATCTGAAGATCCTCCAGCTGCTATGGTCAAAGATCATCTTTCAATCTTTTAAATCTATACTTGCTCAGATTAGAGAGGACAGATGATAGAGAGGAGAGACAGGGGAGAGCAGTAAAGCAAAGGCTTTGATAAGCCCTTAGAAACAGGTCAGAGCACTGGCCAGCTCTTGCAGCCTTTCCTCTATTGTAAAAAAGAGGAAGGTTCACACCAAAAGCCCCACACATCTACAAATTTGTTAGAAATGCCAGAGTATCTTGAGCTGTTTCTCTGTGAAAAGGCCCTGTGGAGTGCTGGGGCCATGCTACTGACCAGGGTCCTCGAGGAACAAGGAAGCACCTCAGGTGTGCTAAGTAAAGAGCCGTGGCCTTCAGCTGTTGACTCATCTCTTCAGGACTGGGTATCTTGCATGCCTCAGCTGGTTTCCTTGAAAGACCATCTTAAAGTTTGGGCCCCAGACACGTCTGCACATCTGTTGCTGTCTCCTCATATTCCCAAGAGGTGACACTATAACAGAACCAGAGGTTCATACCACCAACCATTGATCTTCCCAACCCTTTTATGAGTTTAACACCCACAATGGAAGCTCCTCATATGGTAAATGCTGGAACTAATTGCTTCATCAAGACCATTTTTTAATTTTTTTTTTTCTTTCTGCAACCAAACTTCAATTCTGAAAAGGCTTTTAGCTGTTTTAAAACTGCATGTCTGATAGCTACATACTTTGCAGAAAAATGTCCCATACAATCTCTCTGTAACTGTGAAAGACTGCCTCCTTCAGTGAGAGTGTTTCATTTGCTCTAGGCCAATGTTCTTCTTATCAAAGCCCATCTGCCATGTTTCCTTTGACTTCTGCTCTCCTTATCTGTAAAAATTATGCTGTTCACATCAACAAACAGGCCATCAAAAGGGGTCAGGGTACAACAATTAAGTGGAGGAAACAATTTAGGCATGGACAATATAATTATACATGTCTTTGTCAACTAACATTGTTTCAAAAAAGGCATTTTTCAAAGTGGCTCCTAGGTGATTTTTGCTCACTCCAGCTGCTACAGGTTTTCATTCCTTGTCAGCATCCCAGAATATGTATGTCATGAGGAGGAATTTGAAGAAGGAGATAAGAAGCATCTTTCTGGCTTGATTCAGGGAGCTTGTGCAAAGGGATCAGCGAGGGAAATTTGCCTGAAGCTTTACAGATACACCAGCAAAAAAGAGAGAAATATACATTCAAGATTGGCAAAACTGGAGCGGGAGAGCCAGAAATTATGTGACAGGAGACATGATAGATGTAACTATTATGGTAATGCTGCTTTGGTCTGCTACAAGAATATTTAAAGCTGCACATACTTTTGTAGCCCATTCGCTTTTACCTCAACTTTTTCAGCTATGCCTTGATGTAGGGCAGGGTGTTCTGCATAGTGATACTGAGAGATTCTGTTTGCCTACAGCTTCCCAAAGCTGCTTGTAGATAATTTCTTAATCCATTACCAGGATGGATATTTGACACATTCACCTGCATTAATTAAGCAAATGTAGGAATAGAAGGGTCATTTTTCAACAACCCTTCAGGACTTTTTGAAGAATTTGCTGGAACAGTTCCGTATTTTTTTCCTTAGGAAATAATAGGAAATGAATGTTGCATAGATTATTTGCATATTTAGCTAGTTGTCCATTTAAAAACATTTACTCAAAACTTTTTTTCCTCTTATTCCTGCTGATCAAAACATCAGCTGTTCACTGGTAAAAAATGCCCTTTTGAAAGGGGAAAGTCCCTATGAAAAGCAAATACTTTTATTGTTATTATGAAATTTTAATTAATGTACTATTTATATTTTCTAATATTTTGAATATTTATTAAAATTATTTTCTAACATCTTGACAGAAACTCTGAATTTCCTGAAAATTGTTTCTTTGTTTAGAAATGAAACCTTCCTTTCTTGCACATTCTGAAAATAGATTTGTTATATAGAGCACTATTTTCCAAAGCATACAATGCAAATGATTGTCACGCGTCTGTGCTATAGCCTCAGAATCATGAAAGCGTAGCACAGATCTGATGGCCATGTTAATATGGATTTGAATACAAATGTGGTTAAGGTAGCACAGTTAATTTCCTGGGATGCTCAGAACTCCCTTGATAATGCCTTTGTTTAGACAGATACTTACCTCCAGGAGGGCTCCAGGAGGTACAAGACTTTCTACATGGCCTCCTTTCAGTTGTTCCCAAAGAAAAACTTTGTCTTGAAAAATGCCCTCCCTCTTGTTTTTATCAGTAGCATTTGCTCTTTAAAAACTGCTTATCAAACTGTGCTGCAAAATACTCTTCTTGTATATGCAAATAAATCTGGAGCATGACATGTTTCTCAAATGCAACACTGGCTCTTCCTTGAGGAAGTATAAGGTACCTAAGCTCACAATGAACCGCGAAGAAAACAAACCTTGTTCTACTTGTTGAACTTTCTTAGTGCTTTAATTTGAGAACACATTCAGGTTATGATAACTGGGGCAGAATTTCCAGCAGATATCTGCTACAAACACAATCATCTCTTTCTTTCTGTGCTCTAAAAGATTTTTTGATGGTGCCTTTTTTTCACTGTAGATGCTTTTAAGGAAGGAAAAATCCCCCTGAACTTAGGAATCACAAACTCTCATAGGGCAATATGTACTAAGGAGGAGATTTTTATTAGGTACAGCCAGATCCTAGATTCATGCTACAGGGTACGAGCAAAGTTTGATCCTCTCCAGCTTTGCAATGTTTTTTAGTTAGGCCTCTTGCTTTTATAGATAATTTATTAACATGGGACTGAATTTTTTTTTCAGTACTTGGAACTTTTCAGTATATTCCGAGGGCTTGTCCCCTGGTTGACGAATACATTTTCAAGTCTAAAGACCTCCAAGTATTTGTTTAAAGAAACCCCTAACTATTATTTTTCCTTTTTTTTTTTTTTTAAAAAAAAAACAAAACCAAAAAAAACCAAAAAAAAAAAAACCAACCAGAAAGGATTTGTAAACAAATTAAGTAAACTCAGTTACTCATCTTGGAGATTTTTCCCTTATGAGATTTGGTAAAAATCAGACAAATATTTTGCAGTTTGGTCATTTTACCCTCTGTGAAGGTGAGGGGTCCTCTCCAAGGCCTTGCCAGGGGCTGGGGTAGCTCCTTTTCCATGGAGGCACAGTAGGATATATCGACCAACCATTGCAGTAATGTTCTAGCAAGTGCCCTGCCTCTTACAGCCTCATTCTATTTTGTTACTAGTGGACATTTTACTGGACGGGACTGAAGACACAGATGTAGGAGGACAGTTTGGTTCACACTGTTTGGAGCTCATTTTGGCTTTTAACAGCTGGCCTGCATTTGGGGGACCTCACAGCTGCACTGATGTAAACAGAGCCCTCCCTCGGCGGTTTCTGGCTGGAGGAAGGACAGCCTCCCCCACAGCTGCAAACCGCAGCAAATCCGCACCCTGCTTCATTTTCCGTGTGCTGCGACCAGCTCGGTCTGTCGGTCGGTCGGGACAATAGGACACCCCAGCCCAGCTTGCTCTTGGCTCCCCCCAGCCTTGAGTGCGCTGCGGATGTGCAGGGGCGATGCCACATGGCTCCGGAGCCAGTTGTGCCTGGCAGGTGTGGTGCTGGAGCCAGCTGTGCCCGGCAGGTGTGGCACTGGAGCCAGCTGTGCCCGGCAGGTGTGGTGCTGGAGCCAGCTGTGCCTGGCAGGTGTGATGCTGGAGCCAGCTGTGCCCGGGAGGTGTGGTGCTGGAGCCAGCTGTGCCCGGCAGGTGTGGTGCTGGAGCCAGCTGTGCCCGACAGGTGTGGTGCTGGAGCCAGCTGTGCCCGGGAGGTGTGGTGCTGGAGCCAGCTGTGCCCGGGAGGTGTGGCGCTGGAGCCAGCTGTGCCCGGGAGGTGTGGTGCTGGAGCCAGCTGTGCCGGCAGGTGTGGTGCTGGAGCCAGCTGTGCCCGGGAGGTGTGGTGCTGGAGCCAGCTGTGCCCGGGAGGTGTGGTGCTGGAGCCAGCTGTGCCTGGCAGTGCTGCTCCAGGCACAGCCCCCCTGTTCCTCAGTGGCTCTGCAGAGGAAATCTTTTATGTCTTCATCCCCGCATGCCCATGTTGTGGCCAGAGACAAACAACCTAGCCATTATTGTATTACCCAATGCAAAAGAAAAAACCACCCCGGCTAATCTTGTTTTGTGTCAAGGGAAAATAAAGTTGTTTTTGTTTTTTTAAAACCCAAATGAAATCATGGTGCTTTATGGATATTTGTGTCATCCTAAGAGAATGATTCCATTAAGATTAAAACAAAGGCTTCTTTTTGCTAATAACCTTTGAAATAAAATTTGTTTTCTCAGGAGTCCTTCTTTTAAATAGGAGTCTTTCTCTGAACTCCAGGGAAGAAAAACTGGTATTGTTTTTCATAATTAATCAACAGAAATCTGTATTACAGTAAATATGTGGCTATGTTTCTCACAATGAACAATGACTAACGTTACTTACGTAAGAGATACACACTTTAAAGCTAATCAACTCTTTCTCTTTAAAAGCTTAAGAAAATATTATTATTTAAATTTAGGATTATTATCCTAAATGCACTATAGCTAGGTAGCATCAATGTAATCTCAGATAAAAATGGTAAATTATTTATTTAAGTCGGTGGATAAAATAATTCCTATATGCAACAAATGTGATTGTAGATGAAATTAAAAATCACAGCTGAAATTTTGAAATTTGCTTACTAAATAGGTTATAGCCACATAGATGCAAAGAATACAGGAGCTGTATAGCTTTTAATCATCTCTCCTTGTGCTGCTGTCAGTGCAGATGTTTGCAGTGGGAACAACTGCTACTCGTGGGACTTGATACTACTACAGATTACTTCCTGGAAAATCTGGCACAGGGTGGTTTACAGAGAAGCCTGCAGATTTTGGTTTTGCACTGGCAAGTGGGAGAGAAAGAGAAAACAAATTGTGTAATAAGTGAAACAAAAACACAGAGAACTTACAAGTCCCTTGCCAGCTTTTAGGGGAATGAAAGCACTTGAGATTTTGCAGTCTTACTGGAATAATTAGAACTACATAATATTTGGAATACTTAAGCCCAAGAAAATCTTGGGAATATTGAAAGGGTGATGTTAAATCCCCTGTCAAGTAAGGAAGAGCCTGGCCAGGCTTTGAAAGGGTGCACAAAAGGGAAGATCTGTGGTCTGTGCTGGATGTGCTGTCCCACTGCTAACAAATTCATGCAGATGTGAGAAATACAGCATCAATGAAAGCTAAAAGAAGATCCATCTGGAAGAAAAAAAAAAATAAAGTGATGCATTTATTTATTTTTCCAGCTTCCTACAGGTCTGGTGATGCAGGCTTCCCAGCTTTTGTCAAACTGATTTTATCACCTGGAGCTGTACAGTGTCAGATAAGGATATAAGTGTTGGCATTTATAGGGGAAGTTGTTTGCAGTGTCCCACCTGTCTGGTCCTGCTGCCAAGGGGTCAGGGGGGCTGTTTAATGATAGGAACTCTCATTTTGAAAAGCACTATGACAAGTGTGATGCCAGGCCTGTTTCTGATAGCCTTGTCATATGCTGTGGGACTACTCACAAACACTGCTCATGCCTTTATGTACTACACACCGTGAATAGTAGCAAAACCTGGACAGCTGGAAAATAGTCAGATCTATGGTGGCAACAGTGTGAGTGACCCCAGTGTCTTAATCCCTGAGCTCCAAGACAGGGATATAAAGACTGCTGGCACTGACCCACAGCTCAGGAACAAATGCATGTAAGCAGGATTACACTCAATATTAGACAGACATTTTTGTTGCCTTTGATCTTGGTTTCATAGATGACAGCAGGTTGCTAAACTCTTCAAGGCTTAAGAGAACAGAGGGTATTTCATAAAAGGTGGGAGTTACACCAGTAAAATGCAGAAGGGATGAGATAGGTTACCACTGGTGGGTTTCAGCTGGCTGGCACTGACCAGCACAGTTAGTCACATGTGGTGAGGGTGCTCAAACTCTGCTCAGATTTCAGCATCTCTCCCTTATGACGGGATGAAACGGAATACTTTCTTCCAGAAAGTCACATTTTGACCATGAATTAGAGATAGGTGTAATTCCAGCATGTTGGAGGGAAAAAGCTCTGCTCTTTTCCTTCATCCAGGGTATGTGCCTTAATTTATAGAAAATCTGTCTCACTTTTTACATCAATGTTGTCATCAAGAGTTGCACAGGTATCAAGTAGAAACCCATAAGGTCCTGATGTCACACTGACCCCTGTGTCTGCAGTCATGGACCAGGTTCTCACCAAGCAGACCCAGACAAAATAAGTAATATGAGTAAGATAAAGCAGAGATAAGATATCCTGCTTACTTGTCCTCATATCACTGAGGGGGCGAACATCTCTCTCTGTCTCTTAACTTAGAAATGTTCTTTGGACTAAAGTGTCAGTTCTTACAAATTCATATATTCCAGTAAAGGAGCTAGCCAGAAAATTCCTGACCAGTTCCACTCACAGTGTCAAGCCCTGTTTGCCAACATTTAACTGAGACTAGAAAATATTTACTTCAGTCCTAGCAGACTTAGCAAGACTTAAGCGAAGTATCAGAGGTGACAGAAGAAATGCTCTGATGCCAATTACCAGCTGTCATCTTGATTTGCAGGGAAATGGTCTTCAGTGTCTTCCTTCTTTCTTTTGAGGAGGGAAGCACATCTATGTTTGACCCACCAATAATCATTTTGGCATCTCTAAGACACGTTCACACTGTCTTGATCTGTTTCATGCCAAAACCTAACAGGACCACTGGAAATATGAGCCATGCTTTCCAGTTTAAACAAAGACAGTATTAACTCCTTTTCCTAGTGTCCTAGGTTAGGCTGTAAGATATGAACAATTTCCTTACTGCTCCACAGAAGAGAGCAAACTTTATTTCCCTCCATTTCTGCTCCACTGTGTTTCTGGATGCAAACCTTTTCCCATCAAACTATCCTGCGTTGCCCTGATGATCTATTCCCTTCAGCACAAAAGCTTTTCTGAGAGCTTCTGAGCTTCACTCTGACAGTGATCAGAACTAGGAGGCATCTTTTGGCTCTTGCTATCTGTTTGGGCTCGTGTCTTCCCTGCAACACATGTTGAACATGTGCTGGGTGAGCATTTTCCTGTCTAACATAAGTCACATTCCTGGTACTGCCGCATCAGCAGCATCTGACTGACTGGAAGAAAGGAAGGAAACAGTGAATACATTTGAAAAATCACTGATGGCCATATATAAACTTTTCAGAAAATGTTTAAGGGGCAGACATTCACTTAACCCCATCTGGAGCACGAAGCAAGATGTTTGATTTTGTTCATTCTTCTGGATAATTCTAGTGACGACAGCACCGGATGCTATTTTTATGAAGAATACCACGTTGTGAGCACCTGCATGAATAATGCTCACAGTCCATAGCATTTTGTCTTACATGCTCTTTGTAGTCTCAGTTCCTGTGCTGAGTTGCACAGTTTTTCCAGTCTAAAAAGGCAGAATCAGTATTTTTTTCACAGAGTCTGCAGGACAGGTAAAACCAGCCAAAATATATCAAAAAATCTCAGTGCTGAGAGCAAATGGATACTTGAAAAACCTCAGATGAAAATGACTCTGATCCTGACAAATTCATTATGTTGTCCTCATGCAGTAGCAAAGGCATGGGAAGGAAAAATTCTGTGATGAGCATAGAAAATATTTACTGTTTGTGATGAGAGAGGGTAAAATGCGCTAACCAATTATCAGGTACACAGAGAGGATATTGTGCCAGATGCACAGATTGATGGGTTATAAAATGATTTGAAAACTGAAGGTCATATAGATGGCATACTGCAAATTAGACATTTAAGCAGATGGCATGGGTATTCACTAGTCCACCTGCCTGGAAGAGGGAATTTTCCAATGCCATACAAAAATGTCAGCAGATAAATAATAAAAACCAATTCAGATAAGTGGGCTAAACTGTTCTAATTACTTACATGTCATTTCCCACATTTCTGATCTTGGTAATTTTTTGCTTGCAACAGTTTGTTTTTCTATATAACAACCAGCCTAGTCCCAGGCAATACAAGATACCAAAAGCATGGAGGGAGGAAATTCTGAGTGAAATTTCATGTCCAATAGGTATGGTACCTACCTTTAAAATTTTCCTGCTGGGAGTGCAAAAGTAATTAGTAAGGAGGAAAGGAAATTTAGATAGCCACTCTTGTACCTTGTCACTCTCATAAGCAGCAGAGAGGGGGACACGGAAAAGTGAGCAGGAAGGGGAAAATAAGCCCTATGAGAAGGTCAGGATGAGCAAGAGACAAAGTAATGAGATAGAAAATGTGTCTCTCAACTGCAAGCCCTCACAAAATTCCCTGTGTAGAGACATGATGTGGTTGACTTAGCACAAAGGCAGCATCATGCCAGCTATCTGGAAAGTGGAATAAATGTAATTTTGGTTTTGAGGCAGAGCTAGGCAATTCCTGGCACCTGGTCCTCCCAACAGACCCCATGGGACCTATTGCTTGTCCATGACATATATGACGCTCTAGCTGAGAGAAAGCCACCTTCCTTCCTCCATCAGTTCCTGAAGCAGACACGGCTGCAATGGAGAGGGAGGGAGGTTTCATTAGCATCATTAAGCACTGGCCCATGCCCTTTCTGGGATGAGATTCATTGGCATTAAAATTCAGTGGCAAAGAGCCACCCTTACACAGGAGAGACACTGGATTGATGGGAATGGTTGATATTCTCCTGCTGTTTTGTTTTTCATGGATTCTTTTTTTATTTTTTATTTTTTTTTGGTATCAAATAAGAGGCTCAAGAGGAAGTGAATGCTGAAGAGAGGCAGTACAGTGTCAGATGGCTATGATCCCACCAAGCAACACATTACTGAGGCAAAAACAGATCCTCTTTCTCTGTTCCTTGAATAGTCTTAGTCAAATCCTGAGAGTGGAAAGGTCAGAATTATTAGACAGAAGCACTCAGCTTCCTACTCAGTGGTGAGAGAAGGGAGCTTTGAGAGTGTTGCTTTGTGCTAAGGGACGATGCATTTCTATGTGTTCTTGTTAAACACAGTTCAAAATTAATCTCAGCTACAGAAGTACACGTCATGGCCTCAAGGTATCTTTTCTTTCTTGAAAGAATATACAGCTATGATGGAGATGAAGGCATTACCTAGAAAATGCTGCAGAAAGGACGTGGCACTCCAGAGCACTATGTGACAGAGCTGTTTTCCACCATGTCCTTCTGCTCGAGAGACAGGTGTCATTGCAAAGTTTGCTTTTTTTCCCCAGATGACATAGTATTACTTCAAGAAGCATTCTCAGAACAGCAATAGAGAAGTATTCTCAGAACACTGAGTCGGCAGTGGCCTTATTTTTAAGACAAGTATTTACTTCCACCAGAAAAGAAAGGCTGTATTTTAAGGATCATGCTAAATATTGAAGGAAGAGTAAGACCCCTAAATATTTTGTGGAGCTTTTTAAGAAAAGTTTTCAAGCAAGAATATATTGACATTCATGAACTTAACTGATTAATTGCTTGCCAGCTAGTATAATGACCTTGTTTCTAGTCATCAGCCTGATTGGATGTACAACAGTCCTACCTGCAGGTAGGTGGGATTCATGGGATTCTGAGATGTTCATTGTTAGCTATCAGGGTAAAATTTGTTCTCTTCCTTCCCTGGTGGGATGTTAGAAGATCTTAGAAGAAAAAGGAAAAAAGTTGGTTGTCCTGGGACAGGGCAACAGTTTAGCTAGTCCAGTGCCCAGTTTCCTAGAGGAATGACTAGTGGATGCCTTGGAGGGAACATGAAGCAAGGGCCAGGCAATACTTCCCTAGACGTCTCTCCAGCTCCCAGCAGCTTGTATTCCAGGTGTCTTGAATTAGAAATAGTGTCCTTGCATTTAATGTTCTTATTGGGTGCTCTGCACAGCACCACATGACAGAATGGGGAAAAATTGACTCTTTTGGTAGCAACCTGCCTGCAAGTAAGTGGGAGAAAGCAGGGGCAGAAGCAGCATCTCCTCTCAATTACACAGCCTGAGAAGCTGAGCTGCATGCATTGACATTCTTCAAGGCCTGTGGGTTTTATAGAGTGCCATGGACTCCTGGAATGATAAAGCCAATATCTTCCTGTCTACCCTAGAGGACACTTGTGGGGATGGGTGGGCTCAGAAGCACATGAGGAAATGTGTCCATGGATGACTGCCTGCCACATACCAGGCTCTTGGGGAAAGTCCTTGCCCCAAAACTTGGCAGCTCAGCCCTGCATCCACAGGTTCTGTGCTCATCAGGCACCACAGAGCTTTTCCTCACTAAAAAATGGCATTAAATGTGTCTTTGAGCTTTGTGCTTATTTTTAAAAGGAATATCTGCCACCAAGTGGAAAATGTTATCACTTCACCAATATTTATAGATTATTACCAGTCATAATCTTAGCAGTAATATTGCTTATTTCTCTAAAAGAGTTCAAAACAAGCAGACAGATAGAAAAATGTGGTGCTGCAACAGAGCATCAGTCGTCTTGCTGGTTCCTTTTCAGCACAGATTAGAGACCTTGCTGAGGTACAGCCTGCTGTGTGCCTAAACACAGAAAAATGACAGAGGGGTTGTGGTGTGGAGACAGCCTTTCATTCTTCAGCTCTACAGCTGGGCCTCTTGACATCAGAGATAATTCTCCTGAAATTCAGGAACAGCAGAAATTCACACTCAAATTTGAAACTTCTGGAGCATTGGGTTCTAATTCTTTTACCAAGCCTCATCTGCTGCTTTGACTTCAGCCACCTTCAACTAACCCTAGTTAGAGCAACAATGTGTTTAGTTGCAGAAATCTTAGGAGGAGTGCCCTCATGTATCAGTGACCGATGAGAAAAACTGAGGCTTTTTTTTTTTCCTTTCCCATCCATTATACTTTCTATAATAGCTCCAGCAGGGACCAAAGAGACCTCTGAAAAAGACACCTCTGAAAAATCAAAGAGAAATTATTCCCCTGGCCTGTGGATGTGTTGTCAGCAGTTCCTGGCTGCTTGTGGCCAGAACCTCAAATGGCTAAAAGTCAGCTTTTACATTTCTAGCTCTGCTCCAGGCTCTTAACATATTTTCAGACACAGCAAAGGTGACATAAGGGAAAAAAACATGACACAATGGCAAAGAAAGGATAGAGTAGAAGAAAAATGGAAAGAATAATATAAAATCAGCAACATTTGCATTTGATTCTTCAAACAGGGTCAGTACTCCACTGTGTTTTCTGGGATGCCCAGGTACTACAGGTGATGACTCCAGTACTCCAGCCCAAACTTAAGAAGAGTCAAGAGGTGGAGAAGATGGGAGAAGATGGACTTGGGGAAGGTCTGGTGCTGATGGAGATCTGAAATAATACAGAACACGAGGCAAAAAGAAATCCATGTAGGTGCTGGTTGAGCCTGTATTTAGGAAGCCACACATGGGTAAAGTGGGTGGGCAGCTGCTGGCATCTTGACCAGATGGACACAACCAGAATGAGCAGCTCCCATCATCCCAGCCTATTGCAGATCTCCAAAATGAAATTGGAATCCCGGGTATTCACCAAATGCTTCCCCTAATATGGTTGGACAAATCTGGGAGGCTCTTCCATGAGTAAGAAGTAATTTTGTCAAAGCTTCTGTGCTTAAAAAAACACAGGATGTTAAAACAAGTTTCATTTGCTACTGGTGAGGCAGGAACAAGCCAGATGTAGTGCCATTTTCTTTTGCCACTGGCTGGACCAGCAGCTCCACAGAATGACTTTCTTTTACTTGGGAAGCCAGGCAAAATGTGTAGGTACTTAAAGACCTTTGAAAAATGTCTAGATAAGATGCATTTTATTCAGCTTCATTTTATTCAACTCCAAGATAGGTTAGAGGTCTCTGCCCATAGAAGAATGCCATAAAATGCAGAAAAATTTACTAGGTAGTAAGGAATGTCTACAAGATGGCTTTTGTATAATACATCACTTTTTGTGTTTGTTTCTAGACAATGCAGGTGGTGCTCTTACGGGCTCATATATACTTGTATAGCAAGTATTTTTTTGGAGGAAGGGATGGATTTTTAAAGTAAATATTTTTCTTTAGTTATGTTTTCTTATCTGATCAGCTCTCCAGCATGGAAGGCTATAAAACACTTTTTAGATGGAGACCGTAGAGATATGCTGTTGATTCTGGTTCTTTTAGACATTGCTGACTTGCTCCAAGGAGCAAGTTCACACTTGTCAACTTAAATGAGTATGAAGCAACCTTTGATTCATACTGTAAGCTCATCCTGGAGTAGCAGTGGTGATCCTTAGCAGAAATGTTTGGTCTTTTGAATAATAAATCCTGGACCAGGCCTCAGCTGTGCAATGGAGGAGGCAGAAAATAGGTAAAATGATAATACTGGAAATACCTTATCTCTACTGTAGAAAGAGAAATCCAGCCAAGGCTAGTGATGTTCAATTCCATATCAATTGAAATTGGAATGTAGGAAAAATTATGTGCACTGTAAATAGATAAAAATTTTTATTCTGTGTATATACTGGTTGAAATAAATTTATCCATAACTCAAACATTTGAATGTCCTCTTGAACTATTGAAACCGTATGTCTCTGTGATAGGTGCAAAAGCATAAAGTTGTTTATGTCTCTACCTATGCAGACATCAGAATTATTGGCACAAACACCTCATGGCACCATTTTCCATGAAAACTCAGTCCACCTTGGGCTTTTATTAGGTTCACATAGTAGTCTATAACGTTATCAACTGTAGGGAAGGTTCTAAGTAAACTACCTATATTTTTCTGTCCCAGCATACCATGTTGATAATTGAGCAAACTCAATTTCACAGCCCTCAGGAGGAACAGAGTTCCTGATCTTTTACCCAAAATGCTTGCACTTTCCTCCCTCGAGGGAGCATGTAGTCTCCCACCTCTTCCCTACCTTCCTCCTCTCTGCTGATCTCCAATCAGATCCAGGCCAGCTTCACTTTCTGTGCCAGGATCTCCTTTGCTGGAAGTCAGCTGGAACTGACTCCTGCCCTGCTGCAGTGAGCTCTCTGTCCCTCAGATCTTGGATTCTAAGTGTGTCCACCTGTGTAAAACAGTTTTGCAAACACCTTCCCAGCGTGTCAGTCTCAACAGTGGCTATGATGTCAGTCTGCTGCTCCTGGTGGGAGGAGTGGTTTGCCCACCCTGGCTACAGGCAGGGCTCTGGCAACCTGTGCAGAGCTGCTTTGCTGCTGTGAAACTGTCCCCAAATGCTGCTTTTCCTTGTCCTGCCCCCTTATTTCTCTGGCACTTCTCAGGGCTGCCCACACATGCAGCTTTAATTGCTTTGCTGCCACCCTGCAGCCTGAGCACTTGCTGTGGGAGAGTTTTATTCTGGTTCATCCTTTTCCACAAGTGCCAGACACACTTAAATCAGAGTTTTAAAATCTTTAAGGACATCTCTAAAATATTTAAGGATAAGAAAGACTAGAACCAAATGAAAAGGGAGAAAAATGCAGTTTGACTTAAACTCAGCCAACAGGTACCTTATTGTGTTGTGTACTTAATCCAGTCAAAGCATACCCTGGCTGCCAGATGTCAGCCCATGCCTTCACTGCCCTCAGCAGCAATTATAGCCCCAAGCAACATCCTCAGACAGATGGAGTCTCCAGTGACATCCTTTTTAGGACAGTCTTACATGAGGTTTATTCACATAACCTGAGGACTGGAATTGGATGTTAATTGGATGTTCAGTAGTGGCAATTTCATCCTTGCCCTGGCTGGGAGCTACCATGAGTTCCACCTGAATGCATTTCTGAAGCATTAAAGATAATTTTTAAAAATTTGTCATATGTTCTACTGAGTGAATGATGTAAGCTGTTGTGTCCATAATGAAGTTATGCTAGAATGCTGCTAGTGTAGCATTTATTTGGGTTTGTACCAGAAACAGGCTTTATAATCAAGGAAGCCCATGGTCTCTAGTACATTGTTATCTGTATTTGGAGAGCACACATGCATTGTTGCTAACATGACAGATCTCATTAGAAGTTGCTTTGCTGGACATTTCTGAAGGAAAAAGTTTTCTTGAACTTGGAGGTCACATCACACCACTCCATCATTCTGGCTACATTCTCAGCTACTTCTTAGCTTCAAGATCTGGTTCCTCAACATCTTCAGGGGCTTCAGCTGCTGTTTCTTTCCACAGCTGTCCTACCTCTCATTCCCTCTCTTCCTGGTTACTTCAGCCTCTTTGTACCTTTCCAACAGCTGTCTATTGGCTTTCAGCTATCCTCTCTCCATCCTGGATATAGGATATATCCTCCAAGGCACTACTCCCCTAGCAGTCAAACTCTTACCAATAGCAAACAGCAGTGGTACTTATTCTACATAAGTAGCTGAAAATATTTGGCTGAAAAATCTCATTACTTCAGTGATAACTCATAATCCATTGCTTCAATTTCTCGGACCTTATAATTGTGACGTATTCAATACAACATTTCTAAGGAAGTGATTATGGCTGATCTGCATTGGTAGCTCCCTAAAACTCTGTGGGGTGCTATACAATAAGCCTAAAAAGATCCATTGAATTGGGTCTTGAAGCTGGGAATATAGCAGTATTTTTAAAAGTTCAAACGGTGTATTGTCCTTATCACAAATCTCAGCATTATCAAAGTAGAAAAATCCAGATTTCAGATTTTTAAAAAGATATCAAAATGTGTTATCGGAGAGGATGCTTAAAACACCCATATAGGTTTAACTGAGTCTGGCCTTCGGAACAACCAAAGGAATGCCATTAAGAATTACAGTAAGAGTGAGAAACTGGAATGAGCTAAAGAAATAGGAAGGAAAGGAAGAAGAAGCAGGAGCTATTGAAACTATTTCAATGTATCCAATATCTAAACTCACAAATTTAGTTTAGAGAGTGCAGCTAACCTGAGATGGTTCAGGTAACAGCTTATTTTAGTTTGTGAGATGACAGGGATGTTATTATTTTATTCCAAGTGGTCTTATAGTAGTTTTACCTTCTTCAGGCTGTTGATGAAAATGAAGGTTTCCATTTGTCACAGAACAGATGACAACTTAAAGAGGGAGTTTTGTTGAGTATATATTAGTATACTGTATACATGAATATACGAGCAACATTAAAAATGAGAACAACTTGAATGAGTAAAATACTGGGATTACAAGGTAGATTTATCTGCTTCAGAAAATATTTCAACAAAAAATTAAGTTGAGGTAAACTGATTTCAAGGATTTGAATTCAGCTCATCAGTCACACACATTTAAAATATTGCAAACCAATATTTCATTATTAGCAGTAGAATAATTTGATGTTTCAAAATGCCTTTTAAATTACCTATGACATATTTATTAAGAGTTATTCATTGAGTACATGGGTAGACATTGTTTCCAGCGTACTTCTTCCAAATTTTGTTTTCTCTAAGTATTTAAAGCTTTAGGGAGCTCTTTCTTGTATATAACAATCTGCAGTGGGTAACCTTAAAAATAACACATTTTTTCTTACTGCATTTAGGCAGAACTGGAGGTCAGTTTATTTACCAAAATTCATCAAATGCTTTTAAAGATTATAAAATATTTCCTATGTTCTCATCAGTAACCCAGGATTGCCGTGCTACACATTATTGGGAATGATACAGATCTACAGGAAAGAAGATAAGAAAGTGTTACCATGCCAACTGCATGTGATTAGTGATGGCAGCCTACTGTCAACCATTCTTAGCCCTATGGTCTTAATTTGAGGTAGCTGTACACTGGTATTGTCTCAAAGGCACCTCTAGTCTCTCTTCCTTGGGATCAGTGTCTTTAAAATAAAAACCTATAATTGTTTTTATGAGTATTTGTTTTATTGTGTCTCATTATTTTAACATTTGTATTGAGGAGCTGAGCCCTCATTAATGTAGGAACATCCAGTACAGACACTGGAGAAGATGTTCCAATCTCTGTGTGACCCATGGGTGTATAAGGTGTTTGCCAGAGCTGGAGGTTTGAACAAGGTCTTTTATGCCAACAAAGAGTGTGAAGAAAACCCATCCAAGCCTGTGGATTTTTTGGGAGACCTTTATAGTTGTTCCTGTTTTTGAAATCCAGCAGAGGAGATTCTAACGTTGCTGGAAAAACCATAACAAAGCAGCTGGGTGATTTATTTCTCATTGTTACAGGTTGGTAGCTGGGTGACCTGAGTGCCATCTCAGCCTGGCTGCAGAAAAAAAAATACTGGCTTTCAGTTAATAATACAGTGATAAGGATTTTTTTCTACATTTCTACAAAAAAACTTCTTGCTTTCATCTTCAAAAAAGGAAAAACAAGAAATTAAAACAAGAAACTGTGTTCTACTCTGGTTTAAAATCTGACTGTGCACAACAATCAAAATGTGACTATAAATATAGATATAAATTGCAATGAATTTGTTGCCACTGGTTTTGTAAAAAGCAGAAGTAACAAAGTGAGGGGAGAGAAGAAGATGATAGAGAGGACTTGCCTTTGCTTTACTGTTAATTGATTTTAATCTTGCTGCCTTCTGGTGATCAATTGATGTCTGAGTTTTGTGTATCCTTCCAAATGCCAAATCTGTGCATGACAGACAGTATTCATGTTACAGACTTTGATAGGATCTCTGTATTCTTGCCAGTGTGAATTCACATTAGTATTCAGTATAGGAATAATTAACTTGATGTATCATTATTCTTTGTAAAGAGGATTTAGATATGCTTTTATGACACTGAACTAATATTACTTAAAAAATACCTTCTTGGGACAAAGAATTTTAGAAAATTCTGTGGAAGTAACTTTCTGTGTGTCTGACACAAAATATTTCTGTTCACATGTGCCAGCACAATATTTACACTTTTTGCAACAATATGAGATTGGTAACTTATGTTCAGCCTTTGATTGTCTATAGGTCTCAGAGTCCCTTTCCTGAAGATTTGATGCCAAGTGAATATTTCTACAGAACATTTTTTCAATAGCTAAGATCTTTTTGAATTCTTACCCCATTTTCTAATTCACTGTGTCATATGAAAATGTAATAACCATATCTTCTGTACTGTTCCCAGGCCATTCATAAAAGAGTAGTGTGAGGATGTATCTGTCTGTGGTGAAATGCTGATTGGCTGCCTTCCTTTTTGACTAGGAACCTTCCTCTGCACATCTAAGCATCTTTCTTCCCCACATTTTGGTAGTTTCACCTGGACCAAATTTCTCTAGTTCCTTTGCTATATTACTTCAGGCAATTTCATGAACCTGAAGAAATTAAGATCTTTGACATGTTTTCCTCTGTCCAAAAAGCCTGTTTCCTGTCAAAGAAGGAAATTGTATGGGTTCAGAGTGACATATGTTTAACAGACCAGCCTGGCCTTCTACTTGCTTCTTTGGAGTCTGTTTTTACAAATAGTTTGGCTAATTTTCTGGCATTTCCTGGGAACTAATGTTAACTGAAGTCTCCATTCTCTTATATACAGCTTTTGAAACAAGCTTTTGGCTTGTTTAACCTTTTTCAGTTTTCCATACCAAACCTTTATGAAGGCAATCACTAACGACTCTGACACCATTTTTCAGCAGCTAAGGTGAATTCTACTAGGCCAAGTAATTTCGAAAAAATAGAAAAACAGGCTCCAAACGAAAGTGCTCAGTAGCTTGTCTCTCCCTTAAATAACATAGATTCTTTTTCCTCATGTAATAGCTTTTCATTTCATGTGCAATTTAATGAAGATTGAATCAAAGGAATGTACCAAGCATTTCAGCCTTTTAGCTTCCTCTGTCTTTTTTCAAACCTTCTCTCTCTCCCTCTCTCTGTCTCTCTCTGTTTAACCTGCTGTAGTAGACTTCTGGATTGTTTTGTCATCCCTATGACTTGTTTTTAGTCATATCTCATTTCACACAATCATCTCTCTGACTGCAGTAATTCTGAGTAGTCAAACTTTATTTCCACTTCTGGTATACCTCTTTCTTCTCTCAGAGATCCTCATGGTTTATCAAACTGCATTCCTGGTACATTTCCTACCCATTTACTCCCCAGCTGACTAGAATATTCCACAATTTTGCTTTTATTATCTCCTTAGGTGTTGACAATTATGAACTCCTTTTCCCTGTTTCCCATGGGATCTTATTTATTAGGTCCTCAAGTTCCTCTTTGCAGTTCAATATCTTGTCTTTGCTTTTTTCCACTTGTGGAGACTCTTTAACTTTCATTTCCTCAGCTCACTCCTATTTTTACCTTCCACTCTGACATTTTTAAATAACTTTTCCCTAAAGGCTACATTGAGATCCAGACCTACTTCTCTTCTGGTTGCTTGAACAGTTTTCTGCATCAAAAAATCAACAAACTCCCTCCTTGGGAAGTTTCTGGAGAGCCTGCTCTCCTCTTTCCCAAGAGATGCTTGAGCTTTCAAGCTTCTTACTGCAAAGCCCTGTACCTTGGGGGCTTTCTTTTAATTTCTCACGGAAGTGTATTCCACTTGATTGCCTTGGTTTGATGGCTGGCATTTTCCAGGATAACATTTTTGCTTTTTCCTCATTATTATCAAGATGTTTCTCTCTAGATCTTTTTACATTCTGCCACTCAGCAGCACCTCTTCCCTGCCTTTCCCTGGCTGAATAAGCTGGTAAGTATTCCAGCCATGTGAGTATTCCCACCAGGTTCTTATTCTAGTTGACTCATAATTTTGTTCTTGTTTAAGGACATCCAGCTCTGCCAGATAGCTCCTCATGCTTTTTGTATTAATACACAGGCATCTGAGATGTTCAGAAATGCAGTCTGTTCTCTGCCTTTTTTGTTCTTCCTACGATGTTGTTTTCCTCTGTTCTGTTACTCTTGTCCCTCATCCAAGTCAACGCTGCTTACACTTACTTCTCTCACTTGTTCCCAGCTATCAAGCTTTTGTCCCAAGCTGCTGTTTTTCTTTGGAGTGAGACAGATCCCTTTTCTTCTCAGACATTCGTCTGAGACCCTCTTGACAAAGTTAGCTGTGCATGAAATTATTCTGAGGATGTCTCTGTCTGTGTAGCTATTAAAAAAAAAACAAAGAAAATGTTATTAACCTTTTGATATAAAACGGAGGTTTTGGCAATGGTGCTGAAAGTATGTTTTTGTATTGTATCACTTCCCACTGCTGCTTACAGTGCCTCTTCTATTGTTATTATTTCAGATATTTCCTGGGAATATTTCAGTGTCTTGGAATGAAGACCTGGTCTGATTGCATATCTGGAAGAGAGAGATAACTACTACTAACTGTTCTTTGTAGTATATATCATCACAACAGATCACTCACACACCTGCTCACAGAGCTTTTCTCCCTAGGCTTACTTTGCAATAATGCATCACGATTTTATTATCTTTACCCATTTTCTTCTCTTCATAGCTCTTTGCACTCCCACCTTGTGTCTGGAAAATTTTCTGAGATAATTTGGATGTCTCCTGTGCTGACATAATTTCATACCTACCTAGGACAGTTAAATGTTTTTGTTTTTTCTGCATTTTGGGTTCACGTAGAGTCATGGGGAAGAGATCTCTGCATTTTTTGGTATGAAATACAATATTTTTTCCCTATTTCTTTACTTTTTTCTATTATCTTTTATCTTGTTATTTGAATGCAGCATAAGTCATTCTTATCATACATTGATATGATTAATACATTTTCAAATTTCTTGTTTTATTGTATGAAATGCTGTTGGATCAGAAGGCCTGCTAACTTGTTCGAGGCCACTGTGCCTTATAAAGTATGCATTTATATGGCCTGAAGATTTCCTGGAGGTCTACAAAAGAAAAAAAAAATCCGTTCATTTTTTTAACTTACCACAATCTAAAAACAATTCTGTTTGTTTGTTTCCTTTTAAAACAAGCATGTTTTTCTAAAGCTGAGAATAGCTCCAGGGAATACAATACTGGAGGAAGATATTCAGAAGATCATTTAAAACTTGATGAAAACATTATTATATATTATTATATTATTATATTATTATATTATTATATTATTATATTATTACATTATTACATTATTATATTATTACAGACCTATAGTCAGAAAAATTTTACTAAAGGGGGAAAAAAAGTCCTGTTGTTACTCCTGATTATGCAGAAAGAAATGTGGGGCTTTTTTCCATCCAACCTAAGAGAGTATGTGAATAATCATTTAAATCAAGCACTGACATCTGCATGTGCTTTAGTTGGCTTGCTTTTAATCAACAAACTGTCAGCCTCTGATATTACTGTAAGTACATAGTTCAAGTGCCAAGAAATTACAGGCCATTTTAAGTCCTGGGACTGTGTTGGTTAGTGAGTTAATACAAGTGCATCTAAGATATATGCCTCATGCCTGAACAGATACAAAGTATGCTTATTTTGGCTGGTTGGAAGTACACCCTGGAATGTGTTTTTTTGACTTAAAACAGCTTGATGACAAAAAAAAAGGAAAAGTAAAAGAAAAAAAATTGGAAAAAAAGGCAAAAAGTTTCTAAATGCAGTTTGTCTTATTTAAGAGTTATTAACTCACCAAGAATTTAAAAGTAGAATAGTTGCTGGTCTGTGATGGGAAAACACATAAAATGAATACAGGAACAAAAACCAGGGGGGAAAAAAGAGCAATCAGCAGGAGAGATTTACTGCAGTTTTAGTTGCATTAGCCTATGTTTGCTCTCACTTGCCATGAACTCGCTGAAGCTGCTCTTCCTTTGATGTGGCCACAGCAGCTGAAAATGAAAGTTGACCCTTTCAGCAGCAGCTATGCAAGGCAAGATCTGCTCCAGGCCCTGGGACATGCTTCACAAAGGAAGGCAGAGGCCAGTTGGCATGATGGAGTTTGGTTCATTGACTGTAGCATGATGGAAAACATTCCCATTCATCAGAAAGCTGTGAATGTGAAACCCTGTCATACCCATCCTTTTCCTTTCTTATGGCTTTTTCCTTCCTTTTCTCTCATTTTCTCGTTCTTTCTGTCCCAGAACAGGGAGTTAGCAGGGCTTTGGAGAGTAACCCTCAGCACTGCTTCTCCAGTCTTCTTTAGCTGGAGAAAACAAGGCTGGAGAGAAAGAGAGGCTGTGTTAGCCTCATTTGGTACTGATCATCAGAGATGTCACAGACTTCAAAGTGAGTCTGGCAGTCCTTGTGTTAGCAGTGCTCTTGGAGGTAACTCCACTGCTGAGATGACTGTGAACAAGGTGGCAAGTCTTCAAGGCAAAGCTGCCTTAATTTTGTGCTAGGTCTCTTCAGACATCTGATCAGCTGGGCAGAGTGTGACAAGCAGCATTGGAAGGCCAGGTTGATACCATGACCTGTACTCTTGTACCCACAGAAGAAACTGTCAGCTGAGAACCAGAGGGCAAATGAAAGCGTTGCTTTGCCATGCTTGTCCTCCAGGTTGCAAAAAAAAACCAAACAAACCAACATGCTCAGTGAGAAATCAGTTTCTGAGCAAAATTTGAGGATGTGAGTGTGATACTATATTGATAGGCACAGATATGCAAATGCTAAGTTGCAGAAAAGAAAAAAAGAGATGATGCCACATTTCCCATTTAGAAAAGGAGCAATAAGGTATCTTAAAATCCTGCTTCCTATAATCCCAATGCATAGCTGAACACTGCAAAGCATTTTCTTTCTCACTTCCCTGGCTTCTGAGACATCAGATACTATCTGTTGTTAGATGCAGGATGCTGGATTAGGTATGGCAGCTCTTGTGTTCCCAAGGGATTGCTCTGCTGGGGTTGCTTCTGTTTGTCTGCATTCAAAGATGGATTTAAACTGATAAAGAAAGAAAACTTGTATAAAGCATACAGTAACTCATTCTGTTAAGGATTTGGCATGGCATTCAAGGGAAACCAATTATGATTTATGTCAATACAGCACAGATAATTTCCCATTGATTGACTGCCAGATCCTTCATAAAATAATGAGTTAGGCCTGATGCCAGTGATTCTTGAACACCATCAGGCCAATGTTTCTATTTCATATGCCCTTGACAAGGCTTCTCTCAAAAATTTTTGCGTTAAATGAGTTTATAAGTTCTCTTCAAATATGCAGACTCAAACAAACATAAGCTGTGATTCCCTTATGTGTTAGTGGGGTTTTGAAATGCATGCTCTTGTCTAGGCATTTGGCAACAGGTCTAGCAAAAGTGAGTTTTCATTCATTACTTAAAAACCAAACAAACAATAGGAGTTTCTCTGTTTGCTAAGGATTTCTCTCAGGAGGTTAGTGCATGCCCATATTCCAAGCAGTTCTCAGAGACAAATAATTCGTGCAAGCCTGTGGTTATCTGGAAAAAAAATTGTATTTCTTCAGGTCTAACTGGTGTGGGGAAAATCCTCTGTGTTTCTCCGGAACAGTCATTTACAAATTTTCTATTGCTGCAGGCCTGACCAATGCCAGTCACAATGTAGTGTGTGTGTTCATTATTCAAGAGACACAGAACTGAGTTTTCCTACCCTAAGGATGAGGAGATGGGGGCTGGCCATGTCTGAACTGCTTGTGGTGTGGGATGGTAACTGAAACTCCCTTTTCAAAGGTGTGAGCGGAATGAAGGCAGCAAATGGTGCTTCTAGAGAGGACATATGCCCTCTGTCTCAGGGGAGTTTGCCATCCCAAACACAGAACTTCTCCCTTGAAAGTATCTGCAGCTACTCTGTTTTTCTGCTCCCTAGCAAAAAACAGTCAGGTCATAGACATCTGGTGTGAGCAGTGCCATCCTTTTAGTGCCACAGCTGATTTTGGCTATGGTGAAGTTAAATTTTGTCCTAGTAGCCAGTAAGGTGCTGTGTTTTGGATTTCTGCTGAAATGTGCTGAAATTCTGAAATTCTGAAATTCTGCTGGATTTGTGCTGAAAGTGTTGATAACACAGGGATGTTTTTGTTACTGCTGTGCACTCATTACACAGAGCCAGGCCTTTTTTGCTTCTCACCCCATCCCACCAGTGAATGAGCTGGCCATGTACAACAAGCTGGGAGGGGACACAGCCAGGACAGCTGACTGCAACTGACCTGAAGGATATCCCATACCATATGATGTCATGCTCAGTATATAAAGCTGTGGGAAGCAGGAGGGAGGCAGGGATATTCAGGGTTATGGTATTTTTCTTCCCAAGTAACCATTTCCCATGACAAAGCCTGGGCTCCCTGGTGATGGCTGAACACCTGCCTGCCCATGGGAAGTAATGAATTAATTCCTTGTTTTGTTTGTTTGAGTGTGCAGTTTTTGCTTTACCTATTAAACTGTTTTTATCTCAGCCCATGAGTTTTCTCACTATTGCCTATCCAATTCTGTCCCCAGTCCAAGGTAAAAAGAGTGAGAGGCTGTGTGGTGCTTTGTTGGCAGCTGGGGCTAAACCCACACACTTTCCTATTGCTGACAGTCTTCTGTCTTAGGACACTGCCTGTCTTGCCTATCCCAGCTACATCCACATATGTTTCCATGAATGCTGCATATCTAACTATTTAGAGAACTCTGAAAACTTGAAATTATTGCTTTCCAGGCAGAAAATCTAGAAAACCTCTTAAAAAGTCTTCATCTCCCCTTCTGAGAGAAGAGCAAACCGGTATGGTGAGGTTCACCTGGGAGCTCACAGCCTCCAGGGAGTTTGGTTAGGCACACAAAAGAAATAAGACCTAGGTGTGGTGAGGAAGAAATTAATTTTAAAAGAGAAAGCAAAAAAATATCAGCTGGAGGAGACATGATTTCTAGAAATGACATAAGGCTTACCAAGCTTAGAATTTTTTAGGGGATGGGAAAAGCAAACCAGCTAAAGCTGGAATTAATAAATATATGGAAGGTAATGGGAGTGTTTTAAATGTTCATGTAAAGTTTTAAGTCTTGTTCTAATGGCTGTGTGCTTTTTAAATACTGCACTCTTCGCAATGGAAGAAATCTGTTGTGTGCACTTAAATTAAAAGTAGTCTCCCAAATGGAAACCTATTGACAGTGGCAGTTATATCCATAGTTAATTATAAATGGAAAAGCAGAGGAGCTACAGACTCAGATGCTATTTAATAACAGGTGAGTTACAGATATTTTTTCTGTGAGAGAAAGTCTTTGAAAAACTCCACTTTTAGTGCCATAAGCCTAAAAGCACTGCTCACCTTGTGACTGTGGGAGAGGTGAATGAGAACATCCATAAAAAACAGACCCTTGAAGCTCTCCTTTCTTTACACACACAGAGGCCAGAGCCAAACAGCCTCCACAGGTGTCCCGGCTCCCAACCAGTGTTTCACAGGATACTCATCCCAGCTGCCCTTCCTGACGACCCTGGCAGGAAGGGTGAGAACTGGCTGTGTTTTAACTTCAGCAAGAACAAGGTTTATCCCTAAGGAAGCTTTAATACTTGCCAGAATTTTAGCCATTAACAGCTTGAATCCTTGTGAAACTGCCTTCTCTCTACTTCAGCTGGTATGACATGAGCCTGTAAATTCACACACAATTCATAGGGGTAGCGATTTCTTATTTGCTGTGTAAAGCAGTGAGGAGGGGCCAGACAGACTAGAAAATGTGGTGTAATTCACCATCTTCTGTGCACAAAGATTTCTCATAGATCACCCTTACTTACCCTGGCAGCATTCTGTAATTGTTCAGTGTTATTCAAGAAAACACACAAGGTGCTCCCTTTGCATGATAATTTTCCTGGTGAGCACTGAGGCATATCGATTTTTTACTTCATTGAGATTTTCATAGAGGTTATGACATTTAATGTTCAGCTTTAGCTGCTCATTGCTATTTGGGGTAGGAACTGAATATGGCCCTGCAAAATTGTCTCTCTTTGTAGCACTTCAGCAGATGTAAATAACAATCTGTTGCTCCAAGTTGTCCATGCATGAAAGGTAAGAAAAAAATGAAAATTCACTTCCACCAGACTCGTTCCCATATGCAGACTGCAACAATTCTCTAGAATAATAAATTTTCTCTTCTGTCTTCAATCCCAGTTAAGACTCTTGTGGGAACACCCTGAGCAGGATGATAAGGTTTGTGCATGCCTTGCTGGCCATCACATCTGATTTCTGCTGGAAGAAGAGGCAGGCTAGCTTCCTGCAATGAGTGGTCTCTAAACAAGGACTTGAATTTACCAAGACACCCAGTGCCTTAGCTGTGGAACTGCTCCTTCAGAGCTGCAGCCTGTCCCATTTGGCACAGTCTGCAAGGAGGGAGGAGGTTTCTGAAGTACCCTCAGCTTATGCTATAAATGATTCTGTGGTTTAAATCATTTAAAACATTTGACCTGGTAACCAACGTGTGCTGTTGAAGGTGTTCCTTCCCTAGAAGACACCTGGTGGGTTGGGTGCTGATGCAGAGCAAAGTGAAATGTTTCATCTGAACTCAAATGCAATGCACAACACACCACAGAAGAGTGCTTGGGGCAGAATATGGTGAAACATCTAATATCAAAGAGGTCACAGCTAGCCAGGAGAGAGGTCTTAGGAGGGATGTTTCTACACAAGGGAAAACTCAAAATAAGTGTCCAAGCAGCCCTGCATTCGTGCAAGTTCTGTTAAAGGCTGCAGGCCATCAAGAGAAGCTGAAGCTGACTGAACATGGCTCTTACTCTGGTTGTGATGTGTTTGGCTCAAAAATTCAGCAGACAAGAGCCAGCTGACGCAGGTCTTCCTCTCTCTCAGGTACAGGAGAGAATCAGCCTCAGTTACCTCACTGACATAATGTGGGAAATAGGAGTTCTGGAAATTGGCATTAAAAAACAGTGGACATATGCCAGTTTTCCATTTTTAAATTTTAAATGGTTCATAGAAAAATATTTCTGATTTGATTTTCTTAAACATTGTATGTTTAGCAACAACCTAATTTCATCCAGTGTACTGCATAGGTGCTCTGGGAGTGCTTAGGCAGCCTCGTTTGGAAGCCAAGCAGGCTGTGTGAAGGCCAATTTTCTCCTCTTGCATTAGAGTGACTGTCTAGCTCAGTTTTCCACTGCCAATTCACTTAATGGATGACCAGGCAGCTCATTAAGAAGTAGTTATTCCATAATTTTGTTCAGACTGACAACAAAATACATGCAAAGGATCAAAGTGATGGCACCCCTGTAGGAAAGCATCTGTACCATCACAAACTCTTTGTTTGGATGAATTATGGGGTATTTGAAAGTCAAACTTTTAGATTTCTCTATTGTTTTTGAAAATTAAGTTAGGTAATATTAAAATACCTTGAAACTATATTCATTCATAGGTCCTACAGCATCAAAAATATAGCAAATTCTTTTGTCTGAATGGGAATCAGTTCATGAGTATATGATCTTACTTTTTTCCTTTCAATAAGGTGTAATTTAAAAAAAAAATCTTGACTTTTGCATCATCTGTATTAAAAACATTGATAAAAATCATTGTCTAAGAGATCACGTTTTAAGGTCAGTGGCAAATTAAACGATTAATATTAACTGTGTGTGCCATACTAAACTTTGTGTGATCAAACTATCAGATGTTTGATAATCTTACCCCTTCTCTTTTGCTTGTAATTTTTTTCAGTATTTGAGACCCAAGATGCTTCTGTACTCATGGAAAAGAAGCAAATACACCGCTTCATATTTTTGCACCACTTTTTTCCTTATAGGACACACAGTACATCTCCGTTTTTGCTAGCTGTTGTTTCCTCACCTCACCCTCACTGACAGCTGTTCTCAAGGGTTCATTTACTTGTACTAAAATGTTTGTACATGGCCTTTGTTGTTTTTTTTCCATGTAACTTAAGGCTAAAGAGAGTGAATATTCTAGATACCTTCTTTGCTGAAGAGTGGAGGATATGATGGTTTCATTTCCGACTGTAGTATTTTGCCACCTTAGCTGTTGCTAGCTGTGGATTTAACACTGGAAGTGCCTGATCTGATGATGAAGGGGGATGATCACTATTCTTGATTTTTGGAACTGCTTGAGTACACACAGAGAAGACAGTCCCTGAACAAGGGGATAGGAACTGTAAATAAAAACAAATGCTAGAGAAGAAGACTGAACAGTTCCTCTTGTTGCAAGATCATTGCTTATTGTAGGTTTGCTTATATTTGTCAGAGTCTATTTTTAAAGTTCCAGACAATCCAACTTCCACCTCATCCCTTGGGAAGTTATTCACCAACTAATACATCTTGCCATCTGGAAGTTTTTTCCTGATATTCTCTGTTAATTTTTCCTTTGTTAATACCTTTTCTATCATAAAAAACTTATTAAATTACTTACAAAATTGCAGCTTCTCTGTGGGTTATTTGAATCATCAGGATAAACTGAGCAATTATACCTCCTGTACTGCATTCTATATGATGAAATTAACTCCCCACCAAATTTATAAAATAAAATATGCTGAGTTGGAAGGGACCCATCTGGATTATAGTATAGGATCATAGCATAGCACAGCATAGCATATCCTGAGTTGGACAGAACCCACAAGGATCATGGAGTCCAACTCCTGCCCCTGCTCAGGACATCCCAAAACCCCTATCATGTGCCTGACAATGCTGTCCAAATGCTTTTTGGTGCTGTGACCACATCTCTGGGGACCCTGTTCCAGTGTCCAAACACCCTCTGGTCTTTTTCCTGATATCCAAACTAAACCTACCATGACTCAGCTTCAGTGACAGGTTTTCTCAAGCCCTGTTGCTGGTTATGAGAGTGAAGAGATCAGTGTCTGTCCCTCTTCTTTCTCTAGTGACAATATTGAAGAGCACAATGAGGTCTCCCTTCAGTCTCATCTTCTTCAGTCTGAACAAACCAAACGACCTCAGCTGGTCCTCATAAGGTAGTTCTGTATTATACTCATCACAATTGATCTGAAGTACACCTTTGGAACAAAAGAAAGAAAAAAGACCCCAACACCCTTCTGGTAAGTTACACAGAACTCAGTGTCCAGCCTGCTGTGCTGGACTCTTTTTCATGTGTGTCATACTTTACACACTATTTTATTACCTTAGAAGAAACCAGTTTTTCAGCTATTGGTTTTAGGACATTTGAAAATTAAGGATTGCTGATTGGTATTATTATCTTTTATTCATGGTGTTATTACCTTAAGGTCTGGGGAAAAAAATTGCACTTTATCAAAATATTTCTTATACCATGCTTTTTCTATTTGAGGACATAGCTAATAATTCTGGGCTGTTTTAACCCTGGGTAATGTAAACTACTCTCAGCTTCCTGCCTGTTTTTCTGCCTGAGTTTTAATGTGCTCTTCCCTTGGATTTAGAGGAGATGGACAAGGCACGCAGCTCTTCCCTGGACACACTGCTTCATGTCCTGGAGTGTTAACATAAACTGTAACTGAATCACTGGACATGATCTAACTGGAATTAAAGGTGCAATGTGAGTGTTATTGCAGGGTGAGTCCAAGGAGAACTCTGTTGCTTGCATGAGGCTGAGATCTTTGAAATATGAGGCTGGAGGGAATTATGTGATTGTCACAATTACCTTATTTATTAAATCCTTCCTGTCATTGCTCAGGGAAGATGGGATTCCAGTGTCAAAAAATGGCTTTGCAATAGATAAACTGAAGATTGAAGTGATGTGTATTCTGAACAAATTCAAGTGTAGAAAAGTATTGCCAAACAGCAGCTAACCTATATCTCTGCTTGATAAATGTCAACCTATGATGCTTATTAACTTGTAATACACTACCAAAAAGAAGGTGGGTAATGAAATTTGAGTTGCCATAATCTGATAAGTCCTTTAAGAACCTGGCATGTTTAACCAACAGGTCTTAACTGACAATCAGCAGTGCCTATTTCCAGAAAAAATAAATGGGAATCCTCTGATAATCCACAAATGATCCACAAAAAAGGATGATCTAATGTGTGAACCAGATTGTTTGAGAGTATGAAAAAGAGGGGGAAAGAAGGAAAAGATGGTTACTTTGCCTTTGTTGAGAAACCTAAAGAGTGGAACAAACAGATTTGCAAAGGACCATTACAATTTACTTTCAACATCTGACAGAATTTCAGAGTATTTAGCAAATCAGATGATTCAACTGCATTTTGGCAAAGTCATCTGGACATAATGAATGCAAAGATGTGCACATTTCTCATGTCATTTTGGGAGCTACAGGTCCTAAAGAGTATGCTCAGAAAGACTGTGGCAGGAGAGCATGCCAGCGTGTGCATGCTGCCTTCTGACCACCTTGAAAGTCACCAAAGTCAGGGAGAGGAGTACAGTGATGAACCAGGGCTTTAAGGATAAGACAATATGGAGAGAAATTCCTCTGTTTGTTTTATTTAGGTTTAAAAAGCTTTTAATATTAATTTTATCTCATAAGTCCTGCAGACAAAACTTCTGATAGAGCAAAACAATTGTCCTTTCATATGAAAACAGCTTTTCCCCGCTGATGCAGCAGTACTTTCCTGTAATTCCTCTTCAGAGAACTACAGAGACTTCTCTGCCTTTCACAGGCACAAATCAGGAGCACATCCTTTGTGTCTAGTACCCAAATTAACACCAGTGTACTTGGGACTGGAATATGATGTGCTGTCTTGATTTGGCAATGGGCTGGAGACACTCATGATTTAGGAGCTGTTGTACAAAATAGCTTGAAGAAAACAAGAATACTTGTTCCAAAAGAAGGATGGTTTTCCCCAAGAGAAATGATGATATTTTATGAAGCTAAATCAAAAACTAGAGAAACGTGTGTCAAAAATGTCCAGGACTGTGAGTAAAGTTGAAGCATATTCTTGCAAGGCTATTTGGTACATTTATCCACAAACTTGGCTGACACTACAAATAGTCTAAAAACCCAACACATGCAATATGATGTTTATCACAATTCAAAGTGCTCAATATTCTTGTGTCAAGTTACCACTAGAAATGTCAACATGTCTCAAAGGCTGAATCAGAAGATTTTTGACCACAATTGAGTGGTAAAGATTAGAGATTTATTATTGGAGTGTATTGAAATTCGACACATTACATCATGGATGGGCACATTATTGCAACAAAGATGTTTTCTTTGAATAGTATCTTAAAAAAGCAACTGAGATAAGTGAATCTGTAACATAAACTGTCTGGTTGGTTATACAAATTGTGTTCCTTGTCTGCTTGATTCTGTTTGATTTGTGCAGCACTTTGTATAGCTCCAGGTTCACATTTTGTCCCAGCCACTTAGCCATGGTTGAAGGGGGAATGAGCAGGCTTCCTCACAGAGAACTAGAACTATTACAGGGCTGCTCTGACCTGGGCTCTGTATCCAGGTCCTCAAAATGTAACTGCAAGGCAGTGAGAAGACTCAATAAAACCTGCTGTTCTGGGGACTTTACTCCCCAGAGGAGATTCTTGATCTTGAATAATGCTGTTGAGTGTACCTAGATACCCAGTGAGCCTCTCCAGCATGGCTCATGCTCTTCACACAATGCCATTATTACTCTCTACTAATAGTTGGTGAGTACAACTTGACAGGCTTTGTTTGTGTTCATATTTGGATAGTTCTGGTTTTTTAGTGCCAAAAAAATACTCCACAAAGGGAAAAACATGAGCAAGTTAGGAAAAAACTGAAAAATGTCTAATGAAGAAGGATGATCCTGTTGTGCACTGTCTTTTGACATTTTCCCAAAATTTAGAGACTGTAGGAGTACACAAAAAGGAAAAATAAACTTATTCCCCAGCAAATGTCTTTCTTCAGAAGGAGTTCAGAGTTGATTACAAGCATATGCTCATAGATACACACACTATTCCACCTGTGGAAGGGGACAATTTCTAAAAAGGTTGTTGCTCACAAGCCAAAAGTGAGAGTTAAGAGTCCAGTTGTGGTGCAGCTGGTTGCTGCCAGGAGAAAGCTGACCCTGGGGCACTGGGCTGTCCTAGAGGTAAGCACTGTCCAGGTCCTGGTATGGGCATTGCAACAAACAAGAATGAATGTACAGGCCTGCTTCCAGTTCAGTGCCACTGGAAAAGCACTCCTCTAGAAGATATTCATGGCTTCAACACTCTGAGTATGGCCTTAAAATAAAGACCTGTTGCTGAAGGTGTGTTTGGGGAGCCTGGCCTTTTCTTCCCCAGGAACTGGGCTATCAAGCTTCGCAACATTTGATTTTTCCCCATTGTATTGGATGAGCCATTACAGCCCAATGCATACAGCTTTTTCTTGTAAACATGCTTATGAATCTGTTAAAACTTCTGAGAAAACACCATCCATCTTTATATGTACCATCACAAATTGGGATCCAAAAAACTTGTCAAGAGAACAATAAACGCATATCGTTGCCTGATAATCAGTAACATTTTGCATGTTGTTGAAGAGTCACATAGCAGATGCTTGCTTTAGCATCGCTGACAAAGGATATGCTGAATGTGAGGGCTTTCCAGATGTGTGGGTGTTTTACGATAGAATAAAAGTGACAGTCATCTACATACACAAATTTTCCATAAAAAACCCACTAAGAAACCAGAAAAGAATGCAAACAACCAGCAAATGGTGCCATCAGATTATTCTGTATCAGATACATTTGCACAGGATTTGAGGCAAAACTTCTGCTTCATTATGGATTTAAAATAAAGGTAAGAAGGGGAGCTCTGCCCAGAAATACTCTAATGTTTTTCAATCACTCCTTTCCTGATTAAGGCATTTTGTTTTAAACAGTGGTTACTGCTCACAGGAAAGACTTCCCAAAGTTTGGGTAGCAGATATCCTGAAATAGTTTCTACAATGCAGAGTAGGTATTTTTCCTGCTCCCCAATTACACAAACTGTTAATGGTAATTGGAGGCAGGCTAAGTGCTAAAATCTGGTACCATTACATTGAATGACACTCTATAAAATAACATCTGTCTGTGTGTAACATGGTCTTAATTCCCAGCACACTGATAATCTGTAATGAAAACAGCATGCTGTAAGCACTGAACATATCTGTCTATCTATCTATCTATCTATCTATCTATCTATCTATCTATCTATCTATCTATCTATCTATCTAAAAGAAGTACAAGTAGAGTGTTTTTCTGATGGAATTCAAGAAGGAAAAAGACAGGCTTATTCATTATCTTCCTGCAGTTTGTAATATAATTTTATTTTGTAAAGTGCATTTATACATGCATCTCTACAGCATATATATATACATATATATACACACACACATGCACATACACACATAAATGTATGAAAGCATAAATATTTATGTGTCTACATGCATATAAATAAACACAAATATGTTTAAATGAAGCTTCATCAAAAAATTAAATACTAATCAGATAAAGTCAGTGAAAAGATTTTAACTGGATTTACAGCTGGAATCAAGATGGGGCTGTAACAAGCTCTAAATCTGCATACCTTCCTTTTACAATGCTGGCCCAGATCATAATATTACTGTTGTCTTTGCTTTGCTACATCCTCCTCCTAATACTTACTTAAAGGTTTTTGATGTTAGATGGGCCACATGTAAGGTAAAAATAATTTTGTGTGAGTATCCCATACAGTGTATTTTGTGTTTGCAGATGATGTCACAAACTTCTTGCAGTTAAACTGATCTCAGTCAGGGAAATCCAGCCTCTGATGTGTGAAATACCAGCTCCCACAACTGACTGAGACAATACATTCAGAGATGGGGGTTTTAGGATTCAAGAACTGAAACTACAGAACTGATGAACCAGTGATGAAATTGTATCTTGGCCATCAGACCATTTTCAACATTGAAGTTTAGCCTTGTGTTTTTCTTTTTAATCCCATTTCATTTGATGTAAGATAAGCTTACTAAAAATGTTAGTACATGCTCATAATAATAGCTGTCATTTTTGATTTCTGTGCCAAAGGACAAGAGTAATGTCTCAATATATTCCCATATGAGGTATCTTTATTTTTCTAAGCTGTGGCTTGATAATTAGTGCAGCATTATCTTATCAATTAGCAAAACATTATTCAATGATAACAGCTCTGACACATCCAGGTAATGTTTGAACAGATATATAATTGCAGTTGCATTCACATTTACCACAAATTCGTGCTTTTTGGCATGAACAAAAATGGAATATTGATATATGCTCAATATTAAGAACATGCTTTAGCATTTACTGTAAGATTATTTGTTGCTGAGAAAAGCTTGTTATACAGAGTCTATATTAGTCCTGGAATAACAAACAAATTATAACAGGAAAACAACCCCAAAACTAAGATTCCTCCATATAATAAAAGACGAATGAAAACATGATGGAAAGAAAAACATGCTGTCATGACATTTCTGTGTTTTCTGTAGAAAAACTGTAATTTCTTAACATAAACTGGTCTAAAATGGGATTTTCTCCCCTAATGTGTTTTGGAAAAGTCTCATTTTTCCTGGTAAGTGTGCTGAAACTTCTTATTCAGTGTAATTTTATACAGAATGTTTTACACCTTCTGCATATATCTATTCCAGGGAAGGAAAATATATTTTTTCAAGTAATAAGTTTTTCCCAGTTGAAGAAGTTCTGTGAAAATATGAGTGTTAGGTAGCAGCAACCCAGTCTTGGGGGAAAATTGTGGGTTTTTTTCTATGTCCTCACACATATGAGTTACATGGCAGCCATTAATCTGGTGATTATATGTTGTTTTTCTCCATGGGTTTCCTATTCAGGCCTTGGCTGCATTTCTAAAGTACATGCTAACATTAGGGCAAGGTAGTGCTTGAGCATCTCCTTCTGGCATTTTGGGTGAGGCAGGGATTTCTGCACGTGCCCTTGTATGGATTTTTTTGGTGCATTTGTTTTTGAGAACAAACACAGTCTTACTCCTCTCACTTCTAGATTTCCAAATTGTTTTGTAGTGCAGGAACTGGTGAAGGGAATATTTCTGTTTTGGAGTCACTGGCAAGGCTCAGGCGCTGAGTGGTCCTCCTCAAGGAAAACTTTAGCAGTCCCTCTGGAAAGGAATAAGCAGGCTGTGTAACTAACCAGAGCAGGGAATGAGAGTGTCTGTGCTCCATCATAAACACTGCAGGTCCTATCAAGTTTTTCTGTTTCGGAGTCCTCAGAAACTCAGATACTTTGCTTGTGATGGTTAGTTTGCAAAGGTACCTCATGTTGCTGTGCAGACTACTATAGGACAGAAAGAGAAAATTGTCCATCAGGTCATGCTCACCCACATATTCCAAATTGCTCTTGTAAAAAAAAAGTCAACAGCTATGAGTCCTTCAGTAATCTCTAATATGATTCTGCTTCATCTTTTCACTTGGAAAACCCAGTTTACTTCATGTTTGCAAGTTATAAAAATGATATTCTATAATCTACTTTCTCAGATTTCTAATACACATTAGTTATTTTTCCTCATATATTACAAAAAAAGTCCTTTGATTGAAAGCTGCATGCTCTGCTCTTCATTTTCTTTAACCTGCTATTTCCATTCTCATAGTATTTTTCAGGAAAAGAAATTAATTTTATTTTATCGGTTCCCAGATATAATCCATTATGGGGGAAAAAAAAGCGCAAAAGGATAAGTCATCTGGATTTATATCCTGTCACTGCTTAAGTCCTAATGCTTGAGCCTGGAGAAAGGATGGAGATAAAATTAGAAAGTCCAAGACAGACCATTGTCTGGACTCTGCTGCTTTGAACACTTCAGACAGCTGGAATTATAGGGGAAAAAAAAAAAAAAAAAAAAGGGAGAAAAATACCAGTTTCACAATGACAAGGCAAACCCCAGCAAATTTGGCAATATATTGGCAGAGTAGTACATTGTTGCTAGATGTGTTGGTAAGTAGGTGTCCAAGAACAATTTGTCTGCAAGATACAAACAGGCTAGTGTGGCTCTAGCTGACACCAAGATTACCCTGGGGAATGATGTGCCTATTAGCTGGAGGCAGAATATCAAAAATGTGAAGGCATTTCTCACAATGATGTAGAATGATCAGTGTGAGCCCCCTGGGGACCCCTGGAGCATGGATGTGGAAGAAGGAGGAGGAAAAGGAGGAGGAGGAGGTGGAGAAGGGGGATGGAAGAAGAACTCTGGGGAAGAATGTAGGCAGTGATAAATACAGCCTATCTGTATTTATCTCCCAAGTGGGCACGTGTGTTTCTGTGTGACAGACAGAGAAGGGAAGCCAGGGATTTCTACCTTAATGTGTTATGGAAGATGCACTGAAGTTTTAAGACACACGGGGGAATCAGAATAGAAAGGAAAATGTTGTTTAATTACTCAGAGGCTCAGTGGAAGAACTAAATTACTCTGAGACTCGGGGACAAGTAAATGACTGAGGGCTCAGAGGATGTGCCAGTGAGTGCTGTAGAAATGATCAGGGAGACAGACAGGATTTCACTGAGGTTTCAGAAACCAGGGCCTTCTCCTGCTTGCCTGGGGAGCTGGGCAGAGCCAACACCTCTCATACCCTGAGGTCTGAAGCACAACATCGGCAGGGTCCTGATGTGGGCACTGACTGACAATCCAGGAGAACACCCACAGGCTGGCAGTGGTCTGCTTTTGAGCTTCAGTGGTGCAGCTCAACTCCCTGAAGGACTGTGCAGAGTAATGTGTCATGACTTTATTTGTTAGATGTTGTGTGCAATCTTCAGGGAAAAGGTGATAGTGCCTTTCTTCACTCATTTATGTTGCATGGAAGAAAACACTTACTTAAAGCATATTTGTGTTCTACCTGTTACTCTAGAAATGCCAGAAATGTCAAGTCTGATCTTCCATGTTTTCAGTGTGGGGGATGACTTAGTTGTGACAAGTGCAGCACTTAAGGTTTTTAAACTGTGTTGAAAGAATAATGTATATCAAAATTTATAGTTTCCCAAATATTTGAAAAACCCCAACTAACCAAACAAAAAAATACCAATGTCCTAATGTCCTACCACAAAACCAAAACAAAGGATTTTGGAATATGCATTTCCTATCTCAATAAAATTTAACTTCTTTGGTTTAGTTGTCATGTGACCATCAATACTGTTATTCAAGTAGAAATTGAGACTTTCAGGATATGCTGAGAGTGAATTTTGAAGAGGGAAAACCAGTGAAAAGAGTTTTTTCATCTGTAAAAGGGTTAAACATTCTTTTTGGTGGCTGTAAAACACTACAAGTTCACATTTTTTCCCCTCTTTTTTTTTTCTCAGTTTATCTCAAAATGAAATTCCAGAATGTCTGCCTTTCTTATAGAGTTGTCCAGATTTGACAGTCATATGTTAAGATTTTTTTTCCACCTTATTTCATAATACCTTAATTTAACTTGAGTTTTGAATTTTTTTTAAAGCAGTCATTTTGCTGCCTGCAAGGCTAGATTTGCTTTCTTGGTCATAATACTTCAACCTAATTTTGCTTAGTAACTAGTTTGTCTTCACAGTAGCAAATCTGTCTTCTTCTGACTGGCTGGTTTTTAAAATCATTTATTTGATTCTTGCTTATATGTTTCTTGCTCATTCTCAGATTTTTGCTTTTTTTAAGAGAAATTCCTAGCTGTAAACGGAGAAACTTAAAGTCTCTTATATTTCCCCAGCCATAGCTCCTCCTTGGAAATTAATTAGATGGAATAATGTCCATCATTAATTGGCTTACTGCAAATTGTTCTTTTAACTCTATTTAGTGGACTACCAACTGTCCCTGTTTCGCTCATTAAGCAATAGGGTGTCCTTAACTGACATGAAACCTTGTCCTCGGGATCCTGTAATAACACAGTCTTCCTGCTTGGAAAGAGCACTTCCCTTCTTCTCTTTGTCTAGAATGTAGCATGAGTGGATGTGTGCCTGAAATGCAACAGTAGGCAAGGTAACCGCTGGGTTTTGATACACACAGGAAAAGCAGGAGATGCAGAAATCCAGGGCTCATAGAGCTGCATTTAGCAAAGACACCCTGGTCATGCTGGCACAGGACCAAGGCTGTTGAGAACTAGTTATACTAGTTCTAGTTATACTAGAACAAGTTATTGTATGACCTAAAAAAGCAGTTTACTTGTTTTGAAAGAGCTTCATATCTTTTCTGGGAGACCAGCTAACCTGAGAACCCATGTGCATGAGGTGAAGTTGATTTTGACTGGCAAAGCCCTTCATCTTGAACTCCCTTAAAATATTTCCAGGGAAAGCCTTATGACTGTGGACAAAGCTCAAGAATCCTTCCTCTTCTCTCTTCCTGTCTCTGTGTCGCTGTCCTTTCCCTGCAGCAGCAACCTTCACTCCCCACAGATGGAGCTTTCAGCAGGGGACAGAAATGCTTCATGGAGAACTTTGGTGGTTTTAGCAATGGACACATCTGGAAATCCTAAAAAGCTGATGATTGTTAGAGTAAATTAGCATTTGCATAGAAAACTAACTTAATATAAGGAATGGATCAGTTGGGTGGGTTAATTGTGGTAAAGGGCTGAGTGTTTTATCACATGTGTGTGACAATGGCTACTACACTGGATGTGCAGTGCTGTCAGGAACAGCCCTGAGCAAAACATTCTGTTCTGTCCTGTAAGTCTCTCTGAATGAGAATGATGGGCCCCAATCTTCAGTGGTGACCAAAAAGGGCATGGTACATGGTCTTCTATCAGTCTGCTCAGTGCAGTGCTGGAGAACACTGACACAGCCTATGCTTGGAGCAGCTGGTGTGTGCTGCAGACTCCTGCTAGGTCCCACACGCTGCCATTAACTGGGGGTCTTGCACCATGGAACCTGGAATGGCAACACTGCAAAAGCCTTCTTCAAAGAAGCCTGCAGAGCTTCTTTGAAGTTAGGTGAATTAAGTTTGAAGCCTGAGTTTTATGTTGATGGAGCAATGTAAAATGACTGTGCCATGGGCCAGGATCAAGAGCAAGGTTTCACTCCTGACTGGGAGATGCCTGTGTAACCTGCCCTATTTGAGTGCCTAAAAATAGTGCTTTCTTATTCACAAGGAATTACTTTTGTTCTGCAGATTTCTATGCCAGGAAAGTACATGAATGGATGCTGAGTAATCTTTTGTCAAATAATAAAATTTTTTAAAATAGGAATAATTAAACAAAGGAGAAAACAAAAAAAGCAGGCAAAATAAACTCCAAGTTTACCATCTCCCATTATTCAAAGCTAAAAACCTATCTGTGCAAAAACTTCCATCTGAATTATCCAGCTGGTATGTTGGGATATTTCAAGATCCCTGCCCATTTTCACAGCTCTGAGACACTTCTGTATTTTGCTCCACTTGGGCAAAAGGGTGAGGAATAGCAGTTTTTGTATGTGTTTGCAGATCAGACCCCACTATTAGTGATTAATTGCCAAAAGATTATAAACTCCTTGCAAGACAGTTTAGCTACTCTATTCCTTAATCTCTGTCGTCTCTGCTTGTCACTTCGTCTTTAACCTCTAGAAGGACAAGCGGCAGGAGGCTGATTTATGCTCCTGAAGTGATTTACTCTCTTTTACTCTGTCACACAGACTTTATCTGATTTGTTACTTACTCTTCTAAACAAGTCCAGGCAGGGCTTTCTGAGGTAAACATGAATGGCATGCTCATAGAAACAAGGGCCAAACATTTGCTACCAAAAATCCCCAAGTCACATAAAATTAAAGGGTGAGGGGGAAGTAAAAATCTTGAATAACTTCACAGCAGAGTGCAAGAGAGAGCATGCAGCCATTCTGAAGGAAAAGTTCCTGGTGTCCCCTCTAAGATGCCTCTGACAAATCCCACATAACACTGCATGCCACATCTGTGTCCAGACTGCTGCAAACCCCTTTTCCACCATACTCTGAGATTATTTTGGAGGCATTTATGGAGTGAAGGATCAGCTGTGGATGGAAGGGGAGGGCTTGCTCCTTCAAGTTCCCCATGAAGGGTGGGAAGCTCCAAAGCAGGGTGGGGCTGGGCTGCAGTGCCATTACAAATAAGGTCCCCCAACAGAGACTGCAAATGAGTTTGAGCAGAACAGCTCTAGGTCATCCAACCTGGCCAAAATTGGGTCAAAGTCTAGGCTCAGTCCTGAGCTGAATGGGCAGTGAGACAGAACACAGGCCCTGAGCTATGTGGTGAGAACAGAATTGTTTCCTTCTGAGGAGAAACATGCAGTCTGCTATAAACTCAGTGGAATAAATTCTACTTCCTTTGCACACCAACAAGAATAAGATCTAATGTGCATGTGTTCTTCCCTGTTAGAGCTTGCAAGTGTAGAGCAAGCTGGCTTTGTAACCTGCTGCTCAGCAGATCTCAGGGCTGGCATATGGAAGGTGGAGAGTAACTCCTATTAGGAATTCATTGAGGTATCAAGCTTTATAACATTGTGTGAGATGAGAAAGAATTCAGGAACTTTGGTAATGGTTCTTCAAGAGTTAGGAAGACTGGGATGTGGAGGAGACCTTGAAAACATGCAACCCATTACCTGGATATATGGAACTTCGTTTTTCAGCTCTTTGAGTGGGATTAATGGGGTAGAGTGGCAGTGAAAAACAAAAACTGTCATTAAAGGAAATATAGGAGTATTACCTTGCTGCCATGGTACTATTTCACAGGCATTTAGTTATCCATTGACCTGCACAGAGAAGCACAATCACTTAGGGCTGGTTCCAAATGAGACTGGTCTTACAGTGGAATGTCACCACTAAAATGTGAAATGGACATCAGATCAGCTCCCTTGGCTACCTGAATGACATGGTTTCCGGGAGCTATGGAGGGCTTTTCTGAGAACCTGAAATATCCATCTTGAGGGATGACTGTTTAAAAGAATTTTCTGATGTCTACAGAAAAGACAGATTATTGGAACTTAAAGTTGGACAAGAAAAAATAATTATGACATGAAGCTGAAGTGCTAAGTAGTCTTGACTTTTCATTTCTATAGTGACAGTGAGATCTTCAAACATATTTCTTTAGACATGCACAGCCAATTTCCATTACATTAACCAGAATCTCCAGGGCTGTGTCTGTAGATTTTGATCTGTTAAGTGCTAAATACAATTTTTTTTTTGAATGCTGACTAAAACCCCTTGAAATATGAAATTGATTTAAGGAAATCCTACTTCTCAGAAGAACAGTAATAATAGGTGCTGAGGTTTCTTGTCTATTAAGCAGTCTTTGCCTTTGATGCTGCATTTACCACTGTCATCTTGTGAAATTCTGCATTATTGTCACCACCTACTCAGAACAAAAGCTGCCCTTTAAAACCTCTCCAAATGCAATTAAATGACATAGTGGTCTCTCTCACTGGAAAGACAAGTTTGTTGTTTTTTTTCAAGCATTCCTGTATTGCTGCTAGTCAAAACATAGCTCTTGAAATTAGCAGTGTTTCTAATCTTACCAGAGGTGAGTTGCTCTGCTGAACTAACCTGCTCTTCACAAAGTATGACTTTGATACTATTGTGCAGACACTGAGCTGACTGTCAATAAGCAGCAAATTATGCATTGTATTGTGGTGCTATGTGAGTGAATCAAATTTTTGCAGGAGAACTTAATTCTCACAGATTTTTCAAGATTTTTTTTATACATAAGTTCTCTTGCCTTGAGAAATGAAAGTAAGCAGTATATGAACAAATCACTGGTTAAACTTTTAAACTTGTAGTATATTTAGTAACTTTAGGGAGACAAAGGTAAAGAAGTGAAAATGTGCTTATTTTCCTTAAATTAACTCTTGATTTGACATACTTCACCAGTATCTGCTACATGACAGAGCATGAAGATTGCACAGAGACTTTTAGTGACATTTACTCTGTCATCCCTGCAAACTGACTTTGATGTGTATAAGTCAGAAATATAAGAAAAGAAGACCTAATGAAAAGGATCCTGGATTCTTAAAGTTGCAGATATTTCTGGGTTTAAAATTCCCCAAGTATTTTTGTTAAAGGCTTTGACATAATCCCGTCTGGCTTTGCTGTGTGGAGTGTGGATCAAAGGTGCAGACATATTAGCCTCCTCTGAATTTCAGCCCTCCTGGGGATTAGTTTCCTAGGGATGTCCTAAAAGTTTTCCTCTAATACAAACACAATATCAGAGCAGCTGTTCACATGCACTGAGAGTTTAAATTCTCAGTTTATACAAGCACACTTTAAAGAGTCAATTCTTTTGAGTGCAGTGTGCAGTACCTTAAGTTAAACATGTCTCCCTTGTTATCATTACCAAATGCACATTACACTAAACAAATTATCATGCTAGACAGAAAGGCTATTTGAATATCTTAGAGATAAAATGAAGATAAATCACATTTAAACATCTGTGATGCCTCCATTCATCCCTCAATGCATACCAAAAAGTGCTTCTATGAAATTTTGCATGGGCTGCTGGTTGTACTGTACAGATCAGCCATTACCATTGTTAGGCACCAGAGAGAAAAGCAAACATACATAATATATGGTAAAAAAATGCACAGCAGATTAAAATAATAGAATACAATTATCAGAAAATAATGCTATATACTTTCACAGTGAGATTTCTGCTCCAAAGATATATTCTAATGATATTGTAAAAACTGTGCAAGTGATTATGAGGAAATTTCTCCGGGTTTTACTTTTTAATAACACCATGCCAAGGAACTGTACAGACAATTCACAGGTTGCACAGTAGGTTTCTGAAGTTAGGGTAGCAATTAAATTTCCTGGGTGTTTCCTTGTTAGGTGTGGGGTTCTTCCCCCCATGACTAGTCAATTTACACTATTCTATATTGTTTACTGTGTATGACAGATTTTCTCAAAATCTAGTGCACTTTTAGGATTTTGTTATAATGAAGTGTTAAAGAATGTCTTCCAGGTACATCAAGAGATACCTGACTCCTTGGCCTGGGAGGGCTGATCCTGGGAAACACCAAGTGCTTCTAAGGCTGCTGAAGCCTTTCTGCTCCTGCTGAACCTGGTAGTCAAAGAAGGGGCTTTTTCACATATCAGGCTTTTTCAAATCACTGGGGAGATGTGGCCCAGATGTGATCATCATTTCTCCTCTTGATCATGTCACATTGACCTTATGTTTCTCTGAATAATGACTTGACAGGATAAATGAAGTTTTTACAGGCTATTAGAAAACTATCCTTGAAAAGGTTTGTCTTAGGGAAAAAGCTTTGATTATCACATAAGCTGTCAGTATAACTCAGGAAGAAGACATTTTGAGCCTGAAAAGAAAACGGTAAATCATTATTATATATATCATTATAGAATGATATTACAATATAATTATCTATAAAGCCTTTTGATAATTTAACTATAAAATAAACATAAGAGGTTATCATATGACATGCACCGTGCACCCACTATTGATGTTTCAAAACTGTATAAAATCAATGTAAACATGGAAAAAGAAGCCTGAAATTTTTTTGGAAGTGCTGAATGAAACTTGAGGTAATTTGAAATGGAAATCTATACACTGGTATTATTTCTGTAATTCACTTCAGTTTTGGGTTTTTTGCAAAATATTACTGTTTCAAATAAGTACAAAGCTCTGAGTTTTGGCTAGCTCTGTTCTCAAGCTGGTCAACAAGACTTTTGTGATACTGTCAAGTGGGCACTCTTTGGCTAGAAATGCTGTTAAAAAAACCTTCATACTGGGATAATATGCAGAGATTTATCAGGAGGCAGGGGGCCATCTGCACTGGGCCAAGTGATGAATGGACTTTGGGACAAAGATGGTGGAAGTGTCAGGACAGCTGTGACCTTGCCATGTCCCTGAGATATCACCACCAGCACAGGGTGCTGGGACAAGGAGCTGATGAACCACATGGACCCTGTTGCAGTCTGCCTCTCCATGGTGACAGGAGTGGGAACTGGGCATTAACTCTGTCTTGGTAAAAGTTAATTTTATTAATCTCTTCTTCTCCCTGAAGCAGATGGGAAGCATGTTGTTGACATAATTGAATACACATTGTCTAAAAGATGTCCTGATAAGATTTTTTTCTGTATATTCCCTTTTCTGTGCCTCTGAAATGCTAGTGTCTCACCAATAACCAAGGTTTTGTCTTCTCGAGGAAGTGTAATTACCTAGATTTTTTTTTTTGAGGTGACATTTAGGAGACTTCCATAGCTTTCACTGCATAGTAAATGTGTCTGAGAATCAGAAATGTCACCAGTTTTATTTGGTGAAATACAAAGGAGAAGAAAACACTTAAGTCTGTGGTAATATTGTCTGTGTATTCACTTCTTAAACCGAGTATATTTGTGACTTCAGTACTCAGTCCTTTGTTACAGTTAAAGATCATCTGAGCTTTTCTAATTATTTTTTCCTGCTTAAAATGTTATTGTAATTTTTCTTCCTATGGTGACCAGAATAATGGATTTCATTATGGGCCATTGTATTAGTTATCTTCTTTGCCCCATCCTGTATTATTAAAACATCTTTCTAAATATGATATACTGAATCTATTTTTCCATGTGTCTTCATATTTGTCATACAAGTATTTTAACACAAGTTTTTTCTGAGGTGTTTGTAATTTTCTTTAACATTTCCAATTTCCCACTTTTGCTTATTTCCCTCATAATTCTTATTTAGTTTTATTTAATTATTAGCTTGATTTTCAGTATCGCTTTCTCAGAAATTAATACATTTTTCTAATACATTTGATACTATTTTAATTCTTCCTTCTTGAAGAGTCATACCTTTTTTGGATTCATTGGTCTGATGAGAGTTCATACATACTGAAGTTAACAACAGACCTCTGAAGTACCAGAAATTTTTTATTCTTGACAGTGCTACTTAATATACTTTTGCTCTTCCGTAATTGCCATTTGTAATTACCTAACCCTCAAACTTACAGAAATTGTCAATTAACTTAATAATTTCACAGTTCAATTATTTTTAAATACAGTAGGTGGCCTATAAATCTAGTGGTCTATAATTAATTCACTCTGTGTAACATTTTCAATCCCATTCCATGTGGATTGCCAGTGGACCATAAATCAGAAGTAAATAGCAGAGCAGTGAGTGAGTTGAGTGTGTGTGCGTGAGGACAGTGCATCACTGCTGGATGTGGCAGGACTCATTATATACAGTTGTATCCAGTAAATAAATACATGACCTGATAGGAAGAGCAAAGGTGGCCAGATGTGAAGAGCACATTATCCTCCTGTGAGTCCCACTGCTGCCTTCCTAGTGTACAAGCAAATATCTCTTGCAATCTTCACCGCGGGCTTATAAGACACCATGAAGGTTATTGTTATCAGGGAGCTACCAGATGTATAGGATGCCTCAGCTGCCCTGGCAAGAGGCTGGTACACAAGGGATTGCCGGCCCATACTGTCCAGGGATAACAAAGGGCTGATCAAGCAACAGTAATGAGCTACTAGGATGCAGAGGATGCTGAATGAACACGTGTACAAACAGGTACTCCCAACTCTTGATCCTAGGCCAGCACTGAGTGCCTTGGTTCACCTCCCAGAGGACATTGCAGCAGATTTCAGGCCTCACCAGCCCCAGCCAGGGAGCTCAGTGCACCCTCTGAGGAACCAAGGACTAGCCAGACCCTAGGCCAGTCTGTCCTGGTTCCTGAATTTGACCATCCCTTTTCTGGCAGACATGTGGCAGTGGCATGGAAATTATGGCATTAATCTTGTAGCACCATACATGTTGCATGTACTGGAGCAGTGCAGTGGACACAATTGCAGTGCAGGGGGCTACCCACTGTTATTCAGATTGGTTTTTGCTTCCTTTAATCCAAGATATTTATGTTGTTGTGCTTGCTACTGTATTATGGATCATCCAATCCTCCATCTGACAGACCTGGGTGTGTTTTGTGGCTTTCTTGGTGATGCTTGTAGGAAGTAATTCCACAGAGCCTCACTATATCTTTCCCAGACATCACATATGGCTATAGAATAACCCAAACTGTTGTTGTGACCTAGCCAGTCAAACAAGATGAATCTTGTGTCACTCTTCATTGGCACATAATTTTTTTCTGTAAGAACCTCAGCAAGACAAAGGTACCAAGAGGTCAAATCACAAATTACAGAGCATCCTGCAAGCCTTAGGACTCTGAGTGTACAAGCTATGATCGATTGCCTCATTTCTCTGTTGTCTCTTGCTGTAACAGAGAAAGACAAAAGGGTGGAAAATTTCCACTGTTTTTTGATTGATACACATTTCTACATACGTTTCTAAAGTATGCATTATATGAATTCATCTGTCACTGAGAAAGTCTAGTAGGTGAGACCTTTTCAATTAGAAATTTTAATATAGTGGTTTGAAGAAGTTTATCTGCCTGCTACTCTCTTCCCCAGAAACTTCATTCAATACCCAAAGTTTTAAACAGGTTCAAACTGATGTCTTTGTCCCTCTTTGTCTCAGTCTAACCTTCCACACATTTATTTCCTTTCCTGAGCAAATGCCTATATTTCTCCCTAAAGATACTGTACTGGTGTCAGAACACCAAGCAAGAGTCCTAGAAAACTGTCAAATTCCATTTATGAGAGAGTTGCGTAATCTGTAGATCTCAAGAAAAGGGAGAGGATATTTCCTATGACAGGAAGGGGATAATATCAAAGACACTCAGGATTCACTTCTAGCCCTAAAAGAGCCTGAGACAGAATTTTGCAGCTGTGGGACTGATATTCAAGCTGAAGTTTAGAAGCCTGTACTCTAAAAAAAGCTGTTTTATGTATCATGGCCTATTTTTGTGGCTTTCAGCACTGCTCTCTGTCTCCACAGAGGTGCTCAAGACATGATAACTCTAGAGGGGATTGATGTCACCCTGCTGTGGTTCCTCAGCATTAGGGACCTAGTGACAGGAGATGTGCAATCTCTGCCAGCACCTGGTAGACTAAGAGGAGACAGGTGTCCATCCTGTGCTCTGGAGGCAAATCAGAGCAGAAACCTGACAAGAAACTCAGTTTCTCCAATGCTCTCCATGTTGTTCAAATGGGAAACATATGTTCTGACTATTTCTTTTCCAGATATATTTCTCACTATTTTGGTACATTTCTTTCCTTTTTTCAGTATAGAGATATCTGTAGACACACACATATACATTAGCCTGTCTAAACACAGATGTATATTTGTAGAGAATATACAGAAAACATGGATGGGTTGCTTTTTCAGAATTCCCTTGGATGTAAGAGTAGAGGTCTCAAATCTTTGTTGACAAATATGATATACCAGACTCCATGGATTATATCTATAATGGGATACAATCATCATTATTTCAATTCATAAATCACGCTTTATATAGCAACAAATATTTTTTTTTTAAGAAAGTTATCCTTTCTTGGTTTTTTCTTATTAATTAAGAATGTTAATGCTACTTCTGCCACAAAACCCAACTGAAATCTTTTAGGTCTCATTTTGGATATTGGCATAGCAGTTCAGGAAGACTTTCCTTCCTCAGTGTGCCTAACTTTCAGGACATGGATAAAAGTTGGTAATACACGGATTTTTGAGGACTGTCATACCTGAAACACATACAATGTTTCATTTATGAGAGAAATCTCTTCAGAGCTGTTTACCTGGTTGCTTGCTTTTATCAGAAACTAAATTAGTTTGATAACTGTGTTTTTCCATAGAAGCTGAACTATTAGACTATCTTGTTGCTTTTAAAGAAAGTAATTTATCCAAACATAAAATGAAGAAACAAAAACCCTCAAAATTCTTCCCAAATTTCTTCATATGTAAAGTTTTAACAAAAGGTGATATTTAACCAAGAATGATTGTCACAAAATAGTGTAAGAAATGAGTTTTTCCTTTACATGAGAAAATAGCATGTTTGTCATTATTATTCCACTTTACAACCCATTTCAAGAGGTTATGTTCAGTTAAAAATCAGACATAGCATTGGTGTGAACAAACCCAAAATAACGGTGTCCAACAGTTTTTCAAACTTGTATTTTGGCAAAATAATCTTGTATAGTTTGCAGCTCCATGTTTAGAGGAATTTAGAATCCAAGCTAGTTTAGAAGGGGAAAACCAGTAATCTACCTTGTCTGACCTTTGGCTTTTGTGCTATATATTTATTTGTTTCTGCTCACAGCAGATTTTCTATCAATGCTTTCAATTAAATCTGGGGAATTGACTCTTTTTCTTTTTTCTTGAGAAAAGATATGTTCTTAGAAATCTGATAGGACTTTATTTTGCCACTAGGTCTGGTGTATTCCTGGGGTCACATGTGGGCTTTCTGGTTAGCCTGTAATTACTCCCTGTTTGTCTGATCACTAGAATTCTCTTAGTGGAGTCTCACCCAGTTTCTATTTTGCATCTTCCTAGCTTTTGATGTACAGACAGGCAGGACACCAGCATTATTTTTGTGTTACTTATAACGGTACCAGATCAGGTGAGCTATCTAGTGATCTGCTCCCAAAAAGGGCCACTTTCAGACATTTCAGAGATGAGTATAAAGATCTACATTCACACATGATGGATACATGCAAAACAACTTCTTTAAAGAAGTTAAACCAAAGGTGGGAATAGCTGGTTGCTGTTCTCCACACTGAGAGTTAATATCCTCCACGTTATTTTAAATCTGTGTAAGGTTCACCTTGAGCCATTTTGACCACAACAGAAACACAGATCCTGAAATATTTCAGTGCATTACCCAATTCTGAATATTCTTTAAGAATATGGATTAAGTGGAGAATGGTTGGAGTGAGAGCCCCATCTGGTACCAATGCACTTACATAAATGCATAAATGCATGCTGTTATAGTGGGGGATGAGCATCCCCTATCCCCCAGGACATGTGTTTCCATGAAAGCATATGCAGGGATTAACTCAGAGTGACATGTGCTTGACTTCCCTCAGTGCCCTGGGTGGCTGGGGATGGAGTCACCAAGCATCCAGTGCACATCAGGCTTGGGTCACCCTTTCACCCCAGTGAGCAGTGAAGGAGAGCTCAGCCATGGACTTTTGTGGGCAGCTTAAATTGTGGCTGCCCCTGCCCAGAAGCTGCAGATATCTAGCTCTAATTTGGGAGAGAACTAGCACCCTAGTAATTTATTTCTTCTTTTTTTTTCCCTTCTGTTCCCTGTCTGTCATGTCAAGTTCCTACTTCCAGAAGGCAAACTGTTCCCAAAACACTGACCCAATCTGCCCAGAAGTTAACTGTCCCCTAAATGAGAAACAGAAGACTCCTCCAAAAACCAATCTAGCCTCTGGGAGCAGGCATCCAGAAAAACATCCCTTCCTCCTGGATATCAGACACAAGTATATTTATCCTCCCAGTCAGAGATGCCCAGTTAATCTGCTCATCCATGCAAATAATAATGAAGCACTAAAAAAGACAGATAGTCTCAATAAATACGGGGCCATATTCTTCTTGTGTGTAATCTGGGCTCATTCTTTTGAGATTGAGGTGGTGACAAAATTTTATGCTAGCAGAGAGACTGGTCTGTAATTATGTGCAGCAATACACTTCCTGTGGGATTATGGTCAGAGAATTGCACATATGTTAGCAGTATCTTTCCATTTGGACTTGACTGAATTTATTACAAGAAAGTATCTCTAGGCCGGTGTCAAAAAAGGAGGTAATAGTAGTGTGCATCTATTAATCATCTTCTATTTTAATTGTAATAGTCTGAATATTACATATAATATGTCAAATTCTGAATATTGTTTTTTATGAATGTGTCCACAAGCTTTTTGCTTGTTTGAAGTAGATACTTTTATCAAAAGGTTTTATATTGGCCCTGAAAATGTATATTTTGTTCTTTTTCCCTAAGAAGTGAGATCTCCATTAAATACAACATGAAAATTGTATTTTTGAGTTGGATAAAAGCCATTTTCATAGGGAAGAGACATTTCCTTCTAATGACATGCCACGATCTGATTCATCATTCTCTTTTGTAGTTTCAGCAACAAAAGACTTTTCTGAATAGTTTTTCCTTTTTTTTTTATGAGGTTTTCCTCCATTTTTCTATTCCCACTGTTTAAGTATCTGTTCCTAAATTGTGCCTTGTAGGTGCATAATTTTCAGAATACCTCCTTAGTATTTTGAGTTCAGCTCTGCCTTTTGTTTCAGATTTTGATTTCCTCTTATTATTGTTACTGCTATTATTATCACTGAAAGCGTGGGGGATACTCAGCATTCAGGAATGAAAAAGGTTAAATGTCTTACAACCTGAAGACCAGATTTTCCTGGCTTTTTCTTTAAACTGGCATACTTTTTTATCCCTCTTGGGATAACGTGTTTTCAAAGTGAACGTAATATTTTACTGGTATATTTTCTGCGGTGTTTTGCAGGCAAACATCATCTCTTTCTGCTCGTGTTCTGGGCCAGATGGATGCTGCTCAGCTGTGAAGGGGAAGCCATTTATTTGTGGTGAGCACAGCCCTTGGCTAAGCTAACCACCATCCAGCTGAGAGGTGGGATATGGGCTGGTGCACAGCCTCGGGTGCCTGCATGGATGTGGGCTAAGGCTCAGCGCATAAAGCTGTGCTCACCTCAGCCTGCCCCTGGCTACACCAATGTGCCCACAGTCAGAGTCTGCCTAGCCTGGGAAAAATAGGCTCACTTCTGCTTAAATGAGAACTGTGGTTTGGCAACCGATTTTGGAAGGCAGAGCCCCAGAGTAAGTCAAGTTGAAAGGCCAGGTCCCTCTTGGCTTGCGGAGTGACCTGGAGGGACGTGTGATGCTGGAGTCTTCACTACAGAGGGCCGGGGTCTCCAGATCATCTTGCACTACTCTTGGTGAGGGCTTGGGAAGGTGAAGAGGAAAATGTGCTACTTTCCTCCTGAGTTGTCCTATCCCAGCTTTTCCCTGCAATTTAAGCATGATTCATTGCATATACAAATGAGAACCAGTCATCTGGACTTTATATGCTTTCTGTGTTTGTCAAATTATATTGAAGACTGTTGGATTCCCAGCAATGTGAATGCCTTAAGGCCACAAGCCTTATTTACAAAGGAAAAACAGTACCTTAAAGCAGTGAAAAATACTCTGATCTTTGTGGGGTTTTTTTAAAGTAACTACAGACTAAGCAGGTGGACTTCATTTCAACTGTTTTAACAGGTTTCTACAACGAACACCATGCTAATTATACAGTAGTTATCCAGCATTAATGAAGTTATACAGACAATGAGATTTGCAACATTAACTTTTAATCTTGTTTTCTGTAATAATTTTTCTTTCCTAATGGAAACACATGCTTACCTAAGCAGGTTTTTCTGACTGTTATTTTATAATTGAATTATGAATTCCACTTGTTGTAACTCCAGCCTGAGCAGGCATTAATATATCTGGAAAGAGTGGACGTATTCTTTAAGCTCTTTTAAATTTCTAACCTTGAATGATTTGTCTCTGATGCTTTTCTTAATTATAATCCATTCAGAATAAAAGAGGATGATTTTTTCCCCTTGAGCAAAATTCTAACATATCTGCTCTATATAAAGATTTCTTTTTCATTCTGCCAAAGTGAATACTGCATCCTAAACTACTTCATTGTTCATTAGCGTACAATTAGGCCCATATTCACTGGTATGTGCTGCCTGCTTTGGGCCATTCTGGTGATGCAAAGCAGCTGTAAACTCGATTTAACAGCCTGGTTAATCCAGGTTTACAGCTGTTTCATGTGGCTGTTGAGGAGTGATGTGTCTGGGGTGTACTGGTAAATCTGGCCTGTCAAAAAATAAAGAACTTGCATTATTATTTTATCACTTCTGAAACTGTCTCTGTCATAAAGCAGCCTTTGCAAGTTTTCATTTGATAAGACCTTGCTCTCCACTTCATTGAATAGCTTTATCACATTTTCTAATTAAAACAGAGGAAAAACACATCATAAAACTAGAGTTTAAACAAGCAAAATATTAGAGAAATATATTTAGTAGAGAGCATGGATTACGACGTATTCCTAATTAAGGCAGCGAGATTATATATGACAGAGTGACTATAACACAGAAAAGGAAGGACACCACCCTCCTACCCCCAGGTTTTCCCTAGGTTTTTTTTAGCAGAAATCTCCTTGCCTGAGAATCACCGAAAGCCTGTACTTCACCTTGGCAGCCTCAGCCCCAGGTACTAGCTCATCTAGATGGTGCAGACCCATGGAGGTAACCAGATGGTCATTATATACCAAGCACCTTCCCAGACATGGCTTGTCATACCTCTTCTGCCAGAAAGGGGTGTCTGCATGGCTCCTGAAAGGGATGACGACTTTCCACCCAAAGTCCCCTTCCTTGTCTATTGTGAACTCTTAAGAGGGGCCACATTAGGATTGGGTGAAAGAGGATTTCAGTATCTGTCTCTGTTCTGCTAGGAAACCCCACTGTGCTGGTGTCAAAAATATTAGTGTGAGAAGCTTTCCCTCTTCCATGGCAACATCAGGCAGGACAGTGGTGCACAACACAGTTTGAAAGACAAACACAATCAAACTTCTTCTGAAATAATCCAAATTTTTTCCTTTCATGTTTTCCCTTTAATTCTTCAGCCTTCTGCACTTGATCAGGGCTTTGCCATGCTGTGTTCCTTTTAATTCATGCCATACTATTTACAGAACTTATTCTCCCCCTCACTCTTTTGTTGATTCCTCTGTTAGCAGTTAAATATGTCTAAGCAAAATGTAAGTATACCTAAATCCAAACCTGATTAATAACAAGCAATCTAGAATTTAAGAGCTTTTTCTGAATTAAATTACTCAAAAGCAAAGGGATCTGGCAATATCAGCACATCCGTCTCAGCTTGACTTTGTTATCACTATGCCTTTCCTTCTTTAATGCCTATTTGTAATGTGGTTCTTGGTTTCCCTTCCATTCGCATTTCTGAGTTCAGTTGAAACTCTGGGGATTCATCAGAGCAAATCTTCATCCATGCAAAACTCTGGTACATGAGGGAGATGCTGATCAAACAAAAAAGCTTGACTCATTGGGGAAAATAAGGAAGAGTATTTTCTGGCTGCAAGTGCCATCAGGCACAGTGTTGGTCTAATTGGAAGCAGAAATTAATGTAAATATAAAGTATTTAATTTATATTATCATGATAGGAAAATTTCATAAAAATTGATCTTTCCCTGGAGATACATCGATTTGCAGAGCCTCTGTTTTCCCAACAGAAAATCTTTCCTTAGCAGTTGTTTCCATCAGCCATTTTCATGCCTTTTACAAAGAACAAACAGCTCTGAAGCGCAAAAGTGTTTTATTTCCAATTGAGTTAAAATAGTGAACTAAATAATGAAAATATTAATTTTAATTCTTTAATTTAATTATTAAAATATTAATTAATTAATTTTCTCTTTTCTACTATCCCTTTGTGTTCAAGCTTAAGTAGCGATGGTGTGAACTGGGATAAAATCTGTGGCATTCTATGGTTGACCCATGCCTGCCAGTTCTAGTGGAAAGGACACTTCAGTGGGTTATCTTAAGTGATGGGGTGTCGTAAAGTCAGATTAGACTGAAATCAGGCTCTCCTCCTGTTCCTCAGTGTGCAAACAGACGGAGAGGAAGGGAACCTCTGCCTGTAAAAGTGGTCTGTCCCCACACACCAGCAGGCAAACAGTGGTGAGGAGTGCAGGCACTGAGGAAAGAGGAGGTTTGTTCCCAGCAGATCAGAGCAGGCTGGTGTATGGTGAGAGATGGGGCACTGTCTTCCCGAGCACCATCTGCTCACTGCCAGTGGTGCTGGTGGCTTGCGCTTCTGGCTGTTTCTGATCCCATTGCAGCCAGGGATTGTGAATGGATAAGGGAACTAGAAGGGGAAAGGGAGCAAAATATCTTCTTTAGTGTTTACAGTGTTAAAACCTAAAATGAATACTTCTGTGCCTACCACCTTTGCCAGAGCTGATGGGCTGAAGGGCCAAGCAAAGCATCCTGTAGGGAAGTCTGAAAAGTGCATCCCCACTGGAACTGATGGTAAATTGGCTGCCAAGGAGGTCATTTGGCAGCACCTCATTCTTTTATTCCTCAACTGCCTTTTGAGATTCAACAGCTGCAGTACTATTACCATGTACAAGCCAATAAAAATCATGACCATTTTCATTTTCAGAAATTACATTGCCATCAGTGTTGTTTCCAGTCCCTTTTAACCTTGCCGACCCATTTTCTTTTGGTAGCAAAGGGACCATTATCTCTCTCTGTACCTCTACCAAATGCATAACTACCTCTACTATTTTCTCTATCCCACATTTTTCTCTGATTTCCTTTTTATTTGATTAGGTGCCATCAAAACTCTCAGATCTAGGCATAAAGTAAGTGACAAAAGAAGATATTCTCTGGACCCATATTTAAGTTTCATCGACAGCCACGTATTTGGTCAAAAAACAGGTGTTCTCTAAATTCAGTTTAAAATAAAACATCCACACATTTTTCCTCACACTGAGACACCACTTCTCTAGTAGCTCTTAAGGATGTCTAGTTCCTATCCTACACTGTAATGCAAAGGGTACATTCCTGGTTGAAGATTTTGTAAGAGGAAAGGAATTCAAACAATGCTTTTACACTATGTAACAAACATTTGCTTCTTACATCTATCTCTCCTGTCCTGTTACAGACAAATCAGTCACTCACTGAAAAGCAGAGAGGAATTTTCTCTGTGGCCACTCCAAGCTGAGACACATACATTTACCCATCAGAAAATCCTACTTTCTTTCCCTTTTTTTCTGAATTCTCTGCAAAACACTATGAACAAAAGAAAAGCATATACACACCTGACTGGAGAACCTAGGTCACTTTTCATCTTCATTTTATTTTTTAAAGTGTTTCTTCAGATCTGATTTGAAATGGATCTGGTGGAGAAAGATGTGACTGTATCTGTCATACTACCAAATAAATAGAAAACAGATTGAAGGAAGAATGTTATATTCCCAATTGTACTTTTAACAGTGAGACAGGTTTGATGCTTGGTCTCAAAAGAAGCCCAGTGCTTAACCACACCTTTCCCTCTGGAATGGAAAATGTGGTCAACCCTGACAACATTATACTGTGACAGTCATTAAATGTGTGCACAAGTTCCAGTAATACTGTCAACACTGTGGGATGCAATTGCACACTTGTAGGCATCATACTGTCTGTCTGTCCTGACTAGGACAATCTGAGGGGCAGTGTAGCTGTATGTGCTTGGCATGGCTATTCAGACATCTGAAACATCCTCCTCGTGCTTTCCTATATTCACAAAGGAGTGGTTATTTTCTACACTTTATGAAATATAATTTCATATAACATAATGTTAATATAACTTTTTCTTCCAGGAAGAATTTTTCATAGAGGTGTCTCATCCACCTCCTTCCTTCCTTTCCCTAACTCCAGCTACTGTCTCTTACATCATATATCTTACATCTTACCCACTCTATATTTTGCTTCAAAGCTTATTGAGCAAGTTGAGACCCAGCTCCATGTCTGGAGAGTGGGACAGCCTTGCCCCAGTGATGCTGGCAGGCAGACTGGTTTGTTGTTACAGAAGTAGTATAAACCATTTGCTTTCCTCCAGGCAATTATTCAGAGAAGTGATGACAGGCCCAGGAAAAATGTTTCTGTGTCAGGAAGGTAAACATTACATGCTTCCCAGGCAGCTCCCTCTGCCTTCCCCCTTGGCACATGCCAAGGCTGTGTCACAGCCTGTTAAAACACGACATACCTTTAAAGATTTTTGCCCTTCTTTTTGTAGCACATTGCAGCCATTTCGTAGGCTGGTGTGTACTCGTGTTTCCAAAAGACAGAAATAATCAAGGGCTTACCTCTACCATGCGGCAATAGTTGCAGAGAGAATTGTGTCGATTTTTCGCAGCTCTTGTAGCAGTTTCATTGATTCCCAAGGGAAAGGGAAGAGACTTCCCTGCAGAGGGAAGGATGGTCTGTTGAGTTGTTTAAGGGTTGACAATCAAAAGTTCTTGGTAATATTGTTAAAACTTTATATGTTAATCTAAAAGAATGAGGTTTCCACAGTATTGTTCTGTCCCTCATGTGCTTTATCTTGCTCTTTAAGCCTTAGTGAGGGACAAGATATCCCAGGGTCATGATGACCAACAAGACATTCAAAAAAGGCTTTCTTTCTTTCTTACCCAATTACAAAAGTTAATTGTGTGGAGTATTAGAGACTCCAAAACCTCTGGATGCCACTATAGGAAGTACCAAGGTGGGAGGATTGGATTCACTGAAAATCACATTGCAGTCAACAAGTGTGTGGTTGGTGGCATTGGGATCATGATTCTGTCCAATACAGCATGACAGGTTCTGGAGAAGGAAGAAAGGCACTAATTAATTTCTAGGGAAATGGTTTGTTTCACTACATTCCAGAATTTTCCATAGCCGTAGAGAACGTTACAATTTCTCCAAGCTAATTTATAGAGGGTATAACTGGAAAAACAGGGTAACTGGAAGTTTTCAGTAAGGAATTTCTAATTCCTAAAAGCATTAAATTTATGCCTTAAAGTTTATCTAGGCATAGTTTTTTTCACCCCCTTTAACTATTTGTATTATTAAGAAAAATAGTGTTAGACAATTTTTGGCATTTTTGCCCTTTTAATGTCTCATTTGGCATCACTCTCCCTCACAGCAATATCCTAGCCAATTTCTGTATGTTAATGACTACTAACCCCCAGCCACATTTGTCATTCTATTGTAATTTCCTTTGTAATTATGCTTATTTTATGATATTACAAACCAGAAATACATTTGCAGATTTCAGCGTGGAATCATAATAATCAGATTCTGCATTTACCTCCCAGATAACATTTATAGCTTGATGTAAAGTCTTTGTCTGTGTGCCATCACCCGGCATACACTTACACCTTGCTTGAAACCTGGCCCAAGGCCTGCTGATGTCAGTAGAAATCTTTCTAATTATTCTGTTGATGACCTGTGGTATGATTCAGGAATTAGTGGTAGGACATGCTACAGCCCCATGGCTATTAAATGTTACCTCATGCAATTTTGCATGTCCAGCACTTTGCCTTGTGTAGGGCTGCCATTTCACTTTGCAGAAGTTCTTTCTCAATAGAGATTGGCAGATGCTCTAAAGCCCTGAGCAAATTAAATCTTTCTTGACTGGCTCCTTGTTCATATACTCTGCTAAAGCTCTCCTGGCATTGGTACCACCCAGAGATGTTCCTTTTCTTGAGATGCTGATTTAATTCCTGTTAGCAGATTTAATTCCTGTTCTCCAGATAACATGATTAATTAACTTGCATTTTTGCTTGGGCAAATCTAATGGCGGGTTTTTTAATTTTGTTTTTTATTATTTACACTTTCTGCTGTTTTCAGTATCGCTTGGGGAAAACTTTACTTTGCCCTTACAGGAGTCCAGGCAAGTAAGAAGAGCTTTTGTAATTCCTATTAATGAATTTTACCAACATGCATCCCGTAAGAGTGTAATGAAAGGAAAATAAATTACATATACTCCTAACTTTAATCTAGACAGAGTAAAGAGATGACTGTGTCATAGCCAATATTTAAGACTGAAAAATATCCTTAATGATCTGGAAAACTGCCAGGCTAAACCAAATGAGCTAGACATCACTTTTGCAGAGGAGGGTTATATTATCTATTATTGTAAGGAAGGGAGATAAAATTAATGTAAAAGGGAAAGAACAAAATGCTTAAATCTTCTTTGTCACAGTCAAATTTTTGGAATCATTTATTCTATTAAAATGTACAGCATTTGGTAGAATCCATAAAAATGGTAGTCTTCAGTGGTGTAAGTTTTTCCCTCTACAGTTTTCCACTGCATTGGTGGGATGCTTGTTCTTGTGCAGGAACAGTAAATTTAATGGTCATCAATACAGTTCTTACCTGAATAATGCGTCACCCTAATGTCCCTTTTGCAGTCTGAAGACCACAGAAATGTTAAGACAGAGCCCAGGGACAGCAGATGAAGATTTCTATTGTTCCTATAAGATTTCAGAGAGTACCATTACACATGATTTGCTTGTTGTCTTTTAGTAATTTATAAATGGTTGGTACACAAATTTATTTATGCACACATTTACAGATACAGGTAAGGTGACATTAGTCCTTACGATAGCTGTCTGTGGGACAGAATTGCTGTGTGACCTGGTAACATCACCTTGTCTCATGCAAAACATTTGACGAGCAAGGTCTTCCATTATCTTTCTGTTTCATGTGTATTGATTATCTTCCTACGAGTGCAGGCAAAGGACAGCTAAAAGGACAGAAGGGGAAAATATTACCTTTGATTTTGAGATTGTTTGTTAGGTGGAGCAATAATATGGGGAGCCAGATTTTGGCCATCATGCTCAGTTGTTAAAGTCTTACATAAAACATCAGTGTCACTGTGAATAATTTCATTGATGCAGCTGAAGCTAGAATCAGAGGGAGTGAGTGTGTGGCTCTCACCATTTCTATGTAAGTGTCTAATTTTTTTCCCAGGTTCTGTATGTAAAAGGCAGTGACTGACCCATCCTTCAGCTATGGAAGTCTTGAACTGAGCCAGGTGCACAGATACACAGAGTAAAAAGTTGCCTTTTTCCCAGGGCAAGTGAGTCAGTTCACACTAGATATAAAAAAAATGGAACAGGGAAGATAATAAGAGCAGAGACCAACAGAAAGTCTACCTAAGGATTTAAACATGTTTAAAAGTTTAAAGTTTCTGACCTGGGGAGAATACAAATTATCAAAGCTTACTCATTTTACAAATCCACATAAATAATTTCAACAATAATTATTTTGTAAATTTTGAGGCAGAATTTCAAATGACAGTCCCCAATCTAACACCTGCAGTTACAATCACTTGTATATGCGCTTACCTGATTGCATCTGTAAATCAAATGGTTAGATGTTCAAGTAACTTCAGCTGTACCAGAAAAATTACATAGGCAAAAATGCAGTCCTTGCTGAGGGCATGCTGTGTGTTTGGCCCTGCATTTCTCTTAGATGCCTCTAGTGAGAAAAAAAACTGCTCAATGCTATAAAAACTTAAAAATTCTTTCTTCCAGGACAAAGTATCATAAACTCAAAAAAGACATAAAGCATGACAAAAAAGAGCATATATTTTAATATTTTTTAAGCAAATCTTCATCATATCTAGTAGTCGTGAGTTTCAGAGTGATAGGAAAGAGAGTATGCAGAAACTCTAAGGAGAAGATACCATAAGCTTTAGAATTTTGTATTAATTCTTATAATAATATTTTTTTCTACATGTCTTCAGCTGGCTTTCCAACCTAATAAATTTTCACTATCAGACTTCAGACTTTGTTGAAAAAGTACTATTAATTTATGTACCATGTTCTGGACAATATACTGAAATTTAAGTTTAGATTGTTTTGGCTTGGGATGGACCTTAAGATCAGATAATTCTAAAACCAAAAATAATTGTTCTTAAAATATCTTTGAATATCTTACCTACTTTTATTTATTCACTTTTTTTTTTTTTCCCCAGAAAGTGAATTTCTATTTTCTTTCTTTATTTTAAAGTAAATGGGATCATTTTAAAGCAATGGGATTGTGTTTCCTTCCCAATGCAGGCATTTCCCTTATATTTCATCTTGTGCTTGAATGGATTTCAAAACATAAGATTTTTTCAATAAGAAAAAGCTATCAAAGTTAAAAACAAGATTTAAGATAAAATATTTGATGGGAAAATTTTCACTTTGAAATGTAATTCTCTGCAATTAAATTCATGAGTGTTTTCATGGCAAATTGATAACTTGAGTTACACATGATTAATCTGCACAATTTGCAACAAACTCACCAGAATTAAAAAACGTTATAACAGTGTGAACTTTGTGTGGGTGACTCAGAGTCAAGTTGGTAAGATACAAATTTTATGGTAATATTATAGTTGCACCAGTCATTTCTGACTGATGTGTAAGGATAGCCTCTGACTAGCTTGTAAGGATATTTTCTTATGGAGTGCTAGGATAAAGTAGCTTATATAATCGATATTCCTTCATTTAAGCAAACTACTGCAGAGTTACTGACACGTGCATGCCTTCTTTAAACGTCACAACAAATAATTTTTATCCATATTTGGAAGGATCTTGCTGTCAACATACTCCAGACTTTGCACTCTGATGGAGATCTGTAATTACAGGAACCTTTCAGCTTTTTAATGGTGATGTATTCTTTGTTTATTTTTCATACCCTTGGTCTACAACAGCTGCTATCAAACTGTCATCTGCAGATCATTAGGAAACATATGGCAAAATGTGATTAATTTTGTCAGGAGCAATTGTGGCTAGTGACATTTTGGCTGAGAGGACAAAAATAAGCATTAACACCAACTCCTCCAGCATGCTGGAAAACAACAGCAATAATTTCACAGTGTTATGGGGTTCTGTGTTGCTGCATTGTATAATCTGTTATCCCCTATCTTCTCTTTCCAAGATCACTGTACATCTGTAAAGTGTATACATGGGAGAATATTGCACACCCATATGCTGTGGGACTGCATAATTATATAACATTACCAAAAGTTTGAATTAGAAATGAAAATATTGTTTGTCAATTCTTAGCTCTAGCATGGTCCTTTTTTCACCAGGTGTATTTTGGCAAAGTAAAACGAGCCATTTCTTTAAAGTATGTGCCTTGTATTCAAATATTTGTGAAAACAACAGTATAGTGAGGAGTAGCAGATGCAATGGCATATTATCCTAGCCAAGGCAGTTTGGAAGAGAGAACAATACAGAGAAATTTAACAGATATGCTCTTTAGCCATTTTTGTGCAAGTTCACCTTGAAAATGTGAACTAAGCACATGCAATGCAATATTGTATAAATGAACCTACGGACAACTTGATACAGTAACTCTGCAAGCCATAACCAGCTCCATCCATTCACTGGGATGTTAAGCTTGAGACATAAAAATGAACATCTGAATGTCATAATTATACCACCAGTGATTATTTTACCAGGGAAATCCTGCTACCATAGGTACCCAATAAATTTCTATGCTTTCTATGTACTAAATGCCGACAGTAATCCCTCCATTCTGATAAGTTCTACAATATTGTGAATTATTTGGTGTTGCCAAAAATACAGATGAATTAGGCAATTATAAAGCTAGTGGTAAGAGAGAAAGAACCAGTTGATCCACTTAACCAAGACATATCCTTCAGATGGTAAAATTTCACCCTCTTACTTTGTTCATTGCAGCCAATCTGTGCTGGACTAATGACGTTCATTAAAGGGGAAAAAATGCAACAATATCAACAGAAAAGGATTCTGACAGACCAGACAGTTAGTAGTGGGAGGAAATTGGAGGGCCAAAGGTGCTGTCTTGTCCAGGCACCCATTTTCTGCAGTGCTGTCTGCCAGGGTTAGAGCAATTCCTAAAACATTGCAGTGCTTAGCTGGACATGTTAAGAGAAGCTGAGATCACAGGCAAAAAAGGCCACTGGGAAAAGCAAACCCTTTGGTAGACTTCTTCATGTAACCTTCCCACATACCAGACGCAATGTTGCTGAATAGCAGTTGTGTGTTTTTATTTCAAAGGTGACCTGTCAGTTGCATGCAAAAAACAACAGTATTTTCAAGGTCTAGTATCTGTGGGGAAAGGTATTGATTCTTGACAGTAACAACTTTAGAGACATCCCCCAGTCAGTTCTCTGGATCTACCAGACAATTCTTAACCCACTTAAAGATGCCTTATTGTTACCACACCTAATAACACATATTATGAACTCCCTAATATTGAATAGTTTATTGTAATGTTCATCATATACCTAGCCTTCCACAGGGTCTACAACCACACAAACTTGCTTTAAGCACATGTATTCACAGCTGCAGATGTCTTTGCCATGCGTGTGGAACAGAAAATGAGGCCAGATTGATATCACACTGTGCTGTGAAATTTTCTGTCTCATAAACTTCATGTAAATGTTATGAAAATTATCTATATATGTCTATATATTTGTGTGCATGTGCAACAAGTCCCTTCTTTGTTTTCTAGGCAGAGTATTAAAGTTGTCAAAGTATGTCCATATGCATTGCTGTGTCATGCAATTGTTTAGTACCAAAGCACTCCAGTCAAGAAGTTTAGAGTTCCAGGTAACTATAAAAAAATGTTAATGCTGCCTCCACCCCCCTCCCTTTTTTTTTTTTTGTGCAAGACAATCTTGTAAATTTGGTGACTGTAGTTCTTGAATTCTAATGGCAATTGCAGTGTTACTCAATTACAGGTAACAGCATAATGCAGCAATTTTGATTTAACTGTACTTCAGTAATGATGATGTCTACTACTAAAAGCTACATTGTGAAATTCCACCAAGTTAATAAAAATTCTTATGTGTACATGCGAGATTCTCACAGTTTCTTTTGCACCTTTCCAGTGCAGTTTTTGAGTAGTTAATACCTAGCCATTTCTACAAACACTGTAGAAGCTGGATTTCACATTATGAACCATTTCCAAGAGTGTGTGTGACTTTGATCCTGTTGTAATGGTCATGACTAACTAACTAAGATGCTGGTATTGTCTTTAAAAAAAAAAAACAAACAAAACACAAAAAACTGTTTCAGTGGAGAATATTAATTTTGAAATTTATCTGACTTCCTACCCTCATTTGCTTTACAGTTATATTTTTTTTCCTATCTGCTTAAAAAGATCAGCTTTTTTGCCTGTTCCCAGTATGAAATAGAATCCTAGTCTTTCAAAGCCAACAGAGTGTTATAAGTACTTCCTCATGTTAAATGGTCTGTTTATGTGGGTGCCTCACACACAGCACAGGCTGTGCTATATCTCTTTTTCTTTTTTTTTTTTAATTTTTCTGAAAGAGTAAAATGCTTTGGACTGACCCAAATACTAAGGGACACAACTGGTCCCTGCAATTCAGGACACACTAGTTCAGGGCCCTCTCCTGCCTAAGGGGCCTGAACTCAACAGCTTGGTACCATGCCTGCTTACCAAGCTGTTGTGCTGGATTCCTTGCTCTCAAAGCTCTTCCCAGCTGCATGCAGTAACAATTCATGAGGCCAGGGAGGGGCTGAGCAGGTCCCAAGCTTGGAAATTAAGGCACAAGGCCAGGATGCACAGTGCCAGCTCCCACACTCTGCTCCCGTGGTGGGCTGGTTATTTGCTTGGTGCTTTACCCAATGCAGAACTGGTTCAGTAGGAAAAAACTGAGCCAGACTGCTTGTGTGATCTAAATAAAGTATCATTTTAGTTTGTTTTTAAACACACTCATATGAGTGAGACTAGTGTGTATTTTGGGAAAAAGACAGGAGTATTTTGTGTTTAGGTCTTGATGTGATAATGGTAGGTTTAAATATCTGTTGTCTTTGAAAGACAGATGAGATAATAGGCATCTGGAAGACACTAAAAAATCCTGCCAAGATTTTACCATTTTACTGAATACTGCTGAAGTTACTGGACATTCACCTTGACTGCAGACTTCTCTGAAAATTATTTGTTGATGCCAAAATCCACAAAGTTATTTTTAAATCCTAGTCCATGTTTTCTTACAAAAGTGATAGTAGTTTCATATTTATGTCATATGTGCGTTATATTTCCTAAACTTCTGTGCATCCCTCTCTTGGAAAGGGTTCAGCTGTTATTGAACAACTGGAATAAGTTATTTGAAAGTTACAGAAGGACTATATCCTACTTCTGTGTAAACTCAGATCAATAATAAGAGTTGGTGCAGAAGCAACAGCTAAAATGTTCGGAACAAAGACGGTTTGGAGCAAAAGCCTATATGTGACATCAGTAAAGGTGAAATTTTAGGCCTTCTCTGTACAGAGCTGAATGAATTGGATTGTGCTCAGGGGAAAACTCTACAATAGAGACCTGTCTTCAGATAGCTCTGATGCTACCAGGCTGTAGCAGCTTCAGTTCTTTCCTGTCCCAGTACACAAAATCTGTTCAAAACTTGATCTGGGAGATTGCCTGAATTAAAACCTTTAGTCTTCTCTGCATATAACACCCATTTTTTAGTTATGTGAGAATAACTGTTTATGCTGTTTATGCTACCTTTTATTAAGGTTTAGGCTGTTTATGCTACCTTTTATTAATACTCATATTTACTGCCTCAGTCAAAAGTGCAATGCCCTGATGTTGTGCAGTTATTTCTGAATAGATCAAAGTTTACTGTGTCCAGAACAATAGAGATACGCAGCTACAGCAGAGTCCACCGAAGGGCAGCTGAGATATGTGACAGACTAGGATACTTCTCCTATGATGAAAGGTTATGAGAGTTGGGACTGTTCAGCCTGGAGATTGGAAAGCTTAGGGGGTAACTCATCAGTGTTATGCAAGTATCTGAAGGAGGATGTAAAGACAGAGCCAGGCTGTGTTCAGTGATGCCCACAAACAAGAGGCAATGATACACACTGCAACATAGGATGTCAGGAAACCCTTTTTCACAAAGATTTTCACAAAGAGTTACAGATCTTTTTCCACCAAAAAAATGGCACAAGTTGCCCGCAGAGGTGGTGGCATGTTCCTCCTCAGAGATAATTAAAAGCTGTATGGATGTGGTCTTGGGCAGCCTGCTCTAAATGACCCTGCTTGAGCAGGGGTTTGGATAAGATGACCTCCAGAGGCCCCTTCCAACCTCGGACGATGTGTGAACCTGTGATCCTGTGATACTGTGAAAAACTGAAAATAAACTTTCATATATTATTAATGCATGTGTCAAGATTCTCTGCCAAGTGTCAGTTCAACTCTTTTCATGAACTCTGATAAGCATTTGGCTTTGCTAATAGAAGAGCTAATATGTTACAAGAGTCAACATTAGAGCAGAAGTGAAAGTCTAATTAGTTTTCCTGATGATAAAATTCTCCCTAAATTTAGAAAAAATTAATAACATTCCAATATATTTATTAAAAATCTTTTTGTAAACACTTATGAAGTTTCCTTGTGACAAGTGGGGTCCACTGGGAATTATAAATGAAACATGATATTGGCACTTAAGAAGAAGCTACACCTAAATTATTTGTTTGATTTATTTCTCCGTGATATGACGGCAACCTAATCAAGGAGAAAAATTCTTATATCTCACAACGCCACTGGAATGATAATCCCGTATGGTATTTATCATTGCTGGGTGCAAGACCAGTATACTGCATGGAATTTCCTGTAATTTAATAAATTAACTTAATTTTTAGGAATAGCAACAAATATGAACTGATCTTCCCTTATAGTTCTGATATACTAGTATTTTTTTAAGGTCTCTTACTAAGGAATATCTGGTGATCAGTACAGGAAGTTGTAAGAAAACAAATCCTGTGCCTGTCTTCAGAGATTTTTTAGACAAAAATATTTGACTTTCACAGTGGCCTCATTAAAAAAAGCTGAGCGCTGAAACAACATATTGAAAAGGTTTAGCAACATTGAACTTTTACTAATTTCTGGTATTATTGAGCCAAATCATATTGTCCAGTTACCAATAAAGAGTAGGGTTATGGACATAAACATCATGCTCCTTCAGTGGGATTAACAAACTCTTAACTTCTCTGTATGATTTTTTCATGTGGAACAAGATCTTTAGGCCCACTGAGGACTGACTGTTGGCCTATAAAATTTTATGGCTTGTAATTCATAAGGATAAACATTTGATTTACTGATTAAAAAAACCAAAAGATGTCTGTTGAGGACTGAACTGCTTGCCCTTTCTCAGTCTGTGCTGTTCAGAGCATCTTGGACTGCTGCCATTGCCTGTGACAGAGAAAAACCTGTCTGTGTTACTGATGTGAAGGATAAAATATTTACAAAAATTGAATAACCAAGGTATTTTGAGATCACATCTCACAGGTAGCCTCCTGCTGAGACCACATGTCCTGGAAATAGAACAGTGGCATTGGTATAGCACTTGGTTTTTGTAAAAGGAAAAGATGCATAAAATAATTTTACTGCCCATTCATCCTCAAAATCTATCTTGAGAGGTGAGATCCAGTGGGTCAGTGTCAGAAACTATAAATTTCAAGCTCGGAACTTTGCAAAAAACTTCTTTCAAACTGAGAAAACTCCCATTCCAAGATAGTGATGTGCTCATCATTCCTTTGAATCCTTTCCAGAGTAATATTTAAACTGCCTACCATTTTCATGTTCCAAATTTTTACTTTGTCATAAAAGACATTAGTAAAAAACATAGATGATTTTTAAAACACATTTTTCCCCTTTGTTTTATTTTTATAGGAGTTTAACAACAAAACTATTAACATAACCCAATTACAATAGGTTGCAAAAAATAACGTGTTTTTGTGAATTAATATGGAAATATTCCTGTACTTCATGTCTGATACTGAGATCTGATATCCACATAACATTAATCCAGTGGTGACTCAAATCTCTGAGAGAAATTCTATCACTCCTGCTGTCACACAGCAAATTTGGATTGATTTTAATGGGACCAGGGTTCCCTTCTTGCAAATCTTTCAAAGAAATTGACGGCTAATTTTGGACAAACTCTAGAATTGCTAATAACTCTTTTCTACATTAAAAAAATAAAGAATTATAAAGAAGTATTTGAAAATACTGTTTATGAGAAAACAATTCTATCATGGGGTTTGTTTGGGTTTGTCTTTGCAAATTTGAACTACACAAACTGTTTTCAGCCTGTGCAAACAGAGGATGAAAAAAATGTTTTTCTTGCCACACACTAAGTTTTCTAGTTAAGTGGAACAAGACTTAAAAAATACAAGCACAACAAATAATTGGAAATTTTGAGGAAGTGAAATTGCAAAAACAGTTGTATCACAGAGGTATTTCCAGAAATATACATGATAAATCACATACATGATAAATACATGATCCAGCTGATTTAACTAACTAATGAGTACTTTTGTCCCTGAGAATATTGAACTGGTTGTTTTAAGAGTTTCAGCTCCTTGGAAAATATGTATGAGAATCATATGACAAGAAAGCTTTTCATACAAAATGGACATTTCATCCTTACAGCTAATATTTGCAGAAGTACTCAAGTTTAGAGTTGAGCAATATTTCAAGAGCTTAAGAAAGGCCTTCTATTTTTAAGTTTCTTTTAGAGGACCAATGAAGTATTCTTTTTTACACATACTTACAGAAAAAAATGTGCTGCTGATAAAGAGAAGTGGTTACAGGCCGAGTTAATTCTACATTCTCTCCAATTCACAGATCAATATTTCTGACCTAGAGGCTACTCAAAAGACATGAAAGTGAAGTTAGATACAAAGGTTGACCCTTTAGAGTTTTTCTCTCCCACACACACAAAGGTAGAAATAGCTTTTTTTGACAGAGATGCTGTCTGGTGCTCTGGAGAAGAAGGAAAAGCACTAACTCCATGCACTGGGTAGTAAAGCTGCAGCGTGCTTGATATTCAGCCTATTCATCAAGTGGGAGTGTGGACCTTATTTTGAGTAGCAGTTCCTGTGTGGTTTGACTGCATCCTATACACCTAATGTCCAAGCCACTTTTTCTCTTCTTTATCAAGGAAGAGACCTCTCTGACTCTGTATGTTAGCCTGCACTGTCTCTGAATAAATTAGACACCACTACCTGTAGACTTCCAGAAGCCACCTGCTTCACCCAGCTTCCAAGTCAAGAGGCAGAAATTCTGGCAGCATCTGTTAATAATGTATTGCATTATTTGAACCCTTGGCCACAGGTGAAGCATGATGATTGGTACCTGATCACAATACCATGCATTTTCTATCTGCATGATCCCATATTTCCCAAATTCTCAATCTCTCTCAGTGAGTTTGGACTGTACAGGACTGTCTGAGCTATTGTCTGGTCTTTGTATTTTAACCACCAGAATATTTTTCTTGATGCTGTGTGGAGCTCCTTTTGGAAAAGCACTTGCTGCCTCACCTCACCTCGAGTTCCCACTAATGCTATTGTTGCCACTTATGTCTGTTGGCATCCCCATCAGTGGCTTTCTGAAAACATGGCATGGTGATTGAAACCAGACATCTTGGTACTGGCTCTGACCCTCACAGGGCAAAAGGTGGGGGCAAAGAACCAGACATTTGAGGAACCTGTGGGGAGCAGAGATATCATGTTTATCTTCTCCACCCCAAATTTCTGGGGTTTGGAGGATGAGTCTCTTGACCTAGGAATACTCTGCCCATGAGAGATTTTCAGATGTGAAAGGAGATCATTATTACAGTTTTGGAATTTGCAATCCCTTCACCTCATTCCTCTACATAGTATTTACGATTAAAGTTCTGGAAAAGGTCAAAGTTGATAAAAATATCCAAAAATATTTGGGTTTAATTATTTTTTCTTTTTTCTTTTTCTTCATTTATTTGTTTGTTCTCTGTTTATTATTACTTGGGAAAGTCCCTCACAACACATAGCTTAAGCCCACAATGGCCCTGCAAAATAAGGCACACGATACACCCCCTGCCCAGTTACCAACACCCAGTTACAGCCTCAGACTACACTTGCAACAAGAACCTGGTCACTGCTGTCTACATTACATCCAGATAGTTTCAAGTCTGCCACTTGTGGTGTGCCACAGAGGCTGAAGATCCTGTTACACTTTTAGTTAAGCACATACATTTCCAAGGACTAGAACTGAACATACATGTATTTTCTGTGGACTGAAATTTGCCTTTAATTCTGCTGTACAATTGGCAAAAGGAATGACAGGAGTCTGTCACAGAGAGAAGTTGTTATACGGTTTATGGCAATTACCATGCTTACTTGACTCATCTTCATGAATTAATCACATTAAAAGAAAATTACATGGGAAGCATTATGGGGTACCAGATAACACAGTGATGCTGCATGCCATGGGGACAATTTCTTTTAAAATTACTTAATTCGGCATTTGTGGAGAATCCAGGACAAAGAAGTGAGTCATAGGTATGAAATAGAGAGGCAAGAGCAATTGATAGGACTAAGTTGCTAAAGATAGAGAAACCAGACCTAGGTGGAGGTAGAATAGGTCACCCACTGGGTGTTAACTCCCAGGGAGCAGCTGACAAGGCAGTCATAAAATGTAATATTAAAATAAATGCAACGTAAAAAATAATTTGCTGGGAACTTCAGTAGGAGCTCTGTGGCCCAGGAAAGGGAGAGGAGAGAGAGCTTGTGTGTACTTGCAGAAAGTGGTGAGTAAAGCCAGTGGGTCTGGCCTGTGCAGATGCTGTGGTTTTCCCTTCTACACCAGAGTTACACAGTGTCTTATGTCACCAGGCAAATATGAACAGGCCTGTTCTGAGAATGTCTGGTCTTTGTCACTGAAAACACACAACCCTGTCAGTAGTCTGAGTTCTAAATTTGGTAAGTCTCCAGAAGAATACTTGTGACTTCTTGGAGCTATTTGAAAGAAACACAGTGAGGAATCAAGGTACGGAAGAACGTGATAATCTTGAAGCTCCGGACCATACTGTTGTAAAAATGTAGTGTGAGTAGTATCGCCAGCAGCCTAATATTTCATCCCACTCTCAGGGTGAGCACGTAAGTCTTGAAGGCATTGCATGGCCCATGGATCTATGATGACACTGTCACCTCTATTGGGAAAGATATCTGTTTTTACATTATATAGAATATCAAATTTTCTGAAATTATACCATATGTAATAAGAGTTTAAATCATGTAGGATTTTGAAAACTGGCTGGTAAATCTATCTGGTGATGAAAACAGGACAGTTAATAATTTTTTAAGTGAAAAATATGTAGGACAATGCTGGCTGCCTCCAAATTGCTTGTTGTACAGCTGGAGGCTGATTGTGTATGACAAGTGACATAACTGCATCTGATTCAGTTGCATGCTATATTCTGGAATTTTCTACATACTCCTGTTTAAAAGTTACAATTTCTTCCACATAAACACAAGATTGCATTTCTTGGCCTTATAATGCAGAGAGCTGGGGCAGAAGACAGCCGAAACTTTCATATATTCAACATATTGGAGTTTAAAGATATGCAAAAGATAGCTCTCAAGGCTTCAGGGAGTACAGCTGAGATCATGCTGAATTCTAAATTATACACTCTATACAAATAGCTTGGGGCCGCATGATAATTAATAACTACTGTATTTAAGTAGTTGGGAACCCAGTTTCATTTATTATTAATTATAACTTTGTTCAGCAAATGTTCTCCATGGTAATTGCCTGTTTATCTTGTCTATATATGATGTTAGCAGATAGCTTGGATGAACAAACTGATTAGCAGGAGTCTTAATTATGTTGCAACAGTTGTCCCTATTCTAGCAGGTAATAGGAAAAAAAAACCTGTAAAACAGATAAGAAAAGAGAAGTTGCGTGTTTCCAACACTGGTATGCATCACTGGAGTGTCTGCTAGAGAAGTAAGGTCAGGTTTTGTGAATGAGTAAGAATAAAGACTAAGTTTTAGAAAAAACAATCCAACGACCCATGAACTACAGTGATCAGTGGGGAGTAACTGTGATTATATAGGAGAGGCAATACTGGATTATTGTAACGCACTTCTAACAGTGACTCATGATCACATCTATAAATCCAAAAGGAATTCTCTGAAAGAGGGCAAACAAAAAAAAAAGAGCATTGGTAAGCAATTATTTTTCTGGTTTGCCATCTCTGCAAATGACTACACCTGTACTCACAGATAAACTAATTTCTTTCTGCAGTGACGATAATAAAAACTGGCTGTATGAGCAAACAGAAGGAATACATTAAAAGTGGTTTACAGCTAATCTGGAAAAGTAAGAATTTTTATAACCAGCTATCAAACATTCATTGCTTGGTGCAGGCTTAAAAGACTGATAAAGGGCTGCAAGAGGGTTTGGATAATAAGCAGTCAGTTCTGGATCAGGTCTGCTTTTTCCTACCCAAAACCTCCCAAAAATTTATTTTCTCACTGTCCAGTATTTATTGCCTTGGGGATTTTCTTTTTCTCTGGGTGGGGATGTTTCCGAAAAAAACTAACATTAGCAGGAAAAATAATAACCCTAAATTGACTGTGTACCTAGTCAAATAATAACCCATAATTAGATCAAAACTGAAATAAAAATAACAGATTTACCAGAAACTGTAACACCTTATATGTGCAAAGGCAGAAAATGTTGCTAAATGAGAAAAATGCTTTCCCCTGGGATTCTTATAACATGATATAGTGGTGATTGAGCTGAGAAGTTGGTCCTGAGCAAAACCAGCAAGCAGACATCAGTCTGCTCCATTAATCACTAAAAGAAGTGGACTTTCTGTATTGTCCAACTATTGTCCAGTCACTTTTGTAACATGCCCTAGGTGTGTTTTTTTTAGTTCTTTCTCTACGTAGGCTCTTTTTTTTTCAATGTTAATTGCTTTTGAGCACTTTTGTCATCTCCAGCTACTTCTCTTGATCCCAATTCTACAGAGAGCTTAGCATATACCCAAATTTAAGCACATGATGAATATGCCTTGGGGAGGGCACTGTGTTGAGTTAGCATAAATTTAAACTGCAAGAATAAGTGCTTTAATTTGAGTCAGTGTTCTGATAACTCAGTCTAGAAATGGGCACCTAATTTCTACTTTCACCACCATATTTAGGCACCCCAGAGAATCTCAAACTCCTTCTCTTATCTGCTACCTCAATCTGTGAGAAGAAATTTTCCTGGTTGCTGTGCCAAGGTATTGATATCACCATTGCTAGCTAATATTTAAAGCTTTGTGAGAGGCTTAAACATGGCATCCCTTTAGCAGTAGGACTGAGGAGGCCCTCTGAAAGAGTGGCTGTGGGATAGCAATAAAATAGTAGTGCTGGGAACAGTACTGCTTCATTGCCCTGATGGCACTCTGCCTCTCATGGTGATTCATGTTATGATTGTAGTTTGGAGCAAAGACCCACAAAATCCGAGAGGGATTAGTGCCTCAAGGATAGTAGTCCACACACCTGGGCAGAAGGGGAAAGGTGACTATTTCCCTTTGAAAAGATTACACTATTCTGCAGAAAGGAACAGGAAAAGGGGAAAGAAAGGCTTAAGTCTCCTGCGAAGGTGGTAGGGCACTGGTGGTGACGGAAGGAGGACCATGTTGTACCTGTCCACAGAAGAGTTTCAACCATGGATGAAATCCAGCAAGGCGAAATCAGGAAAGACACATCTTGGAGAAGTGATAGCTGTATGGCTAGGATAATGCTTTGGGGTGCAGGAGGCCAAGATCCAGGCCCCATCATGAACCTGAAGGGCTTTGGTGGATTCCCAGTCAGCTCTCTAGCTGGAGCATGGCACCATTGCTCTCCAAAAGATCCCTGGGGGGTGCAGGGTATAAGTCTTAGGGCTGCACAGGCAGGGGATATTCACTTTATAGCACCAAGCTTCCTTTGGAAAGTTTGTCCAAGTCAGAAAATTTCACTCGGTTTTGTGACAGATGTTGCTAACTTTGAATGGGGTGAACTTTTATGTCCATAAAATTAGGATGGAGCCATAATCTTTCCCCGAATCTTCTTCTGAGAAGTATTTTGCATCTTTAATTTTCTTCTGTAACAAAATCCAATCCCAAGACAAAATTAAAACCACTGGAATGAAATGGGCTTGAATCTGAATGTTTTTATCTCAGAGCCTGAGGTCCAAGAAGTTTCGTAGCTGAGATTTCTGATTTGGCTGACGGCAGAATAAAGATGTCTGGGTCTGCAGTTAGGTACCCAGCACAAGGGTGAGTCTGAGCAGACATACAGCAAAATCTAAGATTAAGCCTTTACTGCTGTCTGAGTGAGGCTCAGTGCAGTTTGTGCTATCAGTATAGCACCATGGCTGCTCACAGTCATTTGAGTACCACAGAGCTGAGCACTGTCTATTCAAACTGAAGAACAAGCTAGCTAGAACATGATGAAAGACTTCAAAATTTGCCTTTGCCTCTTCTCTCTAATCTTGCAATCTCTTTTGTTGAGCTTTCTACAGAATAGTCATTAGAGCACTGGGACTGGTGTGAAGCACATCATTATGACTTGATCATCTTCCCTTTGTAGAACTGGCAGGAACACCTTGTCTGTTTCAGTAGTTTTCATGTATCTCTGAATTTAGAGACTGGATGACCGTAATTGTAAAAGAGCCTGAAGTCACAAAGTGGTCCTGACTGTCCCTGAGACTGCAGAGACATAACTTGATTTTCAATCACAGTTGAATAGTGGCAGAAAAAAGAAGGAAGTAGCAGGTGTGGAGGTGATGCATGTACCTCAGGCCATTAAGTCTGTGTAATTCCTCTTGCTTGTTACCAAGTCCATGTAAGCTCACTCTGAGGATCCATTGTGTGTTTGCATTTAGCAATTCTACACACAGTTTGTTTTGTGTAGATTTTAAAATATTTTTGTTTTCTAAGCTAGTTAGGCTTTTGGCCACTTTGAACTTTGGTCAACTTGAACTTTCATGTTCAACTCTTGTCTGCCTATTACTGCTTCTATTCATTTTAGCAGAATCTAGAATGAACATGTTTCTGTGTAGCTGGGACCAGCCTAGTGTAAATTCTTTTGTAGTGTACTCCAGCTGTTTGAGGTATCAGCCATTTCCTATATCACTTCATTTTTTTCCCTGTCAATTTTAAAGTAGAAAAATTGAATCATGACACTTCTCCACTACAAGTTCAGGCACTTTCTACCTTGTCTGAGCAGAGAATCATTGCAGATGTCACATTTATAGCTGGTGTCTTAGAAATCCTTGATACCTAGTGAATTGATCTGACACTTTTTAAATCTGTCTGGTGGAGGAGCTGCCGTAACCTTCTGAAAATGAGCACAGAATAAGGTGATGAGGAAAGTGGGGGAGTTAATGTGTTCGTGGAAAACAGGAAATGGGAGATACCCTCTGCATGACCACTGCTGTCCTCTTGGCTCTTGTCATACAGAGACTGAGCCAGTTGAAGAGGTTATAAGTAGCTGGGTTAGGCAGCTCAAAGCTTTATATTCTGGTGAAACTTAAGCTGTGCAGGGAGTGTGTAGGAGTTGTGGCCCTAGTTGGCAAAAACTGCTGTTTCTGTATCTTGGTCACATCAATGATTCCTAGCTACAGGAGGCTAGCTTTGAGACACTGACTGAAATGCTGACATTGATTTCTGGTACACATTTACTCTCCATATGTCCTTGAACAGAAAGCCAGTAGAAGCATGGAAATGAAAGTCAAGTCTTTAGCTGGACCCAGGCAGTTTTTAATTCAAGCAACCATCAAGAAAAGGCTAAGTTTTTACAACTACTCAAATTTTACAGTAATTTCTGGTTTAGTATTTATATTATAGTATCATCCACAGTCTTACCTAGAATTACAGCTCTGTTTGTTGTATTTTTGTTGTATTGACAACTTTGAAAGCAAGTACCATGGAGCATATTCTGAATTGGTGTATCTGCAGTATCAGAAGTTAACTAGGCATATCCAAAAGCAAAGTGTCCAGGAATAGTAAGACATGTAAGCAATCATCATTTACTGAGCAGTGACTGATACTCTCAGTGAAATATTGTCACTATTAAAAAGAGTTTGACCAAAGATCCAGATTAGAGGTACTACTAGAACCTATTCTAAATTACTACAGAAAATAACTCTAATAAACTTGAAAATTTTATAGGTCTTGAAATGGATAAATGGTAGGCCTTAATATTCTCCCATTGCACTATTATTTTTTTTGCTTCTTTATTTCTGTTTTTTACTCATAGAGAAAGTGGAGTGATATAACCATAATATAACCAAACCCATAAGGGGCTGAATTTACTGACTTTTGTTTTAAATGAGATTTAGAAAAAAAAAAAAAAAAAAGTTATGCATGAAAAAAGTAAAGGTTTCAAGCAATATTAAAAAGAGCTTTTTCCAGAAATTGTATTTACAATTTCAATGTTTATTACACCATAAAATTATACCACTTGTGAAATGATGCTTCATTCTTGAAATAAAGTTCCAGGGGGACAGACTTTGGGTAAAATAGCTGATTCCAGTAATCAAATTCTGCCTGTCAGTATGTACCACAGTTGCTACTATATTGTTAATGCATTTGGAAAAAATCTCATATGCCAGATTTTTTACTCTTGTAATTAGAAAATTGTGTTTTAATTACACAAAGAAAATTTGTGGTTGTAAATCTGGATGATATGGCTGTTTTCATTTGTCTGTAATAAAACTGAGATTCCATAATATGTGCCTTTATAGACTCAAAACTTCACCCATTTTTTACATGGCAGATTTACTAGGTGCCCCGTCTCCAGCAGCAATCACTATGAAAATCATCATTGTTCTCTAATTAAATGCAAAAGCAAAAAGTGTGATATGATGTAGTGATTCACAGAGCTTGGGAAACACAGATAAATAGTCTAGGCATGCAACCTGCATCCCTTCCGTTGCTGTGGTTTGCAGGTACATCAAGACTCAGGGCTCACAGCACTGGAATCTTTAGCACCTCCTTGATAGTCCTGTTGTAGCATCTAGAAAGCATTGTCAGATCACAGTGGATTTTACTGAGCTGTTATTTACTGCACTCAAGATATGTATGCTCTATGACTTATAGTTTCAGAACCAGACTTCCAAACGCCTCCTCTCTTGTCCTGGATGCAATGATTTTCATCTTGAAGTGGGGCCTTCTGTAAGGCATCTGTTTAAGTTTTGGCAGCAAGAGGCAGGACTGCTGTCAGTCTGTCTCTGCCCTAGCATGCTATTGATGTATAGCACTGGAGCTTAGAAGACTCGGTAGTGCAGTGTCATTTTAATAATATGAAAAAATAATTTTAAAAGAACCAATAGAATCCTCTCTTGCAGAAATGTGCTTTCCTTTTTTTTGAGCAACTGCACACACAGAGAAAAACCCTCTAGTTGATTCTGTGGAGAGACATAGCTAATTTATCTATTTCTAGGAGAATGTTGGTTGAGAACAGATAAAAATAGATATCTCTCTTAAAATGAATAGGCTTAAAAGAATTATAATTGTGACTGTACCTTCATGTTTAAGGATTTAAAAATAAATTGTGTAGTAAAACCAAATTAAGTAATTTCATGCTATCCTATAAAATGTTTTCTCTATCTGACTTCAAGTGGGAAATCCATGATGCTTTGGGGAGAAGCACGATAGTTAAGATTTGCTAAAGTGGAAGAAATAATTGAAGGAAATTAATGACTGTATAATCACTAGGTGTTATTTGATAACACCAAGTATTCTGAACTGAAAATAATTTTGAAATGCGTTCAATTATTCTGAGACACAGGCCATGTAAGACAACCCTAGACAATTAGTAGGCCTAAGGTGTATTTGTTGTTGGTCAGTTACGGATGAACATGGGATCAGCAGTATGCTCATAGAAAACTCAAGTTCCATTGCAGTATTCAGGATTGACTTTTGTTTGTGGTAAATCCCAAGATGTCAAGTCTTGTCCTCCCCATGGTGCTATACATATAGGAGTTAGGATAATTGTCAACTCTTTCTTGGCAGTTTTCCTGCTTAAGTTGCATAGGTATATTTGCAAACTGTACATTTGTAAAATGTTTTTACCACCTCATTCAACAAAGCACTCAAGTACCTGAATTTTTAGAAACTGCTGGAATATTATAACCAAATCCATCAAAACAATATGAGTAAAGACACATAAGCATGTGCTTAACTAACTTGCTGAATACACACAGAATCACAAGCAGAATCACACACAGAATCATGAGGTGGGAAGAGACCTTCAAGATCGAGTCCAACCCAGCCCTAACACCACAACCAGACCATGGCACCGAGTGCCACAAACAGTCTTTTTTTAAACACATCCAGGGATGGTGACTCCACCACCTCCCTGGGTTGACCATTCCATTACTTTATCACCCTTTCTGTAAAAAACTTTTTCCTAATATCCAACCTAAATTTCCCACAGTTTGAGACTGTGTCCTCTCATTCTGTCAGTTGCTGCCAGGAGAAAGAGACCAACTCCCACCTGACCACATTCACCTTTCAGGGAGTTGTACAGAGTGATAAGGTCACTTCTGAGTCTCCTTTTCTCCAGCTAAACACCCCCAGCTCCCTCAGCCATTCCTCACAGGGTTTGTGTTCCAGGCCCCTCACCAGCCTCATTGCCTCCTCTGGACGCTCTCAAAGTGTCTCAATGTCCTTCCTAAACTGAGGGGCTCAGAACTGGACACAGCACTCCAGCTGTGGCCTCACCAGTGCCAAGTGCAGGGGGAGAATGATCTCCCTGCTCCTGCTGGCCACACCATTCCTGATACAGGCCAGGGGCCATTGGCCTTCTTGGCCACCAGGGCACAGTTTCATGTTCATGTTCATGTTCATGTTCATGTTCATGTTCATGTTCATGTTCATGCTCATGTTCATGTTCGTGTTCATGGTGGCTGTCACCAGTACCCCCAGGTCCCTTTCTGCCTGGACACTGTCCAGCCACACCATCCCCAGCCTACAGCATTGCAGCAGGGTTTTGTGGCCAAAATGCAGGACTCAGCACTTGGACTTATTAAACTTCATTTTATTGGACTGTGCCCATCCATCCAACTGTTCCAGGTCTCTCTGCAGAGCCCTCCTACCTTCCAACATAGTAATACATGATGAGAAGGTGGATAAATCAACTTCTGTGAAAATTGGTGTCTATGGAACATTCATGAGGCGAAGAATATAAGAATATTATTCACATTCATCCCTGTAATTTATCCTCAGTACCAAATTCAGGAACCATAGAGAGTAATTAGAATTGCTACACAGATTTAAGTTCTTTGTTATGGGTTCTATTTTTTCCGAAATATTCATTGTATCATAGCTTCAAAGTCATCTATCTTGTATCAGGAGTTTCTTCTTACTGCTCTAGGTCATCTGAAAAAATTAAGAAAAGGAATCAAAAAACCTATCCAAACACAAAGAGACAAAAAACTCATCACCAAATCAGTGGTAAATAACTGAGACATTAAAACTATTTGGCCTATTGCTAATGTTCTAATAAAATATCTTCAAATAAAAAGAAATCATAAATGTTTCAAGATGCTTTCAGTGTTTTACGGCATAATAAATGCCTTATATGATCTCATTAATGCCATTAGGATTCTTTTTTGAGGAGAATGAAAAGTAAGATGCAAACTCTGATCATGGACTGTGTCAGAGGAAATATAGAAGGAAGAGGGACAGTGAGCAAGCAGTAGCAGCAGCAGTTTTATTCATAAAATGATGATTTCAGGCCTTGCCTGCAGTTATCATGGTTTGGAACTATTTCCTTTTTTCCTGTCATTTATTTATACCTTTCAAACTTACACAACTTCCCTGTCTTCAGAGTCTGTAACAACTTCCATGAATCACTACAAGCCATGGTGTTTTCTCCTCCTTGTTGTCCCATGCTTCAAGACTCTTCTCATGCAACTTCACAGGGTACCAGCCATTACTGATGCTTCTTCCTAAGTAACCCTCTTGGGAAACAGCAACAATCCTCTTTTAAACTCCAAGCTTTTCAAAAGCCCAAAATACAACAATAAGATCTGAAATGTCATAAAGTTTGGTTTAAAAATAAATAGATGTAATTGCAAGGATGTTTTTGGTTCTTTCAATTTGCTATTTGTGTGTGTATGTGTCTGTGTTTGTATAAGCTGCCAGGATTCTGTTTCCCAGATTTCCTTTGCAACCAATCAGAGGTGGAAAATGTGTTAATTTTAAATCTAAATCAAACCTAGGAAGCTGACAATAGTATAAGAACCATTTGCTGAACTATCCTTTTTTAACATTACTGATTGTGGAAAAGAGACAGGGATAACTGAGATTAAGGTAAAGTCATTTTTGGTTGCTCCAGCACATCTTGTTAATTGAATGTGCAGTTTAGATCTTCACCTGTCAGTCACAGAAAGAGAATCTGTGTATTACAAATGAACACACAGGACTGTGGCCACAACAGCAAGTCAAGTGTTTTACATATGGCTGGTTCATATTTGTGGCTCAGTTCTTTGACAGTTAATAACTTCCCTCCTGTAAGAAATTTCTTACACCCTTTTATAAAATAGGCATGGTATCTGAAATGAACACCAAAAAGTCTCAGTAAAATCCCAATTTTTTGCTTATGATTGAATAATTTTTTTGCTACAATGGTAATAAAAACTGGGACAACAATAAATCTGCACTTTTCAAAATTCCTGGAAACTGATTTTTTTTTAGGGATTGATTTGTAATTTAATATTCTATTTGCATGTAGATACTTTTTAGGCCTTCGGTTATGTTACCATGATTAATACTCCTGGCTCTAGATAGCCTGTACAGTGCTTGCAAAATTCCCATCTTCTCTTCCAGCCAGCTCCCTGGTCTGCCTGAAATACATAGCAATGTACAGTGAAGCTACATAATCCTGAATTGCCTCTCCCAAAGTACTGTTTATAGAGAGACATTTGTTTGGCCTATGAACATACAGCCACGTTTTTACCTTGTTCCAGGAGCAGCTTCCATCTTTTGAAATCTATTTTCTTAGGAGTTCCAGAGAGCTCTAGAGATCATCTCACTGCAGAATGTTTTGCTGGAAAATGACTGTCAAGAAGTACTTTTCTGGAGACATCCTGCTGCAGAGATATACCATTTATTAATGTTTCTATTGGCTTAGTATTGGGTGATTTACTATGACAAATATGACAACTGACAGTTTTGTTATCAAAATCCATGTCAGTGCTGACACTGAAGCTAAAAGTTTTGGACTGTCCAAAACTGAGAAGCCTGTTTCCTTTGATCAAACTGTGGAGGTCAGTGTTCTTAGCATTTAAAATTCTAAATTCTACTCTGATGGACTGGTCATGGTGTGTTACATTGTCTTTAGGGTGTTATATGCTGATACTGGTTAGCTACAAGGAACTCCAGAAAATGGCACCAGGGTTAAACTCTGCTGAGCAGGAGCCATAAGTATGGAAGCTTTTCACTCAGCTCTTGCAGTACAAAGTTTATATGAATTGTTGCTTGAAATACTCTGTTTGGTGTCTGATTGGTTGCCATCCTCTGTGTTTATTTCCATAAAGTTAATACTTACATCCCCAGTGATTTTTGCAATGTTTAAATTGCAGAAGATTTATTTCAGCCTGGGCAGAGAACTTGACGACTTCAGTATAAGACAAAAAATTAAGTAGAGAATTTGGGAACAAGAATAAGTTCAGAGATGGCTGAAAATTTCAGGAAATTCTTTTTCTCTAAGTTTTTGGCTACTAACCCCTAAATATTAAAGCTTCCTCCAGCACAGGAATGTTTGTCACAGCTCTGATGTCAGAAAAACAATGTCCCACAGCCAGCAGTTGTGCTCTGAAACACTTCTCTCTTTGCTAAAATAACATGGGATATTTTCCCACTTAAGCAGCTCTTCTCCAGGGGAGCAGCAAATTCTTCATCCCTCTGATATCTACGTACCTGGACTAAGGAAAACATCAGGAATTTGTAATAAAACCAGCTTTAATATGGTGAGTATCTAAAACCCAACAGCCAGGAGACAAAGTTACTAGAGGATCAATCCTTTTTTCTAACACTTTGTCTATAATGAAAAATATTAAAATATTTGTCTTCTTTTTCCCCCATATTTGTGAGGATAGACTCATGGCTCATATCTTTAATTAGTAGTTGAGAACCTGAATGTCACTGATTTCTCTGAAATAGCTGCCTCTGGCCATTTACAGTTGGAGTCAATGACCTTAATGATCTTTTCCAACCTACAAGATTCTATGATTCAAAATGAGGATTTTTTGTTTCAAGAAACAATGCGAAATGAGAACTTTCTGTAGTATTTCTCTAACAGCATCTGCCTTTCTGGTACATATCTCCTCTGAGTGGAAGTGGCAAGTACCAAGGGAAAAACTTCTTGTCTTTGGAAATAATAAGGACATAAACAGGAAAAAGACTAAAAAGTACTTCTCAATTCACAAATGAATGACTCTTTTCACATAGCTTTTCATCTTCTTGTGACAGATGGCCCAATTACAGGAACTAATTAATAAATTTTAAAACTCTATTAATGAGCCACTTGTCCAGGGAGTTTCTTGATATGACATATGTCCTCATGTCATGGAAGGTGATTTCTGGAAAGAAAACCAATGAATAGACTTTGTCTAAACAAGAAGTAGAAAATGAAGTACATATTCAAATATACTTCTAAAAATCAAATATTCTAAAAGCAAAAAGCAAAAAAAAAAAAAAAATCCTTCTGAAGGTAAATTTTTATGTTTTTCATCTTTCTTCCTTCTTTCCCGTCTGAAAGTTGATTAATGATCCATATCCATATTTTTTTAGATTTTTTTCAAGTCATAATTCTGAAACTATTTATTTAAAAGAACTACATCAAAGCATTCAGATTTATCAGAAATAGAACATTTATAGCAAAATAGCCTAAAGTTTGTTTTCTGAATATGTTTATGTATAAAGCTATGATATATTAAAAAGACAATGAAGGAAAGAAAAGGAAACAGTAGTAGAAATAGAAGCAATAGGCAAATGTAACCATAATGACTTTTGATCCCAACAAAATGCAAATGGAATGTGAAGGACATGCTCTATCAGAGGTGAAGGTGAAGGATTCACCTTTGAACTTCATTTAATTACTTGCACAATTTTAACAAACCATGATAATTAAATTTATCAGCTAAAGAAACATGTCAATTTGTAGGTAGTTGATGATTTTCTAAGTATTTTTGTCCTCTCTAATGGAACCTATTAGTAGTTGTAAACATTTAATTTAACCCAAAATTACCAGATGCTCTTATAATGAATTAGAAATACATATTTATTGCAGTTTTTGGGTTTTTTGGGTTTGTTTTTACTGTTTGGGTTGTGGGCCATTAGTAAATTACAGACTGGCAGGCCTGAAAAAAAAAAAAAAAGTAGAATGATTGGAGGAAACTCCAACAGTACTACCAAAACATTTAAAAAAAACATCTAAGAGCTGCCAATAATTTCCTCAGTAATTTTTTCAGGTCTGTCTTGGTTTGAAAGACAGGTGTGTGCTACGGAAGGCAGGAGCCTCCCTTGGAATGAAAAAAACCACAAACCCCTTCCCTCCGAATTATTATAATTTTGAAATTAAGGGTCTCTCAGGCAAAGATATGGGGATGGGAATAATAGTTCTTTACTGGTGCGTACAATAAAGCAGACAAGCAGCAGCTGTGGCACTCACACCAAACAGATCAGCCCCAGTGACCCCTCCTGGCCGCGGGCGCTCTCCCCCCGCTGCAGTTCCGGGCACGGCCGCCAGGGGGCGATGGTGGCTCCGGGCCGGGCAGGGCGGGGGCGGGGATTCCTCCACGCCACCAGGGGGCGCTGTGGCTCGGGCTGGGGCCACACGCGGTAATGGCGGCTCTGCCAGGAGGGGATGGGAGAGAGGCTTTGCTGCACAAACTCCTCAAAGTCGATCCCAGTGCCCCAGCAGGACTCTTGGAAACAGCAAACTGGGATGGCAAGATGTCTTGGCAGGAAAGGGGTACGGGGCTACAGTGCAGTGAAATCCAGAGCAGTGATGAAGAAGCAGCAGGGGCGGGATGGCAGAGGCCCGGCTCTGATCAGGGCAGGGAGAGCACCGAGGGTCCTGGGCACCGGAGCAGATTGGTCCCTCATTTAGTGAGGTAGGTGTTAATAAAGTCCCAGTTCGGTAGCTGCCTCTCACAAGCAGAGGCTCACCCCTTGGCAGAAGAAGTAGCTCTGGGCTCTGACGGCGGCAGCAGATTCCCTTCCCCAAGCAGCAGCAGCTCTGACCGTCCTCCTCTGAAGCTGAGAGAGAGCCAGCAGCTCCCCCAGCCCCATCCTTTATCTGCCCAATCCTCATGGTACCTCTGCCCCTTGGAGAGAAACTCCATGATAAGAGAAGGGTAACCAGCTGCCCTGCTCCCCTGAGCTTGGCCACTTCTTTTGTTTTTCTTAAGTATCCAGTTGTTAGTGTTTCCTAGCAATTTATGGGAAAAAATTCTATAAGCAAAAAGGAACAAAAGGAAAGAAACCTAACCTAAGAAGATTGTACTTTCTTATAATTATTTTCCCAAGAGGAATACTTTGTTTTATGTGTTACCATGCTTTTTTTTCCCTGGGATGCATAAAAGAGGTCAAACTAGAGAGCGGCAATCAGGAGCACAACACAGTAATTCTCATTTACAATTTTTTTCATATTCTTCAGCAGATTTTCCATGAGATGGGAGAGCAGTTCAGAAGCTGTGGATCTGCTGCTGCTGCTGCAGAAGACTTCTTCACAAGAAGTAGGACAAGTTGGGGGACATTAAGTGTGCCTAATTACAAAATAATTTTAGGCTAAAATGATGATTTGGTCACAAATCTCTAAGCACTAAGTGGAGAGAGAAATAATATGACATACAGTCTTTAAAATAAAGGAATAACAACCTTCAGTGTAGGGAACTTGGAAGCGGAAGAACTGAAATCAGAAATTCTCTACTTCAGATAGAAATTAATGCCTTTGTGATATGTCAACACTTCTGACACTTGCTCCAAGCTAGCTGATATCACACTCAGAGGGCAAATACTCTTCAACCTTCCTTTTCCTGTTCTGATAATTGCTGGCTGTAGCTATGTGCACACAGCTTCTTTATAAATTGTAGTTTGACTCCTGTATAAGTAATTTCATAGCACAAAAGACACCATTACTGTAGCAGTAAGGGAACTAATGGTCAAGTTTTCTGGCTTATGAACTGCTAAGTGCCTTTTTAGTTTAAGCATACCCAGGAACAGAAGATGGAGTTTGTTTACACACAGAGAGAAATCATCAAAGTGTTGAGTTCTTCACATCATGATCCATTAGGACACAGGAGGTTTACTACTCAGTTTACAGACTTTGCCTGCAAGTTACATTTTAAAGAGGTAGAGATCAGGAAACTGCACCAGATGTCCACCCTGCTCCCTTTTTTTCCCTGTTTACTCCACTAATTAGGGTTGCTTCTAGCAATTAAGCATCCTTGGAGGGCACTAGTGTTTCAGTCCTCTATGTGCAGCTAGATGTCTTACTTTCTGGAAACCCATCCACTCTTTTCTAAATTCAAATCATGGAGGCAAGCCTAATTGTTAAAATTTTCAGGTAGATTATTGAGCAAGGACAGAGAACAGGTGCTGCAGAAATGCATTGGGTGGAGTATTAGAGAGCTGCCAGCCTAAATTATCTTTCACACAGTTTACCCAAGAAGGTTAGGAGAGTATGAAAAATGGATCCCACAAGCCAGAACAGAAAACAAAGTCATTCACAGAGCCAAAATTTAAAGCACGTACTGACTTCAGAAAATCACAAGGGAATTGTGATGGAAAGTTGATATCCTTTGGGAAGGATTGTTCATAACTTGGCATGAGTTTTCAGCAGGCTGTTCTCATAACACACAGTACTGAAATTCCTCTGTTAAAACCCTTGTAGGATAAGCTTTGAGCCTTCAGAGATTTGTAACCATTCATGTTGTAAGTATTTTAAACAAGAATAATGAAGGTAAGTAATCAGAGTACTGAGTACTCGTCAGGTAAGATATTATTATTTTAAAATAAGAAACAATCAAATGCAAGTTTATTTTAGAATAAAAGTATATTAGAAATTTTTAGTTTTATAACTATATATATAACTATATAGTTATATAATTTAAAAATTATGGTGGCATTAAAACTGAAATCTTACCATTAATTTTGATTTTAAGTTGATTTACTAATTTCTCTTTCAAATCTAAGTAACAGAAGAAAAATACATAAAATACATGTATATCTCACAATATACAAATAAAATTATGAATTACTTCAAATAATACATTTTTAGTCAGTACTGGAGTCTTTGTTTTAAATTTACATTCTGCATATTATTTGTTAATAAGTCCCGTAGCTGTATTTTCCTTGGCATTAAGATTTAGCTAAATAAAAATATTACCTATACCAAATAGTACAAGTTTTAGTGTATCAAGTCTGTGATAATATTAAGATAAAAAAATTCACTGAAACATTTGAAAATGCATTGTCATGTGGTATTCACTTCCCTTTAGCAATTTTTGCTATAGACATCATTGTGCCATATATACTGCCTGCCACCATGTACTTCCATACAATCCCATTTTGCCTTGATGCAAAACTGGGTAAAGGAATCTCTCAAATCCACTTTAGACTTATTTCTATAGATTGCTTTTGTATTACTTGGGGGAAGAGACCATAAGAATCCAAAAATTGCACTCTGTAATACCCCTGCACAACAATTATTGTAAAGATATCATGGTACTACTTTCTAAAGCCTTCCTACTTATAGTAAATCAAGACATGTGAAAAGAAAGATATGGATCAGGGATGGTTCCTGTTATGATATCACCAATGTAAAACTCTGGGCTCATTTTAGCTGAGCCAACTGTTATTCTTAATTATTGTGGAAGAAAATAAATATATTTGATGAAGTCTTTACTCTGGCAAAATCAAGTTTGTGGGTCTACACAGCTGAGAAAATTGGAAAAAAAACCTGGAATGTTTCCCTGTTACCTTGTTAACTAAAATGGTTCCCATGGTGGCAGCAGTAAAAAATCGTATCTTTGATTTTCATTTGTCTCTGTGAAGTTAATTGGTGGTCCCAGCAAAAAGTCCATGGGGATATAATGACATAACAAAATAAAAATCTTTGAACATTTGTCAGATACTTATCTGTAAAAATAATTTTGGGAGACAAAATTTGTTTTCTTCATCGGAAACTACAATTATTTCACTTCTAATGCACAGTTGGAGGGTGACTAAAGCAGTTAGGGACAGGGGTATGAGCAGGAGCATCCCATCAGCAATGAGAATGACTGTGCTAATAAAGTGATGCTGCTAACAATGGAAATACATGCCAACAGCTGCTCAAACCTCAGTGGTACCTGCTGTGGGGGCCAGTGAGCTTCTCAGACATCTGAGAAATGGCCAGTGTCACAGTGCCCAGAGTTATAGTCTTGGTCACCCCTGGGGTTTGAGGAATCTCTGGTGGTGCCAAAGAGGTCTGGCTGTGTTGAGCTGGGAGTTGCTTGTGGGATGGTGAGACCCTTGCTCCACTGCTGCCACCTGGACAGCACCATGACCCTCACTAAATGCAGAAATCATTGGATGGCTAGAGGGACTCTGACAAGTACAGAAAGCACTGTGGTGGAAGGAATGGGAAGGCAAGTCTAGAGCCGTGCATTCTGTAAGTTTCCTCTAGGATAACAAAGGAAAAATCGGAGTTCTGCTTCAAAACAGCCACTTGTAGAAGAGGCTGTGCTGTTTTGTGCATTGTTGCAGTGCTGGGCTGCCTGTGCTGCTGTGCCTAGAGCAGCTGCCTCCAGTGAGCACTGGGAGATTGAGCAGACTCTTAATATGATTTTTTTCTCTAGGAGTGGTGAAACAAGGATAAAGTGTCACAATGTTCTGTTTATGGAGGAACATAGACAGATATGAAAATAAGTTATTGTTTGGGGATGTAAAAAAATGCATATTTATATTGACTATGTTGCTTTATTTTCCCCTGTCAGGGATGGAAATAAACAACTTTACAACAATCACAGACAAAACACAGCACCTGAGCTTTGGGGTGATGTTCACTGAAATGAAAGTCATCAGCTTTTCAAGGCAAGAACAGCTATACCTGTCACAGAGAAACACAAGTTCACTGTGAGCATTCCATTTAGTGCACAACACAGATAATAAGAGAGGTAATGAAAAAACCTATAAGCCTTCTTGGCTTCCACAGGCCACAATGCTTTTTAAAAATATGGAGAGGGAAAGAGTGTGTTATAAGTGGATTTTTTTCACCTTCCCTATTCATCTCTCTTCATGTTCTGTTCTATCTCTTATATATTTCCAAATTAGTAGAGAATAAAACCACAAGAAGCAATCAGTCTCCTCAGTTTTAGAGAGACCTGTCTCATTGTTTGTGTAGCATGGCAGTCTATTCTGTAAGTGATTTATATGATCAGTCATCCTTTGAACAGAAAACGTTGTCAGTTGGTTATTTTGGGTGTCTCATTTGTCACCCATAGCTTTTGTCACAAAATTACTGGTAAGAAAAAAATTGATGAAGAAATCACATTTTTATTCATGAATAAGCTTTGCATGGAAAAGAAGCTCAGTTTCTTTATTCTTGGAATATAATACATGTCCTTAGCATTACTGTGTGCTAAATAATGCTTTGTATCTAGTTCACCCTTTGTGACCTTTAAAAGTGTTTGTCTACACAGACAGACAGCTGATTTGGTCTGATCTATTTAATTTCTAAAATTTTAACACATGCCTTCTCAACCTCACCTAAAGTCAAGACAATCTAATTGAGAAGATATCCTTTCAAGAGTCCTCCGTGCAGTAGGGTGAGATATTCATGTATTTCAAATGACTTTAAAGAAGTATCTCCATTTTCTCAGGCCAAAACCCTCCTTCCAAGGACATAGTAACCTAAATCTAATTTGATTGTGTATCCTTCTAATCATCTCTACACTTGTATCTTAATATGGTAAAAGTGGTAATCTAGGTAAAAGCTTTTATCTCTCCTAATAAATTACAGCAGCAGCAGGCTCCACTGAGGCTTCATTTTATCTCTAAGAAAGTGACTTCAGACAATTTTGTGAATTAACTCAAGACTCCAGTGTCCAAGTCTATCATCTTGTTAAATTTTGCTGGCCACAAATTTTCTTTAAAACCAGTTGCAACAAAAACCAGATGATTGAATCTTCCTGAACCCTAAAATCTATAGATTTAAGGGGAAAAATACATAAGGAGAGCTTTGTGAATGAAGTTTGAAGACAGCTGACATTCAACAAAGCAAGGCACCAAAAAAATAAAAATCTGTCTTCTGTGTTACTATCTCCTGTTTCCATGGAAACCAAAGCTGGATTGGCAAAAATGGGTTAAGTGCTTTACAGTGACAGAGACTAATCACTGCTATTTTACAACATTACTATTACCAGTGGAAGGGAGGGCTGTATTCTAAGGAGACAGAGGTTTGCAATGAGTCTAGTTCGTACTGAAACTATCAGACAGCAAAAATACCTGATACAAGAAATTTTGATTAAATATACAGGAAATCAATACAGATTATACATAAATCATAAGAACCTGAGGAATACTGTATATGAGAAATCAGTTAATCCCAAAGTCAATGACTAGCAAAATCCAACCATATAACTACTTGACTTTTCAAAACACTGAGAAAACACTCAATAACTTCGTAAATGCAGTAGAATTATTCTGTCTGTCCTCTTTTCCAGCCTGTGCCTTATTCTCAGTGGAATTTACCTCAGAGAATTTCCAGCAACAAAAATCTTCAGCATGCATTGTTATCCTGAAAAGAAGTTTTATTCTTCATGGTTGAGAATCTAGACTTTTATTGGGTGGAAAAGTTCAGTACCAGTGTTAATTTTCTGGAGCTTTACTTATGGCACTAAAACACTTTCAACACTTATTTTCTTTTGGGCAAGTTAGACCAGAGGAAAAGAACAAATCTCATTTCCCTCAGAAACATTGCTTTCTGAAAACAACAACATCCTCAGATTTTAGGTGGGTGTTCACAACTGCTCAGAAAAAACCAGTCCCAGTATCAGAATTGGCACTCATTAAATGGAAAGCAACAGGCTTTTCTTCTGGGAACACAACAAAATGTTAATTGTTCCAAACCCTATTTAAAAGTGCTGATGACCATGCCAGAAATGTTTTTACTTTGAGTCTTGTGTATATCAGGCCAAGTTGAAGATACTGAAGTCATGCTCTGTCAAGTAGCCTTTGGCATCCAGGCCATTTGTGAAGTATTCCACATACTGGATGCCTGTACCTACACTCCAACTTGGACTCCTAAGAACAACCCTTAAGCAGCATCAGACTCTTTCAGCCCCTGTGCAGCTCCACAGATACCTAGAGGCCCTGGCCCTGAGATTTGGTGTACAAGCCCACCCTGACTGGTGTTCCACAGCCCAGTGCCCCGCCGTGCTGCTCTGGTCCTGGCTTGCCCATGGGATTTAAGCCAGTATGAGGGACAACAAACAGTGCAGGATGAATCGGGCCAGGTTAAGTTCAGGCATTTCTGCTTTAGTAAAAACCCCAGGGAGTGGCTGCTTAGGCTGACATTCAGAAGATCCCATATAATTTATTATAGGTATCTGGAATGATGTATTTACCTGGACTTTCCAAAAAGCTAGGCTGATGCAGGATACTCCTGCAGTGAGGCTGCCTCTTTGAAGTTGTTTGCTATGCTTAAAGTGTTTTACTGCTGCTTGGGCTGGAGTGAGAAGAGCCTTTGCATTAAGAGGAATCATTTCCAGACTTGGGATCTTAGTTTCAGGTCACAGTGTCACTGGCTGGACCTGGGAAATGACCACCCCTTCTGCCAGGCTCAAGGCAAAGGTGTCTTTGAGAATACATATTAAACTGAGCAAAACAGTGGCAAATATGAATAGTCTCTGTCTTCTATGGGGGCTTAGGAACAAGTAAAATAAATTTTGGCTTTTCATTCAGTCTCAAGTCCAACAATCCCAGGGGAATCTTTGGAGCTTTGCTTAAAAAAGCCCAAAGTAGAATAAATCTGTTTTTCCTCAGTGTCAATTATCAATTCATAATCCTGGGAACCTGAATGATTGAAGTACCCTTTTCATAATAAAATGAAAATATATCTCAAAATTCTATTTTGTCTTATATCAAACTTATTCTGCCTAATGCACATGTTAGCAGTTAATTTACAAGATGCTGTTAATTGAATTCTATTTATACTTATATAGAAAAGGTTTTTCACCTCATAACTACTTGATTAAAATATTTTAAGAGGTGATACAAGAATAAACATGTTCAGAGATGGTATTAGAACTTGTAACTTTGTTAACTCATATATGAAGTCAACATTTTTTGCATAAATGAGAAAATGGAGGTGAAAGAGGGTAAAGCAGAGTTTGTAAAAACAAGAATTGTTATGTTCAATAAGAAGCATACAGTAAGACTGCACCACTGTGTGAAAAGGGGTCAAAAGTATAGCATGTCAAGCAGGATTTGAAGTGGAGGAGGGCAACTTTGAACTTATTCCCTGTTTTAGTTCAGCACAAATACAAAAATTAAAGTTATGTAGAGCAAAGGAGAGACATGATCAGGGATTTTTAGGGCAATGAAAGCCTAAGAAGAAAGGAACAGTCTAATTACATGAAAAGCAAAGAAAGTTGGAAAAAAGAAAGAAAAAACTATCACCACATTGAACATTGAAGAAAAATTATAAGAGAGTCTGGACTCCAAAATCCCAATTCTGGCAAATGACATTTACTATGGAAATGAGCAAAAGATATCAAAGTAAAAGAAAATGAGCTTAAATAGTGATCTGGCATGCAGTCTAAATAAAGAGAAAGAAGGCAATAGTCATAAAAGCAGAGAACAGCAAAATAGGTCAAAGGGAAAGCATTCAAGAAAGAGAACGGGATTTTCTTTAGAGAATTTTTAGATGGGCTCTGAAAATAGAGCTATTAGCAAAAGGATGAAATCATCACTATAAAAGAGTTGAGAAAATAGAGACCTTCTCAATTGGAACATAAAGAGGAAGGACTTTTTCATTAGTCTGTACTTGGACTGAGGAGTCGAGTGGTAAATTATCTGAACAAACCAGGCCAAACTGATGAAGGACTGTGATGTCACCTGCCTGTGTGGTCCCAGACAGGTCCTGGTTTGCCTAGAGCAAGCAACCCCCAGCAGCCAGACTGCTGTCTGGCTGTCAGCCACTGTCCATGATCTCTCTGATGTTCATGTCCGATGAAGAGAAGAATGTTGATGGGGGGATACACACTAAACACCCGTGAGCCCAGCGCTACCCCCATGGAAGGCCCTGACTCAGCCATCACTGACCATCTCCTCCCAATAAAAAACCTTTCTCAGCTCACCACCTCCTCTGCATCTCTCAGGCACACAAATGCAAGCAACCTTCAGTTTTTCACTCTAAGTGGGCCTCTCCCTTTGGATTTCAAAACACTTAGTGAATTATACCACTTATTATTCCTTCCCTTTCCTTTCCAGGATGCTTTCAGTCCTTGCATCTCTGGTGATCCAGCTGTTTATGCCGCAATCCAATCAGATCACTGAGACTGTCCGGATGTCACAAGCTATGCAAGAGTGGAAAATTAATTTTAAAATTTTAAATTTAAAAATTTAAAAACTGCTGATGAGTTGAACATTCTCAGTTTTAGGGCTGACTTTGTACTGCCCTGCACCAACATAATCCTTTATGCTGACACAATGTGAAAGACATATGCTTTCAAGTAAAGCCTGATGTAAATGAGAACACAGACTAATGGAGAATTATTGTGTTTTTTTTGTCAAGGCTTTTTTGTTCCTTAGTTACGCCTGTGAGCAAAACTAGTAATAGGCAAAAACCCCCTCAACACACCCAAAAAATCCCAAAGCCAAACTGAAACAAAATAGCCTAAGACAAAATAAAACCCCCAAACCTGAAGAAACTGCATTATTGACAGACACAAGAGGGCCTGTAATTGATGGTGTCATTTTTTAGAGTCAGGATTACAAGAGCACTTTCATCAACTGTTCTTTCTGCTTGTAAAACTTATGTTAGGAGTGTGGAATACAAGAACTCCCAAGACACAACTCTAAACAGAGGATACAGGAAAGCAGCTTGAGAGGCACCCTTATGCAAGTTAAAGTTTTTCAATAGCTCCATGACATTCAGGTTAAAAACTTGTGGTTAATGGAACTTTCCAGGCGCTATCTAGTCAAGGAAATCCATACTGACCTTTAAATGCACTGCAAGCACTGCATAAATAAATAACTACATGAAAGTTTGTATTTGGTGGATGGATTAGGACACCTGGCCCTGTGCCAGCTTGTTTGTTTATACATACAGAGGCCTCACACTAGCAGAGGAGAAAAGTGGCACTGCACTACAGATGAACACTTCCCAGGGCATCACATGCTGCCTTTCATGTGATTTCTTTCCCTTCCCTTCCCTTCCCTTCCCTTCCCTTCCCTTCCCTTCCCTTCCCTTCCCTTCCCTTCCCTTCCCTTCCCTTCCCTTCCCTTCCCTTCCCTTCCCTTCCCTTCCCTTCCCTTCCCTTCCCTTCCCTTCCCTTCCCTTCCCTTCCCTTCCCTTCCCTTCCCTTCCCTTCCCTTCCCTTCCCTTCCCCTCCCCTCCCCTCCCCTCCCCTCCCCTCCCCTCCCCTCCCCTCCCCTCCCCTCCCCTCCCCTCCCCTCCCCTCCCCTCCCCTCCCCTCCCCTCCCCTCCCCTCCCTTCCCCTCCCCTCCCCTCCCCTCCCCTCCCCTCCCCTCCCCTCCCTATTCATCACCAACCTCCACAGACCTATCCAGCTTGGAAATGGAAATTTCACACTTCTGTTGGGTTTTATTGTATCAAATGTGTAGATAAATTATTTTTTACAGATTAGAGGCCTGTACCTCAGCCAGGATACCTCAGCTCATTGATTTCAATAGAACTTAGCTGATTGATGCTGGCTTTGGGACTTCCCTGCCTGGTCAAACTTCATTCTGGTTGTTTCATCTGAATGAATGCAGAGGGAAAAACTTAAAGTACAAAAAAATGTGAAATTGTTCTCTGTAAGATCCTGTGTGGACCAGCTTCCAAACTGACTGTTTACAGTTCCCAAAATCTGTGGCTCTCCAGGTAAATATCTTACTGCAATTTCTAGGTAAATTTTGTAGGAGAAGTTTCCTGAAAGTAGAAAATCTAGGATCAGTTCAGTGCTGTAATCCTCATTTTTTAAAATAGTTTAATGGGTATACCCATGACAAAAATTTTATAGAAGAAACTGAGCCCCCATGGTGGGAGATATCAATTACCACATCCCCCTCCAAGTACGGAGATGTTGAATTCTATTTTTTTTTTTTTTTATGGTGGATGTAGAAGATAAAGTAAATTAATGAAGAACTGGTTGTTGCCCATAGAAACTGACTGATGTCTAACAAATACTGTTAAATTGTGGATTGAATGGGTACCACATGTTGAGACCAAATGAAAGGTTCTTTTGGAGCTCTGTTTCACATTAAATTCTGATTTTACACTTAGTTAACCTAGAACTATTGCTTTCATGGTTAAAAAAAAAAAAAGAAAAAGTAGCACTAAATATTCAACAATTTAAGCTACTTTGCTCCACTGACTTTCAAGATGCTTCAACAACTGAGAAAAGTGGAAAATGCTGGTTCTTCACCTCTTCTTTCTAACTGAATTTCCACATCCTGAATTGACAGGGCACAATGTCTTTTAAAGAGCTAGCTGCATCACCACAGTTAATTCTGCCTCTTCTCACAACTGTTATCATATTTGTACTTTATGACAAGTCTCTAAACCTGTAGCCGTAGCTGGCATTTTGAAAAGTCACTAAGTTTTTCTCTTGCCATTTAAATTAAGAAGACCACAAGGCTAAATTCAAAGTAATGTCTAAAAGCTGTTATTGTTGCATAGGTATCATGAGTAGAGTGGTCTTTTGCAAAACCTGAATTATCCTATGATAGTACAACCAATTTCTGTTCTAAGTGTCCTAATATATTCTAATAATATTAGGATATTATGGAAGAATAAATAAAAAGGAGATAGGTTGGAGGGGTTTTTTTGCTATAAAGTTAAATATTGTGGGTTGTTCTCTCATTCATTCTGCTTGCTTTTTTTTTTTTTTTTTTTTTTTTTTTTTTTTTTTTTCTGTAGAAGGCCTTCATTTTTTTGTGTTTGGGTCTTGAATTGTTATATGTAGGGACCTGCTGTTCAAACTAATGGGAAAGAAACAAATGCAGAAGCAGTTGAAGCTAGGAGAGTTGACCTAGGAAGATTATAGGGATGAAGGACAGTGGTGTACAGATGAGGTGAGGCCAAGGCCAAGGCTGAGTTGCAACTGGCAAGGGACACAAACAATAACAGGAAGGGCTCCTACAGGTAGGTTAACCAGAAAAGGAAGAGCAAAGAGGGTGTACATCCTCCCCACCCATAAACAATGCTGGAAAACTGGTAACAATGGAAGAGGAGAAGGCTGGCGTTCCTAAAATTTTTGCTTCAGTTTTCAATGGCAGCCTCTCTTCTCACACCTCTCAAATTCTTGGACAGCAGGATGGGGACTGGGAGAGCAAAGTCCCTCCCACTGGAAGGGGGGATCAAGTTCATGACCACCTGAGGACTCTCATGTATGTACATAAATCTATGGGATCTGAGGAGAGGCATCCCAGAGTCCTGAGGGCTGATGTTGTTGCAAGCCTCTTGCCATGATACTTGTATCATGGGGTGGCTTTATCTTTAAGGTGGTTTTGGGAGCTAAGGAAGTTGAAGCTGCTGGTGGCTGATGGGAGTTTTTCCTCCTGACCAATTATCAGTCATTTCTAAGAATTGACAGCAGTTTTGACCATTAAAAGGTGAGATCAACTTGTGAACACCCCCTTAAGATGTACAGTCAAAGCTGTTTCGTCCTCTTTGTGTTTCCAGCTTCTGGAAAGACAGCAAGGCTCTGTCTCGGACTCCTCCCCCCCTCCAGGCCGGACAAGGCCGCAGAAGGTGGGGGGGGAGGAAAAGCAGAGCCGGCCAGCCGGGCTTAGTTTTCAGTTTCTGCTGCTGGACTGTAACCTGACACCATGAACTCTTGCACCTTTTCTAAAGCTTTAATTCTTTTTACTATCTGGATAAAATGTACAGATTACTCCTTTTTCCCAGAGAGACAGAGACAATCAACATGAAGAAGACATCATAAAACCACCAACAACAGTGAGGAAAAGAGTTAAGTTTTAGATGGGGAGAGAATAAGGAGATGCTTTATAAGCTGAAACCTCTTTCTGTTAAAGCTATAGAGATAGATAATAGTAGTTTGAAAAGACTCCTTTAATTCATGACAAAGTATATTGTGAGGAATGGAGTGTTCAAAGTGTGGATTTTTGAGCAAAGAGAGAGTAATTGTGATACAGTGAGGTGCTGGAACGGAGTGAAGCGAAGATTTGAAGCCTTGAGGGCAATGAGAAAACCGTTTCCAAAGAAGCTCACAGAGACAGATGAAGAAGACTTTTGCCTTTGAATAACTCATCCTTAAAATGACATCCCTAGACTCATGGCCCTTACACACCTCAGAGTGATGTGAAATGGGAGGCGTGAACTCTGATGTCAAGATTTTCGGGCAGCTGGCATCAGAAAAATAGAAAACTATAACAGAAATAGTTTTCTCGTGAGAAACTCCATAGATTAGCAGAAGAAGACTTCTGTTTCTCTACAAAGGCTGATGAGAAGACTCTAGCAAGAACTGGGATTGTTTCAGCCACCAATGTTCTAAAGTTTTTCTGTCTCTATGTTGTCACGTGTACAAAGGAATGGTCAGGTAGTGGGGGATAAAAGAGTATTCTGGAAGTTTATTCTGTTGTTTTTATTCTTGTAGTTTTGTTAATAAACTTTCTTTATTCCTTTTAAGTTTTAAGCCTGTTTTGCTCTTGTTCTAATCTGTATCTCACAGCAAAAAATAAGTAATTTTTTAGTTACTGTTTTAAAACCATGACAACTTGAAAAAGGGCATTTAGATGAAATCCCAGGTGACTGGAAAAGAGGAAATATTGTACTCATCTTTAGACAGGAGAGAAAGGAGGACTTTATGGATTACCCACCTGTCAGCCTCAAATCTCTCTTCCAACCCAGACCACTCTATGATTCTATTTTAATTACAATGCACAGGGTTTTGTTATTGTTTCATGTCTATTTTATGCTCTGTTCCTTGACTTGTTGAATGTTAAAAGTTTTGGAACAAAACCAGTACAAAAATGTTGTTAATTTTTGTCTCAAATTTTTCTTTTCATGACTGAGTATAATTTCTGTGGTGATTTTTTTTTGACCAGATGGGTAACATCATTTAGTTGCAAAGCCATTGCATTTTTTTAAGGACATGAATTCTTATCTGGTGTACTGCCGAAGATTCCTAGAGTTTTGAGGAAAAGACATAGCTGAATATAATCCTTTTTCTCATTTTCTCTAAGTATCACTTGAAAAGAAGAACCAGAATCCACTAAGCCTTCCTGATTTTATGAATTTTGGTAAGGAAAGCATACTTCCAGAGCATTTTATTGCCTCACATACTTCTTCTACTACTACAGAAAAATTATTTGTATTATTCTATATTGGTTTCAATAGAGTAGGGATTTTTCACATTTAAAAATGTGTATTACAGTTTTCTCAGTTATAACAAAGAATTCAGATTCTAAACCAGAAAAGTAATCTTATTAACTAACAATCCAAGATAAAAAAATATATGTTGGAGTTTTTTTGTTTGGTTGCTTTTGAGGGGTTTGGTTGCTTTTGAGGGGTTGTTTGGTTGGTTGTTGGTTTTTATCCTTTTCCTGGCATTATTTCTCTAAATGATCTGCATGGTGAGATAAGAGATTGCACTTCTTTTGTACCTGTGCTCCCAACCAGCGCGAGCTACAGCTGTTATGAAGGAGAGAAGTCATCCAGCAGTGCAGATGGAGGTACTGGACATGTGGGACTGTAGACAACTTGTGCCCCATGTGCCCTTTCCAGTAACATTTACAGGTTTCTTCTACCTTCACTTATTTTTTTCATGAACATTGAGCAGAGTGTAAGCTTGAGTGAATAAGCTAAAATGAAGCTTGCATTTTGTACCCCTGCAAAGAAAAGAGAAGAGAAATTCTTGTTGGGAGTGGTGTTGGGGTGAGCTGATAAAAAAAATCTCTGTGAACATTCTTATTTTTCCTCTCTTGTTCCACAGCAATAGGAATGGGCATATGAGGGCAGATCGATTCACTAAATAGGGTAGCTGAGTTAGGCAAGAAATATTGATATTTGTTGTTCGTTTGGGCCTGCAACAAATGACCATCCCTTTCCTTGAAGCCTGGAAAAATAGGGAGCATCTGGTGCTCTGGATGTATGTTGTCTCTTGGGATTTCTGCAGAAAGGAGGTAGTTCGTGCAGTCTTAAAGGTTAGAATCCGCTGAAATGTTCTGCTTGTGTCTGGTAACAAAACACAAACTGCTCTGGACACCTGGAAGGATTAGCCTGGAGGCACTCTCCTGAGGAAAGTCTCTTTCTTTAAAAGGGTTTAGAGTAATTGCACTGAGAATTTCCTTACCCATTCAGCATGGGTCAGGACTTAAGTATTTCCTTAGTGCAGGGTTCCTCTGTGTAAAGCAGCTTCTCACATTGTTCATTCCTTAGAGTGAGGAATAGCAGACCTGACCAGGGAAAGTTTGGGGCATGGCCGGAACCAGAAATAATACTGGGGAAAAAAAGGCACACCAAATATCATACAGCTGGAAACATGTTTTTTTTCTGGCACAAAAACTTAGGATGTTGCTTAAGAGACTAGGGAATTTAGGCACCTCTGAATTAGAGAGGCAATAAGGGAGCTATAAAGTTGTGTACACGTGTGGTTAAACATGCAAAAGCTCCTCTCCGGATTTCACTTTGGCAGCAAACCTTCTAAAGATTTGTTTCCTTCTCTGGAGAAAGAAGGGTAGGTAAATTTCTATTTCCTGTTGATTAAATTGCCCCTAAAAATAATTTTAAAAATAAGCATTAATTATTCAATTTTTTTTTTTACTGTGTTCACAAATAGTTCTGTGCAATTAATGAAAGCATGTGAAAGTGAGACGAAGTGTGAAGTATAAAGAGTGAAGTATAAGTAGCAGGGACATAAATTTCTAGGTCTTAGGAGACTTATGTATCCAAACTTTTCCTATTTTTAGAGGTTAACCCATAATTTCTATGTTAATCATGTTAATCACCAATGATCTAAATCCTGGTCCCATGAAGTCAGTGGGAGTTTTGCCACCAAATTTAGCAGGAAGGGGACCGATCGAGCTGTGTAACTGTTATTTAATGCCTCTGCATATAGGAAAACTGAACACATATATTTTGATTGGAAACAACATTATATAATAATTCCCCAAAATTCTGAGGTTATGGCTGGTAGGAAATATAGTTCTTGGGGGAAAAAGTTAATCCAACAGATGTCATTTGCAATATATCACAATGTCAATGTTAATTCTAGTTTATGTGAAAGTGTCCAAAATAATTTAAGATGCAAAGAATAGCATTTGATGGAAGGGAACTTAAACATAATATTATGATATGCCAACAGACTTCTATAAATAAAAAATTGGTTTTCCAGGGAGTTGTCCATATTAGGCTACATCATGCCCTGGGTAATGCCTAAAAGGAAGACTTTGTTAAAAAGTACCCAAAACACTGAGCCTTGGAGGAGAGCTTGGCCTCACAGCCCACAGTAGGAGCAGGAAGTAATTTGTGGCACTTCAGTTGAGTGGTAAAGCATCCTTTCATCTCACAATACATAGACTTTCATTCCTTTCACCAATGTATGATGGTGGCAGAGTAGAGTCTATCAGTATTTCACTGGGTCTCACCCTGGCTGGTCCAGGGGGATACCTTGCAGCCATTCTGGAACAAGGTCTGTGACCTCCTCACAACACCTGGAGATGCCTTTCCCTCTCCTAGATTCCTATACAGATGCAAAATGCAAAAATGTCACTTACAGCAAGCTTTTATCTTGAATATATCCTCAATAAGAATACACATCCTTATACACAGTATGTAAAAAAAAATATTTCACAGAGAGAAATCAGAGACCACTCAAAAATCTGTGTGAAGCAGGTACTTGTTATAAAGCAGTATGCATTATGTCTTTGACTAAAGTTGAAATAATTTATTTAAACTGGGACAACTGTGCAGTGGTACAATTGTAAAATTTCTCTTTGTGTCCAAAGATAAGAATCTGAATGAAAGGTATCAAAATTTCAAGAGTTCTCAATCATGGACATTATAATACTGTGCTTACTTGTGTGATGAAAATTGCTGTTGGGAGCCTGATAAATCTCAGTAGATGTTATCCTGGGTAATAACCTTGACCAGTTTACTTATTTCTAACATAGTACGTTCATATTTAGATGTCATATATCCAGGATATAATTTAGGCTATATTCCTTCACATGCTGGTAAGTAAAAGAACAGCCTTTTCAAATACTCTATCTCTTAAGAACTTCATTTTTAAACAGAACTGATTGCTGCAGGCATCTAAGCCTCTCCTCTCCAGGGTGGTGCAGCTGTAAAAGGGCTTCGGTCCCAGCTCAGGTGGTGTAAGTGTGAATGTCACTGGCTCCTGGATGGTCGGACAGGGAAGTTTCCTTAACATATACTTCCTCTGCTGATCTGAAAGGGCTTAATTCAGAGAAGGAATAAGAAAGATACATGTGGGGTGAATGGTGAGTAAAGAATGGGCCATAAGGCAAATAGTGATCAGTCTTGTTTGTCTTCCCTACCCACGCTTGAGGATAGGTGCCATCACAGTCTGTGTTTTCTATGGCTGTAAGTGGGTTCCTGGACAAATCCAGCTTTGGGAAGAGTCCTGTCTAGTTACTGCTGACAGCTGTTCAGTAAGGGCTGTCCCGGAAGCGGAAGTCTTTAAAGACTTTTTTCTTCCAAGGTGTTCCCATTCTTTCCTTTGAGGACAGAAAGGCTTATCTTCAGTAGCCAGCATTCTTGGCAGAAAAAATGAATACTTGTATTCACATATGAATACTTTCATTTGCACATGAATATCAGTATCACTGTGAAGGGCAGGAACTCCACAATACCAATGATATCCAAAATTTCCTTACATGAATAATAACAGAGAGAGACAGAGATGATCTCGAGCCAAACTGAAACACAAGGAAGAACATACTGAAGCATTTGTGAGTAAATGACTCCTTTCCTTATATAGCCCACCTACACAGCATTTTCTGTTGTGTTTGCTATTTATAAACCTTTGTAGAGAATTCCAGTTTGTTATAGTCTGAGTAATAATTTATAACAGCGTAGAGACTGTCTGTATTTTAAGAAAGAGGCAGAACCAGAGTAAAGCTTGAGCCTACAACCTGACTTCTGCGTTTCTTGACATTTGAGAACTTGATTTATCAACCTTAATGTTACATTAACATAGGCACATGATTTCCTAGGAGCTTCACTTCACATCAAATTTAAAAAAAAAAAGAAATGAAGAAGGTCTGAATATAAAATTATTGTAAATTCTTTCCTCTGTATCTTGCATTGCTTCCACAAAGAAAACCAGATTGTGCTTTGTGACTCTATTGTCCTATGACCTTGGAAGGAAGAAAAGATCTGTTCAGCAAAAGGCAGTTGCTGTGCAGAATATAATACTTTTTTCCTCGATGCATACTGACATCTGCAAGGGATGAAGGGAGGAGCAATCCATGCTCCCACCAGTTAATCAGAGCAGGTGGACAGGCACTTAGCAGCAAGGATTCTAAGTGTAGGGTGTGCAGGTTTTGGAAGGAGTACATGAACTTCCTCAGTCACACTGGTCAGACAGACTTGCTCTTAACTGTGGTGACAACTCAGCTGTGGTGGTAACTGTGTATTACTTACTCTTACACCTACTGTGGTTTCTAATATGGGGAAAAAGCTTACATTCAAACATGGATTCACAGATGTTGTAACGCTCTGTGATTTTGCTTTGATTTTATCACATTCTTCCTTTGGGAATAAAACAAAATTACTAAACACACAGACACACAAAATTAAAAAATACCCCCATGTTTTATTCTGAGATTTCCTAGGTTTTGATTTCTGAGTTAAAATTACCTTTTTTTTTTAGTTTATTTTGCCTTTATAAATTATATAATAGTAGAGAATCAATGAAATAGCAAAGAGGTATAGTTTACTCCACAATTAACAAATCATGTAAGCATGTCTTCTGGGCTACTGATTTTCCTTTAGAAGAAACTGAACATTTTAGTCTCTCAGATAAATAGGATGGCAGGAGGTTAAACAGGCCACAGGAGGCTCCTTGTTCAGTTCAAATTTCAGCTAGTAAAGCTAAGCAGAAAAAAACCTTGCCACCTTTTGTGCCAGATTAATCCACTTAACTGCTGGTTACTTCACATTGCCTACTTCCTACTGATTCACTAAGTGTTTGAAGTTTTCCATGTCCTTTCCTGTAGATGTGTTACTGGAGTTTGAATGCTCTGAGGAAGGGAAGCCATGAATTTTTGGTAAGTACTGAGGTCCATGACTACAGACTGTTCAAGGTAAATCTGTCTACTTTACATTTGCTTTATGAAATTTGGCTTATGAATAGCACACTTTTTTATATGCTGGACTTCTTAATAATGGTTCAGAGAGGAAGTTCATTACAGTTTAGGCTAAATACAGTCTTACTAACCAGAAAATATAAAAGGACAAAGATACTCCATTTCTATTTTATCATTTATGCATTTAATCACTTTTTTTCCTCTTTCAAAATATTTTTAGCCAACTCCTACATAACCGTACTAGGCACTAATTATAAATATGACATGCTTTGTCACTTGCAAGAAAAGCCCTTCACAGATCCTCTTGACCTCAGCAGTGGTAGACTGAGGCCAGCTAGGCAAGACTTCTGTCTGAGACAAGGTAAGGGGGCCAAGACATTCTGTTGCAGTTCTTTTGGTTTGAAAATGGCTGGTTTTGCTTGACATTTGCACAACCTAAGGCCAAAATAAAGATGCTACTCTGAGCTCAAAAACCTTATTAGCTCCCTGTCCAATTTGCTGCAGTCAAGGTAGACCACCTGTAAGGGCAGAAGAGATCTGTTGCTGGCAAGTACTAGTTTAGTTTTAGGGAAATAGCATTGATTAACCTACTGATGCTGCTGGAGATTGATTTGAACCCCCGAAGGAAGTTAACTAGTAATAGATACACATTTTATTCTCTTCCAGTAGATTGACACAGCGTGTCAATACCTTTAGGAGTCTTTAAAATGCCAGAGGGACAGTGTTGCAATTACATTCTAGAATATTTCTACACTGTACTTCCTTTAGTACTTCCTTTGCTTCCATTATTTCTGCAAACATTCCCCAAAATGTTTCCGACCTTGTCCACACCAACTATACAAAATTTTCCAAATTGCTGCACTAATTCTGGTGAATTATAAATAATTTTCTTACTTTCTACTGAGGAGAAATAGGAATTTTCTCACATAAGACATATTCTCAAAAACATGGATAAACAGAGAAAATAGATGCTATTATTATTGTATAGAGTAGCTCACAGTGTTATTCTCTCATTTGGTATATCATAGCTGCTTCCCCATCTATAATCACTTTACCTACTGTCTTCTGCTTTACCAGGTTGAGAAAAGATTACAACAGCTTCAGCGAAACATCACAGGCTGGCCCTCACTTCTGTTTTCACTGAGCACTGCTATAGGGTCTCTGTGAGGTGTGTGCTGAAGGCTGCCCGAGGAAGTGATGGGTAGAGAAATAGAGTTCTCAGTGCTGCAGATGCTGAGCCTGAAATAATTGAAGAGATAAAAATTATAGATGATTCACTTCAAGTACACATTGCTTTATCACAAAATTCTTTTCAGCAGCTGAGGCAAAAAGATTTTCATAGAATGGTTACCAAATATGCAAAGCAAGTGTAAAGGACTGACTATGCTTAGTTAAGTCTATATAATTATTTTATACTGCCTGTCTTCTGCTATAGTGGCTTCTTCCGTTCAGGATTATCTATCACACATTCTGCTCTGTGTTAACCTGTATTTTCACATCCATTTTATAACAAATAGGACAGAGACTTCCTCTCTGGAAAAGAGAACTAAAATTCAGTGTCATGGAAGTACAAAAAGCAATTCCATTATCAAGGGATTCCTATGAACTTTTGCAACCCATTTCGGGATGTGTGGCAGCTCCAAGTCACCATCTCTTAATATAGCTAGTAGGAAACTATGACCTTCTTAAACTTCCTCTACCTTGTCATGCAGAAAAGCTATTAACTTGTAGAGAAGGCAAGCATTTATATCCACGGCTGAGGATTCTAATATAGGCTTGTTTTTTCAAAGATGAATTAAACTAGATTTTGAACCGAAAGCAGCAGTATTATGCAATGCTTATTAGCCTTCAAATTTGTGTTGGAAAGGAATTAATGAGAGTTATCCCCCTTTTCCATGCTCTGACTTATTCCAGCATTGGTGTCTCTGAAATTAGCTGTAAATGTCCTTGGCAGCTATGCAAACAAAGCTTGCTCCTGTAACCTAAATCATATGAGTTCCTGAGCGCTGCTGGAGACAGGCAGAACACCTTCTGCTGCCATTGTCTTCAGCACAAATTGACAGTGACTCATCACCCCTTGCATGGCTCACTGGGCTGCAAGGCTGGGTTTATAATTAATTCACAGGGTTTTTTATATGCCTTATTCCAGACCATCAATAAGAAAAATATGCTAAAATTTGGTGAGAGGAAAAAAAAAAGGTGACAGCAACAGCAGGTTAAATCCTGAGCTTGTGTGAGTCAGCATGGCACAGTGATTCCAGTGATGCTGTATCAATCTGTCCCTGCTGAGGTTCTGCCTAAAAAATTTTAATGCCTATCAATTCAGAAGAAATGCTTCAGATATATTGCTAAATAATGGCTTAGATGCCACAGCAAGAAGCAGTATCATGCCACTTATTACACCATTTTAAAACAATATAAGCCATGTGTGAGAAATTAAATCTGTCACCCTGGGAAAGAGTTCAGGCTGTCAAAATGGTAATAGAAATGAAATTCAATTACCTACTTTCTATGTTACGCATGGTAATTCCCCAGAATATACCAAAGGAAATTGAAGAGGAGATTATCTTGTAAAGTGTTTCTGTAATATAATTATTATTTTAATTATTATAAGGAAAATCTATACAATTCTGCAGAAAACCAGATGAATTTTATAAGAATTGCAGCTGTATGTCAGGCTTAGATTAGCTGCCATTGACCATGACTATCACACTCTGAAGGCAGCCACAGGCTCACTTCTGTAGATTGTCCTCATGCTCAGCCTTCCTGTGGCAATAGTCTGGGAGGGATGAGACTGATGTTGAGCTTTCAGCATCTCTAGAAGAAGGAAGCCACCAGGGAAGTAACTGTAGGCTCTTTGTCTCGTTCATCTCTGCACTCTTTCCTTGCTGGTGCTGGTTCAGCTCCACCCTAAGTGTCAGGACCCCGTGGGTGGCAAACACTACTGAAGGGCCAGTGTCTCCCAGACTCGGTAGGAACTGGCCTTCATTTTCCCATATGACTTCTCCAGCTGTGAGGAGTGGAGCTCAGAGACTATTCCTGGCCCAATTTCACTGTGCCATGTGGAGTGGAATAATGCAGCAGGAGGTACTTGGAGATCCCATTTCATAGTGCAGCTTGAGAGTGAGCTATAGCCTGTAGGCTAACACTGCAACCAGCACTCATGAAGACCCAGACCTCAATGTGTTTGCTGATTATCAAGGTATTGCATAAGGTAAAAGAAGAGCTCAATATCATATGCAGAATGAAGAGTCAGCTGCAATTTTGTGGTGGCAATTTTGTGGTGTGGCTCTTTTGTGGATTTAAACCTAAAGTAATGCATACATAGTCTGTACATAAAAGTCAAAGACAAGCTGAACTTACGCTACAAAGAAGTTAGGATTCGTCAAGGCAGAAATTTTTAAAAGTGATGATGGTGTCAAGTGTCTGTGTTATGGAAGAGTTATTTTTTTTTTTCAGGTTAAGTCTGTACAAGAAAAAAAAGGCAAGACAATCAAAAGGAAAAATAACATAAAAAAGAGGCCATTACCTGCTGATGCCCTCAACGACTCATATTTCCTATCCTATCACAACTGTATAAGTAAGAGCCAGTGTGGAAAACTGATTATATTTTACATGTCAAGAAAAATACCAAGAACACTGAATGTTTCACTAAGTATGGGATGAAACAGTATGGTGTGACTTCAGGGTTATGCATTCCTAATCTCCTTAGTCCACTTCAAGCTTTTCTGTTACTTTCCCAGATTCTTAAAGGGAACAAATGGGAAGTTGTGCCAGAGATTGTAAGAGTAGGTTGTGACTTGTGTGTGCAGTTAACATGGTGGAGAGGCAGCACTGGTGGGTACAGAGCAGTGCAAGGGAGGTCAAGTAGCTCATGTGTGTGAACCTAGCTTGCCTTTGCACTATGGACTACAGAGCACCTGACCTCTAAGTGAGCCTGTGCTGAGATCTTTAGTGCTTGACAAGACTCTGCTGATGCTTGAGCTAAACTGTTTACAGCTTCCTTGCTAATTTCTCTCCTCCTCTGAAGCCTCTAGCACAGAGATGCCCTGATTATTAATGGCCTTCTTGTCAGCATCAAGAGGTCTTGGTGGTACTAGAAATAAATGGAGAGTGTTCAGGGAACCTGAGTCCTCATCAAACCTAATTGTGAATTACAGGGGGAGTTTATACCATGACATGAAGTCAGACCCATTCTGAACAGGCTGGTCTCAGTAGCAGAAGCAGTCAAGCCACAGCACAGGGTCTTAGCAAGCTAGCCCCACAGACTGGCTGTGCTTATAAGCCTGAGCATCATTCTGACAAGGCTGATTTTAGGTTCACAGTATTTCTCTGTGTGTAGATGTACTGTTGGCCTAGAGCTAGCTTGGGGCTATCCACATGAGACTGTACTGCACTAGGCAAGAGCTTCCTCTTTCTCAGTATCTTCTGATACTTCTCTGTATCCCAGTCACTTCACAGAGGCTCTTGGAAAAGGATTTAATTTTATTTTCTTTTGGCTCTTTCTCTAAGCACATTTTGCATTTCCTGGTTATTTGGTCACAGAAAACTCAGAATACGATCACCATTTGGAGCTGAGTTAGAGTGGCCAGTCAGGACAAGGAAAGTTGCATGTTAATAATATAGCTATACAGAAATAATTATATAGAGCTAGATCATGCCCTCAAGGGCATGACTTGTGTTTGGAAGAGTTTTCATGGCATGAATTGAATGCACTCTTACTTGGCATGCACAGTGACATGGAAACTGTTACAAAAGCTGCCGCATCACGCCTCTGGCTGAACTCAGGTCCACCAACATGACTTCCCAGAGGAGCAATTAGGTGTGGTGCTTGTGTTCCCCTAGTCATCCATGTAGTGAGTCTGCCTGCCCCATGTGCCACAGGGGACAGCCCCTTATTCCTTCCCCTTCTGCTGTGGCCATGGAGACAAGCCAGTGCATAACTAGTCCTGTTGTGATCAAACAGTTGTGTTATGCTGAGAAGGTCCAGAGGAAAGAACAAAGTATAGTAATTTCCATTCCAAAAAGAGAAGGAAACTCAAGATCTTACTGATTTATATCACTTTATGTAGATAAAGCTGTGGGGTTACAACTCTCTTGGTTGTTTAAGCCCTCATGGCAATGACATATTTAAGAACAGGAGAAAAACAAGTACTGCAGCCAAGTAAATCTAAGGCAAATCCTCACAGCTGAGATGTGGTCCACACAATACAGGAACCATGCTTTTATCTTGGCTATTCTAAACATCTTTGTGTGTTTATTTGTTTGTTTTATATATTGAAAGATAATAATGGCAAGGCTCTTTGGAGACCTAGGGTAAGGTTTTAAGTGTGGCCAAGGAATCTGCTGTTTTTAAAGCAAGATGAGAAGTACTGAAAATTGATTCTATTTTCTTAATATAAAACTTGTGAAGCTTTAAGTCCTCAGCTCCAAGTGAACTGAAAGGAAATGCTGAAAGGCAGTTATTTAATGGAGCATTATAAAGGAACAGAAATGGAGAAATACATTAATTAGAAGTTAAATAAGTCAAAGTTCATATTCTAGTTTATATTTCAATGTTGAATCTCACATAGCAGTTTCATTAATTTCATTTAGCCAATTTTCTTATGGCTTTGGAAGGTCCTTGGAACTAGACAAGTTTAAATCAGTTTTAAAAAGATTTTAATTTTAGAAATTCTCCAACATGACAGATTTTGGGGATATTATTCATTGTATATGTTTTTTATAGTTATATCTGTTTTATTTGGTTTTGATCATGTTTATATAAAGTTTCCTGTTTATAATTGTATTTCTTAGATGCCTACCCCTTGGTTACTTTTATGGGGGTGTTATATGATTTCTTTCTAAGATAATTTTCAAGTAGAGATTTTAATTATATGTTTTTATAAGACATAATTATAATGTGATAACTGTCAGGACACTGCAGCCTGTGTCATACAGTCAGCTTTCTATGAATTTAGAACAATCAAATTTACATCTTACACCTGTGAACAACAAAAAGTGCAAGCAAGCAAAGCAGCATCACAGTCTATCTTGATGGTTTATTGAAAGCATGAAAATCAACAATATGTTTCCATTTTGTAAGTCCTCTCTCAGCCCACTTCTGAATGTTCTCAACTCTTTTTTCTGGTGTAGATGCAAATTTGCCAGGTAATAGCATGCCCACCAAAATACATGAAAGAAAACAAGACAGTCAGCACAACAAACTCTGTAGGAGGACCTGTATTAGCATGGCCATTTTCTTTGTTAGCAATAGTACAAGCCACCCTTTCATTAACACTCTTCACCCCTATGGCTAGAGGGCTTCTTCCCTCTGATTTTGTTTGTTGTGGTTTCAGTGTTGCTGCATGGGTCTTTGAGCAACCTTGTCTAGTGGAAGTTTCCCCAGTCCATGGCAGAAGGGCTGGAACTAGATGATGGTCTTTAAGGTCCCTTCTAACACAAGCCGTTCTATGATTACTCTGTTTAGTTATTCATGGAAATATGAACACATACACATTCAAGAGCAATTCAATAAGTGGATGGCTTCCAACATAAATAAATTATTAAAGTAAATTCCAGAAATCTCAGCATATGAGAGACACATGGACAGAAAAGACAGAAGGTGGAAACTGATAAAGAAAAATTGCAGAAAGGACACCACACACAAAGGACCACCTTAATGACGTCATGGAGTAAGACAGATAGATTTTGAAGGCTAAGATCAGAGAAAATATATCAGAAGTAGTGGACAGCCATGATCAAAGACATTATTTTGGGACTGGAAAAGTACATCATTAGTTCTTTATGAAATCCTGTCTCACAATAAAAGCAAGACATCTGCTAAAATGCCATTTATACCTTTTGTTGCTTTATTATTCTGCCAATTCTTAAAATAAGGCTACCACTGAAATTCCTGTCAGTCAAAGATTTGCAATACATAGAATAGAAAAGGAAGGAAAAAAATGGAAGTTAGATCTATAAGCAAACTTTGCCACCTGTAACCCAGACAGACTTTCTACCTTATTGCTTGTCATCAGACAAATCTGTACATAAAGTGAAAAAACAACTAGGGCTTTACTGCTATTTATTGAAAGTATTTTTATGCTATGTACATGGATACAGATTTCCAAAGATTTGTCAACATTGAAATTATCTTGCAGATTTCTACTAAATGTGTTGATATTTTACCACAGAAATATGCTTGCAAGCAGAAATAGTTCATTTGGATACCCTCTTTTGTTTCAGTTTATTAATGAAAACCTGTTTATTTCTTTATCCACATTTGGAAGTAGAAGGTGAAATAACCCACAATGAGTAATTTATTTAATGAATTTTACCAGTCTGCCACTCTGCTGCCCATGAATTGCCACAAATACATGAATTCTAAAAAGCACTTGTGATTTGAAACTATTAGCATATTTCAACAGATGATATGAATAATTCTTGCCATGTGTATCAGCAAAAAAATAACATTACAGGTTATAACTGTCATCTGTAAATAGAAGTGAATTATAATGTATCAGAAAATATTTTTTAGTACTTGCAAATTTTTTCCTAGTGAGTATTTATATCTTGACTATTAGTAAAAAATATTAAATGCGGTCCATCTAACCTGAAACCAACTCACATACTTCTCCAAGGATATGACTGTCATGGAGCCAATGCCAGCAAAGGACAACAGCCCAAGTGCCCACAGAGAGGTCTGGGCAGGATTGCTGAACTTTATTACCTTGCCCTTGGCAGTCAGGCTAGCCAGTGCATGGCTAGTTCAGATAAACAAGGTATACCCTTTGTCTGCACCAGTTCACATAAAGTCACTCTGGGCTAAATTTGAGCTCCAGTAAGAAGGATGAGATGCCCTGATGTGCTCTGTCCCAGAAGGAGCCCTGTGTCAAAGACAAAGCTTGTTTTTTGCGCTAGACTTATCTCTTAGGAATATTGAAAATTTTACTACTACTGAAAATCATAACCCTTCTTGGAAAGAAATCAAGAAATGCAGGGAATATTTTTGTTGTTAAAACTGCTATTTACTCTTACACAGCCTGGTAAAAGCAGGGAATATAGCATCTGGAATCCCTGAGGGAGGTAATCTGAAGAGGCACTTTCTTGAGGATGTTTTATACATCTCTTGTTTAACTACTTCACATACTCATTTTCCAGTCATCATAACCACATTAGTTAATAAATTAAAACACTGGCAGCATAAAAGAATATTATCAAATATGTACAGACAGTTATTAGCATATTTACCATGGCCAAATTGTTACACTTGATTTATTTCTAAGTCAGAAACAGTTTCAGTAGATACATGAGCATTCCACCTCAACAAAAAGTATTTATTTCCTCCTTAGCAAAGAATCAAGTTGATAATATTCTGAATAATGCATTATCTGTATCCATCCATCCATTCACCCAGAACTCAATTCTCTTAGGCTGAGCAATGTTTTAGGTTTAAACTTCTCTGTTTGCATTTCTCTAAGGGTAAAAAGATCTTTACAAAACAGTGAGTCAAAAGGGCTTATTTTCATGCAGTATTGGGAAGGGATTTCTCATTCCCTTAAGTAGGCAAATTTGTATATATTAATTTGCCACTTAGATCTGTGTCCCTTAAGCTCTTGTCTTCTTGCAGTTACTTCAGCACCTATTTCAGTATTAATCCTACCACTGCATTTTGCCTGCTAGGCCTCCTACTGATTTGCTTTTACAACTCTTCATATTTTTCATATTCACATTCAGAATTTCTCCTGCCCCTCCATGCATTCAAGGGTTTGGGTTTCATTTTTCTAATGGGCCCTTTTTGAGAGGGTGATATAATTCAACTTTTAGCTTTGTCTGTTGTAGGGACATATGGCACATTATTTCTCACCCTTGTCAGTATATGCAATGAAGGGGCTTTTTGGTTTGTTTTTTTGAAATGAACATAGTTTACTGGGTCTTCCATTGCTTTAGAGATTACACTTGATCTCTGAAAAGCAAATGCAGCAATCTGTGTAAGAGCTATATAAATTAACAGGTGAAAATAAAAGTGTAGGAAGAAAAAAAAAACCCAAAAACCCAACCCATGGAGCAGAGGAAAAAATCAGTGGGCAAGTAGAAGTGAAAATAAAGGGGATAAAAAAGAGCAGCCTGAAGCAAACAAAGGAAGCTGAATTTAACCTCCCTGCAAGGTGAGGTAGTTGCTCTACCAGAAACTGTGTCTGGTCCTCTGACTACCTTCAACATATTCTCCATTGTGCAAACAGATTGCTCCTCCATTAGAAATATATTGAACTACAGTTCTTATTCAGACTGGGAACATCCCTTGTGTTTTCAGAGGCTTATTCCATGGTGGTTGAAAATAAGTGCATGTGCAATTGCTTTGAGGCCTGAATTTTGAAAGGAGCAACACTCCTTTTTATATGCAGGTAAAATTGAAAACTTAGGGCTTAGCTATAATCCAGCGTAGGCACACAGAGAGAGTCAGTACTGCTTGCCTGAACTCCTCACATGACTGCAAGAGGGATTCCTCCCCACAGTTGCTGAAGAAGGCTAAAGTGCAGATAACCACATGTAGAGACACATGTAGAGACACAGCTATCACTTTCTATCCTTTCCTATCTTTTTCTTCATGGGAGTCAGGTTTTCCTTTGTGCTTCACATGTTTACACTGTTCTTGGGATGGCAAAAGTGTATAGGGGTGGCAGAGACAGCTTCAAGATGGCCTTCTCTGCCCAGAGCATGTGAGGGTTGGTATGTCCTGCTAAGGTGACTGTGTGTGTAGCACAGGTAGGTGATGAGTCTGGGCTTGGGAACAGGCTTGGAACAGTCAGGCAGAATAGGCAAAGCCAGAAAGGCCACTGAACTTGGCCAGTCATGGGGGAGCTGCAGATGGAGAGGGAATGTAGCTGAGATTTTCCAGGATCTCCAGACTCTGTTATCCTTGGATTATCCATATTGAAACAGGAGAAGCACCAGGGTCAAAGACTCAGAGAGTGAAAGAGAGAAGGCATCCAGAAAGTTCACATTCTGAAAGTATGTGTGTATGCATAGACATGTTTCAAAATTTACAGGGGCAAGTGTATATAAATTACTGTATTTTGATAAGAACCTTTCCTCATGGAAGTGTGGCCCATAAATTTAAAAACCTATTTTTCTTTTGGTTTTCTGAAGCCAAATGAAATCAAATTGGAATGTAACCATGCCGAAAACAAAGAATTTACATCTAAGGAATGCATTAGTAAGTGAATACAGTCTTCATGTGATTGCAGTTGTGAAGAAGAATAATGGACTGTGACCCTATTGTAGTTTATTTCTGCAACAAATTGCAGAATCAGGTCTTCCGTCTTTGTTTCCTGGATGTCGGGGTTCTTTAATTCTTTGGGAACATTGTAGATATAGCTAGCAAGGTATAAAATATATTTGCATTTAACAACATAACTTTGGAAAGCTTTATTTTTCATTTTTAAACAATAAAAATCTGATCATTTATGGAAATTCATGAAAATTTAGTTCTTGTAGAATTTGTGAGTCATGCTCCTGAGATGCTTATGAATAATGTTGCTACTATCTCATAGCACTACTAAAATACTGTCTTGGCTTACACTCAGTTCTGCAAATTGCAGTGAACCTCAAATTTTATATTTTTTATATTTACCAGTAGTTTTCAGTCTTGTGTTTATTTTACTGTGACTTTTTATTAAATCTCATTGTATTTAATTAGTCAATTACTGTTGAAGCTCATCAAAATCATCTAGTTCAATTACTACTCTTGTTGGATCAGGGAGTCTTGTTGTTAATGGTTAGATTCCCTTCATGGTTATTCATGCAGTCTTTTTTGATTCAGTTAAAGAGGAGAAAGTACCTACTGGCTGCAGACAGAATAGAGAAATTCTAAAATTACAGAACTTTAAATAAAAATACACCAAACCTAACAAAAAAGAAACCTTAAAAAACTTTAAAAAATGAAGCATATGCTAAATTTTGATGGAGTTATAAGTCTAATAAACACATCACCTTCACAGCACTAAATGGTCTCACTGGACTGCTAATTGTAGTTCTGGAGGTAGTTTGAAAGAACAGGACATTTCCAAAGCAATGAAAAAGTACCAGCCTCCTTCCAGGTTTAAAAAAAAGGAAGAGGTAACATTAGCAAATGAAATTAACTTGATCTTTATTGTTTTCAAAATAATGGACTTATTTGTGTTGGCTTTCCATACCAAGACTATTGCCTCACTTTAAATGTGCCCTACTAAAATCTGAGGAGCTACTGACTATAATGTACAGTTAAAGTAAAGGCAATTAGAAAAATTGTCGAAGAAAAGAGATGCTAATCCAAGAGAATTTTAAACTAAGGAAAAATTAAATTTCATAGGTAGAAGCAATGAAACATTAATCTATCCATTCATTAATTATTTTTGAATATCAAAAAATTCATGATGAATTTATGAGACACAAAAGGCAAAGACTTTCTTTGTAAAACCTTCAAACTCTGAGCATGTGCCAACTCCTGTGTGCAAAGCCAGAAGATCTTGTGCACTCATACAAGTATACACAACAAGTACTGGCATCCTTCACTTGCCATTTCTATTAACAAATGCTCAGAAGCCGAGTCTGGGAGGTCTTTGAAGATTCAGTCTGCCCAAATGGCAAACAGGAAGTGTGACATTAATTTCTAAGAATGTGCAAAGCTTCCCTCTGCCTCATCACTTTCTGAGATATGAGGAAAAGGCTTTCAAGGCTTTAAAATAAATGTGTTTAAAATGTCAGGGAGACTGGACTGTTGGATCTGTTGCATATTGCAGTCCAATAGGAGTAGGGAGTTATTTATGCATAAAGTAATGTAATCAGAGGAGAGTCCTTTTATGTGTTTGCATATATACCTAGGATAGAACTGTTAGAAACTTACAGCATTGCACTGGGAATGGGTCAGGCTGGAAGGGACAACACTGGGCCATTTTGTCCAACCTCCCTGCTCAAGTGGGGTCACCACAGAGCACATGGTAAAGGATTGAGAGCAGATGGTTCTGAAATATCTGTAGAGTCCACAGCCTCTCTGAGCAATCTGTTCCAGTGCTGTCACCTGCACAGTAAAGAAGATTTTCCTCATGTTCAGGTGGAGCTTTCTGTGCATCACTTTCTGCCCGTTGCCTCCTGTCCTACTGCTCAGCACCAGTGAGCAGAGCCTGGCTGCATCCTCCTGGCACCTCCCTTCACACACTCACAGCCATTGATGAGGTCCCCTCTCAGTGCCTCTTCTTGGGGCTGAACAGGCCCAGCTCCCTCTGCCTTTCCTCCTAAGAGATGCTCCAGTGCCTCAATCCCCTCTGTTACCCTCCACTGGAGCCACTCCAGGAGCTCCATGTCTCTCTTGTCCTGAGGGGCCCAGGACTGGACACAGCAGTCCAGATGTGCCTCAGCAGGGCTGGGCAGAGGGGCAGGATCACCTCCCCTGGCCTGCTGGCAATGACCTTCCTAATGCACCCCAGATTACCATTTTTCTTGCTAACTCCTTTCATTCTCTCCTCTAGTTTCTTGGTCTTTGAAATAGCCTCACATCTCAGCTGTCCTTCATGAGGTCTATCTGCTTTTCTAATAAAAATATATAAAAAAAAAATGAACTTTCTGCTGTCCTTCAAACACCCATTTTTGCCCAAGACAAAGAAGTAAGGATACAACATGTGATCCAATACATCAAATTATACAACTGCCTTCACAAAAACCTCTCAATAATGATAATAATTTTTTTACTATTTAAAACTTAAAATTAATGATATACCATTGCAAAAGGTGGAGATATATATAGATATATATTTATAAATATACAGTAGCTGTGTGTGGAATTAGTTAAAATATTCATTTATTTAATCTCTTTTTGGTAAACATCAGTTTTATTTCTCCTCTACTTCCTCAGACACCAAAGAGGCATCCTGACTCGCACTATTTGTACATCTACTCTCTAATGCAAATAGTTCAGCAATGAGCTCAGCCTCTCTGCTAAGCCTATGGGGAGGAAGGATTGGCTAGTTAAAAGGAAGTGTAGCTTGAATCATAGCTCTCCATTTTGCTCAATAAAACATCACAGGATATGAGGCTGAAAAATGAACAGCCCCTTCTTTGTGTAGTGAGCATGAAAGGTTGTACAAACAGGAGTCATCTGTTTCCCATTTGTCACCCTTTCACCACAGCATGGGGGCTCTGACTTGTTGCATATCTTTAAAGCAAACTTTAGGAATCAAGCTGTACACATGTAAGGTAAGAGATTCAAAATGCAGGACTATTCCTCTTCTGAGAACTTTTGCTGGCCCTTTCTTCCCCCTCTCCCACCAGAAGTCCTGTATGAACAAGCGAATACCCACTGCTAGTGTCCCATCTCACTTCCCATCTCAGTCCCCATGCAGCACCAGCCAGGCACCCAGCTAAGGGATCAGCATCCCTGCAGGCATCTCTGATTGCCTGGCTGCCATTACCAAGCATGTTTGGGAAACTGCTTCCAGGTACCTGCCTTCTGGCAGCTAATTCTCATCAATGGCATTATGTCTTACCGCTACTCTACTGCTTGACCTATTTACTTGTCCATTTGCTGACTCATCTCTCTCCCCATTGTACCTGATGGATTAAATAGCTCGGCTAACTCTTTCACTGATATCCATGATATCACTGATATCTATCCATGACTAACCTGCTGAAACAATGCACTGCTGTTTGCTTTTCTGTTCCTCTAGGTAGCTAACTTAGATGGTAACTGACTACCTTCCTTTTAAACAGATGCTGTTGCTGAATCTGCTTCCTTAGCTAATAATTTAATTTAATCTGCTTTTGTCATGTGCTAAACTACGCTTTTGACTCCTTGAGTTCTTTCCTGTAAACTTACGGCTCTTATGTACATTTGCTCTCTCTTGATCTCTTCAGCAGGATTCCTCTCTATATACACTCTTTTCCTCTTCTTGATACTTCCTTTCTCATACTTTATGTCATTTGTCATTCATAGTGTCCTGCAATTTAGTCCCTTTGACTGCCCATACCACATCACACTCTTGACTACCCTTTTGACACCCAAAGCAGTCCTTTCCTTCCTTTATCATTCCATTATTTGTCAGCACGATATATAAACTTAGTGTAATTACATAAATTATCCTTGTAATTACACTTCAAGGTGTTTTTTTGATACTTGTAATTGTCATGAATCCACAGGTTGGAAAGTCTGCAATCTGACCAGCAGCAACTGTACAATACAGCTTAATTATTGAACCTGCAGTGGAACAGCATTTGTATGAAGCAGCAGACCTGGAGGATAATATAATAACTCAATAAAAGTACATGAATCCCTAGTAATAAGACACAGAAAAGCAAAGCAAGAGCTAATTACCAGAGCTGATGAATAGATAATTTTAAACTTGTTAAAATACCCTGAAGCACTCAGGCTGCAAAACAAGCAGCTTTTCCTTTTGCAATAAAGTAGAAAATTGAAAGCAGTTATATTTTTCCTCTCCCTCTTCTTTTTTAAAACTTTGTATTTTCTATTGTTTCTGAATGTAAATAAGGGACTAATCAAGTTTATACCTCTCTTTCTAACCTATGAATAATTTTGTAAAATGCCTGTAAGTTTTAAAAGTTACCCAGAGAAAAAAATTAAGTTGGTGATCTTCCTATCTGGTAACTTTTCAAAAAGTGGTAGACAAGTTTCAAAGTCAGGAAACCCAAGGTGTGACAGATTCTGAAAAAAAGAAATTCTTGGTAAATTTGTTTTATTTAAAATAAATTCACCATCTTAAAAAAAATAAAAATAAAAAAACAACAAGGCCAAAATAATAAGAAGGCTTTTAGACATTACTGGTCCTTTTATTTTTTTTTAATTTTTAACTGCAATGCAATGTGGAGAAAACTGGAATCAAACACCCTTTCAAAATTTAAAGATATTGAGTAACTGACTCCAGTTTCATTGAAATTTTAATCTTGGAGATTTTAAAAGAGCCAAGATTTCCTTTTTTTTTTTTTTTTTTCTGGTGCTAAACCACTTTATGAAATCTCAATAACCTTTCCACAGTACATTCTTCATCCAGTTCTAGTGATGCATGAGTACTGCAGGTCATCCTTTCTGCCTTCTGTTATTCCAGTACAAACTTATTTTATTTGAAACAAAATCTCTATTTTTCTAGCAAAAATAAATATACTTGTTATTATTTAACTTCCTATGCAGATTGGAAATTTTCAATTTTCTCTACTTTCTGAATTTCAATTTCTGAATTGAAAGCAAAATGAAAAGAGTTGAAGATGTCCTGATCAGTATTTCTTTTCAGTTTGGTTACTTTATGAATAAATAAACAAGACATTAAGGTGGCAGGACTGTTAAATCACTCACTACCTTTTGGAATTCAGTATTTTTTTACTCTCAGTCCATATCCTTTTTTCTTGACAGCTCTAATTTATTTTAATGCTAATTTTACTGGATGCCCCAGCTACAAACACTTTCAGGAAAAATGGTTTCGATTTTTTCTTCCTAATTATTTTCACGACTGATAAATATGGTTGATAGCTGAGAGAAGCTGAAGTTCCAGGGAACCACCATTTTTCCACAGAATCAATAGCTTTTTAACAGAGCACTAGTATTGCTCTTTCATTTATAACATATTGGCAAATCACAGAATACGTTGAGCTGGAAGGCACCCAAAAGGATCATCGAGTCCAGCTCCTGCCCCTGCACAGCACCATCCCCAAGAATCACACCATACCTTCGAGTCAGTTAACAGCTCCTCCCAGACACTTTTCTGTCTGCAAAGATCAGCGTTTCTAAATATCTTGCCATTATTCTTTTGGGTTTTTTGCATTCATTAAAAAGGCCCACTCTTAAATAACAAAAAAAAATATGGAAACACTCCAGGAAAACACTTTCTTTTATTTTCTACTCAGTTTCAGAATGCCTAATGAGGGGAAAATACATGAACGTCTGGCTTGGTGCTGATTTTAGGTGAGAAAGTAAATTGAAGAAAAGCTGTTGTCATGTGAAAATACCCAGCTGAGCACCCATTAATATAGATATGAAAGTCTATTTTTGCACAAGGGTAAACAAAAAAAAGTGTGATACAAATATAAATAATAATATCTGAGCCATAATTAGTGAAATTAAATTAATGCTCGTAATACATTTATGCATATGTGTATTGCAACTTGGTCCAAGATGCCTCACTCCAGGATACCAAATTCTGATTTACCTACACTGGATCTATACCAAGTAACTCTATCAAAAGAGCGTTTCCTGATCTGTTCTTGAGGAGAGAGACTGAAAACTCTCACTTTAAACAGAGAACCTGTGGATAACAAGCCAGTTCTACAAAGCAAGCTGAACACTCTTAGTGATGCACCATATTATAGGACAACCATTGGTGCTGACGTAGAGTCCTACTGCTTGTAATCAATAACTTGTAGGGTGTAGTGCAGTGTTTTGGAAAGGATGATTTAGAAAAGAACAGGTGGTAGGGGGTTGGAACTGAATGTGGATTCATTGTGTCTCAGAGCAGAAAAGGTGCCTGTGCATGCTCTAACAGAGGACTGTGAGCAGAAGTGGAAGAGGCACTATTATTGTAGTAGTCAGAACATTGCAATTGGTAATACACTGTGTACCCTGTGAAGTCTACTGAAGTCTACTGTTTGGAAAACTAGTAAATAGGAATATATATAGATATAACATAGAAAAGGTTTTACAAGTTATGTACTGTTTTGGAAAATGTGTTTTCCAGCTGGATGCTAAGGAAGTTTTATGTATTTAGCTTAATACAGAGAAGGTTAAGTGAAAAATTTGATCTAATTCACTCGGAACCCTTAAATCAAGATAGGATGTCTTCTCGAAAAATAATTGATTTTGTTCAAGCCAAATCATATGAGCTCAGTGGAAGAACTACTTGGGGAAATTTTGGGTCCTTTGTTATAAAGAACAGATATAAGAGGAAAATATAGAAGGGAATGGGCATAACTCCATTTTTGCACCATTTACTAGCATCAAATATTATGCCTATATTTAGTATTACTGTGAAAGCAGATATGCTAGCCTTCTGCTTTCCTGAAGTCTCTACAAACTTGTGTACTGGATTCTATCTAACTTTCTCATGCCTCTCTAGAAAAGAACCTTCACTGATGCTTTAGAATGGGATTTATCGGGGATGTGAGTAGCATCTGCATGTAGAGCTGCACAGTGGCTCAGCACTTCTAGGCCAGGGGAGTATGGACAGACACAGATGTGCTGTCAGGGATTCCTGTGGCTTAGCTGTAATAGCTACTATCAATGATTTTGAGATATGAAGATAAATGCATCAGAAAAGCTAGGCATTATTATAGTTTTAGCTCTGTGACGAAATGTGCATTGTCAAACGGTGATGGTATGATTGCAATTGTTCTGTAATTTAAACACTCGCTCCAGTGAGCACACACATCCTCCAAATGCCTGTTTCCTTCTTCCTGCAGTTTTCTGTCATGCTTGTAGGTAGCTGTGTTTCAAAACACACTTTTTTCCAAGTATTTTAAATTCCCAACATAAGTTAGGAAAAAAAAGTCCAAGAACTGAAGTTTTGTTTTTGCTTCTGTCTTTGAAAGCATCTTTCTTGCTGTATTATTCTGACCTCTGAGCATAGTTACTGTGTCTATTGTATTATGCTGATTTTGGCTGGTATAGAGTTAATTTTCATCACAGTATTTGGTATGGGGGTGTGTTTTGCATTTGTGCTGAAGGCAATGTTGGTAACAGGGATGTTTTAGTTACTGCTGAGCAGCATCTACAGAGCCAAGGCCTTTTCTGCTTCTCACACCATGCCAGCAGTGGGTGGGCTGGGGGTGCACAAGGAGATGGGAGGGGACACAGCCAGGACAGCTGACCCCAAGTGACCAAATGGATATCCCAAACAATAAGACATCATGTTCAGCATATAAAGCCATGGAAAGGAGAAAGGTAGGAACATTTGCAGTGATGGTTGGTCTTCACAATTAAATGTTATGCTGCTTTTTTTGGAGATGGATGAACATCTGCCTGCAGATGGGAAGCAGTGAATAAATTCCTTGTTTCCCACTGCTTGCATGTGCAGCTTTTGCTTTATCTATCAAACTATCTTAACTCATGAGTTTTCTCACTTTTAATATTCCAACTCTCTTTCCAGTTCTGCTTGTTGGGGACTAAAAGACTGTAGCTCTTAGCTACTGGCTGGGGTTAAACCATGACACAAATAGAGGTGGGTATCTTTTATTTTTTTTACCCCCTTGGGTCTTTGCTGCCTTGCAATCCTCCCTGCAGTGTTACAGTTCTTGAAAGGATAGGTTTTGTTATTTTGTTATTCATTGAAAGAAAATCCTTTAGGACATGATTTTCAAGAACATATGGCATTTACTTAAGTCTGCCTCCTCTGATATTTATAGCAGAGATTTTTACCATTGATAAAAACAAGTAAGTATTCCTCCCCTTGGATTTATTTTGAATGTGCTTGTTCAGTACAACTTTGCAATTCTTTTTCTTTTCAGTCTACATAACCTGGAACAAAGGAAAACACCTGCTAGTGAAATAATCAAATACTATATTCTCATTAGTTGCATCTCTAAGTATGAAGATATTCTGAGTATATTCAAAAAACCAAGTGAACTTGTTACTTGCAAAGCTGAACTCCACTAGTGACTTTAGGAGTGAGGTGCTGTTACTTTGTGTGGTGTGTCATAGAGACAAATGTCCATCACAGCCACACTAGGACATCAGGCTGCTTGCACATAGCCAAAAAGAGATGTTTGCTTGTGAATCATCCTTCCAAGGACAGTCTGTGTTTGCCTGTACCAGAAGGTGCCACATTGATTTGCACTTATTTCAGGACAGCCACAATAATTGCTGTTAGCACGCTCCTACCATATGCCAAAACCAAGGAGATCCTATATACCCAGTGCATATTTCACAACGTGTATGCCCAAGGCAACATACCCCAAATATTTTTTACAAAGCTTCCATATATCACAATAGCAGCTTCTGAAAGGCTGCTACATTGGCATTCCACAAATATCCAAGAGTGTCACTGGAATCTTCTTACAGATACAATTCCAAGTGGACAGACACCCAGATGGGCCAGATACCGCATCCACCTGCAGAAAATGACACTTTTCTGCAGAGAAACATGCACCTTGCCATGCCAACCTCTGTTTTGATTCTTCTGTGAGAATTCTTGCTCAGGTGTGACTGGTCTTTTGCAGGAGCCCCTGAGACAGATGGAGGCAGACAAGTAATGATCACAAGCTGAATATGCATCACTCTTCTTAACTCTGGCAGGAGCTTCACCACAAATCCATCACCATACTACTGTACATGCAGTGAGCTGGACAAGGCCCTGGCTGTAGCTGATCCGTATGTACTCCAGCCATGAGATTATCATGGATGCTCAGAGACAGAAGGTGAGGAGGTGTGACCATTGTTGAGGGTGAAGAGGCATTGTGGGTAGAAACCTGGTGGAGTGTGAGCTTCTCTGTAGCCTTTCTGGGTTGTGATTTTCATGGCCTGTGGATTTGTGGCATCCCTCAGCACTAGAAAAAGCATGGATGTGAGCAAGTCCTTCTAGAGCTGTTTTATGGGCTGGTGGTGTGAGTGCAACAAGGCACTGCATTGTGTCAGGGCAAATATTCTCAAATATTTGTGTAATATATTGTTCTCAGAAACCTGAGCAATATATTGTTCTCAAATACTTGTGTAATATATTGTTCTCAAAAACTTGTGTAATATATCAGCTGGCTTTTTGACTCTGCTAAAGCTGTGCAAAAAGATTTTTACATGTGTGTGACATTTACTCCAATCCTTAATCTCACAGTGGTGATATCATGTCTCCTTCTGGAACATTACACAAAAGGTAAGCCATAAAATGGTGGCAATATTGAGTGTTTAATAATCTTATGAGTAACATTATGTCTCCAGACAATTTAGGAATAATCCTCAAGAAGGTGGTGTTGGGAGTCAGAGGGCACTATTACATTGATTTCTAATAACTCGGGAATTCATTTTGTAGAACAAGGAGAAACAGTAAAGAAAAAGGCAATGACCACATGTTGCAGCTTAGGAAGCTCAGTGTGGATAGAAGGAAAATCACTCAGAAAAACGCCCTGCTTTGAGCCAAGCCATAGACTCTCCATCAGTGGGTGTTTTCACAGACAGCTGGGTAAACCTTATGTGGCTGGGGCTCTTGACAGCCTAGAATTTCTGTTCAAAGGTCTGACCAGATGAGCTCCAGCAGTCTCTTACAAGTTCTATGATCTCTTGTTATTTTGAAAAGGCCATGCAAAGAGGTACCATGAATTCACTTAATCTGAAATATTATGAATTTATTACTGCTAATTTGTGGTTCGTCTTTGCTGACAATTAATGAAAAACACATAATACTGAACATCCCCAAAACTTTGGACTTGGTGCCTGTTGCTATTAAAGGTCTGTGAGGAATGTCCAACACATATTTTATTGCAAAGGCAGTCTTCTTATCACTCCATGTTTCTAGATTCCTCAAAATATTCAGCATATGGCCCATCTTTTTTCTTTCTACACCTGTAATTTATTGAACAATCTGAGGAAGCATTCAGAAAAGAGATGGAAAGCTTCATGTCACCTTTCCCTCTGAAGAGCTTTGAATTACTTTCCTGTAATCATTACTGCAGATTAATGCCATCAAAGAACAGTTCTACAGGAGATAAAATGAACAGTCTCTGATAAATTTATCATTATAGCAAATCATATCAAGTAGGATTTCTTTCTTCAGCTTGCAGAATATACAAATGATTTTTTTTTTTTCTTTAAATTTTAAAGGCTTCCCTAGCAGACAAGGGCAACCCAAAAGTCAGTATGAAAGTCCTGAAGGCATGCTATTCTGACCATACTGGGGGAAATGTAATACATTATATCTGCTTAAAATTTGTAGCACTACACTGTATCATTGTGTTGAAAAGGAACGCATATAAGTTTAGCCTTCTTTAATGAAAATTTTATTGCCTTAATGATGATACATTTGAGAGCAGTGGCCACTAGGGAATTATGTATAATTTCTTGGGTTTATTTTCCTTTATCCTAAGTCATCATCACTTGCATTAAGTAGGATTTAGCAGGCTTCCTGGTTGCACTGTGAAAAAAACCAGAGACACAGCCAGGGTCACTAGGTTTCTCTGCAGAGTAAAATCTGCTGCGCATGCTTCTCTGTCTTTTATCTCTCACCCGTTCCTTTAGCCATTAAACATTAACAACTATTGAGTGACTCAGAGAAGGGCAGAAGGCACTTCTGGAAGAAGTTCAAGTACTCTGTTGATGAGAGCAGTGCTAGCACCTGAACAGTGCAGAAGATATGCTAAGCTGCATACTAACTCATATTCCTCATGCTGCACAGAAAGAGGAAAAAGAATATCAATGCTAAAAAAAGAAGGAGGAGTAATCATTTAGGCTGAGATAAAAAATACAATGCAATCAATGGGATTGCACTATTAAATGCCATGGATCTAACGTAGTGCTGTAAAGACAAAAAAGAGTTATTATAGAACTGAAATCTGAATTGAAAAAGAGCACCCGAAACAATGTTTGTGCCTGTTTTTTTGCAGTCTCAGTTGTATGATGTGTTTGTTGGTGACTGTGGAGAAGCCGACCTGAATCCCAAGGGGCCTTCCGCAGCTCAGACTCCAGGTTTCCCACAGACAGCAGCAGAAAGACAGAGCAGCTTCCCTTGACACCATCTCCCTATGTTCCGCCCTCTTTCTTCGTGACTCTTTTTTTCCTGATATGGTAGACAGGCACGTAGCACACAGTACAGTTCGTTAATCTATATGGCTGCTAAGTGATAAAATTATTATTACAACACATGTACATTGCTTTATGCTATGTTGGTGTATACTATCCTTAAAAAGGCAGTAATGTCACAGCATGTAACACCCTATTACAGAATCATTGTTCTGTATTTTAGTTCCAGGCTTCATTTTTCAGTTAAGTATAACTCAGAATAATTCTCTTTAGGTCAGACATTGATTCAGTTTAATCCCTTTCTTTGACATAATTGAATTGGATAATTCTGTCAAAAATCTCCTAGCCATTTTTGATCTATCCTTAAACATAGTTAATCAAAGCATGCTTCATTGATTTAAGAGAAATAACCAAATAACTTTGAAATTTGTGATTAGACCACTAAAATTCCTGTCATATTTGATAGGTACATTGTCTTCAAAGAGTGCATGTAGTTTTTATATGTTAGAAGATAGCTGAGGTGAAAGGAGCTGAGGGAGGAAAACATTCTATGTGCCCTCTTGTTGCTGCAGATCTTGTACCTTCAGGAGAGGCCCTGGGAAGAAATGGGGCTGGAGAAAGGATCTTGGTGTATTATAGCACTGAGTTCTAAATGCTGGCTTTAGCATCAACTCAGTATACAGCTAAGAACCAATTATTTTACCCCTTGGACTTCATTCCCCCTCTGTAAAATGTGGTTAATAGTATTTACAACCCTTGCCTGACTCTTTCACAGGAGTCATGTGGATGTTAATGAAAGAATATATAGCAAGACACCATACTGTGAACAACTAAGACATTATAATAGCAGTGTCAGAATATACCTGAAAAGAAGCACACCAGTTTCCACAACAGATTATGTCTTTGCAAAGATTACATTTTCTTATTAACTCCATTTCTATTGATGGACACTCTGAAAGCATGAGAGTATATAGGTGAAAGCAGACAGGGAGTTTTCAGCTCCAAGACTAATTCCAGCTTGTCTCTCTTCCTCAAATCAGAATTTTAGTTTAGATGATCACAAAAAAGTCTGAAACTGCTTTCCACCTTGCTTGTGTTTCTCTGCTGCCCAACAATGTAAGGCAAATAAATCTGACAGGGTAAAACGGATTTTTCAGTTACTGTGTTTGATTTAATTAACTTTCAGATTATCTTTGCTTAGGTAATATCTTGGTGTATTCATATCCTCATCTCATGAAAGATGGCCCAAATGGGGATGGGCCTAGAAAGTCAAGGAGGTTTAACTTTGTGTGTTACTAGTATCCTTAAAGAATGAGAAATTTATGTTTTGAAAGTATGTGTACTCAAAGATTTGGTGTGTTGTTTTTTTAATACAAGAAATGAAACAATGTGAGGTCCCTATTCCTAGCTAACTCTATCCTTGCAAGTATTTACTTCAGTAGTTATACAAAGCCTCAGTGCTGTTGCTGCCTTCTGCTTTGTTGTCAGGTCCCTATGTTTTTTTCTGGATTTGATTTTCCTATCTGTCTGTGCTCTTGAAGTTTTTCTCCTTCCTCTGACCTGGTCCTTGACACAGACACTTGTCATGGTTTAGGATCAGGACTCCCTTCTTTAGTGCCCCCACACACATACTCATTCCCCTCCCCCTTCTGGTGGGAGATACAAAAGGCAGGAATTACAAATTGAAGTTAAAACTATTTACTGGAAACAGCAAAGTCATAAGAAAATGACCAGTAACAGGAACAATGCTAATAACAACAGTGGGTAAAGGAGATGGTGTTTTACAGGCAGAATGCCCACTCAGCTGAACCTCAGTGTGTGACCCCCGTGGCATGACCCGAGAGAAAATGAACCAAATGGCACTCAGACCCTCCATGCCCACGTTTTAATTCCCCATGGCAATCCACGCCTACTTCCTTCTCAGAAGTGAGATCTCCTTGCTTCTGCCTCCCAGCCACGATGCATGTGGTACAGAATAAAAACTCAGGCATGCCTACATGGCTTTATGCTCCACCTCACCATGGTTACTGAGAAGAGAATAACTCTGTCCTGGCTGAAAACCAAGACAACACTGAAAACTAAAAGGGTCTTTGACAGACTGTTACTCAAGTAGTTCAGGTAGTTCTTGGGGGGTGTTTTTCAGCAGAAGAGTTTGCAGTGTTGAAGACCAGTGACTCAGGGTACAAATCTCGGTCCAGCTGGTGTCATAAGATTTTTTAAGGGAGTTTATCATGGACATTTTTCTCTCACAATATATCTAATTAAGTCAGGATCAGACTGCTCTCTGTGCCATACCCTGATCTGTTATAGTATTTTCAAATTCACCTTCTTTTAATAATGCTTTTTTCCTCATTATTTTCATTATGTAGAAAATTAAATGAAGGCAAGCAAAACTAAAAATTAACCATATTTTCCTATTAAGGGGTGTATATAGAGGACATACAGAGGTGAGTATAAGCCAGCTTTTGGGACAGGTCATTGTATAAAGAGAACTTTCTCAGAGAACTGTGTCAACATTTTGTTCAGTATGAGGCACAACTCCAAGTGAGCCTGGGTCATATTTTTTGGTCACATCAGACTTTTTAACAGGTCAGAAGAACCTTGAGAGTTTCATCTACAATGAAACACCATTCCCTTCATGATTACACAGTTTGAGGGCTAATAATGCAAATGGCAGAGGGAAAAAGATGGAAGTAAACTTTCTGTGTGTTGCTTCGTACAAGAGACAATGGTCTGATGTAGGTGAAGTATTAAGAATGGAGTACTGGGTTCCTTATAATGCTTTTAACAGAAGTCTTTGTGGTAATGGAATGAAATGATCCTGAATAGTCTTTATCTTATAGGGCTTCCTGAAGATGTTAATGATTCACAGAGCAATGGAATTTTCTCTGTTGTGGGCTGTTTAAGCATCTGCTTCTAAATGTCAGGGCAGGCCAGCTGTCATATGTGTCCTTAGAATATAGATAGGCATTCGTCATTGCAAGAAGCTGCCATTTCAAGTGTGGGAGCAACTAGTTTTAGGATTGATTTTTGAGGAGTCTTTCTGATGCAAGTTTTTAGCTACTGTCTTAATGATGGGCTTTGCCCAGAAAAGCATAAGGTGAGGGTGTACTTTTTGCAGGTTCAATATGCATTATAAAGGATAGTGCAATTGTTCTTCATCCACCCACAGGTTACCAACAAACTGTCTCAAAATCAGGTTGAGTCTCAGATGAGTTTTGTGGTCATTTGTCACGCATATTTGTACTGAGTATTAACTTCATCTCCCATTTTTAGAGTTGTTTTTCTTCTCTGTCTCAGAAATAGAAATACTTCTATTTTCTGTAATTAAGGGAGAAGGTAGAAGGAAGATTTGGTTATTTTCCCACTGAACTGCATTCCACAGAGGGGAAGGGAAGACAAAAAGAGACACAGAGAAATACCTTTTCAGTTGGAGCAGTAAAATTTGCCTTTTGGTTACATGGCTCTAAATTATTTCAGACCACACGTCCATACAGATGTGAGTGGCTGTGGATAGACCCCAGACAATTTAGAGGGTAGCAGTACAAGGACAGCTGGAGGGGAAGGAGAACTTCCAGATTCTCCTTTGCTGCTGGAAGTCACTGACTCAGATGGCATTTTGCTACCTTCATCTGGGAACCAGCATGTGTTTCACAGTGCTCCTGATCTCATTGGTGTGCATGTTAGTTCTTTCATGTTTCTTTGAGTTTTATTCTCTTCTGCCTTTTTTTTTTTTCTTTTTCCTGTCAAGTTTGGCATTTAAGCTTGTTTAATACAGAACTGAATACTAGCAAAATCTGCACTCTGTTCCCAATGACTCTTTTTCTGTGGCCTTACAACAAGCAACTGTCTTCACACCATTAATGGTGAAGAGGAACACCTCTTGTCAAGGTGTTGTGCAGGCACCTGGGATGACAGTGAAGGAGCCTGTGTCTATCTCACTGCCCAGCCAGGAAGCACCAGGGGCAGCCCTAGCCCCGAGCACCAGGACCCTCCCTGGGATTTGGGTGGCCCAGGATGTAGGCCCATGGATGGGTCTGGCTCAGTGGGGCTCATGGTTGGCAGGGCAAGGCTGTGGGGAGTTCAAGGCTGGCCATGGTGTGAGAGGGGGAGAGATAGAGTCCTGGGCCATAGGCAGATGGGGAGAGGCTGTGAGGGCTGGTGAGGCATGTATGTGCCCTGGCACCACTGAAAAAGATGCAACTATAATGAATAAAGGGCTTGTACAAACTGACTGGGCTTTGACTGTGTTTATGGTCTTACAGCTCAAACAAAGTGGTTCCAGTGATCGAAATTCTGCCAGGAGCCCTGGGGTTTGATCTAGAAGATCCAGAAGCTGTCTCTGGCCAGGGAAGAGGAGAAAAAGTTGTTTTTTGTTTGGGGTCATTCCCCAGACCCTGCTCCCGTCACCCACTGCTGGCCATCCTAGTCCATGTGCAGAATTAGCATAATGTCTGGGGCCTATGTCTCAAGGGCTAAGAAAGGGGTTAGGGGGGTTCTGCCTGCTCTCATGAAGGTAAATCTTTTCTTTGCTCCCAGCTTCCAAATGATGCAGCACTGTTTGCCCAATGAGAACAAATACTTTGTCAGTGAGGCACAAAGTTGCTTCTCCAGTGTTTACAGTGTTTACAGTCACAGGGCAGTTTACTATGAAGAAACAGGCTATAAGTTCTGACATGGATCATGTTGTGAGGTACACTCATGGATAGGGCAGAAAACACTCATTTTGGTGCTAACACAAAATAGACCTTGTACCAGTAAGCCTGTGTGGAAATTACTTGTATCCAAAACCGGATTTTCCTCCTGTTATTATGATTCAGACTTCCAAGATAGAAGCAGAAATAATGCCACACTGTTTAAGTATCTAATTATCAGTCTTTAATTATGAATCACAAATAGCCACTGTGTCTGATATAAGAACAAATAACAGCCTAAATTTTTCTTCACAATGAATTTGTAAAACAGGAAATAAATAAATAATTAATGCAATCTAAACTGATTATGGATTATTGGGAAGCAAAAAATATGCTCACTTCATGTCAATAGTGTTTTCACAATGAAAGATATGAATGGTGATCCACCTGGTGGATTTTTGTGGGCCTGAAGGGTCTAGGACTCTTCATTCTCTATAAAGTCAAGCACAGATGAAAGAAAGCTTTTGAAGGCTTGGAAAGAGCTAATATACTTGGGCACTGCATTGACATACATGAATAAGACACAGAATAGTAGTTATTGTGGTGATGTGGTCTCATGAGCTGGAGGGAAAGGAAAAAAAAATAAATAATTCCAGAAAGAGTGATTTATTAGTATTTTGCCTTCCTGCAGTTTGACACCTTGTTCTGTTTCCCTCGGTTTTTCCCCTCTGTTTTTTTTTTTCTTCTTTTTTTTTTTTTTTTTTTTTTTTTTTTTTTCCTTCCATGTAAGCAATATGAAGCTTTTCACATGTCAGCAGAGGTATTGAGGAACTAGATTGCTGTTTTGCTCATGGTTGAGGATCTTTGGTGTGCGATCCAGTTGGCACAAAATGTTTGTGGGGCCACAACAGCTGTTGAGCAATACCAGGACATCTTTTAGGAAGGCATTCATCAGCACTGGGACACGGGTACATGTCAAAGGCTGTTCTCCCTAATCTCTGACATTGACCAGTATCAGATGTTCCAGAATGGATTAACAAAGTCTCCATGATGAAAGATGGCTAACCTATGGGGAATCTAACAGAACCTATAGTGACTAATGTTGCAACCTTGATAGTTTATAAAGCTCCTGTTTAGTTAAAATTTTTTCAGTGTTGATGTTTTTCCATCTCTGAATCTTTTTCACTTCTGCAAAGGTCTAGGAATCAGGCATGAGGAAATTTTCTGCCTGAGTCTGAACTGTGCCTCAAGCCACTGCTTTTAAATGTTATCAGGCACCCTCCTGTTTGTATAACACTGTTTTTTCTTTTTGCTTTTCTACTGAAAAATATATTCAGACTGTATTTCATAGCCTGAAAATGTTCTCTATTATTTGAGTTTTCTCTACAATTTTGATTGCTGATAATGTCTCCACAAATCATGCAAGATTGCACTATTTGGGAGAAATAATGCACAAATATTCAGCAGCAATTGTATAAATATTTTTTTTCCTTTGAAATAACCTGAATCTATCAGACAAAGAGCATAGTACAGATACAACATGGCTTTGATATTGGATAGCTGAATGCCTCAGAAGATGCTCATATGGATATTTATGAAGGATAATGAGTTTATTGAATATCAGGATCTTCTGTCAAATACTGGAAAGGAAGCACATACAACTGACCTTGTCTTTTGCTGGTAGACTACAAACATTTTATTTTTATTAGCTTGTTAGGACATCAGGACTCACCTAAATGATTTTATAGCTAAACGGAGAAAGTTTAATATATTAATATCCCACTTGTCCACACTAAATTAATGGCCTGGAGACTGTGAAAGCTTTATGATAGATCTGGGCTGTACGGTGCAATTTAAAGCTCACTTTTCTTCAGTCTTTGGTGTGGGCACCTTGGCTTTCAAAGTGACTGAAGAGTCCTAAGTACCCAGAACACATAAACCCCTAAGTGAAGAGGATTTACTGTGGTTAAGTAACATATGGCTATGCTGAAAAGTGTTATCCTGAAGAACATGGGAAGAAAAAACTGGTATTAAAGCAAATTTTCCCTGTGAGACATGCAAGTTCCCACAGTCCTGCAGCCACTGAAAAAGCTGTACCAGCACTTCACTTAAAATTCACATTTTAAGCCCACATTAATCTTTGATTTGTTTCTTCATGTTCTGCTGCCAAGCAATTATATCGCCGTGAGGTTTTTTGCTTTGGTTTTTTTTTTGTGTGTGTTTTTTTTTTAATATATACCCCTCAAATGAGAGCTAAAATCTTTAGAGATGAGATCCTTTGAAATTAAAGGGAGAGACTTATAAAAATTAAATGTTAGGAAAATGGAATTGTTTTCACAGAGTTTTAATGTCTTGCCTTCCATCATCATTTTCCTGCAGTGCTGTGTCCAAACAAATTCTCATTCTCTAGAGAAATGCAGCAGGGTGGCTACTACCATGCACATATGCTGTCTATGAACCAGCCAGCTCCAGATCTGTTTTGTGAACTAGACAAGTTAAATGTAGATGTTATCATTCCTGCAGCCAAAGTCACAATGTTAATTGATAAAATAATTCATTGTTCTGCAAGGTAGAATAGTATGGTCGTTAAGTTTGGAGCCACTTCCACCAGTCATGTTTTCTTCACACTCATTTTAGGACAGTTTAAATTGGGGGTTATCTGTGCCCCCAGTGTAAAATATAATTACATCTCATTTTAACTTGGTAACTCTAGGGGAAACTGCAATGGAAAACCTAAACTGCTAAATTAAAGGAATGGAGCCATCTGTGCTGTCTGAATGTGATACCACAAAAGAGAATACGAATCTGCTCCAAATGTAAATTCCTTCACTGTGTTTATTTTTTTTCTCTCAGTCTTGAAAACTTCTGGTTACTCCATGATTTTGTGTCTGCTAAGACATTTGTAGATGTATACAGCAAAAGATTTAGAAAATAAATAGATTCTCTGCCTTGAACCTCTGTTCTGAATAAGAGGTCCCATATATGTATGGAGTAGGTGTGTTTTCATATGATTACATTATTTTCCTTTTTACAATGAAGAGGTATAAGAAGACCTTTTTCTCAGTTTTTTTGGTGAGAATCTGTTTTCCTGTGCTGTTAATGAAGTATTACAGATATTAGCCACCTTGAAAGGAACATGTCCTTTTTGGTATGTTACTGAGAGGCAGCTAGCTCTCTTTTATATTGCTGCATACTTTTCAGTAACTTGCCTCTTATTTGTCCATAATAAGATCCACAAACCATCTCACCTTCTTTTTGATGCTGTTACCTCTTAAAAAATTCAGCCCTTTCTATTCCAAAAAGTTTAAGCTACAAGCTGCTTAGACACACGTCTGCACTCATGTATACATACAGACACAGAGCTCTTTATCCTTAGTGCAAACTCATTGAACAAAGGAGTTTCTAATAGGAAAAAAAGTTCCTGTTTTGCATCATAGTAGGTAAAGTGTAATTATCATGTATATAACCACTCATGATAATTTCAGATGCTTTCAAAATGGAGTTTTGATTTTTGCAGTAATTTGCATGGAATATGGTTTGGTTTTTTGGAAAGACCTTTTATTTCAACAGGAATGCAAATCCTGACACTTTTAACAAATTTAGACATTCCGTGTGATTGCTATTTTGACATTACAGAATATATATAAAAGTAAAAAATGCAAATTTGAAAATTATAGCCCACACTTGCATTAAATTAAAAAAACTCTTTTAATAAGATCATGAATCCCATAGCATTGTGTATTAACTCATCATGTTTTTACAGAGAGTTAAACACAATATTTTACAGTTCAGCTGGCTGAAAAATTTAAAAAGATTAAAATTAAAATTAAATCTTTCTTCTGGGTCTCAAAATATTTTCCATAGGTTTTGTGACCAGATAATTGTTACCTTACTGTTTTTTTCTATTAGCATTCTTCTGTACATGGATTGCACATTTTAAATGAGACTTCAAAAACCATAATTCCAGGAAAGATCCTGGAGTAAAAATTAATTAAATATTTTAAATAATCACTTTTTTTTCCATTAAAATTAGACATGTTGACTATATATCTTAGCATTTGGGGAATATGCTATTCTTTTGAAATATTAGATGGAAGAAATTTCAGTATGCCCTCAGTTATATTGTTTGTGACCTAGTTTTTTAACATTTATTTATTTAATTACAGAGGTCCTATACAAGCACAATAGGATTTCAAAATTTTCATGTTCTGAATGTTTTTGTTAATCTTGCTGGATGAGTTATTCAGTTATGTTTTCTAAGATGCTGTCAGGGCTCTTGTGTCCATTCTGCATCCCTTCTGCTTCACAGGATGAAGATGGTATGAGATGGTTTAGGTATGCATTTTAGATTGTTTAGTTTTACAGACTATTACCCTTTCCTTGCTTGCTGCTTCTTTGTTTATTACTTCCTTGCTTGGTGCTAAACACTGCTCACCCAGTTGTCTTTTCTTTTCATTATGGAAATGATATTTGTACATCCTACAGCAGAAAATTTGAAATTATGCATAAAATCAATTGAATTTTGAACACTGCACTACATTTATCAAACTAATTTTTTCTCTTCAAAGTTATGTAGGATCTTTGGGCATTCATACTGATAAAAAGCAGACATCTAAGAATTGTATCTTACAAGGCACTTTTTAGCACATTTGAATTCATAATCCAGGTTTGCAACAGAAGAAGAGTACAAAACATAAGACTGGCTCATTGAATCACTTCAAAGCATCACACAGTCTCTCTGTGGGGATTCTTTCAGAAAGTTAGTTTTTAAAAATCTTCTTTTTGAAATGGGTTAAATTTGAGGCCATGATAGAGTCACTGTGCTTCCTTTAAATGCAGAGGTAAGCTCAAAAAACCTAGGGTACACTGGTCAGCTTTTAAAAATAGCTCAGTCTGAACTAGGCTCATAAAACTGGAATGATTTGGTCTCAGTTATACATGAGTTTGTCTATGGCAATGTACATTCTAGAATATCTAGCAGTTTACTATGCAGCCAGTACAGTGAACTGTGCATCATCCTGTGGGAACCAGGCCCTTGATAGCACTTGGGGATTGGGCATTTTAAAAAAATATTATCCAGATATTAATACACATGGAGTAAGCATAGTGCCTTACATAAAGTGAATGGTCACAGCACATAAAAGATGGAAAAATCCAGTTTGGCAGGCAAGAATTACGTGGCTGTTTCAGAAACATATGTCCATGTTAGCCTCGGAAACACAGTATGACTTATCTTGAGATAGGGCATGGAATTTAAGCATGTGTGTTCTTAAAAAACTATATGTGTGTAAATGCATTTGTAAAATTTAACCAACAAAAATTTCTGTCATGTAAACCACTGGGCCCACAAAACTTCCTATCAGTTGTCAGAGGCTATTCAAAGCTGAAGAAACCAAAGGAAATTCTCACAGGACTGCATCCACAAGTGAAGGACTGTCATTTATATGGATCCTGAAAAGAGTGGAGATAGTTTTTCTTCCCAGGCAGAATATAGGGAAACGGCAGGCAAAGAGCTGTGTGGTCACCAATGGGAAGTACCACTATGCTTGCTCTGCTCTTTACACTCTTCCCCAGGCCACTGGTGCTGGTGTCTGTTGGAGATGAACTGATGAGCTGCTGGGGACTTTGGTCTCACCAAGCTCAACTCGTGTTCTGCAGTGATCCTCAAACAACTCCACAATGCAGGCAGGAGCACTTGGCGGCTCGAACTGTCGCTGCTGCAGAGTTCTCAGGCAGGAAGCAGCTGGGTTATATACACAGCACTGAAGCGTGAGCCATAAACATCAGACCACCGTTAGTCGGTATCTGAGGGGCCATTGGGACTGCAGGCCCGACCGCGCTGCCTGATTGGCCCTGTTTGTTATGCTCATTGTCATTCACAGCTATTGTCAGTACAAGATAAATTCTTCTTGCAACAGTGCCCATCATGACAGATTTTGTGGCAGACTTCAGTGCTTTCCTTCCCGGTGCCTTAAAACATTCAGAGTGAGTCTTCATTCATCTTTATGGCAAATGATCAATCCAGCAATTTTATGTTGAAACTTCGCTGCCTTTCTCTTTAAACTTTCAGGAATTGTGCATAAGTGTTTTAAATATGTCAAAAGCAAGGCAAATTCAAACTGTAATATAGTTCTGTCCTTGTACCATCCCAATATATTAAGATAAGATTCTGCAGCTGGTTCTGGTGAATCTTAGGCGGTGCCATTAACTCAGACCAGAGAAATGAACAGACTGACCGAAAGATTTGTGTAGACATCCTCTAACCAGCTTTCTTACCTCTTGTTAGTGACAGTCAACCATAATATTGCCAAGCTTTGGAGAAATGCAATGAAACAAAGTATTTTATAGTAGTAGTTTCAATCTTCTGCTTATATCTAAGAAGAGAATGGCTGAATAATTTTGGGATAGGACAAAATAGCACTATGCTTCAAAAGGAGAAGCTCTTCTTCAGCAGCCCTAAGGAATGAACAACACCCTATTGTCTTTTTTTCCTTGCCCAACAGTTACAGCACAATCCATATGATTCAATATTTCCTTGCTGGAAGTCTATTACAAAACAAGTAAATATGTATTTCCTTGACCTAGGATTAACTATGTCCCCTTGCTGCCTATGTGTTTATATCTGACAAAACACATCTAAACTAGTGGTTAACAAATGAATGCTGACTGTGGTAGATCCAGGCTGCACTGTGTTAAGTCTCACTGCACTTAAGTCTCAGCCAACAGCTACCAAATACAACAGTACTAATCCCCAAGAGGCTGTGATTCAATAGAGAAGTATTTTATGAAAAAAGAGTGCCTTGAGGTACTTGTTTTTTATTCTACTAAGTTAGTTATGAGCTCAGAACAAATGAATAAATTTCCTTTTTAATCTTTTTTAACTGTTCAGTATTTATTACTGATTATCTGTAACCACAGTAATCACTGACCAATTTGATGGCATTTAAAAAAGAGTGACTTTTATCTGCATGCAGCTGTTTATCTGAAAACCACAGCTATGCAGAGAAAAGGGATCAACGTATTTATTTAAACTTTTATGGATTTTATTTTTACTTTCTTACATATTTTAAAATTAGTAGGTATATTGATATTGTGGTCTCAGACAGTTCTTCACTTATGCCCAGGTGACTGAAGCCCTGTGTGCATTATTTTATTTTTTGTATGGTTAACACTGTTTTCATCTGTCCTTCTCTGTTAGGCCAAATTACCAAAATATATCTGATATCAACCCAATATGAAGCTTGGATCCAGATTCTGATGTGAACTCTTCCCAAGGATGTAACTTCTCATAAAAACTAAATGAGTTATAAACAAGAAGGTATCATGACTCTCTTGTTATACCCCTTAACAAATCCCACCCAGGGCTTCAGGAAAATGCTTGAGAAATCAGACCAATTTTCTGTCTTTCTCATTTTGTATCTTGCTGACAAATTCTGTCCTGGTGTGTCTGCATCTCATTGTCCATTTTTCTTCACTTCAGGGCATTCCACGTGCTGTGTATGCTTGAATGAATCCAAGAATGAAATGAAGGAAGAAATACAAAAGAGTGCAAATCATATTTTCAGATGACACAAAGCAGGAAGGGATAGAAAATTCATGGGAGAATGAGAATAAAATACAGTTTAGTCATCATAGGTTGGAGAAATGGCCTGAAATCAATTAAACTGGATTCATTAAGGATACTGGCAAAATGGCTCACATAGAAAATAACAATCAGAATAAAAAAGAAAGCAACATCAAAAACACCCTGACAATAACAAAAGAGAAGTTAAATGAAAAAAGGAAAAATTTATGTTTAAAGTACGGAGAAAAAATATAGGTTAATTCCTGAATAGCATGTAATGGTTTCTTCCGATTTCATCCAGATAGTACAGAAAATAATCAAGAAAGGGAGATTTCTGAGTGAAGTTGTGGACTCCCTAATATTGTCTAATACTGTTTAAATTTAAAAGCTTCTCTAGTTTTCACTCAGAATTTATTTTGGTGAGATGCCTGACTACTTGCATAATGAAAAACTTCAGAGTAAACTAAAAATATGTGTGAGTCCTTTCCATTCTTCTCCCTCTTTGAATACTTTCAATAAACCCTTTTACATTGGAAGCCACATAATTAAATAGGAACTAACTAACCCAAAATGTCTGCCTTTCATCCCAAAAGACATTTTATGACTGGAGAACACAAAGCCTAATTCTGTACAATGTCAGCATATTACAAGTAGCATTCTTTCATCAGTCACAGCCACACAGGACTCCCTGTCAGTCCTGCCTTATAGTCCTTTCTCACTGGAATTATATCTATGCATTAATTGCATTGGAGGTCCCAATTAAGCTTTCTTTTGCTACAAATACTAACTGGAGTGATATAAATAGAGAGTGCTTTATACATACTAGAAAATGGTCATTAGAGAAATGAAATGTGTTGTAGGAGCAGATTTTGCCTCAGGGGAGGCCCAGACAGAAGGCTAATAGGGGATTTAGCTTTCCATTACCACTTTCCTGTGTACCTGTCTACTGCAGGTCACAAAGTGGAATAAAAGCTGTGTAAATGCTGAATCTCATGCACTTCTTTTTTCTCTTATCATTTCACATTATGGTTGATTCCCTCCCTCAATTTCTTCTAGGGCTTTGACTACTTTAAAACCTATAAACAGCAGGAACTGAGGCAAACACAGTCCCTAAGTGCCTGTCTCTCATGATCTTTTTGGAAAACTGAACAAGAAATTCTCAAAATAAAATATTAAAGTTCTAAGAAATTCATTAAGGTAGGTGGTTCCTTTAATGATTTATTAGATTGCCTCAAATATACAGCCAGGTGATTATGGCAGAAGGCCTTTGGCCAAGTCTAGCTGGAGAAGGCTGGAAGGCATAAAATAGTGCCATTTTATAGCAGTAATTATTTTTTTGAATGTTATTGTATACGTTAGTATAAGTTTGCATTCATTTTTTGTGTGAGAGCACACCACCTACTACTCTAAGGCCCAGATTACCAGTTGTGGCATTTGAACATATTCCAGCAAAAACATCCTTACATGTTCTGTTATAACTTTTTCAGGAGCCCCCAAAGCAAGAGCAGCACCCTTTCACTGTCTGATTGCACTATGGGTAAGCCTTTCAGAAAAGGTTTTCCTCAAGTGGGTGCCAAGTTGTGGTACTGGAAAAGAAGCCAGACATCTTTGAGGGCCAAGTGCATTTTATATTGAAATTTTCTTTCTCAAGGCCAGAGAGAAGTGCCTCTGACTACTCAGGATCTTCTCCTAAAGCTAAGCTACATGCCTTGAACATATCGACTAAGGACATCTGGGAACATCCAGTTCACACTGCTGCCAGGTGTCGGTAGGTACACTTAGCCTGAAAGGTGCTGCCTAAGACTAAGCTAGCTTCCTTCCTTCCTTTTCTCAATTTCTCCCTTGAGATGTGCCCAAGAATATAATTTCTAAAGGGTAGTTATTCACCTGAACTTTCTCTGTCTATGCACAGGAATTCTTCAGGGGAGACTCTCAGGAAAGTGGTGGCATTAAATGAAACTGAAGGCTGCTTAGCATTTAGGAAATGTTGCTGCAAACATAAGCAAAGAGTGTGGATAAATAGTGGTACTGAAGTTGCCACTGAAGGTGGAATTCTGCCCAGTCATCTTGACAAGGAAACAAGATGCAAAGGAGGGGAACTGATTTATTAGGTTGCATACACAGGTCCTACAGTCCTGAGTAATGAAACTTTTGGCTCTGTGTTGACGTTGTTTGCAAACAGAAGGTCCTACTGGCAGAAAATATGGCACTTGCTGTGTTTGGTGAAATTCCTCTCTAAACTAATCTTCATTTGGCTTTTTATGCCCTGTTGAAACTGGCCTACCACCTTGTTAGTGGGTATTGTTCCTCCCTTAACAGATGGGAGTGAGTATAGCATCCTACTGAACAACTCTGTATCTATTTCAATTATAATAGCTGAATCATTTCTGTGCAGGGCTGTTAAGAGGAGAATATACCACTATTACTCTAGCAAGAGAGGAAAAATCAGCCACATTTCTAGACATGGGGAAAGAAATGAAAGTCTTCTTCAAAAGGAATTTACGTCCAATGGCAATTAACTGGGCTTGCTTTCTTCCCCAGGACAAAACCATCAGTCTTTTCTGCAACCTACCCAAGTTCAGCTGAATGGCTAAGAAAGGTGCATAAATAAGATGCACCAATTAGCATAACTGGTCATGAACTATCAATCGCCACTTCTTCCTACCCAGAGATATTTGGTTTCACGAGCTATCTTCTCTACTTTCTGTAGTAAAGTGCTACTAAGGGTGAATGATGCTCGTCCTTTTTTGTGTTCTCAAGAAGGGGAAGAGGAGGGGGAGGGGAAGGAATGAAGAAACTACTTTAAAAATTAAGACATTTAAAGTATTCCTAGTACTGAAATGACTTTGTTTACTTTGCCTTTTTTTCCCGTATAGATTTTTATTACACGTCCCGATTTGGGCTTGTTTGTTGGTTTGACTTTTTTTTTAATATCCCTTACTATGCTTGTCTTGCTTATTTCATTCTCTTTTCAAGTCTTCCTAGTGACACCTTATAATATATTTTTTCCTGGAAATGCATGTTTTCCTCATGTTTTAAAGCATGTGTAGTACTAAAAGAAACCAAATTACATTCAGCCTGGAGGCTGAAAGGGTAAATGGGAGGAAGGGTAGTAATTTCCAAGGGAATGAAGTAGAAGAGGAAGACAGGCTGAAAAATAAATGAAATAAAGAGTAAATTATATTTAGGCAAAGCTACATGACTTTTTATTTGGCTTGTGGGAAGATTTATGAATGGACCAATCAGAGTTTGAAAATCAAACTTTAAAGCCAACTTCAAGTTGCTACATTTTTCCCCCCTTTGGAAACATCTCCCAGAAAAGAAAATATTTTTCATGTTCTCCTTTACATTTCCTTAAGGAAAGTTTGATTTGCTTAGGGAGAAAAACTACAGCTTTAGAACAAAATTTTAAATCTCAGCAGACTACCAAGCCAGGCTCTGTATGAAAACTGCCCTGAGAAGGACAAACCTGTGATGCAGAATCCCTCTCCGCTCCTCTCCTCTCCCAAAAGCAATAGTAATCCAATAGTAAGCAGTGCCCATAGTCAGCTGGGATATTGGTCTTGAAGCTTCCTCTGGATGCCAGAGGTGGAGGGTTTTTGTCCCTCATTCCCCAAGGAATAGAATGAGCAGCTCTGCCAATGCCTGCCTGCCTGCCTGCTTGAAAAAGATGCCTGCTGTGCCAGCAGCACAGGAGCATGTTCACTGCTTGGCAGAGGTTCTCCTCCTGCCCTTCTCCTCACTTTCAGTCCGACTTTCCCAGTCAGAAGCTAGACTTCCCTAGGAGAGACAGAGAGAATAGAAAAAATTCTAAAGGGAAGGCAAAGCTAAGCAAAGTAAGGCAAAGTACAGGTTTAGCAAATGACTCTAATAAAAAGTACAGCTTCCACTAAATACCAGAAGGAAAGCAAAAGCATCCTTAAGTGTGCTGCTGTTAGAAGACATAAAAGCAATTTAGTGGAACAAATCAAATTCCAGCAACTACTTACCCACCTGTAAAGGCAATAACTGAATCGGCAGCACCTAAAGGATTGCCTTTATTGTTTGAGGAATACAGCATCTCTTGTTATGGAGCACACAGACAATAGGAATACATTACAGGGAAATACTTAGGACAAGCATGAGAGGAAAGCAAGTATTCATTTACCTCCAAAACCCCTTCAGTCATTTCTAGCCAGGTAACTATGAAAGAAAACCTCTGTGGAAGTGGATTTCATGAAGTCATTATCAACTAACTAGAATCTTCAGCAAGTGATGGCTTTATGGACATAACACCTGAATGTGGAGGTAAGTTTGTAGAACTGTGCAATTATTGAAAATGGCAAACACGATTTAGAAGGCAGTGTCTTTATTCTCTGCTGGAAGTATGTGTGCAATGCAAACTAAAACACTGAAAGAGCTACAGCAGATGGGGCTAATACTTAGGCTGCTGCATTCTAGGTTAGATAATTAAAATGAAACAGCTTCTGTAGGATTTAGTTAAGTTTTATCATCCTATAAACTGATTCCATTAGGGCTTCACTGATCTAACATATTTAATATCAGGTCACAGAATAAAGGTGAAAGTTTCCAGGCAAATATTTTAAAAATCAGACAGTTGTGCTATGAAACATTGAGCTATTTTTGCTTTGTTGAAAGTATTGTGGCACAGGTTTGCTTTCCCAGAACTCTAACACTTCTTAACACTTCAAAGTTGTTGTGCAGTTAATCTTCGGTGAGGATGAGTACATGTGACATGTTTGGAAAGGTCCATGCTGGAAATGAGAGTGAGAGGCGTGTATAAATTTGTTAACCTCTTAATCTGCATCAGTTTACAGCAATGAATATCACAAAATGTGCTAAGTGTTCTTGAAGATTATAATACCTGCCAGATACAGTTGTATTCTTCATACTTATCACTCCATCTGCTGATCTCTACATCAGTTTTTACCCGCAGGCTAAAATGGGGTCTTGCACATTGTCATGCTATTTAGATATCTTCCACAGGAAAGCCTGAGCTGGGTTTTTTAATCAAACTGAAGTCTGCTCCTTTTGGCATTAAAAATGTGTAAATACATGCCAGGATAAATATGAATTCCTTATAAGCACAGTTCAATTGTCTGTTTCAGAAAATAAGTAGTCTGGGAAGGATGGGCTTTGGGGCATCTACAAGATGAAGTAGGAATTTTCTGGCTGTGCCTTTTTTTCCTGAAGATGTTGATTCAACGATATAATAGTAGTTGATGTCAAAAGATTATTTCACTGCACTTTTGCCTAATAAGAATAAATTGATAATTCTAATATTTTCTAGATTAAAATAATCAGCTTGAATTGAAATATCTTTTTTTTAAGCTAACATGAAAATAAAAACCCAATCTGCAAAGACTTTAACTGATTCTGGTGCATTTAGTGTTAGCTAAAATTGCTAGTGTATTTACTAGAATTATTTACTCATTTCTTGATGTGAGATATGAATTAGGAGGAAGGCTAAGCAGGCTCAAAACTTAAAAGGTATAAATAAAACTTTATTAAAGAACTAAAAGAATTATAAGAATCAAAACTTTCAGAAAACTTCTCCTCCCCTTCCCACAAACTCTTTTCTTTCCTATGAACAGCATAGAGACAAAACCTGGGATTTTCAACCAGCTACCACATCTACAATAGTTTTTTACCAGTTTTTGTAGGGAGAGGGGTTTTTCTCGCCATGCCATGGAGATTTCTCCACAAGAAACAGTTCTCTCATGGCTTCAATGTCACAGTGAATCAGCCGCCCAAGAAAGGAAAATCTGTTTGCAGCGTGAAAGTCCCTCCCATGCCTTGCAGCTTTCCCAAAACTGCTTTCATGGGCCATGTCAACTTATGGGTTACTATTTTAAGGATGGGCTGTTCTAGCGTAAAAACTAAAAGTTGTCTTCTCTTATCTCTGGGGACAGAGGCTTTTATTCTATCTCTGGGGCAAATTTTCTCATCTCTTTCTGTTTAAGCTTCTTATTAGATTACAGCTTTTTCAGCATGCGCACGCTCCAGCATGAGTACCCTTTTCTCGTGGGCTGCGGGTGAATGCTGCATCCCCATATGTGCTTCATGAATTACAGAGAAAAAATGAAGTCTGATATATCAAAATATATCTTCACCAGAGCCTTACAAAGAGAACTTCAGCCCAAGACCACAGCATCTCCTCAATTCCCTTCTAACTAGAATTTGACTTCTCCTTTACTGATCTCAGTGTCTTATGTTGTTTTCCTTACGTGTCTTCACCTTTTCCTTTTCTTGATTCGGGAGACAGTTGGTGTTAGTAGGTTCATTTGTTCTCAAGCTTCATGAATTGAAACAGTTTTTATGGAGTTCTGCAGTGCTGAAACGTTGATCTCATCCAGGCTGTGCAATGGGGGGATTGCTCAATGTGTCTCTCACTGCTGCTCACACGGTCTCTGCCGACACAGTGCAAGCCGTGCCAGCCGCCAGCTCCACTCAGTGCTTTTCTCCATGTGGAGTGCTGGAAACAAGAAAACCTGCTGCTGCTGTTTTTGTCCTTCTGTCCTCTGCTTGGCTGGCTAAAAGTGGCTAAACAAACAAAGTTCATTGCGATCCACAGCAAGGCAGCCATGGCCACGTGCTGTTGTCCTGGCGGTGCTGACTTTTTGGCCCTGCAGTCCTGGCCATGTGGCCTTTCCTGGACTGGGCCAGCGGTGGCCACTCCTGGCCCCCAGCCACTCCGGGCCTCAGGGCCACTCGCAGTGCCGATAGAGCCTCCGGCTGGCCTGGCCCAGTGGTGCTGCTGGAAAAAATACTGGTGGGCTCTGCTGGGAAGGGGCCCCAGCCGCCCACCAGGACAGGCCCCTGTGGAGTCCCCAGTGAGGGGCTCTGCAGCCCCCTCCCCTCTCCTTGGGGACAGAAAATCTCAGCTGGGCTGCATGGGGCCAGCCCAGCCTGGCTGTGCAGGCCACACAGGGCTTGATTAGCCAGTTGCCTCTCCAAAAGCTAGAATTCAAGAGAGACATTTCCCAAGTCTGCCTGTCTTTAAAATGCAAATGTCACAGAGGTGAACCTAGTTTCCAAATAGCTCAATAGGTTGTCAATTCTCAGAGCTAGCTAGCTATTGTTTTTTACTAAGCACAGAGGAAGCTCTTAGCATCCCCTCCTAGAAAAATCATCTCTGTGGGTGGCTTCCTCCCTCCTCACCAAATGTCAATTAATGCAACTAGCACACTGATTTTCTGAGACTTGGATTTATCTTGATGTTGGAGGGAGACAGCTTTCCACATCTGTCTTGTTCTTTCCTGTCTTCCTCCCCCCCTTCCAGTGGGAAACCAGTATTTCATTCAGCTATGATTACCATATTCTGTTCTTAATTAGGTGTGACATGATGAAGAGTTTATCAAATGTTAGGTTCTTAAACTGCAATGGAAGAATAATAGGTGGAGATCATATAGATCTATGTAGCTGTCTGTAACTGTCTCTCCAACTACCTGTCTCAGTGTGGAACTTGGTGCCTGAGAATAGTATTTCACAATGTTTCACATTAAGAAATTAAAACAGAAATTCCATGTTATTTTGAAAGGAGGAGATCTTTATGGTGAAAACCCAAAGGCAAGCAGTTAGTAATTTATGCTTTTTTATTTCCCCCCCTTATACTAACCTATTTATATTATTCAGTATGCTTCAGTACTTTTTCTGAGGGTACAAAAAATAGGAAGGTATTAATCTCTCTGCTACAACTGCCAACCTAATTACCAGCTATGGCTCCCCATGGGTTTCTCTCCTCTCTAGTCTTGCTTTCAGCACTTCAGGTGCAGTTTTCCTAGCTTTGTCCCAATTTCCAAAGCTATATTCCCATATTCCCACAGCTCACCTGTTAAGAGACCTGAGACTCCAGCCCCTGCCAGCCAGGGCAGAAATAAGATGTGAGGCTGGCCACATACAACCAGGGGGCTCCAGCTGCCATGCCTGTCCTCAGGCGTCCCCATATTCCCCTCACACTGGATACTAGAAGTGTGACCTGCCCAAGATTTTGGCACCTCTCCCAGGTCTTGCCAAAATTCCTGGAGCCTACTGAGACCAAGCAATGGAAAGAGAGTGAAGGTGCCCCAGCAATAAAAGTGCTTGTTATTTGCTTTGATTGGCTAAACATGCATGTTTCTCCTCTTTGCATGCAATGAAGAATGTTTCAAATTTGGCAGGGAGGGAGATCCCCTTCCTAACATTTTCTGTGAGATCAGGAGAGCCTGGGCCACTTATGCAGGGCTTTATTATTTCTTTAGACTTCCCATGTTTTCTTGCCATGCTCACACACTAGCTCACTGGCAGTGGCTGCACTTCTGGGAGGTCATGACAGTGCTTACCCCATAGTTGCTTCCCATTATTTCACTGCGTCTGGGGAAAAAATATGCTCAGAGCTTTTGTGCATTTCCAGGGGATCCCATCTTCCTCCTGTAGCCCATCACATGGGAAGGAACCATGGCTGAGGTGAATGCAGAAGCCCTGGCTCCCATGCCTGCCTCACAGCGTTCCTTGGTCCAGGTCAGAGTTACACAAGCTTGCCTGCATGCAGCTGTCGGAAAAATCTGAATCTATAAACCTTTGTCTACAAGGCTTGGGAGCTGCAGGCATCCCATCACTTTTGATCAGTCAGCCAGTCATTTATTCATTCCTGCCTTACAGAGGGTTATGTCTAGGTGGTACTTTTCAAGTGGATGTGAGATGTTTTTTTCTCCCCAAGCTGACCTGCAGCATGCATGTAGATAAAGACAATGGCATTCCCACTCCAGCTGAGTCCCACTCGGGGACTCTCTGTGTCACCCTCAGCATCTTGTTTTGGTTACTTTGCTCATCTTGGGGCATGATTAGACACCACCCTGTTGGCCCTCACCTTGTCCTCCTGATCAACTACCTTTCAGCCCAATGGAGAGGCAGTGTTCTGCAGCCTAGGAACTCAGCTGGAGCACAGCGACAGTCAACACTGTCACCTAGACTTGGGAAGTTGTTTCCAGAGGTCTGGCTGGATTCCTTATGTTCTTATTACAAAAATGTCCTGCATCCAGGGTGAAGTCTTTAAAAGTCTGAGTACATTACCCATGTCTGTGTGAAGTTCTGTGTTAGTACCACAGTGTCTATCCAGAATGACCACAGTGGCTTTCATGAGCCTCAGATGCATGTTGTATCTTCATAATTACAATCAAGTCTTTTCAGAACTCCTCATGATTAGATTTTGTGCCTGGGTCATCTTTAGATTCAAACTGCCACAAGCTTTGACCTATTTCTCTCCATGTTCTTTGTATTAACATGACCTTGTGGGCATACATTAACTATTGGAGGTAGTATATGCTGTATGCTGAGTAATGACTTCTTATATGCTACACTACTAGGAAGTTTAAACTTGTCTGAAATGATTTAAACCTTTGATACATTGTGTTACTCTAGAAAGAGAAAGAAACTGGTAGTCATTCATCGTTTAGCCTAATCGTCTTACATATGTTTTTTTCCATTTAACAATTGGATGGCACAGTAGAAAAAAAAGTTACTAAAATGTTCACTCCTTTTAAATCACTCCTGTTCCAAGTCATAAAACTTCTGCAAACTGTAATAAATTTCAGCTCCTCATAGTAAGTGCCACGGAATAGAACATAGAGTTAAAAATGCAAAATAAGCAACTTTTCAGCTAGCTAATAGTATGTAAATTTTGCCTTTAAAAATGAGAGTATAAGAAGCACTCATTTGCACTGATCCATGCTAAAATGTTTCTCTATTTCCTTTACTTTTTCCCCTAACTAACCTTCAACATTTTTTTGGTACCCTCAAAGCTTGAAATGTATTTTCCCTCCATAATATTACATAACAACTACATTCTAAAGGTTAGAAATCATTATTGTATGGATGGGAATTCACATTCATCCTCTACCTGACTTCATAATCTGTCTTAATTCACAATGCTGGCATATCCCCATCAGAAAATACCTCCACCAAGAATGCTTTGTAGCATTCTTCAGCTGTGCCTTTTGCATGAGGTGTCAGGAGATTACTCCTGTGTGAAGAGCTTCTTACCAACCCATAAGAAAAAGTCTATCTGGTTTTCTTTGAAAGAGCAGTTCTTACAACAGCAACAACTTAGATGTTGAATTACATGATGATTAGACTATTTAATTTCTGACCTGCTTAATGCTGTTGAAGGAGAAGCAGGAAATTTGATGGCAAATTTCAGCAATGATGACTACTGGACATGGGATGGGAAAAATATTATATACATTGTCTAGGAAGAGGAAGTCTAAAATGCTTATTTCTTTTCTTGGGCACACCTGAGCATGGCAGAGGAGCACAAAGGAGGTTGTCTTCAAAACTCAGATGGAATCAGAACTATAGCCAGGATGTAATGCCTAAGATTCAGATGGAATGCAGTACCAGGAAGATGATGGTGTATATGATAGAAAAGGAAGCCAAGCTGCCTTCAGCCCATCATCAACATCATGAAATCTTTGAGAATGAGAAAGGCTGTTTCTTTCAACACTATTTTGATGGACAGAAAATTACTCTGGAAGTAAACAAAGACTATGTGTTGTCTAAAATATGTATCTCAATCCTATATCTTTATTCAAGTGGCCCATGGTTGCTGCAGAACTTTAATGAGGAAATGTCCTCTTATATCTGGTTTTCTTCTCACTCTTGATGTTATTTTTCCTTTCTTACAAAACAGCAAAAGCATCTGGGACTCAGAGGCGCCCTGTCAGAGGAAGAATCTGCAAAGCCATAAATAAGATGCAGAGTCAAGTGGCTGGTGAGGCCAACTGCCATAACTCCTTTGTCATTGAGAAGAATCTTTGAGGACTACATGTGCAGTTGGGATTTTGTTCATAACAGATATTTAGTATCTGAGGACTTAGTCTATGGTATGCCATAGAATGTGAAGCTAAGGCAGTAATCTCTTCAGGGGACAGATATATTCAGGACCTTTTCTCTTTTTGTGCATTGTTTTGTTCAGTTGAGAGCTGCAGGCCTCAGCTGTATTCAAGCAGAGGTCAGGTATATCACATAGTGTGCTCTGGAGTGCTGCTGCCCAGCTTCTCTGAGCAGGGATGTAGAAACCCCATTCCACCTGCCTGTCTGGGCTTCCCCTTCCTCAGCCTCTCACCTTAGGGACCAGGATGGGGAGAGGAACGTAGAGTGTGGTGCTGCTGAACATAGAATTTCAGATAATTCCTGAAATCAACAGTTCAAATACAGTGTTTGAAAACATGTACAGCCCTTAGGTCATTTCATTGTCATCAATTTAGAAGGAATACGAACATCAGAATGCATTAAAATGTCATTTTTAAAATTTTCTCTCCACAAAAATTCCAGAGGCAGGTGTGACTATGAAAAGCATGAGACTTTCCTCTAATTAGCAGAGTAATTAGGGATATGGGACTTATGAAAGTCATAGAAAATAGAAACATACAAGAATATTAATTAATGCTAAATTAATTGAGACATTTTTGAAGGATACAAATTATTCTTGTTGATATACCTAGCAGAGATCAAACTGCCCATTTAGAACATATGCAAATGGTCAAAAGACATGACTTTGGAGAATATGTGACCCCCTCTGCCTTTTCAGGTGACCCAGTTTCCACAGCCTTGGGCCACAAAAGACATAGGTAGCTAGCATGACCATCTACAGAATGAGGCAATGGGAACTCTGACTAAATCTAAAATTTGACTAAGCCTAAAATTAAAGAAGATAGGAAATGTGTGAATAAAACTGATAGAAACTTTTTGAGTCTAGTTCCTCAGGCGAAGTGTCCAATTCTGTTTGGTCCTTACTCTGTCAGTTATTATTCTGTATTTAATGGAAGTGCATTGTATTAACTTATATAAAACAATGTGTAATTCTTCATGGAAAAAAAAAAAGCAGGAACCAATCTGAAATAGTTTGCATACTATTTGGGGATGCTTTATTTTCATTCCTTAAAAGTGTTTTGTGTTTCTTCCTCTTGGGCAGAACACTGTTTTGACTGCATAACCACTAAGTGTTTATCAGTATAAAATAAATGTTTTATGTGAATGTATGCACTTATCTTAGAGTAAGGGATAAAATTCTACATTTATGGGAAACAAGTTCCCATTTTATGCCTGTCTTCTGAATTTATTCTGAATTTTCAATCTGCAACTCAACACGTGCTGTTAGTGCTATTCAACATGTGGTACTGAGGGCAGATTCAAGCACACTGTCCTGTCCAACCTCCTTCAGCTGCTGTTTACAATAACAAAACAGGCTCCCCCCCAGATACATTGCCCTGTTGCTCCTTGCCCCTCAAGCTTAATAAAAGTGTTCTTCAATACTTGCTTATCAAATCCCACTGACTCCAACTGGTGCTTTCTGTGTACACAAAGAATTTGAGGTCATGACTCAGAGCTGCAGCATCCTGAAACACCGTAAGCAGAATAATTGCTGAGGGAACACATATCATGAGACTTTTTATAGAATGACAGTAAATTGTCAAAATTGTCCCAAATCATTCATTTTGTAATGGGAGGATGAGGGCAGGACTTTTGTAGCTTAGTCATTACAGTTATATAAATAATTAGAGTTGCAAAGGTTCCCTCTCATCCTTTCAAAGCACTGTGTCATTTCAACTGTGCTCCTTTTCTATATATTTCTTCACTTTGAAAGAAAAGGTGACTTCATTGAAAGTCAACACTTTCCATATTCTTAGGACTGAAATGTAAAAAGGCAAAATTCAGAATGCCTTTGTTCTGCCTGATGTAGTTCAGAAGCTGAGAGTGTGTCAGACGGTGCTGTCAGAAATCTAGGGAACATTGCAAAAATACAAACAGACAAATGTTTGCAATATTTCAACTGACCTTCTGATGTGTATAGTAATATGAAAATCCTACGCAGTTGTGGGTTTACTCCCTGGAGAACATTTAATCAATAGTGCCTATCAGGTAGGAACTATATAAGAATGCTTGGAAATTCTTTTTTTTTTTTTAAGATGAAATAGAGTTAATTAGAATTCTTTCAATACCTGTAGTATCAGTTGGACTCAATGATCATAAAGGCCTTTTGCAAGATAAATGATTTTATGTCTCTTTGTAAATTTGCAAAATTTTGCATAGTACAGATAATATGGAAAAAACCCCACCTAAACAAAACCTACCCGAGACAGAAATCCTGCTTTTTGCATATAACATACACCAGGGAGAAATACTGAGCACAAAGTATCACTGACATAAGTAATCCTTGGAATGTCATGTGTTTGCATGTAATGCATTCACTACTGGTAAGTTTTATTCCTGAGGATATATTAAAGACAAGGAGGGTAAGGGGAATATTCTGTATGGTGAATCCTTGCTAGAAGAAGTTCCCACAGCATTCAAATGTCTAGATCTGAGGTAGCCATGTTCCAGGACCTTGAGAAAGCAGTGTGATGCCAAATGGCTCCAACCCTGGAGACACCAAACTGGTGTTGAGTAGCAATTCCTCTACGTGGGTAAAACAGCCAGTTCACCCCAGTGTAGCCCCATGTGTGACCAAAGGGAACTTGGAAGAGGTAATAATGACTTTTCCAACACATTTGTGTTTCTGCAGGATTATGGAAACACTGCCAGGGAGGTTGGTTCTTGTGTGCCAGTCATGTGGAGTGGGGAGACGGCTCCCAGCTGGGCACTGGCAGAGACAGTGAGCAGTGTTTCCATAACATTACAGGGTATAAGTCATGTGGGGAATGTAGCCCAGAATCATTGTTCTGGTTCAAGGGTTTAAGCTCTGTCTCTTTCTGTGGGCTTTTCCTGCAAGAAATTCAGCAGACAACTTCAGTCAAATACTTGTATTCAAGTGTAAATTAACAGGGTGTGTGGGCGTGTGTGTGTGCACGTGCACGCATATGTGTGCAGTCAAGATTATTCACAGCTATTACTAAAGGTAATAGTTTCTTGCTTTTTAAATTGTAAGCTTCATCAAATCATGGGTGTGGTTTTTATAAGACCTAGGTGACCACATTAATAATCTTTGGGGACACCTTCAAAGCACAGCATAGCTGGAGATGTATTTATGTAGAATATTCCAGCCATGTCTGCAAATCAAAAACACATTTGCAAAATCTGAAGTGAGAGTAATTCACTGTTTGAAAAATGAGCTAAATCTCTAAGATTATTTATTTGAAACTTGAAATTAAGTCTGCTGTAGATGGTATTAATTTAACATGGATGAAATTATTGATTTAAATATCAAGGTAAAAATAATCAAGTCAGATAAACTGCTTTGTTGTTCTGGAAGAGAGGAAGTAGATTTTCTTTTTAAAGATGTGCAATAGTCTTCACTAGGTGCCCTCTTACTTTTGTTTGTGGATAATTACTTTACAGGTGGGACAACAGATGATAAGCTGTGAAACAAAACATGTCTGAGCTAGGGAGCAGCCTGCCTCTGGCATGGGGAGATTTGAGGGTCCCAGGCTTTTGACTACAGAGAGGGCACATATCTAGAAAGGTCTCTGCAGCCTCTCTCCTTATCCATCAGCAGTCTCTGTAAGGAGCAGCCATGACTAAAATCTTTTACAGGTGACATAGAAAGGCACTGTGGGTCACCAGTGACATGACTGCATGGCTGCCTGCTATCCAGCACATCTATTACTTCAGTCATATTTTTATGATCCCACTGAATTTCAAAGGGACTTTTCTTTTTTTGGGTGTTTGAAATTGAGACACCATGAGCAAAGGGTAGCATGTGAAAACCATGTTCTTAAAATCAGACAGCAAGAATTGCTTCCAACCAGTTGTGGAAATTCTCAACCCTGCTACTCTGTTTTATTTCTAGGCACAGGTACTTACTGACCCCAAAGGCAGTGCCAGAAATCACAAGTCCATATTCCTATGTAATTGCCAAATGTTTCCCATTGTGAACTACCTTTACATTTCAGTGAAAATTATATGATTAAATCCTGAGCTGTTGCATTTCTATCATGATGTTTTCATATCTTTTAAATGTTGCCAGGTTGGCAAAATCTATGGTTGGTGGGACAAGCAAATGCCTTTGAAAGACTAAACATGTTTTTGGAGAAACAGTATGGTAAGTCAGACTTCTCTACAGTGTGTTCTATAGTACAATCGCTCACTTCATGTTTCTGTAGGAGTTCCAGAGATTTAAAACCAAATTTAATTTTAGCTTGGCACCAATGAACTCCAGCACCAGACATCACACAAGTAGTAATCATGAAAACAAATGAAGCTCTATGGTTAAATCAAGATTGAGTAATAAATTTAAGAGACATAAATTCGTACAGACTGCTATTTATATGCATTTCCTTGGGTAGGTGCCTGAGATATATTAATGGGCAATTGTTAGAATCAGTGAGTCTGGAAACTTTTCTGATCTTCAAAATAAAAACAAAATTGATCAGAAAACAAAACAAAACAAACAAAAAAAGGGTAATTCATACATTGAGAAAGGGAAAGAAATAAGCAGTACATTGTCTGTGAAGTTCCAGTGCAAACAGGTCAGCTTTTCTTTCTCTCCCAGCACTCCCTTCTCCCTTTCACTTCTGAGGGACTTGAAAGGGCTGTTTACGATCACTGCATTGATTTCCTTTCCTCTGACTCATTGCAATCTGGCTCCAGCCCTCCCCATTCAAACGAATTCACCAAGGTCTCAAATGACCTCTTTCTGGCTAACACGGGGAATCTGTGTCCTCTTTGACCTTCCTGTCTAATCTGATACCCTTGATCACTTTTTTCCTGGCCTGGCTTTTGTGGCAGTACCCCCTTGTGACTTTCCATTAACCTTCCTTATTGCTCTTTCAGCATCTTTTACAGCAGCTTCTTCTCCCTTCTTCATGGGACTCTCTCAAAGCTACTACAGACCCTGTTTTCCCATTGTTTACCTTTTTCTCTTGCTTTCTGCTGTAATTCCCAGGCTGAACATTTTAACCTCTCTGTCCTGTCTGTTTCTGTTCCATTCCATCAGCTGAACTGACAGTTTAGTGTATTCAGGATGATTCCCTGTCAGATGAAGCAAAAAAAGATCACAGGTAAGTCTTTAATTTGAACCTGACACTCTTCCTCCTCTGCTCATTGCTGTTGACAGCCTCACCAGTCCTCTTCAGCTCTCAAACTCAGGATCAGTTTTGTCATTCTCTTACACATTCACATGTGTTTAGATGATCATGGCAGACTTGCTGCAAGACCTATGGGAATTACAGAAATCTTTCCCATACAGCAACAAATGTTTAGGCAAAGCTCTAAATAGCATCTTTTCCCCTTCCATCTTTTAAAAGCACTATCCTGCATTTTACTTCAAGATCCATATCTTGACCACTGATACAGCAATATTTTCTTCTCTGGATGATGCTCTTCAAGTATCTAATACTTCTCAAAAGCATGTCTCTGATAGTCCCTTACCATTTCTGTTCAGGGTTGCTCAGGGTTATTCCCTGCCAGCTGATGGACCAGTTGATCAATGACCATAGTGACACAGACTTGACAGCTCAAATCGGTTAAGGTAAATTTCTGGTTTTTGTCATCCTTTGTAACATGAGATTCCATTTTTCTGTGCCCTATGCTGTGTCAGAAGTGTTGGTCTGGATGTCCCATCACTCTCTCTCACAGGTCATCCTTGCATCATAGAATGCCAGTTGTATTCCCTTCTACAAAGAAACCTCCTAAATCCCCTCTGCTCTCATCACACAAAGAATTATTATGGAGGAAGAAAGTCTCCAAAAAATTCTTCTGCTGAGGAGTTCACTATGAGCCTTTTGAGCCAGACAGCTTTATATAGCTGATAATCATACAAAAAAAGGATCTCTCTGAGCTCCGCTGGTCAGGTTTTAGCCTAGATGCAGGCCTCAGCAACTACTCTAGTTTTACTTTGAAGTACTTAAAAAAGACTTTCAAGACAAGTGCTTCTCAGACAATTTTGGCTTGCACTTGCATAAGGCAAAGTGAAGAGTCTTCCTTCAGACAACTGGGTGCAAATAAATCACTGGATATTTAAGAGTCGTCCTTAGGATAAATATCATTAGTGCCTTTTTGTAAGAGAATTCTGTTAGTGGTGACTTTTCCTCTTGTCGACACTCACACACTGTTTTTGCCTGTGGTTACCCACACTTTATGAATTTTTGTTTCCAAAAGGTGCCCACTGAATTCCCATGGAGAAATTAATCAGCTGCACTATGATCTCATTTCCCTTGGCATGCCACAGCACCAGACGCATCATGTTTTCATTGCTGCAACCCAATTCCCCACAGTACAGCAGCTGAGAGATGCTGCCAGGAAAAAAGCGACAACTATAGCATAAGTTACCAAAAACCAGCAGTGCTGCATGGGTATTGAAATATGCCACCTAGGTGAACGGATACCATACAGCCCAGTTCTAAGGGAAACTCGTTTTTATATGAATGACAGGAGCTGGGGTTTATTTGGTTGGTTGGTTATTTTTTTGTGGTTGAAATTTGCTCTAGGTTTTGTTACAGTTCAACCTCTTCCAGAAATCTGTATGGATACACTAGAGGCAGAAGAAAAAGAAATGGATGGATGAAATTGTTCACAGATCCTGAGATGCATTTTCATAGATTTTCCCAAGATGGAGACATATTTGTATTAAAAACTCCAGAGATAGACACTAAAAGACCCAATATATCTCGGGAGTGCTTTGTTCAAACCAGAAATGATTTATTGTTTTGTGCTTGCATTAAGAAAAATCAACAATTAACAAGCAGAAGAGAACGAAAGAGGAAAGCTGGAAACAAATAACAGTCTCATATTACAATTATAAAAAATATTGAAGTAAATGAGACATTAAAAATTTTGTAATAATGATACTGCATATATTGAAGGTTGGACTTATGCTTTGTATTATGTGTTAGTACAGCCCCAGTCTCTTAAAAATAAAATCTAGTATAAGAAATAAAAACTAAAGGAAAGAGATTTCTCTGCAGATACGTGCAGATATTTAGATAACAACAGGGAAAAAACAAGAAGTAGTCTTTAATCTTCTTTTGTCATAATCTCAATTTTACTTCTTGCCTTCTACTTTTCTAGCATATGCAGACAGAAAATTAGACAGAACCTCTTATGAAACTTGGAATGGTATGGCATTGACATAATCCTCTCAAACACTCTTGCAGGAGATAAGCACAGTCTGGGAGCATTTTCAGGGCTGCAGTACATGAGAACAGTTGCTGGGAACCCTGGGACATTGCTTCCCTCTTTGTGGTCAGCCTGCAAGCTGAGACTTGTGATGGGCATTTTCCTGTGCTCCAGGTAGTAGCTGCAATCAATTCAGAGAAGGAAAAAGAAGGCAAGAATAAGGAAGAGAGACAGCTGGAAACAGCAATGGCAATTAACTGGCATCCCATCTGCTGCCTTTTTGCACACTGGACAAAAGCAGAATGGCTTCCCAGGTAATGATTCCTCAGATAAAATAGCAGCAGGTTACTGTTGCTTCAAAAGGAGGTAACAGTGGTGAAAAGGAAAAAAAAAAGTACTAGAGTTACTCTCCTTTATGGTATAGTGTATTGAACACATTTCTCTTTGAATCAGTAAACCAGTCTATACCTCATGTATTCTCTACATGGACTTGTCTAAGTTTTGCTTACAGAACCACTGCTTTCATGACAGGTGAACAAAAATTGTTCATGACAGCATCATAATTTCAAGACTGATTACTCTTAACAAATTTAGAAAAGGCATAAAATCACCACACTAAAAAGTTTTGTCTAGCGAAGGACATTAATATCAGGCTGATGCACAGCATGGCCTCACCTCTGCTGCTCTAGCTGCCTCTGAATAGCTTCTTGCACAGAAAGCTCACACATTTATTTTATTATGCCCTGAAACATGCAGGGCACCCAGAGGTACTTCCAGTGCACCCAAAGGATGTACTGATTCTGAATGACCTCGACCTTAACCCTTCAGCCCCAGTAGCCTGTGGGAGTTACCAACCAGCAAAGGAGATTGTATGAACTGAACCTCTCCTTTGCCTGTCATCACTCTGGAATGTGGTAATGCTACACAGCAGCAGCTCCTGGGTAAGAATATGCAAAGACGAAGATTCAGAACTCATGATTTCAAATTCTAATTTTCCCTTCTTATGTGTTCTAGGTATCTCTGTTCTCCTCCTGTGCATCTTATTAGCCCTTCTGGGCTGCCACAAATTTCTAGCAAGAATGGGAAGACAAGTAAATGAGCTTCCACAGAGAAAATGGAAAGCGGGAATATTTATACAGTTGTTCAGGTTGGGAGATCATTGGGTTAACAGGAAGTGACTGGAAAAAGTGGAAACTGGTGAAGGAGATAATGAAGAGAAGAGGAAAAACTGTCTGAGGGATGACTTTTTAGAGTCTGCCTATCTTTCTCCTGAATCTTCATCCTCCACACGGGAAGAAGGTAAAGTATTAAGTCTGTATGAGATGTTAAACTCAGAGTTGTTGTAGATGCAGAAATAGATTAGAAAAATGAGAAAACAGTTTTTCTCTACTGAACTTGTAGCCTTTAAGCTTCCCTAAAAGTTGCAGCTCAGTAATAGTTACTGTGGAACTACTGTGGATAATAAAATCCAGCAGGAGCAAAAGCATCATGATGAATTCACCATTATTATTCATAGAGCTGTCATGAACAGTCTGCTTACTCTACACAATTCACCAAAGAAATACTGGTTTGCCACAGATTGAACAGTGCATTTTAAAGCAGCAAAGTGCCATTCGGTGCCCTACCCTTTCAACCATGCTGTACATACACATATAGCAGGGAACTTGCAAATTACAATTTCAAAAGGTAGTCAAGAGAGTGAAAGAGACCAATAGCCTAATTCTTCTCAAGACTGTATTTTTTCCTATGTTAGAAAAAATCACTAGATGTGTTTGCGTCCACTGAACATGTTATCATTACTCCAGAATCACTTTTTGCTACTCAGTCTTGTTAGAAAGAGATGTGGGGTTCCTGGAAAACCATTTTTCATTGTAAAAACATAGATTCACTGAAGCCATTTGCAAGAATGGACCACGTTAGACAGATAAGACCTTTCCAGTTCCCTAGGAAAGTGTGACCAAGGCAGGATTGCATGACAGGGGTCTGCCCCAGGGGATGCATTCATTCCTTGTAGGGAGAATGTCAGAGCCCTGATGAAACCAAGGTGCCCTGGGAGACTAACACCCACAACATATCCCTGCCACATCTGTTGGGATGCTCAGTTGAAAATACTCCTGTTCAATTCCTCCACAGCTGAGGAAACAGCTGAGTGTGATAACATACCCACTCTAATTCCCCTTCTGCTGCAAAAGGGATTGCTCTGACTGAGTCAGTGTGTCTCTGCACCACTGAAACAAGGACAGGCATCCTGTTAGTAAATTTTTTGTCATATATAAGTCAGTCGGAAACCTGGCATGTTTGAAGTGGCTGATTACACCACTATCTTCACTGGAAACTGGATTGGCTCAGTGTAAACAAGTGAGGAATTCATACAAAAGAAGTTAGGAAATATCAAGGAAATAAGGATTGAAAACTTATTACATTGAGGAGTTAGGTTCAATACTAGTAGTACATAGAGTTAGAAACATGAACCTGTTCCTACATAAAAAACAAAAAGGTGTTGTCCACAGGTTGTTTTCTGTATGTTAATTTTGGAGAGCCTAAATACAACTGTCTCAAATGAACCAGCAGAGACCAAAGTCCAACCATACTAAAACAAAGGCCAGAAATTGAAATGATGCCAGAGAAGGCTGATGAATTTCTAGTTACACATAAATATTTCCACCTACTATGGAATTAATTTGAAAACTTTGCAAATATGAGTTCACCAATATTGGTGAATAAAACTGGTGAATAAAACCATCTTTTCTGGAGAGCCCTTCAAGAAAAACATACATTACTACCCTCTCATGGTTTTTGCCTCAGTGTATCAAGTTAGTCAGAAACCAGAATTTGGAGTAAGCAGCACAGTTGCTCTTGGAAAAGAAATGAGCACTGAGAGAAACACCTTTTTGCAGGGAAACCTGTTTATTCCCAGGTAGGGTGCAAGCATCCTGTTCCTGCATGGCCATAGAGCTGAAGAGTTAAGCTCCCCTGTTTTCTGTGGAGAACAGCTGTCCTGAGTATTTCCTGAGTCAGATTTTGTCTCTTTTATTTTCCATACAAATTCTCTGCTTTCTCTCCTGTACAGCTAGGTCATGTCAGTTGAATACTTGGGAATTCACTCCATCATTCTACAAGCATTTGTTTTAATACATAATGTACTTTTTTTAGGTATGTGTTTGCAAGTTAATTATTTAAGTTTATTTATTTATTTATTTATTTATTACGTTTATTATTTAACAGGCAGTGCTTCATTCATAATACCAGTTCCTGTACCCTACTTACCTATAACCAAATATACTTATTATTCCACCTGTCCCACTCCCCCCAGTTTTAGTATCATTGCAAGATGATTCTGTAACCAAGACTGCAGAAAAAACAGAAACCCTCCAACATTTTTAATGTTAGAGAGTCAAGGCATTATTTTATTATCTGGCCAGGATGTTGTTCTGGACAGGATGTACTGTTGTAGTCCGCAACCTCGGGATCACGTCCAGGGAAGCCACAGGGTTCTGTGGACCAGCACAGAACACCAACGAGCCGGGCACCCGGTTAATGAAACCATTTATTCAGCACGGGAATAAACTCTGATCCAGAACAGAGAGCCCTGAACAGAGGCTGAGCAGGGGTTTTTGAGGGACAGAACTCTTGAGGGTCTCCATCTTTGAGGGTGGAGGTCAGGGTCAGGGACCACTAGAAACAAAACAAGGGAGAAACACCCCAGGGACTCAAACCCAATCAGAACTCCTGGGCCGCCCTTCCCAAGGAGTTTGGGGTGGGGTAACTTCATCCAGGGCTCACATACCCATCCCCCAACACACGGCGTCAAAATTCACACACATGGCTTACAGCCATGCCTCTCCTTTAACAATGCTTATCTGAAACTATCTCATGGCCTCCCTGAGGCACTTCACAACAATGTACCACAGAAATCATCTCATCCACATATATCCCAGGTGCATGGAGAGAATCATTGCAAGACACACAGACTTTACTAGATTTTTTCAGCTATTTTATACAGTTAAAACTCATAGAAACTAACTGGGACATTGTTCATTGGTCCCAAGTTGCATAGGTCTTAGTATTTGGTCTCCTGTTGGATCCTGATTTCTTCACTTCTGATGTTAATCAGATCTTCATTCCTTGATGTTCTTTTCCATCTTTTCCAGAGGAGATGTCTCCAGCTCTGCTAGAGGCAGAGTCTGGGGTAAACTTTGTAGATGGCTGTGGATGTTCCATTAATGGCTGCTGATGGGTCTTTATCTTTTGGGCTATTCCTATTCTGTTGAAATGCTAAAGCTAATCAGGCTTCACCCAGTAGAACAATGTTCTGGAAAGAAGCTTAAAATTATTTTTCCCAGGGCAAAGGCAAACAAAACCCATTGACTAAAGTTATACAAAAAGTTTTAAACTGGCATGTTTTCCAATGTGAAAAATGAGGTTCACTCTCCTGCCAAAATTTAAAAGTTTAATAAAAGACAACAGGAGACAAAGAGAATAAAGCGAAGGTTAGCGGCCCAGGTGCTTGGCATTCAGCCAAGAGCATACCTGCTATTTCAGAGACATCCTTTACCTTTTCTATTGCATCAGCCTATTGCATATTTAAACTTTTCCCCAAACATAGTTTACATGTTCCAAGAACTGTTTAGCATGGCTCCTCCTCAAGCCCACTGTTTTGGAGCATGTGCATTTCTTGGCTGTGATTTTAGTTCATTCTTACTATCACCTCCAGCTTGGGTTTTGGTCCATACTTCCTATAGACAGTAAGTGCTGATAGTTGGCATATCAGTAGCAAGGGCCTTCATCGTACCTTCACTGGATGTTATCCCAACCATGCAGGCAGTTCAATTACCACAAGCACAACTATATCAGCTACTTCACTTCTATGTCTCAGTCTAGTTAATAGCAGAAATAAAAACTCTATAGCAAAGTTACTTTAACATTATACATATAGCATCCATTTTAATGTTTGCAAAAAGCCAATATTGTAATATGCATTTATAACAATCTCCCCCTCTTCTGTTTTATAAATCATTTGGCTTGAGCACCAATTCTTGTTTTCTAACCTCCATTATTCGCTCATTTTTTTCACAAATCAATTTTGCTTCTTCAACAGGATCTTACATGTTATTTTGTTTCTTTAACACCATGATCTTTTGTGCTGTTCCAGACAATTTTGGGTCCATATGCATTCTTACCACTTGCATGCCTTGATATGTTGGTGATCAGCCAAATTAAATAGGGCATTAAGCAAGGAAGAAATATCAAACCAGCTGTAGCCAATAAAAGGAAGAAGCCTAGCTTCTTCCACCATTCTATTCCCAATGCATTATCCCAGTAGCTAGTTTTTAGCATTGGTTCCCATTTTTGAACCATTACATGGGCTATTTTTCAGGATGGCATTCCCATTGTCATCTATTTTCAAACAACAATCTGATGTATTAAAATTCCCACAAACACCCCCTTCTTCAGCTAATAAATAGTCTAACGCCAACCTATTCTGATACTGCAGCTCTGGTTTGGCATTGCTGACTGCTATTAATTCCATGGCCATGGCTGTCTCATTGGTTATGATTTCCACAACAGCTTGGAGCCTTATGATGCGATTTAACATATAAATTGGGGTTCAATATCCCCAACTCCCATCTTGTGCCCAGGTGGCTGGCCCATATGTTTCCAATATGCATTCAGGGGCCATTCCTCATCTCCCCATATTTTAAATCCTCCAGTCAATTCCCTTTTATTTCTTTTTCAGTCTTCATAAACTGGTACTCCTAATTGATCTCCATCTGGTCCTGGTAAAAAAAAAAATCCTGTCTGTATGGTTACCAGAGTACAACTCCCTTTCCACCGTGAAGGGATATGCTTTGGGTATGCTCTTTTCCCACATATCCAAAATAAGCCAACTGGTGCTTTCCAATAATAATTTTTCTGTTGATTTATACTCTCCCAAAACTTGGATTTTTATGGGATCCCAAAATAAGGATTCTTGCCTGTAGCATTACATTGGAAAAGTCTGGTTTCGTTATCATACTTACAATTTTTTTCTTTCGTTTTTCTCTGAGTGCAATACAGAGTTGGTTCCTCTGGAATCCACCGTGTAAAAGTTCCATTACTAACTTATATGTCTTACAGGGAGTATTTCTGACTTTGCTAAGAAAAATTTTCCCAGTGCGCCAGAGACATTCTTCTCTGATCACTATTATTATTATTATTAGAATCCACCCTTCTGGTCAGTTTTCCCCCCTTATATTTGTTTGGTTCCATTTAAGGAGCACAAAAGGTTTTTCTCAAATCTCGAGATATTTATTTCCTTTTTAAATTGCTGTTTAAGTGTGGTATACAAATCTTGACGTGGGATTAGATACAGAGTTAGATTGCTATGCTGGCTTTGGCTTTTTGTTTACTAACTGTTCTTTTATCAAATCTTGGACTCTACTCCTAAAGGCAAATGTGAAACAAACCCATTTCTCCCCTTCTGAACATTCACTTCCCAGCCTATTACCACTTGTTCCTAAGTTTTCTGCAATCCAGTACTTTTCCCCATTTTACGTACAGATACCTAATTTGGATGCGTTATACCAGTGACTGTTGACATGGGTGTGACATCAGTTTCTTTCCACGCGAAGCATTCAGTAGCATTTGTGACACAATTTTGCTAGTATTCCAAAAGGGAAAACACAAAATTGAGTGAAAGAAAAAGGAATAACAGAGGTCAGGTATGGCTTATACCCCCACCTCCCATGCCTATAGCAGGTGTTATGATCTTCTTGGTGGCAAGTACAGCAGCCAGCCCAGTCTCGCCATCTATTTCCTCATCACTTCCTTTTTGCTGATTTCCCTGCAAATCATGTTTGACACTTCTTAACTGTAGTTTCTGCTGTTCCTCAGGTGTATTCCATTGAACAGAGACTAGTAATTCCCATCCACAAAGCAAAGTTATTATTTCAGTTGTTCTTAGTTTGGTCTGGATAAAGAATATATTTGGCACTTGACATTTCATGCAGTGAGAGCATCAATTTTGTGAACAACAATACCAATTTTTTCCACAATCTAAACATTTACATTTAACCCAGCCAGTATGTCCAGTATTGGGATGAGTCAGACAGGATATATGGTATGGCACTGATGGGAATTGTAATTCCTCCTCTTCTTTGTATAAGTCACAGTCTAAGGCCAGAATATGAGAACTGATCAAAACAGCCCTGATCCTCCTGTTTGAAGTGGAAGTATTCCTCCTCACTGGGGGTACCGGAGGCGTCTCAGAGTTTGTCCAGGTGGCACTTGTAACCACTTGGTATAAGGTTGGCCTTATTTCCCAATTAAGCGTGATTCTTTGTACATTCCTTGGATCATTTGGGTCTTCCCACTTCATTACCATCCAGTCCCTGCTTAAAAGTCAATTGGTATCACCCGGTTTAGATGCTATAGTCTTCTCCTCAGGTTTCTTCACAGGTCCTTTGATTCTGCTGGCATGGATTCACTCTCTTTCCCTGGTTCAGGTTGCAGCCTCAGTCATCAGTAGTACCTGAAAAGGACTTTCCCATTGAGGAGTTAAAGATTGTTCTTTCCATGTTTTCCCCCAGTACCCATTCCCCTGGATGGATATTATGAATTTTAAATTCTAAAGGTGTGGTTTGAGGGATTATCCCTTTCAACCGCAAATTTTCAAGTGTTCTTGCAATTGTAGTGATATACTTTCTAACACTCATTTCCCCTACTTCATATGTAGTAGTTTCATGTTGGGTGGTCAAAAAGGGTAATCCAATCATCACCTCATAGGGTGAAACTCCTAGGTCTGATCTGGGTTGTGTTCAGACCCTCAATAGAGCCAAAGGTAAACATTTTACCCACAACATTTGTGTTTCAATCATTAATTTTGTTAAAGTTCTCTTTAAAATCTGGTTCATCCAAACTCTGTAGATGCCATGGGGTTTGTAATTCCCATTTTATTCCCAGGGCTTGAATTATTTCCTGTAAAGCTCTTGAAATGAACACAAGCAATGTGTTCCTCTATCTGAGTCTATTCTACTGACCATTCCATATCTGGGAATTACTTGTTCCAAAAGGGTTTTCACATACCACATTAGCTGTAGCTCTGACAGTGGGAACAGCTTCTACCCAATGAGTTAAACAGCCTGTTAGTACTAATAAAAACTTTCACCTCTGCACTTGGGGAAGTTCAGTAAAGCCCACTTGGATACTTTGATATGGTCACAGAGCTAACCTGCAGCCTTCTAATGTTGTTTTTCTCATTACCTTTTTATTTACCTTTTGTCAAGTTTTACATTTCTCAGTTATTTGCTTTGCCAATCCAAAAATTCCAATGCACCCATAATTCCTTAGAAAGTGATCACACAAAGCCTGAGTACCCCAATGAGTTTTCTGATGCATGTATTCTAATATTTTCCTTGTAACTGCATTATTAAGTAACTGCCTCCCATCAGGAAGTTTCCATTTCCCAGACTGATCTTGCTCTCCCCCTATCCTAAGTAATTCCTTTTCTTCTGCTTCACTAAACTTTGGAACTTCCAATTCTTCCTTATCTGGAGTCAAAATATACATAACCCTTTTGATCGCATTTTCTGCTACATCTCTAGCCTCTTGATCTGCCAAATTATTCCCTTTTATTTCTGAGGTCATTCCTCTTTGGTGTCCTTTAACAGGTACCACAGCTATTTTTTCAGGCTATTTTAATGCTTCTAGAACCTCTGCAATGAGACCCTCATGTACCAGTCCCTTTCCTTTTGAATTTAGTAACCCCCTTCCAAAATTTTTCCAAAAGTGTGTACTACCCCAAAAGCATACTTTGAATCAGTATGTATGGTTCCTTTCTCGTGTGCTAAATATTTCAGTACACTTTTTAGAGCATCTAATTCACAAGATTGAGCTGACCAATTTGACAGTAATTTTCCTTTTTAGATGGTCTGAATATATTTCCCATCAACCAAGGCATATCCTGACGTTCTTTTTCCTTGTAAGCATCTGGATGAACCATCAATATATATTCTTTCCCCTTCTAGGAGGGCTTGTTCTGCTAGATCTTCCCGAACTTTAGTTTGGTAGTGGATAATTTCTAAACAATTATGTGTTTGGTTCTCCATACAGAAATTGAGCTGGATTCAAACTTTTGTTTACTTCTAGTGTCAAGTTATCACTGTCTAACAAAATTGCTTCATATTTTAACATCCTAGAGCCTATTAACCATTTTTCAGCTTTTTGATTTCACACATTTCAGACCACGTGAGGTGTACACTCAATTAGTTTACTTCCAAAAGTTAGTTTACGGCTCTCTTCTACCAGAATAGCAGTAGCTGCTATAGCTTGAATACATACTGGCCAGACATGGCTCACTGGATCCAACAATTTTGATAAAGAAGCTACTGGTCTTTTCCATCCTCCTCACTTCTGGACTAAAACTCCATAAGCTACTCCACCTTCCACATTCCCATACAGATGAAAGAGGTTTTCTGTAATGAAGGGAAGCTCAAAGCTGGTACCAAGGCTAGTTATATCTTCAATTCTTCTAATTTATTATCATCTTCCCTTGTCTACTTTATATTCCCTCTGTCAATTTTTCATATAAAAATTTTACTGCCTGTGTATATCCTTCGATCCATAGCCTACAATATCCCAATAATCCAAGTAGCCTTCTAACTTCCTTATTTGAAGAGAGAGGGGGAAGAGATAGAATCCCTGCAATCCTCTCAGGATTTAGCTTTCAGCTACCTTTGCTTCTTAAGTGACCAAAATATTTTACTTCTGATTCCACAAATTGTAATTTCCCTTTTGATACTCTTAATACTTCTTCCCCAAGAAAATTCAAAAGTTTTATAGTAGCTTCCCTAACTTCAACTTCCCTTGATAATAAAAGATCATCCTCATATTGGATAATTTGTATTCCAGGAAGAGAGGGGAAAGTTTGTAGTATTTCTTCTAAAGCTTGTCCAAATAGGTTTGGAGACTCAGTAAATCCCTGTGGTAATTTTGTCCATCTTAGTTGCTGCTGTCTCCCAGTATTTGGATTTTCCCATTCAAAGGTGAAAATATTTTGGCTTGCCTCTGCTAATGGGCAAGCTCAAAAAGCATCTTTAAGATCCACTACACTAAACCATTGGTGCTGGGGGTGGGACTTTACTTAAAAGAGTATAGGGATTGGGGACCACAGTTTAACAGGTCCGAGTTCTTTTGTTAACTTCCCTTAAGTCTTGCACTAATCTATAATTCCCATCAGGCTTCTTTACTGGGAAAATAGGGGAATTATGAGGAGACTTAAAAGGTTCCAATATCCCATCCTTTGTTAATTCTTCTATTACCAGTTTTAAGCCTTCTCTTCCTTCTAAAGATATAGGGTACTGATGCACACGTATGGGACATTTTTCTCTTTCAAGTGTGATCTTTATGGGGTCAATATTCAGTTCTTTCCTATTTCCTTCTGCAGCCCAAAGTTCTTTGCTAATCTTTTCCTCATCACCTCACTCACCAGCTGAGTTTTAACACTTAGGCTGTCATCTTCCCTTCTTCTTTTATAACCCCTATTCCTAATTGTGTCTGTAAGTCTCAGCCCAATAAGTTGCTACCTGCTCCAGGAACTAATAAGACATCTCCCATCCCTATTTTGGTTTCCCCTTCAATTACTACATTTTTAATGACAGGAACTTTAAACCCTTTTCCTTTTGTTCCTGTAACATTCACATTGCCATTACTCACATTACATCCCCTGGAATATTTGCTACACAAGTTCTCTCTGCCCCAGTATCAACTATAAATTCTAATACCTCCTTCTAGGGGCCCACTTTTAAAGTTATCAAAGGCTCTAGATGGTGTTTATCCCTCAGAAAATAGAGCCTATGACCTCCTTGTTCTTTTTCTGGGTGTATCTCTTGGAATATTTTCAGGTCCTTTTTTAGGGGAGGGCATTCCCTCTTATAGCGTCCCTCTTCCCCACAATAGAAACAGGCATTTTTAATTTGCTTCTGGGATTTTGATCATGTTGGGGTCCTCTTTCTTCCCTTTTCCCTGTCTCTAAAACCCAAATGTTTAGGAGTGGTACCCGAGGGCTTCAGATTCCTCTGGAAGTTACTCTCTCACATGGTGACCATCCACTTTTGTCTATTTCTTCATCTCTCTATACATAAATGCTTTGAGCTTCTTTTAATAAATCATTTAGTGATTTATCATGCCAGTCCTCCAGCTTTTCCAGCTTTTTTGTAGTGTCTGGCCAGTCATGAGTGACAAAACTAACCCTCAATAGGGCTTCCCCTGCAATGGTTTCAGAGTCTGTTCCAGAGTACAGTTTCATATTCTTTCGGAGCCTCTCTAACCACTCAGTTGGAGTTTCTTCCTTTCCTTGCTGTCCCTCAAAAGCTTTTCTGACATTTTTCCCTTGGGGTGCTTCCTCTTTTATTTCTTTTGATTATCAGATTACTATAATCATTCATATGTCCTTGCTCTGCCTCTTCATTTTGGTTCCAGTTAGGAGGTGCTATTGGCATTTTCTGGTCCCCTGGTGGACCTTGCTGATTCTCTCTTTCCCGAATTCTCATTCCAGCAGCTCTAATCATCTGACTCTCCTCTTGGGAAAATATTATTTTCATGATTGACTGAATTTCTTCCTAAATAAAAATGTTGGGACCTAAGAATTGTTCTAGTTGCTCGGCTGTACCTATGGGATCTTCCAATAATCCTTAAATATCTTTTTTAAAATTTCTGACTTCTGAAGAGGTCAAAGGAGCATTCACAAATCCTGTCCCCCCTTCAATTCCTCCCACAGGTACTTCTCATAACGGGAATAAACTAACTTCTTGATCCCAACCTTTTTGTTCTTCAATCTTTATAACTCTTTTCCCCTGTTTTGGAGTAAGTAGTGGTAGGGGAGGGATTATCGAGCTGCTTTTGGGTTTTGACTGAGCTCCTTGTATTTTGGTATGGTGCCCCTCTGCTAGAAAGGGCATTCATTTGGACAGCAGGAGCTGGAATCACCAAGGGGACAGAGGCAGGGGCGGGAGTCGGCAGTGAAGCGGGAACTGCCAAAGAGAGAGAGGCAGGGCAGAGGTCGGCATGAAGCCAGAGCTCCCAGGGAAAAAGGGGCAGGGGTGGGAGTGGGGGTGCCTGGCATGGGGGGGTCTGGAGCCCCCAACATGAGCAGGGGGGCAATATTTCCAGGGGGTCCCTGCCCTTTTCTTTCTTTTCCTCTGCTTGCTCTGTCTCTGGGGTTTCTGATATCTTAAAAACTTTTACCCCCAAGTTGTCTCCTGTCCAACAAGAGGCATATTCTTTTTCTTCCAGATCAAATGGTTCTTTTGAATTTACAAATATATTTAAGGCCTGGCAAATCCAGTCTTCAAAAGACCTGTATCTTGGCCAATAGACATGGTTGGGTCTTATTTCCTCTTTTGTCCATTCTATCATACAATATTTTGATATGATATCATCTTTATATTTTTCCTTTGTACAAGGATAAATATCCCAATTAGCTAACTTAATTCCCAGGGGACTGTCTTGGGGTATATCCACTGGCACTTTTTTATGCCCTTTTTCCCTGAACCCGACTTACTAGTTCTTTGTCCCATATTCCCAAGATTTTTTACCTGTTCGTCCCTGGCCTCTGTTTCCCTGCTCTAAACCACTCTTCACAGCACAGAAAGTCTTTCCAATATAATACAATCCACCTCCTTCCAAAAAATAAACTTTAAATCAACAATTACGTATACTTTCATTCATTTATACTCACTTTTATTTCTTTAATATGTCTGTCTCACTCATTCTCACTCATAACAGGACAACAGAATAAATAAGGTACTGTTACTTTCAAGTCACTTGTTAATATCCACCCATGGGTCTTGTAAAATTACAAATGTTGTTGGCCAACCCCAGATTCTCTTGGGTATTGTGTCCCACACTTCCCGTAGCCTCTTGTGAGTTCCAATCCCTCAATATGGCATCTTTTAGGGGGCCCCCACTTTTGTCCCATCTCCTAGGAGATTGTGCTAGAAAACCCTTGGTTCCCTTTCCCCAAGGGTTCCAACACTCCCTGAGACCCAGTCCCAGTTATCCTGGGGGATCTTTCACTCCTTTTATCTTTGTCTCCTCACTGGACATTTTTCTCACAAAAGAACAGAACTGTGGTCCTCAGAGACTCCACACTTGATTTGCAGGCCCAGAATAGCCAGACCATGTCTCACTCACAAACCTTCCATCCCCCATATCCGCCCCCACAGAAAATACTTACAGTCCCTTTTTCTTATCTGGGTCTTCATGCACAAGAATTGTGGGATATTACCATGGTTTCCCAGGGAGTCATTTCCCTTTCCTTTGCTTTATTTGTCTCTTTCTTGTCCACGGGGTGTCGACCTGCAACTGCCAATTCATGCCAAAAGAAATGGAGTGGGCCACCAAACTTGGCAGGGCACGCCTCCCCCGCTCAGGATCTCCCGGATTCTCAGAGGTGAGGTGTTACATCCTGGATGAAGCTCCCAGCTGTGAAAAATGAGGTTCACTCTCCTGCCAAAATTTAAAAGTTTAATAAAGGACAACAGGAGAAAAAGATAATAAAGTAAAGTTTAGCAATGGGGTGCTTGACATTGGGCCAAGAGCACACCTGCTATTTCGGAGACACCCCTTTACCTTTTCTATTTCATCAGACTATTGCATATTCATAAACAATTAAGCATATTTAGACTTTTCCCCAAACATAGTTTACATGTTCCAAGAACTGTTTAGCATGGCTCCTCCTCAAGCCCGCTGTTTTGGAGCACGTGCATTTCTTGGCTGTGATTTTAGTTCATTCTTACTATCACCTCCAGCTTGGGTTTTGGTCCATACTTCCTATAGACAGTAAGTGCTGATAGTTGGCATATCAGTAGCAGGGGCCTTCATCGTACCTTCACTGGATGTTATCCCAACCATGCAGGCAGTTCAATTACCACAAGCACAACTATATCAGCTACTTCACTTCTATGTCTCAGTCTAGTTAATAGCAGAAATAAAAGCTCTATAGCAAAGTTACTGTAACATTATACATATAGTATCCGTTTTAATATTTGTGAAAAGCCAATATGTATTTATAACACCAACAATTCCAGTGGACATAATTATTTCCATGCCCTCAAGACAAGGGTCTCATTACACTAATTAATTTACAGTTTTCAAAATCAAGATAGGAAATATTGCGCAGAAGAAAGAATTGTTATAGCTATTTTATAGCTGAGCTCAGCCACAGAAGGTATAGCTAGAAAGATCTTGGCAGGTTCATACCCATCTAGATTGAAATATAAATTACCCAGAGGCAGTTGTGATGGTGTTGCCTGTAGGAATCAAGTAGGACTAAAAGGTACCACACAGCCTTTGTGTTTTTCTCCTTGGAAAACCAGCTGGTTCACTCCAAACTAGTCAGAATGGGAATCATCTGAAGATGTTCAACTGACTGGGGATCCTGGAGTCATCTGTGGAGCTACAACCATGACAATATGCCTGTAACTGGAGACCAATAAACTTGCAGAGATCTTTAACTGCAAAACTCAAGGATATTTTGAGTCTGTATTCAAAACACACTTGCCTGGACTCAGTAATGAATAGACCACCTTCACTCTGCCTTAATATCCATATAAAATGTACTGGGTTACTCTCTCATTTTTGATGACTTCAAAAATTGTGCAGAATATGTTAAAATATTGAAACCCTTCCCTCTGAGAATTCATAAGACATACTTTCTGAATCACATCAATGACACTTCACAGTAAATATTTGTATTACTGCACACACAAGGAATATATACTCATAACTGAAAACCAGAGCAGAACTCAAATATGAGGCAAGAAAAGTAAACAATAGTAACTGAGAGACTGGAGAGAATGATGGATACTGATGTTTTATGAGTGTTTCTAACCAACAATGACTGGATCTGACAATGCAACTCTCCTGTGAACAGTGGAGCTAATTACAGTATGTTTCCCAAGGTCTTTCCCAAGGGACTAGATGCCCTTGGAACATATGAAGAAAGAAATTAAATACATGGGTGAGCACAGGAAGGTGACTGGCAGCACAAGGAGCTGTATATGCTGTACAGTGGGTGTCAGCAAAACAGAACTTCACATTTCATCTGCAAATGTGACAAACACTGTAGTAAAAAATATTACTGCATTGTGCCTGTGTTCCTAAGCAGGGGAGGAGGTGGTGAATGGTGCAACCTGTCTCCCCTCCACACAGTGCACAGCAGGTGGAGAGGAGGGAGGGAAGCTGAGCTGTCTGCCTCTAACATCAGCCGCAGGCAACAAGAGAAAAGAGAAAGGATCCTCCTGCCAAACCATGCATGAATAAGCGAGAGTGGATCTGGTTCTCATGTTTTAAATATTTTGTGGCTAAATCTATGAAGTGCTTCTCAACAGTTGTCCTTTCATTTTCCAGCTCCTCCACAGGCTGTTTTTAAAGGTGTTTGAATACATAATTTAGCATCTAGGTACCCAGACCTCTTCCTTGTCTTCCTTTCTTCAACTATAAAGCAAAGATGTTGACAGTACTGGGCTTCTTACCATTTCTGCCTTTCTTATTCACACAATTACAACACTTTGTAAAAGATCCTGCCTCTTGTTAGGCACTTAAAGAGAAAGTAATATGATGTGTTTGCTCCTAGTCTTGTTTAGGAACTACACTGTTGTGACAGAAATAATAACAAACTTATAGGGGAATAAAACAGGACATTTACAAGAAAAGATTTTTATCAGAAATAAGAAAGTTTGGGGGCCTCACTGAAAAAAGCCTGATTTAGGATTATGTAAAAGAAATTTCAGCCTAGAATATTAAAAAAGATACAAAGTGAGTGGACACTTGCCAATATAAAATTGTTTTTCTGGTAAAAGGATGAAGAAAAATGTTAGCAAATATCTAAAACAAAGAAAAAATAGAAGGAGATACAACAGAGGGTTGGTGTCCTACAAGGTTTTTAAAGGGAACACTATTTGAAGAATTAACACACAAGAAGAAACTTGTGCAGAAATGCATATTCAGCAGATTTTCTTTTCTATTTTATTCACTGTTTGGTCAGTTGAAGGCCTGGAGGCGATAAATTCCTCTTGCACAGAATTCAACAGTGATAAATAGTTTGGAAATCACTGAACTCCTAGTTGTGCTTGAGGCATTGGCATTTCAATGTTTCGAGTTTCCAGCACAGTCTATTTGCTCTGTGCTGGAAAGCAGGTGAGGACATCATGAGGACATTTTCTGTGAAAGTAGGTGAAAGCTGTTTCCCTGAGAATTATGCAGCCATCAGTACTTTTACTAATCCTTATTGCATTTTCCTCATTATCATATTTTTCAATTTATAACATCGTCTAGAAGAATATGATGTAAGACAACCTGCTAATAACTTTGCTACACATCTGTCTTCATAAAATACCTATAAAAATGTGAAAGCTTTTTTTTTTTTTTTTTTTTTTTTTTTTTTTGTGGGATTGATTACAGAGGGTTTTATGAATAAATTTCTTTTTGAAACTAGGATGTGCTCTAAATTGAGCACATTTTTCCAGAATCAGATAGGATACTTAGAAGTTATGTACCATAGGAAACAAGTGGTATGGGTAATGCAATAAACCATAAAAATAAAGCATAAACAAATCGACTATTTACCATGTAACTGGTAATACATCATAACATTGCAGTTTATAGAGTTTTTATATTAGCTGCTGTGCCACAGCAACAGTTACAGCGAGGGATAAAAATGGCACACAGTGGACTGTTGGATACTCTGTTTTGTTGTAGTCAGATTTTAAAAGTATCTAATTTGGTAGGACTCTGTCTCCTTCAAAAGCATGATTGTTGCAGTAGTGGTGAACCAGTAGGTGGTAGCAGGGCAGGAAGCCTTGTGAATTAAGAATATGGAAATAAGTGCGTAAGGGGAAAGTGGGAGCTGTTCCTAAGTCTACCTGGCATCTGAAGAAAGAAATAACAATTTAGCGAGGTGCTCATCCAGTAGAAGACATACCGTGAAAATGGCCCATTATACAATCTGGTCGTGCTTGCTTTTTTTTTTTGGAGGGGTGGTGGGGAGGTGGCTTTTGGGTTTTTTTAAGCTGAAAACAGTCTATTATTTTCAAAAGCCAAGTACTCAGAAAGTATGACATGAAAATGAATGCAATTTTAATTCTTCATGTTTATGCATATGAATTATGATCAACTCTTTAATGTGATTGGAAGAGGTAGTCAGCTGTTTTTCAGCTCTCTTAACCAGGCTGAATATTCAGGTATTATGAAAAGAGGTGATCAGAAAGTCAGTATTAAATGTAATATTCACTTAGAAATACTGAGGAATTATGAGAACATCTTCCCTTTGTGCAATGAAACAAAAATTAAAAGCAAAGAAATATATAATTTAAGGACTGCAACACTTAAAGCAGTTAGAGTGTTTCAAATAATTCAACAAGAGTCACATCAAGATAAGCAAAAGAGGCACTGATCAAATAAAAAAAAAAAGGGGGCTGTGGGGCAGTTATTATCACAGATTTAAAGGCTACGATATTATGTTCAGGAAGGCTGTTGGTGAGACAGTCTTATTGCTGGCATTCCTTACCTTTTAACTGCTTGATTTGGAATTCTTAACAGCAGTCTTTTAACATCTTTTTTAATGAACTCTACCCATGCTTCTGGGTAGAGTTCTATATGGTACAAAATTATTTCATTCTCAGAGCCACCGGCAGAGAACAGCATATTAAAAATGTAATTCACGTACTGAAGACTTCTCTTGTTGTTTTTTGGGGGGAAATTTTTGCCACATCTGTTCTCCAAATGAGCTTCTCAGCTCTTAAGCTTAAGGAAGTCTAACCTAGTAGCAAACACTCGGCACTTTCTGCATCCCCAGCTGAACACCATCTTTGCACCCTTGAGAGGCAGTGCCTGGGCCATATTGCCCAAAAGCATAGAAGCAATTAAAAAAAACAAAACTGTTTTAGAGGCCATTTGGAAATCTCTCATGTCTCAAAGGAATCATGTCATATTAAAAATCAATCATGTCAGGACATTACCTGGTCCCATCCCAGCTCACTGTCTGGTCCATAGCCTGGGCATTCCTGTTTCTATGAGCCCTGAGTGCTTCGAAGGGAGCACTCTGGAGCTGCTTTAAAACTGGAAGAGCACAAAGATATTTTTATTCTGACTCTCTGCAGTGGTTGTGCCCCCAGCTGGCCATCACAACATGAACTGAGCTCAGTGTTACTCTATGTAGTTGCTTACAACTCTGTGGAAGCATACAAAACCTACATGACTGATCAAAATTACAGCTTGACAAATGGAAATAGGGAAAAAGCTTTGAAAAAAACCAAAAACTGATTCAGGAGCATATCTCATTACTAGCAGGGGTGTGGGTAAAAAGAGTAGGTGGTAGAAACACAGCACAGCAATGCAACAAAACAATTGAAAATTAGCTTCCACTTTCACCACATATGGAGATCTCACTAAGAACCAAAGGAGAGTAGTGCAAGGTTTGGGAAGGCACTGGCAAACCACAGATCTTTCCTCCCTGATGTTGAGGGCTTCTCAGGGAACTTCCAAAAGGAAATGACATTGTTGATGGTTTCAACTAACCCTTGATCTGCCTGGAAGGTGAGATTTACATTATTGCCTTAGTTCCCTTGTGCCATGACTTGTTTACCACCATATTCCTTTCTATTTCTCTCCTTTAATATAATATTTTAAAAATAAGCGACTAAATTAATAGAATTCAACTTAGCTACTCCAGAGCTCATCTTTTGCTGCCTTATGACCATAAACACTTCACTGGTCATAGTAATGTTAAAACAGCAATGTTCAAAAATGGTATGCGTTTACTGTATGCTAACATTGACTAGAAGGCCGTGTGCTGTGGAAGTCACCCTTAAGTGGGGCTACAGCTGTCAGAGACCTGAGGGAAAAGCTTCATTTTTCAATCTTGGACTTGTATTTTGGTTTTACTTTCTGCAAAGAATCTGCTTCAGACCTTAAAGAGTTATAAAACTTCTAGCACATGCCATGTCATAAACAATTAATATTGAAATCTTTAATATAATTTAAGAAGAATGTCAAAATTTTGTCTTGGTAAAAGGAAATGAGAAAGGAATATCTATAAGTTGAAATTATCCCTGTGAAACTTCAGTTTGAAATACCAAGGACCAAACTATTTAAAGGAGTTTAGAGCAGTGACTGTGACATTGTACTGAACAGGCTTCCACCTCTTTGCAAAAAAAAAAAAACAAAACATATTGCTGAATTCTTTCATGTTTGGGTAGGGCATACTAGCGTTTCTGTCTGTATGGAGACTTTTGCTCCAACAAATAGAAAAAATAACAAAAACAAAGTAAAATCCCTTCCCTGCAGAGGTGGGTGCAGAAGACAAAACTTGTAGAATCCTGTAAGGATGTTGCCATGTTGACCTTTTTAGAAGATGCTTTAGTTTTGTTGTTCTCTTCATATGCCCCAAAGGAAGTGCTCCCAGAGCAAGGAAACAGTAAAATCAAAGAACTTTACATCTGACAGCTGAGGGCATTGGGAGCTGGGGTGGGCAGGTGAGAGGCACAAGTCCCTGCTTCTGATAATAATATGGCACAGTAGACCTGTAAGCTAAAATATAAAATACAATCCCAGATCTTCCATTTACAGTTAGGTTGGTCCAAGAGGATTTAACATCAGGATCGTGAGTTTGCTTCTTCATTTTTTTATAAGGAATAAACTTAATAAAGTCTGTGTTTTGCTAAAGCTACTGAGGGACATGTGGGAGGGACCGCCTGTTCTCTGAAAATATGAACATGCCTTCAGGTTAATATTTTCCTGTATAAATAGTTTGCCTCACCTGAGAAGAATGATTTAGAAAACACCTGCTGTGAGAGGTAATTAGAGCATGAATATGTCCAAAACTATGAGTCTGCTGAGACCTCATGAAGAGCAGGAGGTGCTCAGTTCCTTTTTGTGCCTGCAGAGGTTTAGGGTTCAAAAACATTCTCTGTGACTCAGATACTGCAGGTGATTATATTCACTAGGACTGTAAATCATTTACCAAAAAAAGTGGGTGGCAATGTGATTAGCACACACTGAGTGGGGAGAGAGACATAAATTACTTAGAATCTCTTTTTTGTCTGAGTCATGTATGCTTAAAGCTACAACTGCAGCAAGGTTGAATGTGATCAAACAGAAGTTCCATTGTAAGGGTTTTGTGAAAAGTGTTTAAATTATTTCTGAGAGAGAGTACTCTATTTGGCTACTTGAAGATGTAAAAATAAGTTATTTAATAAGGAGTTTAATTTACAAGTTTTTACCTAATCTACAGAGTCTCAGTTGAGCAAAGGAAAAAGGAAATCTGTGAATATCACATTAATTACATTAGCATTTCATTAAGACAGGCCTGAAGCCGTATAGGCGGTAAACCTGGGCTTTTAGTCAGTAGCAAATACATTGGTTCTTTAGTTGGAAAGGAATCTGTTTCTTCAGGAAAACTGCAAAGAGTTCAATTGTCTAGGAGTCTCCTACAAGGCAATTGTTCCTAAATGTTGAAATAATATTAAATTTGAGGGAGTTCTCCAGTTTTCAACAGAGTCCATGAAAATGGTACTATTTGAAGTGGGTTTTGGATCAGGTAAGGATCAGCCATGGTATTTTAAATCAAATTTATTTTAGCAGTAACCTATGTGTTTATAAATGTTCTAAAAAACATTTGTGTTTATAAAAGTTCTAAAAAACCTATATTCGTCTTCCAGCTGCATAATTTCTGCAAGACATAAAATAAGAGATAACTGCATTATTGGAGAGTTAGTAGCTAAACTAAATCTTTTCTTAGATAAATGATTGTTCAACATAATCAGTGTCAAATAAAGCTGACCTGAAGAAACAAAACTAGTAGGATTTTCCTAGTACAGAGCTGCATTCAGTGCTTCTTAATAAGGAACCAGATGAATGTTTGAATTTTCTAAATGAGCTCTTTAATTTTAATCAGCCATGGGGGAAAATGTTGCAAAAATTAGAGCAAGAATTGGATACCTACCCAGGCTTCAGGCACTTCACCTTGCTTGTTTAGGAGCAGCTCTCTCTTTCACACCCTTACTTCCAGAACAGCTAATTAAGTCAAGTTCAAGCTCAGATGTGTCTTCATCTTTTAACTATTGTGATGCATTCTAGCAGGCAGAAGCACAGTGAGCCCTTGTAGTTATCCCTGGGGCAATTGACAAAGTAACACTTAACCTCTCAAGCTGTGCAAAACACATCTGGGATTTTTTTGGTAAAGATACAGTCTAGGGACTATGGTTTTCATTCCTCATATAAGAGGGAAACCCTTCTATTCCTGTCACTTTTTCTGTCTCAGTCATAACGGATATTTTCAGAAAGGCACACAGTTAGGAAGAATCATTCCCACAGATGGCCAGATTCTCAGCTGCTCTAATTCAGTGCAGCTCCAGTGAGGTTACTCTGGCTGCACTGCAGATAGACCCGGTGAAGGGACAGCTTCACTCTTTTGCCCTTCAGCGATCTCAGGCAGGTTCAACATCTGGTAGAATACTCTACTGTCTGAAATAAAGCCAGGCCTCCACAACTGTGAGGCTAATGTTTTGATCTTCTTGGCACTAAAATTACTTCCATGTGATATTTCACATATGACAGACTGAAAATGATTTACAAATTGCCTAATTTCTTGACCATTTGCAATCACAGATATAGGAACTATTTAATTTCAGTTCTATTCCTTCTACTCTTATCTCTGTCTAACACCTGCTAAGAAAATCTACAGTATCACTTTTTATTCCTTTGCTTTCAGGGTCTTTCACTGCTTTATCTTGTCTGTTTGGTGCAAATATTTTCCTATTGGGGTCTCAGGACTTGAAATTAAATCTGATTGTGAGACAGAGTTTCTAAAAGAATTTATCTCGCATTTTACCTCTGGTTTGAAAAGAAGCACAAAAAGAAAACAAAACACTTCCTATACTTTTTTGGGTTGGTTTTTTTTTTTCTTCTTTTTTTCTACTCAGCAGGTGAATTTTTCAGCAAAGAAATTTCTCAGCAAATTAGATATGGGTTGGCTCAGGAGATGCAAGTATTTTGCACCTTGTCCTTAGGAACCCTTACTACAATGACTAACTCCAGCTGGTATGGCAAAAGCACTCTCAGAACTACATTAGCAGGCAGCTGAAAGCATCTCAGTACTCCCAGCATAGAATCATAGACTATCCTGAGTTGGAAGGGACCCGCAAGGGTAATCAAAGTCCAGCTCCTGGCCCTGCACAGGACACCCCAAGAGTCACACCATGTGTCTCAGAGCATTGTCCAAGCACTTCTTGAACTCTGTCAGGCTGGTGCTGTGACCACTGCCCTGGGGAGCCTGTTCCAGTGCCCAGCCACCCTCTGGGTGAAGAACCTTTTCTAACATCCAACCTAAACTTGCCCTGACACAACTCCAGGTCATTCTCTCAGGTCCTGTCACTGGTCACTGTTATGAATGGATGTGGGGGTTTAGATAAGTCCTTGCCTTTTGCCCAGGCCTCTGGCAGCAGGCAGTAACTTTATTGAGACAGCCAGCACCTCAATAGCCACTCATTCCCAAGTTATTTCATAATGGCTGATTCAGTCTATTATAGAAGGAATTATTTAATAGACACAGAATTAACAGACATAAGATTTAACACAGACTATATACTACAGAGGAATAAGGACAAAAATATTAAAAAAAAGGACTACTAATAAATTAACATACAGTGCACAATAAGGTACCCTTTTCAGATACAGTTCACAAAGAAATATTATAAGCTGAGGTTTCAATATATTTTACCATCCAATTGCTGGTATAGCACCCATCAAAATCCTTTACCCCAGTTACCAGGAAAGTAACCAGCAGTTTGTGAAGTTCCTCATGCCTTCAGGGTGTGTGTGTGTGTAGAGGCCTTTGTGATAACTGTGTGTGCTTTTATACTTCATAAAACAGTGCCTCTTAGTCAAGAACATTTCTTTTATCTCTTGCCACTTCTACTCTCCAGACTAAGGTGTTGATTCTTAGCTGAGGCCTGAGTGCTTTTGGTGCCAGGGATGACCCTAGCTGGGCCTTTTAGCCCCTGGGTTGTCTCTTCATGCATCAAGTGTCTGTGGTAGAGAAGAGAGGGTGGGTAGACATCCTGCCACAGTCACCAGAGAGAAGAGATCAGTGCCTGCTCCTCCTCTTTCCCTCAGGAGGAAGCTGTCACTGCAGTGAGGTCTGTCCTCACTCTCCTCCAGGCTTAACAAGTGATCTCAGCTGTTCTAGTACAGCTTCCCCTCAAGGTCCTCCACCACCCTTGTTGCTCTCCTTTGGACATTGTCTAAGAGTTTAAATACTTACATTGTATCACCCAAAACTGCCCTCAAGTTTATTTTTTTATTATTTTTTTTTTAAACATGTGAAAAAAGAAAGATTTTACCTTACATTTTCAGCTCAAAAATTGTCTTTCGGGCATTGTTAAAAAACAGATGCAAGGTGATATGTGGTCTGAGGTACTTCACCCATCCCAAAGCCAGGGGATCAGTCTTTTGTCTGATGGACTTTGCAGATGGAAAAAAAAACCCCTCTGATAATGTTTGAAAGTGTTCTATAGTGATAGACTTCCATTTAGCTTTAAATAATAAAATATTTTTCTGGATTATGGGCTAGAGGTATGCTTGGGATATGTGAACCCTTGGGCCATACTATGATACTCACAGCAGTATACTGCCAAATTCTTTGAATTGTCCTAAGAAGGGCAATATGTGAATTCATACGAATATATGAATGCCTACTCTCTGGTGATACAAGTTTGTATTTATTCTGCTAAGGCAAAGTGTGGATCCAAAAGTAAATCCCGTGCTTCTTCCTTCTCCTCCTCTCTGATTTTACCTAGTCTTCTATAAATATATACCTACTTTTAAAGCACAGTTTTAAAGAATTATTCAAAGAATCCAATTCAAATTAATTTACTGGGCCAACACACCATTTTTTTTCAGTGAATTAAATTGCTGAAGATTTTACCTGTGGTAGTGCATGTTATCTCAGGCTAGTTCTGTGGATTTCCTCATATCCTTTGTTTACATCTGTCTGTTTTAGTAATGACCAACACATGCTTTTCCTCCAAGGTCTTTACTGTTCTCCTGGCTGAAGAGTCACACACAAGTGCCCCAAGTTCTCTTCCCTTTGTAGCCCTGACTTCTCACTTTTCTGCAACTATTGCAGCATTGGGATTCCCATTAATATGAGGATACTCTGCATGACCTGTCAGTTGACCAAAATTTTTATAGTCATATTATATAAGAATCACTGATTGCAAGATAGTGTTCTTTATTACAGACAGCACAGCACAGGTGGGAAACATGAAGAAACATGTATCCTTAGATTCCCTATCTTGGTTCTTAAATGTATAAGATGTATAAGACATAAGTAGTGTATAAATGGCATTGGTATTAAAGAGAATGGAAGTAAGGCAGGTCGAGAAGCGCAGGTATTGGGAAAAGCTCCTGCCTGTGGTGATTACAAACTTTGTGCTAGAAAGTATCCTCCTGGATAATTTATAGCCCATGACAGTGAAAAATATTGAGTCAAAACAGCAAGTGTGTGCTCCAAAAATTATTGAACTCAGTGGGCATTTTTCCATTGGCTTCAGCAGGCTTTGTCAATGATGTAAAAGTGGTTAAAGGGATTTAGCTCAAATGTTCCAATAGTTAGTCTCTGGACTCGAAAGCAGAGGGAACATTTTAGCCTAGAAAAAGGATTAAAAAAAAGCAGCTGAAAAAAGTATGAAAAAATTATATGCAGTAGAAATTTTCTTGATTGCACGGATATACCAAGAGGAGGAAGAAGTGCTAGCTCTCTCAAAAAGACTCACTACAAACTAATATGACTGTGTCATTGTTACCCAAGGACAAACAACAAAAATCACTCGTGCCTTGATTATACAAAGATCTGTATGGTGGGTAAGGAAGGGTTAAGGACAGATAGCTTCAAAGATGTAGAACCTGATATTATTTCTTCTATTTGGTTGCTAAGATTTTAGCATATACCTCTACCTTTGGTAGATGGAGACTACATCTTCTGCTATTGTACTTATAGACTTTAAATCAGTTTCCTGATTGAATTTAACACAATTTAGATTAGACTCTAAGTTAACTTTCCTTATGATTGTTCTTATGTGAAGAAGGTAGATATTTTACTTTTGGACTACCTATGACCATAAACATTCCTTATTAATGTGTATACTTTAGGAGAGTTTTTAATTTACTCTACGAAACCAATCAACAATGAAATAGAAATTACTACAGTAAACCTTTTTCAGATAATATAAAAACTGATTGATATGCCTTTCAAAAATATAAGAAGAGTTTAATTAAGATCACAAAAATATTTTCAAACAAGCTACCTGATACTCATGGTTAAAGCATGGCCTTGAATGATGGTTTTACTGTGCACACAAAAGCTATTGATTCAGCAAAATGTGGTTTAATTTGAAAGCACTTGTAAAATCATTCTCTGAATTCAAACAGGAGAAAAAAATATATTTTCCTCTCTTTTCTTGATTTACATATTGCTCTTTCTTTTACTTTCTTTTTTAAAATCTTGCATTCTCTTCCTCTCTCCACCCACCTCCCCTCATTCTGCCTTCCTCTCTCACTGCAGCTTAATTTCCTCTCATCTGTTTTCTATTTCCTTCTTCCCTTCCCTTCCCTTCCCTTCCCTTCCCTTCCCTTCCCTTCCCTTCCCTTCCCTTCCCTTCCCTTCCCTTCCCTTCCCTTCCCTTCCCTTCCCTTCCCTTCCCTTCCCTTCCCTTCCCTTCCCTTCCCTTCCCTTCCCTTCCCTTCCCTTCCCTTCCCTTCCCTTCCCTTCCCTTCCCTTCCCTTCCCTTCCCTTCCCTTCCCTTCCCTTCCCTTCCCTTCCCTTCCCTTCCCTTCCCTTCCCTTCCCTTCCCTTCCCTTCCCTTCCCTTCCCTTCCCTTCCCTTCCCTTCCCTTCCCTTCCCTTCCCTTCCCTTCCCTTCCCTTCCCTTCCCTTCCCGCGCCTTCCCGCGCCTTCCCTTCCCTTCCCTTCCCACACCTTCCCTTCCCACACCTTCCCTTCCCTTCCCTTCCCTTCCCTTCCCACACCTTCCCTTCCCTTCCCTTCCCTTCCCTTCCCTTCCCTTCCCTTCCCTTCCCTTCCCTTCCCTTCCCTTCCCTTCCCTTCCCTTCCCTTCCCTTCCCTTCCCTTCCCTTCCCTTCCCTTCCCTTCCCTTCCCTTCCCTTCCCTTCCCTTCCCTTCCCTTCCCTTCCCTTCCCTTCCCTTCCCTTCCCTTCCCTTCCCTTCCCTTCCCTTCCCTTCCCTTCCCTTCCCTTCCCTTCCCTTCCCTTCCCTTCCCTTCCCTTCCCTTCCCTTCCCTTCCCTTCCCTTCCCTTCCCTTCCCTTCCCTTCCCTTCCCTTCCCTTCCCTTCCCTTCCCTTCCCTTCCCTTCCCTTCCCTTCCCTTCCCTTCCCTTCCCTTCCCTTCCCTTCCCTTCCCTTCCCACACCTTCCCTTCCCACACCTTCCCTTCCCACACCTTCCCTTCCCACACCTTCCCTTCCCTTCCCTTCCCTTCCCTTCCCTTCCCTTCCCTTCCCTTCCCTTCCCTTCCCTTCCCTTCCCTTCCCTTCCCTTCCCTTCCCTTCCCTTCCCTTCCCTTCCCTTCCCTTCCCTTCCCTTCCCTTCCCTTCCCTTCCCTTCCCTTCCCTTCCCTTCCCTTCCCTTCCCTTCCCTTCCCTTCCCTTCCCTTCCCTTCCCTTCCCTTCCCTTCCCTTCCCTTCCCTTCCCTTCCCTTCCCTTCCCTTCCCTTCCCTTCCCTTCCCTTCCCTTCCCTTCCCTTCCCTTCCCTTCCCTTCCCTTCCCTTCCCTTCCCTTCCCTTCCCTTCCCTTCCCTTCCCGCGCCTTCCCGCGCCTTCCCGCGCCTTCCCTTCCCTTCCCACACCTTCCCTTCCCACACCTTCCCTTCCCTTCCCTTCCCTTCCCTTCCCACACCTTCCCTTCCCACACCTTCCCTTCCCACACCTTCCCTTCCCACACCTTCCCACACCTTCCCACACCTTCCCACACCTTCCCCACACCTTCCCCACACCTTCCCCACACCTTCCCCACACCTTCCCCACTACATTTTAGCAAATCTTTAACATATTCATGCAGGAAAAGATGCATACAGTATCATAAAATTTTTTAATCTCTCCTTGGATTGCTCAACATGATACCAATACCTCACATCTTCAATAGCAGGGGAAAAAACCCACCTAGTATGTACATTTAATGGGGGAGTGAGGGGGAAGAAAAATCAGAACAGTAATCGAGAACAGCAAACAAAACCCCTCCTTTGAGGGAGCAGTGGAAAATGACAACATGCTTTCATTTTCCTACCTTTGGGGGAAGACTTTCAAAACAGTTCTGGGCATGATATCCAAGAACTACATTTGAAATAAAAGTATATAAACCACTACATTCAAAGAACATTAAACATCTGTCTTAAACTCACCAAGGTAGGGAAATTCAGAATTAAGACTGTAACTCCATACTTAACTCACACCTTTGTAGTCAGTCCATATGGAATGACAGATCACCCACTGCTAAGAGACCACTGTGACTCCAGCTTTTATGTTGAATGTCTTTGAATGCAAGTGCTGAACTACATCTGACATGTTAACCTATTTGTTAGTTTTCTTTTTTTTTTTTTTTTTACATTGATGGGGATAAAAGCAAATAAAAACATATGAAAGCTTATGTTTTGGAATAGCTTTCATTTTAATTTTTGTAGTTTCTGTTTTTTTTTCCAATGATAAAATTTGAAAAAAAACTAATTATGGGAAAAACCCATGCTTTTTTACTATGATCTTATGCCAAGTTTCAATCCAGGGAAAAATTTTACAGACATGTGAGCCCCTAAAAGGAGAGGTTTATAATGGAAGCATTGACAAACTCTTAAGCAGAGCAAGGCAAGTAGGTGTCTCTATAATATTGCTCAATAAGAACCTTGTAATTACAGCTCTCAGTAGAAGGTGGGAGTATAGGGGGAATGAAGGATTTTCTTCCATGTGATATTTCTGGCATAATTTGTGCTGAGGTTTCTTGAGCCATAACCACAACTCACTTCTCCACTAACAAAATATTAATGATACAACAGTTTTTCATTAGATTGTAGAAAAAAAAATCTTGTTTTCTTACCAAAACTATATTTTATTGATTACCTTTAAATTGTAGCTAAGAGTATGGTTTTGAAATTTCTCTAATTTGTGAAAATTATCCTTCTCTTGTGAGAGGAAAATGTGACATTTAAGCAAAATCACACTTCATTCCAAGGAAATAGATTTTGTGTGCTTTTATTTTGTGAGTTCAAAATCTCCACTGTCAAGTCCTTTGAAATCATTCCTCTTTATCAAAATTTAAACGGGCATAAAAAATTTTCAGTGATTCATTCAGTCAGGTTACTCAGCTGCAGCTTCATCTTTAAAACTTTATGGCTATGATCTTCCATCTGTAGTTCTTTCCATGTTGCATTAAAGATCACCTTTGTCTGCTTGGATGTGTCACTTTTTCTCCAACATCAACACATTGCTCCTGTAACATCCTCCAAAGAAGAATAACCACAGAAAAGGCCTTGCAAATAACTTTTCAAGATTGGACCACATGGAAGAATACTGTAACTGTGATCTCATGTAGGATATCTGTCTCTAGGACAGGCAGGATGAAGGAGAAAGAAAAGGAGAGAGGTTATATAGTAATTTCATATACAGAGAGACATGGAAATATTAGCAACAGTATGGAAATGGACAGAAACATAAATCAAGGCATTCTGGTGAGATTAAAGACTGAGTGTAAAAGCTGTAGGCTTTTGGCAAATATTCTTGAATATGAATGTCCTTATTTTTTTCATTACACACTAATGGTCACCGTTCTTGGCCCCTGCTTGGGTCATGTTCCCATTAACCTGGTTTTGAGGTGGTTTTTTTCCATATAGTCTTTGATTTACAGCACATTAAATAAACTGAGATTAGCTTCCCTGAAACCAAGAGAGTTTTATGCCAGCATAAATCTGATGTAGCTGAAAAGGCAGCTTAACTTTGAGGACACTAGGATTTGGCTTTAAATTACAGTGTTAAAAACCTCAAAAAATGGAGTCTCTTTTATCAAATCCTGAAGGAGAGACAGATAACACCAACTTAGATCTTGTTCTTCAGGTTCTGCATATACTGTTCTGGTTCACTGTACATGTCCATTGCCAAGCCCCATTGTTCTCCTTTTTCCTTGCTGCTGAAAGACCAATTTCTCCTCCCATTCCTCTGTGGTGGATGAAAGGATGGCAGTGGTGTGAAGTGAAGGCTAAATGCTTTCAATCCAATCAGACAAAACTCCCTTAGCACAGATGCTGATGAAGACAGCATCTTCCCCTCCAGCCTCAGCCCATGAAAGGCGCAGCAGAAGCTGTGCAGGGTTGGCCTCTGGGCTGCATTACTGTTGCTGTCAAACCTGATGAGGTTTTGCTCACAAAAGTGCATGCCCAGAGCTCCAGAACTGAGGCTGTCCCTTGATGATTTAACATCCTCTTCACCTCCCAGCCTCTTTGTGGAGAGTATTGTTGCCTCCATCTCACCAAATAGCTTCATCACTCTCATGCCAGATGGGACTGATGATACAGACCCAGCTCCTGACTGCTTTTGACTGCAATGACCTTGAGGCCAGAGATTTTCCCAGGGCTGCCTCATATTGTTGTTCCAGGATTATATGTCCTCCAAAATTGTTGCTGAACTACAACATGTATTTTACTGTCCATATGTTCATTTTTTTTGGACAATAATTTAAGAACATATAAAAACTTATATATGAGTCACACACATGCAGGTGTACGTGGCAACTTCCCAGCTGTGTTATGCTAAAAACAACCCAAACCAACCATGCTGTCTTCCCTTGGCTCATCCATGTTTGTCAGTTATTATTCCACATAGCTATATTTATTTCCATTTCTAACAGTATATGCAGTTTCATCTTTAAAATGAAAGGAGTCTCAGTACACTCTGTCATGTAGTCACAAATTGGGTAAGCAACCACGTAGCTTTGCTGCAGAATCTACTACATATTTTAATTTGGATTCAGTTAAAGTTTCCAGTGAACTGTAATAGCCTGTCATAGCATCAAAAGCATTAACAAAATTAGGAAAATGGTTCTACTTCAATAAGATACCTGAGAATCCATCCATATGCTCACAGTCGTACTTTAAATTGGGGCCTGATGCTCATTTCGCTCTAGGATGGCTAATGTCATTCTAGAACAGAGATGTTAGGGAGTCCCAAGACAAATCAGGTTGGGTCCTGTAAGTTTAAAATATCAGACAACAGAAAAAGAAAATTGTTTCAACTCAACCAGAATGTACACCCTGTACATGGTTGACCTTCATGACACAACGGAAGTGTCTATGTATTTATCACAGTGGAACAGCAAACACAGTGTATATGTAATTTTGTCTTGGAAAGTTATATTGGTGGTGCAGGAATAATTTTTTACATGTGGAGGATTTAAGCTGGGAAACCCAATATAATTTAGACTCTAATTTCTGAAGCTTTAATTTTTGCTGAGTGTTTAAAGAAGGAAGAGAGGGAAAACAAAGAAAATTCAAAGTCTCACTGGTAAGTATATATCATGACACCCTAATCCACTGGACACAGTGGTGGCTATCGTGCCTCATGGCCAAACTCAGACTCTGGCTTTGCCTGGAAATGTAGGGCTGCTGAAGGCTGCAGTTGGCACTTGGTCTTTCAGCACATGTGTGCAATGTTAATGTTGCATGGTGCCTCTGCTGAGCCAGAGCCCCTACTGGTCCCTCTCTTCCTCACCCATTCTTGAGAGGCTTAAGGCAACATGTCTGTAGGGGACATGTGCTCTTACTGGTTGGCGGCAATGTGGACAGAGCTGCAAGTGAAAGCCCCAAAAAAACGTAAGAGCCCTGGTAGCTGTTTTGCTGGCCTTGAGGGGAAAAAATGAAGGACAAATCTGCCTTCAGAAGTGCTGCTCGCACTTCCGAAGTAATAGTTGTATTTATACAAAGCACAGATACATATAAATGTTTCAGACAAATATTTACCAAGAGACCCTTTTTACTGTGCATAGGGACAAGAGCCTTTGATGGGCTATCTCTTTCTTGTGTGCAAGGTCATTTTGGATCTTGTGTTCAGATTGTGACAAATTCCCCATTTACTAAACTTACTCAGACCCCTTGGCCATACTCTCTGGGACAGCACCCCATCCTCCTGGAAAACTGTCTGGTTGACTGTGGTTCTTCTGCCATATTTCGATTATTAACCTAATAGCCTTGGAAACCATTGCAAAATTCCCAGCCCAGTGTACAAATCACTTCCATTTCCTTTCTGGGTTCCTGGTGCTTAGGGACATGGTTTAGTGCTGGACTTGGTAGGGCTGGGTTAGCAGTTTGACTTGATGATCTTAAGGGTCTTTTCTAACATAAATAATTCTGTGATTCAATGATTTTTTAGGGGAAAAAAATAGGCAGCCAGAAGCACCTGAAAAAGCTAGAGTATTATATCTCTTTGTGCTTGACTATTATATGCAGTTCTGGTTTTCCACATTAAAAAAGTAAAACAAGTAGAGGGATAAGTAACAAGGATATGAACAAATGCGTGGACAAAAATAAATGGAGAAACTTCTGCAGGAAGCAAGGAAGGAGGTTTACAGCCTAAAAAAGAGACACACCTCATGCATTATTAGTGCACATACTGAAAGCCTAAGAAGGCATAAGCAGGTCAGAGGATATGATTAAGAAAAGTTTATTTATACTATCTCCATAAAAAACCTGGGGAAATATCAAATAAAAGGATCACTTGCCAGAGTAAAACCCTACAAATGGCAATAGTTATTCAACCATATGAAATCTTTGTGGAAATCATTGTAGATGTTATGTAGCCCAGCACTTTTGTGATTGGAGAAACCCTTGGAAATACAATCCAACAAAGGCTGTTAAAACAAATTTTCTATTCCTGAAATCACAGGCCACTTAGGGAGAAAAATCATGGTGAAATGTTTATCACAGACACTTGGGTGAAAGAAGGAAAAACCAGGGCTAACTTTCTTAAAGATTTATGAGTGATTTCTAATCTCTCTGTATATTTCTATGATTCATAAAAAGACCCTTCTGACTGGCCTTAACTCATGAGTAATGTTAACAAAATTTAAAATTTCATCAGGAGAAGATAAAACAATAGTGAACTAAAACATCTTATAGAAACAACAGAAAAAATAAAATGAATAATCCATACAACTCTGAGAATTAATCTTTGCATGTCCATCAGGAGAAGAAAAGAAGATAACTGGGAATCTCTGCTGATATATTATTTCTATACAAAAGTTATAAAACATACTAAATTTAATTGATTATTAAAATAAATAAACTGGAAAAGCCCATGGATACCCAATGCCAAAATCCACAGTAATTCCAGCTCCCTAGCTGCAAGGTTTTGAATATCTCAGCAAAACACTTGATTTCCTAAAAAAAACAGTAGAGAAGTCAAATCAATGAACAACCAATGATGCAGAAAGGATGAAGTGTAAGAAATTTTATATCTGCAACCAGAGGAGGGATAGAGAAGAAAAACTGCCTTATATGACATCCCTCTTTCTGCAGGAGGAGAAAAAAGCCCCATGAGTAACGACAGCACTCTGTTGCCTCTCATATTAATTATTAGAGAGGGAAACATCACAAGGAAATGTGAAGAGCTAGAAGCAGCAGAGGCATTCTTCAAAAAGCTGGAAATTGAATTGCATTGCAAGTTGGATTTCAACAAAATGAACTCACAGAACCTGAAAAAATACCTTAAGATTGCTACCCAGTAATGCAAAAATTGGAAAATAGATTTAAATTCTACCTCTGGAGGAAGAGAGAGGAAATAAGACAAGAAAAATCAGCATAATATGCAATAGAAAAAGAAAAGGATGCCAGGTGAAAGAGAGCTTCTACAGTCAGTGTAATTCATGATATTATCATTATAGTGATATACTGAAACCTTGAAATACGTGTTCCTTGCAGGTGACTATAAAAGATTTCTAGTCAGCTATCTAAGATGTAGGTATTTTTGATTTGTTTCTAGAGCTAGGGAAGATAAATGCCAAGGTTTTCAGCACCTTTAAAAATTTATGACCACTGGACTTCAGTCAGATTCAGCAGCCCTGGGATTTCTTTACTTCTTACTCTTTATTTTTGCTGAGGAAAAAGAAATTCCAGGAAGATTATCTGAATAGCATTGTACTAGGTGTTAGTATTCTTCTGTAAGGGTCATATGTTATTTTATGATATAGAATAGATGAGACCATATCTTTAGTCTTAATCAGAGGATGGATTGAATCATATTCTTCTACAACCAAAGTCTGTACTCTCACTGTTGGCATGTCTTTGAAATTGCTCAATTCCCTCTCTCATTTTGACTAGAACCATCTTCCTGGAGATAAAAAAAAAAAACAAACAAACAAAAAACCAAACAAAAAAACATCATCTAAACATTTTTTTGTTTAATCAAAATTACTACAAACTCACAAAAAAAACCTCCTCATTTCAGGAAAAACCAGCTTCACTGAAAAATCCTTTCAAAGACTTATGATGACATTTGTCAGACAAATAATGGAAAGATATGTAAGAGGAAGTATAAAGAGAGGAGATGGTATTGCTTAAGTTAGCAGTTTGGCCTACCAAGTTTGTGTGGAGCCCCTTGTGTTCCCAGCAATGGACAACCCAGTGTCGGTAGCACTGTGACGTCTAATGACAGCTTCATTCGCATCTCCCTCCTACAACAAAAAGGGAGCTGACCATTTAGAACCTTAAACTCACCAAAAATGGTGTGACTTGACTTTCTACATGACGTAAGAGAAATGAGATTTGGCTCCCAGGCTGGAGAAACCTGCATTGCTAATTGTGAGACTGGACAGATCCTGTGATGTCAGTGACACACTGACAGGTTGGAAGGACACTGATACAGCAAGCACTTCCTGATCCACACTTTCTCTGAAGGAATCTGGTATTTACCAGTGTGAACAGCTGCTCTGCAATTGGCATGAATTCCTTTTTAGCAATATTGTGATTAATATATGCTTTTCTGGGAGTATGCATATTTTTTCCTTCGGCTTCATGACCTCTCCCTTCCTCTCTCCAGAAAGGGTTTAATTTCTTCTACAATAAACTTCATTTTGTAGAACAAGTGTGTTTAACTAAAATTCAACTCTTTACTGAGGAGAGATGAATCACAGAATCACAAAATTTTCTGAGTTGGAAGGGACCCACCAAGTGAATGGCCTATGTTGAAGATGCAACTAATCAGGATTTATATATCCTGCTGGTTTTATGGGGAGATGCTTCCAGTCTCAGAGATTTCTTTAGCTCTCCAAATCAAATAAATATCAACAGTCCCGCATGTTGTCTTCCAAAGCTAATCCTTATTGCTTGAAGGAGAGTTAACCATAAAAAGATTCAGTGCTTACCCCTCAATTCTTGGGGATGATTTTACAGCAAAGAAGAAATGATGTGAAAAAAGTAAATTATGGGATGGAGGCCAGTTCAGGTAACAGCTGAAACAGAAGCAGGAATGTGAGCCATGGTAGTAGCTCCTCTGTCTGCTGGAAGAGATTTTAATTATATGTCTGAAACCCTGTGACTTTGCAGCATAAACAAAAATTTCAGCTAGGCATAACATTAACATGGAAATGCCATTAGATGTTGAGTAACAGAGTTTGACCCAGTGCCTTTTACCACTGTTAGAAAGATCACACTCTATTTTATTTTCATTTAAACCAGATAATATTTCATCCTTTATTTCAATAGCTATTAGAAAATTCCATTTATTTAGAGGGTGGCAGTGTTTTGGGTTTTTTTCCCAATTTTTGTTTTGCATCTGTTGTCTATGGGTTGTCTATGTGCCATCTCTTTGAAACATTGCAGCAATTTCACTTAGCTTCAAACTCATAGAAAAATCACTTTATAGCCTCTCAATTGCTGTGAAAGCAGTCAAATAAGCATGTGGTAATTAAGCACTTAAAAATAGAGCCTTGTTTGCTTATAGGTCTTCTGGCTTTTAGGTTTGAAGAAGTACTAAGTCAAAAGTATGTGAATTACAAGTTTTTAATAAGATGACTTTTCTAACAATGGGACAAAAACTGTAACAGGCAAATAAAGAATTGAAAAACTGATTTCCAAGTGGAGTGTTGCAACATACCTGTAATAAGAGACCTGAGAAAAATTATTTGAAAAACACTTGTGTAACATTTGAGAAATGAATGTAGCATCTGATTCTGTGTGCTAATTTTCTCTGACTCCATGCAGCCATGATGGAAAGACAACATGGGAAGTCATCATCAAGGTTTTCCTAAAAGGAAAGAACAGGTATATTTGCCATGTGGAAACAACAATAGCAGACTGAAATCATTCAGTTAGCTGTCAGTTCCTGTCAGCTGAAGGATTTTATACACTTGATTTTTTCTATTTTTCTGCTTAGCTAGTCCTCTTCTATGTTAACATACTTAGTGTTCTTAAACAATATGGTAATAAAATTATTAATATTGATATTAATATTAATATTGATGTTAATATTGCTATTCTTCTTCTTCTTCTTCTTCTTCTTCTTCTTCTTCTTCTTCTTCTTCTTCTTCTTCTTCTTCTTCTTGTTATTATTATTATTATTATTATTATTATTATTATTATTATTATTATGTGATATTTACCACAATAGTGAAGTTTACTTGTTAAGGATGGCTAAGCATGTGCTAAGTCCTCTGCTGCAGTCCCCTACCACTGTCAGGTCATGCTGGCTAGACCAGGCCATGTTATTCAATGCTCTTTTATGGTCACAGTGTATTTTCCATGACTTCAGGTACCTGAATCAGTTCTCACAGCTTATGCCTGAGGTTGTGGACTTCAGCTCTCACTAGCAATTGTGCCAGTGCTCAGCTATCTAGGTAGCTGAACAAAACTGAGGTCAACACCATGCCACAATAAGGCACTCTAGATCATAGAATCACAGAATATCCTGAGTTAGAAGACACCCACAAGAATCACCAAAGTCCAACTCCTGAACAAGCCCACCCTAAGAATCAGACCATGTGCCTGAGGACTTTCTCCAAATACTTCTTGAGCTCTGTCAGGCTTGGTGATGTGGTCACTTTTCTGGGGAGCCTGTTACAGTACCCAATCACCCTATTTTCCTAATATCCAACTTAAACCTCCCCTGAGGCAGCTTCAGGACATTCCCTCAGGTTTTCTCACTGGTCGTCAGAGAGGGGACACAAGTGTCTGTCCCTCTTCTTCCCACAAAGAGGAATTTGTTGACTGCAAGGTTTCCCCTCAGTCTCTTCTCCAGGCTGAACAAGGCAAGTGATCTCAGCCTCTCCTCATAAGGCTTCCCCTCAAGGCCCTTCACCATCCTCATGGCCCTCCCTTTGTACACTCTCTAAGAGCTTTATGTCTTATATTGTGGAGCCCAAAAATGCAGTACTCCAGGTGAGGCCACCCCAGAGCAGAGCAGAGCAGGACAGAGGGACCCCCTCCCTCGCCCGGCTGTCCATGCTGTGCCTGATGCCCTCTAGGACACACCTGGCTGTCCTGGCTTCCAGGGCACTGCTGGCACATACAGATGCATGGAGAAAAACAATGTGTTTTATGGGAGACTTCACAAAATATATATCTACTATTAGTAGATGGACTGTACACTTGTCTGACATGACCTTGCTGAGGCATTGCATTTGGCTCTCTCCATGCACACCTCTGTGCTTGACACCCACTACATTGGACAAACAGAATTTGTAACCAAAATCCAGGATCTGACTGGAGAACTGCAACACCAGGGGATCTACCAGCAGGTCTTGCCTGAGTTGCAAGGGAAACCCTGCCTGGGAGGAGAAATGTCTGCAAGAACTAGTGTAGGTAGAGAGACATTAACACCTTGGTGCTGTGCTATCACGTGTCTGCCATGTTATGTTGCCGCTGAAGATGAATAGATCACACGGACACAGGTCGAGGTGTGGTGAAAAGAAGAGAAAGTTTATTTTTCCTCCCAGGATTTATAGGCTTCTTACCACGGCCAGGGATTGGATGGTCAGGATAACACTTTCTCACTGCACTGGCCATGAGAGATGTCCATCACAAGACGTGTAATAGAAAGAATGTACACATATCTATGTTTACAGTTACTCTCCTGGGAAAGTCTTTAGAAAACCATGTCAGCAAGCTCAGAAGCTGTTTTCAGGGCGACAATCTTAGGTTGTGCTTCTTTGCTTCTTTTTATCTTCTTGATTTTCTTTCTCTTGTTTCTTAAAGCACAGGTGGCATGCAGGAAAGTGCTGGTAGGAAAGTGCTTAGTGTATGTGTGGCATTAGTGTGCTCTCTATTGCCTCAAACGGAGATGAAGCAAACCCTTTTATCTGCATATTCCTTTAGTCTTATCTGGCATATATCCATGAGCTGTACTAAAGCTTCCTGGTTCTTTGCTTTGCTTTGCTACATCCATACCCCATATGTCAATGTCCCCTTCTCTCACCTTGATTACTGCTCCTCACACTTTGCCTTTTTTCTTCTGTGTCCTTCCTCTACCTACAAAACCCCCAAATTATCCTCAGCCAAAATGGTGACACTGTGGGGATTAAGTATTAAATTTAAAGGAAGTGCCCTTTTCACTGTTTCAGTAGTTACAGAAGAGGGAAAAAAAATGTTCTGAGCTTTTAACTGATGCATGATTGGTAGACCAGCCAAGTTACACAACCCAAATATTTCCAGCAGAGAAAGATATTTTGGTTACTGCAAAATTCTAGCTACTTTGCAGCATCCCTTATGTTGATCAATGAGTGTCTTCCTTTTAGAAAAAAAAGCACCCAAAAATGCTTGATCCATGGATTGCATGGCAATGCAGTCCACTTGGCACTATCCACAGAGCTCATTACTCTCCTTCACCCTGCTTCAAGACCTGAAAACACCATTTTGGAAAATGAGATCACTACATAATTTCTCATTTGGACCAGTATCCAATGTTTCCACTGATAAGAGGACACACCTAAGGAGTTTCAGTCTCTAAAGCAAGGACTGTCCACTGGAGTGTCCCTGCAGTAAGTCCTTTTAGTAGCACTGCCTTGAGAACAAAATGCTATATGCACCCTAAGGGAGCAATAAAGAAGGAAGAAGGGAATGAAGAAATGAGAGATAAAAAAAAAGAGAGAAAGACAAAACCACAGTATAGTTGGCACAGATACAGCTGAGGAAGATAATGAAAGGCTAAAGAGACTCTCTAGATAGCATGGTGGATAACGTGACAGAGTGCTTTAAAACAGCTTATATAAACCTCTTCTGTTTTATTTGAGTTTAAGGTTTTAACTGGCAAATGATCATCTCTGTTTAATAATACCTTTTACTGGTCACAGTTGTGTGTTAAATCCTTCTCTTTTCTACTGTTCACAGAATTTAATTTGGCATCCTCATTGTTATTTATTAAAAATTCATTGAAAACGTCTTTGCATTCATGGGTTCCAGTCTTGAGTGATTCATTAAAATGGCTGCCTTCACTAATTCATTAAACAATTCATTAAAATGCTTGCATTCACTGAACATTCAGATGCTTTATTTTAATCTCCAAACACGCAGAATTCAAAAATCTCCCAACAGAGTACACTAAAGTCTCCACATGAAGCATGATAAAAGTTTCATAACATTGTACCCACCCCTTAATGCATACTAATCACAAATCTTATATAGAACATTTTTCACATTGTTTACAGGTGGTCTGTGTGGAATGCATCCCTTATTGTATTCCTACCATTAAGTGTAGTATCTCAGAGTAAACTCTTCCCTATTTAGGGATGCTTCCCTGTCCAACCACCCAGGAGCCAGTCTGGCAGTCACTCTTGCACCAGCTGAGCTGGGTCTGAAGCTCTTTCACAGCTACACACTCCACACCCACACAGCCAGACCAGGTTTCCTTACAGGCTTGACCCCAGGCTTCTCATAGCAGAGCATCCAGATGTCCAGATCCTTACATTAATTTAATCATAGTGCAATAACTCTATATCTAAATAACAAAATAACAGCAGATCTCTGAGGAGGAGCCCCTATCAGAAGAAGCCCTGCGCTTTTATACTCTTACAGTCTAAGCATGGAAAAGTCTGGGAGCCATCAGCTCCTGCTCTGTCTCTCAGTGTCCAGTCACCTGGCTGTGCCACAGGTATCTGAACCCTTTGTTCTGTAAATGGTTGGCAGTTCCTGCCCTCCTTCTTTGGGCTTGGGCTGAGGCTCCTGCTCTCCCCCCCTGCCCCCCCCCAGAGCTCAACCTGCAGCTTGCACACTGAGCTACCTTCACTGAATATTCCTTGACAATTGGGCTGCCAGTCCAGCATCTGCACACTTCCATTCTTAATTTCACAAAAGTAGAACCAGTATCAGCAAAGACTTGCTGTAAGAGCCTGGGTTCTGTTTACAACCTCTTCCTTTCTACCTCCTATGTCCTTACTTCCTACAGTCTGAAGTTACTGCAACACCAAAAGCTTGTTTACATTGAAAACTTGCTTATATTGAAAGAAAGTTGCTCACCAGGGGTTTTTACATGCTGCCTCTAAAGGGCCGGTAGAGCAGATGTGCTAAGACATGAAACATGCTCTGTTTGGCCTCTGAATTCCTTTGTCTTCAGATCACCCTCCTAGGACACGTAGCATGCAAAATGCCAGATATAAATTCAAGATGGAAACAGCACAATGGCAGAGCAAGAGGGCTTTAAAGGCTTGACTGGATAAGGGAGGGCTGATTTCAAAATGTCCCAGAGCTGTGTGAATGCAAATGACTTCAAATGACAGAATGTTAGCTCTGGGACAATGTAGCATGCACCATGCATGTAACTCGAAGGTTTGGAAAAGCTGGACCATATTTCAATTATAAACACGTGCTAAGAATGGAGATGTCTTCTCCAGATGAGTGACTGTATAATTTACAGTTGCCGTCTCAATGAGATTCCCCCGTAATATCTTTTAAAAATATTAGTTTTTGCAAATGTAAGGATTGAAAACCACCTGGTCAACTCTAAATTTCTTTGCTTAGCAGTGACAGTAATGGAACACATCATCTGAAGGGCAGTGCCTCTTGTAGTAAGAAATAAGTAAGAAAGGTGTGAGGTGTGAAAACTTGACTTTCAGTGTCCATTTCTTCTTTTGTCTTCATTTGTTATCTACCAGGAGATGCTATGAAAACTTCAAAAAGTCAAGCCCTACAGTATGATGACCAAAATATTTGGACTAGAAGGTTTGATTTGAAACAATATAAAAAGGTAGATTCACAGGAGTAACAAATAGGATTAGAAAAGTCTATGTTCTGAGAAATGTCCAGAGTTTGCATGGGTCTGTGGTGTGTGAAGAAACGTCTGATTGCATTTCATTCCTTAGAAGTGAAATAAGAACAGTTCTGCATTTTGGAGGAAAGAATATTCCAAGTTATCAAATAGATATGTCACAGAAATAATGAATATCCTTTGATTCAGACCACAAGAGCACCTATCAAAGTGTAGAAAACCAAGTTTGCTTTGTTACTGGGTTTTTTTTTTGCAAAAATATGTAAAATTTAATGTTTAGTTTGAATATTTATATATTATGACTTTGCATGACATCTACAGAAATCATGAATTTAAATGGTTAATAGTCATTATTCTCATGCATCACTGAACAATATGCACAGTGATCTAGAATTATTTTTCATAAATATGAAGTCTATAACTTTAACAAACCTTTCAGGGTACTATTCCTGGTGTGTGTTTCCACAGAGAATAAAATTCTTCCCAGCTGTAGTCTTAAAAACCCATCAGCTTCTCAGTGTCATTTTCTGACTTCTCCAAGCTTCTCCAAGTGAGTATGAAGCAGCATCCTTTCTGGGAAGCCTGGTGACAAATTAATCCCACTGGGTAGAATTGAGCAATGTTTTGAATAGTCAGTTCATCAGAAATGTGATTTGGAGAATACTGAAATGATTTGTGACAAATCGAGCCATAATTTCAGAAAAACAAAAAAAAAAAAAAAAAAGGGAAGAGGGAGAGGAGAAAGAAGAGCTAGAAAAGTTGAAAAGCAAACTGCAAATTTTAGTTCTGAGACTGATCAATATTATTTTCTTTAAGAAAAAAAGAGTATAAAAGAAACATCACAAGCAAGAACTAAAGAAACCTAAATGATGCAGTTCAGCCTAATGCAATTTCTTGTTGTTGCTCAGTCAACAAACAGAAAATTCAGACATTCCTGTAGTCCTGCTCCCAAGGGCCTGGAAGCAATCAGAGTCTTGAGGTAGCCTGTTCCCTTGCACAGCCAGTCTGCCCCATGTGCTGGGTAAAAATAGTAGAACTGTAGTAACATTCTCAAACACCACCTCTTTTTAGCTTCACCTCAGTTGCCCCAGGATTACACCTATGACTTTTTTTTTTTTTGCAGAAGAACAAACAGCAGTGCTCCCACTCTGCTCTTCCCAAAAGCTGTTCCAGAGGTTGTCAAAACCTATGTCTTCAGAGTCAGAGGGCTGATCTAAGCAGTGCTCTATGGACCTGGACCTATGGAAAGTTACACACCAGACACTGTAATCCAGACCCTGGAAAGATATTGTGTTTCAGATCAAAAAGTGGATGCTGCTCTATGCCACAAAACAACTGAAACAACTCATTGTGCAAACTTGGCAAGTGAGTAGTTATTTTGGTAAATATGTGATTTTGAAGGTTTCTCTACATAGTTAACTGCTGTCTGTTCAGCAGTCGGTGTGTCAATTATGTGCTTGCATAATTGCCTGTAGAAACTACTTTTAACATTTTTATGGCTACTCCCTTTGGTGTTTTGAAGCATGCAAATAGACTCATTCATCCAACCCTCTTCTGTGACAGATTTGGCAGAAACCAGTTCTCACTTCCCCCATCTTTTTATGGGCAGTATCTTCTTTACGCTAAAAATAAAGTCACATTTATAATGTACTTTCATTTTTATAAGGTGGCCTATTTGCAGCATGAATAATTCTCTGTTCTGCAGATTGGCAGCATTTTATGGTTTCACGTTCAGGTCCCCACAACTGCTCATGTTGAATGTGATGGTGTGGGATGTCCTGGGTTCAGATTCCTCTCTCTCTGCAATTTGTCTATTTAATTCAACAAACCATTGCATATATTGTACTTGGCAGTACTATGAGTAATGTTCTGGCAGTTAAATTATCTTCTGATGACATTTTGCAAATCTACCAAAATTTATGCCCACCAGAAGGCTGATATAAAAAATATCTTGCTGATGATCACATGCTATTAAGGATTTCTGCTGTTATTGCAGGTTGTTTGTTTGTTGCAGGTTATCTACTGTGGGTTATTGTTTATTCTGTGTCTGCCTGGAAGCTTATTTGTGAAAAACAGCCCACTCAGTTTTTTTTATATAAATAAACTTCAGGTTTACTTTAGAAAATAGTTGATTTCAGAACTAAACAGAGCTAATGAAAGTTAAAAAGTCCCCTAATAAATTACATTTTTACCAACATTTCAGATCTTGAATTTGAATGTGAGGTGGCTTGTGTATAGCAATATATTGCATACTAATTTCCTCCAGATATGCCCTTAGAGGGATAATAAATCTAGTTTTTCAATCCATCCAGAACTTTACTTTAAGTGCCTGCAATTTTTCATCTTGATGGCAGTGGGTATAATCTAAAGCCCAGTGAAGTCAACAGGAGTCTTCTCATCAAGTGTTTGGAATATGGGCCAAGGATTCATCTTGCTATTTTATTTTTTTTTTTAAGGCAAGCTATTCATGTGACAGCTAAGCAAGTACACCACAAGCATTTTGGTGAAGTTCCTGACTGAAAACCAGATTGCTGTTATGACAGCATAATGGTTAGTTTTTGTTTAAGAAGGACAATACAATATATACAGTGTGCCTTTGGAGTGAACTCAAGGCGGCATTTCTGTATACACAAATTTCTCCACAATCTCCTGAGATTTTTGTGAGTGTATGAAATGGATGTCAAGCAGTAGATGAGAAATCACATCTCTAGCTGCCCACCTTGCAGTCTCACCGGCTTTTTCTGCTGTGAAAATTGTTGGTCTTGATAAAGGATATCTTCATTGGATATACAGAAGATATGCTGAAAGGACAGGGAATATTTATTGAAAATTTTCTTTAGAAAAACCTTCCTAGCATGTTACTGAAATATAGTGGTTCCCATAACCAGTTTTTTGGATGCTATATAAAAGGGTTTAATATGGTTGTCATTTGACAGAAATTCTTTGTTTGTTAGTTGTCAGCTTCTCTGGGCAAAGAGTGTATGGTATTTCACAGACTTCCAAAGAGAAATCGATGAACAGTGTCAAACTGAGACAGTACAGTCACATAAAAACTGTGGCAGAACTCCACAGAAAAAAAAAAATCAAAAAAAATCACTAATTCACCTAGTCCATGTTCTTATCCCTCTCTGTAGGGACTATTGGACATCATGCAATCTCATTTTAAGTGCCTAAAGCAACAGATTTAAACAGCTTCTGAGGCTTCACAATGTTCCTTCATTTATCAGTTTAATTTAATCCTGTTGTGTCTAGTTAATTCTTGCTGTAACATCCAGCATCTTCTTGCTTCCCTGGCTACCTCTTTGTTCCAGCACATGCATTTTCCAGGTTTTTATCTGCAGCTGATATTTATTTAGCAAGGAAAACAACTTTGAGATTATGACCCTTTAGACTATCCACACTCTTGCTCTCTTAACAGCTGGATTTTATCACTTGCTCCCATATTCTTTCCCTCTCTCTGCCTTTGCCCTTGTCTTTTCTCTGCCTTTTCAAATTGCTCATGGCTGGTGTTATATTAGGCAAGTGAAAGCAGCTCTCAAAGATTTGATGCCGTCAAATCAGGATCTGTCGAAAATTAAGTGCTATCCAGGTAGCGTCAAACTTTTATATTTGATGCAGAAATTTCTGTGTCGTTTTAGGAGAAAGGGCAGAATAATTATGGTTCCTTGTCAAACAGCAACCCTTAGTAGAAATATTAGAATTATCAACTGAGTACAGTAACTGGTGTTCTAGAAAGGCCTTCAAGCACTAGGTGCTGTTACTACTCATGCTGTCCTAAAACAAAGAGCCCCATTGCTTTTTCAAACTTCACGCTGAGCTTTATTCCCTCCACCAGAGTTCTGACTTTGTCATGTAACCATTTTCATTGTCCAAATTTATTTGTCATGAGCAATCAGAAGATAGAAGAGACATTAGCTAGGTTTGAAAATATTTTTCTTTGACATTGTAACCACTAGGAGTTTCAGACCGAGTTTTCAAAAAGGGCTGGTCACATCTCAGCTTGCCTTGCTTCCTAGCTGCCATCAGAAGGTTTTTGTGCCAGCTGGCTTTGAGACTTGTTCTATCATAACTTAGCATGAGCACATTTATTTTTCCACTGAGACATGTTGATGTTTTAAAGCTTTGTGAGGATAACAGCAACTACCTCTGTTTCCCTGCCAGACGACCTGTGCCCAGCAGGTGCCCAGACCCTGAAACACAGGATGGCTAGAGAGTAATTCAGAAACTTTCTACATGTCAGGGAAGAGTAGCACTGGGTGAGTTAGCCATTTCAGTCAGATACTGTTTAGAGGGGTCTTTTCATGACTGACTTATGTGACTTTTCTTGCCTGAAGAAAATGGATTCCACATTCTTTTGTTACCTCCAAACACTTTAATTCCCTTCATCTCAAAGTATATTGGGATAGGCAGAGCACTTTACATATAATGATTTGTCTATAATTACATATTACCCTGTGGTTTTATTGATTTGGTTTTCTGTCTGGCATCCTGCAGCACTTTTGGCTGCTGCTTTCCTTGACCTAACACTCGCTGCTGCCCTTTTTATTATAAGGACTGTTGGGTTTCACTGACTTTTAGGATATTTTACAGTAACTTAGTTTTGCTATCCTCATGTCATCTGTATTTTGGGGAATTCCTCCTTTTACTGACTGTATGTTTTGTTAAAGCTTTTGTATTTCTTTAGCCTTTTGAAGTTCTTTCTCCACATTACTTCCTGCTGCCTCTCTAGTTTACTGCTGCAGGAATTGTAACATCGTTGTAATCACTGAGCAGGATTTATGTCTATTTTCTTTTCCTCTTTTCTATTAATTTTGGGGAGAAAGAGTTAAATATTCATTTCTGTATCGCCTTTGGCAAGGGCCACACCTTTTCAACGTCAATTCTGCAGATGACATTTTGCATATGGCATATCCAATCATCCTCTTCATGAACTGAGCCTTTATCTTTGGAATAATAGAAGAGGAGCAACCATGCCAGTCTGCTAATTAAGGAAGGGCAAGAGTCTGTAATAGCTGGCTTATGTACCATGTTGTGCTGCATCTTATTGTGCTCTGGGGACATTCTTTATTCACAGAGTAAGGGAATCAATAAGGACTCTACCTTTTAAAATATATACTGTACAAGAAAACATTTTGTGTAGTTGTAGGTAGATTAAAAAGCAGCATGATACAAATGGAGCAAAAGAGATTCTATAGGAACTAATGTGATTTTGCAGCTACCTAACTAATCATATGAAATAAAAATATGTCATGCACAGTTTAGGTATTTTGCCAAGTTTTCAGCCTGTACAACATGTTTGAATCCAAGGAGTATGACACAGGATAAGGTGAGATTTTCTAGAATGCCAAGGCCTTTTCGTGGTAGCAGACTGTTTTTGTTTAGACCTTGTGACAGCTTGTTCCTAGACACAGTTTTCTGAGATATTCCATGTGCTCTGTGCTGAGTAGCAACTGAGAGGCAATGAGGTGCTCATTTCTAGGGTAAGCTGCAGAATTCTAGCACAGCACTGTCTCCCCTTGCTCCTTCTTTACAGGTTTTCCTCAAGCTTTTACCACTCCTGTTTATTTAGAGAAGCACTCCTGCTCTCCAACTGACTTGGAAAAAAGAAATGCAGAGAGAGGAATGTGATTACAATAAGTATAGCTCATCAGGATTGATGGGGTGAGAACTGGCCACCCAGTAAATAGGCCACTACTTTTTCTTAGTTATACAATGTCCTATGATAATAAGCAGTGTTTCCTGAGTATCTCAAGGGTCTGAAGTATCCTGCCTTTTAGAGTTATTTTTCATTTGTTTTCCAATTTTTCTTTCCTTTACCTCTGAGCAAAAAAATAAATTAGAAAGATCTTTGCTTTTCATGGGGGTTGGAACTGGGACATATTAGCATGCTTTTTACCCACTCCCAGCATTTCTTTCATTCTTTCCACAAGTCCAACACTTTCTTTGCTTTTCAGAATCATTCAAACTAAAGCTACTTGATGGTAGATGTTTTCATACTTAAGGGCTTAAAAATAGAAGCTACTTTAATGAATCCAATATGCTCAGAGAGCAAGCATTATATTTTCTGATGCCCTTAAGGGAAGTTTACTAACTCTAGGTTAGAATACCACTTGTAAACAACCACACCCTTTGCTTAGCACAGAAGTATCACAGACTTTTTGGTCAAAAAATCTTCATGTAGTTGAGAAGGAATTTCTATTAACTTTCAAAGCCCCTTTTGAAAGACTGTACTATTGCCAGTTTATACCCATGTCCTATTCATGTTAAAAAGTCAGTCACATGAGTCACAACAACCATGTCACCAGATATAAAGAGCTGCCTCATAGGGTGTTGTGTCTGACATCTGTCTGAGACTGAAAAAGAAAGGTGACCCATACTGCTGAGAAAAGGAAACATGAGAAGGAGCCCAATGGGAGCTGTGTTTGCTGAATTAGGGGCTTTGGAAATAAGGTGCTGCTGGACATCACCATATGTTTGAGAGTCAGAGCTCATAAGAAGTAAGTGTAATTTAAACATTTAAGAGCTGATGTTAAACTAAATCCAGCTGTGTGTTGAAGTCAATTTGAAATTAAGATCTACAGATTTTCAGTTCCAAAAGTTCCAAAAGGGAAGCTGAAGTAGTAAAAACATTGAATTGAGATAGAAGCTTCTTTAAGACCTAGTGTTCAAAATGAAAACTTCTGCTTGATGCTGGATATACAGAAACGATTACTGTTTGCTCAGTTTAACAGCAAAGTGAGGTTGGATAAATACTTTTCAGTGTTATCTGTGATATTTTCAAAGCATAGCAAACAGCATATTTGCCTAAAGTAAAAATATATCCTTTCCAGCAGATTACACTAAAATCAGTTGTTTATTGCTCTCATAAGATTTGTGTCCCTGGCCCAGACACCCTGCTCAGAGAAGTGTTGACAGCAATAGTCTCTGGTACAAATGCTGAAGAAGTTAATAGCACAAAGTCAGCTTTTGTGTTAATAAAAGTTAATAACAATATGAAAATGAAACAACTATTCCATTTATAAGTATGTATTAAAACAAAACTGTCATAAAAATTAATTCTGAATATATTTATCCCAATTAAATTTTGATTATATGCTACATTCAGTATGCATTACATTTTGAATTTGAAAGAGTATTTATATCATAAATCAAAATATAACACTAGAATCTTTCATTCAGATATAGGATGCTGCTAACAATCAATCCAATCCTGGCCTACCCAAATGTTGTAAGTTTATTGAACAAAATGTGCTCACCCATGGAAGTACTGGCAAAGAGGTTTTCAATTTAAAATACCTTTGGTTTTTAATTTTTCATCTCTATTTGTGCCTTAGATTAACAAAACTTTACACATAGTCAGCTGCAGAGTATCAGCCAGTAATTTCTTTGTGTGGTGGGCAGTTTTCTTGTAATTGAAAAAATCCAGTGATGACACCCCACATATCTCGCCCAGAGTTATACAGTGCTGGACTTCAGGCCTGTGAAGAAAGAATAGGTGATCAGCTCTTTATCTGCATCAATATAACCTCAGACCAAGTATTTCCATGATCATGGGCACCACACATCTTTAAAAAAAATATTAGATTTGTGATAAAATATTTAGAGCCCAGAGACAGTTCCCTGGTGCACTTTTCTAAGTGTGTATGAAGACCACACCTAGCCAAAGGTTGCATCCAGATGATCATGCTTAATAGACAGCCGATAACCAACATATTTTCTCTGAATATCTCAAATCTTCTGAGTTCCCAGTGCCACTGAATTCTTAACAAATTTTCTTAAAAAGGCATTTTCTTTTGTTGGTTTTATATTTGCTGCCTAAATTTTTTGTTGCATAACCTCAGTGCTCAGAAGAATTCTAAATTATTCCTGTTTCCTTTTCTATCACCCCACCATGTATAATTTGCAATTACTATCTTTGTCAAGAATTTCTTTCTTGTGGGAAAAGCTATCCCATAGTAATCAATACAATTATAAGAGTTTACCTTTCTAGTTTTACGGTCTTACACAACTGCAATCAGTAAACAAGATATGAGTCCATGACAGTGTTTTACATGAATATTGATGTTTCTCTTTAATTTTTCCATGTATTTTCTACAACTTCAGATACAGCTTTCCTTATATCTTCTCTAATTTCATGTTTTTCCTGCTTTTAATTAAATTATATTTCAAAATTAATATATCGGTCTCTCTCACCAGGGAGCAGCCTGTTGTTGGAGTTGCTGGCTAGAAGTGATTGTTGACCCAGCATGTGACGCTGGGAATAACATAAAATATGTGAAGAAGGGAGTGGTTTGTAATCCTACCAGAGGTAAAATACAGCTGGAACACACCAAGCAACAAGTGTTAGGCAAACAGAAGTAACATCCAGGAAGTGGCTTTAGTTATGACAAACTTAATGTTTTTACTGCCTTATAGCAGTAAGACAAGACAATTGAAACACTGAACTCTGATGTGCTTCATAAATTCTTTACATTAGGATGACACATGTTCAAAGAGTCAACCAAAGATGAACATTTGAAGAGGTATTGATGGATCTGAGGTGGAGTTTTTCTTACACTGCTAGAGGTCCCTGAAATAAAAGGTCAGATCATGGCTATGACCATGGTCAAACTACAAAAAGCATTTGTGGAAACTAAGGACTGTTCATTTCTTACAAAATAACCCATAGATACTGAAAAAAGGCAAATCACTATCCAGAGTGATTCTTATGGAGTACAGATGATGATCTTGCACAGAAGTTACAATATTTCAGTGAAAGAACCGGTAAGGGGAAGCTGGCACCCTCAAAAGGCAGCACATGAACATCCTGTAGCAAACAACACCCATCACTGTAATTGATAGTTTTTGGAAGAAGATAGAAGTGTAGTAGATTTTATCATGTTGCCAAGGGTTGCAAGTACCAGCAGAATATGAATAGATACCAAGGACAGAGAGGATGACTACAGAGCCATTAACTCAGAGCTGTTCCTCATTGCAGTAATGGCCAAGGTAGCAGCAGAAGACAAATGAACTGTCAGCCAGAAAACAAATGGGACACTTTTTAATTTTAAGTTGGACACAGGTGCTCCAGCTAAGGTGGTACCTAGAAAAGTGATATTAACTCTGAAAAAAAAAGGAAAAAATTCTAGGCAGTCCAAAGGCAAAATAAAAGTGGGTAAGGCTTGGGCTTATGCCACTAAATGGATATCTGCTAAGAGTGCTGGAGTATTAAATACTGAGAATGACTGGAAAGGTACAGGGACCACAATAGTACCTAAAAAATACATATATTTAAATTCATGACCTCCTGTGTTCTTAAAAGGGAGGGTGCAAATATTCGGACAGTAAAAGATGTCTTTGCAAGGGGTAGTAGACTAGATGATCTTGAAAGGTAACTTCTGATCCACTCCATGATTCTGTGATTCTAAGATTGTATGTCAAAAGACCAATGCAACTGCATTCTATCCATCTTCTAGAAGTGAGAAAGACAGAGCTAGGTTGCAAAAGTCTCATCATTCCATAACCCTGGGGAAAGTTTCTGTCACCCCAAGTCATATACTCAAAGATCTAAATGCACACACTTCTTGGAGTCTCCAGAGGCCAAAGGGAAAAAAAAAAAAAAAAAAAGGAAAAAAAAAAAGAAAGGGAAATAAAGGATGACTGTCTGCAAAAGAAGATATTGAGGGGAAAATGTATTAAACATTTCTTCTACAACTGGATTTTAAAACTGTTCTCATGTGGAGAAGATGATTGAAGCATGGTGAGTTCATCACCAAAATAAAGCAGTACTAACAAAATTTGATTGACTGTATAAAATTTGCTAGATTATCAACATGGTGGCAGAATTGGGTTCATTTCTCCTCTACTTGTCTACATTAACATGTAGGAAGGGACATCACACTGGGAAACTGGAGACACAGCTACTGCTGCCTATTCATTTATAAAACATTTGGTCAAACAGGAAAAACATTTTATTAGTTAGTAAACAGGTGTGTGCTGCATTAATGAACATCAATATTTTTGAAGGCTCAACAACCTGTATTTGTCCAAGACTGACCCTTATGCTGTGCATGGGAGGAAGGCTGCAGAGTGTAGCTGAAAGGAAGCAGGAGAGAGGAAAGGGATGCTGTCAGAGTGGTGTTTACAAAAGACTCATACATGTTTATATTAATTAAATAATCAGCAATAAGAGTGAGCAGACTCTGGGCAAATATCAGTCTCTTGAAGATGAAGCCAATAGAGAAAAATATATGCATAAAGATCTTACACATGCAAAGTTTGTATTTTTTATTTTTTTAAACAAAAAGATATATGCTTCAGATTCACAAATATACCTAAATACACTTGTTTAAATATGATGCTATAACAAGACTATATGAGCATGGTGGTGATAACACCAAAGTTGTGTGTTTAATACTTGTGTGGGCTATTCACTTAGAAAATGGACTTGATGATTCTTGTGGGTCCCTTTCAGATCAGAACATTCTGTGATTCTGAGTGTAATATATGTTTATCTAAATAACATTTATGATTTTTATATTGCTAAATATTTATCTATATCTATCTCTATCTATATACCTATATATATATTTGGGATTCAGCTGTAGACCTCTTGGAAGAGATTTATGAAAGAACAAATAACTAAAGAAAGAACAGGTTTTGGAAAAGAAAGGGACACCAGTAAGATGTAAAAACTCAATTAATATGTTCTCTGAGAACTTAAAACCAGGCTTCCCAATTTTTTGAACTAGATTCCAAGCCAGCATTCTCAGAGGTTTCCTGTTGTTGCAGCAGTAAGAAAAGGGGACAAAAATATACCATATTTAAAAAGGCAAGTGATTTAGGAAAAATGGTGATTCTCCAAACCTGCCAAGAACATAATGTAACAGACATATATTAAGACATTAATTGATCTAAATTGCTGTTTAAATTGTAATAATAGCCACTTGCAAGTACGTCATATTTACTTTATACACTGTAGCATTATAATTATACTTTATTCTTTCTGGCTGGATCTAGAGGTAAAGGAGCATCAGGCCTTGTTTCTAGCATTTACATAAATATGGTTTCTGTCCTGAAATTCTCTGCACTGCACATTGCATGTTGAGATCAGATGACTGAAGATGATAATCAGATGAGCCCAGGTGATAATGATGAATATATAAAGAAGTTCACAGTCCCCTGTTTAGTCACTTAATGAGACAGTGCTACACATTTCTTGATAGAGACAGAAAAATAAATCATGTTGACAGACAATTATTTCCCTACTTTTTTCCTTTGGCAGCTGTGCCTATTAAAGCACTGCTAATATGTAGGATTATAATTCAAGTTTGCAGATGAATTCATTACCAACCATTTAATCTTCAGAATTAGCTATACAATGATTATCTAACAAATGTTGCATAGTATAAATGGATAGACTTTAAAAAAATTATTTGGTTATTTATTTATTTTGTTCACCAGACTAACTGCTTCATAAAAACACAACCTGGATAAAAAGGTAGAAATTTGGGCTAAAGTTATGAAAGACAAAACATAATTTCAGATGTATAATTACAAGTGTGAAGATAACTAGATTTGTATAACTGACTGTCTTGAAACTCATACTCTGGAGCACATAAAGGGTCAGTGTTCAATATGCAAATATACATTATAATATATCTGGGTCAGTATGAAATTATGGAAAAGGAGTCAGAGAAGTTATATTAAATATAAATATTTTTTCTACTTATCAACAAAAGATGTGTGTCATCCTAAGAGTGGGATATTTAAATAAATTTAAAATTTCTCTATACATATTTTAGGAATCATAATAAATAAATTATATGCAAATATATTAAAAGTACCAGCAGCTACTGAGGATATGCAGGATTTTTTTTTCTGAAATGGCAGTGACAAATAAAGCAGGCAGACAAAAAAAAATAAAGTGCAGCAATAAGCAGAAGCTTTACAGTAGAACAGATTCAGTCAGTGACTGAAAGTATAAAATTGTTTTCTTTACCATAATATGCTTTGTTTCATGTTATTATAATAAAATTACTCTTCACCATTTCCCTAAATCAGAGTACATGTTCATCCCCAGAATCTTTCAAGCAAGTTTGGTCATTAGTCTTTTTAAAGCATATATGAGCAGTTTCAAAGTCAAGGAAAATAAAAACTATAAAATTTCTTCACATGAGATCAAAGTGTGAGCAAGATTTAACTATGGGCATTGTTCCAAACATTTTTTCATTTTAGAGAAGGAAGACACCTCTTTCTGCCTATAACTCTCTAGATAGCTTATTTGTTAGAAGATTTATGCATTAGTATTGAAATGTACTTGGTCCAGTCAGTGTTATAAATCATTCCCAGACAACTTTTAAGCACATTTTTAAAAGCCCATGAAAAATAAGTTTTTCCATCAATAAGAGGGCTCTGTTCTGCAGCCCTTGCTGAGAAGGGTCATTTCAGCAAAGTCACAATAAAGTGCTGAAGGATCCAGTTCAATAGACTAATTGACACAGTCTCAATTCTCACCAGGTCTGTGAAGTAGGAGTAAATAAAATTTCTTGCAGCAGACTTGTCTGGAGACAGAAAGATAAACTCCTTTGACCTTAATGAAGAGTAGCTCTGGGATCTGCGAAACTGTGTTTTCTTTGTCTTCTGCAGCTGCAAGGGACCATGGGGCACCTGGAAGCGAGCACTTGACTGCTGCTCTTCCTCATCTGGTGCCAGAACAAGGCACGTGTACTGCTTTTTAGGCTCCATATCTGAATTTTTTGCTTCATGAGCTTTGTAAATGAATTCCAGATAAGATGCTTACTGAGCGACACTTGCCAATTGACAGGGCAGAAGCTATCTGTGGGTATAGAAGAGTCATCTCTGTACTGGTGTATTATTTTTCCAGGTCTCCAGGAAAGTGGGAGAAATGTTTTGTCTTAAACTATTACTTTTATTGGACTTCTATTATCTCAAGGTGCTCTTCAGACACAGAGATAACTCTGTGCAGAGCAGGTGCAGATAGGTAAGATGGGGCAGTTCCACTGTGAGGTGTCCTGTAAGCACACTCAAATGCTGGGGCAAAGCCTGTCTTATAGCAAGGCTGCTCTATCACCATCACAGCATGCTCCATGCCTTCCTGGACACAGAGCATCCCAAAAGAAGATCCAGAAGACCAACAGTGTCAACTATGAGAGACATTTTTGGCTATGCAGTGTCAGGAAACTGCAGTCATTATTCAGTTATCATTATTCATAAAATATGTAGCAGGTAATCCAGTAGAAAAGTAGAAGGGACAAAAAATGAATTTAAAAGTGTAATCTGTTTAGTGTCCCATTTTTTTGTCAAATAACTAATGAAACTGTAGTGTGACTGCCTTTTAGCATTTAAAACTGGGTTTTCCAATGAAAGCAAAAAATAAAGAACCAGACAAATTAAAAATGAAAACTGTTGCCCCATTTCTGTTTTTTCACATGTTTCCAAAGCCTCTTAGTAGTGACACTGAAAAAATGATCAAGACTGGTCAGAATAAAATGACTGCAGACACATATTATATTGCTTTTTTTTTTTCTATTTACGTCTGAAAAATGTAAAATGCTTATGAAACTAGATATTTTAAAAATGTGATTCACAAATAGAAGTAAAAACTCTGACAGATCATCTAACTACAGTGTTTTCATGAGGAAAAAAAATCAAATTAATCTTTGAATTAGATTTTAGATGGAAATGTACTATATTTCTTTATAGTACAGCATGAAAAGTTCAAAGTTTTGACAAAGTGGCAACTAAACATTTACATACCATTGCGGATTTTTTTCACTGTTTTCTTTCAATCTATTGGCAACAAGGTAACTTGCTTTCACAAATTTCCATTTAGACTATTACAGTTAAAGGGGCAGTTAGTAGACACTGTCCTAAGGGACGTTTGTCTTGTAATGCTATATTTTCTTTCCCATCTTCATATTCTACTTTCTCTTAGCAAGACAGTGACCCTTTGATGATATCCAAGGTTGTCACTCTTGGTGCATACCCAGAGGGACAGATCATATGACCACATCTTAAAGACCAAATTTCCATGTACCATTGTGCTGACAGAATTTTCAAGACACATATTATTATTATATTATTATTAACATATTACTGGGATCTATTAACTCTGCTAAAGGTACCAAAGGAAAAAATATTCCTGCCCTAAATGATGCTTTACAGGACGCAAGGGAAAGAAAAAGAAAAGGCCAGAAACCAAATGTAAAGCAATGGAAGTAAAAATACAGCAGAATGTGGGAAAGCACTGTCATCAAAACCTGAAAATTAGCAATGTGAATCTTTTAAATCAAAGGTCTTTTAAAAACTTCTCAGGTAGGAAATGGAGATCAAATTACTTAATCACACCACAGCCAAGAAACAGATTTTGACTGAATTCCCAAGACTTCACAACAGTGTGAAAGTAAAGGATGACTAAATTACAATGTAATTCTTCTTTTCTCAGAATAAGAATCTTCTGGAGTATGAGCTCAAGCAAAATGTGCTTTCATGAACTAAATCAACCAATTGTTTTTTCATTATAAATGAAGGAATTCATCACATTGGGTGCATTAGAGACACCCTTTGTACAGTGTACAAATTCTGCAACTTTCTTTGTTCTGTTCACACAGAAGTGCTCTTGTTTTCTTCTGTTTTTAGAAAAACTTCAAGGGACAAACTCTATAGAATCCCTCCAACGTAGACTACTCTTGGTGTAAGGAAGATATTCCTTTCCACAGCTAGAAATTTCTTCCCATGTTAAATGTTCCCTCCAGCTTTTTGGGTTTGTAATTCATTGCTCAGAAACTACTGACACTTGAAGCCAACAGACAGACCCCTTTTCTGTGAGTTCCAAAAACCCTTCAGTCTAATGGAGCCAAGACAGGAACTGCAGAAGTCTATTCAAGATAATAAATGCCAGCATGCATTTCTTCTCCTCTATACCCTCAATTTCGTTTGAAATTAAGCCAGACACTTCCAAGACATCAAGAATTTTTCCAGGTGGCCTTTTCAATAAAGCACACTTTTTCCTTTCTTAGTGGATTCCTTCATTCCTCACTTGTGCCCCAATTAAGGCTCAGGAAGAAAAAGTATGTGCTTGCTGTTTTGACTCACGTAAGCTTCTCATGTTTCTGAAAGATCTTCCTCATTCATAGGGCATCTTATAAATGAGTCATACAGTGCTTCGTAAACCCAGCACTAGTACCTGGTTTCTTGGTTTACACTTTCTCAGTTTTCTTCTACCCTCTTACTAGTCTGGTATAATACAAGTGAGCTAGCTATCTGAAGGATAAATCCAAGGGATAAGGCATCTCTTTGATCTGAGGTAATTGCATTTCAGTGGCAGCCATCAATGAGTTTTCCCACTGTCCTTGATTGGGGTTATAAAAAATAATGCTGGCCCTACACTGACTACACCTACAGTGATGTAAATGCAGCTCTTTGGTACTCACATATAACAGGTAAAGATGCAAAGGTGACTTCTACTAGACTCACCCACCCGTCTTCCTCATTCATCTCATCATAGCAGATTATCAGGTTAGTCAGGTGTGATTTATCCTTTGTAGATCCATTCTACTCATGCCCAACCACTCTTGTCCTTAATACATGTGGGAATGTTTTTCTGAATCTTTTTTCTTTCACCTTCCTTAGACCCAGATGAGGCTGGCTAACCTGTAATTCCCTGGTTCCTCGTTCTTTCTCTTTTTGGAGATACTAGTGATATTTGCTTTCTTCCAGTCCTAGGAAACATCTCCTGACTGCTAGGATCTTTCAAAAATACTCATGGGTAGCTTTGCCTTGATATCCACCAATTCTGTATATATTGCCCCAGGTTCTGTGGTCTGCCCAATTTGTTTAAATGCTCTCTAATATGATTCTCCTCCAACAAAAGTAAGTCTTTCTTCCTCCAAACTTTTCCACTGGTTTCAGGGACCTGGAATTCCTGATGGCAGATCTTACCAGATCTAAACCTTTCCAAAACCCATCCCTCACCTACTCAGACAATGTCTATGTATTCCCCTTGGATGACCTGATCCTGCAGAACATCTTTTGTGTGCTTTCTTTAATGCAGCAGTTTAGCCAGGACCTACTTATTCATTCAGGCTTTGATTTTTGCTCATCAGAATGGACCATCCTTGAGCTTAAAGGAGGGGATTCTTGGTAAACAATCATCTCACCTGTACCCCTTCTCTTCCAGGACTGTCTCCCACAGGAGTCTTCCAAGCAAGTCCCTGAATGGACTAGGCCTGCATATCCTGTTAGTGTTGTTTTGTTATTTGCTTTGTACTCTTTCCTCAGGATCCTGATTTCCACCATCACATGATCATTACAGCCATAGTGGCCCCCTAGCCTTCATATCAGCAGGTGATTTTTCCTTGTTTATAGGCATTAGGTCCAGCAGAGCATCTCTCCCCACTGACTTCTTGATGACCTCTGTTAGGATGCTGTTACCAACTCACTCAGAAACCTAGTGGTAGTTATTAAGGCAGCCACAGTTCCCCATGAAGATGAAGGCCTGACAACACGAAGCTTTCTGTAAAAGGCTTCATCTGAAGAAGCCTGTAAAAGGCTTCATCTATTTCTGCCTGATCAGAGTGTCTTTAGGAGAAACCCAAACCAGTCAGTCATTTGTCTTCCTTCTAATTCCAACCCACAATCTACCACCAGGCTCACTGTCCATTCTTAAGCAGAGCTCCAGGCAGTTCTGCTTCTCTCTCATGCAAAGGGGAAATCTCCCTCCTGCCTTCCAACTACGTCCTTCCAAATTCTCTTTGATCAGTTCACACTGATGTCAAGTCAAATCTGCTAGATAACGAGGCCACTTAGACTGCTTACCCTGCTAGGAGAAGGCCAGGTATAATATAAAAATACATGGTTTGAACACAGACGTGCCTGTCTTTGGGGAGAATTGCTCACTTTTTACTGCTGAAGAAATCTTCTATTTGCTACTAGGGAACAATTCCAGAGACTTTCAAGAATGATGTTTAGTACTATATCAGGACTCAGATTATGTAGCATAAGGAGACATTAAAAATCCAAGCAAATATCTAAACATATCTGGATGAGAAAGCTCATATCACATAAGTTAAAGAGGGCAACAATGCAAATGACAACAATCCCAAATCAATATTTCTTCACTGTGGAATTCATTACCAAGTTAAAACATATGGCTGGAATTTAAACAAGGACATTCAAAATGTTATCAGTGATGGTAGAAGATGTTCTTGGCAAGTGTAACACTAATTACACACAGAAACCTATTTAACTATCTTTACAATGATAATGATTAGTATATAAGCCATTTTCAAATACAAACCATTTCCAAGATCAGGTTGTTTGGTTTAGTTCCTTTCCCTGCCAATTGTCTCTGCTTATGACATTGAGTAAAACACCTAATTTCTGCTATAATGAAAAGATCTTCATTCTTCCTCTGCTTTGGTCACAGGCTATTGACAGTAGGGACAAAGTCTTATTAGGTGAAAAAACTCTGTGCAGATCAAAGCAGTCACAATCAGATCAGGGAACTTTCAGTCTGCAAATCAAAATCTGCTCTTTTGATTGTCCATCAAAATAGTGAATCCCTACCAGCACATTGAAACAATATTATTTTTTCCAGCTGGCTAATTCCAAATTGGTTAATTCCAGGTTTTGTTCATCCTTCTCCTTTCAGTGAAGTGCTCCTTACTGCAAACTGAATAACATATGTCTGACACATGAAGAACCCAGGGTTCATACAAAATTGTATTCTACAATTCATGTATGCATTTATTATTATTAGAACTAGACAACAATTACCTATTCTGGATGACCCTCTACCACTAAGCAAAAAAGAGGAAAATTACCTATGAGAAATAAAGCATTTCCCTCTTGAAATGATGGTCCACTTTTGATCTCTTTCTTCTCCAACCAGTATAAAGAGAAATGGACCCAGTTACTTCCCAATAATAAAATTTTCTTCTAGTTTTGTACACAAGAACTCTAAAGGAAAGCTAATCTGAATTCTGTAATACACATTTTAAATTAAAGTGTGTCTGCTCAGAGCTTTAAAGAGTTTTAACTTAAATAAGTTTTAAATTCAAAGAAAATTATCCAAATTAACTAAAGCTATGAAGTCAAACTATGTGTAAAAAAACCTTTAGGTAAATTACTCTGCCAAATCCCAGCAGGCCACTTCTAAATGGGCAATCTGAACACACAACAGTAGAGCTGAAGACCAAAAGAGTCTCCAGCATATAAACAATCAGGTGTTTTGGAAGCTCAAAGCCTACTCTGTATCAGAAGAGAGTCCTTGATGCAAATTTCCTTTGTGAGAAACTGGATTTGAGCAGAGTGGACATATTGTTTCAGTAGGAAACAAAGGGTACATTTCCAAGTCAATGATTATTATGAATTAGATCTGTAAAGAGCCTAGGGAATAAAGAGGGCATTTCTATTCAGATATACAGGTGTGCTAATTAACATTTTATATCATTAAAGCCTTTAGACGTTCAAGTCCAACATTCAGATCTCAGAAACTCAGCTGCTGTATAACTTCAAAACACCACAGGCACCTCTTGGGTTTTTTTCCCACAAAGTTCATCTAGTTCTGGGAATTCCTGGAAGTTTCTTATCCTTACTAGTGCAGAGAAGCTCCATAGCTCCTCCATGTGACTACTCTATTTGGATCACCAGTTTAGTGGGTTATTTATCTGCACTTGTCTGTTATAGTCCAAGGCAGGACACATTATTGGGGGACATCTTTTGGAGAGAGTCAACACAAAACATTTGGTGGTTGATGATAGTTTCCCTATCGCCACCAGTCACAGAACACCATTCTCTCCAACATCAAAGGTTCAGTTTCACCCCTTCTCATATTCATTTGGAATAAGAAATACTAATTGACAGTGTCTGAGCCTCAGTTCTCCCCTTCATTTTGGTCAATATTTTTAATATTGGTCAATATTACTCGGCTTTCATGCAAAGAAAGATTGTCCCTCCCTCTCTTTCTTTCCACTTCCTTTCTTCTGTCTGAATGAATAATTAACTATATCAAGTAGACTGGAACAACTTTAACATGAGGGGCTGGAAGCATGCCCTATTTAGTCCTTATACCCTGAGGCAGTCTTAAGGCTCCCCACACACTGTGATGAGGCTGCTGGAAATGAACCTGCATGTCCTGCAAGAGCCCCATGAGTGCTCTGCTGACAAGCTGGACAGGAGAGAGGGGAATCCCTCTTACAGCTTACTTTAGTGTTTTGGCATAGGCACCTGGCTCCAGCAGAGATCTGGGGCTGTGAATCCCAAGCTGGGTCACTCCTGAGGGGAGTGGTCTGATTATTCACCTTTGTTATTTTCCCTCTCTGTCACAGCTACCTGCTGGAGCAAATAACTGTTCTGCAATGCATAGGTACTGTAGGAGAATTTGGCCAGATGCCAAAGCACCTGAGAGCTAAGTGCCTAAGGGTGAAGGCTGCCAGTCTTATCACAAAATCTTACTCCTCCATGGTATGAGAGGGGCCTAAAGCATTTCCTCTTTTGACCTATGCATCTGCCTGAGCCAGTCACAGATTTTCGGGGAGGCTGGCAGGCAGAACAGTCTCCAGGGACAAAGTGAGCACTCCTTTACAAGGACAGCCTACCTAATCATGTGTGAAATGGCTACATCCTGTCCCCTGGCTCATTAACTCGTTTTACAGATATGTTGACAAGGAATCCATGATTCCCAGAACATCACCAGCCACTTAATGCAGTGCATGCTAACCAGGCCCATCCCTCAACTTTTTCATATCAGTTCAGGTGGGTATTTTAATTTTCATTTGCAATCTGTTTCTCTAGTTTTTTTTAAGGCAGGGAATGAAGCAATCTGAAGACTGCCTCATGACAGGCTTGCTGCATGTTTTGCTGAAGCTACAAGGCTAGCCTATAATTTGCTGCTGCCTTTTGTACTAATGCCCAGATTCCTTGGATTATTTTGGTGGATACAACAAATCATCTACAAATACATACGTCAACAGAATGACATTCTGGGGGTAATTCGGACTGAGAACTGTAACATATTAATTGTATCAAAACTCACACCTTTTGGATCAACACTGATTATATCTGTCTGTCAATGGAACAAAAGCAGGAACAAATGCAACATAGAAACAAAATATTTTTTTCTCAGCTTTCCATTTTGAATAAGCAAAGATAATATAATTAAAAATGGAGGGGAGAAAATGGGAAAAGGAAGGAATGAAGAACAGAGCCCTTTCTTATTTTTCTTTTCCTTCCTTGATCTTTCTTTCTTCCTAATAGGATTAAAAACTGATCTGTTCTGCAAAGAAGGACCCATCACTTGTGGAAAGCATGTGCCAGGCTTGTCTAGCATGACAGCAGGTTTTCAGTATTTTCAGCACCTGTGTAAAGCTATGAATGATTCATGGCTTAAATGATTCACTATAAAAATAAGGTACAGTCTGTCAGCTTATTTTGTGATGAGTTGATATCACAGCAGAGTTGGTTTTATGAATTGGCAGTGAACTGACAACTCAATTTGAAAATAAATACCTCTGAAATTCATCCACTGCTTCATTTCAGAAAATCAGTTGGTTAGTAACTCTATGCATATCTGAACTCTGATATTATGGCATAGGAGATTAGCATCAATTTCTTATTTTCTCTTCAAAGCCACACATTTATTTCCATAAAGAACTCACTTGCATGGTGTATCTGTGAAAAGAAATGGTTAATTTCTACCATTACCTGCTATTTTTAGTTTTAAATATGTTATGTGAACTTTCCAAATATCCCTTTACCTCATTCCAATGCTTCAGGCTACACAGATGGACCATTTCAGAATTCAAGAAGCAACAGCTTGTATCAATCACTTTTTCCTACTCTCCTTGTGGGATTTTTTGAATTCACTATTACCTTGCCCTTCTCATGCCTTTCCTCCATGTCACATGCAGCTCAGTCACAAACATACAGGTCACTTACTACATGACCTTCACCTTATTTTGGTAAATTTAAAAAAAACAACAACCCCTCCTCCTCCTCCAAAAACAAAACACTCCCCTCAAAACAAACAAAACCAAAAAAACAATCAACAACAAGAAACAAAAACAAACCAAACAAAAAAACCCAACAAAACAACAACAAAAAACCAAACCAATCTAAAAATCCAAAACAAAACAAAAGAAACAAATAAACAAAAAAAAAAAAAAAAAAACACCCCCCCCCAAAATCTAAAGAACTGAATAAAATTTTCAGGCAATAAAAAAATCCCTAAATTAGAAAGGTTAAAAAAGATTATTGCAGAAAGATTTGCGTATTAACTTCTAAAGACCAAGAAATTTATAAGTTTAATCATCTAAGTTTATCTTAAAAGCTTTAGAGATATACCCCTCAGTTCTCTAAATATATATATATTTATACATATGAGTACTTGCACAATGCAAGAACCTCCACTAAAATTACAGGAATAAATTTTCTGCATCAGCATGTGCAATCCTGGGCAGCTGGTATGCCTGTGATCAGAAAATAGACAGAGATAATATTTGTGGTAGGGGAGTCAGGTAGCCAAATGCCGGGGGCAAAATGAAGAAAACACTTAGTAATATATAATAGAGTTTATAATAAAATCCTCCTTACTGTGTAGTCTTTGTTTTTTAAAAAATTTCTCTTGGAATAATTGTTATTTTGCAAAAAATATAAGAGATACTGTAATGAAGTGAGTATGCAATGGTAAAACTACAGTGGTTAGTACCTTTTTTTCTGGGTGTACTGAAGGCAGAGAGCTACACATTGGCTAAAGAAGTTCAGTCATCACAACAGAGCATTTTCTTAACTCAGCTGATAGTTGCACAAAAGAGGTGAATCCAATATTCCCCAAAATCAATGGGTGCTTTTTAATTGAACTCATTAAAGCTGAGATCTCATACCAAGAGTGAAAATGTGCTGGATAGTGTTTCTTCCAAAACTGAAAACTGTGATTTTGGTTTAACTATGACTGCTGTCTCATGGACCCCAAACTGGCCAAACCACCTTCAGAAGTGTGAATCAAACAGGAGAGACTTTCAGATGAATAATTTGGGGTATAGATGTGAGGTCAGGTATTTTAAAATCACTTCATAAATGGTATTAAAAAGGAAAAAAAACTGAAGAACACTTCCAAATACTTGCTAGGGAGCAATATTCCATTGACAGGAAAAGTCAGTAGAAATAGTTTACACTATTTTTCAATATCCATGTTCTAGGGGTCATGTGTAATTTTTCTCTGCATTGCTCCATGATAATTTACTATAAATTTGAACTGCATCAAAAGGCACAATCAATGAAGTCAAATTGTTATACAACATGAAATAATGCAATTGAAAACCTCTGTCCTAAAAAGTCTGCATTATATAAAAAGCGACTTACAGGCTGTAGCTTAAATCAAATTCTAGGCTCAATTTCTTTGTATGTATCAAAATGCTCTATTTACATTCTTGGACTGTTGTTATAAAAATATTAATAAACTCCACTTTTAAAATGCTCATTGCCCTGCTGAACTGAAACAAATTCTCCCTATGAATCCATAAAGCATCTCTCGTTTCCTAAATTCTATTTTCCTGCCAAATCTTAACTTTTTATCAGTTTGCTCAGGATGTGCACAAACTGGGCCAGTGCTTCCTTAGTTTTGTTTATTTGTTTGCGTTTTAAGTGAAGGGGGAATAGATTATCCCCTAAGAGTAGTCTTAAAAATCAACATATTAGAGCATGCATCTTTGCATGGTAACTTTTCTATCCTTTTTGGACAAAAGGACTTTCAGCTTGACAGCTGAATGTTTTGGGAAGTGTAAAGTGGGAGGATGCAGACAACTTTAGGTATAGTTGTTTAAAATATGTTCCTCACTTTCAAATATTTTGTACTGAATACAAGCTATCCAAGTTTTTCTGTAATTCAGACATATGTATATTTCAGATTCTCTTGCCTGTGCATCTTGCTGAGGCAATGTGGAAACTTTGCTCTCTGGTTTTGATGTCATGTTTTCTGTGTGGTGATTCTTTGACATTTTGCAGCAAATAACAGTGAGACAACAGTTAGGCTTTAAAGTGAGCTAAAATCTCTTCTTCCAGAGTTTGAGAGGCATTGTTCTCTGTTGTGTCATATTTTTGTTCTTTCTTGGTGAAAAAATGAACTCTGAGCTTCATATAATTGTGCTAGAAATGCTGAGTATCTAAAATGGAACATAATTTTTTGTCCTTATTGGAAAACAAAGCCTGGAATATGTTCCATAATTTCTGAATTGGTGTGTTCTCTCAGCTTCATGCACAATGGCCTTAATTCCTGCCATTTCCACCATTAACTTTTAACCATCATGAGGCACCTCTTACACCCTCTTGCTACCAATTAATAAACAGTATAACCATTTTTTTCTCCTAAGAAAATTATTCCCTCCATGATTCACATGAAAAATTGGGCCATAAATTGTATTTAAAATGCATGGGCAGAAGGTATGACTTTGGAATCACTTTAAAATAAAATGGGCAGTGACCATTTCCACTATTTAGATATTCAGGTTTTACAAGAAAATTAAAATAAGGCAGTTTTATTTTTTTATTAAAATTGCTTGAAGTCTAATAAGAAGTGCCTGGAAATCATACTCTGCTGGGTGATATATCTTTGGACAGTGGGAATTCCATTCATTCATTTCCAGGGGCAGTAAATAAAATAAATGATTTGCACCGGTGTGCTTGTCGTTGACAGCAGTAAGACATTGTCATATAGGTGATATTTAAAATAAGACTAGGAATGGAAATTAAGATTAAATTTTTAAACTAAGACTGTAAACTTATTTATGAAAAGACCAAATTGAGTCTTAAATTTAAATGAAATAATGATTTTGTCATCTGAAATCAAGATAGCTGAAGCATTCTCAAAACTGGAGAGCTCTTTTCAGGGAAAAAATTCCAAGTGTTTAACACGTTTTGGTTTTGATGAAGCTGCATTCTCTGATGCAAAAATATTGGTATCCTGATAATGGAAAGATGACTAATGTGACACTTGGGTACAATCCTATACAAGGTATAGGTGATGAAATTCAACCATCTCAAAACAGGTGTTTTAAGGTCTGAAGAAAATCCTGGATCCACAGTAAGTTTGAGGGAATTTTGCCACTGATTTTAAAAGCAGGAGGGTTTCACCTCTTTAGCAAAGCTTTAGCTTTCTAGCTACACTTTGGATTGCATTGGAAATAAATAGAAAGTTTCCTCATTTATTTTTCTGGGATTTGAACAAGACACAGAATTTGTAAAGTCACCTAATGATGGCACAGGAGCATGATATCCCAACTGGGGAACACATACATTTGACACACTATGCTATGAATAGTAAACAGCTGAGTCACAATTTGGAGATAAAATTTCATGCCTATATCCTTGATTCTGTATTTACAAATAGTCACAAACCTTCTTGTTGCTCAAATATCACTAATAATGATATTTTAGATGAAAGAGCAGCTCCCAAATTTTATTTTATCAAAGGAATAGAAAAGGTGTATTCTAACCTCAAGGGAAAAAACAAGGAGCAAAAAAAAAAAAAAAAAAATTGCTCACAAAGACAGAAGTGAACAAGAGAAAGACAAGACTGTCTGCTTTTGTACAGTTTTTTGACCATGATTTGATGTAATGGTAACAGAAGGTTCTTTCAGGAGTGCCAGAATCTCCTGGTACCTGAAGTTAATGAAAACATAATTCAAAAGACAGTCCTGAGGTCAGAATTCGTTATATGCTTTTTCTCTCTTTAGCACTGCCAGTTGCTGCTCAAAGGTTTCCCAGAAGTCATTAGTATTTCAGCATTCAATTTTTACAAGACAAAATAGAGTAAAAGTTCACAGTCAGATTCTGCCTGTAGCTTATGATCAGTTCTAATACAGCTTTTATTAACATAAAATTGATCAAGCTGTGTTACTACTTCCTAGGGCCAGGCAAAATATTTTAACAATTAATTTATTCAAAAAATATGATTAAATTATTCCAATGATTTGCTAATCCTGTGTTTTCCTGAAAAAAGGAAAGCATTAAAATGAAAAAACCTAAGTAATACTAGGAAACCTGATTGGTGAACAAGTGATAGAGTGACTTTTGATGAAAGGTGGGAGTACCTTGGATTTTATTCATGTATCAAGAGGTGAACGTGACTTTGAGATTGCTACCTTAGAGTTCTTAACCATGCAAACACGGTCCTTTTTTTCTGTTTTAAATGCTTTATAAATTGTGCTAGAAAATTATTCAAAGACAATAAACTCTTTTTGTACCAGGAGAATTTAAAGGAATATGATGTTAAAATTTGTATTGAATATGTGATGACCCTCCTCAAATCTTCCAACAGAAAAATTCAGAGTTCCTTTCCCGGGACAGGCAACTGGGAACAGAGCACAGAATTATATACTAAATGTATTAAATGCATTAAAGAAAATGTAAATGTAAATTAAATATATCAAAGAAAAACCCCAAATCTCCAAACCCATATCTTCTTTCTAATTCAAAGTCTACAGAATATGATTCCTTTTAATTGATGAAAAGCTGTTATTATTGTAAGGTTTTCTTTCAGGTTAAGAACTAGATCTTCAAAAAATGACTGCGCTTAATTTTTTAGTTTTTATTTCAACCAGACAAACAAATAATAATCAATATTCATGTGGGTCAAGCCGATTTCACCTCCCCCCTTCCTCTCACTCTCTGCAAATATTTTGTTTTCACTGCTGAAGGGTTTTTCACACAATTTGATGAGGTCTACAAAGCGTTCAGTTTGATTTACCTTGTGAGTTAATTTACCTGCATTTGAGTAAGAAGTTCAAAGGATGAACCTTGACTAAGCAATTCAAAGCAGATAAGAATATTTATCTATGAGTCACTTCTGTTCATACAGCGAGATGAAGGTCTTGAAGGAAAGCTGGTTTTAAACTCTCAATTACAGCGTCTTCTACAGTGGAAGAAGAAGATATTTGCTGCATTTTTTCCTACTCTCTCTTCAAGTGGTATTTCCATTATTACAGAAGCATTAAGTCTATGGTCAGCTCCCTGGTAGGGTTAATGAGATGTTGGGGGTTGGGTTTCTTTCCTTTGTACTTATGGAATTTTCCCCCTAAGTTGCTAGGAAACAAACTATTGGGTACTTATGGGTACCTAGGAAAAACAAACGAGTAGCTAAACTCAGGGGAGAGGGGAGGGGATACCTGGAGATTTGGGCAGGCAAAAAGAAAAAGACGGGAGTGGGGGAGCTGCTAGGGGTCTCACTGTGGATTTCTGAAGAGGACAGGCAGGCTGTTGATTGCTGTGAGGAGGATTCACTGTCACCACTGGAGCCCTGTCCAGTACTGTCTCGCCCCTCTCTGCCCTGCTGGGAGCCTGGTGCTGCTATCCTGCCCCTGTTACTCTTCAGCACTGTTCCGAGCTTTCCCTGCACTGCAGCACGCACCTCTGCCTACCAAGATGTTGTGTGGTTTCAGCCACAGCTACAGAGCTTCTGATACATCTTGTCTAGAACTCTGGGATTTTTGCTCATTCCTGCCAGCTCAGTTTGCTGTTTCCAAGAGTCCTGCTGGGGCACTGGGATCGACTTTGAAGAGTTTGTGCAGCAAAGCCTCTCTCCCATCCCCTCCTGGCAGAGCCGCCATTACCGCATGTGGCCCCAGCCCGAGCCACAGCGCCCCCTGGCGGCGTGGAGGAATCCCCGCCCCCGCCCTGCCCGGCCCGGAGCCACCAGCGCCCCCTGGCGGCCGTGCCCGGAACTGCAGCGGGGGGAGAGCGCCCGCGGCCAGGAGGGGTCACTGGGGCTGATCTGTTTGGTGTGAGTGCCACAGCTGCTGCTTGTCTGCTTTATTGTACGCACCAGTAAAGAACTATTATTCCCATCCCCATATCTTTGCCTGAGAGACCCTTAATTTCAAAATTATAATAATTCGGAGGGAAGGGGGTTTGCGTTTTTTTCATTCCAGGGAGGCTCCTGCCTTCCCTAGAAGACACCTGTCTTTCAAACCAAGACATGGGAGCAGCAGCATTGATCCTGAGTGGTCAAGCAAAGGTAGTAGGGCACTTTCTGCCCACAACCGGTTGAAAACCCATTCACCGTGGACTACACAACAATTAGCTCTGGTCTTCAACACTCTCGTTCCTCTCCCCTTTTAACAAGCACAGCCTGTTCAGCTGTGTAAAAGCTGTGTACCTTTGAAGATCTCTTTCTGCAAAGCCACTAGTACACTTGACCAAAGCCAGATTCTTGCAGGGTAAGTTCTGATTCCCAGTGGCTCCAGACACAACATCTCCATCATCAGCTGTTTATCAGGCTCCTTTGCCTGGATAAAAGCTTTCAAAAACTGTACCATTTTATTATTCTCTCATCATTTCAGGAAAAAAAGAAACTTAGTTTTATTTTTGTTGAAGAAATTCACTGTGCTAATTTCAAGATACATCAAAAGATGGCTGTGGAATGGAAAATGGAATGGTGGCTTTTCAAATTTTGTATTTCAGTCACCAATTGTTTGTGATTCTATACTTCTATGATAAAGATAATAAATATATATTTGAGAAGGTTAAAGACCTTCTACTTTTGGGCTTCATTCTACTCAACTGTGCCAAACCCACATGAAAAAAGGCAGATGTAGCAAAGCTGTCAAGAACAAAGATTTGACTCACATAGATTGAATTCAGAATTTTATATAACAGACTGGGCAGCAAAAGACAATTTTTTTGTCCTGTGCTTTTTTAACCTTCCGTTGTAGCAGTGTGATTGAAAAAAACTAGCCAAGCTGTTTAACTGTTTAAAAAAAGACCTCATACAAGAAGTGTCATTTTTTTTCTATGCACCATCACCCTTGTAATGGCGCTGAATTTGATATTTAGTTTTAACTAATAAAGTTTTAGTGTTTGGTACACAAAAATGAAATAAAGCTGTAGTATTGTACTGTGTAGCGGCGTGTAATAGGATGAGGATTTATTCTTCCAATGGAGTACAGGAGGTGGTACTTCCCAAAGCTATAGCAGGAGCTGTAAATTGTTAGAGGCTGTGGTCACTTTAGTGGCAGAAAAGGCTCCATTGATTGGAGTCATGAAATAATTTAGGTTAAAAGATCCTTCTGGAGGTTGTTTCTCAAAGCAAGGTCAGCTTCAGAGTCAGACCAAGTTTTTCAGGGCAAAGATTAAACAATTTTTTGAATGCTGCATGTGTCAGTCTTCCCTCATTGCCATTTTTGGACACAGTTGGATGCTGAGTTAGGCGAAGGTTTTGTGTGACACGATGCATCTGTCCTTGCATTCTAATTCAAAGAGATGCCATTTTCTTGGTGTTCTTAGTGCAGCAGTGCTTTCCTTGGAGCCAAGGACCTGTTTTTCCTTGCAAGCAGCTCTTCCTTTTTAAAACCAGCAGAGCAAGTAGGCTGTGCAGATTGCTTTCTCTCATGGGGAGTTCTATCTGCAAGTCATCTTTACATACACATTTTGTGACAGGAAGATAAAAAGCTGAAGCACGAGCTTGATTGTCTTGGGTGAAGTGTCAGTAAGTGGGCTGAGGCCATGGATCTTCAGAGGCCGTAGCATGTGAGGAAATGACCCCTGTTCACTTAAAGCAAATCTTATATTCCTGCTTAAAAGGATTATTGTTTCTACTCCCTTTTTTGGGGGGACTGTGTTTCAAAACAGTCCCTTGACTAGTTGTGCTACTTGTTATTACCCTCTGACTGATGACTGCAATCAGGTAGTTGCTGGGTGTAAGGAGAATGTGGCAAATGAAGTGGTAGAATTAAAAAAAAAATACATTAATTGTTCAAACTTGTAGTAGTTTTCTTTCATTTACAAGGGGTATGCAGAATATATGTACATTTGAGATAAACTGTTGCTTTGTAACATTCTAATTTAAGATTATACATTCATTAGGATACTCAATATCATCTTTACACATCAAACTACCAGATTATTTTCCCTGTTTTATTTCAGGTGTCATGATTACATTTTCCTGAATACAGCTCCTGGGTATCTGTGCATTCTAACATTTTCCAATCTCCGCAGCTCATCCCCTCACTCGTTCACTCATACTGACCATGAGGTCAGTAAAATTTCCCTATTTAGTTTTGTGCAGGGTAAAAGTCACAGTAAGATGCTTCCTATAATAGGAAATAACTATTTACAGCACAGAGCACAGAGTGGCATGACAATGTCGTGTTCATCATAGCTGGATGCCAGCTAAGAAAGTCCTTACACCTTTGACCAGCAGATTTGAATATGACATACCCATGTGGAGTTCTAGGTAGAATACTCTTTAGAAACTAAAATGCCCAGTATATTGGGTCAATGGATGAAATGGAACAGGACTAGAGTAAGCAAAACAACTCAGGATGAATCTCCTTACCCCATGGTATGCCTTGGAAAAGATGATACATGAACAATGATGGCAACAACAATGTACAAAACTTGCACGGGATGTAGCCCCCATACTCCAGCAGAGCTTCTTCTAAAGTAGACCTCAGGGCTGAAAGAACAGATACAAATAGAATGGCTATTGTTCCATTGTTTTCCTCTTCTGTAGAGCAAGTCCAAACTAACAGAGGTTATTTTAACCTATTAAATGAAGCTTTGACAAAGACATCAAAGTAGAACTTGACAGAATCTGGACAGTGGAAACAGGTGGAGAACCCCATGTAGTTTGTGGCCAACAGTTCTGAGCCTGTTATCTCAAACCCAGGGCATACTTAAAATTCAATTTTAGTGATCCATTGATTGCTCCAGTCAATATGGCTACAAATCCCAGTTGCTATAGCAGTAAAGATTTCCAGGGTTTTTCTGACAAACCCCTTGAGTATATTTCTACTGTTTCCACTCCATTTTCCTGCATTGAGTGAAGGCTTGCAGGCAGGCCTTGGGGCTGGGATAAGGTATCCCTACAAATTATGAAGCACGTAAGAAACATACTCCTCTGTGCAGGCTATAATTCATATAGTTTTAGTTTAGTTTTTTAGTTTAGTTTTGGTTTTAGTTTTCAAATAATTTTGAATACAGGAAAGGAAGAGAAGTAGTAGTGTGAAAAGAAAACAGATTTAAGATCATACGTTCCCACACACTTTATAGAAATAAAGCAGTTCAGACGCAGCAACTCAAGGTTTCAGACCCAGCATTAATTGCATATAATCAGGTGTTGCTTCTGAAAATGCATGAGTAAACCTCCAGACATGGGCATACCACTGCCAGTCAAATATTAGTGCTTACAGGAATCAATCAGCTCTGCAGCTGATAGACACAGGAATGTGATATGAGACCTGCCACCCCATGAAAAGAAAGCTGACAGACTTCTGTATCACTCACATGCAGGTGTCTTTGAATGCAAGAAACTGGTTATCAGGCAGTACACTTCAAGAACACCCTGGGAAGATTGGGTAATTCTTTCTGGAAGGAAGATATGGAGGCTGAGAGACAGTAGAGGATGACATGAGCACTAATACAAACATTGTATTGAAACTTTTTTTAAATTCAAAATGTCATATACAGAGCTCATACACTTGAGTCTCTTTGAATTCTGATTCAGCATTGAGCTGCATGAAGTAAAGAGAGGGAATGAGTTCTATTAAACTTTGATTTATAACACTGTAATTCTATCAGTCTTAAACTCATGGTTGTGCAGTGTCTGTAGCTGGAGTTCCTCATCCTTGTTTGGGAAAATACCTTTTCATCAGAAACTGGGATGTTATCATCTGTACCTCTGCAGGCTTTTTATGATTGGTTGAGAGTGGACTCTCCTCTACAAAAAGATATTAAAAGTTGTATCTGGAGTGGATTGAAAAATTTAATATTTTGATAGATGGATTTCAATATGAGAGAAATGCCTCCTAGTAGTTGAAGGGTACACATATGAAGAAATAAGATTTTTAGTTTTTTTTAACAGTAAAAGACCGTCAACCTGTGTACATTCTGAAATTGATGGGGCAAATACTAGGTTGAGTGGTCTGTGAAGAATTCCTGCCAAACGAGCTTTATGGAATGTCGTGTCCAGAGATTGGATCCTCCATATTTATCTAAAGTCAAATTCAACCTTCCCCCAAATCTGAAAACCTCTAGGAAGCAGTCTGGCAGACTTTCCTCTTTAATTGCCTTGAGTTATGTACACCTAATCTCCATCTTCCAGAGCCACAGAGCCCAAAAGCAAGCAGAGGCTCTTTCATGCTTACCTTGACTCTGCACAATACAAAAGGCCCTTTGTAGGAAGACACTGTACAGTGCTATATATCCTAAGGCACCCAGGAGCTGCTAAAGTAATAAAATGTCAACTTTTAAAATTCAAGAGGAGATTTCTCTTCAGGCCACCCCAATCTCCATAGTAACCGTAATTCAGCAAAACACATTTTCATAAACTAGAGAATATCTTGTGGCAGAATTCTTTACTTTCAAGCTCCCTCTGTCTGAATTTTTTAGAGGGATCAGAAGAATCAAAGTGAGTACTTTCATCATTCCTTAAAATCACAGGCACTTCCCTCAACTGAAAGGGACATAGTGCTAGTATGGCTTAGTATTAAGGACAAGACTAAAGGAATGACATGTTCCTCTACTTGTACAAAACATACTTTGTGGTTGACACATCTGTATTTATTTTAGGCAAAGATGAGGCAGTCTTGATGGCTTTTTCCTCTTCTTCTTCCCAGAGATAAATGTTCTTCAACTGAAGCTTTACCAGCAGAAGCTGATAAATCAGAAACTGATTAACCAGACAGCATTACCAGAAGCTAGACCAGAGGTCCACATTTGAGCTGTAACCACTTAGCTGGGAAGAGTTTATTTTGGATTTAGCACTGTAGAGTAAGTATTTTAAGCTTTCAGCTGACCTAGGAGATCTTTGCATGTATAAAGTGGCCTACAAATGCATTGCTGAGTCTGTTCTGAAAGAAACAAAATAAATTACTTGTTTAGAAGTCAATCTGGCACAGTGTGAAAAGTGAATCACACACTGTTCAGGTTCTGTGATTTTTTGTCATGACAGGATATAGATATATATATATATATTAAGGTCCATATTTATCTAATGGTAATTATACAGGATAAAAATATTCTTAGTTTTGCCTTTATATCATTCTGAACATGGCATCTCTCTACATGACAGCATGAAAAAGATGCCATAGTATGCCAGTATCTTTATTTTCTACTAGAAGCAGTGACGGCAACTGTCTCATTGTTTTGTTGTGTTTAACACAATTAAAGAAGAAATAGAAAAGGTAAGTTTCCAAAAATATAACATTTTCTTGAAAAGCGAAAATGGAGAAAGGACCATCTCTTCTACTAATTATTAAATTCTGCCAAAGCAGCATCTTATGTAGCACAACTGAAGAAACTGGAAAAAATCCCAGATGTATATGCAGTGTTTAATTATGTGGTAACTCCAGTAGCTTCATTAACACAGCTGTGTCAATACTGGGGGGAAAGCTGGGAGAAGTATCTTTTGGCAGTGGTAGTCTTTTGGAAAACTCTGAGAATCTTTAAATAGATGGAAATCATATGCTAGGTTTAAAAAAGGTGAAGCAATATTTTAAAAGAATTCCTCTTTAAATACACAAAACATTTTGAAATAAAACTGCAACATATATCAAGGTATGAAAAGTGGTTATTTAGATTTCTGAATGAAGTGTGGCATCAATTTATCAATAGTTAAAATTGTTATGCTTTAATGCATTTTTAATTTCTGGGATTGAATTTGATATCAGAGATGATAAAATGAGACAATATCTAGGGTTTGGAAGTATGAAAGCAGGTTCCTCTTAAATATAATCCATAGAGTCACTCCTCTCTTCCCCTCCAAAATAAAATATGTGTCAGAAATGGGAGCAAAATCTGTCTGCCTGAATATTTGTCTGCATCTGATTTAGTCACTACATGCCACTGTCATGGACAAAGAGAAAAATGTAAATAAAATTTATAAATAAAACCTATCAATGCTGTGGTTAATCCTACTTAAGAGAGCACGAACACCCATTCTGTGCTCTATGCCCTTTGTGAGAGCTTATATCATAAAAGCATGGGGAATCTATGTCAGACTGGTTTCCAATGGATGTGCTGCCCAGCACAGTAGAGAGGCAACATCCAGGGGTCTTGGCTTCTTTTTGGCAAGTCTCTCAGGAAACAACTGGCTTGCATGATCAAGGCCAGAGCACTCTCGGAGGAGCAGCGCAAGTTTCCTCTTCTTTCTCCATGTGGATTTTATCAGGGATGAAAATGTCACAGTTCTTTGAAAATCTTTTCCCAAATATCCTAAGTGACTGTAAACTGCAAGTTTACAGGTGTATTACACTCCTCATCAATAGTAACAATACCACTCTTTTGGCACAGACTTTTCTCCATATTCATTTGGACTAAGTGCGTAAAGGCAGTTGCCTGCATTTACTCAGCCTTCATGGGTTTTTTTTAATGATTACCTGAGTTTCAAGTGTTAGAAAGGACTGGACAGAATATATCTAACTTGAGAAAAACTTGTTAGACTCCAGGAATGTCAGACTTGTTTAAAGCATCTCTTTCTTCTTTCTTTCAGGTCTGAGAAAAGGTAAATGAGATAAATCATAGGGAAAAGGAACCACAACAAAACAAACCAACAAAGCCCAAATATACAAGATTCTGAAATACTATGTAAAGAGGAGATTGGCTTGGACATCTGAGAGATGTGTCTTAATACCATTTCTACTCTGTCATCATGGAAATAATTTCCAGGACAGTAAAGGCCTGAAATGACTCAAGATTTAAATTACTTCAAATTGTCTTTAAATGGAGAGATGGCAGGTTTAGATTAGATATTAGGAGAAAATACTTTACTGTGATGGTGGTGAGGCACTGGAACAGGTTGCCCAGAGAGGCTCCCCCATCCCTGCAAGTGTTCATGGCCAGGTTGGATGGGACTTTGAGCAACCTGGTCTAGGTAGAAGTTGACCCTCACCATGGCAGGGGGTTGGAACTGAATTATCTTTAATGTTCCTTCCATCCCAAACCATTCTGTGATTTTGCAACTGACTTGTTATTCTTGGGGCCATGGTAACTCTGCTGCATCCTGGTCAAAATGAATCACCTGTGTTACCTGATGCCCAGTGAACACCTGCTCCCAGATACCTAACAGTGGATGGGCAGAGCACAGATGTGTACAGTGCAACTCACACCACAGCCCAAAGTCTGAAAGGAGCAGTGTCTATCACTGCCCTACTTCCACTAGGCTGGGAAAAATACAGAATAAAAATGAAAATGCCAATTTTCAGCAAAACCCAGTAGATTACGAATTCTGATGGAAACTGATAAAACTGAAGAAAATAAAAGAATCCCTAGAAAAGTGTGGGATTCAAATACTTCATTCTCTGTTTTTCCCTATTGATTAAGTGCAGCTGGTCCTACCACTAGGGGCTGAAAATTTCATCAGCTCTTTTTAGTGTTTTCGTGCACCATACATTGAGCCCAAGCACCTGGCCATTATTCCAGCATAACTCCAAGGAGAAAAGGTCTAGAACACAGGAGTTTCAGCAGTGCTTCCATGCTAGTTCTACTCCTTTTCTGCCTGCAGACTTCAACCATGACAACCTTAAGGTCTGCCCATGAAAGCCAGCATCCAGTATTTACAGAGTGGTCATTTTTACTTACAGTCTCCCACTGTCTTCACTCATATTTAGTTAAGAGCTTGCACCTGAAAACAAAACATTTCTTTGGACCTTTATTTTTTACCATGTCCTTTCAAAGCACAGAGGCGAATAAAACCTTTGATTTTAATAGTCAGTAATTGTCCAGACTAAAAAGAAACATTAAAAACTAAATAATAGAATTTAAACCTATTACAATAGTTGTTCCAGATATAAACATCACTTTATTAATTTTTAACTCTCATTTGTTTTTCACTTTCAATGCTGATCACTAGAAACACTCAGATTAGGCTTTCCAAATGCATTGGTGGCAAATAATGACAGTTCAAATAAATATTTCCAACATATTAAACACCTAGTAAAATGACGTATATAACTATTTTTATCTATTAAAATGACAGTAACTCATGTCATAACATTTCACTTAAAAGCAGAAAGCATTTTAAATGCATAAGAATACTATGTTAAGAGTAATAGTAATTATTTTAATTATCTTAATTATAAAAGATAGAAATCTCAGAGTTATTTCTTGGAAAATTTCTCTTTGTTTATATTGTAAAATGCTTTAAGAATAGCCAGCACTTGCAGCACAAATTGATCTAAAAAATAAAAATAATCCTAATTGTCTAACGTATTTCAACACTGTGCCACTTCTAACAGGAATAAAAAAAAAAAAAAAATTCTCTTTGTTCAGGATCACTTGAAAATGCAATCTTATTTTAAGTGATCACCATTCATTCCCTCCTCCTAGGAGCAGAAATGTAGACCATCTCACTAGAGAATAAAGAAATTAGTGCCTAGGATAAAAACAAGGCAACACCTGGGCCTTTCATCTCCTACACTGAAATTGTGCTTTAAGAAACAAGAAAATAGTATACTGAGAACAAGACTATTTCATTTTCCAGCAAGAAGTGTGACATAAGCCTGAACATTTTTTGGTGTGACAGACATTAATGACCTCCATGAAAACAAACTGAGATTCAGGGTGGTGTTTCTGGAAGATAAACGGGAAAGGCATTGGTCAAATGGATAGCAGGGTAATTAACTAGTCATAGTTATTTACTATACTTTACAAGAGCTTAAAATGCACAAAATAGGGACTCGTCAGATTTAAGTAGGTTGTTTGTTTTAAAGCAATAATTAATTATCTTTCATTAGAAAGACATTTGAAGGGTTTGTAACCCCAAATCATGCTTTGTTCAGCATGTAAACTACAAGAAGTACTCCTGATTTCAGCTGAAGCCTATTTCTCAAATGCTTGTCTCTCTCTGAAGTACCTGCAGCTGGAGATGAAGCAGCTCTCAAAAAGAGAGAAACAGGATGTTTGAAAACAAATAGTCTTTAAGTTTATTTGCAGTTTATTTAGCATCTTAGGCAGCAGAAGTCACCTAGTTTTAAGCAGATTTAAAAGCCATTTTTAAAAACTAATAAAATTAGGCAAAACATGCTATGAGAAATGTGAAAACTCCAAAGTGAGTTTCACCCTTTTGTTTGCTTCTTTGGAATCATTCTCACTCCAAGTTTCCTAGCTGGTAGGTGTTAATATACACTCTTTCCTAAAATCCATACTTGCAACTGAAATTACGTTTACCTCCTTTCAGTGGAGGATGAGAAAAGGAAATGAACATAGCACTCTTGCTTGGTATAGTAAGTCTTAATTAGAAATAAGAAGTCATAGGCTTAAAAATTAGAAGGGGAAAAAGGTACTAATATTTTGTTTTCCCAAATTAGTCAAATGCTTAGGACTCAAATTTTCCACTGTATCACATTTTGTCTATAGAACTATCTGCTTGCATTCAGTAAGACCACTAAAGAACAGTTTCCTCAATACTGTGAGGAGAAGTGACAGCTGAATTGTAATGACTGCTTATTTTGCTTTGTATTACCTTTAATACACATTTCCCCATTAGCTATAATGGGAAGTCATAGGTGTGGCAGATGTGTAATGGGATGTGGAGGGATGCCCCCACAGGATATTTCTGCAGTTCCAGAAGTGAGACCTGACTACAGCCTGTGCAGCTTACCAGTCCCTTCCCTGTGGGGAAATGTGAACCATTTTTCCAGCCTTACATTGGTAATGCTCTTGTGAGCAGAGCTCATCAAACAGCATTCTGCCCACTGTTCTGAACTGTATTTAGATCAAGATGGGAGTCATCCTTCTCTCTGTGTGTCCTACATATATGTGACTATGCCAAATACCTTTTTATTTATCCATTTGTCTCATTTTTATTAGCAGTGGTTTAATTCCAGCCCTGCTCACATGTATGGCTGAGACAAAGTCATTCTCAGAGGTACATACACCTTTTTATTAGCAGGGCTGCAGAGGCTACAGCATGCAGGCCAATTATGGCTTTTAAAGCTGGCCCCACTTCCAGAAGAGTTGAGGACTCCAGATTATACCATTATGGTGATTTTAAAGGAATATTTCCTCATTATAGAGGGCAGCCTAGAACTGGGGGGCAATGACAGAACATCTTGTCAGCAGCACTTAAATGTAGCTAGCAAGGGCTTCAGTTGGGAATTAACTCGACGAGAGTGCACTCGATTTTCAAAGGCAGGATATTGTTAATGGAAGTAAAAGTCTTGGGAGTAAGCACAGAGGTAATAGGAGGCACGAAGTGCTGACTCTTCAATATCAGCATTTCCAATATGACATGCAGCTTGTTCTAAAAAGCATCTTTTAAAATCTTCAGGACAGTGCACGGAAGAGACTGCATAAGCAGTCTTTCTCATGTCTGAATATAAGCAATGGCTTTGGGAGAGAATTAAGACAGAAATGATCCACAAGAGTTTGGTTTGATATATATTGGGCTGAATTATCAATTTCAGACTAAGTGTGGAAATGATCATAAAATCTTACAGATGGACATTGGCTGGACTAAAAATAAGCTGCAAACCTCACAGAAATGAGGGGTGGATACTATCTGGCTGCATGAAGTGTCACAAGTTTATTCATATACTCTTCCAGCAGACAAAGAGCTCCACTACGCTACATGCCTTCTATTTCCAGCATATATATATATATATTTGTACCTGAAGAAAGGGACTGGCCTCTCTGTTGCATGCCATATGTGTTTGGATGGCTGCTTCACCATTTTCCCAAGCTTCAGATCTGAAGTCCAGGTTTAAGCAGGTTGTCCATACTGGTGTTCCTAGGGGACTATTTTTAAAATCAGCCTTCCAAGACCAAACCTCATTATAGGAATAGAGGAAAATTATAGAATTTTCCTCAAAGGAACTCCTCTTTGTCACACTGAGTGACATCCTGGGGTAGATGGGCCAAGTCCTGTGTGAACCTGTGGTCCTGACTACTCTCTGCAGTGCAGTCAGGGTGTCCCTCCCAGGAACCCCCTGTCTCTTGCATGACAGTGGGATTTGACCTGGGTCCTGGATATGCCTGCACCCAGACTCGTTCTTCAGCTCTTGACAGGACTTTCCAGACTGACACAGGACCAGAGTTAAACCCCAGCCTTCATCTGAGGATGACCCAGCCTTTCTGCTGCCGGATGGTAGCAATCCATGAGGAAGTTTCTGTGGCCTATGTTGCAGCCAGCCTAAACCCCTACACTGGATCCCTACATAGGGCTGCCCCATGGACATATGTCAATGCCTCTGAAATTATGGTCCTTCCCCTACCGCAAAAGCATCCATTCCCTAGCAAAGTAAACTGAAGCAACTGGTTGTTTTCTTCAAAGGGTGTGTTGTGGATTAAAACCAGCTGGAAATTAATCTACAAGCAACCACTTCCTTTCCCCCCACCCTCTCAAGGGAGAAGGGTGAGATTATGGCAGAGATTATAGGTTGAGGAAAAAAATTACCAGTAATAAAATAAGGAAAACAAGAAATAACAGCAACAATACTAATAACAAGTGTATGAAAGAGGCTGATAATATGTAAAAAATGTTCATGCCCGACCCGATGTTACTGTGGCCAGCGACATGTGTCTGCCAGAGACAAAGAAGAAAATGATGCTTGTCACTGCAGACAGTGCTTTTTGCCCTGAACTTGAGACAATGATGGACAAACCCTCTGAGATGGAGTGCTCTACTCACATGGCCTGCACTGCACCGACCATTCCTCACCCCACTCCTTGCCCCATTAGCTCAGTTCACTACTTTGCTACCTTGGAAAAAGGGACAAAATGGCTATGGCTCTGTGTCATGTCCATTTTTCTTCCACCCAAAGCCACGGCTCCAGTGATGATGTGTGTGGTATAGAATAATAAACCTGGATGTACACACATGGTCCAGGCTCCGCTGCCCTCACGGCAGCTGCGAGAACATGAATGCTGTCCTGGCCAAAACCAGGAGAGGGTGGCATTGAATGAATCAGTCCTGGCACTGCTTACCATGCATCCACAGCTGCTCCCCAGTGCTGCAACAGGATGTGGGGAATGTGCAGAAGCTCTTTGTTAGTAGTCAAGACAATGTCAGAAAACAATGAGGTCACTCATGAGTCTCAATAACAACACATCACTTCTCTCACGTTGCTTTTTCCTCACTTCTCAAACAATAATTGTGCTAGAAATTTTTGAGTGTCTGTATCTAGTCTCCTAAGATCAAGGGCCTTGGGAATGGCTGACATGAATGGGAATTATAAATTTTTAAACAAAAACCTTAAATATTTTTGAATTATGACCAGTTTTCTGAGCTGGCTGAACAAATTTTCCACAGCACAAGAGAATGCGTGCTGTTCATCTGTATTCATTTGAAATGGATTTATGGTATGTTATCCTTGTCACAATTGCTCCCATATATTTACCACTGCTCATGCTACTCACCAAAATATTTATGTAATAGATCATTGTCTTCCATTCAAGGACTTTGTATTTGAAACAGAAAATAAAAATAGTTATAAATAATTTGGCTTGTGGAGATGACTTACAGCTCCACATAATGTATTGTGGCAACTCACTTTGTTGTGAGAACAAGAAAATAAACATCAAGGTTTGCTTTTCAGAGACATTTGGCAGACAATAACCCTTAATTCCCAAAACAATGGAGAGCTATGATTTTAATTTAGCTCTGTTTTATTTCTGTTTCAAAGCAGATCTCTAGAAAATAGAGTATTCCTAAAATATATTGAGTATTTTTAATTGAAAATCTATGCTGGAATATTGGAAAAGTCTACATCCTATAAATGCAGACACAGTTCTCACACCTGCACATCTCGGAAACCTCATCCAAGGTTCTCTCAGAAGCTGAATTCCACTTTGAACAGAATGACCAAAACAAAACCTCACTTCTGAACATCTCCCTTAGATACCTCACCCAGCACCATGCTTGCTAACCCTCCTCAAGTCTTGCTTGTTGGCTTCCCATCAGCATTGTGTAATGCTCTCACATTGTCTACCCTGACAGTTTTCCTTCAGAAGATTTCCTTTCTATTTTCAGCCTCTATAAACCCAATCCTCAAAGTAAAACATACTTTTTACATGCTTTCTAACTCTGTTCTTATGTCCTCCTACAGATGCTGTGTAAATCAATGTCCAGGATATAGCAAGCTTTCCACAGCAACCAGAGTAATATCTTTACCAATCTGTGGTGTTTTGTTTTTGTTGTTGTTGTTTTTAAATGCTGTACAGCAAAACAGTAAACCAGACTTAAAGACCTGGGTAAAGGTTGGTGGCGTTGCTTTCTTTGAGGAAGCATTTGAAAGAGATAGAGAGCACTGTCCCTTTAAATGAGCTGACACTTTATTTATATAACCTAATAAACACCTCTAGACACCTGTAGAGAGAGCTATGCTGATACAGACTATATGAATTTGGTAAAAAAAAAAATAATTTTTTGTACATTTTGAAAAGGCAAAATCCTTTAGGAGTCCCTTGTTCACACAGTACTTGCAGTAGCAGATAAACAGATCTTCTTTCAGTATTTTCATCTTTCTACATGTTTCTCCTGTGAGTTTGTCCCAGCTGAAAGCACTCTTGGTGTTTCAACAACATAAAATACATCCCTTCTGGCAGAGTAAGCTCTTGCAATTCTTTGCTGCAGCAAAGGTAATTACCCAGGAGATGCAGGCAGGGGTTTCTCTGGCTCCTTGCTGAATTCATTGTTTCATCATCTACACATCTCACATTTAATTATTTCCATTTTACTACCAAAGAATTGAGAAACAGTTTTTGAGGAGTTGCTGGTTGATCAGCATCCAAGGATTGCTTGCCTCCTGCACTTTATTAGTTTTACAGACTGAGTTTACAGCAGGATCATTAGTGCAATACTGGATTACATAAAATATAGACACTTACGGACTTTTGTGGTGCTTCACCTGTGGACAAAAAGCTTTCATAAGCTTCATCAAAGTTTAGTTATCTGTCTAGCCCTGACAAACTTATGACAATATGCCCTCTAGAATGGGAAGTTATAACAAAGTATTTGTTGAATTCTTTATGACAAGTATTTCTTAATAAAGTGTAAACACATTTCTACTGCATGCCAAGGCCACAGTAAGATGCTGTTGTGAGGGAAGTACAGATGGCTTTTGATTTTTTTTTCTTTAAATTGGGATATTATGATAATTTTATTTTTAGATTGCAATTCATGTTTTGTCTGAAATTAGGTGTTAATTGAGGTTATATTTTCAATACTTAAAATTACTTAAAATTATAAGTACTTACCTTTTTGCATGTGGTAAATGTATAAGATGGTTAAAAGGTGCCCAAGTTTCATTGATTATTTGTCTAAGGGAATCTTACAAGTACAGTCAGTATTATGTAAGGAACTAAGCAGGATGTTTTGGTGATTAGCTAACCAAAACCCTTTTATCTCAGAGGAGTCCCCAAAAAGTGACTTTTGAAGCTTTATGTTATAATTTACAGTTTTAGCACTGAATTTATAGTTTAGCATTCTTTCACTCACCTCAGTGACACTGGGATCTGAAAGGTAAATTTGATATCCTTTTCTTAAGCATAGTCCACATTCTTAGGTGGAATCAAAGCTGTATTAAATCAACCTGTTTGCCTGAACCTGGTACATACCATAAAGAACACTATGAAATACAGGCTTATTGCAGAATGTTTTATCCAAACATGTTGATCCAGCTGGGGAAACCACATTAAAGAACACAGTTTACCACATTTCTGCTCTTCAAGCTTTGGCAGTTAGTGCATTGATTTCAGCACCTTTTTTATTTTGAATTACATCAGTCATTCAAAAAAACCAAACAAGTTTTTATTTGGCCTGATTAAAATCAGGGTCAATCAAAAGTGACCCCTGAGCATCTGTATCATACTAGGGGTAACTAAAATTATTTATCCCCAAGTGACACTTTGCATAAGGACTTTATTGATTGATTGATTGATTGAAATTTCCTCCCCAGCCCTTGAGAAATGAAGTTTTCCAGATCCCCAAAGAGAGAAGAAAATGAAAGTGCTCTCTGGAATGCATTTCCAACTATGATTATCAGTATCTATGGTAAATTTATTTTCCTGATACTTTAACAAGAATTTTTATATCAAGTTTGACTCCTTTAAAACCAGTATAAAAAGCTAAAACCCAAAACTCATCACCCACACTTATGAATTTGATTATTTGAGAAAATTCAATATATGGTCATATTAAAAGCAGAAATTCATGTTTTCTTATAAACAAGAGAGAAAGACATTTAATATTATCAAACATCAAATGTAGTGAAAGTCTTTCAAGTTTTATTCAAAAACAAAGAAAGAAACAAAAGTGTGGTGGTACATCCTTCCCACCCCAAGCTGCACTATGACCTCAGAAATGCTCATTAGGCCTCAGCCTTGATAAGCAGCACCTGGGCCAAGCTCCTCTTGACTTTATCAGAAATGCTGCCCGTTCCCAGGAGCTGGTGCAGTCTAACAAGCCCCTGCTTTTTTTTTTATTTTTTTTACTTTTTTTTTTAATGCAGCCTTGGAGACTATTTTTTGCCTCAAAAACAACTCAAGCGGGTTGTTTTTGTTCTCAGACTTTCAAAAGAGGTTTCTGGCCTGAAGTGTGTCCAGGATGAAACACTGCTATGACTAAAGCCCAGTCTCTTGTGATCCTTTGTATAGGGGTGCAAAGTGAGGCCCTTTGAGCTCTCCTGGAGGGCAGTGGCAGCGACCAGAGAAGCCCCTTGGAGTGGGGCCCCTCAAAGCCAGCACCTCTCAGGTTTGCTGTACTCGGAGACTGCCAAACAACCACGGATCCTGGTCTGACACCCCCATTCCTCAAGGCTGTACCCTTTGTCTGCTGAGAAGTTGCAAAGATATCTGAAATAAGTATTTCACTACCTTTGAGGGGAATCTTTCAAAGGTACCTTGTACAGACTCTTTGTGTGCATGCAAGTATGTGTATGCTATGGCGAATGTACTGGGAATGCTGCTCCCTTCGATTCTGCATCACTTCAGAGTCACAAGTTAGGCCTGCCACAAGTAACTCTTGTGGTATTGTAAACCCTATATGAATCCTTTGCTAAATTGTTAAACGTAAGTCATAAATTAAGTAAATTAAATGTTGATAATTTAAGGTGCTGTGAAGTTGAAGTTAAGTGCTTATTTGGGTTTGGATGGATTGACTCTGGATTTTTATTTGCTTTTCCTCAGTGTGCCTTAACCATCTAGTAAGTAGTAGAGTGAACCTTGCCAATGAACTTTTTTGTGCTGTTGCTTTCACATTATACCCGTTTACTGGTGGATTTTCCATTATTACTATCTTTGCTGGTGATTCTTTAAGAGCTCTTAAAAGATCTCTTTCTGTCAATCATTCATGACAGAAACAAATCTTCCTTAGCCTTTGAAAAGCTAAAAGCAAAACTGAGAGAAGTTCTTCAGACAGATTTTTCATGTAGTAATATTGGCTATATCTGGCTTTAGAGCTGCTCTCCTTTCTTGGTATGTTAATGAATAATGCAGACTGAAGTTGCCTATATTACCTTAGAGCTCCAAGGAGGGGACAAAAAACCCCCACAAATTCCATAATGACTTCTCTAATGTTCAAGAAACTATTCACAACAGAATGAGGTTGTCCTCCACAATATTTTCTTGGGACCTTTTTCCTCTTCCATGAAAATTTTTACAGATTTTCTACACCTACGGATTTAAACTGTTCAAAATCAGAACCTGGGACTTACACAAAGCAATTACAAAAAATGTAAAACAGAACTAACTAACCTTCTACAAGCAGAGACACTGGTAGATCAGAGAGAATTCCTTTTTCCTACATTGAAATGACCACAGAAGAAGTTCCATAAAATCACTAGAGGCAGAAACCATGACCTGACACAAGGTTTCCAGACCTATTAGAGTATACATCTTGAATTGTGATACAGCAGAAAAGTCAATAGTCTTCTGACTGACCTGGGATTAAATTGAAGCTGTAGAAGGTAGATTGTAGATTTGTGATGTAATCTATAGAGAAAAGGAGAAAAATACTAAAAATAGTAAGAAAGGTGAGAAAGGAAATAGGGCAATAGGAGAATATAAGAAGTAAGTGCAGTTGCTTTAGAGCATCACTAAAATATTAAATCTGCCATCCACAGAGGAAAAAAAAAATAGCTCATTATAGCTGGGCTAGACAGTACACTTTTAATCTGCCTCTCCAGTCACATCCCTCCTATCTTTTCAGAAGTGAAAAAGAGCCACAGCATGCTTCAGGGTGTGTGAAGGCATATTAATAATACTCACTACCCAGTAACTAAATAATGCTTCCTGTGCAGATGTGATTTTAGAAATTTTCACATTTAAATGTGAAAACAAATGTTGCCTTCAGTTGCCAGACAAAATCCCATAGAAAACAAATATTTGATTTTGTCTAAAACTTTGAGGAAAACAGACTCTACCAAAGCACAATACTGTAAATGTAAGAATTACACCTCTAATACAGTCACAAAGGATATTTTATTATTTGCTGAAAAGAAGTTTTTATTTTATTATTTTCAAAACAAGCCAGAGGAGAATGGATTTACTGGCATAGTCCAAAAGCCAAGAAGACAACAAGGTCTTAGTAAAGTCTCCTTGAGATTCTCTGATGTTCTTTCTGGAGGAACATCTCTCATTGACCCTTCAGAGAATTTGATCATTCTAAATTATGTTTTGTTTGGATGCTTCAGGGTTGCTAATATGCAGTCAACCTCCTTATGTAAATAGACTCCTTACCAAGCTTCCCAGTACATTATTTTCTTGGTTTTACTACTGAGCTTCATTTTTACAATTCTCTCATTCCCCTTTATGCTTCGCCTTGCCCACTAAGATTGTAATATTTGTAGATCGTATATGTAGCAGCTTCTGTTCCAACTATTTTTCTTATAATTTTTCTATATTTTTGATTTTTAAAAATTTTGCATAGAAACCTACTGCATTCCCTATTTCTCTAGTTAAACTGCTCCATAAAATGGCCTAGCAAAGCAAAGTCATGCAGAGCTGTTAGAAAACTGTTGGCCTAACCAATGGAGGTTGTACTAATTGTCTACTCCATGGCCAGACAATGAGAATTTATTTTGAATGGTGAGTAAAGTATTAGCAGAGGGTCTTCCTGGATGCAGCATTTGTCCTGACTGAAATGGGATACAGTACAGCTTGATATAGAACCAGTGCAGGGTGTTCTCTGCCAAATTTGTGTTGATTTGCTGTACTTGTAATTTAGAGAAATTTCAGGGCTCTTGCAAAGCGATGTTTAGCTTACTTCTGCCAGGTGGATAGTCTATGAATCTGAGAGTTATGCAGAAGAACAGAATTAGGTGGCATTAAAGTGCACAGCTGTAAGCCATGAAAGGCTGCTTGCTGTGCTGGTAGGATCTCCTGCTAAAATCGAGACAAATAGAAGCTTTATCCCTTTGGAAACTCAGGCCTTCTGTGTGTATAATGCTGCTACACATCTTTCATACTCCACTCTTTATTTAGGATAGATCCAGCTGTTTTATTTCACAAAAAAATATTATTATGTAGTCTGCCTCTATATTACTTCTAAATCTAACTTAGTATCTCATGAAGCTTTATTGATAAAACTAATAAAGTCTTTTCTATTGCCAAAGACACTCAGCCCTAAACATTTCCCTGGAAATTCTGTTTTAAAACTAATCAATGAGCTGCTTTACTATTCTTCAATGGACAACAAGATGTTACTCTATATACATAACAATTTCTTTTTAGAATTATGAATTAAAATTATATTAGTCAAATGATGTCTTCTGCTAGTTAGGAATGTGTAAGATGAGAAATGGAAGGATTAAATTTGGCTGACAGGCCTTGATGCATGTGTTCTCATGTGCCTTGCAATGACATGCATAGCTGATGCTTTTCCCACAATATCTCTGCCCTAGCCAGTGGCACAGGTGGCTACACCTGTGCTAGAGGATGCAAGGTCCAATGCCAGTCTCACCCTCCAGATGCCTCATTTCTGTCTGTTCTTTGGTTTTTCTTAAAGCTGAGTCTCTCATCCTCTGCAATTCCAGCTATCCTCCCTCCCTTCCAACCTTCACGGCAGCTTTACTTCTCCTTCCTGCATTACAGAATTATTGTCAGGTTGTTGGCATGTGTTCCTGGCCCATTTCAGTCTACAGCTGTCAGAGCTGCCTATTTCTTATCAGCTGCAGATGCTACAGTCAATTTAGACTTTACACAATGCTTTATAAGTGTGTAGATACAGGAAAATCTACATCTTTCAGTATGGAAATCTTTCCAATGCTTACAGTTTACTTATGATTTCCTGCTTATGAACACCAAAAGAAATAGAAAACAAATAATGTTTCTTCAAAAAATATGAAGCGCTTGATAAAAAGCCTATTTTGCTTGATTTTACTTAAATTTGGCCAAATAACAAGTTGTTCTTGTAATGTTATTCTCAGAAAGAGCTGGATTATTTTATCTGAAGTATTTCTTTAAAATTATGATAACTCAGCTTGAAATTACAGGGTGATAGTTTGGCAAAAGCAAGAGTATCTAATAGTGGAAAGAATAGCCTTATAACAAGTTGTACCAACACTGCAACTTGAATTATATTTTCTTATAATCACATATATGCTGAGTGCAGCCCAAATGTTCTAAAAGCATGGAGGCATAACAAAAACATCCAAAATTTAACAGCAATAGTTGAAAAGTAGTAAAATGGGAAAAAAAGTAAAATTATTGGAGGCAACTCTCAGAACTGTTTAAAAGTCTTTCTGCCATTTAGTTATTTATCAATGTTGGTTTTGTTATTGTTGTTATGAACATGCTGGGAAAAAAGTCCAAACTAATCTTGCCCTGGAGTGATTATTGCTTTATACTCATAACATTTGGAAAGCCTGTCATGCAAAGTATTGAGTGTATACGTGAATGATGATAGTTTTGTGGGTTTTTTCCCCAGCATGAATGAGAGAGCGTAAATCTGGTCAGTCATATATTTATGTCATGCATATTTTTTAATTATATGAAAAAAAGCTGTAACTTAAATCATAAGGTAGTGTTAGTGATTCACTTCAGCTGATAGACACAGCTCTAGCAACACTGCAGCAATAACAATTTAAATGCATATTGCTCTGCTCATGAGTATGCTCCAAAAGCAGTAGGCAGTGGAAAAGAAGAACTGAATAAATGAACACTTAGAAAAAAAACAATTTAAAATGTTTTTTTTTTTTTTTTTTAACTGAACTGTAGCTGTGAGCTCCCCAGGCAGCATATTTGACAGTATGCACTGAGAAGTAAAAGAATTTACAACAGTTCAGACTTGAGCACCTAATCAATAAGACAGCAAACAAGTCCAAGGTAGCTGACTGCAGTACATACCACCTAGCTGTGTGTACGATATATGACCTAAATTTAGTAGAGCATATTGCAGTCAGCTGGCTACCACACTCTTTTGCCCTACATAATCACTCAACTGTTGCTGTGTGTTCTCTTCTTATTGGTATAGTCCACTTTAATTTGACTTGTTTTCAGTTTTTGTACATACTGCTGAGAGAAAATATTTCCAGCAGTGGAAAAGGAGAATTAGTCATACACCTTCCCACTCCCCTTTGCAGGTACTGTGCCAATAGCCTACCTCAAGGACAGATGTGGGCTTGGGGGTCATCTGGGGTCCTGCAAGAAAAGTTCATCTTATTTCCTCTGGACTGGTACAGGGGTATGAAGGAAACCAACTCGCTTCAGATCTTCAAGATAAGATATCTCAGGCAACTGAAGAAATACCATTTCTGTGCCTTGTATAGAAGATATAATGAATGTGTAACCTACTCCTTGCTTTTTTCCATCCTAAACTTTTCTGTAGATTTTGGATGCATCAATACATTCTTTTACAAGACAGTTCTGAGTAAAGCTGAGGTGAGATGATGTGCATAATCCTGCAGCTATCAATGGTGTTAAGTGTGAGCCTAAGTGCCACACCAAGTTGAATTAAATTTCTTGGCTCTACTGCTGCAAAGAGGCAGACATCTGTATGACCAGAGATGGTTTAAAATATCAAAATGGTAACATTTTAATCATCTCCCAAAAACCACTCTCAGTTTCTCAAGATAAGGAAGACTGCCTGACACTTCTAGTTCTACTTGCAGGTCCTTGTCCGGCTTTTGTGATAGAGCTGTATCTCCCACTAGGATACCACCGCATTTGTCACCATGCTTTACTTCACCTAACCAGCAAGTCCAAACTTCCTGCATTCATGATACTCAGTTTTTTAACTTGTACTGCTCATCTATTGCCCCCAAGCTCCCTGTTGTTTAGGACAGTCCTGCTGATGCAGCAGCTATTCCAAAGCCCAGTCTTCTAAATGGACAGTTTGAATCTGCTCACAGTGCCATTTCACTTTAGCGCTGAAAATCTAAGTCAATTACACTTCTTTGGTAGGAACAAAATTAGACCTCATTTCCTTTTTCTAAAATCTTAATATTAGACTTAATATTTCACTGTCTTAAGCTTATCGTCTTAGATTTAATGCCTTTTTAGCTAAATATTCCCAAAAGCACTTATTTCCAGGTGTGTGCGAAATTAATATCCAAAGCATAAGGAACAACATAGCTGAGCCAATCTCTTTGTTAGAATGGACAAAAGTTAATCACAATAAATGAAGAAAGTATTTACAGTAAAAAGTGCATCTAAGAAAAAGAATTGAGAGTGTATATGTTAACAAATAATAATAAAACACAAGTAAAAAGTCCCACAGGAAACCCAATATATTTAAACAGCTAATTTACAGTCCCCTACCTCTACTCCAATTAAGATAGATGAACACTAAATAAGTCCATAGAAAATATTTTCTAAAATTCATGTTTGCAGTGGGTAACAGAAGTTTGGATAGAGTTTATTTGGACAATTCTAAAATTTAACAGATCTATTTCAAATAAAGGATCTCTCTATACAGCAATAATGTGCTTTAACTTTAGAAAGCACATTAGAAAGTAGCTTCTTTTTTATTAATGATTTTTAATAACCAGTTCTCAGAGCCTCTTACCTTGACTGTGGTCTTGAAGATATTTTTCTGTTGCATTATTTTTTTCTTAAGCAATTTAAATTATTTAAAAATATCCATTTCTTATGAGGAAAACAAATTCATCAATTTATTTATTGATCTCCTAACTAAACAGGCATTTGTATAACATAATCCAACACAGTTGTCAAATTATAATTGTTTAGTATTATACAAGAACTATTCAAACAAGATTAGATAGAAAATTATTCTGCTGAAAATTATTCATTGATCCTGCCTGTAAGGCACAAAGACATGGATGTGTGCAATATTCATGTCGTTACACCTTGCAGGCAGGATCAGAGCTGCCCAGCCCAAGCAAGAAGCTGTCACAGGAGCTGGATCACCTGGAAGTGGACAGAAAGGGTCTTTTCTACATAGTTTTTGTCCAGATTTGAGCAAAGAAGCCTGACAATTGCTGGGAAACAATGATTCATCTGCTAGCTTGGAGAAGGGCTATAAATACTCATGACCTCTGACACTCTGCAGAGATTTTCTAAATAGTGGGAGTACACATGGCTTTTTGGAGGTACTGTTTAGGATTGTTATCTGAAATAGCTGCTTTGTTGCTCCTCTTCCCCCTCCAAAGAGGAAATCACTTTTCACACAGCTGCTATATTTGGGGACTGAGAGCTAAAACAGTGTTATCTTGGGCTTGAAGGCAGAAAACATCTTATTGTTGTAATCCTCTAGCAGTGTAGTCTTCTATCTTTCACACCTAAAACCTAAACCTTTTTTCAAGAGACCTGTATAATTTAACATTTTGATGCAAGAAAAACAGACTCAAAAACACTTTCTGTTATAGCTTTCTGTCTTAGCCTTCTGTTAGTGAGACAGGAAAGAAATTCAAGGTCTTTTATTAGCTTCTCACCTTTCTCCTTCTAGAAGTCTGATCAACAATAAATTAATGATATTCAGATACTTGGCACAAGTTGAGTGAGTAGCCATGCACACTACTCCCTGAAAAACAGCACACATGAGAGATATCTTAGGGAGGAGATAAAGGGTTGACTATGGAAGATGTTTTCTTTGCTACTTCCTTCTTGGTGCTGCCACAACAGAGCAAAGCAACTGCATTTCTCTCAGCAGAGATTGCAGAGTCTGGCTGTGTCTTGACAATACCAAGTTGATGATACTTGTAATGCAATATAAAAATATTGTTCTTGTGTTTGATATTGCAAATCTCCTTAGAAATCATCTGACAAAGAAATGAGCAAAATTATGACAGGACTGAAGGGAAAAAAAGTTTATATGGTTGACATTTAGTTTAAATGAAATCAGAGAAAGAAAAGAAGTCAAGCAAAAAATTCAATACATTTCTCACAGATTGAGACTATCTTTTGAGATCAATACTAAGCATGGATGATAATAAACCATCTGGCCACTTGCATTTAACAAACAATTTTAGCAGTTGGCACATCCATTACTTCTCTTTTCTTTACCAATGTCCATAACAGTAATTGGGGCCACACCTCAAGATTTCTGTGCTTTCTTTGCAAGATTACAAAAAGCACCTCTATTATTCTCCTTTTAGATAAAGAATGAATCAGAGCAAACTCAAATGCCTAAGCCTTATGAGGTCAGGTAAAATGTTAGAGAAACTCAAGAAAAAATTCTGATCTCCTATGTAACATGTAATGAAGTCTTAACCTTTGTATATTCTGAATGTGCTGGAAAATAGCATTTTATCTACTCACCCACTTACATGTAGTTCTCTAACTTAAGATGACTATTTACACTGTCCCAGTAAGCATCCAATTAAAAGCCATAGCTGGGGTTTGGGAATCTGAGCAGCTTCTGCATCAGGACATTGACCTAGGAACTCCCACATTTACCCTCTGTTTCTTGAATGGCTTCATGGAGTTTGAAACAAAGCTCAAATGTGAGCATCAGATCTATATTTCTGGGCACAATGCATGGATTTTCATAAATTATACCATACCCAAATACTTTAAAAAATAAAAAAATAGTTATGTTAATCCTTATTATGTGTCGTGATATAAAATCAGTAAGATGAAAACTCATAATGTCTATTGAAAGACAGTGTATGTAAATAGCAAAAAAAAATGATATGACAAAATAACTTAAGAGGAAGATTCCATATTTTCTTTCTCTTTTTCTCTTTTTTATATTTTCTTGTTTCTGCATTTCACTTTGATCTAGATTATTTGTCTTCAAAATGTTTTTAAGGTTATTCTATTTATTAAACTTGATGTTTAGAACTAGCACATATAATTGTAAATTGAAGCTGAAGTATAACAGATGTTATTATTCTTTATATACACCATTTCAATTGCAGAGATATATTTTTTAAATCTAGTTATTTTATTTTACATATAAAGAGTGAGGTATGGAAGAGCTTTGATCACTGTCCCAAGTTTAAAAGTAGGATGCAGAATAACACATACACATTGCAATACATAGTCTGTTGCTCTTTGCTGAAAGCAGCCCCTTTCTTTTAGTAATACTACAAATACCCTTTTTTACACCTGAACCTACCAGAAGAATAGACCCCGCTGTCAGTCACCCAGATCAGCTTTTTCCCTCTAGGTGCCTCACTCATCTCTAACATTTTTCATCTCTTTTGAGACAAGCTGTGTGTTAACACACCACTCTGATTTTGGCTGTAAACTCCCTGGGGCAGTAATTGCTAGAATTCGTGCAGCTGGGACGAGAGGACTTTAGCACATTGGGATCTCAACCTAGCTACAGTTTTCAGGGTGATCAGTGTTACCATCCAATAATTACAGTTTCTCCTTAGTTGCTACGGGGGCAGTTTGGCATTTCCCAGTGCCTCTCCTGTAGAGAAAATACTAAATTCTCTTGCTAGGCTGTTTCACTTCATGCTTCCATGTTGCACCTCTGCAAGTTAATGAAGCTCAGAGTTTATGTGGAGCCAAAGTGAAGAGGGGTGTGGTGGTAGAGGTCAGGATATCAGAATAGACAGCTGGGAGATGCTTAAGGCAATCACTTAAGAGTTTCTGAACACTGCAAGGAATGAACAAGCAATGGCTCAGCTAAACAATCTTCTCTCCTTTCCCTTTTCAGTATAACCACTCCTAAGAGGCCTGGAAAGCTGCTCATATCCAAATTTCTCTAGGTAAGCAGGTCTAGCTCTAGGCAAGCAAAGCTAACGTTGCTTTCTGTAATACAGCTATCTGTACTAGAGTGCTTGGATCCTTGTAGTGTATCTTGAATTTCACTCAGTACAAAGAGAAAGGATTAATTTGCATGTCAGCAAATTTCTTCAGCAGGGAGATATTTGTGCTGCATCTTTAACGAATACAGACCCTTTCTGAGTGAAATGGGATAAACACAGCTGTAGCCCTCCATTTTTATTGTGTTTAAGGGTTGATGATTCTCGTAAGAGTTCTATGAATTTAGGCATATTTAGTAGGACACTGTTTTTGTTGAGGATTTTTTATTTGTGTGACTTTCTTAAGCTATAAAGTCCTGTACTCATGTTAGTGTCTGTCTTCATTGAAAAGAGCAAAACAATCCAAGCCTCTCACAAGTCCTGTGAGAAGACTGGACTAAACACATTTTGCTTAAAATCCAAGAGAATATAATAAAGATTTCTAAATGCTATTTCTTATTGATGGTTTAAGTCAGTTTTTAAGAATTTTGAGGATCTGACTTATGTGATTTTGAGTTGCCATTAGTATTTGTCAAATGTGCATCCTTGATATATTAAAATTTCTGGGCCTAGTGCTACTATAGGCAATGGAAAGTTCAATTCATTTTCCCTTCTGTCATATGCCTGCATGTAAGTTAGGTCATGATGCCTTGCTTATGATTAATGCTAAAAGATTAAAGGGTGATCTCTTTGGGTAAGGTCAATGCCAAAAACATATTAATTCTGGAAGTAGACACTGCAGTTGAACAGGAGGGGTAGGCAGAGCCTTTGGAAATCTTCCAGGTGTATTTACAAAACACCTACTGGTATCAGCAATGATGGAGGAGGAGTGTTCACAAAAACCAGTAAACATTCACACTAGTATCTTCTAATATACATCTAATGTTTTCTCTAAGTATCAGTAAATTCCTCTATAATATATCAGTTTTTGAGGTTTTTGCTTACAGCACTTGCTAGTCTCTATGCTTGAAGGGATTGGACTTTTAACAAAGCTTGCAAGTTTTACTTAAAAATAGTATTTTATACTTATTACTTGATATGGCTTACAGTCAGTTTAAAAGAACGGTTTCAATTGGTTTTTTTTACAATATTTCTTATAATTTTCCTTCATCTATTTAAGGATGCATTCAAGATTTTATCCAGTCCCATATCCTCAGGTACTTAACCTAATCAAAGTCTGTACTTATATGCATTTGGAGTCACTTTATTAATAAGGGAGGCAATGAAGCACATCTGACTGAGGGTGAGACTGAAGAACTAAATTGTTTATATTCATTCTTAATTAGACATAGAAATAAATATTTTCGTTCTTTTTTGCCCTTCACTGGTTCTTTTGTCTTTTCCACCACATGGGCCACCTTGCTGACTCCTCTGTGTAGCTACCCTTTACTGCTGCGTATTCAGTTCCTAATTGCCATTTCCCAATCTTCAGTAATAATGTGTAATGAGCAAAGAATAACTTCATTAATTTAGATTAACCAAAGTCCAGATCAATTAGAAGACTGTAAGGCTCTCTTGTTCTTCCATCACCCATGGCTAGCACCGAACAACAGAAAAGACCACACTGCTGTTTTCAAGGCAAGGGTGGTCCTTTATGGTTTATATAACTGCTTGAATTGAGTGATCATCTCTGTGCACACTTCTCAGTAACCTCACTTCACCACCTACCCTGTTACTCTTCTCTAGGACTAGCATGTTAATAATTCCCTTATCACTGAGAGCAAAGCTCTTGTAACTTCAGATGCTCTCTGGGTGAATGTAATAGCAAAAACAGTGAAGGGGCGTGCTGAAGAGAAGTGTTGCTGTGTTCCAGAAAGGAGCTTTCCTCCCCTCATTCCACGTTTTGTAAATGGCAGAAAGGACAGTTAAGGATTTATGTAAATATGATTTCAAATCCCCAGGAAGGGAGACAGGGCAGATGGAAAAGAAAAACAAAGAGAATCTGATGGTGGTTACTGATAAAGCAATTCTACCTGAATTTCAAACTTTGTGGCTGCACAGAGTCCACTAGCTGGTTGTATGATGCTACTGGGAAAAACTCCTTGGTCAAAATGCGAGGCAGAGCAAGTCAGAAAAGTTTGCATGAGTGGAACAAGGAAGAAGACTAAGCCAGGTTTCCTTTTATTTATCTATTTTTTATTTTTTTTTACTTCTAACAAAAATGATATGGTGATACTGTAGCTGGAGATATATCTGGCTGATCAGTTTTCAGATACTGGCATAAACTGTGAGTTTTGCTGCAACGAAGTCCAGACATATAGATCCCTGCCCTGTTCTGCCTCCTTCTCATGGCTCTGAGCTGTATTCAGAACAGGAAACTTAATGATCCTTTTGAGAGATGGGTACACTACTTTTCCAGAGACTTTTATGTGCCCAAGCACCTTTCAGCTCACAAATAATCAAATCATGATGCATCTAGTAATAATAAATTGAATGTTCTACATGTGTTCAGTTTTTGTAGGTAAATGTTTCAAAGAAATTCTTATTTTTAATGTAGGTAGACCTAAAGAGTTTGACATAGAAAATGGTGAAATAATGTATGTCATTCACCACAGAATACAAATTTAACAGCAGAAACCCACATAAAAGAGATATGGCAGATAAAGATATTCAAATGGTTACATCTAAGGAAAACATGTCCCTAATATGATCCCACTGTTTGGGGTCTAAGCATTGTGGAATCAGCATCGTTGGTCCAGCTCCAGGACTTGGGGAGCAATATGAACATGATCCATGTTTTCTTAAATGCAAAGATAGGAGCTTCTGCAGAACAATGCAGTGCATTGTGTCCATGAGACAATACTGTACCAGTGCATGTTTGACTATATTTGCAAAATCCTCCCTGCAAAGGTGGCTGGATAGCGTGGCACCCAGTGATGTAGTTGGCATTCCCAGCTGGGATGCATCCATGCTCACAATGCATGTACCTGGGACTGTCCATTTAAAACCTGGATGTGCAGTCCCAGAGAGAAACTACAGAAAATTAATAATAGAGAAATTATATCCCTACACTGGGAAGGGAAATATTTTCTTGTCCATTAAAATCTGTGACTAGATTTTTCAAGCTGTATTTGTAGAACTTGTGATTGCAATTTACTAAAAATTAGTTTATTCTACTCTTTATTTTCTTTTCTGTATTTTTATCTTTTTCTCTCCAATATTTAACTTAACTGACTTGTAAACTGTATGCAGCCTTTTATACTCCTTAATGAAAAACACTATGTTTAACTCAATGTAGTAATGCTTCCTCCTCCACCCAAGTAAACTTGCCAATTTCTTTGGCTCTAAAATTCTCATTTTATTAAGACTGTTTTCTGTATCAACTGGAAAGTTTTGATCTCACTTAAAGCATCTTCATTAATGTTCTTCAACTGAAGACCATTGTTGGTAAAATCAATGTTTAATCCCTCATAAATGTGTTACATCGTAATATTTTATTGCATATACATATGCAATATTTAGTGGGGTTTTTCCTAGAAAAAAGATATTAACTATTCAGTAAGTATATGGAGTCTGAAGTATAATAGGCAGCCTTATTCCTTGATCTCAGTGTATACTTTAACATTGTTGCAAGCTACAAATAATTTTGGAAAGCTTGTCATAGAAGGAGTACAGCCATTTTCTTGACCCCAACTAATTTGCTTTTTACCTTCTGCAGCATTAAAGATATTTTAGACTTGTTTGTAAAAATCTAGGGAATAAATTCTCTATCTGTGAAGCCTGAAGGTCTGGGTGAACAAATCATAAATCAAATGCTAGCATGTCATAAAACTTGGCATGCTCAAAGCTAAAATTGTTGACGTTACACTAACAGTAATTCTTGGAAAGAAAACTGCTAGATTATAGAGTTGTAGAATGTCCTGAGTTGGATGAGACCCACAAGGATCACCCAGTCCAACTCCTGGCCCTGCACATCACCATCCCCAAGAGCCACCCCTTGTGCCACAGAGCATTGTCCAAACATTTCTCAAACTCTGTCAGGCTGGTGCTGTGACCACTTCCCCTGGGAGCCTGTTCCGGTGCACAGCCACCCTCTGGGTGAAGAACCTTTTCCCAGTATCCAACCTAATTAATTCCCCATTCAAGGAATGGCAGCTTCATGCCATTCCTTGAAGCCTGTCAGTGGTCATCACAGAGATCACAGATCATCAGTGCCTGCCTCTCCACTTTCTCTTGTGAGGAAGCAGTAGACTGTGATGAGATCTCCCCTCAGCCTCCTTCTCTTTGGGCTGAACAAACCAAACAGACTTCAGACTCTCCTCATATGACCTCCTCAAGAGCTTTCACTGTCTTGGTGAAGGAAGATGGACAAAAAGAGAGAAAAGGAATGAAATCAGATCTTTTGGAATATGAATAAAGTACAGTATGGTATTTCTAAATGTTAATTTAAAGTTTCACAATCAATGGGAAAAAAAACCCAACAAAATTCTATCTTCATGTACAGAAACAAAGTTCCTTAAAGACAGCAGGATGGCTAAGGGTAAGGACATGTATAAGTAGTTTGCTGGGTGATTGCAATTTGCCTTCCAAAGATCTTTCCAAGGCTAATTATAAGACCCAAATTGAAAAAAGGACCTTTACTCCTTGCAATTAGTGTTCTGTTTGGAGGGTGGGGAGGTGATTTTTATTTTCATTATAATTATTAGTTTTATTGCTACTACTATTGTTATTAAGAGTTATGGAAGATAACCATCGATATCACATCCCTGAGCCCAGGGCCTAGATAGACGTTCACTAGATGAACACAAAACTCAAGTGTAAAAATGTTGGCAGTCAAGAGCTGGCAGCACTTTACATCCACTTTGCACTATGGGAACAGAAAAAAGGCAACAGATATTTGAGTCATTTGTGTTTCATAGTATCTTCTGATCTATGCCTTAATATTAAGAAGCCACATTAGGAAATGGCAATCTCGTTAATGCAAGAAGAAAGACAATTAGTTTGAAAAAAACATGAGTCCTTTAAATTTATTACAGAGTGGAAATTACATGTGCATTATCAAAGATTAGCAGAAAATTCCTAAGAACAGGAATAGTAGTTTAAGTGCAACTTCAGAGTAGGAAATAGGTATAGAAACATTTCCTGTGGGTGGCTATGCTAAAATGAACTAAATTATCATTCTGTCCAAACTTTTTTGTACTCAGTAATTTGCCACTATTGTTTCCAGCAATTTACTAAGTGCAAGAAGGGGGAAGAATTAAAAAAGAAGATTTAATTAAGGAATTCCTTAGAAACACAACAAGCTTCAGACACCTCATATTTAAAATGTGGAAGTTAATAGGAGACTTGCAGCTTCCAAATTCATAATTATGTCCCACAGCTAATTGTTTGGCACAATTATGCCTCTGAACAGTGTTCTGTTACCAAGAGAGATCTTGGAAAAGTCAGGAAAATCAGAAGGGCTTACTTGCCAAATAACAATTGCTCCAATCTTAAAAACAAGCAAACAAACAAACAAAACCAGTTTGAAATAACTTTCACTGAAAAAGTCCTTGTTCATTTTCTGGCCATTTTTTTCTGGGACTGGATTGATAACCTTGGAGGATTGCAGAAAAAAGAGATTGATGGTGATGAAGATTTAAACATCCCAGAAGAGGCTGGACAGGAAGGTAGCTTCTTTAAAAAAGTCTTTGTTTTTCAGACACTTGCAAGCAAAAGTGTTATCAAAGAGATCACCAAGAGCTGAGGCATTGCTAAAAAAAGATTTTATCTGGCCCTCTGGAAACCATTTGTTTTAACATTCAAATCTCAGGCCTGTATGTTGCTCACAGTATTCTCGTGAATATTGAGACTGTGATAGATTATTATTAAAGTAGTGGTCAGAGTGACAGGGAGATAAATCTCTCCCCTCTCTTTCCAAAAGCTCATTTTACACTTTTTGGTGCACAAGCCTGGCATGGTGGCATTGCACATGTTTCAATCTTGGACAGTCTCAGACAGTGTCTTAGTCAATGGCATTAGTAAACAAAGTGTAATTTCAGCTGGAGACAAAGATTAAAACTAAATAATATGAGTTGTCCCTGTTAGGAATTGTCTCCAGTGGTCATTTAGGTTCATCCTTTTGAACTTATAGCAGATAAATATTCTTTGGGATATGTGGAGACCTATTAAGACAGCTGTTTCATGTAACACAGCAGAACTAAATGACCTTGCCCAACAACATGTACAGTTGTCATTGAAATAGAAAATATGCTTCTTGTATAATGCTTTAAAGGCATTACTAAAGAAATAGTTGAAGTCTGATAGCCTCAAACAGTTTATTAGTTCTTGAGAATTATTTAACACCAGTAAAAAGGAATGAAGAAAATTGTGACAAAGAATATAGAGATCCTGTTTAGAAAATTCAAACTTCCATCCAAACACATACACAAAAAGGTGAAAAGAAAAGTTCCCTGTGGTTTACTGAAGAATTCATAGGAAGAAGCCTCAGTACAACAGAAGTTTCAAGATAAAACTTTCATCTCAATATTGGGGATGTGTCAGAAAAAAAAAAAAAAAAAAGTGTTGTTGAGAAGAGCCATGTTGTGGTAATTAAATTTCCCAGGATAACAGGAAGACTATGAGAAGTAACTTGATGGATTAAGCTAATACTGCATTTAGTACAGGATTTGTTTTCTGATAAAAAATTTTTCTTGGTAAAAGCTTGACATTTTCTGTTATCCACCCTTCTCATTCCCTAGCATGTACTGCCACTGAATTAAGGATATTGGAGGTCACATTCCTGCTTGTTTTCTAATACATATGATTTGAAATTTTAACCTGATGACACCATCTGCTATCATCAATCTCCTGTGGTGACAAGTTCCCAAAGTTTACCACCCACTGTGCAAAGTACTTTTAAACACTTCAAACTGATGTCAGCACCATCCAGAGTCCCCAGGTGTCTGTGTTGTGGGAATTGGTGAACCATGGATCTGCATTCTGCTTACCATTACCTGCATGATTTGCCTTCCCTCAGACTTCTCTGCTCCAAACTAAATAGTCAAAACTTTCTAATCTTTTTTTTCCAACATGCCTTCTGTATGCCTTGGATTATTTTCATATTTCCTAGTACCTCTTACATCTCTCCTGAGATGTAGAGACCAGAACTGCAAAGACTCAAGGTGTGACTTTATGACAGAGGGACATCATCTTTGTTTTCCTAGCACTCTCAATCTTCTGTTTTCTAAAATGGAGATATAGAATATGATTGACTATAATTTTGTCACACAATTAGAGAAAAGATTGTGATCTTGTCTCAAAAGCCACTGCTGAATTATCTTCTTAAAAGAGTACCTAAACTTTTTAATTCAAACCTAAAAATGACATATCCAAGGAAACTCCACACACAACTCCACACAGGTTTAGAACAGTTCTCTGGAGTCCAAACTGTTTTTTCTCTTCATGCTGCTTGAATAAATAGGTTTTGTACAAAGTGTGAGTATAAAGCAGATAAAATGTAAAAATTCTTCCTGAGCCCAGAGGCAGGCTGTGGATTAGCTTTGTAGCCAATCACAGGTTCTGCTGGGAACAACCAGGCTGGAACGATGGCCAAGGGCTGTTACACATACTCCTTACACAATGGCTTTGGCACATGAAATCAAACACTGTCCATTCAAAACATTTCTTACAACACATGCACCCTCAAATCAAATAAAGTCACAAGTCAATGGACAACAATACTAATCTTTTGCCTGTGGGAACTTGATGCATCTATGCTTTTTCAATGAGTGAACACACAGCCAGACAACTACCTCATTTTGAATGGAGGATAAAAGAAAAAAAAGTGAAAAAAAAAAAAAGGGAGAAAATAAAAGGGAAGAAAAAGTTGGAGGGGAGGGGGCAAGAAAGGGAACTGAGACTTTGATGTGATTATTACATTTTGGCAAACTTTCCTGGAAATGTGAGTGAAGAACCATTCTTCACTCAGTACTGGCCAGGTGAAAATGCAGTTGCTGTGCTCAAGCATAGACTCATTTCTTCACATTACTTCAAGGTGATCAGAAAGGGAAAAACAGACAAAATTAGGATTTACCTGATCCATTTCAGCCATGCAGGGAGAAGGGTGTGCTGCTGTTACCCTCTGATATGGAGTAACTTTTGGCTTTCCCCTCATGGATATTCTAGAGGCATTTGTGCTTCTTAAAGACACAACATGTTCTAGAATGGAGGGCAGAATGAGGAGTAGGGTCACTCTGTCCTCACAGCCCCACTGGAAGACATAAACCATCTGTGAACCATTTATTCATCTCCAAAAGTGTGGAAAAACTGAAAACATACTCATATACTGGCTACTATTTTCTCATCCTTGTTATGGAGCCTAGTTAAAAGGAAGGTGTGTATCTAATTGATCTCACTGAAAAAGAGATTACACAGACAAAATCAGTTGTTTCTAGGTGTGCCAACACTCTGCATGTTAATATTTTAATGTCTCATTTTCATAAGAGAAGGATGTGCAGTATGATTTCTCATCTCCCACGGACTCAAATCCTCTCCTACATTGATGCCCTCCCCATAAATTAATATTTCTGTCAATGCAGTAGCATGAATCATTATAATATAAATCTAGGTAACAAAGTTAAATTCACAGAAGGCAGAAGCAGTGAATTTTATTTTATGAGTGACCTAAGGACCTTGCTCATCACCCAGGGAAGAAAGATGTGAAAGTAGTGCTGAGCATAAGAAAGACCAAAAAAAAAAAAGATTTGACAAAATCCAAATATTAGTATTATCAACAAACCCTATGACTTTAAAATGAGGAACAAAAGCATATTAATTTTCCAAAATTCTCTCTTCATTTGTTGACACATATGTTGTACTGCTGCATTATGCTAACCATCCATATAGCTCTGGTCACAGAAAGGTTTCCTTACCAGCACCTTTAGTCCCATCAGAATGCATCTTCTAAAAAAAAATTTATTTAAGTAACATGTCCCATTCTATAATTATGCCTTTACTTACAGTAACTTGGGTGAATGAGGGTGATTTCTAACAAAATAATGATACTTGCATCTTTTGAATATCAATGACATTTTAAAAAAATGAAGTTTGGAATTCAGATAGTAATTAAAAGTCTAATTATGTGGTTGCCATGTCTCTACACTAGATAATTTTCTGATAGTATATAGTCTGTGATTAATAGGGGCATAAATAAGGAAATCACCCATTTTTTTAACCAAATCTTTTCTTTATCTGTGGTGGTGCATCCTCCCCCCATTTCTGGAGCTGCACAATGATCTCAGAAATGCTCATTAGTCCTCACCTTGATGAACAGCACCTGGGCTAAGCTCCTCCTGAGCTTATCACAAACACTGCCTGCTCCCAGGAACTTATACTGTCTAACAAGCTCCTACTTTTTAATGAACAGCCTTGGAAACTTATTTTTCCTGCCTGCATAACAACCCAAGTGGAACAACATTTTTGTTATTGAACTTTAAAAGAAAGTTACTGACCTAAATTTTAGCCAGGATGGAAAACTACTGTGGCTAAAGGCAACTTTGTATTGGGTTTGCATGACCAGGTGGACCTCTGCACCCTTGTGGTCTTCCATGGGCTGCAGGGCACAGCTTCCACACCACAGCTGGCACCACATGCTGCAGAGGAATCCCAGCTCCAGTGCTTGGAGCATCTCCTCTCCCTCCTTCTCCATTGGCCTCGATGTCTGCAGAGTTGTTCTTCTCACACATTCTCACCCTGCTCTTCACTGGCCACAATTACATGTGTGCTGTAATTTCTTTTTTTTCCTTCTTAAATACAGAGAGGCATTACCACCCTTTCTGATGGAAAGTGTATAACAACATCAGTAAAAACAAATGCAGCAATTACAGAAATTAATCTTTGTGGTAATAAATATTTTTGAGTAATTGTTAGTATCCTAATATATCAACATATTTTGAATTACATGTTATGTGTCTCAATTTAAAGAAGAAGAAAAAGGAAGAGAAAAAGCTTCTTTTTATAAAGGTAAATTGTGTGATCTCTCTGCCACTTAAGATTCAGGTACTAGATAGTAGACACTCATGTAACACCTGTAATATGAAGTAGTGTGACTAAGGAAATTGGCTGATGTCATTCTGAAAAGATCAGCTTATTTCAGAACAAGAACATCTGGGTTTTTTCCAGTTTACATGATATCACCATGAACACGACATGAATATAGCTTACAAATGTATTTACACATTTTCATATAACTTTAAAGTTATTGATTAAAGAAGGAAAACTATTTCTTGAGATAAAAAGGATAAATCTGTTTTATTGTAAGTAACAGGACATTTTTTTTTAAGAAAAAAACCCTCAAACATGGATATAAGTAGTTCTCATTGCCTACCATCTAAAGAGAGCTTGTGAGAGGAGCATTCTATTACCTATCTATTTAAATTTGTTTTCCAAACTTGGGAAGAGTGATATTTCACCATCTTCTGCTGAGTAGCTCACATCAAAGCCTTGTTCATCATCTTTAGCCTGTTACCTTGCAAGAATTCATAGAGCAACAGTTAAACAGCATCAGCAGAAACCAGAATTCCTTTTAAAACACTGGGAAAGTTTCACATATCTTCAGTAAATCATACTTTTCATAGAAAGGACTTTGATTAAGTGTGACATTGTTGTTTAGAGATGATGCAAACTTTGGTTCTGGCCAATATGGCCAGCAGATGATTTCCATTGATTCCACTGGGTTTTCAGCTGGTGGCTGCCAGGAGACCCTCCACAGCTGAATTGTACCAAAGTATTGCATTCAGCTTTCACTAAAGTTCCTTTACCTTTCAGCTACTTCATGAAAAATACCTAACAGTGTCGTCTGCAAATGCCAGAAATCAATAAATTAGGTTGCAGACTGCTTGAAACTGCCTTTTGTTCACAAAGTGCAAGCTTGGCCCTGTAGCACTTTTCTTTGTTGCCAGCTGTAGGGGTGCAGATATTTTGGATGGACTCCAAGCAATAGGCTAAAAGCTGCGACATGCTTTCAGTGACTGAGTAGGAAAACACGACAGCCACAGGTCCATCATTGCTTTCTTTTATCGGGTATCAAGTGGTATGGCACTTTCTCAGTCCTGAGATGTTCCCCACTAAATTCTGCAGAACTGTAGTCAGGCAGCCAGTGTAGGATACAGCATTTCAGTGAACCTCTAAGAGCAGGTATCATAGCCCAGGCAAAGCAAGCTTATGGTATTGACATACATATGTTTCTAGATTGAGAGCTAGAAATGACAGGGGGATCACCCAAGGGTTCCTTGTTTAAGGTGTTAAGGTGTGAAATGTTTTACTAAAATAACCAGTGAGAAATGATCGGCACTAAAATAACTTTGCAAACCTGGACCTCAGTGCCTTTTAGCAATGCTATTTGAAATGGATGGAAAGGGGTGGAAAAGACCACAACAAGAAGCAGTCTCAGATGGTTTAAGTGATCAGTGCTAAACTACTATCAATTCACTTACACTGAAAGAAAATCTGATTCTTTGAACATGAACTGAGTCTTTCATTAAGCAGAGTATTAATGAAAGAGCCACTGAAGGGGGTCAGAAAAACCCCCAACATATCCTGTTGACATGTAGCACACACTTCATTATAAAAGAAAAATTCTTATAGCATCGGTTGCTCTCAGGAACTGTTTCCAAAACAAATATAATATAATATATAAATATTCACTAAAAACCTGTCATTTTTGAGAAATATGACTCTTTATCCTGTTGTATTCTGTATAAAATGCTTAACATTTAAAAGTGCTTCTCAAAGAAACATAAAAAGTATATTTTTTTATCTATGGAAAGCTTCAAAGAGCTTCAAAAAACTGGTGAAACAGTAAACTATTCTTTATCACTTAATCAACATGTTAAGAAAAGAGTAGAAATTATACTGGATCAGGAAGCAGTCAATATGTCTGTGAAAAGAGTAAAAACCCACCAACACAACCATCACAGAATCCAATTCCATTGTTTCCTCATTTCTGCACAAAAATAGCAGCCTCAATTCTACCACACAACTGAATGTATGTTTTCTGCTTTTTTTCAAATTTAATGCATTTAGATAACCATTTTGTTAGACTGAGTTAACACTTAAAAAACTATTTCAAGGAGGGCCCTATGATTAAATTGTAAATGAGTGGTTGAACAGTCCACATCACTTGTGTGGGAAAGGGTGATCTTCAGTAATTTTTTATTCCCTACAAGACCATATGTGTAGAACTCCTGGTCTAGAGGGAATGAAACATTCTGCAGACTTTGCCAATTTTAAAATGAGCTAAGTTATAATAGATAATTCAGCAGGCATGCTGTAGAAGTGAGATTTGCCCTGCAAATTATTTTGTGAATTGATTTTTTTTTTGTTATAAAACTTTCATAAACAATGATGTGCTAATATCACAGAAATCTTTTTTCCACCATCCCTTACACTAACACTGCCCTGGTTTTATGCGGAAGTTGTAGATTTTCTCACAGAGATGACGGGGACTTGATTTAAAACAAGATTATTAACAGAGCGCACAGGATTACTCCAGTAGCTGAATGTCCTACCCCAAACTGGGGTAGGGACATTATGATTTTGAGATACGTTTCATGTATATATAAATATAGATACATATGCACACATTTATATATAAAATAGTACTAGACAACCATGTAATAAGAGAGTTCTTAGACTATCTTTAGCATTTATTTATCAGTCATATATCCCAGTGAGCTAGATCCATATATGTTTTGAAAAAGACTGAGTTCTTCACCTTTGTTGGATTAACTGTCCCTTTAATGTGAGATGAAATTCCATCCTAACTTAACAAGAATTATGAGTTAAAACTCAGCTCCAAAATTAAGTATAAATCAAGCTGATAGACAGTCGTAGATAACTCCCACAAGAATTGCAGCTTTCTGACAAAAGTAACTCTAAATTTTTGTTAGTAAACCTGAGAATTGTCCTGAAAAAAATATTAAGCTCATCTCTACCTTTATGTAATTGCCTATCACTAGTGTTCAGCTGTTTCTCTCTATCTAAAATATATATCAGCTTTGAATAGGTGAGTGAAAATCACTGATAGTCATAAAAAAGAAAAAGAAGTTATTTATGTTCCTCTTGAAGTCTGCTCTAAGGGCAAGAATATTTTTTCTCTTTGTGTTACAGGCTCAGGCACAACAACCTTCTCAGCTTCACTAATTAATCTTGCCCCAGTTGCTGACTGCACTGGTGATGAGACTCTCCACTTGTCACCTAGGAAATACGGTTTCTCTAATAAAGGTTTCTGTCTGTAAGAGACTTAGAGCCTCTATTAAAAGGTCTAAAAAAGTTCTGGGGACCTTGCCCATATAATTGAAGAATATTGTAACTTTGAAGTTCTGAAGTATGAACTACTAAAAGTTGTTTGGTTTGGGGTTTTATTGATGGTTTTGTTGTTTTAGGGATTTGGTTTTGTTGTTTTAGGGATTTGGTTATATTTTTTTTTTAATCAAGTTCACCTTTCAAACCAAAGTAACAACAGCTGCTTGATAAATAATTATTTTTACACATGACAGTCATTTGCTGCAGTATTTGAGTTTTCCAGTTTGCAAACTGTCCAGCTTCCTAGAAAAAAAAAACCACTTGTTAACCAATTAAAATGCTTGCATTACTAGATATTTGTTATTTTTCCCATAGAAACCAGAGGAAATACTCTTCTTGGGGGAATACTGTAAGAATTACTTGCTGCTATTATGGTGGAAAGAGAATACGTGAGAATTCACACTCAGCCAGGTGAGTGAATGATGACGGTGAAATAAGCCTTTGTGACATTTTGCCAGTATTGATAGGATGTTTTCATTTATCTTCCACCTACCCTGTTCATTAGGAATTGATTTCCAGCAGACACTACTTGAGAAAGCAGTCTGAATTGCCCGCAGTTAGAGTGAGCAGCACTGCTGGTGTTTATTACAAGCAGACCGTAAGGTCAGCGTGTTTATTCCCTCAGCCACTCGCTTTGATCAGAGACAGCAGCACCATCCAACTGAAGACCTGTCATTGACAAGGCTGCTGCTGGGTGGTTACAGCTGTTTATGACACTGACCATAGCTGCAACCCTCAAATGCATGCTTCTTCCTCCCAGTTCTAGCTACCCCCCTCCTACCTCCCATTTTCCATGTTTGCTCCAAATTTCTGCCTCTTCATTTCTACCACCCTGGGACAGGGGGCTGAGGGTTCTGGAATATCACTAGTGACTGCCTGACCTTGGCTTTCTGCTTCACCACCGCTTGGCAACTTTTTTTTTTGCTAGCTGGACCCCCATATGTTCATTCAGAGCCAAACCAGAAGGAAATGGGAGCAGTTGTTCTCAGTTAGATTTGGAAGTCTGGGAGTTTGAAAACAGATTTTTTTGAGGACAATTAGGATAATTTGAGGAGAATTGAGGAAACTTAGTTGGAACTAGAGGATGAAGTCCAAGGTTGTCAAGAGCAGCTCTATGACTGATCTGAATGTGTCTACTGTGTAGAAGACCTGAAATTTCCTTGGATGTCTATGAAGATATCATGCTGCTACCTATCCTGACAGATTCAACAGGGTATAGGCTGTTCTTGTGCCCTGAAGAAAAGGACAGAGCACAGCTGTCCTCCTGCAGTTGAGCTCTTTATCCTTTCCTGCCACAACCCCAAGGAGAAAGTGGCCTTGTATATCCAGCTGGCTGGGAGAAATGCCTGGGTCAGACTTGTGCCCCAGACAATTCTTTGGCAGGGCTCTCATCTATTGGACGTGGAATCAACAGTCTCATATCAAGACCTAAGCATATGTCCTGTCCATATTTAGTATATCAATATGTGTGCAGTCAGTAATTCAGGCATAGGATCCTTGACATTGTGATGTTGGGGTAAGGCTTGGTAATTTCTTGGGATGCTAAAGGTCCAAATTAATTTATTTTTTTTTCCCTGTTCCCCTGCCACAGGACAGACCATACCTGAACCTGGCAAATTTGCTCTCAGAAAAAAGACCTTGTCATCATCCTAAAAAGGCATAGAAATTATAATTTCAGCCTGTCCTTCCATATCATAATTTCTAAGCTCTTAACCATTCTTCTTCTTGCCTTCCTTATTTTAGTGGTATAAATCTTTCTGAAGCTGCAGCACCAAAAATTGTCTGCAGCACTCCAGCTGGTCTTAACAGGTCTGAGTAGAGAAGAATTATTATGAGTGGTTTTTATACACTACATTCCTATTTATACATTCAAGTAGATTTCTTGCCTTTCTCTCAAGTATAACGATATCGATTCCTATTTAGCTTCCTATTCAGCCCCTTAGATCTTCCTCTGCAGAGCTGACACCCCACAGTTAATCCCTGGCCTGTCTTTTGCCTGGCATATTATTCTTTTCCAGGTGAGGAGTCTCCCTCTTGACCATATTTAGTAGTATATAGATTTTTTTCAAACCAAGTTATCAAGATAATTTTGAATTCAATTTTTTTTTTTTTCAATCCAGAGACATTCTTAAAAATGAACCCAAAAAGTGGTTGTCAATGAATCATTGCTAAAACCATGAGGTACAGAGTGTGGAGCTACATGAAAGGTTGATTTTGTTAAATGTTTACTGTCATTATTGCAGATAATAAATAGAAGGTGATAGAAGCACCACTTTTGAGCTGATCCTAACAAAATATTCATACAGAACACATTTTCTTAATTTTTTACAATAACATTCCATGCTGTTCTCCTGTCCAGGAGCCCTTATATTCTTCTTTCAGTTGAAATTAGATTGGTTCAATATGGTTTGTGCACTAATCCATGTTGGGTTTTATTAATTATTTGTTATTTATTTTTATTAATTATTTATTAATTTCCCTATTCTTCTTTACAGTATTTCTTAATGGTCAGTTGGATTGTTTATTCCAAAACTTTTGGGGGCCATTAAAATTAAACTTATTCATATGCATTATTCCCTGTTTGTCCTTTGCTTTTATGCTGTTTTCCTTGTGGGCAAAAAGACACCAAATAAACAATTGTATTTTCTACCCCAGAATAAGACTGATCAATTGAAAAGCTCATCAAGTATAGGAATTAATCTAAATTTAATGAAAATCTAATGGGTGAATCATCTAACCCTGTTCAGTTGGGATTAGCTTTAAACACAGACAACAGCTGAAGTAAAAACAAACAGGAAGTGTGGGTTTTTCTTTGTCTTCAGAATGTTCCCAAATATGGAACAGAAATCAAAACTGTGCCTCCTGCACGTGACTCGCATAGATGATTTACAAGAGAATAATGCTGCAAATCAAAATCCAGTTTTCTTTGGCAAAAGCAATAATTCAAAATATCTTGAGAAATTACCTAATTTCGGGGCTTCAAATTAAGTGATGAAATAACATGAAATAAACAGTCAAAAGGTACAAACCCGGGAATTAAAAATTGGGACAGATTTTCCAGCCACACAGGAGAATAGGATGAAGGCACAGGCATTTTAGAATTGACAACACTACATTTAAAAAGTTACATAAATAACAAAAGCAAGCAAAACCTATAGGAAGAGGTTCTCATCCCGTTACTCTAGGAGGAGACTAAATGTGCTACTTAGAAGATAACAATGTTCTTAATGAAAAGCACAAGTTTAAGATTCTATGGAGAAAATAGCAATAAACCTGACAGAATAATACCCCATCGGCTTACAAAGTGCACCCAAAGGGACACTGACCAAGCTAACTGAAATTAAGGCAGCCATTAAACACTTTTTTTCAGTCTTATGTATTACTCCCAGATAAACAGAGCTCATATCAATGACATCAACTGCAAATTAAAGGTTTGGGGTTGTGTTGAATTGCATTTTTTTTTTTATTCTGCTGCAGACCTGTATTTATTTTAAATTCCAGGAAAGGCAAATCTCCAGGGCTAGATCGATACCAGATCCATTTCATTAGGGTAGTTAAAAGGTAATTGCTCTGTTTCTGACTTTTGTTTAAAAATTAAGTGAAAAAAATTACTATTAAACCCACATTATGGCATTTACTTATTTTATATAAAAATATCTGGCCTACTGATGAGAGTTACCTGTAGTATCTCTTGTAGAGACAGACAAATATCACAAAGGTAACATGTCTAGTTCTCCAAGAATTTCCCAGGCCTAAATTCATTATAGAAATACTTTCAATTGAAAAAATACAGATTAAATATAAAAGCATTGCCTGATACAAAAAAAAAAAGCTATAATGGACAAAGAACAATTCTAAATAAAAAAAAAATCAGAATAATTCTATATTTACAATTAATTTTAAATAAAACCAAGATGGGATTATGCTCTGGCCATTGCAAATACCATGTATTTTTCTGTGTATTTGTGAGCGTGGCCCTGACTGCAGTGGAGAAGCAGCATCGTCTGTGGCTCACTCTGGCACCTAACCTGCTCTCTATGACTAAGTTTGAGAAGGAGTCAGGCAGCTGCTTTCAGAAACCATGTATGTTCACCTGCTTGCCCAAGAGCTGAGCCTCGAAGCAGCCTTCTCTTTTCATCTTGCAGGATTTTTTATCCTTTCACCAGACAGCCAAGAGGATTTTAAAATGAAGAGGAGAGTAGGCATCATTAGTTCTTCAAACTTCTTTTTCCTTCTGACCAAAATCACTCGAGCCTTTTCAAGGCTCTGAGATTCAGTGTTCAATAGCTTCTTTTTCACTCCCATTTAAGAGAGAAGGGGATGCAACCTGCCACCTATTTTACTGGTGGCATATATGGCTTTGTAACACATTTCCACTAAGGTTCTCAGAGCATGAGAACAGAAGAAACCTCGATGGAAACTCCAAGTTCTCTGAAAGATGAGGAACCTCATTTCTGCAAGGAATTTCTGCTCTCGTCTGTATTAGTTTCAAGGAGTAAGGACCTTGTAAAACCTAAGAAGGAGCAGAGAGAGTAGAAAGATGTAAGCAGGTAGTTTCAAGTGTGTTGCTGCCGCCCATACAGGCTGGAGTAGATTTGTTTGTTAAAATGCTGGAAGTGAGTGGTGGTGCATGGGCAACATTAATCCCAGAACCAGCACCATGTCAGAAAATTCTCTTTTGAAATATGGAGAATATAGATTCACATTTTCAAGTTGTACCACAGTGCAGATTTTGGGTTTCAAGTAAGACTTTAGAATATTCTGCCTAGATTTATCTGGGTGAATTTACTCCTTTTAGTTAGAAGAGAAACCAGAACGCTCCTAAATCTGGTTGTTCCTCATCCAGGAGCATTGGGCCTGGCTGAGATGGCGATAATTTTCCCCTCAGCAGCCTGCACAGTGCTGTGCTTTGCAGTGGCAACTGCAAAGGTGTTGGTAACACTCCAGGGTTTTGGCTACTGCCCAGCAGGGCTGGCACAGCACCAGCAATGTTTCTTCAATATTCCACCCCCACCAAAGGCCTGTGGGTGGGTCACAACTAGGTCAGCTGACCTGAACTGACCAAAGGGGTGTTCTATACCCTATGACTTCTGCTTGGATTTAAAAGCTAAGGAAAGGAGGAGAAAGAGGAGGTATCTGTTATTTTACAAGTACTTCCACGACTTGTATCGAAGACCTGTTTCCCAGGAAGTGGTCAGATGTTACTTGCTGATGGGAAATAGAGAGTAAGTCTTCGGTATTTTGCCTTTGTTTCTGTGTGTGGAACCTTTCACTTTTTCTTTAGTACACTGCCTTATCGCAGCCTACAAGTTGTTCTCCATCTGATTTTCTCTCCCTGTTCAGCTTGGAGGAGGGTCTAAATAGAGTGGCTTGGTGGGCACCTGGTGTTGGGACAAGGTCAACCCACCTCAGCAGGAGACAGTCCTTTGTCTCAAACATCCACAGCTTAAAATGCACCTTAAATGCACCAGATAAAAATTGTAGTAGCTCTCATTTCTTTGTACCCCAAAACACATTTCCTCCATCTCCAGGGAAAATAGCAAATGTGCAGCACAGATGAGAAAGGTCAAGTTCTCTTCTTGCTACACCACGTGAATTCACATCACGTGAATTTGACTGTAACACTGAATGAGGAGGTGGAGATCACTCTTGCTGAAGCTACCTGCTTCCTAGAACTTACTGATGTTCATTAAGTGAGAAGGCTAATCTGCTCAGCAGATGTCTGAATACTCTTTTTTAAACGGAACAGAGACATGATAAAAAGTGTCCTATGTAGGTTTTTGTAAGGAGAATTATTTATATATAAAATTATTATTATTTTTGCACTTTGTTGGAAGTAGATTTCCTGCTCTGACAATGAAATGTAAATGGACTTCTGTATATTCTTTAGATATTAGAAATGTGTTAGTATAATAGCTTTGGCTCATGCACTTAAAATCTGTATATAGATTGAATGGAGCTCTTATTTTATCAAGACATTTTGTTAAAAAAATCTGCAGCAAATATTCATTTTCTAAAGCACGACATTGGCATTTAAAAAAAAAAAAAAAGTAGTTAAAGAAGGTTAAATAAGTGGTTTTTAGCCTGCTTCAAAATCACACTCTTAATTGACTACGAAGACAGCATTTAAAAATGTGTCACCAGATAGCCCAAGTATGATCACTGAAGTTTTATGGGTATAGCTATAGTCAGAATTTTGTCTCTCATTTACTGTCATTTACTTTTCTGCTATGCATGTGTTTTGCATTTCTGTTAGCCTGAATCACAAGCACAGACTTCTGAGTTTCATATTCTAATTTGTTGATTTAGTCCAAAATTTGGTACTCACACTGCAATACAATTTTCCTCTTAATTATCTTTCCTATAGAATGTCTAAAAAAAGAAAAAAAAATCTGTTGTTCTAGATTCCATTAAGGGCTAAATTTATCCAAATGGTTAACCAAAACTGACCTTATGTTTCCATTCAATGTTTAAACACACTTTTAGAGTTGTTTATATTTATGATTCACTTGCTCTCTTAATTGTACATCATAGACTTCTCCAGATTGTAATTCTTTCTTCAATATTGAAATTAAAAGGAAAGGTTAGCACAGTTTTCTTAACTAGTGATTTCCTGAGGAAAAAACCAACAAACCTCACTATATAAACAGTGTTGTAATGACTATCAGCAGCAATTAATAGGGACTTTATAATTTTAAAAATCCTATTGGAACAATCCTTAAGAGAAAATCAGGGGGGCTTGAATATCTTCCAGTCAGTTTTTCATACAGGTATTAACTGCTGTTAAGAAGTTAATTAAAAAATATTTTTTTTCCAAATTTGACAAAAATTCTATCCGAAGTACCACCAACAAACCCCCATGTTTGACACCCTTCTTGCTTTTTCTTCCAGAGGAATCCTCTTTCAGGTACTTGCTTCACCCATCTTTATGCAATTTTGTTCCCATTATCTGTGGTTGCACTCATGCTCTCGTTTCCCCTCCCAGTCACCCAGCCCCTACAGGTATTAGCTACCATTGTCTGGGGTTGGCGAGGAGATGAGCTGGGTATATTCATGTTGTCATTGCAGCAAAGATGAAAAGAAGCTTATCCTTTTGTTCCCCAAATTAGTCTCATTTTCTTCTTCTCTCAAACTGTTTCTTTCAAATAAGTAGCTGGCAGACTCTTATTTTCCAGTTGCCTATTAGTTGGCACACACTTATTTTTGTGGATGAGTTTAGTTGTGCACACTAAAACTGGGAAGATTCAAGCTCAACCAGATCTGGTGTGGAACTCTGTTCCAAAAAAATCCTTTTGGGTTTTATTTCCTCTCCCAAAAATTTTCCTTTCATCTATCAGCAGGATGGAAGCTGGACTATGTCAGACCGTGTTGCTAGTGATGAATAGGAAACAATGATGGGAAGAGAGGAAGATAAATAATTCTCCATAGAGACAATAATGAAGAGTTTGACTGGCTTGAAAATCTGATTGGCAGTCAAGGCTGGTGCCAAGTATAAGTACCCCAAATTCATGCTGGTAATTGTCAGCTTGAATTTGCTGGGAAAAGGCTCTATATTGTGCACTAGATACAACTAGTACCCATCCCTGGACTAGCTGTAAGTCAAACACTTACAGATCATTTCTTGTAAGAAAAGGTAAATACTTGAAAACTCAAGACAAATAAATGGAATTTATTGCATCAAAAGGCACAAGAAACGAGCAAAGAAATAGTACATAAACTGAAAACAGTTGTCTCTTGTTCTGAAGTTCCAGAGTGAACTGGAATAAAACAACCAATCTCTTCACTCTTGTGTCCAGTGGCAGGACCTGAGGAAATGACATGAAGCTGAATCAGGAGAGGTTTAGGATGGATATCAGGAAAAGTTTCTTCACCCAGAGAGTGGCTGGGCACTGGAAGAGTGCTGTGACCACCCAGGGCAGTGGTCACAGCACCAGCCTGACAGAGTTCAAGAAGTGTTTGGACAACACACTTGGGTACATGATGTGATCCTTGGGATGTCCCATGCACAGCCAGGAGCTGGACTCTGATCTTTATGGGTCCCTTCCAACAAAGCATATTCTAAGATTCTATGATTTATAACATCTCTACATTTTTAGGGAGAGGCTGCAAGCAGCCGTGGAGTCTGTTTTCCCTCACAAATGCCTTTGCTGAGTGAACCTGTTTTTTTTCATGTATTTATGATGGCACAAAGATGTTGTGATGTACTGCTATCTCGTTATAGCAGACAAGCCTCTAAAGGACATATCCCTGTTGGAAATGAAGCTTTGCAATCTGCTCTTAAGATTCATCTAGGAATGTAATGAAACACAGTGGTCATCACTTTGGTAGCCTTTTGTAGCTGATTAATCTGGAACAAGCAAATGAATAGTACATTTTTTGTGTGTTTTAAAACTAATTAATAATACGCTAAGTATAGATATCATCAAGGATATAAATTCGATAGAGAAATCAGAGAAAAGGAAGCACATTCTGCACAGATATGACTAATTTAATTCTCTTAGTACAGGACAAATAAATGAAAAATACTGGGGCATATGTTAGATTTGTACTATCCTGATTTTTCTGAATATTAAAATACTTGAATGTTCAAATATATGAAATTTTGTTTATCTTTCATCAGACTGATATGTACTTGGAGTAAAGCTGTTGTGTCAGTTCAAGGAAACAAGCAGTTTTCTAAAAATAAAAATATTTATTCCATTCTCTGAGTAATTTTCCTTTTGTACGTGTGTATTAAAAAAATATTTTTCACTTGTCAGATACTTAGGCTTTGAAATATGATATTAAAAGCATCAATATTAACTTCTCTGCTAATTCTCCTATAGAAGAAGAGAAAGGCCAGTCTACCAACCTCCTTTCAGATATCTTATTTTTAATGATGCATTGTATCAGCTTCTGTTTACTAAAACTTTTATCACACAAGAATTGGTAGCAGCTCCTTTCTCTTCAGTACAGCACTTACAGAAATACAAGGTTTTCAAGGGAGGACTAGACACTGCAGTATTCAGCACTGAGATATTAAAAATTTGGCCCCTCTGCTTGGGGGAATTTGTAACCCCACATTTGACATCCCATCTGTTTCTTGGAGAGCCATGTGGGATTGCAGAAGCACAAGCACACAAACCAAAAATCTGGCTGCAGAGTCAGGTGGTGCTGGTCCATAGGAAATTGGAGAAGAACAGAGACTCATGGATTTTTCCTCCAAAACGTCCTGTCTCTCATGTTAGTCTGGATAGAAATATACCTCTCTTACAATCAGGAACTTCTTCTTGGACTGAAGTGTCTGAGACAATCTTAATAATTTTTTATCCCAGAAAAAGAAGAAAGAATAGTGGCTGTTCACCTCCTTCCTCAATCACAGGTTTAAAGTTTCAATGGGTAGAGAAACACTGAGAATGTTTCAAAAGCACATTCATATTAATGTGGGATACATAGATACACATCCCTTCTTCAGTGAACACAGAAATATATTAACAAAAAGGAGAAACAGGAGAGATGAAACCTACCTGTCGCCCTGAAAACTCAGCTTCTGAGCTTGCTAACATAGTTTTCTAAAGACTTTCCCAGGACAGTAACTGTAAACATAGATATGTGTACATTCTTTCTGTTACACGTCTTGTGATGGACATCTCTCATGGCCAGTGCTGTGAGAAAGTGTTATCCTGACCACCCAATCCCTGGCTGTGGTCAGGAGCCTATAAATCCTGGAGGGAAAAATAAACTCTCTCTTCTCTTCACCACACCTCGACCTGTGTCCGTGTGATCTATTCATCTTCAGCGGCAACACCTACCCATTCCACAATTTCTCAGCGAGGGAAACTTCCTGAGGTATGAAGTTCCCTTGTTCAGGTTGCAGCTGCCTACTGGGCAAAGGGTGAGTGACAAGCTCTGGTGTCCTTGCTCTCGGCTCTCCTCTGCTCTGCAGCAGTGCTGGTTTGATGGGCCTGGGGATCCCAATGCTGGGGTTGGATGCCAGGATCCACCTCAGGTGGAGCTGCATGAAAAGTCCAAACACACAGGGCAGGCTGGGACAATCAAGCCTATATATGATAAAGGCTTGAAAATGTTGCTTTGTGCAACATGGCTATGAGATAATCATTGCTGGTGACAGTTTGTGCTGCATTTTTGTGTGAATTGTCAAAGGCAAAAGTGCAGTTGCTGGAGAAAGTGCTGATGAAAAATGAGCCATTTATGCTTAAGTGGCAGTAGTGTGAGGTCCAGAAACTGAACACCTATGACACCTGATGTTGCATTTAAGGATTAAAAATGATGTTTAGACTCTCAAAGCCTGATTTTATTTAAGTTGGAGGTTTTTAAAATGAGAATATAAATCACTTGATGTAGGTTAAGAGTGAGATTTTCAAAAATGCCCTGCACTGACTTGGAAAAAAACTAATAAATATCACATCGAGCCACACAAAAAGAGTAGAGTCATTGACTTTTCTGAAAATCCCCTGTCTTCAGCAAATTTCAGAGCCGTGGTTTTGCTAACGCTCTTCATTTCTGTGCTAACAATCACACATGGAAGATAAGTCAAAACGCCTTCCTTTTTGTTATGTTATGTATACATATTAAAATATGCTCTTTCTTTCAGTTTTTATGTAACTGGAAGTCTGATTCAGGAAGTTGTCATCACATTAAACATTAAAATCTATTACTTACCCAATGACCATTAGTGTGAGAATATATATCATCAATTATGAAAATCTATCTGCCTTCTGGGTATTGAGATGTTGCTCTTACCAGTGTTGCCAAAAAAGGGTGAAAGTAAAGATTCTTATAGGAGCATGGTGGACCAGGTTTTGGAATTATAGATTAGAAAATCTATAAATAAACATTAGAGAAGCTGAAAACACTGTAAATATAAATTGGAGAGATTAATTCAATTATGAGTCTGCAGGTCACTATGGATCTTCTTCCAATAAAGTAAATAATCAGTATTTACTGTTGTTTTTCTTTAATTGAGAGGGAGATCTGCAATCTTTAAGAGGTTAAAAGGTAAAGACTATCATGATAACCTAGTAGAAATTCCTGTATTTCCTCCACTTAAGCCTTTTAGCCTCTTTTTTGTGGGATGAGAGTGAAAAATAAATCAATGCATGTTTCATTATGGTATTGAAATTGGCATGTAAGTTCTTTCCAAAAAAACCCTGGAAAGCAGTCTGCAGGACAGAAGACATGCTGCCTCCAGCAGCTCAGTGAGACATCATGGAATTCAGTACAAATAAGATGGCTAAATTTAATCCACAAGCTGGAGGCAGGCGGAGTCAGTTCAGGCTGCCCTAAGGGTGAGTCTTAGAAAATGCAGTGACCATCATAGGTCAAATCATTCAGTTTTTAAAAGCAACACAAAAAAACCCAAAAAAACTATCACATACAAGTGGGCTGAGAATTTTTTCATAGTCGCAGAGAGTGGAGAATTGCCAACTCTTTCTGCTGGGGTAGGACCTTTTCCACTGCCCCTTGGGTACAGATGTTACTTTAACCACTTGCCTAAGTAATACTATTTTTTTTATATATTGCACTATCCATAGTATATTCTACAGTTACATATTTTAATTTTATCTAGGGTTTTTTCAGCCACTGAAAAATCTCCTCAGATCTGAGAGGCCAATTTAATGTTGTTTGCCTGAGCTTAGACAACTCTGGAAAAGATTTTCAGGCACTTTAGGATAAGAAGGAAGCACCTTTTTCTAGGACTGGGTAAAAACCAAGACTACCTAACAAACATCCTAATAAAAAGATAGCTTGATAGCTATCTTAAAGATATATCTTAAAGATAGCTTGAATTTGCAGAAATATTTTGCCACCAACAGTCCTTTGACAAGTTTGTACCAGTATGGAACTTTTATTACCTAAAAAGGGGATGGAAAATTATTCCTTATCGTGGCTCCGAATCCTGAGTATTTCCACCCAGTCGCACAAGATCAGCTTAGAAAAATGAGCAGTCAGTGGTTTTGGGTGGTGAAGTTTACAATTTTTTAATCCTTGTGCTGGCAATGTTGCATTCTAGCAGTTCACCAGACAAAAGAGTTTATGCACATTTGTCCTTTCACGTGTACATGACAATACTCTCAGGAGCTTCACCATAGCGAAGTGAGGGTTTTTTCCCTGATCATCCTGAAGTCAGCTTAACTTGAACTGTGAAAACTCTCCAACTGGAATTCACAGTTTATTTCCTTTTTTTTTTTTTTTTTTTTTTTTTTTTATGTTTTATATATTTGGCCTTGGATTTTATTCAGTCCCTGTCTGAATTAGTTTCTTTTATAAAATAAAGCACTCTTGGTTAATTGTTTAAATAAGTGAAGAACTACTCGAGCACACAGAATGCATGAAAGTTATTTTCTCCCAAATCTCCCTGAAGAAGATGACTGAGAGGATAAGCAAGTTCTACAAGCCTGCATATGTGAAGGTGGCTAGCAGGGGCTTTTGGCAGGATTAACTTCTGCCCTGTCATTTTCCTGACTAGATTACTACTAGGTATTACTTTCTTAAAATCTAATAACAACACCAAGGCAATTAATGAAGTAGGTTCTTAATTTATTTTTTTTTTTAATGGCAAAATGCTTTTTCAGGGAGATGAAAATTATTACTTTTCTGTTTCATTAAAAATCTTCTCAAGTGAGCTGTGCTGAATCTGCTCCATTATTATTTTTTTCTGGAGGGCTGCAAAGACCAGAAGTTAAGCAGGAGGTATATTGAGGAGAGACCTAACATCAAAACACCACAAAGACAAAACAAAATTACAAGAGCTTGATCCTGAAGCCACAGAAATCGATTGCCTGTAGAATCTTGACTGCCAATCTACTTCTAGTGCCAAAGCTGTGCTGTGTAGGTATGTCATACATATGAAATTTGACATTTCTGAAATCAAAACCTTCAGTATTTTATTTGTACATGGGGCCCTTGCTGGTCTTTCATAGCATTCCAGTGCAGGCTTTTGATTGATATTTTTAAAAGCTTTGTTTAGAAATTTTAAGAGACCTTGAAATTGGACCTCTGTAAAATGAATTGAGTTACTACTCTAATTCCCTATAATGGCCAGATGACAGTTGAGTAACCACATGATGATATCACAGAATAAAACTCATTTTTTTCCTCTGTGCAATTTATTTGCTTTTTAAAGTCATTACAATGTATCTGATAATAAAAGATGTGTTCTCTATTGTAGATGCAATCATATTGTTTGACATAAATACAAGCCTGTTTGAAAACAGCTGTTTCCATAGGAACAGGTTTTCCAAATAAATTTTACATGGGAAAGTATGTCATAAATAATTGGCTCTGCCCTGAGGGAACTGCTAAACACCCAAAGAAAATGCATGGGCAGAGAAAGGAAAATAAAAAACTATGAGAAATGCATGTAACGATGATAAATTCAGAAAAGTACATATTTTTTGTATCTGGAATTCTTTTCAAATTTAAAAAATAAGAATGTCCATTGGTTTTGGAACATTGCTGATATAGAGTAGGTGTTCATATTTTACCTTTTGGGATCTTAGTTGCATTCAAGTCATGCTCCATGAAAATCTCCCTAAGTTATACTGCAGGTTTAGTTTATCCATTTATATTGCACACTTCCTCTTTAACTAAGAAGAGCTTACACATGCTTGCAGTACATTTTTAGAATGTAAATTTTAAAATGTGTAAATCGTATGTAACATCTTACAGAAAGGATGAACATTGCAATATAGCATCTTCTCAGACTAAAATATTTCACAAAACAAATGCACTTGCATCCAATAAATAAGTACACTCCCTGGAGATCACAATATAATGGACATTTTCACCGTCTAAAACTTTCCTAGGGAGGAAAATATAGGTTTCCTTTTTAAACCAAGGAGAGATCAGTGGACAATTACCAAAGCTAGAGAAATGCAGGTGTTTGGTAATACCTGTAATATAAGTGGGGCCTACCACCGCAGCAAGCAGGTGTTAGCTGTCGCTCATGGGTACGGATGAAAAGAAAGAGCCTCAGGCACCTGTTTCAAGTGATTCTTCAGGAGCGGTGACTTAGGTTACTTAAATTTACTTGTGTGAATGAAGTTAGGTGATATTTCTTCTCTTCAGTAACAGGCTTAAGAAGTCTTACCTGAGTCATAGTTTCCAAACTGTAAGAAGACTCTGGGCATGTGTTTAAATAACTGTTTGCTTTGAATTATATTTTAGTTCTCGTTAGTTTTTGACAGTAAATTATAAGCTTGGTCTGGAAGTCTCAGCAGTGATAGCCAAAGCAAAGAACTGCCAGCTTGACTAAAGGCTCTGGAGAGGCTCCAGATCCAGATAACTTCTGTGGACACATGATTTAATTTCCCAAGCTTTTGAACTCTGCCATGACTTCACGGTTGACAATTCAAGGGTATCTCTTAGGAAAGATGTGCATCTTGCAGAAAATCCTGTCTGGAGGAAAGAGAATCTCCATTAAATGCCAAAAGCTGAGTTTTCTGTTTCTCAGTAATGAGCTAAATTAGGTAACAAATAATCAAGAAGAAGATTAAACAGGAACAAAAAAATACCATTTACCATAATATCCTTCAGGGCCTGCTTACAGGGAAATGACTTATATAGTGCTACCACTTACAATAGTGGGCCAACTGGCTGTGCTGTCTGTCTAGGTAAGAGAAATTATCAGCTCAATTAAAATATACAACTGGAGTGTAAAGAGTCTGAAGTGATCATCCTGACTTTTTTTTTTTTTATATCAGTGATAAATGACATAAGAAAATTACATAAATTATGGAAGATCTCCTCTACTTATGCAACTCAGGCCTCCAATTATATCCTTTTTCATTTGGAAAGTCAACACATTTGTTCAGACAAAGCTCTAAAAGAGTTCTATCCAGTACAAGGCTGAATTGTGCTATCCAGTAAAGAGCTCATCTCCAAGTGTCTCAGTACATTTTTGCACTGGACTTGTGCGAGTCTAGATTGTCTTCATTTGACTTGCAGTGATTTACACAACACGAGAACTGGTTTTGCATCTGCCCATAATTGTCCACACCTTTAGGTGGGAAAATATCCAGACAAATGCCAGCACAGACTGGAGAAATAGGACACAGGGTGTGTGATTAGACCCTCTGACCCTCAATGGAGTATGCAACACAATCAGTGACTGTTCAACTCAGCATGGAATTTTAATCAGTTAAAACACACCTTTAATGTCTTGCAATCTTATCCCTGTACACTTCACTGTGACATTAAAAAAAAGTAGGATTTTTTGTTTTGCAAACATTAAATTGCTCGCAAACCACATACACACACAAACACAATAAATATTTGATTAAATACCATGACTGGTTTTATTTGTTCCAAGGACATATAACACTATCTCCAAAGAACAACACTAGAATACACATGAGTCCATACGTGGTTATCTGGAACTGTATTATGGTTCTTTCTTACACATATTTAATTTCAAAGAAAAGGATTTGTTTTAAGGGGCTAATATCTGCCTATGGGTGTGCCATCATCATGGTAGTTTTCCTCAAGATGTATTTGGGTTAGGTAGGACTTTCATAGGTAGAGATAAAACACATGGTCAACACAAAATAAGGCAGAAAGATGGTGCTTACAGCTATGGATGCCCACATTTTAGCACTGTTGAATCAGATTCACCACTAGAATGATGCTGGCCTGTGGAAACAAGGAGATGTCTTGGTACCAGATGATCATAATGAACAGAAGAAGCAGCAATATCACCTGTAATCTGATATAAATGCAGCACAAACTCTTATGTAGATTCTATTATAATCTTTCCAGATGATGGGCTGGGAAATTGTTATCTCATAAGCAATTCTGGAGAAAGTGTAACAGAGATGGAATTTAAAGCAGACAATTTGGTTCTGTCCCAAAACACAGAATTGCTGATAGGAAACAATAACAGTTGCTAAAAAATGCTACTTGAATGAGAACAATAACATTTCCTTTGCAGGAAATTATCTTAGGAGTGGAAAATACCTAAGTAGTAAATGACAAAAGCCAAAAGTGCGTAAAAATGTTTTTTTTCTGACAGGGAAACATTCCATAATCAAGACAGACAGCATTCTCACAGTCACTAATGAACCAGTGTATTGTGTGTGTACCTAATGAAGGTGCAGGCCTGAATTAGCTCTTTTTGAAGCAAAACTTATAAGCTGTATAGCCTTTGTTGCTATTTGCACTTTCCTTGATTTCCTTCTTCAAAATATTTTTGTTTTTTCTCTGGAGTCTGTAGTGGTTTGGGTTCGCCAATTTGAGTTTCCCGGCCAGCACACCAAATAATGTGGTGGGTTTAGCACTGGCTAAAATCCAACAGTCCACTGCCGACAGTCCAGAAAATTTCGAGATGCTGTGATTGCTATCCATAAAATGATCCATGAGCTGGAGAGCCAAGGGGTGGTCAGCAAAACCCACTCACCCTTCAACAGCCCCATCTGGCCTGTGCGCAAGTCTGACAGAGAATGGAGATTGACTGTGGACTATCGTGCATTGAATGAAGTGACTCCACCGCTGAGCGCTGCAGTGCCGGACATGCTGGAGCTCCAGTATGAGCTGGAGTCCAAAGCAGCGAAGTGGTACGCCACTATTGACATTGCTAATGCATTTTTCTCCATTCCCCTGGCAGCAGAATGCAGGCCTCAGTTTGCCTTCATGTGGAGGGGAGTGCAGTACACCTGGAACTGACTGCTCCAGGGGTGGAAGCACAGCCCCACCATCTGCCATGGACTGATCCAGGCTGCACTGGAAAAGGGTGAGGCTCCAGAACATCTGCAGTACATTGATGACATCATTGTCTGGGGGAACACAGCAGCAGAAGTGTTTGAGAAAGGAGAAAAGATCATCCAGATTCTGCTAGAAGCCGGCTTTGCCATCAAGAAGAACAAAGTTAAGGGACTTGCTCAAGAGATCCAGTTCCTAGGAGTGGCAAGATGGACGGCGTCAAATTCCCACCAGTGTCATCAACAAGATCACAGCAATGTCTCCATCAACCAACAAGAAGGAAACACAAGCTTTCTTAGGTGCCATAGGCTTTTGGAGGATGCACATTCCTGAGTACAGTCAGATTGTGAGCCCTGTTTACCTGGTTACCCGAAAAAAGAACACTCTCCAGTGGGCCCTGAGCAACAACAAGCCTTTGCTCAGATCAAGCAGGAGATCACTCATGCAGTAGCCCTTGGCCCAGTCAGGACAGGACCAGATGTGCAGAATGTGCTCTACTCTTCAGCCGGGAGCCATGGTCTGACCTGGAGCTTTTGGCCTGGTGAGACTCGAGGCCAACCACTGGGATTCTGGAGTGGGAGCAACAGAGGGTCTGAAGCCAACACTCCCACAGAGAAAGAAATCTTAGCCATCTGTGAAGGAGTTCAAGCTGCCTCAGTGGTGACTGGCACAGAAGCACAACTCCTCCTGGCACTCCAACTACTGGTGCTGGGGTGGATGTTCAAAGCAAAGGTTCCTTCATTCCACCATGCCACCAATGCCACATGGAGCAAGCGGATTGCCCTCATCACACAGCACATTTCCATATTGGAAACCCAAATCGCCCTGGGATTTTGGAGATAATTACAAACTGGCCGGATGGTGAGAACTTTGGTCTCACTGATGAAGAGGAGCAGGAACAAGTGACACGGGCTGAAGAAGCTCCACCGTACAACCAACTGCCAGCAGAAGAAACACGCTACGCTCTGTTCACTGATGGTTCCTGTCGCATCGTAGGGATGAACTGGAAGTGGAAAGCAGCCGTATGGAGCCCCACACGACAGGTCGCAGAGGCCACTGAAGGAGAAGGTGGATCAAGTCAACTTGCTGAACTCAAAGCTGTTCAACTGGCCCTGGACATTGCTGAAAGAGAGAGGTGGCCAAAGCTCTACCTCTACACAGATTCATGGATGGTAGCCAATGCTCTGTGGGGATGGCTGGAAAGGTGGAAAAGGGCCAGTTGGCAGTGCAGGGGAAAACCAATCTGGGCTGCTAAAGAGTGGAAGGACATCACTACCAGGGTAGAGAGACTGCCAGTGAAAGTCCGCCACATAGATGCCCATGTCCCCAAGAGTTGGGCTAATGAAGAACACTGAAACTATGAACAGGTAGATCAAGCTGCAAAGATAGAGGTGTCAAAGATAGACTTAGATTGGCAACACAAGGGAGAGTTGTTCCTAGCTCGATGGGCCCATGACGCCTCTGGTCATCAGGGTAGAGATGCCACCTATAAGTGGGCACGAGACCGAGGGGTGGATCTAACCATGGACAGTATTTCCCAAGTTATCCATGACTGTGAGACATGTGCCATGATCAAACAGGCCAAGCGGTTGAAGCCCCTCTGGTACGGTGGACGGTGGTCCAGATACAAGTATGGGGAGGCCTGGCAGATTGACTACATCACACTGCCCCAAACCCGCCAAGGAAAGCGCTATGTGCTCACGATGGTAGAAGCCACCACTGGATGGTTGGAAACCTACCCTGTGCCTCATGCTACAGCCCATAACACCATCCTGGGACTTGAGAAGCAGGTCCTTTGGAGGCACAGCACCCCTGAGAGGATTGAGTCAGACAATGGGACTCATTTCAAGAACAGCCTTATAAACAGCTGGGCTAGGGAACATGGCATTGAGTGGGTGTATCATATCCCCTACCATGCACCTGCTGCTGGGAAAGTGGAGAGGTACAATGGACTATTAAAAACCACCTTAAAAGCATTGGATGGGGGATCTTTCAAAAATTGGGAGCAGCAACTAGCAAAGGCCACATGGATAGTTAAAACCCGAGGTTCCACCAACCGAGCAGGCCCAGCCCAATCCGAGCCCCTGCATAAAGTAGATGGGGACAAAGTCCCAGTGGTGCATGTCAGAGGTCTGTTAGGGAAGACAGTTTGGATCAATTCTACTTTGAGTGCACACAAACTCATCCGTGGGGTTGTCTTTGCTCAGGGACCAGGTTGCACATGGTGGATAATGCAGAGAGATGGAACAACATAATGTGTACCTCAGGGAGATCTGATTGTTGGGTGAGAAACATGTAAATATCACTGATTGCTGAATGTCACTGCCCTTGTCTGTATATATGTACATCTATATATATGTGTATGTATAATGTATGTGTTTGTAGAGTTAGAATATATATTAATTTTGGTAATAAGTGGATGGTACAGGGATATGGGGTGGAATGTCCTGGGGTGTCATTATCATGCTTGTAGCCCCAATTTTCTGTTCTGTTTATGCTGGATGTTTAGTTCTGCACCTTTAAGACTGGCTCCAAGAGCAAAGGCAGGGAAAGAAGAAGCGTCCAGTTTGTTTTTAGAAATGGCACTCACTCCTCTGCATGCTGCTCTGGACTGTGTTGTCTGCAGCATGGACAGAGTGGGACAGAGGTCTCCTTTGCTTTTAGTTAGTTTTTAGCTAGCTGAGGCAGGGAAGTTCCCTGGACTGTGTTTTTTTTTTAATTTTTTCTTGGATCTGTTCAAAGCTGCTCTGGACTGGAAAGCCAGAAAACATGGGAGCTCACGCCTGTGTCCCACCGGGGCCTGGGCCTTGGCATTTTCCAGCACTGGAGGGATTGATAACAGACTGAGTGAGCCAAGCTACACCCCATGAAAGGGACTTTCTGAATTTGCCATCTCTTGAACAGCGAGAGATTTTATTGTTAATATTATTCAATTTTTATGCTTGTACATACTTTGCTTTTTAAATAAACAGTTTTTTCCACTTTTCTCCAGGGAAATCTTTTCCCAAACCAGTTGGGGGAGGACTGCTTGAATTTTTTTTCTGGAGGGACACCATTCAGAGCTTTTCTCCCAGATTTGTCCTAAACCAGGACAGAATCTCAACACTTTCAGATCCAGAATGGATACTGCTTCTCCTAAATATGATAAATTAATACTGTCACTTAAAAAATAACTGCAACATTCAGAAAAAGCAATATATCCTGCTTCTCCTATTTAACTGTTCCTGCCCCTAAAACCACTTAAAACCCAAAAGTCATGCTCTTTTCCTTTCCCAGAAATATGATGATTAAATAATAATAGTCATGCATTAAGGTTTTCTTTTCATTTGCTTTCCGGTTCCTTACCTTGGACTCACTTCACACAAGAAGCCTTTTTTGCTCCATAACCAAAGAAGTTAAAAACTTCAGCTAAAATTGAAAATTAGATCTACCATTGGATCCCTGATTCCAGGAGCTGTGACTGTTCTGAACATGTGAAACTGTAAGAAAACCACAAGAGTGGGCAACACTGTGATTCCTCCATGAGAATGCTTTTGTTTTATGTTTAGTTTCCTCACTGTGGGGCTCAGAGTGTGAAACAGGGTGTCTTTCCCCTCTCATGGCTGGGAAACAGTGAAAGGTAGATCTTGTCCTTGCCCTCTCATTCCTGCATTCATGAATGACAAGAATTGTTCCCAGGGTACCTCTTGCCCAAAGGTGGTAAAGGTGAAGAATTCAGGGTGATGGAAGGAGCAGTGACATTTTAAAACATGAGGGGAAATGAATCTCAGGTTTCTTATCCCTAGAGGAGGGAGGCAAGAGGAGAGGGGCAATCTAAGGTGAATGCCCTGTGTCTTGACCACCCCAGGGAGCAGCGAAGGTCCCACAGCAGCCTTGTGCTTCAGAATTACACAGCAACCCTCAGACATGGTCTAGTACCAGTTGGAGAGGAGCCTTTTCTGCTGGCAGCTCATGAGGTCCAGCAGGCTCTTTCAGTAAGAGTAGTGTTTTAAAGGCTATGTCTAAAAAAAGATTTTTTTATTTTTTCTTCTTTTGAAAAATGAGAAGTACAATTCGTTTTCCATGGCATATTGCTAAAAATGAAGATTATCCATAAAAAGTATCACCTTTGTTTGCATTTTTTAAATAAAGCAACAAGGCCAAGAACATACATTTTCATAACCTTTTGGTTTTCTTTTCTTTAACAATAACTTAAATCGATTGACCAGTGCCAATGCTGTATTATAGAAGTGGATATATTGTATAATAGGTGAAAATAAAGAGCTTCACTTCTTACATTTTTCCTGTTTCCTGCTTGTTTAAGTTATCTCATGATCTTATTTGCATTCAAGGGTAAAGCTGAGCTTCTTCTCAGTGAGACAGGACAGGCTGCATGTTCTTCATAACTATTTAAATTATTTTGGCTGGAAACTTCAATTATACATTGTAACTTCGACAACTATATATTCTCTAGTTTAATTTTGCCTGCCAAAAATCCAGATGTTTATATTTAAACACCATTTTTGACAGGATTTTCCCCGTAATATTATAATTAAGCACATTCTTGATTTCCTTTTTATCTCTGTGGTATGTGTAAGAAAAAGGAAAATAGAGTATATGTTTTAGATAGTACTGTAACTTTCTAGTGACACTATGGGGAATAAAACAACTACAGAAAGATATAACCAGAAAGCGAAAAAAGTAACCTGGTGCCGTAATCTCTGTCTAGATTGGAGACCAGTGAATTTGAGAATGAATAATAAATTCACATAAAGACGTGGTTTCAGAACATTATAATTTTTTGTGAATTTGGGGAAATTTTTGCCCTTCCAAAATGGGAAGTGGAATGTGTAGGAAGAAAAGGATGAAGAGATATCTTCAGTTTGGACTCCTCCTAAAAGAATAATTTTTAGTAATTTTTATTTCAAAATAGTATTTAGTTTGAAATACAAGTATTTTAATATCTTGTTTTAAGGGCATACATGATCATGAACTGAAACAGTTGGTTGTTCTGGTTACGGGCTTCTATTTCTATTTGAGCTTTTCCAAACTGTTTTTTTTTAAGTAAAACAATGGCTGATGGGTGGGGATTTGACCAACAAGTCAAAAAAGCCTGCTGTTTTCTCACATCTATCAAAAAGTCAATAAATATGCTTCCAATAAACTTTTTGATATAATTTCCATGTAAATTTGTTTATGCACTGTTCTAGGGGTTAAAGACATGAGGACAGGTTATTTGCTCAAGGGTCTATTATCTGGTCCCAACTGGATGGAAAGTAGGATGGGGCTGGCCTTGTCCCGTACCTGGCCCCCAGTATAAGATGCACCTTTTGCCAGACTTCTATAAAGATTCAGAGATTCATTCCTTTCCAGATCCACTTCTTATACTGTTCCGTCTTCAGTAATTTTTACTTAAATTTTTCATTTGTCAAAATTAAGTTACAATATAGTGAATTTCCCAATTAAAAAAAATTACTTTAGTTGAGATCATACAGTAAAGGAAATCACATCAACATTTTATTTGCCTCTGTTCCCTGGGGACTGGAGACAGCTGTAGGATCTCAAATGGTTTTGACTTTCAAGGAATTGACAACTGCCCTTGATGTACTAAAAAGCAGGGGAGCAGGTGGCAAAGCAATCACCATGGATGGTTTTATAAAGCGTGCTTGTGTGACTGGTTCACAATCCTAATTCTCTAGGTCAGCATCAAGGAGGAAAAGTGGCTTCTCTCCATTGCCGCCAGGCTGTCATCACGTTATAGCCTAAGTGGTGGAAGGAGGTCAACAGCTAATAAATCTTGTGAGCAGACTCACCACTTTCAGATTGCAGTCCCTTTAGAGATCCCTGCTGCCTTTTTCCCTTTTCTTATTTTACCCCAGTGAACCTTCACATCCTCAGAAGCATTTAGCTTTTCCTGGCCTCTGACAAATCAAAAATACTAGGCTTTAGGTAGGGAGTTTCTACTGCTGCCAGTTAGTCTTTCAAAGAACCATAGCAAATATGTTGCCAGATTTTGATTTTTCATATGAGCTCTGAGATAAAGGTTCAGATTAAAGACAGAGCCATTCAATTACATGAACTTTCTGAACGGCATTTTCCCTCTGTAGCTTTGATTAAATTATTAAAATGTTACTACATTAAGAAACAGATGTCACTTAGCTGTCTGTGCTTTAGAGCTAGTTGTAAAAGAGCTGTAGTACAGACTCTGTTATTGTATTGATGGATATTTTAATTTTATCAGATTCCCCTATAACTCTGCTGAGACTCAGCACAAAAGCAACTTGTGACCATCATTTTATCCATTTTTCTCTTGTGCAAAAGGAATGATGAGGCAAGTGCAAATGAGAGGTTGCAAGGGGAAGAATTAGGACAGAAGTATTTGAGAAAGATGAATTCTGAATTGTTTATGTCTTGAAGTGTTTCCTAGCATGTTTTATCTTTTATACCTTGTGCTGTCTTGCTAGAGTGTTGCAATTTCACTTTGCTATTTGTACTGCAGAGGCAGCCTGAGGCTATTTCCTGTTCAAAAGCAAAGGCAGAGACCCTGAGACTTTTGAGCTGAGTGATAACAGCACAAGGATCCACTGTTTTTCCCTGTAATAAGTGTAACTAAGTGACATTCATATATTATAGGTACAGTATTGCTTCCTTTCAGAGACTCGTGATGATAGGACAGGACAGGACATTTGTGTTTCTGACACAGCCTTGCAAGAAACAGATACCTGAGTGGCTGGAGACAAAATTTCTGCATCGGCTAGGGCAATGTCATGTACTACATACAAACACTGCAGGCTGACTTAAGAAGCCATAGTCATTGCAGAAAGGAAATGTATTGAATGTATATTATTCATTTTAGTTTTCTAAATACCATACTTTCCTGTATTTCTTATTATTCTTGGAGTACAGAGTCTTTATTATTTGTTGTAGCTTGAAAATTGCTAAGGTTATACTTGATTTCAGAATAAACATGCATCTAAGCCAAAAATGAAAATGTCCCAAACCCAACTTCTGATGGTCTCAGGCAGCAGCTGTAGGTGGCATGAGGCAGACTGTGGGCAGGGAGAGGAGAGCACAGCACCTGTGTCATTGATCAGCCCAGGGCAGCCCAGCTCTGGAAGCGCTGCCTTTCTCACAATGGCAGATTAACAAAGGCAGAAGCTCTGGTAGTTTGATGTTGTGTCTACAAAACATAAATAAAGCAGGTGAAAGTTGACATTTATTCCATTCACTACTCTAATGGAAGCAAAATATTCTTCATCCAATGTCACATACTTTTTTGGTCCTTAAAAGTACATAAACACTTGAAAGCATTTAAGCTCAATTCTTCTATAATATTTTTTGAGAATTCCTCCAGTTCATCATCATAGAAAAAAAAGTCTGTGTCTGCAAGGCCCAGTCAAAGCTCTCCCACCAAGACTCTTGTAGCTGACCCTGTTAGTGTTTTCCACTATGTATTAAAAGGAATAGCTTTCAGGACATCCTGTTCCAGCATTTGCTTGGGAAGTGCAAATTGCTGCAAGAGGCAGTAGCAGCTGCAGTATGGGAGGTTGTGAGGCTATGTGGCTCTTTTCTGTGAATTCTGTTTTCCATGAATCCTCTTTTCCCCAGTTAAACATTCAAGAGGCAGCAACTTCACAGGCCACTTTGTCATTGGCATCTGACTCATTTACACAGGACTGTGGAGGATGCAAACAGCAAAAATTAAGGGCTCCAGGGATGCCTTCAGTATCTGTGTTGGTCACCCTCATCCTGTGGCCATCAGATGAAAAGTAGTAAGTCAAGGAGGCAGAGAAGCTGCTTGGTCTAGAGTTTGGCAGAGGAGCCATGTGGAACATCTGAGGGACATGGAGAGGCAGGGGCAGAGTATAATCAGTTGCACTTCACAGTATAAGTTATGAAGGTAGTTATTCACACTGAGGTACAACACTAATTACGCTGTATCTGAAGATCAACAGGACTTACTGGTGTTCTCAGAGAGCAGTTCACCTCTCCTTTACCCCAGCCTTTTTTTTTTTTAAAAAAATCCCTGTTCAGAGTTAGAAGGCTACTGTAACTTCCTGCTGTAACAAATCTCAAGTGGGTACTGTAAGCCAAGGCAGCAGAGCCCCTAGAGAGGCAGACATGAAAAAAGAGAAAGGAGAACAGAAGGAGACCAGAGTGAACAGTCTCTAACCTAACATATGCCTTGACATTTCAAGTTTCATCAGTTTGTCTGTATGCAAGGTAATGAAGTTTTATAGGTGTGCAGTGACCATTTGGTGGGTGATAGATTATGACAATATTACCAATTCCCTTGCTGAAAAGCCATATGGGGAAAACAGAAGTAAATGTTTTTGTTTTCCAGATATACTTTATCTTTCTTATGCTGTTCTTTAATTAAACTTAAAATTAAGAATTAGGAAATTTTATGTTAGCCTTGACTATATATTCTGTACAGCTGGTTTATATATACCCAATTCCTGGATGAAATCTGCCTTAGCTTGGAGAAGATGGTGAAAGAAACAAAGGCTGTAACTTCAGAGGCTGTAGGCAGAACCCAATGACTGCCTTGGGATATTTCAGATGAAGAACAAGCAATGACAACAGCAATTGTCAATACTACCAGCCTCAGGGACTCCAAAATGACTGTGTCTGCTGCTTAAATAGGGTTGTCATTGCCTAGAACAAGGATTAGCTGAGCTCTCTAGAGAAGGAAAGTCTGACTTCAGAGGTTTCCAACCAGCCTGACTGTTTCAGGCCCTGTGTTCATCTCAGCCCTATTGCTGTGAGCACTGCCAGGCTGCAGCAATACAGTAGCTCTTCCCTGATTCTGTCAGTCTGTGCATGTGTGATGCTTGCATAAGTGCCTGTTTGAATCTCAAGTCAGGTCTATCAGAATACTCCTAGTGTACCTCTGGATTCATGAGCATAACCCCAGATAAAGAGTTGAATGCACAAATTATCTCCTTACTTGCATTATATGTAGACATAGGTGGCTGGCAGATAGCACTGCAAAGTATGAATATGAGACTCTCAGAAACTATCCTGGTACTCTTGGATAGTCTTTGATTTTTTTTTTATTTGGAACTACATATGACCACATACTTAAAATTCTTTAAAAAATGTGCTTATTAAATGACAATTGACTGCAGAGGCAACTGAAATCATCCTCAGTACCCTTCTATTCTGCTGCATGCTTTATAAAATGCTCCCATGGCATGGTTCAGACCCTGGAGGGATGTGATGGATATGACAAGTAGCTCATCTGAACAATGGTTCAGATAAAGTCAAGAGCTCTGAATCTACTGCCTTTCAGGGTCACTGAGCTGCAGGTTGTATGGAAAACACCTTGTTCATTATACCTCTGGAATTATAATAGGAATGTACAGAGGTGGAGAAGTTATATACAAAGCAAACAGATAGAGTGTCTAATTATTAAACCTCTTGCTGAACAGGAAAGAAAGAACATCAAAGACACACTCTGGAAGTTCTTTTTACTACTAAAAGCATACAGTTCTTTGCATCACTGCTGGCTGAGGCAGCATTAGAAAACCTGTAGATAGAAAGAACAAAAATACAAACAAAAAAGAAGATTCGGTGTTTCCTTGGATTTACATCCTTTATGGTCCACAGAGGACACAGCATTGTCTCCAGAACCATCAGTCATATTTCTTAATTCCCATCCCATGTGGAAGGATAAGGAAGAGTCAGTCAAATGTGAGCAGGGGAAAATTATAACCAGAGCACATCTTTAGCCATGAGCAGGGCATGGTTTACCACCAAGGAGCACTGGTGCCTTTATAAGGGGTATCATTCTCCTCACAGACACCAATAGAGTGCATTTACTGGGCTGAAGCAGTGATTAACACATGCCCTCAATACTGTTCAGGTAGCAGAGCATGGCTCCAGCAGCTGTTCTGCATTTTTCTGCCAGAATCATAGGAACGAGAAGGTAGCTGGCCATCTCCACTCTTGTGTTGTCAGAGGATGTCTCATCTTAAGTTTCAGTTTGCCATGCTTAATTTTAGGCAGCTAAATAACATGCCTAAGAGTCCCCATATAATTGGAGTCTCTGGGTCACTTTTTGGGCTGCCTCAAAACTGCATGACCCCTGCTAATATCTATCCTGCCCTAATGATGATAGAAGAAGAGTAGTATAATATGATGTCAATGTAAAAACTTTATTTTAGATCACTTACGGCAAAATTCTTGCTCTGTTCTACTTCAGGACACCACCTTGTCAAAAGTTTCTCTGATATCCTACTCCTGTTCTTACTTTTTTACTCTTAAAATAGCAGTTCTTCTCTCTGAAGTCTTTCACTCTCGAGGATAATAGAAAAGTTTCAATATCACTTTGAAGTTAAGAAAGATGTATTCTCCATGTAAAGTCAAAAGGATCTTTGATCATAATTATTATTACGGCCATTCAGAAAATCTCTGCTACAGCTGTATTTTGGCACACCACACAAGAAAGTTTACAGCCTGTGCTTGTCTTGTTCCTGGGAATCCAAGGTGCTGTTTCACCAAGTCAGATGTAACACACTAAGAGCATCTCAGCTTAGTTAAGGCAGCCTCATCTCACAGACAAAATTACTTGAGGCATGACACAGACAATCTTGTGCAAGTATTTTTTCTACAACATTATGTACAGCACAAGAAAAAATCTTTAATAGACTTGTTTTTTTTTTCTTTTAGTGTGACATATTTTCATGTGAAAAGCATTAAAATATTCCCATTGCAATATTTTGAGAGCGTGCAATGCAATTAATGTAGTAGCTATGCCTCTGAACAGGGATGAAAATACTTATTTTATAGAACTGAGTAATTATATATTGTGAGAAAGGTAAAATTATATCAGTATATTTTGGGGGGAATTCAATACTAATTCCATCTGGACTTGAAGTTTTACTGAAATGAGATCATCAATTACTGTCTGTGTTTCCTCATGATGTAATGTTTTATTTAAATTGTTTCTGATTTCTTTTGACAGTTTAGACAAATTTAATTTTCATAAGAAGGACTTTCACTGCTTTCAGCTTTTTTCCTCAGCATATAATTTCTAATAGGATTTTTGAGGCATCCTCTAGTCTCTATTGATGATTCTCTATTTTTATCTCTCTCTGATGTAGATGAATGCATAATATGGCACCTCAAACCTTTGCTTTGTTAAGCTGTGGTTAAATGTAGTATTAACCACTTAGATTCTAACAAATTCAGGAAGTCTTTTTAGATACTTCTATTTATCTGCACATATATCTCTACCCAAATTCCCCCTTCACTTCGCTGCCAAGGAAAACAAATTATGGCTTTGTTTCCCAAGTCTAGAAATAAAGGGTAGCTCTATGAGTTATCATCACCAAACTCCTTAAACTTGGCTTGCTTGTAAAGTAAGTTGAACATCACTTTGGATCACTTTCTCTGATACCCAAGCTTGGATAGTGTCCACAAGCCCCATGGTACCTTCCAAAAAAGAAAGATCTCTATGCTGGAATAAGAAAAATCATCATCATCATCAATCATCATCACCATCATCATCACCAAATTTGTTTTCTAATGAGAAAAAATGATTGAAATGCAGGAATTTCCATGCAGAATGCCACTTAAGGGAAGACCCAGGACAAGTAAGGTTAACACTGTTTTCCTGTAAGCATCAAAATATCACTTTAACAGCAAATTTTATCACAGTGAGAACAAGACACCCACAAGACACAAGAAACTGTTTTCCAATAACTTATGTTCCAGTAAAGGCCAGAATTCAGGGCTATTAAAGGCATATTTCTCATGCACTTTGGTACACAGCATGAAACCACTGTCTCAACATACTGTAGATTAGTTGAATAAAACTTCACTGGAGAGGACTCTGGAATGATAGGAACTGAGGAAAAAATGATAGAATTATATGAATAAAAAAACCTGCTGGTATAATCTATGAACTTCTGATACAGAAGCAAGAAGATAAGCACAAAAAAAAATGGAAATAGTTGAAATAAAAGCAACATAAACTAGTGATACAGATAATTTCTTTATGGCCAGATGGATTCTGGCACTCACTGAATCACATCTTTTACTTACAATGAAAGTCACTTCATGAAGCTTCAACAAAGCTTCAACACCCTGATTCACAGTGGGATAGACTTTGATCTTTAACAATTTTCTTAGATGCTAGCTGGAATCAGGGCTGCAGCATACTCTTATGACATGCCCCCTACAATCACCAAAGTTTGCTGTCCTTTCCATACTTCTATATAGCTTTTCATGTACTCAAAAACTCCCTTTCGTAAAAGAGCCTTGGTGTTGCCGTTGGTCTTCTGATCCACTTCTCCTGATTTGCATATATAGCAAAAGTCAGGAATAAAAACTACACCAATCAGTTCTTCTCAGTCTAGGAGGAAAACAGAAACACAAATTACTATCTCTGAAATTGCAAGGCAGAGACCAATGACACTTTTTTGACCATCTCTGTTTTTCTAGACTTGGCAGCTCTGGAACTGTAGGAGGGAAACACTTGATAAAGAAGCAGGATGTATATTGATTTTCACCTACTACTGTCTGTCCGTCATTCATTCACACAGCTGCCAAATTACCAATCAGTTCTCTGCATCCTGGCTTGCGTCATGAGCTCTCCACCAGGCATCCTAGAAATAGACTTTTATTTGTTCTTGCCTGAATAAACTGAAGATGTTTATTGTCATATTTGAGGCTTGAAAGAGGTCATTTAGAGGACCCTCAGACTTATGATGTTACTGCCAGGAGAGCTCCAGATTTCAAAAGTCAATTTTATCACAACTGAGGTATTCCTCAGCAGGAAGGTGCTTAGAAGAGATGAAGAAGAAAGTAGATGGATATAAACCTTGTGGGACCAAAAAGGGGAGAAAAGTTTGACATCTGGCACAAAGTGCTGGTGTGGGTAGCCAAACATGGAGCCTTCTGAAGCTGGTGTGAGAGCAGAGCTGGATCTGGGCAGGTCACAAAGATTTCCAGGACAGGCCTTGCAGGTAAAAGGGTTCGGAGCACTGTCATGTTGAACAGTACAACTCTGTATACGTTTTGCCCAGGAGGTCCAATCATCTCAAAATCAGAATAATGCAGGTAGGAGGATTTTGTTTCAGACCTGCTTAACTCTATGAAATGGTAATGGAGATAGCTGTTATTAAACATGATGGCTATCACAATAATGCTGCCTTTACCCCCCTCTTCCACTCTGAAAGGAAAGGTTCCACTCAGCAGGTTGCAGGAGAGGTTAGGAAGTGAGAAATAAAGTGACCAAAAAGGACAGATCTCATAAGAGCCGCTGCCATATCTAAGAGGAAATGTTTCCCGCTTAGAGATCTTCTGGACATCCTACTTCTGTTTTCTAATTTGGACTTAATTGTAACCAATATCAAAATTGATTTTTTAATGACAAATTGAATTGCAGTGTAACAAATCTCTGCCACTGAAACTGTCTCACTCTCCTCTTACTCTCTTGTTTTGTCAACCAATCCAAAAATTTTGTTGGTGAAGTACACAGGCAAAGGTTTATAAACACAATAAACAGATTTAAATACACACAGATGTTGGAAAACATTGAAATTAGGTCCCTTGCTTGCTCAGCAAACCAAATATGTTTAAATACCCACAGATGTCAGTGTGTTACAAGTCCTCATGCCATATCAGCAAATAAAACTAAAAGAGTTGGTTTGAAATGAATATTTCCATATAAGTAGTGCCTCTGTCATGCTTTCAATAACTCTCTTCAAATAAGAAAGCCACTATACACAAACTTCTCTATCAATCCACTACTGGCTTCTCTCTTAACTTGTGCATTATGACTGTATATCCTTCTCAGATATATTTGGAACAAAATGGATATTGACTTGTTAAGGAAGGTAGCTAAATTAACTCCAAACATTCTTCCAGTGATAATGGTCATTACTCTTATATGCTATTCATCTAGTGAATTTATTCAATTTGCCATAATAATAATGCAAATTACCTCCAGGGCTTGAAGAGTAACCAAGTATTAGTAATGTCCAATTAGTTAATTCAGATGTGGTTTTAGCAAACTAAAATTAAGGTGACTGAAAGATACACAGATTTACATAAAATGGGTTTATGGATGTTGAGATAATTGTGAGAGCCCATAGCCAGCATATACAAAAGAGGAAATTCAATGTCTTTCAGTACATGGATGTCTGAATGGAGCCATCAAGAAATCATGATTGAATGTATAGTGCACAGTCAGGGCAGAGAAACAAGAAGAGCACTAGATGTTAATTGGAAGTTAAATTAATCACATCTTTTATCCCTGAAGGTATTTAAAAGATACACAGACATGGCTCTTAAGGACACAGTTTAATGGTGAACTTGGCAGTCCTGGTTTACCAGCTGGACTTGATGATTTTAAAAGCCTTTTCCAACCTAAATTATTCTGATTTTATGAAATGGGCATAGGCATGTTGTTTAGGTTTTCTGTAATATAAATAACATAAATAAATTATAAGATTTATGTTTTACACATTAATTTCAAAATATTAAAAAATGTTTTTCATCAGAGGATTATCAACACCTTGAATGAACAAATCAAACTGATATATTCCACTACTAAGCAGAGCTTCAGTGGTTTCCTAATGAATATGTAATGTCTACATTAACATTTTTATTAGGCATAAGTCATCATTTTTTCATATCCATAAACACAGTGGACCATGCATGAAATTACTGCTTTTCAAGAGAGTGAGTTGTGTTTCCTGTTGTAAAGACTTGTAAACCATTTCTCAACTGCTGTGTGGTTTCCACTAACAAGGTACTTTGGGATATCTTTTCTCTTGTGTTGTTCAGGAAACATATGGCATTGACAGAACCACAATTTCTTACAATTCATGTGTTTAACTAACAAAATGTAACTAATAATGTAATCTAGCCTGGAGGATGCTCTAGTTCAACAGTTTGCTTCCTTCTTAAGAAATTTGAAAAAAAATTAGAATATTGTCTCTTCCACAATATGTGGAAGCTTAAAATTTCTTCCTGAGATTTTGAATACTTTACAGGGCAGTCTGTGAGAATGAAACTAATTTTTTTGTTTAGTTTTAGTAAAATTTTATTATTAGTTCTGTGCAATTCATGTACTGAAAATAAATTAATTGCATTTGAATGAGTCAAAAGAAGAAATTATTTGTAACCACAAGAACAGCTTGGTTGCAGCTTCTGTGACAGGCTGGAGTCCAAAGTTAGTCTGAATATTACTTGTGAGTTAAGTATTTTCATTTCCAAAGGATTCAGCTAATCCCCCACTACCACAGGCAGTAATTTAGCGAGGTAGGGTGTCATCTGGAACACTGTCACTGCAAAAGATCTTCTGGATCATCTGCCTCAGAGATGAGTGATATGAAATGGTGGGGCTGGCATGAGTTGGCTCCCCAGGTGTTTTGATACCTGTTCCTACCCTACGTTGCTTCACTCCCTGGTCCCTCTTGCGAGCAGCTCTCTTTCTCACTTGCTTCCCCCAGCACGCTGCCTTCTCACCTCTAACCGACATCCAAATGTGAAAAAGCTCCTCCAGGCAGAGCTGCAGACAAGGGTGCAGATCCCGGTGTGGAGGAAGGACCCGCTGGGCAGTGGAGGATGGCAGCAGCTCTGCAGCCAGCACCAGTCCCTGCCGGTGGCTGGCAAGGGGACATATGGAGTGGCCCATGCTGCTCAGCTCAGCTGCTGGCCACTGCACAGAGACATGCTGGCACGGGTAAGATAGGGACAGCTGATGGCACACAGAGTGCAAGGGCAGGAATAGGCTACAGGGGAACCATAGGAAGCAAAAGGAAGGGACTGCTGGAGGGAATCTCTCTAAGGTAGCTGAGAGCAGACTTGTACAGCTTCCCATGCCCTACTCTGTCCAAAACATCCCAGAGCGACATTCTTGAAAATTAACATTCTGTCACCAAGCAGTCATGGGATTCTGCAAAATAGGAGGCAGGTATATATTTTTATTTGTTTATTAATACAGTGGCTGGTGCTAACAAAAGATCAGCTTTAATAATTGCTGGGATAATGATGAAAACAAAGAAAATTGAAACTGTCTGGACATAAGAATAAGTAAATCTGAGGGATGTGCTCTTTTAAAGTCAGTGAAGAGTCATTGGTGAGCTTAGTTGTACCTGTAAAATTTGGAGTGTTTTCAGGTTGATCAGTCCTGATTCTGAAAGATTTTATTAACTGCAAATCTACCATCACTGAATCAATAGTAAAGGTTAATTTCACAACCACCTACTCCCTGACAAGTACAATAAATTCTTATAAAAAAATTATTTGAGGCACTAGGTGGGTTTCAACTCCTACATTCTACCCACAGGGCAGGAGACCCCAAGTCCTTGCAACCAGAATTGCATTGCTACTGTAAAGTAGTTTGCTTGTGTGTTTTAACAAATAAAATTTACAGGTGCTGCATGGAAATAGAACTTAATCATGTGTTAACACTGCTGGGTTTTAAATAACACTGTACTAAACATTTGGAAAATGGTAAAAAGAAAATAAACAAAACATAAACCTAACATTGGAATTAAGGCAACCATAAAATATAATAACTAGCATTCACTCCTATTCACTCCTATTCAATCCATCACTTGATCAAGTAATTTTTGATCCAGAATATTTATGCATGGGCTATTAGTTTCGGTCAGGTCAGACAGATTCCCCATTGCTTTCAATACAATTTGATCTCACTAAAGCAGTTCCTCCCACAACAGACAAAAAGTGTAGAAACATTTTTATACAGTTGTTTTGTGTATTTCTGAGTTTATTAAACTGAGCCACAAAGTGGTGTGGCTTTTATGTTAGTGCTGCCTGTGACTCCTACACTCTGAAAAGCTGTTAGGCACAGATAACAAGCTCTGAGAGACTGGCCATGATCAAGGTGATCTAAACAAATCTGAAAATTATCTGTGTAAAAGGATACACCCACAAACTGGACCTGTAAAACCAGACTTTGCTATCAGTATTGACTGAAGAGTAGCATTTTTTATTATGTTGTGCCTGTAATAATAGATGGTAAAACTTAAATTCCAGGGATGGTGATTTGGGCCTATGAAGACCCATCAGTGCCATCTCCTCTACTTGGCCTTAGACAGGTACCTATTATCCTATTTGGACTTCCTTGTGATTGCTCAGGAATGATGTACAGAAAAGTAGTTCAAGAAATTCTTGATTTTGACAGAAAGTAAAGGAATTGAACAAAAAAACTTAAACATTTTTTACCAGATATTATCTTTGTAAATGCCCTATTTATCATACAGGCATTGTGGTGTTCTGAATGAGCCAGAGACAGGCTCCTGATGTGTAAGGGATCAGTCAACATCCATCATCAGAGAACATCATGTTTCACAAGTGGGAAAGACTCCCAAATGAAAATAATGAGAAAACCTGAAGGGGTAAGAACTAAATTAAGAATCAAAGAGGATCCCCTGAAAAGCAAATATTTGCTTGGATGTTTTGTCAATTTTTTTCTTTAAAACAAAATTTTTGGATGACGGTAAGCATATATGACTGAGAAATAGCTGAAATATCTACAGAAATAGCTGTAACCTAGAACATGAAATGGCTCTCGTGATGATGGTATTGTCCAACTCCTTAGATTATATCACCACACTAAGCAAATAATGCTTAAGTCTGGCTGCTGAAACCCACAGAATACAGGGAATGAATATGGCAGATCTCACTTGAAAAGCCCTAACCATTTTTATATACATTTTAAGGATGCTGGTGCTAGGGCCACCAGTGTTCACTACTTCTACAATATAGTACAACATGCTTTCTAGGTTTTGAAAAATATTTAGAGTATCAAATTTTAATATCTTAAACAGTGAACTAACATTGGTCATGACAGCTATTCTTTTTGTCTGTCTCTTTTTTTTTTCCCTACTGTGGCCAAAGTAAAATTGTATTATCTTATGTATATTTTATGTAGGTTTTTGATATCTAGTTCCCAGGACTCTGTACAACCATAGATTACATAACAAGACTATTTATCTAGAGGGTTATACTGCACTCCCCAGGTATTTGTAATATTTTAATATGTTTATTTTATAGTGTTTTGTTTGGTTAGCGCATTTTGGATTGTAAATTTTTATTTTTGCAGCTCCATGTGTGTGTGTATCTGCACTTACATTTATTTCCTGGTTTAAGTAATGTTAAAATAGATTCATCTATTTCTCACTATATTTTGGTGGAAGGTATAAAAGAAATACTTTTACTAATTGTGAAATTTTCCCATCAAAGATCCATAAGCAACCAAGCTGGCTTAGAACTACCCACCAACAGCTCAGAGTGCAAGGCCATCTCAAAAGGTTGTGTGAAATCCCTGCAGCCAGAAAAACTGACATAGGCTAACAAAGTGTGCATAGCAGTTATGATTTCAGTCTTTCTGCAACATGCATTATTGATTTTTTTGAAAACACTAATAAAATGCACAGTGCCTGGTTTGCCTACCTTTATTCCGCTGACAATAGTGTTGTTCTCCAGAGTAATAGCTTGTGAGCATAATGGTAAGCACAGCAAGGATCCATAATTGTCAGATCACTTCATGCCATCAGCGTCAGGCACTGAGGGTAATTAATATTTAATCATTCATTAGGAACAAACAGAGCCAAAAAAGACTATGGCTTGCTTTTAAATGTATTGGCACAAAGCTTATGGAAAGCTGTGTGGCTCTATGGAAAATGTAGTTAATTTACACATCTAATTGTTTACAAATCTAGTAAATAAGTTGTGGGGGTGCCATTATAGAATATTTTATATTTTTATGTTTATATGTGCATATCCTATTAGGAGCATGTAGTCTGCAGCATGATAATCCATCACGTTGATAAACCAAAGATCTGTGGGACTGATTATGGAGCATATCCCAGAAAGGAAACCTCAATTTTAAAGCTTGTACTGGCTGCTACCAGATTTTATCCTTCACTGTTTAAGTTCACAGTTTCAGTCTTTATGAACTTGCATCTAAACATGGGATTTAATGCACTCGTAACTTCCCATTTTTACACATCAGGAGCCAAGTCCATCCAAAACACAATAAACAGAGATCTGCACATCTCAGTGGGCTGCCAGTGACTGCATTGCTGCAAATAAGAACATTGAAGGGTAGGTTTTCCCCAAAACCACAGTCTCTTTGGTGATATTTCTAGTGTCCTTTCATTAGATCTCTGATGCTGGAAGTCCACTGAGAACATTATGAAAAATTTCTGACAACCCACGCACCTGAGACTGCCAGGGTGCATAAGTGAAAAATGCCTCAGCCAAGGAACCACCATAGCAAAACATGAGGATTGCAAGCATGGACTGCCTCTGTGACCATGTCTCTAGGCAGGGAGCACACAGAAAAATTCTGACCTGGACCAGAGATGTGGACTGCAGCTGTGCTGCATGCCTATGCCCCTGCAGAATGAAAATGCAAGTTCATTTACACAACAGAGCACACACACATACTTACTTTGAAAACAGAGCTACGCCTACTCCATATTTCTATCATATTTATATATTGAGACTGGTTTGACCTTTACTACATGATTGTCAGTGATATTATATTTGGCTTTTCAGTGCTAGGAGCCCAGTGCAGAACTGTGCCTTTGTGCTTTACTATCAGCATTGTGGTAAAACTGACACTTTAAGGGCATTGGGATGCATGTGTGTGGGAGGTCAGATTCATAATTTTTTCAGAGTGCTTTTGCAGGTTGGGAAAAGTTATATTTGGTTTTAATTTTCTGGAGTGAAAAGTGAATTAAAATTGGGGTTCCAAATTATTTGGGTTCCTAAAAAGAGAGCAGTTTTAAGTGATGGAATCTCTGTATGGTGACTGTGTGACTACAAGTGATAAAGGGGTTGTCAGCCAAAATGTTACTGTCATTGTTATTGAGAACATCTCCATGAAACTTGTTATCTTGCCCTGTATTGCCTAGAGAATGGACCCAGTCTAAGACTGTACATCCATTATACTTAGTCCTGAGGCGAGTGAAATTTGAAGCCTAACACCTATTTCAGGAGTGGACAAATCACCTAAGAGTTTATGCTTTGTGTTCCTACTGCAACATCTCTGTCTCATTAAATGCAAGATGTAACAGAGTTTGAATTTTGCAGAATGGAGTATGGGAAAATCAGTCAGAGAATACCCTGATGTTTCTCTTTTACTTTTATTTCAATGTACCTAATATTTAAACTCAGTTTTCATTACACAAATTGTGTTCAGGAATTTGAACATCAGAGCCAATAGACTCCAGAACCTTAATGAGAGAGCTGACTCCCTACCTTAGTGTGCTGCTCTTATAGGGGAAAGAGGGTGTCACAGCAGGAAGTAATCTCAGCCTTTTTTAAAATCTTGCATTTTCCAAAGCTGTAAAATGTCAAACAATTTGTTTTGTGCTTCTGCTGAGTCTTGTCTGGTTTTTTTCTGTGAGTTTAGACAGTCCATCACTTTTGCTCACTAACTGCTCTGAGGTATCAGGCAGTTGCACAGTCTCCACTTTCTCTTTGCACCTAAATGGCTCCTAATTTCTTTTCACCTATTTGTGTTTTAAAACTGGAACTGATTTACCATTTCTTTTTCAGAAATTTGCATTCCTGTGGTCACCAAAATCTGGTTCCCACTTGCATCCTTTTTCTTTCTCATACCTCCCAGGTCCATTATGTGACATAAATGAAGTTCATTGATAAACATACAGCAAGTAGTAATTTAGCTACATGTTTCTCACTAAGATCCTCCACCTGGAGCTGGAAAACAGCATATACTGGAGCTTATATAGGCATCCAACTGCGAGGAGTAGACATCATGCAAGAAAGCTAACTGCAGAATCTGAACTACAGCCAAACTTGCGTAGAAAAACAAGATTTTGAAGGCAGGAAGAAGAAAGGAGCAAGGCAGGACAGGTATATTTCTGTTAGAAAAATATTTCCACAAAAAGGCTCTGAAATTACTTTCATTCATATGAGTGTTGCATATGTCACTCAAACTTGTAGGCTTTAAGGAAATAAATGACAGCAGCTATACACTATACAAAGAAAATACAAAATTACTTTTTCTACTCTGAGTAAGGTTGCTTTTAACTCCTAACCTTACTCAGTATTATGGCAACTTGTCCTGAATCATCTATCATGTGTTTCTGTCTGCTCCTGTGTAGTGATATCACTGTTAGACAATAAATAGTAAAGTACTGCAACATGTGCAGCTGAACATATTAATGACACTCTGCAATCAAATTTGACTTACACAAGGAGCATGAGAAAGCCTCTTTTGGATTAAATATGGACTAAATATGATCTACATAAAGATATGGTCTAAAACACAGTTGTTTTAACAGTCACACCTCGTTTCACAGTGAAGTCAGTTACTCCTCCATCAGCACCTCACACATTGCTAGTTTGGTGCTGTTTACCCTGGGAAAGGGAGGTGGTAGTTTAGCTCCCACTGCCAGTCAGTGTGCTGACCTCCAATTGTGCTGAATTACACCAAACAGATGTGCCAACACAGCAGACTACTGCAGGGCTCAAGAAGTCCTTGTGAACCTCTAATGAGGAGCTGAGGTTGTTTAGCCTGGGTAGGAGGAGGATGAAGAGAGACCTTATCACTCTCCACAACTATCAGAAAGGAGGTTGTAGTCAGTGGTTGTCATTCTTTCTCCCAGGTGCCAAGTGACAGGCTAAGAGGAAATGTCGTTAAGTTGCAACAGGGGAGATTTAGATTTAAAATTAGGAAAGCTTTCTTTATGGAAAGGACTGTAAAGCATTGGAACAGTCTGCCCAGGGAGATGTGAAGTCACCATTCCTGGAAATGCTCAGAAAAAGTGTGGATATGGCTCTAAGAGGACATGGTTTAATGGTGAATGTGGTGGTGGTGCTAAATTGATGGTGGAATTTGACAATCTTAAAGGTCTTTTTCAACCTTAACAGTTTAACAAAAACACTTGTAATTAGTGGTCCTTTACAGAGTTTCCCTGCTGTCCTTTTTGCATTCTACTTTTGTTTCTGTTAAATTTCTCTCTGTAGTTTCCTTTTGCTCACCAGAAATTAGCTTTCTTTTTTTTTCTCTATGTATTGTAAGAGATTATATTTCCTTTACCAGTTTTGTACTCTTTTCAGTGGACATTTTTCCTTCTAAAACAGGTGAATCCTCCAAAATCTTAGTATTTACAGTGCAAAGCATAGCCACTCAATCACTTAAAAAATGGAAAGTTACCAGGGCTGTTCAGAGGATGCCAATTTACTAAAAGTGCTCTTCACAGGGGGTCCTATGATCATTGGGGCAGGCTGCTAAAAAGCAACCACTGTGCAAAGAATTCAGGGACTGAAAGAGGAAGCTTAAGAGAAGTCTTACAATTTTCAGACAAGAAATATTTGCTCTTCAAAGACATTTCTTAGCTGTTGGAGTCTGAAATACAGACTGTGTGCCCTTGTTTTTAATGTTTAGTTCTGAGATCCAAGAAAACACTGAATTTCATATAACATGAAATTCATGAGCATGTTTTCATAGTGATACATGAAAACAAATGCTAAAGTTAGATAAGAAAGGTAGGTGTGTAGATTAGAAAGTTTCTTAAATCACTGGGTGAAAAAGTTAGATTAGAGAACTGGAGACAATATGGAGGATTTAGGGTGTTGTCCGTTGTCCTTTCTTCTTTCTTCTTCATGTTCTTCTCCTAGAAGTTTTTGAGTAATATTTAGTGATTGGATAGAAAATGCCGCAGTGCATCACAGAGGTGATGGGTCATTGGGTCATTAAGAAAAATAATATACGTGTCTATTGTTAATTGGATAAAAATAGGTATAAAGATAAAAGAGCTGCGTAGTTCAGGGCCATTTTGTGTATCAGACATGAAGTGTGCCACAAGGCCTTGTTTGTACCATCAGAAGAAAGAAATGTACCAAATTGCAAAGATTAACCTTGTAACCAGTCTAGAGAGACCTGTTAAGTTTTGTAAGGATCCTTCAATAAACACGCGAAATCAGAATCTAATGAGTCCGGGAGCTTTCTTCGAATAATAAGGACTGAGATAAGTGGAACTCCCCACGAGGGAGGATCCCAGAAGAATTCAGCCCAGAGAAGGCTGGGAAACTAGAGAAAAGCTGTATCTACAGAGAATTCAGCCCAGAGAAGGCTGGGAGATTAGAGAAAAGTTGTATTCACAGAGAATTGAGCCCAAAGGAGGCAAAGAAAAAGAAAGAGTGATTACATTAGCAATTTGTATCACATAAGCTCCAGGTGATAGTGCACAAAAAGTGCACAAAAACTTTTAACCATTGAATTTAACATGAAATGTGTTAGTTAATATTTGTTACTCTCTCTTTTTTAGTCAGTGTAATTGGGTAAAAAAATACTTAGCAGACCTAAAATATAGTTGAAGACCATAGAGCTCACACAATTTTCTTTAAAGTAAATATGTTGAACCACATGGGTTTTTACCAAGTAGCTTACACTTATGTGTGCATTTATGAAAACAAGCCACTTCTACCTCATTTTCAATATTAGTCTATTTTGCATAAGAATTTGGCAAAATTTTAGTCATCTTTAGGAAAGATAACTTAGAAATAATTGTATATCTTTTTCTCCTTCACTTCTGCAAAAGACTTTAAAAAACTTCCCATTCAAGGTGCAGAAATGTTGTCTTTAATTACTGATGCCAGTAGTATCTGTTCAGACCAGAGAGAATTTGGTGGTTAGAGATCAAGGCACATATATTTCTTCTAATTCCCCATCAAAATATGGGAAAAAAAAATAAAAATCCAATCCCGGGATCATTACTCTTATGTTGAAACATTCTGAATCCTGAGTGTAGTGATTAATGGTTGAGAAATCTGCAAACCAAAAAGCTACACTGAATGAAACTAAAAGGCATTTCACTCCCAGAAGGCAATTAATAGATGGCAAGAATACTGTTAGTCTGTAAGGTAATGTTTAACTGGTAGTGATGTCACAGAGCGGGGTAAGTGGTAGAACTGCATTAATTGTCCCCAGACCCCAAATCTCAGCACTGATTAAACCTGAGTCACAGACTAATGAAGAGGCATTTATACTTTCAGTCTGTGCCATAAATAACTATAAATCATTAAAGTCAGCTAATAGGGAGTCAGAAGATGTTGTCTTACCAGTACAAACACATCTAAGATAGAGATTTTTTTTCTTAAATGATGCATTAAAAATCACACAGACAAACTACTCAAGCCTGTCACCAGTGTTTCTTCTGGCAAACTATCATGCATTCTGCAAAGAACAAAGTTGTTCAAGCACAGAAGTTTAGCAGAACATATGTTATTTTAGTAAATGGCACACTTTTATGTAGGTAGAAAACTCAATGCAAACATGACCTTTGACTAGAAAGAACCTTTCAAGTTTAGCTGGGTTTGTTGGGTTTTTTTGGCAAATTGGCAGAGATAATTACAGTACACCCTATTGGACACATTGTTCTTAGGTTACACTTAGTTATAAGCCCCAGATAGACTTTTCACTCATACAAAAAGAGGCTGGGTTTTAAACTAGTTCCATAAAAGAGTTAGCCTCAAAAATTCTGGAGGCATAGAATAGTGATTTTGCACTAAAATCCCCTGCAAAAAGCTTTAGTACTCCACTACTGCAATATTTGCACTGGCTGTGACCAAAATAAGTCTAGCAATGAATTCCAGAACCTATACTTAGATAGTTACATTCACTCTATTTTTATCTATGTAAAGGTTGGAAGCTAATACTGATTCTGGGAGAAGCTTCATTGAAGTAAGAGCTGTTATCTCAAATTATTTTTAATACATTTAAATATTCTTAATAAATTACAGATTCAGTGAAGAGGCACAACTATGGTTAAAAAAACACCACAGTGATTAATTAAGCAAGAATATAAATTTTCATTTGTTTATAAGTAGTCACTACATATTTTACACAAATATATTCAAACAACAGTGCCATTAATAGAATTTTATTTGCAGGCAAGCAGTTCAAAAAAGTTTACTTCCATGAATAATTGTGAATTTAATTCCATAATTTAATATGAATTGAATTTTTGCTTTGCTTATGTGTAAATAAATATTATTTTAATATCTTTCATCTCAGAAGGGAAGATTTCTAAAACACAACACTTTACTGTATTTTATATTTTGTGCAATTTTGTGCAATTTTTCCTAATTTAGTACTCCCAGGGAAATATCCTTAAAAGAGACACCCTAAACTTGTTGATATGCAAAGAAATATACTATCATTCCTTTTAGGCAGAGGCTTATTCCTGAACAGTTTTTCCATGGAGAGGAGACCAAAACCACTGAGGCTATATCTGTCAGTCGTTTGTGACTTGGAGCAGACAGAAGCAGAATAAGGAGAATTTCCCCTGATGAAGCTGTTTATAAAATACAGGTGAGGGTGAGACTGATTATTGGGATACTGGAGAATTCAGAAATGTGTAATTTATGGAGAATTTTATGAGCATAAACCACAAATTGGTCAGGACAGAGAAGAGTCTCTGACATAAAATGAAGCTTGAGGAGTAGCAGACACATAGTACCTAGCGTGACTGACTTGCACACATCTAGACTGCCTCCTGATATCAGATCAGGAGCAGGGACAGAACAATTACAGTTTTAACATGATTTGTGCCCATCAGCCACTTTGAATAACTTGGTTCCATCAAACTAAGTGCTGGACCAGAAGTATTTCTCTCCACAAGCAATAACGATGCTTGTGCTCCTCATTTGGCCAGCCTGCTCATACCCCAGGAGCAAGTGTCCATGGAGCACCCACAAACCTGTCAGGCAAGAAAGGAATATCTGCCTGCTAAGGACTGCTAAGGACACAAATGCTTGTGTACAGAGGTTGGACCTCCTGGGGGTCATTAGCCTTCACATTGAGCTACTCTGAGGAGAGGAGGGTTTCCTGTATTTTTTGCCATTTGATGGCTGTACACTGATATTCCAGTAATGAATGCCAAGAAGGCATTCCAACACATGCACATCCTCTATAATTCAGAGCCAGTTACCTTAAACTTTTTCAGAGCGAGCTGGTACAACTGATGAATAGGAGACAAAGTTTGCATGCTACCTGACATAAGAATTAGATGTCTGCTGGGAACAGTGTCTTCAAGACAGGGTGATGAAAGTCTTTAAGTTACTTCTTTGAAAAAGGAATTGGAATTGACAACACAAAGATTTACAAAAAGAGGATATTATAAGGAGATACAAAATCAAGGAGGAAAGAAATTAGGAAGGGACAGTTTATCAGAGTTTCAAGCAGGCTCTTAGAATAAAGTCACAACAGATTGATGTCTTCTACTTCTAAAAAAACGGGTCGTGTTTCTTTTATGCTGTAAAAAAAATTAATCTCCATGTTTCTGTCACAAAAAGTTTGGTGAGAAGGACTCAAGAGCTTTGATATCTGACTCAGACTTGTAGTTCTCTCTAGAAACTGGTCAAGAATTATTATTGCTGTTTTAATAGCTGCATTTCAGCTTTCACAGTCCTTGCTTATGAAATGCGATTGCTATCAGACCTTGGTTTAAACCATTATCTAGAATGTAAAATACATGTTGGAATTGGAAGGCTGTTTTAATAGATCACTCTACTTGACCTATCTGGTAAGTGCAAAAATCTGCCAAGGCAAGATCACAGCTGTATCTAAATGAAAAAGCTGAAATCTAGGAAGAAAATGTAACCAATTTTCATAAAGTCGTCTGCCTTGGTAGCAAAGCCAAGTAAATAGCCCTCTGACAAGGTGCCACAGAAGGTTTTAGAAAAATGCCAAATTCTTGCTTGGACAGTGTGTCAGAGAGAACTTTGATTAACTGAGTAATGTTTTCCTTCCCACCCATATGAATTGGTCTCATGTGTGTTAAAGAGATTGTCTTAGCTCCAACACTATTCATAAGGATCTGATACAGACCAGAAGAGATCAGAAATTCTTCTTGTAAAAGGGAAGAGTCAAAGGCAGTCCTATATCCCAGCACTGTATGCACTATCTATTAGTGTCAGAACATACTGTCCAGTAAAGTGTCCTGTAATACACTCAAAGATCAAAAATCCTTGACCAAAGGAATTATCATTCACTGATTTTCATAGGCACCTCTCAGGTGAAAAAAATTCTACTCCCACTCAGTCAAAATTTGCCAGCAGGAACTGAGCATTGTACTTTGCATAGTATCAGTCAGCAGATTTGTTTTATGGTGAGGAAGAGCATCAGACTAACTGGAAAGGGTTGTAGTTAATAGTTCAGCTGAGGCAGGCAGAATTATAAAGGCAAAAGCATTAGACATACTAAGCAAAAAAATAGCCAGGAATAATAATTCCCAACATTAGTAGCAATTTACTGAACACACTACTCTGCAAAGCCCCTAAGATTACTGCTACTAGTTATGATATCACATTACCCAGCTCACTTCCGTGTGCAGAAAGCAAGACACGTACCACTTGTCGCTTGTTTTTGCTTCCCAACAAAAACCAGGGATAACAAATCTCCTGAAGAAACAGGTGGAATTGATGATGCAACCCACTGCTTATGAAATACGGTCACATTGCAATCGAGAAGGTCACTGAAAACAATTTGAAGCATGAACGCGTTACTGAATTTGTATTATTTATAAATTAACACAGCAACCTGTTTCATCTGGGATAATATCCAAAAACAGTTCAAATAGAGACAGGCCTTGTGGATGAAAGCAAAAAAGGACAAAATCTAAGTGTAAAGAAGAAAATTATTAAAAAAAGGTCAAAGGATGTGTTTGTGTGTGTGTAGCCAACAATATACAAAGTCCTCTTGTAACTTTCCTGTAAATACGAAACACTGCACACTTCATCTATATCCATATTAAATATCTGCTACTTTCATTATAATTTTGGCACTGTTATTGGGTTGTACTAGAAGAAAAAATCAATGCACTGTGCATAGCATTTTCTTATCTGTTGGGAGCAGAAGCATGCTGTTTGCGGAGCTGTAGAATCTGTTTCTGCCAGCTTAAAACGTTACATGCTGCAAATGTAGGGTTAAGCCATTTTATAAAACCTGTAACTTCCTCCCTCTATTTGTGCTGTAGAAGAAAGATCACATCTTACAAACTTTGTTCTCATAATGAACTGTTGCTGGAGCTGAGAAAATATGTTTCTCTTTCAAAGTGTGTGATACAGAACAACAGCCTTAAAAAAAATCTGACTTTGGTGATGGTGAACCCCATGATATTTCAAGTTGTTTGAACCAAGCATTTCCTTTTGTGCTAAACCCAAAAGTCTCTAGGTACTTCACAGTCTCAGGTGATCAAATTTGGTCAGCACTGGATGGCACAGTGATATCAGATTATGTGTTGTTTTACTCTATGGAGCAAAAAAAGGGCCAGATGGAGTTTTCTAGAATTTCAGCCAATCTTGCCCCATTTCCAAAAAGCACCTGACAACTGCAAATCAAATTTAACACTGGTGGTGAAAGTCAATGGACTTATTAATTGTGACTGATGTTCAAGAAAAAATGTATAGACAAATGCCAACACATTTAATTGAATAGCACTGACTCCTGGACCAGCCAACTCTTGCTGATTTTTTTTCTGCTTAAAAAACTGGAATATGACTGGAATATGAGTATTTTTTGAAACAATTGATGACTTAAAGTAAGTGTAGTATACAATTGGATACATTACAAGTTTTTCATTCTAGTTTCTGATCTGGGTAGAAAATGGGAATTATATTAATATTGAGAGATATGCACATGTTGCAGAAAATGCTAGATAATAACATGTTAATATCAGTGTTGTTTCTGCTGACTTTTGTCTTTCATTGCTTCCTATGACAAGATACCCATGAAGTCTGGTTGATAATTGCAAAGCTGGTACAGAATAGACTGAAAAGGATATACTTGAAAATATATTCTTCATTCTATAAAAAAAAGATAGCTATTTTGGATTACTCACATCATCAGTTAAATTTTGACCTTGTATTTGTGCCAGCAATCTGACCAGTGACACTCACCTGTTGTTACCAACCACCGATGCTGTTACAGGCTCACAGAATTTCTTTTTCTTTTTTTAACAAAAAACACCAAACCCACAAAATGTCCAGCCATACTGATTGTTTACAGAAGTAAGTCAGGCTTCAGTGAGATGTATCTAGAAGACAGTGTTATGAAAGGAGAGACCTGAAAAACACACATCAATTAGGTAGCTTGGAAAGTGCCAATGTTTTTGGAGACCAACAACTGCCATGCATGGGTCCAGCTGCCTTCTGCTCACACTCTAAGAAGCTACTGCATTAGACATTATATTTCAAAGACATGGGTTCCAATATTACATCCCACAAGCTCAAATTGATTCCACAGAGCTTGGAAAAGGAAATAAAAATTAATATAGAAATTTGCTACAGCCCAGCTCCCTGAACTGTGAGCATCAGCAGTGAGATGCTACCTAGCTGTTATTGAAGCTAGCTACCTAGTTATTATCCAACTTCTTACAGCTCTTCCTATATATCAGACCTTCCCAAGATGCAAGATAAAAAAAAAAAAAGCAAAAAAAAAAAAAAGCTGAATGTTGCTTTAACACAGATAGAAACAAACCCCCCTCCTGTAGTCCTCCTTTTCTGTTTTCCAGAAATGAGAGGAATTACTGACCCCTTCCCCCCACCACCTACAAAAAAAGGTATCACCTGTTCTTTCATTTTTGTAGTGAAGCAAATCTGGCTAGAATAGGAAGACATCATCCTGGGGACAGAACTTTTTCACCCCTGCAAGAAGCAGTCACTGTGCTTGCCGGAAGACCTGTTGGCAGCTTCCTTCATCAACACTTGCCCTGGCATTTTAACACTCCTTCCATCCCTCTCCTTTCCCCAAACAACTTCATTTTAGTGAGACTTCCCATGACTATTGGTTTCACCTACCTGCAGCTTGAAGGTAAAAGAGCTTTTCAGACAGAAATAAAAAATACAACAGGGGATTAAGGGAGGCTGAATTTTCTTCTTAGCTTTGACTGATGGGTGAGAGGTTTTCCTGAGCTAGTAGAGGACGATATGAAAAGAAAAAAATTGAAATTTTGTAGTACCAATATTTAGAGACATAGCACACTATAAAACATTGATTTCAAAACAAACTGGCTATCTTCAGCCAGGAAAACTAGGATGAATAACTGAAACTCCCCAAACTCATCAAGTTACTGACTTTAGGCCTACTGAGCCACAAGACAGTAAGTTCTTACTTTCAGCCAAGTTCTCCAGCAATAATATGTGAACAATAGCATTCAGCCTTAATGTAACACTTTATCTTGTATTATAGAGCTTGTTACCTCATTAAGGCCATTTCTCCCTGGTGCTGGTAACCACATACCTCATTTACATAAAGATGTGATGCTGCTATTCTCTCCCATCTATTTCTATTCAGAAAAAAATATCTTCACTGTGATAATTTCAGAGCTGTTTAAATGCCAAAGGAGAATAATCAGTAAGTTAAGTCATTGTTGTTATTGCCTATTAATAAAAGCTATCAGAAAAGTCTGGTTTTGGTGAAATCAGAGAAACTGGAAAGACAAGAAAAGACAGCTAGGGACATGGCTGGGTAGTCTGTTTTCATTGATTCTACCTGCATGGTCTATTGGGAAAGTTGTTAAACTTGTTGGGAAAGTTGCCACAAGATGTTGAGAAAGGCAGAAGGAATTTACAAAGCTCTCCTGTTTTCATTTTGCAAGACTTCACTTCGCTACAGCAGGGGGCAATACATAGAATCTGCATGATATTGGTCTGGAAAGAAGGAGACAACAATTGACTGTGGCAACTTTTAAAAGGAAAGATCCTAACTACAGTATAAATTATATTTTCGGACATTTAACGAGGTCAGTATCATGTGTCAACTCTGAGACTGTTGGTTATTCTCAAAATACATACCCAGGTTAATAACCCAAGCTATTATTCTTCTAGGCTGAAAACACCATGTTGCAAAAAGCTTACATTGTACATTAAATGTAGACAATACTGCTCAGGTAAATGGCGCAGGCAGGGTACAGACCTTCTGTAATGAACATGAGGAAGGATGGGAAGTGATCTCAACAAAAACAAAGAATCCAGAGAAATATGAAAGAGTCAGTAGATAAATAAATGTATCTGAAAAGAGAGAGTATAAGTTTTGCTGGATCTTTTCCTCGGACTTGTATCCAAGCTTTCAAATCATATATCCTATATGTGCATGGAAGCAACTGGATCTCTTAAGAGGGCAGATGAAAAAGACTTTAAACTGCCTAGCAAGGTCAATAGAGCTATTTAACTCATAATACTAAATTCAAGCATTATTTAAATTTATTTTTCTTCTCTGGAATTTAATAACAGAGTCAGAGTCACTTCTGTCCCACTGGATGTCCGAGCATTCTCCTGATGTAAGGATCCATCTTCATTTAAAAAAACATGTAGGAATATTTTATTCAGAAAGGAGGTATTGGAGGCTCACACTTTAATACTTAGTGTTTTAACATTCAGCTGACTGGGAGACTTGATCTTCCCAGCTTAACATTTTGACAGCCACTCTTTCCTATCTAGCACACCCAAAATGCAGCTGTCTAAGGCTGGGCTGAGCTCTCACCTCATCTTGTCGATGCTGAGGTTCTGGACAGACATCTTTGCAAAAGCCAGAGGCACACAAAACAGGCAGCCTTCTGGAATCCTTTCTTCCTGTCTGTTTCCCAATACAATTTCCTTTTGTTTCTGAAACTAGCAGATGCTTCAACAGTAAAGCTGAGAGAAGCTTCTGGTAGGTACCCAAGCCTGTCAGTGCTTTAGGTGAAGACCATCCTCACTCAGATAGATTTGGTCTAGCTCTTCACTGGGTTGCAAGGTAGCATTATGCAACTGGTCATCATTAAAATAGCTGTGCAAATGTTTCCAGATCTGGACCCTGTCTGGAAAACTGCCAAGTTTTTAGCTGACTTATTGAAATAAAAGTTAGGTGCATCCATCCTATGCACATCTGGATAAGATTAACTTTTTTCTAAACCACTAACTTGGAACACTAATATGGAGAACTAACAGGTTTGCAATGAAATATATCTGTGGGTTATGCCCTGTTTGATATAGTGACCCATTGCTAAGTATAACCTAATTTCACAAATTATTGGTAAGTTATATCCTCATTTTTCTTATGTATAAATAAGTACTATAATAATGTAAGGGATTCTAAAAGACAAGCCCAGTTTCTAGATATAAAAAGAAATAAGGTGTATATTGATTATATACTTAGGAGACCTGTCATTGAAATTTCTGATAGATGGTTCTCTTACCAGGATATTCTGAAGACAATATGAAATGGGAGAGTAATAGATATAGAATTACATTTTCAGATTAAAAATGAATGGCAGGAGAATTATGAGCTGGTAAACATGGATGAGATCCTTAAACAATTGTTTTTAGCAGTGAGATGTTGGTAATAAAACATCAGGTCCAAACACACTGGAAAATTGTGACTCCAGGAAGGATAGGGCTCTGAGCAGAAGGCAGTTTCCATGATCTGAGTGGCCAGTAACAAAGATGTTTTCTGGAGTTGCAGGGGATACATGTAGCAGTTGACTGGACAAATGTATTTGGTTTTGGAGCAGATAACAGACTGAACTCTTAGATAAGGAAAATATCAAGCACAGGGAAGCAGAGCACCCCAAACCTAGTTCCCAGTTTCTCAGATGTGCAAGCACTTTTGCATAATCATGAACTGCCTCAAGAAGAACCTGCATGAAAGATAGGTATAAGGATGCATTTTCCCCCTACTTAACTTGGAAAACTTGAATGCAAATGAAACTGAATAATAGGCCAAAATTGGAGGAAAGGGGAGGGTAAAAATTTTTCTGAGCAGAAAAATGACATTTTACATGTAGCAGGGGACTCTTTGCTAGGCAGTAAGTGTATATGACAAGCCCTTATATGTGCACTATGTTACTCCTGACTATGGGCTGTCTGAAGATGAGGCTATAGATTCACACACTCCAACATTCCTCATCTCAGTATCTGCTGTTTAAGCTACATTTCTTTTATGAAAAAATCTATTGACAGGCTGAACCTTCAGGCATTTTCTTACCCTATGCTCGTGTGAGCTACCTCAGACCAGTCCAGCTGTTTCAATCACAGCCCAGCTGTCTTCCCATAGTGTCAGCCCTCTATGTGACAGGGAGCCCTGTGACTGATGCAGCAAGACTGTGGTGTCTGGGATGGACAATCCACCTTGGCAGGTATAGTAATAGCCAGGATATCTGTAATGCAGGTATTCAAGAATCCGCTTTTATGCTTTAACATGTTCAAAAGTGGATAGGCACTTTGCTTGCATATGCTTCTGAGGGCTGTGAATGCAAAGCAGGTCTGGACTTGAGGCAGTCACAAATTTATGTTTGTAAAGCAAAGCAAATAGGGCTAGAAAAATGGTGATAATTCCCCTCTTGAAGTCGATGGTTCCTCATTATCACAGAGATATAGACATGGCAGGGTGTCTGACAGTCCAGACAAGGCATCTTACTTTGATGCTAAACCTTTCAGTGAATACAAAAATTTTTAACCTCTCTTTTTGGTCTAAACGTTTCTAACACTCAATGACCCTGTGATTACATGGTTGGTCACTAAATTATGGTCCCCAACAAAATACTGAAGTCTTGGAATTTTCTTATCACCTCATGCACTCCACATTAGGGTCAATATTATTCAAAATCAGATTGATTAAGTTCCTCCATCTGTGTGCTCCAAATGACTGACTGCAGTGTGAAAGTGTCAGAACTCACAAGAGAAACAAAATTGCAAAGAGGAGCTTCTAGCAGATGTCACTTCAAGAAGAGCCACCAATCTCCAAAACAATAGGAAATAAATTATTTCCTGAGCCAGCCAAATACACAACATATTGATTAACGAGACATTATCTAGCACAACAAACAATATTCACTGTGAAATAAGTACAATATTAAGGCTTACTTCAATTTCCCTTCTGTAGAAAATTAAAATTTTAAGACTTTAATATCAACAGGTGAATGGCAGACGAAAGAAACAAAACATTTCACAGAGTTTTTAAAACCACCTATTTTCCAAGGATCATGTGATTTTTAGCCTCCTTTAGCATTACTGTTAACTCTTGCCTAAGTATCCCACCGTTTTTCCCTGTAGAGATTTCTATACCAATTCAGCCATTCATTCTTGACTGGCTAGGATCATGTTTTCCAATATGTAATTTGTGTTCCTTTCTTTTTCTTTGGTACCTTCATTCTAGTTGACTTTTATTAAGAATTAGCTGAGACTAACATGTCACTATAATGACATATTAACACTATATTATGACATAATAACACTATATTAACATGCCCATGGCTTTCTCTCTAGTAATTTCTTGGTCTCTGGGATGCTTAATGGCTGGATTTTGGGCTTTATTTATGGTTGAATTTTTTATTTTTTTTTTTAGACACAAAATTGTTAGGAGAAATATCAGAACAGCTTCCACAAGTGTTAGCACAAGTGTTTTGCACTTTGGTAAACCTTCTGTTTCAAATAATTCCCCAGAAAAAAACAAGGGATCATGGAGATGATGAATCAGTCTATGCAGGATAAGTTTGTAGGATGAACAGATTTGAAAAGTATCAGGTATATGTGCTGAGCAGGGGAAATTTTGCTTTAGAGTGTTTGAAGTTTATTTCCATGTCTAACCCTCATTATTCATCAGAAAAGGAAAAATTATAGGCACTAAAGTCATCAAGATTTTGCATGTGTAACTGCTGATACCCAGAAAAAATAAAAAGAACTGCTTTAAATTTTTTATTGTTTTGAAAAGAGTTAGAAGGCAAATTCAACCATGTGTAGATGATGTAAGTGCATTACATGGCAGCACAGATGTGAAAAACCTTGCTAGAACTCTTCATTGATTGAACTTTTGTTAGTTCATTCAGGGTTAGTTTTATTTATTTTCATATTTTAAATAACACCAACGAAGACATACAGCCCCACACACATATAAATGTGTATATATGTGTATAAAGCAGATTGGCAGTTGTCTGGAGCAACAGACTGCCACGGGCATAAGGATATGCGTAACTCCTGCCAGAGCACTGGAAGCCAAGGTCTGGCCACTGCTGCTGGAGCCAAAGGCAAGGCAGGGGCATGTGGGATGGTGGCTGCTGCTGCAGGACTGTCTGGCTATAGCCAAGTCCATTCTGACCTCCCTCAGCTCGCATCTGGTCCCCTATGCTACACCCCTCCTGCTGCAGGAGGCTGAGCCAGGGACCTCAGTAAAGCCTGGTGTGCTCCTTGGCACAGCTCCGTATGTCCCCTTCAGGATCTGGCAGCTCCATCAAAGTCTGTTCCCTCAGTGCCTGTAGCTCCTGGATTGCCTTGCAGATTCAGCTGGACCGTCACGACCCTAAAATCCCTCCACAATTTTATTTCTCTGGTGAGCTCTGACACTTTCAAATTATAGTCAGTCATTTGGAGCACACAGATGGAAGGAAATTTAACCAAATTTATTTTCAGGAATACAGACCATAAAGGCACTCTCCATCAGGAAGAAAGTTTCAGAGTTTCAAGCTCTCATTTAGTAATAAGTGGGACCACAAGCTAGTGACAATCCATTGCAAATAATATCCCAGGTCTCTCCTTCCTTCCTGCCTCTCTTATTCCTGAGGCAGGATTTTCCCAGACACGGTCTAAACAAGAAGCTTAATTTGAGGGAGATGAAATACTCAACTTTTCTACATTTCTTAACATAAGGGCTGGAGCTGATCTGGCTCTATCACTTCGGCCTGCGACAGGAGTGGGTCACACCCCGGAGCCGATGACCTGAGGTGTGACTAGAGCACTTGCTCTACGGCTTTTTGGCTGTCAGTCTGCGCTCTGAGGAGACAAGGAAGAGAGGGAGGTCTTTTGCATGGGATAACAGAGGATTTATTGTTCAGGGGAATCTTGGGGGCAAAAGACAGAAAATGTGAGCATGCAACAGCCGAAATAGGGAGGCGGTTCAAAGGGAGGGTACAAAGCATCAGCTAATCAGAGATATCCTGGGGAGGGTAAAAGGCAGGGTTCACAAAATCATCATCCAATGAGGGAGGTGGAGGGGGGGGGGGGTGGGAAATTAGGTCACATGGACTAATCAAATGTCAAAATTTAGGGGATTTCTGAAGTGGAATTCCAAGCATGCAGTGGGCTTAAGACAGATTGACAGGAGACTGACTTGACAATGTGGGGCGGGAGGGTCTCATTTGGACCAAACCATCAACTTGGGCAATAACAGAACGTATCATTAACACTGCAACAATTTCTAGGAAGTCTTGCATCATCACTGAATTCCAATTATCTCAACATACATTTTCGTATAAGAGGAAAATGATGGCCAGTGATAAAACTTATTGTATTTTATGAATAAGCCATCCCCAAAATCAAAACATGGAGCAGAAGAAACATCTGTGTTGTATTCCTATTAAAAGTCCCTCTCTTTAACATGTAAGCTCTGTTTGATGAAGCATGTCCTATACAAATAGTTTTGGAATTATATTTTAGGGGATTTTTCTTCTTGGAAATAACTTTTCTGAATAAGCATAAGAAATTCAAATCAGGTAACATCTCAGCTTCACAGGAATATTTGCTTACCCGTGCTTGATAGATTTCCATGACTTCAGCTATAATGTTCTGTTATGAATTTTCCCTTGGCATCCTCTCTTCTCCAGAGTGAAACCTTGTCCCTTCAGCACAAACCACCTGCTGCAGAGTGGAGGAAGCCTTGGGAGAGCCTGGCCACTGTAGTGCTCTACAGGACACTGGCCCCTTTCCTGAAGATGCAAAGTAAGACAGAGGAGGAAGAAGCAGATAGAAGAGTTGAGTTTAAAAACTTGACAGAAAGCACTGCAGGTGCTGCCATGGGTTTTAGAAGGGTGTTTTCTTATCCTGTGGTACATTTCCATGCACCAACAGTTGCACTGACTGTGGTATTGTTGTGTTCACAACAAGCAACATGAAGTAAACAAACAGGGAACAGAACTTGGAGGATTTTGCTGGGGAGGGTGAACAGAGGTTATGCCCAAGGAAAGGCAGGGTGAGGACTATATCTGGACTAGGTGGAATAAGAGGCCATGAGGTATATACAGGGGAGGTACAGGATGGCAACCTGGTGTCAGTTCCACAGTTTAGACTTCCCATGCAGCCCCAAAAAAAGTGGGGTTAGGCTTCCTGTGGGAAGGAGCTGCTAAGAAGAAAAGAGAAAAATTAAGATTTTCCATCTAGGTGGTATTGGAAGCAAGTGGATACCTCAGAGAAAGGTTGGGGAGCTCATAGGAACAATCAAATCTTTACATACTTACGGGCGTTATACCCAGAAAAAAAAATAAAAAAAAATAAAAGAGGTTTTAAGGTTTGGTTTGGCCAGGTGCTCTTTGCTTTGCTCTCAAAGAGCAGCTCCTTACTTTTCCTCCCTTTGTTCCCTGTACTCCCTATAGCCCTGTGGTTTGCTGTCCCTTTTTAGGCACTGGCTAAGCCTCAAAGGCAGGCAATCTCATACAAAAAAAAAAAAAAGTAAATGAAAAGAACAACAGATAAAGGCCAAAGGCTTTTAAATTAGTTATTCTTCATGATGTTTTTCTGTCATGTGTAATAAAGGCAGCTGCATTCCTTGTCACCTGGATGCATTCCAGGGAAATGCAAATTGTCACTACAAATAGAATAACTGGGCAAGAAAATAGTCTTTTCAGGCCTCTTCCTCTTGGGATGTTTCATTCAGTTATTTCTTGATGAGTTCATTTTCAGGTAGGTGTATAAAAATTCACCTTGCTCATCTCAGTATGATATAAAGAATTGAGATGACATGGGAGAACCTCTGGGAAACTGTGCTTCTAAAACAGTATCAGGTACTTTATGTTAGCTGGTAGATTTTAACTCATAAGAAGCTGAGGGATGACATTTGTTGGTATGGGACACAGAGCAGGCTTGGCCCTCCCAGGTAAGACAACACATTTAGATCCAGTTTCTGACTCTGGTCCATCCTTGCACGTGATTCTGAGCAAGGCACTGCTTTTCATGAGCACTGCTTTCATAATCCTTGCTTTTGAGAGCAAACACAAGTTGAGAGATAATCTACTTGTAGCCACATACAGGACTTAGGTCTGTGAGTCCTCAAACCTATTGGGGCTCTCTTGACATTGTCATGGCACAAAATATGGAGCAGATAACAGTAATTAATCTAACAACTGAACAAATTGGCATTGCACCTATTGGACAAAGCTGTGGGTTTATGAGCTTGAATTGAAAATGTGTTTTCTTATCCAGCTAAGAAGTTGGATTCTTGAAGGTCTTATTGTGCTTCAGATGGAAAGTTTTGTCCTGAGTGTGCTTACTCTGCATTCTGCTGTGACCATTTATTGTTATTTTCTGAGGCATTTCTGAGGTTCTCTGTCAAGTCATGGAAAACAATTATGCTTGCTCAGTGTCCATAACCACAGAACAGCAGAACAAAAGAGGACACCTGTCATTACAAAGCTTACAGCTTGAGAGCACAGAGGGATAGATACCATCTAGGGGAGTCCAAAGTCAGTATGGGTCATCAAGGTAGGCAATTCCTCCATTCACCTCACCTCTGGGAAAGAGAAGACAAGCTGTCTGATAGCATCCACTTCAAAATGGGTTGCTTGTGCCAAAGGATAGATGTCAAGTCCAGACCCCTTAATTCCGCTCCCCTGCCTAGAAACTTAACCCTTCAAGATGCCATGAGGAAGATTTTTTTGAGTTTTCTTCTGTGTTCTCTATTTTATTTCAAATACAACTCAGCCTCAAATAAAGCATGAGGTGTCTTGCAAAGGTTAGCAAGATCATTGTCTCATAGCACAGCCCCTCTACGCTACTTTTGCCAATCCAGATCTAATCTCTTGTGAAATAAAGAAACCCAGAAAACCTCAAGACACAGTGGACAAATGCCGAAGATCCAAATGCTTGTGAGTCGCTTGAGTGAATTGCTGGATTGACTCTCAGGAGGGAGCCCTGACATTTTCCACAAATCAGGTGTGAAAATGGGTAGAGGCGTGTGCCTGCTATGAAAGCAGAGGCCAAGGACTATTATTTAGCATGAAATATACTAAGCTAATAGTAGTAACAGTGTTTCTTCTGTAAAATTTCCTCTTCCATCTTGCACCACACAAAACACAGAAGCTAATATAGTCATTTCTGCCCTGCTTTAACCCTTTATTTAATGCTCATGGGAAGAACAGCAGTTAGGTTACAGACTGTCTAGACCCTCTGCCAAGCTACCAGGCTAATTCAAGTCAGATCCACTGAAGAATCATCTTAGACATGAACAAGGAGCTATAGACCACACCATTTTTCATCAGCTGTACAAGGAAGCCACTGTACTGGAAAGTGTAAGCTACAAAAATAGCTGTTTTCTGGAACTTAATGACATTGAGATATGCAAGTTGTACAAACAAGACTGATAGTTTTAAGAATAACAGCACCACAAAAAATAACAGATTGCAGATCATGAAATGTTTAGATAAATTTTGGTTTATGTGATAAACCAAATAAGACTTTGATGTCATAGGCTATGATGAAGACAGTAATCAAACATGAGAGAAAAATGAATATGTATAAATGTGGGAGACAAAAAATAAATACAAATGCAGAAAAAGAAATCAGAATTTGTTTGATAACATATTTGAATGGCTAACTGTCCTGAAAATCAATTTTTTTTTCCATTATTTCAACTTTAATCTCACCAATGTCAAATTTCAACAATAAACTGTTGAATTTTACTATTAGACAAAAAACAGCTTAGGTTTTTTTTTCTGGTAGTTTTGAATAACAGTATTGCATGAAAGCCTCTGTCAGAGAATTACCTGAGATGCAGATTTCCCTGACAGAATGACAGAAGAGATGTTATTAAGAGCAAGGAACTTCATTTTAAGCTTGACATAAATGATTTTGCAAACGGTCAGGGAAGAAAACTAATAACTCTGAAAGGTCCTTCAGAAGGGCAGCAGTGATGAAATCAAACTCTGTGAAAAACTTGTTAAATATAACAAGCTCCTATGGATCTAGATAGGGGGTTAATTATGCTTCAGACCTGATCAGCGATCCTGCTGCACATCCTCCTCAGTGGGAGCCAATGCCCTGGATGCAGACAGGGACAGCAGAGTCCCGCTGGCTAGGTGCCAATCTGAAGCTCCTCATGCTCCTGTGATATGAACACTGTCCCTGTGCTTTGTCTGAGTAGTTGTAAAGGGACAGCTGAAGCTCTAGGAGAGCCCAGGCACATCAAGGCAAGCATCAGTTCAGAGCTGGAGACAGGCCAGTAGGAGAACAGTCAGGAGAGATTTGGTGGCTCTTCACCCTGGAATGTATTTAGAATATGGAGACTTTGCAGTGTGAGAGAAAATAAACAGGTCATGGACAATGTCAATAGTTCATCATGATTTGTGGTCTTGTTTCTGTTTCAATTTCCTAGATACATTACTTTCTTCAGCAAGGCTTAAAGGAAGGCATTTCCCAGGGGAAGTGACAGGAGAAGAAAAAAAAAGTTGATATTCCATTTTTGTCATTATTTGTCATTTATTCATGCCAAGATGAACAGGTTAATCCTCACAAAGCCAATGGCACCCGATGGGAGAGGATTGGAGGTGGATCATATCTCACAGGCTCAGGCTGGGCTCCAGTGCTGGCACTCCATGCAGGTGCAGAGCTCTCACTGCACCCCAGAGAGCAAAGTGAATCACAATTTACACTATCTTGGGTGTGCTAGCAATCTTTGTCCATCCCTGAGGGTCTCTCTGTTCCCAGGTTGTTGCTCCCTGCCTAGTGACCTGCAGCAGAATTACAGGAGTATTTGATTTTTCCTGAAGGAGGGGACATGAACCTTACCTACCTCCCTTTTATTTAGGCTACTCATTTCTCACTTATAATAGGCAAAAAAATTATACCCTGAATTAATTAATCTATGTAAAACCTATCTCAAGCAATAAACAGTTCTTGTGCTGAACTGACAGCCTAAGGAGACCTCCTGTACACTCCTGTGTATCCTCTGCTTCTGCCATCTTCTATTCAAATGGAAAATATCTCTTCCTTCCAGCACGTGTAACACTGAATAGTTGTAGTTCCAACTGAATGGGGACCAACATTTTTCTACAATGAATCATAAAGATATGGATTGAATTTCCAACTAGGATGAGGCTCATCCTTCATTTTTGTCAAAAGATCTGTGCAGCAGAAAATGTATTTGCCTAATTTATTTTAAATCCATGATTAAAAACAAGCCTGTGGCACGATGACAAATAGTGTTTCAATGCCTAACTACTACATCCATAGAAAATGCCATTTATGTGCAGGAGCAGTGGTGCAGCTGTCTGACTCTGAGAGTCACTTACATGCAAATGGCACTTGTGCTTCAAAGCCTGAACCTCCATTTGGCGTTTGCTGCTCCATAAAATAATTCAGCATACCTTAGCTGCTCTCAAGGTATAATAAGTATTATTTCTCAGACCATTAACATATTGTGAACCTGGAAGAATACTCTTTTAAGTCTTCTCAAAGCTTACTTATGTTTTAATTAAGTTTTAACTCAGCTGACTAGTTCAGTTTAGTTTGAGACAGTTACTCCCTGTTCTTCTGCACAGAGAAGTTTTTAGTATTTCCTTTCTATCTTCTCAGTCTGAATCTCAAGTCCAGTAGCCAAGCCATATTAAAGACATTCTGAAATAGTCAGTGATAAATCTACATAGCAGAAATACATGATGTAAGAAATGCTATTTCCCTAATTTTGGGTGCTTAATATTGGATACTGCAGAAGGTAACACTGTATGGCTCAGAACATAAAGTTATGAAGCCTTAATGTTCTTAATCTTGTTAAGATTGATTAATTAATTTCTGTCAGACTGTTTTAATACTGTCATGGTTCAGGAATGGTACTCCCCAGTTCAGTGGGAGAGCCACTGGGACTCTCTGGAGACACAAAAGGTGAAAATCATGGGCTGAGATAAAAACAATTTATTGGACACATCAGTGAGACAAGAAAATGAACAGTAATAGCAAAAATATTAATAACAAAAGGTATAAGGCAAAGAAACAATTTCTAGAAAGCCAAATACCGACTGGCTCTTCCTCATGGTGCTTTCTCCCCCTTACTCCCGCCACTGGAAGCGACAGAGGTGGTATCAAACAACACCTGGCCCTTAGCCACGCCTGCTTGGAACAGGTTAGACTTACGTGTCTTGTAAGTAAGTAAAATGACAAATTCCTTAAGAGTGTGAAAACTAAATTCACAGTGAAGATTATGAAGATTATGAAGATTTATGCCTGTCTGGTTTCCCAGACTTTGCAAATGAGAGCAGAAAATATCCAAAATTTTCAAACCTAAAACTACAAAAAAAAAAAGAAAAACCTCACATGCTTAGAAAATGTAAAATTACAGTTAGGGTCAAGGTTGAGGATTCACTGTGTTACAGTGAAGATAGTTGAAATTAAATCATTAGAATGTCAAATATTTTGGAGAATAAAATGCAATTGAAGTTTCACCACGCTCAAACTAAACCAAATTAAGACTAACTTCTCTATTCTTTAAAGGCCAACTGTATTTTAGATTCTGTTCTAGATTGCTCAGGGAAGAGGATTTTTTGACTGGTATTAATTTGATACCTGCACAAGTAACAAGAAATATTGACAATTTAGGAAGATAGTACATAATTTATAGTAGCCTTTGTAAATTATATCATATAATCATATCATATCACATCTTTTCATATATTACATTTATTCTATAAATTCTCCTGATCTTCTAAGCCTCCTAAACCAAGGTTTCTGAGCTTGATCTTATCTTACCAGGGAATTAGGACTCACTTATCTGACAAATACTTTGCCACTAATTTTCCCACTTGCTTTTAGTATTGAGCTAAGGCTTCAAGCAATTAATTAGTTATGAGGCAACATCAGCATCTGCATAGATTTGCAAAAATATTCCAGAGCAAAACAGACATCTGAAACGACAGCCTTGAAAATACTAGTATTTTATTAGGTGTCTAACTGGAGGGGGAAAAAAAAAAAGAAAAAAGAGACAGTGGGAATATAGGTGAGAAGACTGATGCAATGAAAGGAGGAAAGGAGGTCTACTGTGCAATATTCATTTGTATGCAAGCATAGAGAAGTTATGTTTTCAAAATGAATTCAATAAACATGGGCAATGTGATTTCAATCAGCAGTGTTTCTAAGTGAATACATGATTTATGTAATTGTATGACAGCAGGAAATAGAAAGCAGAAAGCCTAGGAATCCAAAAAAGTAAGAGTTACAGTGAGATTGAAGTGCAACACAAAATGACAGTGGCAACACGGATATGTTATTTCATTTTGTTTTCTACTTTAGTGAAAACACAAAAAAAAATGTTGAAAGGAAAAAAAGCATTTATAGAGATGTGACATCTAGTAATACTGTATGTATTAATTAATACTTTGATGTATGAGAGTCAGTACAATATATGAGCTAAGAAATGAGAGTTCCTTTAGTTTAATATTCATGTTAGATAAAATTATGAAGACTATATAAAAGTAAAAGCATGTTCTGTAATGATGACAAAGATCTCTTATCAGTTGGTCACACAAATGATGATGAAAATTATAGTTGTAGATGATAAATTAAAGGTTTATGCAAAGTGGCAGATACCACCACTTCTGGCTAAATTGCAGAATGAAAGAATGAACCCCCTAAGAATGTGAGAACAATCATTTTTGTCCCTTCAGATTTTTTCATCATATTAGGTAAGATTATAGAAAATCACTGTGTTTATAACTTCTCCTGACTTAATCACGGTAACTACAGAGATTTAAATCGAGTTGTTGTTCAAGAGTTCTATTCTAAAGTGATGCATTTCTGTTTAATTTCTATCATAAAACCATGAGGATGTCCTGTCACCTTTCTATTTTTAGAAAAGATGAAGTAGTCTTTTTCACCTTTTGTCATTTTACAAAGAATCACTGAACAGCTGAGGCTGGAAGGAGCTTCTAGAGGTCATTTTATCCAAATCCCTCTCATCTCAGACAGGGCCATCTAGAGCCTGGGATCATGCCCAGATAGCTTCTTAGTATCTGACTCCAAGGATGGAGACTCCACAGTCTCCCTGGGCAGCCTGTGCCAGGACATCATCATCCTCACAGTGAAAAAGTCTGTCCTGATGTTCAAGGGGAGTCTCCCGTGTTTCAATGTGTGCCCATTGCCTCTTGTCCTATGGAGAGCACAACTTTAAATAGCCTGGTTCCATCTTCTTTATACCTTCCCTTCACATATGATAAGATCCCCCTGAGCCTTCTCTTTTCCAGGTTGGAGCTATTTTTTCATTGGAAAGATGATCCAGTCCCTTAAACATTTTAGTGGCCTTTTGCTGGACTCTCTCCAGCAACTCCCTCTTTCCTCTGTTCTGGGGAACCCAGAGCTGAGGATTTCCATGTGTCATTGACGGTTTGCTGCCCTGATCTGAGCTGCTCACTTACTCCCCCTCCTCAGAAGCAGAGGAAGGGGAAATAGGATGAGAATCTAGTGAGTTGAAATAAAGTCAGGGATGCTGCTCATCAGCCACTGTCAGGAGGAAAACAGATTCAACATGGAGAAAACATTTAAATTAATTAACAATTGGAATGGATTTGGGTAGTAAGAAACAAAAAGACAAACATTTAAACAACAGATTTCCTCTCCTCCTCTGCCTATCCATCATTTTATGTCTTTCTTTAATGTGTTTTCCCAGAGCCACCACTGGCTTGGCTGATGGGCTCAGCAGACTTTCTAGCTGCCATTCCTAGCATCTGAAGGGTAGTTCTTAAATATTTTCTTGGGTCTGGGTCATTTATGAATGCTTAACCCTTACCAAGAAATTAAAAATTACACCCTCTAATGAGCTTTGGTTCACTCAGGCCTAAGGAGCTCTTTTCATCATAATAGGGATTTTCCCAAGTACAGCTTCAAGATATGATGCTACACTTCTGTTCTTCATTCAAAATTTCTGGTAGGATGTCTTTATGTTAAAAACTCTATAAAAGGATTTTTTTGGTCCCTTTGTTGCTAAACTGAAAGGAGAATCTTGAGAAATGCCTTTCATTTACTCACCCATTTCAGCTGAAGACAATAGTGCAGACTTGGATGACTCAGGCTAGTATTAGATTAAACACCTTTGATTTTCTTTGCTTCATTTTTTCTTTATTTGTTGCATTTAAAAAAATAATAAGTGAAACAGAACCAATCAGAAAATCCACCCATTTCTGAATGTGATGGACAAAGGATTGGACAAAAAAGTGAAAATGCAATCAAAATTACTTGAAATGTCATGGACTTTAAAAACCACTAGGATAATTCCCACTCTGGATCAAAAGTCAGAGAAAACTAGCTTTTCAGTGGATCCCACTGCGATACTTTGACTGCTCTTTGTAGGACTGAAAGGTGTAGCAAAGAACTATTTCATATCAGCTATATTTCATATTCTGCTATGTATAATCTTTTTTTTTCTTCTTTTATTTTTTTCCATTCTTTTTCCTTTGATGGATTCTACAGCACCAAGGGTACGAGTCATGACTCAGAAACCCTGAAATTCTAAGTGTTGGATGAGCACAATAAAAAGAGCTCTCAGTATGGAAGTGGAGCATAAGACCCAGAAGTACGTGGTGATAAAAGTGGACTACAGTCTAGGGCACTGCAGCATCAAAGAGACAAATCAAGAGCCCTGAATTAGATGCCTGTAGCCTTGTAATTAAAGCAGGCTTATAGAGCACAGCAAGCATGGAGCTTAATCTCTTGTATTACTTGGGGAAATTTAACCCAGGTCTCCCACCTCCTGAGAGAACATTTTTTTTTCTTTCTATGCTCAGTTCTGTACAGGCAGTGTTCCAGTCTTCCAGATACATAGAGGTACCTGCATGATGCCTTGAGAGAGATGTCAAAAGTCTAGGGATAGGAGAAGAAAAGGAAGCTAAGAAGTCTACTTTCCATGAAGATTTTTTTACTTTGTTTCCTAATTCTAGGTGGTCATCCATTTAATTTTGGAATTTAAAGATTTTTGGTATGACACACCCGCCTCTCCCATTGCATTGCTCTGGGTTCTGTATCTCCAGCATCTGCATGGGTAACCTGAAGGGAGAGGGCAAAGGTGGGAGGAGGAAGAAAAAAGCAAGCAGGAATTTAAAAACTATGTGATGCAACTCTGATCATTCATGGATGTCTGTCCTTCCCCTAAATCTTGTTCTTAGCCCTATTCTTTCAAAACTGAAAGAGAAGGTCAGCCTTATGACTGAAAACCAGCCAAATAAAGGGATCTAAATGCTCCCCAGGAAACTGCCAGCACTGCATACTGCATGTACACCATTCACAAAGGAGAGTTTGCTTATCTTCCTCTTGTTGGCTCTGTCCCATGTTTCCTAAAAAGTTCACCACAAAGAAAACAGGGAGCAAAATTAATGATGTCCAGAAACTGCAGGGATTGGTTCCATGATCATACTGTTCTTTTATCCAGTTACAGTTTCCTGTGAACTGCACACAAAGTCCATTTTCAGGAAGCAGAGTTTGGGCTATATTTCAGTCACCATTTCAAAAGCATTGATCTCCCTTTTCAAACACAGCTTTAAATTTCATCACTTTGTCCTGAAATCATTGTTAAACACAAATGTTTAGGGTCATCCAATCTGCTCTTCTATCTCATATAATTTGCCAGCTTTTTTTGCATTCACCACCGCCTAAATGTGGGGTTTTCTCCTTAGAAGGAAATGAAAATTTACAAGCACACCCCTCCTCTTCCATCTGCCTTTCCCTTGTAATTAGCTTTTTTGCTTGGCCACTTTCCTGGGAAATGGAAGATGTATTTAAAGCACCTCTGGAATCTTCAGAGAAATCCTCTAAGTGTAACTTCACAGCCCAAAGTGGTGATTCTGCCACCTCCTCCAGGGTGATGCACAGAGCTGTGCCTGTGTACTGGGTTTGTATAGCAGCAGTCTACATGGGTGTTTGCTCTGAGAAGATGCTAGAAGCTTTCCCTGTGTTCAGCAGAGCCAATATCAACCAGCTTCCAGATGGACCTACTGATGGCCAAGGCTCAGCTCATCATCACCTCTGGTAACACCTCTGGGATAACAAAGTTAAGAATAGAGGAAAAAACCCTGCACAATAGCAGCCAGAGAATATTTGGATGCAAATATACAAGAGAAACACTGAGCTAAAAAAGGTAAAGGGAGAGGGAGGAGAAGCTTCAGGCACTGGAGCAGAGGTTACCCTGCAGCCCAAGGTGAGGCAGAATCTGCCACTCACAGAGGTCCACTGCAGAACAGACATATCCACTGGCAGCCCACAGAGGACCCCACACTGGGTCATGTGGGTGTCCAAAGAGAATTCTGACCCTGTGGGGAGCCTGTGCTGGAGCAGGCTTCTGGCTGGACCTGGGGACCTCTGGAGAGTGGAGCCCATGGTGGAGCAGGTGTTCTGGCAGGACTTGTGACTCCATTGGGGAAAGCACACTGGAGCAGCATGTCCTGAAGCAGTGTGTGAAGAACTGTGCTCCATGGGAAGGAGACACATTGGAGAATTCCATGGACAGCTGACGCTTGTGGCAGGCACCCAGCACGAGAGCAGGGGAAGAGTGTGTGGAGCCCTCTGCCTGAGGAGAGAGTGGCTCAGACAATGTGGGGTGAAGTGACCACAGTCTCCATCGCCATTCCAATGCACTGCTGAGCAGGGAGGAAGCAGGGAACTCAGAAGTTAAACTGAGCCCAGGAAGAAGGGAGGGGTAGGGGAAAGGTGTTTTTATGGTTTGGTTTTATTTCTCTTTGCCCTACTCTGATGTGTAGGAAGCAGATTAAACCAAGTCCCCCAGGTCGAGTCTGTTTTGCCCATGATGGTAATTGGTGAGCGATCTCTCACTGTCCTTCTCTCAAAACATGAGCCTTTCATTATATTTCCTCTCCTCCATCCCCCTGAGGAGGAGAGGGGCACATGGCATCCAGCCAAGATCAACACACCACAGCCTATCAGGGCAGGCCCTAAGCTGATAAATTTTTTGATGATTCTGAGGACTGAAGTTTTGGATTTAAGCATATAGGTCTCACTAAAGTCCTACCTAAAGCATCTTAATCTTTTGGGATATGGAACAGAGGGCACTAAATACGCAAACCATGTAGCTGACATTTGCCTTGGGAGTAGGTGGAGAGAAAAGTATGAGAGAAAGGAAGCTTGAAATAATGCCAGCAACCTGCTTTGAACATTAAGATAAAGGAAATGCAAGCGTCACTTATTGAGCTTTTATATTTTATTTAAAAGTTTTATTCTATTATCTCTTCTAAATTATTGGAGTAAAAAAAAAATAAAGGTAGGAATAAAAAAAAAGGGGAAAAATTAAATGTATATGTATTCCCAGAGTCTAAATCAGAAGTGCCTATTATCTGCTGTCTACAGCTTGTATAGTTTGTTAAAACAGCTAGATGCACAACTACACTGAATTAATATGCTTGTAGAGATATAAATACATATGCATTTGTCAGGATTTGCACTTTCTTAACAATTAACCTGTTAATTCAATTACTTTTGAATGTTGCCTATTTAGATACAGGTCAGGACTGTTTGATCTATGTGTTATATTACCTGTCAGCCACTATCATTATGGAGCTCTGAATGGAGAAAGAGTCCATGGAATACTATAAAAGAAAATAATGAATATGGAAGGTCAGTATAAGCAGTTCAGCTTCCCAGCAGCTAAGAACCAACATGTTCATTAAGTCTCTGGGTAACGAGTTCCCTGCTTCTTCAAACTAAACACAATAATTACCAAACACATATTTCTGCCCCAGTCATGCCTCAGCCAAGGCAAACACGTAAGGCTTGACTGAACCCATTCACATCAACAAGTCCCTTTCTGGGCACCCCCAGAGAGCATCTTCCCAGTCCACTGTGTGGACACAGTGGTAATCAGAGGACCACCCTTTTAGGTACAAACCATTTACACAGTGCATAGCTAGAAGAAATCAAGAGCTGGGGAAAGCCAGCATACTGCCATAGTGAACAGGTGTTTGATAAAAAATGTCAGTCACACCGAAATAAAATCAGGGCCAAAGAGGGAAATATGGATAAAGATAATGGAGTAGAAAATAATACCAGAGTTATAATAGTGACTTTGTACTCAGGTGGAATATTGTGTCCGTTTCTGGTCTATTATAGCATGACAGGTTCATGGCCAGGAAAATGAAATGCTGAGAAAAAGATTTCTGTATAAGAAGTAAGTAATTTTAGAAAAGATTCCTTTTAGGTAAAAGTTGAATTACATGGGTACATTGCAAGTGGGACTGAACAGCTTGTTTTGGTTTACCCTACCTGGAGAGCAGCTCTGGAATTTTCTGCATTGTCTGAAGGCTCTGCACTGAGAGGAAATGCCTGCTTTCACACAATGCATAAATTAACTCCCCGCTGAAAAATGGCATCATGCCTGAGAGGTTTGTAAGCCTCAAAGTACACGATGATATGGCTAAAGAGAAACACCATTGTTGCTGAACATAGTTTCACCCAAAAAAAAATGAATAAACCCCTTCACTTCCTGCTCCAGCGAAGAAAACAGAGCCTTACAAGCAGAAGCCAGAGAGAAACTCCCTTAACTATGTATGGACAGAAACTAGAATTTAATTTTTGCAACTCTGAGGAAGAGTTTACTAACCTGTATAGACCAGTGCTCTAAGTTCCTCTGTAAAGATGACCTGCACTGTAAAGGGCTTTCTATCTAAAGAAAGTACATAAGCAGATAGTCAGCCTTCAGGATATCAGAATACCCCTTAAACTCCTGGATCTAATGTACAATTGGAGTGCAGCAGTGCTTGAGCAATGGCCTTACCCTACCAACATGATGGAAAAAGCTCTGGTGCTGGAACAAATAAATTATATTCTGATCAGTTCCTTTTGCATTACCAGTGTTTGCACTGGCTTCAGGTCAAGAGTATTTGCAGAACTACATTTATCTAGAAGGGATTTAGAAAAAGCTGTGGTTTGGGATTTTTTAAAAAATATTTCTGTCATGTTTTATCAGATCTGCCAAGTCAGCTAGGGGAATTAACTAGGCAATTTGGCATGAGGAAGCAAGTGGACCAAGATGTGCCTAAAACTTGTCTCCCTAAAAGTTGCCAAGCCAGCATTGCAAATGCTAATGTTCTTTTTTCCAAATGCTCAGTAGTTGCAAAAGGCATAAAAGAAAATCTGGTGGATAAAAGGCATATTTCTTACAAATAAAAAAGTATAATATCTCTGGTTTTTATATTTTTTTTATTTCTCATTGTCTTCTTACAATTTCTTCTGTCAAGGATTTTTAATTATGGTTAATTTTAAATAAAAGAGCCAAGTTGTTTTTCTGAGCACAAAAAAACTAACAAACTCTTAACTGCTTAAGAGTTAATTCTAGAGGTATAATATGTGTTCTGTTTTATGTCTAGAAAATAAATTTTCAGTACAAAGTAATATTCCACATTCCAGAGATCAAAGTATTTCAAGACATTTTTTAAGCTAGAAATTTCATTGCTAAGGACTGCAGTCTCTTCATTGTTCATTGCTCTTTGAAATTCTGAGCAAAGTAATTCCTAAAAGATCATTGAATTATAGAATGGCTTGTGTTCGAAGGGACCATAAATGGTCATCTTGTCCAGCCAAGTGAAAACACTATCCCTTCATACAGTCCTAGAGTAGCACTTAATGACACCTCTGACTTGATTCTCACAAGAGTGCTTATTCTCTGCAGGCCAATTTGCTGGGTAGTTCCAAGGTCGTGTATTTAGATTTGTCTGTGGCAGGGATTTGCCCTCCCATCAGACTGCGCTTTTCTACATACAGACTCATTTACTACTGTGGAGACAAGAATTCTGTACGCATTCCCATGGTTTTGGAGTGAACTTCTCAACAGTTTTCTCCTGAAAAAGACAATGAGCAACCCTTACACAAAAAGAACATTTTTGTAAAAGAGTAGCTCTTTGGAATAATTTAAAATTATTAATTACGATGTTAAAAGTACTAATGCTTTCTTTTTTATTTCGTCTGCTCGCCTCTGCTCAGTTTTTATTATCTTTGCAAAGAAGTGTGTTAGTTATGAAATTGCCACTTTTGAAACCTTCGGGGTTTCTTTAGCTATCTAAAATTTTTATGACTCAATAATTCCATGAACTTCCTTTCTAGTTACCTTCAAAGGTTTTTTACCAGGACTGAGCTGAATATAAGGTTCAGAACATGCCAGTATTTTCTTTGTTTCTACATAAACGATGTGATTCTAAAGCAATTTAATTTGTTGTCATTTGCTGGTTACATGCTTTTCTCTGCTGTAACTGTTCTCAATTGTCTGTGTGTCTGCAGAAAGAAATGCATACTCATTTTATTGTCACCCTATGTTTGGATTTTTTTTTCCTCTCCACCTTTTAAAAATAGATTGGCCAAATCAATTTTCTTCAATGTTTTCTCAGCATGTGAATAAGACTAAAACTCCAAATTGCTTCTCATTTATATTAACGTCTTTTCTCTCTCAGTGAGTGTGCTTCAGTCTCAAAACTAATCTCCTGTATTTTCATTTGCTTTGCACTTCATTCCCTGTGCTGTTCTGGTATTGGCCTCCCCATTGTTTCAGAATAAGGCAAAAGTTTCTCACAACAGTATAAATCTCATAAAGACTTACATTGCTTGTTGAAGGCTGATTATCAGAATTAAGTGATCTGCATGTCAGGCTCTTAAGACTTTTATTTACTCATTTAAAGGGTATGGTAATCCAGAAATTTCTCTAGAAGCTTTATAAATGTCAAATGCATTCTTTAAATGATCCATGTATCTTTCAATAAGAATATAAGGTTACTCAGAATGTCTGTTCTGAGCTGGGCACTGATTTTTCCTAGTTATGTTTATGTTTTGTTATGATTTGGTAATGATATGAGGCTTAATTCTCCTACTTTCCTTGAAAGTGGGAAATGTATTTTTTCTATTCATAGTTCCTCCCATTTAATGTTATCATTTTAACTATTGAATAAATTCATTCATTTTTATAGCTAATCACATTTTTACATCAGTGTGCTGTGTAAGGTTGTACAGTGTAGTGTATCTTAGGAACATGGAAAGAAAGGAATGAAGTTGGTTGGGCTAAATTGTTCGTTCAATCCCACATTTTGCTTCTGACAGTGCACAGATTTTAAGGAATCTTCCTTAGGGAACTAAAGTGAAAGAATATTCATAATGGACTACTATAAAACACCTTGGCCACAGTCTGTCTTCATTAGTGAATGCTAATCTGTGACTTGAGACACAATGATTTTATAAACTGCTGTATTTACTGCAGAAGGGGCAGCAAAGATATATCTCTGCAATCTGAGAGATGTCTAAACCATCACAAAAATGAGTCTGTTCTCTTTACCTACATACATACTTAAATGGTGCCAACATACAGCTAAACCTTAAAGCTCAGTGGCAATGCGTTCACCTACTAAATTTTGCAATTTACTCCATTTAAGGTTTTGTTGGTTGACTTTCAGCTTCATTGAAGACTTGTTTATTCTGGTATTAGGACAAAATTAGGACAACCTGTCAAGAAAAATACATGTGTTTTTTTCATATGGCATTCTGTATTTTATGTAGTCTTGTCATATCTTTTTTAATTCATTTCTTTCCCAAGTGAGACAGTCTCAGTCTTGGCAATCTGTCATCAGAGACTCTGTGTCATGCTCTTAGTAATTTTCATGTAGTTTATTTCTACATCTTCTTTATCTCTTTTTTCAATAAGATTGACCAGGATTGAGCACATATTGTAGCTGAGGATACATCATTGACATTAATAATACTTTCAGAAAGACAATCTGTCCCATTGTTTTACACTGTAACATCTTTTTTTGTTTCTTTGTCAGATTTTTTGACCACTACTGTACAGAATTTAATTCCACAATACTTACAATATATTAGGAAAGCAGAATCCATTTGATTGATTCAAGTGGTGCTTAGGATCTGTAGTTCCACCTTATAGACTGTACAGTATTTCATCTATCATCATGTTTCTCATTTGACTCTTTGGCATTCTCTGCCCTTTCACTTACTTTAGGATTTATCTTTTTTAAAAAAAAATATTATTTTCTTTTTCTCCTCCATTTTAGAAGCCTGCTCCATATGATTAATACTAAAACTACCCTGTTTCCAGACTGCTTGCTAAAGGAGATGGTCAGCATAGACAGAGTTGCCTAAGAAATTTCTGATTCAGCATTGCCCATAATAAACTTATTTTGAGTTTAATTTGTGTGGTGCAATGTGAAAATCTGATGCTATCCAGACACCTGTCAAACTAGTAAAGCATTCGTATGCCCAGAGGGATTGCCTGGAGATATGTGAAGATACACGTGACAGGTGACAGTGCCAGCTAAAGTGTCACTGTGATAAGGTATCTCACAAGTTTTTTTGTTTTTCTGTTCAGTGTCTGTTATGGTGTATTTTTGTGATTCATGTGCTGCAAAATTTCAGACCTGATATCAGAATGCTTCTTTCTCCTCAAACAGTTTTCAAATTGTCCTTTCTTTTATGAAAGAAATACATTTTTATTAAAAAATTATTCTCATTACAGAACAAATTAAAAAGAAACAAAATGTCTTCCTTTGCTTCTTAAAAAAAGAAAAATGTGTGTATTTGCATATATAGAATATTTGCTGTTTGCCTTATTCATATTGATTTTTGTTTAAATGAAATAACTTTTTTTTTTGGTAGAGACAATCAATCTTAAAGTTTTTTGCTCTGCGCCACAGAATACTGTTAACAGAACCTGATAACATTCTGAATTTCTAGAAGATGTATTGTTATCATTCTTGGATGTCTGAGGTTAGATTATTTCTACATACTGTTAACTATCCATCCTCAGGGTAGCTCTCTTGTTGGCTTTGACATCTCACTCTTGTAGGTGACATTCTGAATCAACGAGTATTAACATCTTACCCCTTTGGGGGTTGATTTGACTTAAGATGATTTCTTCAGCTCAACCCAAAAGTTAGCTTTCAGTCATGTGTGCTCTTGGATACTACATATTAGCATCTGATTTTGATATTTGTATTTGCAAAAGGAGAAAAAAGTCTGTAAATAGCTCATGGAACAAATTCTCCCTTTGCAGTGAGGAGATTTCATTAAATATAATGTTAGCCATGAAGTAAATTTACAATTCTAAATTCCTTAAAAGTAGAAGTAAATTTTGTATAGCAGACTGAAGGAAATAAGAATAATGTCCATATTGAAAAATAATCCAAATTAACTTTCTATTGCAACCTTAAAACTATTTTAAAAATAGCATCCTAGAAATGGTCTAGACTGTGTAAACATCTTCTGCACTTTAATTCCTGAGACACATATCGAATTTTGTAAGGCTGAGGTTGGTGTAGATCATCCAGTCTTGCAGTTTTGGACATACACCTCTGACATGCTGATAGAACCTTGATTTATCCTACAAAGCTATAATCTGGTTAATCATTTTCAACCAAAAAAATCCAGAACTTCTTAGAGAGTTTACAAGATCTAGATTTCACTTACTTTCTCTGACAAGGTTTCACGATCAAAATAAAACTAGGCTTTAAAATGAACAAGAAATAAGTCTTAAATTGAGAACTGGAATTTAGAAGAGAAAAGTCAGGGTTTACTTTTACTTTTGGTTAAATCATTAAAATATTTTGCTTCTTTATTTTTTTCATTGTCTTTCCTTTTAGTAACTACTGAACAAAGAACAACATGAGACCCAAAGAGAAGACAAGAATGATCGGTAGATACCAAAACTCCTAATCCTTTCTTCTCTGTAAATTTTAAGAGCTGAGGAGGAGAGGGGAATGTCAGTCCTGTACTTTTGTCAGGACATTTCAGAATCAGCTCAATGGGTGCTCTTCCGTTTCATTTTGCCACAAGTTCTATCAGCAACCAGAGCAGCTTTGCTGCTGCTCCAAGCTATCTGATGCTATGGATATCACCTTTTGTTGACTCTGCTAATTAAATACAGCTATAAACCAGATATGAAGAATACAAGCTCATTTTCTCTCAGTTTTAAGGATAACTAAGTGTTAAATGTGAAAACTCATCTGATTGTCTTCCAGTCAGGATTAAAATTCAAGTGAAAGAATTAACCTATCTGCCTCTACCCTCCACAGGGAATTTATTATTCAGATTTATTCATTATAAGACTTGCTATTCATGTGGGGTTTTTTTAATTTGCTTTCATTAAATGTTTGGCATTATTTATCTTCCTATTGCATTGCTAACTAAAAAAATAAAAGATCTTAGTGCTATGATATAAAATTCATATATCCTGACCAATGTAAATGGTATATTCTTTGAATAGAAAAATAAAGAAAGTAAACAGTAGCAGGCAAATATAAATTTTAATAAGAAAAAAAATAATGAAGATTTTTGAGGTCACTGAAGTGTAAATTTCTTCTTATGGTAACACATATGCTGCTCCTGCATTGTGATTTGTATTTTGAAGTACTAAAATTATTTTCTTTTTTATTCATTAAACACATTACAAAACCCACAGTTGATTCAAAGAGATATAAATGTATTCTTCTTTTTTCAAAGGCAACAGAATAAAAGCTGTTCTCAGTATGATGCAAAACCCATCTACTCAATGCTTCTATGAACCCACTAAAAAAATCATGGAAAACAGTTGTTAGTGAAAAAAGTTCTCCCGCTGTTGTTCCTTCACTGTGAAAAAAATCACTTGAAGCATTGTTCTTTTAATTTGAACTAATTTCTGCCTGGCAGGCTGACTCACCTGTATCAAGGTCACAGCCTTCTCCTCGGCTGGCTGCAGTTGTCTGTCAATCCATCTGCTCAGGTGACCCCTCTTGGCTGGGGATAATCCTTAACTAAATACTTGGGCTCAAACCTTGCACGTTTTGGGTCTGGCTGCTGTGTAGCATACATAGGGCATTCGCATCTTACAGTAGGTTCCACAGCTCCTTTCCTGTAGGGCTGGATGCTGGTCCGAGTAGCTAACAGGTGTCCCTCTTCAAAGTCTTGGATAACTGAATTTCCAAGTCTCTTTTACTTGTCCTGTGGGCTGTGCCCAGCACTTTGTGCTCGGCACAGCCACCCTTATCAAAAGAGTCATTTTTTTCCTTCAGCAAGGGAAGGCAGGATTTGCTGGAAGCACTATAGACACAAAGCCCCAGTTCCCAGGAACAACCTGTGCTATCAACCATTTCTAGGGTCACTTGGAAGCAGTCACAGGTGCGACCTCTTATCATGTGTCATCCTGGACTTCAATGACCAGAGACACTGACATGAAACAAGAAATTTTAATAATCTAATTTATGTGACAGTGATATCCCTGATGATATCCAGCTCACTCAGTCCAGGATTTTCAGCAATTTCTGTAGGTATCTAACCTTGCATCATCACATCCTTCTCCTCTCAGATTTTATCCTGCCCTCCATAGCCTCAGTGTCATGCTGTCAGTTTAACTACATCTCCTCAATCAATTGTAGATGAGGCTTGAACTCCAGTCAGTGCACTTAAATAACAACTCCTGGTCAGCAAATACAAGTGGGGCCAAGTTTTAAAGTGCTGTTCAGGAAAAAAAGACGTATCAAGGTGAAGCTGCTCAGTCCTCATTAACTTCCCAGCAATCTAGGAGTTTGTGGTAATAAAGCTTTGGTCAATTCCTTTCTAAACAGTTGTCTAGAGTGGCAGTGCAAGATGTAACCAAAAGTATGTATTCTATTACCAGCTGTTAAAACCAGGTGGGGCAGTGTTCTTTAGCTCTTCCACAACCCATCCTCCCTCCAGAGGGATGTCTTCTGTTAATGGGCCATCGAGTCTCACTGCACGACTGATAAAATTACATCATCCCCTTGGGAGATGCTCCACCCAGGGGGAGGAGCCAAGCATTCCTATCTGAATATAACCCGGAGACTCACAAAACCACAGCCAGCCTTTCCCCACTGGACTCCCAGAGGAATACCGGACCCATCTACACCACCAGTGGACCTCCGGAGGAAAGCTACACCCTTCTACGGGATCATTACTTCAACAGAACCACATCTGTCACTTCAGGAGGCCTGCAGCCACCATTTAATTGGACTGCTATCGACACCCTGGCTAACAGGGTGTTAGGTTTTATTCTCACTCTGGCAGTGGGTTTGTGGGGTTTTTTTTTTGTTTTTTGTACTACTGCATTTTTATTTTAATTTCCTTAGTAAAGAACTGTTATTTCTATTCCTGTATCTTTGCCTGAGAGTACCTTGATTTCAAGATTATAATAATTTGGAGGGCAGGGGGGGTGGTTTACATATTTTTCCCATTTCTTCCTTCCTTAGCAGAAAGCAGTCTTTTCAAACCAAGACAACAGCTTTGTAAAAGCACAGTCAAGTGGAGGGCATTCAGCTCTGGAGTGCAGCCCTGGCAGTGCTGCAGCTGGGCCACTGGTTGGCCAGGCAGGACTGGCTGAGTTAGAGCTTTCCCTGCACCTTAGCTTCATACACTTGGGTTAAAACAGCTCTAAATTGGATGTGAGTCTTACTTTGGTACTCATATTTTCCTAACTTTTTGCCCTGTGCTTTCTTTATGTCTGCTTCCTCACTGGTGAGAGATATGTAAAGGCAGAGCTGTCCATAGACTTTAAACTGCTGCTCAGGATAATGTAATGAATCAAACATCATTAATGAAGAGCAGTGAAATGGCACTCAGCCGCCCACCCCCCCACCCAACCCAGAGCAGTCATTAATGATAATAGGACTCTGTGCCCCTCTCCTCCACACACAGAGAGTTCACATCACAAGAAGCATCAGACAGTCCTCCTCAGGGCACTCTGCTCAGCTTTGGTCCTTCTGGCATGTACCCAGCAGATCAAAGGTCAGAGCAAATATCAAATCTCTATCAGTTACTCCTTAAGCAAATATTCACAGCAGTCATTGTCACCTATTTTTCTTTAGTAACATTAATGCAGTAAGGCCAGCTAAAATGATGACCTTTCATTAGAAAGAAAAAGAAAAAAAATACCCAAGAAGAACTAAGTAATTTTAAATTCAATGATGATAACTGTTTGTCTCCTCAAAATGAAATTTTTACTGCATTTATATAGTTAAATGAAAAGAAACAATCCCTGTAATCTCTAAGCATTTCTGTAGGAGTTGTCAGATATTTTGGAAAATTCATTCGGGTTATTTTGTCACCTTCTTTTTTTCCTACTTTGACAGGTTTGAAGGAAACTCTCATACTAAGAGTTACAGCAATTGAAATTTGCTATGCAAGAGACATTTATTCTAGTCACAAGATGAGCTATTATTTTCTAGAAGATTTTACACATGAAAATATGAGGTTGCTGAAATTCCAGGACAACCTAAGCTGCTGTTCATTTGAATTATTGCCAAAGAACTCATAAACCAAAGTCCAGAGGAAGAAACTCACATACAGGCCATGGCCATTTTGCTGTGGAGTTGATGTAACTCAGGGCCCAGGATATTTTCTGAGAGGAGTGGAACAAATTTCTATCATAGAGTAGCCAGCGGTGTTGAGTTCTCTCAGATCCAGAGCCAGGTGAAGGTTTTGCTGCTAGAGCCTTTACCTAGCATGAGCATTAATTCCTGAAGAGCACAAATATTTCTTTTGAACTTATTGATCAGGTGTCACCAGAGACCATGATGTAGATCTCAAAGGCCTGTATTGTAGCTCAAATTCAGTCAGTTATACTGGCATTGTTGGAAAAGTGTGCAATTATTGTTATTTATCTGTACTTTATAAAATAAATTTTTAGAAAATCACTTCAATTGTAAATTTGCAAAAGTATATTCATTAATATAGTCCAAATTTGAATGACAGACCACACCTGTAAAGTGGATACTTCCCAGCTAATTAGAATGTTTCTTCAAATAACATCTAAAGGTTTTATATGAGGGAAGAGGGCTATTACATCTGAACAGGGAAGATATACTAGACCTGCCAAAACACTCACAGAGAATCTCTGTATATTAATACTGTATGTATGCTTGGTCTGTGCTTTTTACCAGAGATAATCAGGAAGAAGGTGGTGAGGTGAATAAGAATAAGGTTCCCAGAGGGCCAGGAAGGAGCAAGGAGAGAGGAGCCCTGGCAGTAAGTGCAAAATGCAAATTGCTACTAGAAAACACAAACTCTAAGCAAAAAAGGGAAGATTAGATACCAGTGTCTGATGTGGGAAAAAGAAAGGTGCCTTAGGGGATTCCATTCAGCATAACAGAAACGTAGAGAAGGTGGTTACACAACTCAGAAGCATACAGGAGGAGAGACATCCAAGCAGAGGAGCCTAAGAGGAGGTGATAGAAAACAAAATAAAAACTTGAACAGGAAGATGGAAACTGAAGACCAAAAAAAAAAAAAAAAAAACTCCAGAAGTGTGTGAATCACAGGGGAGAAGGAAGAAAGTAAAAATAATGGAGACAAATGGCCAATCAGTACCAGCAGAATCATGAATCACCAGAACTGTAAAATACTGTGGTACCAAATCTATCAGGTGATTGCACAATGACTGGGCATCTCAATAAAAGTACTGGCAGGAGATCAGTATGCCAAAGGAGCCAGGTTCATCTTTTACATTACTCCAGTGAACTTGCTAGATTTGTGCTTGGGTTGAAATGTGCCTCAGGAGATCAGTTGCTCAGGAAACTTCAGATCAATAAGCAAAAGGGTGGATAATTGATATGGCAGTTAATAAATGGGGATTTTATGGTAATAACAATATTCTCTAGGTAATTAAATCATCTGTATGGCAGCAAATCAACAGCAGCAGATGACTGTAGCAAACCACAATGGATTATCTTAGAATGAAATATAAGAAAATTATAATCCTTTCAAATTCTATTAGCCACAAACAATTAAAATGACCCCAGATAGAAAATGGACACAGATGTTTAAAACAAACTAAATGGCAAAGTAATTAAAAGCAAGTGGATGTAGCAGTAGTCAGGTTATCAAAAGTGACAGACAGGACAAATGCTGTAATATGAAATTTGAATGGTTCACAAGAAAGGAGAAGTTGGAAGGGCAAGAAATGTGGGTCAGCACATCACAGCAGACACATCCCAGGCCCTACAGGCTCCTCTGCCAAGAGCTGTGGGAAACATAACTTTGTTACCACAACCACCACCTGTGTTGGGTGCCAGAGGTACCCAGGTGAGTGAGCAAAGTGGATTTTGGGTCTCCCTGGCAGGGGTGGTGCAGTGTTTGGCACAGAAGGATTGCCAGGGCAGGTGATGGGGCTGGCTAGGGTCTGGAGTCCTTTTGCAGCTCCCTCCGCAATGCTGCTATCCAGCCTGGATGCTCGGTGCCACACAGGGCCACCACTGGCAACATAAAATTAATTCCAGAAGGCTGGGAAAAACACTGGTCTCCTCCCTCCCCCTTCCACTGAATAAAGCTACTATCAGGGCAGCTTTAACAAACTGTTGTTCCCAGTTAATGTTTTCACTAAGAAAATTTTCTGAGATCCTTGTGCTGAACTCTCTCAGATCAGTGAACAGTGAACACATATGGATAAATTCTTATGTAAATCCTGTGTGTCCCCAGTGCAGTTCCCATGGTACCAGTTTTCAGACTCTGAGGGCAGTGGATGCCTAAACATTAACCCACAATCACCATGTTCACCACTAAATCATATCCTCAAGTGACACATCCACTGCATAAAAATATATAGGCTTAAAGAACAAGTTGAGAGGATTTCCCCCCATTGTTAAGAATTTTTCACCCACAGTAATAAAAGTGTGCCATTTCTGGCTCCCTGTAAATGTGCCAAGTCACCAACTTACTGACAAGTGCGACAGACACTTTCATTGCTCTAGTTAGTACCATTCCTATGTGAGATGGAAAGCCATTCCTAACTCTCTTCTTCATCCCACTGATTGCAGAAGGATATTAAAAGGCTGTCAGCTGCACATGCCAGCACTAAAATACCTCAAGGTAAGGACACTAATGAGATTTGGAAGTTTGAAATTACCTTTGTCTTATTCAGAGCAGAGGTTTGCTGAAAGTTTTATTATCACTTCAACCAGGACAGTACCTTCTCCATATATGCTAGTGTGAGTATCAAACTGATATTTTTATCATTCTCAGAGAAATTCAAATCACGAAGAGACTGGGTAACAGAGGTAGAGCTATTCCTTTTCTTCTGACTGATATGTGAACTGAATTGTAACAGATTCATAAAATGAAATAAATTATTTTAAACTACCTGCAATGCTTTTTTACTGAATTAAATAGTCATATCAATCCTTTTTGAGATCACAGAGAGAGCAGGGTCAAGGCTTGGGCAGGACAAGGAGGGTGGAGGAGAGAAAAAGACATAAATATATACTGTTGATTTAATCCAAAGAGTTTTTTGAGTTAGCAAGTGAGCTGAAACATTTATTTGCATTTTCCTCTGTGTTTTTCTTCCACAACACAGGGTGAAATTGATAACCATATGGATACAATATATAGTAATATGTTTTATAAAATGGAGGACCTAGAATTTTTTCATGAAAATCGGAAATGTCTTTTATGCTGGACATTTTTCTAAGGCAATTCTTTTTTTTGAGAGGAAAATTTGTTGATTCACATTTTTTGTTTCTGTGTAGTACTTCCCAATGGACACATTTGCGTTCAGCTTTTTTCATCATCTGAACCCAGAAATAAGTTCCTACCTGCTGAGGAACCACAGACTATCTCAGTGGCAGGTTGCAGCGCTTCCTGCCTTCGATGTGCTCCTGTTGGAGCCTGCCTCTGCTTTCGTGTTTGCCATATGTGTGCCTTGCTCCCAGCCACGGGGTGTTTTTGGCGGCAGACAGTCAAACATTGTGGTGCAGAGCCACATGCCTCCAGAGATTCACACTGGGACTAAACAACAGGAAAAGAGTGCAGTAAGATGGTGGAGGCCAAGCAGTAGGGCACAATTGCCCTAGAGCCCTGTCTCTGAGAGCTGGGTGACACATCCTGAGCCTAGCCACAGGCTGTGAGTAATAGAAAATATTCATAAAGATACCTTTTTAAAGAGTTTACTCCACAGTCCCTGTACTTCATGTGATGAACGGGCTAGGAGACCAGCTCCTTTTAAAAAGGCCTTTATTAAACAGGACAGCTCTGGGGTGGGGGCCCGAGGGGTCGCGCACACTGCCACTGCTCCCACTTGGACACCGCGGAAGAGGAGGATCCGTGCAGCTTTGTCACTAGGGCAGAGCTGGGCCTTCCTTCCTCACGGGAGTCCCCGGGAAGACTCGTTCTGTTGGCCTCGTAGCCTAGGGTGTCATCCCAGTCGAGTCCCCTTGTGGTTATGTCGGCCTCTGGAGGGAAGTCAGGGGACTCCTCTGGGTCTTCCTTGTTCGATGGTACTGGTTTTATTCCTTCCCTTTTGTGTGGCTCATTGTCTCGGGGTTTTTTCCAGTCTGGGTGCGTCCCATGAGTCTCTGGTCTCTTTCATTTTCATAGAAGTCCTTATGTCACCCTCCTCCTCAGTGCCCAACTGAACAAGGTACAGCAACTTGGGGCAGGGGTACAGTGTTGCCATGTGGGAGTCTAGGAGCAGTGGGGGCAGGGCCTGGCTGAACATGGAACAAGAAACACAGGGTACAGCAACTTGGGAGAGGGGGCAGGGCCTGGCTGAACAAGAAACAAGAAACACGGGGTACAGCAGGTAAGTAAACCTGGGACAGGGGTACAAGGTAAGGGGTTTACAAACAGTAATATGGTAAACAATATTCTAATTATTCTTAACAATATCTCCCCTCTTATATTTTGATCGGGCTCAAGCCCGCATCAATTGGCAATTTCCGATTCCTGGAAATAGAATTTCCTCAGTTTTTGGTATTGGTCATAGACCTTCTTAGCTGATTTATGTTCCTCTTGTTGACTTTCCATGACCATCATTTTAGTATGCTCAGTTGTTTTTGAAATTTGGGTACTTGCTTGGATTGTGGATGAGATTATTCTGATTAGACAGGGGAGCAGGCAGGGTAGAAATAGTAGGCTTGTTAATGCGGCTGCAGCTACAAAAGCTACCTTCTTCCACCATTTTCCTTTAAATGACCAAAAGTCATCCCACCAGCTGGTATCTAGCAGAGGAGTCCATTCTTGAGTCCCTACATAAGCAATTTTACGAATCTCTGTGGATATGTTTTTAATAACCTCGCTCCTATCATCTATCTCCAAGCAGCACTCAGAAGAGTTAAATTTACCACAAATTCCCCCCTCTTCCGCCAATAGATAGTCTACTGCCAACCGAATTTGATAGATAACTGTTCTGGTTTGTGCCAATTGAGTATTTATATGATCGAGAGCTGAGGCTGTTCGATTGGAGATTACTTCAAGTACTGCTTGGAGTCGAATAATCCGATTTAACATGTAAATTGGGGTACGGTATCCCCAGGATCCGTCCTGGGCCCATGTTGCTGGTCCATAAGTTTTAATGATCTCCTCTTCCAAATTCTCCCCTTCCATTTCTGAGTGCTTTCCATGTCAATTACATTCCTTCTTTTTCGGTTTAATTTCTTCAGATCATCATATACTGGAACTCCCAAGCTTGTCCCTGACTCTTTAGGTAGGAGGAAGAAGGCAGGCTTGATAATGCCTATTGTACAGCTCCCTGTCCAATCCTTTGGAAGGATAGTGTAAGCAACATTCCCACAAATCCAAAACAAGTGATCAGGGGCTTCCCAAAAAAATCTGCTATCTGTGTGGGGTGTTCCCAAAATTTAGATATTTGCTTTACTTCCCAAAAGGGGTTTATTCCCTTGTCTGCACATTCATGGAGATTATACCCCTCATGATAAATGCATCCCTTCTTTTTCTTCTCAATTGCCCAATATGTATCTGGTTTTCATGGGATCCACTTAGTCCTCATATCCTTTATGATCAAATATCTTTTACACGCCATCCTTCCGACCGGAGTAGTATACCTTTTTCCTGTTCTCAGTATACACTCTTCACCAATTACTTTTGATTTTAAATCCCATCTCTCTTTAGCTCTCTTCATTAAGAGCTGGGATTTCGGTTCTGTTTGTTTCCATTTGAGGATTTCCAATGGTCCCAGACTAATTCCTTCCCATGGCCATAATTCAGACATCTTTGTACTCCCACAAACCCAACAATTAGTTATGTTTAGTTCTTTACTGATTCTCTCTACCAAATCTATGAATAAGTTCTTCCCATCAGGTATCTCTAATTGGTCCTTTTTAGGCATCTCTGTTAGTTGTTTTTCCTTTATCAAGTCCTTCATTCCTTCTTTCTCAAAACAGAACCATGCTTCTCCCATAGGGCATTCACCCAGTCGGCATTGCCTAAATGAAGCAGTATTTCTTGCCAGCCAAGATACTTTCCCGCCTCCTTGGCAGGTTGTTAACTGGGAGTGGTTGAAGCATTTGGAATTTATGTTAGTGTGTACCTGGATTAGTGAGCCAAGGCTCTCCCCGTCATAGAGAGGATGGTAACACTTGGAGCATGCATTCTTTCCACTCTCCATGGTGCTCCTCATCACCAGGACTATTATTAGTCCCCTCAAGAGTCCGGTGTGAACCATTCCTCGATCTCACCCGGTCTTGCCTCTTGAGTTAGGGAGTTCTTATTCCCTTGGAAATATGACCGGGTTTGCTTCCTCCCCTTTCCCTACTAATTTGTACACTTCTGTAAAACTTAACAAACTTTAAACCTGAGCAACAGTCACTTATACAAGAAATTCTGTAAAGTTACACTTATACACGTTCTGGGATTAATAAAGGAAACTCAACAAAGTTTAAACTTGACGAACAGCAATCATAACTATTATGAATCTTAAAAATACAGGATTTCAGTCTTTGTTAGGTTTTACTACCAGTCTTTATCAGTTTTTCTTCTCCTTTTTAAAGGTTACTTTAAGGTTGTTTGAATTTGGTATAGCAATCCACTTGGGTGAGGTTGTCGGTGTTCTTACGAGATCTGGTTCATTACTTGGAGGGGGTACTGGTCCTTTTACTCTGGAAATGTGCGTCCAGCCTTTTTCTTGAGTCCGAACTGAAGTGTGTGATGTGAGTAGCACCTGAAAGGGACCTTCAAATTTAGGAGTTAGCGGGATGTTGTTCCATGACTTTATTAAAACCCAGTCCCCAGGCTTAATCTGATGCATATCGGAGTCTAAGGGGGAAGTCTGAGGCAGGTACCCTCTCTTTCTTAAATCTTCCAGTGTTTTTCCAATAGTTTTCAAGTACCTCTGGGTTACATCTTCCCCTTCCAAATAATTCCCTGTGCTATAGGGAGTTATTAGAAACGGTAACCCAAACAGCATTTCATAAGGAGAAGCTCCTATATCTGACCTGCGTCGGGTTCGGATTCGCAGAAGGGCAAGGGGCAAGCATTTAAGCCAGTTCATTTGAGTTTCAGCAATGAGCTTGGTAAGCACATTTTTAAGAGTCTTGTTCATTCTCTCTACTTTCCCTGAGCTTTGTGGGTGCCATGGGGTATGTAATCTCCACTTTATTCCTAAAGCTTTGACTATCTTGTGTAAAATTTGGGCTACAAAGTGGGGACCTCTATCAGAATCAATGTTGTTAACTAGCCCGTACCGGGGAATGATTTGCTCTAATAGGATTCTCACGACAACCTCTGCGGTTTCTTTTCTAGTAGGAAAAGCCTCCACCCAATGGGTAAGATGGTCTATTATTACTAATATGTGCCTGTAGTTTTGGATGGGTGGCATTTCGGTAAAGTCAACTTGGATATTTTGAAATGGCCTCAATGCCAATTCCCTTCCTCCCGGTGTGGTATTCCTCATGACTTTTTGGTTTACTCTTTGGCAGATTGAGCACCCCCGGGTTATTGATTTTGCTAACTCATATACTCCAATGCACAGATTTTCCCTTAGAAAGTGATCACACAGTCCCTGGACTCCCCAGTGGGCTAGCTCGTGTATTTCTGCTAATACTCTCCTGGCTAATGATTTGTTTAAAAACCTACGCCCATCAGGCGTCAACCATTCCCATTGTTGCCCCTAATGCATGTGCAGCTCTTTTATCAGATTTAGTTCTTTTTCACTAAATACTGGTTCTTCTCCTTCTTTATCTTTATCTGATGCTTCATTTAAGTTAAAAATTTTCACTGGTTCTCCTGGACTTAATGCTGCCTCTTTTGCTGTTTCATCTGCTAGTTGATTCCCCTTTGCTTCAAGTGTATTCCCTCTCTGATGTCCCCTTAACATGCACTACTGCAATCTCCATTGGTTTAGATAAGGATTCCAATACCAACTTTATCAACTCCTTGTGTACTAAATCTTTTCCTTTTGAGTTTAAGTAACCACGCTCTTCCCAGATTTTTCCAAATGTATGCACTATCCCAAAAGCATACCGTGAGTCAGTGTATGTTGTACCCCGCCCTCCTTCTAACAGATCTAGCCCCCTCTTCAAAGCATACACCTCACAACACTGCGCTGACCAACTTGAGGGCAACTTTCCCTTTTCTGCAATCTGTAGACTCCCTTCTTCTATGGCTTTTGTCACAGCATACCCTGATACTCTTTTTCCCCCTATCACCCTAGAGGATCCATCTGTAAATAACCTCTCCCCATAAGGTAAGGGGATATCATCCAGATCTTCTCTGATTTTAGTCTGCAGGTTCACGAGTTCTATGCAGTCATGTTCTAGTTCTGGTAGAGGTTCTCCAGAGAGGAACTGGGCTGGATTTAGACTCCTCAAGATAGTTAACTCTAGGTTATTGTTGTCCATTAGGACAATTTCATATTTTAAAATTCTGGAATCCATTAACCACTGTTGGGCCCTTTGACTTAATAATGTCTTGAGGTCATGTGGCGTATGGACTCTTATTTTTCCATGTAGAGTCAATTTCTGGGTTTCCTCTATTAGAATAGAAGCAGCAGCAAGTGCCTGGATGCAGGTAGGCCATCCCCTGGCCACTGGATCTAGCAACTTAGAGATGTAGGCAATTGGCTTTTTACACACCCCCCCACTCTTGGGTTACTACCCCATACGCAACCCCCTTCTCTGTGGTTACGAATAGGTCAAATCTTTTCCTCAAATCAGGTAAGCTTAGGACGGGTGCTGTGGATAACTTTACTTTCAGCTCCTCTAACTTCTTTTCATCATTATCAGTCCATTTTAATGGCTCGGAGTCCACCAACTTGTCATAGAGGAATTTAACATTCTGCGTGTGTTGGTCAATCCATAATTTGCAATATCCGAATAATCCTAATAATTTCCTTACATCCCTTTTTGTTTCCGGTGCCTGTAATGATAATATACCAGAGATCCTGTCAGGACTTATCTTCTTATACCCCTTTCCAATCAGATGACCTAAATATGTGATCTCTGGTTCTACAAATTGCAGTTTGCTTTGAGAAACTTTCAATCCTTTTTCTCCTAGAAAATTTAGAAGTTTTATGCTGGTGATTCTGACCTCATTTTGTTCTGGCCCTGATATTAGTAAGTCATCCACATATTGTAATATTTGCACCTGGTCCCCAGGGGTAAATTGTTCAAGCAGGGTTTCCAGCATTTGTCCAAAGAGGTTTGGGGACTCTGTGAACCCTTGAGGTAGGCGTGTCCACCTTAGTTGCAACTTCCTCCTTTGGTCTGGGTATTCCCACTCAAAGGCAAACCAATCCCTACTTCTCTCATCCAGGGGACAAGCCCAGAATGCATCTTTCAAATCGATGACAGTGAACCATGCATGATCTCTTGGTATTCTGCTTAAAAGGGTGTAGGGATTCTGGACTACAGGGTGCCTCGTAATGGTCACTTTGTTTACCTCCCTTAGATCCTGCACCAGTCTATATTTGCCTTCAGTTTTCTTCACTGCCAATATGGGTGTGTTATGGGGAGACATACATGGTTCTAAAATGCCTTCCTCCAACAGCTGTTCTATTACTGGAGCAAGCCCCTTTCTTCCTTCTGGGGATATTGGGTACTGCTTAATTCGAATTGGAGGAGTGTCTTTTTGCATTTCCACTTTTGTCGGAGGAATATCTAAATATCCCCTTCCTCCTCCTTCTGCCCAGACTACTGGATTTATTTCCCCTATATCTTCACTGGTCAGTTTCATAATCCGGACTACCATTTTCCCATTTTCCGGAATGATCCCCACTCCTAATTGGACTTGCAAATCTCTTCCCAGTAAATTACCTCCTAGATTGGGCAAGAATATGAAGTCCGCTGAGCATTTTCGGGAGTTGCCTCTTATTTCAACACCCTCCACTATAGGAGCTTGGAACGGTCGTCCTTCTGCCCCTATTACCTCACAAACCCTTCTACTAATGGTAGTTCCAACAGGAAGCTTATTTATACTGGATTTGTCTGCCCCCGTGTCCACCAAAAATTCAAATTCCTCATTCTGGGGACCCACTTCAAGATTTATCAAGGGCTCCTCTTGATGTTTCATTGGGTCCTCTACTACGTAGAGCCCCTGACACCCCTAATCACCTCTCAATATCTTTTCTAGGGCATCCTGTTCCTTTGCGATGGCCTCGTCAGATGCCAGCTTGTTAGAGTCCTTCCTTATGTGCCCTTCCTCCCCACAATAATAGCATTTTCTTCTCTCTACCAGTATCCCTAGTCTCCTATCACCCTTAACCCAGGGAGGCACTGTCTTGTTCTTTGATGTTCCCCTGAAGGGTTTTGGTTGACTCCCACTTGTCTCAGATGGTTGCTTCTCTTGGTCTCCCAGGCTCTCCTTGGCTATAGCCACCATGATCCTGGCCTTCTATTTTGTTTTCTCCTCCTCTCTCCTGAGGTAGACCCTTAAGGCTTCCTTTAATAGTTCATTTATACCTTTCTCCTGCCAGTCTTCCATCTTTTCAATTTTTCTCCTAATATCCGGCCAGGATTTAGTAACGAACTGTACCTTTACTAGTACTTGCCCCTCAGGGCTATCAGGGTCTATGCTTGAATACATTCAAAAGTTCTTTTTCAACCTATTTAACCAGGCTGCTGGAGTCTCATCCTTTTCTTGCATTCCATCAAAAGCTAGCTTGGTGTTATTGCTCCGGGGAACACATTCTTTGATTCCCCTAATCATTAAAGTTCTATAATCTTCCATATTTCGTCTCCCTTCCTCTCGGTTCGGGTTCTAGCCGGGGTCTATCACGGGCATTTTTTGATCCCCTGGGAGCCCTAGTCTGTTTTCCCTTTCCCATATACGCATCCCTGCTGCTCTAATCATTCTCACCTCTTCTGGGCTGAACAAGATCTTAAAGATAGAATCCAATTCCCCCCATGTATAAATGTTGGGCCCAAGGAACTGGTCTACTTGGTTAGATATTCCTACGGGATCCTCCACCAGATTGCCCAGTTCCTTCTTAAACCCCCGGACTTCCGAGGCTGTTAATGGGGGATTAACAAATCCGACCCCTCCCGCAACTCCACCCATAGGGACTTCCCTTAATGGGAAAAGTTTTTATACCCTTTGTGCTGTAGCCCTCGTGTTACAATATGGCCCTTCCATGGTAGCGGGAGGTGTTGAGGTTTGTTGACCTGTGGGCAGGGGATTGGTATTCATTTCCCAATTAAGAGGAGGTAAGGGGATGACAGTGGGTGAGGGGGAATGAACTGAATTCACAGTGGGGGGCACTGGAGATGAGATTATAGAATTGGGTGGAAGGACCGAGGGGGAGACTGAAGGTGTTACGGTGTTAGGGGACCAGGGCAGGGGAACAGTGGAAACAGGTAAGGGATTTGATGTTGGGATAGGGGTGTTAGAAGAAGGTGGTAAGGAGATTTAGGAGATTGAGGGTTCTGGAGGAGGAGAAACTGAAGTCTCAACAGATGAAGCTGAGGGAGAAACTGGAGTTACTACAGGAGGAACTGGAAGGTCTGAGAAAGAGGTTTGAGGGACTGTTGGGTACACTGGAGGAGGGGGAGGTAAGTAATCAAGGAGATCCCATCTTTTGTTTTCCTTTCCTTCCCCCCTTTTCTCTTTTTTCTGCTGCACCTTATATATTTCTGCCGTTTCCTGGTCTGTGGTGCTCTTTCCCCAGCAGGCAGCATAAGTTAGCTGATCCACATCTAGGCTCCCTTGTGACCTTAAATGTTGTTTCAACTGAGAGCACATCCAGGTATCCTGTGTCCCGTACCATGGCCATTCCCCCTGAAGTTCTAATTTAGGCTAGACTTCCATACAATAATAGATCATTTTAATTTTGTCTAGGCCTTTCGTGGCCTCCTGGGTGTCCCACTGATCCAGCATTTTTCCTAGGGGACTATTAGGGGGAATGTTCTTCGTTTTATCCTCATCCTTCTTTTGGGAACCTGACCTTTTGCTAACACACTTTCCCATTTCCTTCTTTCTGGATGTCCAAACAGAAATCACAGCTAACCCAATAACTTGGACCTCTTACAAAAATCTTAAGGTGCCCCTACCCAAACAGAAAATTACTGACGGGCAACACAAGACCAACTCCTAGAACTTACTTGGCCCTTCTCAACCAAGAAGTTATATACAACTGATTAACTAAAGAAAAGCTAGGACTCACTCTCTCTCAAAGACAACTTATTTTCATTCAACCAGTTTAACACTTGCTTACTTCCACTTTCTCACCAGGAACAGGATATTGGGAAAAGGATGAGACTATACACTCTCTCTCTCTGGCCAGATTCCTCTCACACCACACACGAGACCTGATCTCCCTATCAGGTCTTGGAGGTCAGCCTCTGTAGGGCTTACTTTGCCTACACTGCACCTCCGAGGTCAGCCTCTGTAGGGCTTACTTTGCCTACACTGCACCTCCGAGGTCAGCCTCTGTAGGGCTTACTTTGCCTACGCTGCACCTCCCATCGTACCCCTGTGCCTTGCCCCCTCTGGGACTACTGAGCACCCTTGATCGACGCAGCCAGGGTCCCTAGTACTAGGGTAACCCCAAGACCTTCCCTGTCTAGTCTCCTCCCAGGCTAGAACATCCTGGCCCTAGTACCGTTAGCGTGTGACCCACACTAGACCTAGGTGTCTACACGCCCCAGAACCCCCTAGGCCTTTACTCCTAACCCCCTTTGCCCCCTAGGTTGGCTACCTCTCCCCAGAAGAATGGCCCAGGCCAGAAGGGATGTGTGTGTGTGTGTATGCTGCCTGCCTTGCCCACGTTGGACTCCCCACCCCCGTGCCCTAGGCTGTGGGTTTACAGCCTCTCCCTTAGACTGCGACAGCACAGCACTTCTTGGTACGTCGTGATCTAGCTCTGGGAAGTGGGAGCTCTCACTGACCACCTCTGGTACCGGCAGTGTCTGGGGACACCCTGTAGAGGTCTCACAATATCTAGGCCCCCATCCGCCCTGGGGTCACCTAAACCATTTAGTCCCTGGGGGACCTACCCCTTTGCATGCCACTCACACCTCTTGGTTCCCTCCGCACGCTCGGAGTGGGGGACCCTGCTATCCCCAGGAGACGCTCCACCCGCTTTGCTGGACCCAGTTGGCCTCTTTTGCTTCCTGCCGTTCCCGGCCGGCCCCCTCGCAGGAGTCCGGAACCACGGTACTGGGCAGTCCACACTCGCCCCGGGGGTCTGAGCTGCCAGCCCCAGTCTCACTCACACCACACTTGCTCGTCTCCTACTCCCGCCACCGGTGGCTTACCCAATCCGGCGCTCTTCTGCACTGCTGATCCCAGGCTGTCCTTCCGGGTCCAGTATAGCCAGCTGTCCCCCGAAGGCCCGATAGGGCGGGCGGCCGTCCCGTCCCTGGTCCTCTTCGGGGTGTGGCTATCCCGGATGAGCCCCCAAGCTGTGATGAACGGGCTAGGAGACGTTCATCAAAGGCCTTAAAAAGGCCTTTATTAAACAGGACAGCTCTGGGGTGGGGGCCCGAGGGGTCGCGCACACTGCCACTGCTCCCACTTGGACACCGCGGAAGAGGAGGATCCGTGCAGCTTTGTCACTAGGGCAGAGCTGGGCCTTCCTTCCTCACGGGAGTCCCCGGGAAGACTCGTTCTGTTGGCCTCGTAGCCTAGGGTGTCATCCCAGTCGAGTCCCCTTGTGGTTATGTCGGCCTCTGGAGGGAAGTCAGGGGACTCCTCTGGGTCTTCCTTGTTCGATGGTACTGGTTTTATTCCTTCCCTTTTGTGTGGCTCATTGTCTCGGGGTTTTTTCCAGTCTGGGTGCGTCCCATGAGTCTCTGGTCTCTTTCATTTTCATAGAAGTCCTTATGTCACCCTCCTCCTCAGTGCCCAACTGAACAAGGTACAGCAACTTGGGGCAGGGGTACAGTGTTGCCATGTGGGAGTCTAGGAGCAGTGGGGGCAGGGCCTGGCTGAACATGGAACAAGAAACACAGGGTACAGCAACTTGGGAGAGGGGGCAGGGCCTGGCTGAACAAGAAACAAGAAACACGGGGTACAGCAATTTGGGACAGGGGTACAAGGTAAGTAAACCTGGGACAGGGGTACAAGGTAAGGGGTTTACAAACAGTAATATGGTAAACAATATTCTAATTATTCTTAACACTTCAGTCATTTCCTGCACCATTCATGCAATCCATTTGTACCATGGGCCGGTCTCAGGGATGCTCTCATTCCTTCACCATGTGCTCCACAGGAAAATTTCCCAGCAGTTTAACTGGGCACTGCCTGTGTAGAGAATTGCTTTGATGGAAGGCAATATACAAACGGCACTGCCTGGAAGAAATAAAGACAAATAAACTACTCACAGCAGCAATGAAGGAACTTTTCACTAAAATCTGAAGAAAGCTTCAGCAAAGGCGTATCAAAGGATGGGTCTGTCTTTGCTGTAATGGCACACTCTATTTCACAAAGACAGCAAAGAAACAAAGCTGACAAGCTAAATATTTCTCTGGTATCTTCAGTAGCTCCAAGGCTGATGGCACATTTTGATTTCAGATCCCTAGAACGCATGTGGACTTGCTGCCAATTGATTTTGGAATGATAAAGGGAGAAGAGTCATGAAGTTTATGTCTTTGCAATTAATTAAATATCAGACCTGCTAGGACAAAAATCAAAAGCGTTAGTGTAGGACACTCTAACATGTTAAGAGTCAAACCCAAAAAGATTATTTTTGAAGTTTTTAACCTTCAAACATTCCCAGTGGTAGCTGGATATTGCTGGATATTTCTACCCACTGAAGTGAGTAGAAATAATGTATAATGCAGTTCTGAAAAATTGCAGCCCCGGAGCTGCTTTTGTAATAAATACAAGCAAATTTAAACTAATTTTAAAAAAAAATCTATCCCTTTTAATTTAATGGGATATGATGACCCATTCTTCAGGTTGTTACCTGAAGAATCTCCAGTAGATAACTCTACAGGGCTTCCTTTAAAATTTCATAAGCAAGACTGTCATAGGTTTTATTTAATTAAATCCTACCATACTTTTTTACACCACCGTAAAGCACTACAAGAATCTCCAGACTCTAGACTCCAGCTGAGAATAATTTAATTTCCTCATATAAATGCTGCCTTTTCCAGATTTCCTTAGAAAGTTTAGGAAACACAGACAACACTAATGCTCAAAGAAGGCTATTGACACTGTTAGAAAGGGATTCACATAAATCTAGTGCTAGGTACAGTTGTAAGGATCTCCAAATCATACAGCTTTTCCTTCCTTATGTGACATCCTGCAGCACTAATATTAATGGGAAAGAAGGATTAAAATTTAATTTTTTTTCTTCTTTGTTATGAAATCTGTCCTGGTAACACCCATTGAATTTAGAAGTATTTGAATATTGCATAATGAAGAATCCTCATAGTTTCAACTCCACTTGTTGAATTAGTGTTCTGTTTGTAGGACTGATGGGTACAACAAAGAAAGGAATAAAACGAATTATTAATAAATTTGGTCTAGTGGAATCCATTGGCTGATTATTTTGGAAATGCCAAATTCAATTTTTTCATCTGAATGATTAAAGGATGATTTCACAGACTCAATATCAGAAGAAAAATAAAAATACTTAACTAGAAACATCCAGAAAACTACAGTACTTTCATATGGATTTGTATTACACTTTTGCCTGGTGGATTCAGCCAAGTTCAAGCTCACCATGTACGCTGTTCCAAAGCAAGAACAGCAGCTCAAGCTCGGCTGGTCTTAGTCGAAAAGACGGCTGAAGAGAGGTCTTGCAAACCAATAATTTTGACCGAGTGTGTCAATCACAGCAGATTACAATTGTTGTGACAAATACATCACAGGATTTATGAGTTTGGATTCGCGGGTCTTCCCAGACTACTTGGTTTCCATTTTTGCTTTAATGAGCCTCTTTGGTGTTGAGACTTCTTCCCCCTGCCACTTCCTCTGCTCTTCAGTCTCAAATTATGTTCTTGATTTTTTTTTTCTCATGTGTTTTCCTGCTTCTGCCTCCTATGCTGTTACAGCCTCTTACACCTTTCTTTCAAGGGTGAGTGGCTTTCACACATCAGTGAAACAGGTTTCTCTTTGGGTGCCATTTTTAAGCATGAATCTTTAGCTTAGATATAACAATTTCCCAAAGCATAAATGCATTACTAGCAAGTTCCTCAACAGAAACCTGAAGACATGAATGCAGCAGCTGACAGACAAAGGGTTTAAAACGGACTCCCAGTAAGTTCCAGTAAGTTGCACACATACACACATAATAATAACAGTAATAACAACAACAACAACAAAAGCAGCTTGGCTGAACATGCAATTTTCTCATTTAAGATGTAGAACTCAGTCACTGAATGAATGATGCAGATGTAAAAAGGGAAATCTCAGAGGAAGGGTCTTGATAGGACTTATAGCCATGCTTACAGGTTGTGTATTCATGAAACATCAGGGGATTTAAATTTTTGTGAAAATACTTGTGAGGCTGAGACCTTATTATGAAAGTTTGTGATTACCAAAATATATATAGATGTTAAAATTCAGAGTTTAGCAATTTGATATACTACTTTTGTTCGTAATAAGCAATTATGATTGGTTTTGCAAAGCTACTTAAGTTTTAATGTGACTTGAAATCCTTGGGAAAACATCGAAGTACCACATGCTATTCCTTGTTGAATTCAAGCTGGTTCTAAATCTCCAGTCTGCTGGAGGTACTATTCCAGGGAGAAATTGCAGGCCATTTCTCTTTTATGAAAAATTAAGCTCAAAATGCTCCACTTTCAGAGAATCACTGTAGAAAACACCCTTACTGATTAACCATTCACATTATTAGATCCTACTATATGTAAGGCTTTAAGTCCAGACTGGTTTTCTATGGGACTTGAATATATGCTGGAAGCTGATTGTATGGTTATGTCATTTCTTATATAAGGAGGTTTTCTTGTATAAGAATTTATAAGAGGACAAAAGAAATTCAGATGCAACTTTCCTAACGGTAGTTTTGGATTTTTTCAATAGTATAGATATGTCCTAGTTGGACTGGTGATTGATTAGCAGCCCAGTGCTGCAACAGCGGAATGTGAGCAAACCAGCTTCACTGCTTGAAAGCGTATGCCCATCTTTCTGTAGGTAATTTATATAACTTTTTTATGAAATGTGGTCACCAAAAACGGTGAAAATGTTAAGTGCCTGTTTGGTATTTGCAGAAGCCAAGCATGGGCTATCAGTAGTAGCTGACATTATGCAGCAGTGCTGTCCATATTGCTGCATGTTTAATGCCACCTATCTAGGTGTGTATGGACTTACCTGCGTTAGCAGCAATTATCTTTGCACACTTGTTACCAGTGGGGAAGACCTCAGAGAACTGAAAGGGAAAAAAAAAAGGAGCCTATCCTCTTTCAATGCAAACTTAAAAGCTAGGGAAAAAACACTAGAACAAGTACATAAAAGCTACTTTGAAGCATCTGCAATGTGATAAAGTGAGAAAAAATAGTTACTGTGAATTTTTAAAGATGAATTGAGGTGTAAGAAGACACAGCCATTTTGACAAAGTAGTTGTCCTGTTTGAAAGCTAAGAAGGCATATGTGACACCCCTGAACTTAGAAAGGCTTTTGACATAACCTGCATGATAGTCCTGGAAGTGAATTGATCAGATATTATCTAGATGCAACATGTGTGTTAACAGGTAGTTGAGCCACTCTGCTTATTAAACAGGAATCTATGTGCCTCTGTTAAAGTGCCAGGACATTTCTCTTGGGATTCCACAACTGATGTATTCTGTTTTGGCACAATTCTTTTCTTAGTCTGAGTAATATTTTTACATGACATCAGACTGCTGTGGGGGAAGAAATATAATGTTCCTTTTGGAGAACTGAGTCTGACTTTAAAACTGTCTTTATAAACTAAAGATATTTTTTCAAACCAACAAGCTAAAAAGACAAAATGCTTCTTGTAGGAAATAGAAACACGTAGAAATACCCAACTGGGAAATATGGCATGGCAGCACTACTTCACAAAAGATTGTGGCTGTGCCATTGAAATATCAAATGGGAATAATTAAGGAATATGAAACTGTCACAGAAGAAACTAGACCTTGTTCTTGCATATATTAATGGTTAATGTCATGTGAAAGATAGAAGAAGACATTATGTTACAGCTTAAGTTATAGTCTGATGTGTAATTTTGAATATTATACTTCAGGCAAGAGGCAGCCAAATCAATGATACACTAGGAGAGAGACACAGGCATTACATAATTTTTAATAATTTCAAGGGAAAACAGAAGGACCTGGATTAGTTCAGTTAAAATAGAAGAATCAAAGCAGGCCATCAATCATCAGACATAAAAACAAAGAGTTTAAGGGTTTTTTTTAGTTTTTTTTTTATTTTTTATGTTAGAAAAAGTCCTAATTTACACAGACATCTTTTCTGCCTCCTCTGGAGGGCAAGGGAAAGGCTGTATCAAAACAGGAACTGTGGGATCACCTGAACTGGTTATTTTCTTGAGTTTACACCACTGATAAGGAACAGCACATATTTACTTTTTTTTTTTTTTTTTTTTTTTTTTTGTGAGAGGGATGGACTAGCTAACCTTTCACAGTTCATTACAATTATAGTTCACAATTAAATATTGCAAACTTAAAAATTTTAACCCTGACTCATCTCTTTTCTCTGCCCCCCCTCCCCCAACTTTAGTCTTATTTCCTAGTGAAATGAGGTTTATGAGACCATGCTCCCTGTTTGATTAGCTACCTGTCTATGACAACTTCCATTCTCAATGGCTTCTTGAACTCTGTTGACCACTTCAAAACAACTTGGAAAGTGGAGAAAGCCAGGCAGGACTCAGCTGCTGGCTGCTCCACAGGGCAATAACGTGCCTAACCTGTTTTTGTGTTTGCCACTCAACCAGTTACCATGGATGTGGTCCCTGGGCAGCTCTAGCATGGCCCTCTTGGCCTGGTGATGGCATCACAGAGGACAGGGAAAAGAACAAGAGGAGCTGGGCCACTGTAGGCTAAAGGATGAAACTGCAGCCGCAAATGTCCAAGCATCCAAGTTTTAGGTTTTCACACCATAATTCCCGCCCGAAAACGACAAAATTTTCTGATATGGTCCAAGAGGCTGGTGTTGGGCTCCCTGCCTGCTGGAGAGGCAGATGCTCCAGGCAAGGAACAGTTCCACAGGCTAGCATGGAAGGGCTGAAACACTGCAGTTCAGAAAGTGGTAAAAATTTCCATTATCTGGCCCACTTTAGCAAATAGCTAGTTCAGCTGTCCAGAAATGCATTTGTGATTATGAAGTAGGATCTTTACAGAAAATTACTAATTCTTTTTCTCAGAATTCAAACATATTAGCAGAGCTGGATTCCTGGTTTTGTGACAATTATGAGAATATTGAATATCTGCTACAGGAGACCACACAGCTAAACTGAACAATAGAATGGTGCAGGAAAATGACTGTATGCATAGAAACAGGCCAATTATTATAGCAGAAAATTGTTTAGAGAAGGACTGTTTCAGCAGCTTAAACAATCACTTGGGAGCAACTAGCTTTGCTCTATGTGACGTGTAATTCTTCTCAGTCCAAAATGACACAGACATTGATTCAAAAAGCAATTACAGCTGGAATCTACAGTTTGCTTGAATTTGGGGGCAGAAAATGATAGCATAAACCAAATCAGTGATTGTGATTCTAGTCCTGAACACAAGGAAGAAGAAAGGAAAGTAAATCATTGTGTCAGAAAAAAACCAACCTAAACAGCATTTAACCATATTCTTGAGATGTTGGAATTGCATAACCAGAAAAGTCTGAATTTGGGAAGCGTGCATACCCAGTGTCTTGAGGAAAAGCATAGAAAACGCTGAAAAAGTACTAAAATATTGTCAGAAAGCCTGGAACAGCTAGTCACCAGCTTGAAACTTGGCTGAATCAATTCTGAAATAGAGACTAGAAAGAGACGCAAAGAGTCTCAACAGTAAAAAAGTATAAGAAAAATAAAAGAAAGGTAGAAGTGAATTTGTAAACAGACAGAAAGTGATAAAAAAATTACAAAATAATTTAATATAGGTGGCATAGATAGCCTGAGGAGAGTAGGTGAATCCCAGAAAGCAGTTGAGAATAACAGATGCAGTTAGAGAGGATGATGGCATACAATAAAAGAAAATAAATTATTTTAAGCACAAATTTTTGCCTCACATTACATGGAGAAATGACTTCTATTAACTCCTTTTCTTAGGAATGAGATCAAAGTCTTATTACAGTTTGAGGCATCAACTGAAAAGATGCCAAAATAAACCTAATCTAGAAAAGAACATGTCACTTCACCTTATTCTATTTGAATCTTCTGTGTTATTGTATTTGAATCAAATTAATATATGTCATTTGTATATGGGTCTTTTTAGAAACTAGTATAATATGTGAAATTTTATAAATTAAATCTTTATATTCCTTCCCATATTTTGCAAAAAAATTCATTTACTGTTTTACTTGCTGTAAGTACAGTGAAATATGTTGCCAGTGTTCCCCAGAAAACAAAATTTTGCTGGGAAACACTTTGAATAAAAATTGATACTGTGTGGGCTTTTATTGTTTACACCTTCAAGAGCTTGCCTACATAAATTGGAGAATCTTTTTAATAGAAATACAAAGTTTTCAATATACAATTCTAGTCTACCTCTTAACACCACTTAATAATCTTGTATTTTGTCAAATATCAACTTTTTATCTAAAAAAACAAAACACCCACCACAATTAAACATGTCTACTACATTTGCTGTTTTCCTATTAATACAAAATAGCTGAAAAGTATTTAAACACATAATATAATTCTGTAAATATAGAAAGTCAAATATGAGTGTTTTACATGACTATCAGCTCATAGAACTCCTTCACAGTCAAATTAAGTTAATGGAATGTGATGGATTGGCATTTAATAAAACAAAGAGAAACACCTAAGGAAGTTAAAACCGCTGGAGGCTGATGGAAGTTTTTCTCCTAGCCAACAGCTGGCCATTTCTAAGAACTGACAGCAGTTTTAACCATTGAAAAGTGAGATCAACCTGTGAACACCACCTTAAGACCTAAGCCTGGGAATTTCTTTGTCTCTGTTTTCTGGCTGTGAAAGGTAACAGAGCTCCGGCTGGCTTCCCGTTCCCTGCCCAGCCCATACGCCCGGGCAGGGGCTGGGCTGGGCCCAGCGGCTCCCGGCCGGGAGATGAGGGCCTGCGGGGCTTGCCCCGGGCTCTGGCCGGGCCAGGCCGGTCCCTGGCTCAGCTGCAGTTTTGTTTTTGCTGTGACTGAATTCACCAGAGACTGCTGAGTAAAGAAAGAAAAAGCTCTTGACCTGCGGCAGGCTGAGACAGTGACCACACTCTCCAGAGCAGCCATGAAGAATCTTCCATCGCAGACGGCTCCAGCTCCTGCTCCGGCAGAGATCACAGAACCATCTACAAAAGCCTGGGCAAGATTTTAACCCTTTCATTACCCAGATGAGACTTGCAGATTAATCCTTTTTTTTCCAGAGAAAGAAAAAGAGAGTAATCAACATGTAAAGAGACTTTATAAACTATCAGAGACAGTAAAGAAAAGTATTAAACTTCAGAAGAGGTAGAGAATAAGGAGATGCTTTTATAAGCTGAAATATTTTTCTGTTAAAGCTATGGAGATAGACAATAGTGTCCTGAAAAAACTCCTTTAATTAATGACAGAGTATATAGGGAGGAATAGAGTGTTCAAAGTTTGGATTTTGAGCAAAAGGTGAAGTAATTATGGTACAGTGAGGTGCTGGAACAGAAGAGAAGTAATACTTGAAGATTTGGGGCCGCTTGAAGCAAAGAGAAAACTTCTGTTTTCCAGGGAAGCTCACAGAGACAGATGAAAAGAACTTTTGCCTTTGAGTAACTCATCCTTAAAAATGCCATCCCTAGACTCATTGACCCATACACACCTCAGAGTGATGTGAAATGGGAGGAGTGAACTGATGACAGATTTCCGGGCAGCTGGCATCAGAAAAATAGGAAGCTATAACAGAAATAGTTTTCTTGTGAGAAACTCCATAGATTAGCAGAAGAAGACTTCTGTTTCTCTACAAAGGCTGATGAAAAGACTCTAGCAAGAATTGGGACTGTTTTAAACACCAAAATTCCAAAGTTTTTGTCTCTATGTTGTCATGTGAACAAGGAAATGTTGGGTAGTGGGGGATAAAAGAGTTTTCTGGAAGTTTATTCTGGTGTTCTTATTCTTGTAGTTTTGTTAATAAACTTTCTTTATTTCTTTTAAGTTTTAAGCCTGTTTTGCTCTTGTTCTAATCCATATCTCACAGCAAGAAATAAGTAAGTTTTATAGTAATTTTTTAGTTACTGCTTTAAAACCACGACATTTATTTGGTGCATTGGCCAGGAAACAGAATTGACAAATCTAAACCACTACATGGAAGTACTCTAATTGATCTTAATTCACTTTGAAACATGTCTTACTAATAGATGTTAAATATATATACTTTTTTAAACTTTCCATTCCCATGATAGGGCTAAAAGTTTGATTCTGCATTTCCTGACTGAGGGCTCTTATGCATTAACTGGAGCAGTAAATATGCTGGGGCTGGGATGTCCTGGAGGAAATTTAGCCACACAAAGTTACTATTGAAGACAGTATGAGTATAAAAGCATTTAAAAACAAAAAGAACCCAAACAGATTGAAGACTAGAAAGCAGACTGCCCAACAAAGTATCAATATATTTAAAAGTATACAATCCATAATAGCCTTGTTTTCAGAAATTAAGAAAGACATCAAAGTTCCCAATTTATTTTTTTTTGTGATAGTCTGTGTGCTTGAGACTAGACATTTTTACTATCTGTTATTTTTATGATTCTCAAAGGATTAAACCAATGTAATTATATTATCATAATTTTGACAGATTTCCTTTATCAGAGGCCCTCCATGAAGGATATCCTACTTTAGAAAATATATATGAGTTGTATTGCATCAAACAGATTCCTGTATTAAATCTCTAATAAAAAGTACTAAATCACTATATTAAGCTAGTGTTTCTAACTGGAAGGTAGTAATAGCACCAAAATTAGATTTTGCAGAAAGCTAACCATAACAGTAAGAAAATGTTTCACATGACAGTAGAACTATCAACTTCCTTTAAATAAAAGGAAAAAAAGATCTTTATAGATAGATCTTTACATCACTATTCATCAAAGTGTTCTCTCAGATTTGTGTCTAAAAGTGCATTGTAACAGTGGAATGAAAATATTTCAGTTTTCCTACCAACCCAAATACTTGAAGAAAATTGTTTTAGACTAAATTAAACATGCTTTGAAGCTCAAAAGCAGAAATTTCAGTTTAAGACTTCTATTTATAGTATGAACAGAAATCTCAGCAAATTTAGTCTTAAAATATGAAATGAAAAATCATAATGTTTCACTTTTAAAATCTAGGGACAAATAGTTCCATTCTAGTTCATACAAACCTTTCTTTATGTACATCTGTTTGGCTTAAAATACACTTTCAGGAGAGCAAAACATTGAAATAAAAAAAAATACCTAGAATTCTTGTTGTGATAATGAAAGCTTTTACATAGACTAGATTTTAAGTTTTAAGTATTCATGAAGCTCTTCAAGGGCTTTGGGGTAATGATTAAGGGTTGACATACTTGGATATTTTCTCAACTCAGTGACATTTTTTCTGCTCAAAAGTCACTACTTATTTTAAAACAACTGAAGTATAATTTCACTGAATAAACTTCATGCAAATATTTGCATGCAATGTTTTCAAACAAATCGAGTGTAATAGCTATAATTAAATTCAATGCAGAGTAAATTGGAGATAAAAATCAATAAGTGACTCTGAAATCTCATCACTTATTGATTCACGAGTCATTTATCTCCTTCTGCAATCCACATCAAAAGCAATTATCAGTTAATGAAATCACACATATGCAAATCAGAAATAGGAAAAATTATTAACTATGCCCCAAATCTCCACAAATTAACTTAGTAAGAAAAAAAAAGTGATCTTGTTGTGACTAGCTCTGGTTAGGAATTGTTTCATTCGATATTTTGTGGTTTTTTTCCTGTAAACAAACAAACAAACAAAAATAAAAAGAAACCCCAACAAACCAAAACAAACCAACCCAAGCCAAAAAATTTGTTGAACCAAAGCTTCCTTCCTCTACCCAATCAGTGATTTTCTGGCCAACGTAGTAGAACTGCAGAAGTCACAAAATGCATCCAGGCAGAGCTGCTTGATGGAGCTGCTCTGTTACCTCTGGGTTTCTCCCTGTGAGAGTGCATGTAAAGGTGGAGCAGTGGCAGGTCAGCAGGCTGCAACCTGAACCTCCCTTTGCTGTCTTTGTGTGGAATAGGAGCATTTCCTGAGGGCTTGAACCTGGTTAGAAACCCCCAGTAACAATGGTGGGAGATTCGGGTGACAGTCCTTGGCACTCCTGGTGGCTGCAGGACCCAAGGCAATCTTTGTCAGGGTTTGCTCATGCTGGAGAAATGCAGCTGCTTGCTGCTCTTTGAAGTTTGCTCATCGAGTGTGAGCCACAGGGCTAAGTCTCTTGCCATAAGAGACAGAATTGAAAGAGACTGAATGATAGGTGATAAAATGTCATCTGAAATTCACTATAAAATGATGTTCAGGACAAAAATCAGAGGGAATGCATAAATGCAGTGTGTCTGAAAAGAAAAAGTGAAACAATTTTTTTCCCAGGAGGAATGTAATGACTTTTCCATTTCAATACATGTGATGTGGCCCTGAGACCATTAGTGGAAAGTAAAGATATTCGTGGTCCCAGCCAGAATTCCTGACATGCAATGAGACGTGGATGCTTTTTGCTGCTCTCATGGGGTGGGTTGCAGACTCCTCACACAGTACCTGGCTTCCATGGCTGAGGTCTTGAGGCTAGGTCTGACCTGGGAGATAGCTGGTAGTGGGCACCCACTGCTTGTTACCACCCTTCCTGGTCAGGATAGCAGCTCTGTGGGCTCAGCACCATTCTCTGCACAGCATCCAAAGCCGTTCGTTGTTGTGTTTTAACCTCAGGCAGTCACCAAGTACCACACAGCCACTCACTCACCCATTCCCTCACTAGTGGAACTGGGAAGTGAATGGGAAGAGTAAAAGAAAACTTGTATATTGGTGTAAAGACAGTTTAATAGGCAAAGAAAAAGCCCTGCACACAAACAAAACAAAACAAAACAAAACAAAACAAAACAAAACAAAACAAAACAAAACAAAACAAAACAAAACAAAACAAAACAAAACAAAACAAAACAAGGGATTCTTTCACTGCTTCCCATAGGCAGGCAGGTGTTTAGCCGTCCCCAGGGGAGCAGGACCCCATTAAACATAACAGTGACTTGGAAAGACAAAAGCCATCACTCCAAACACCCCCCTCTTTCTCCTTCTTCCCCCCACTTTATATCCTGAGCATGATGTCATTCAGTCTGGAATATCCCTTTGGTCTGTTTATAGCCATAGTAGCCACTGAGAATAAAATTAACTCTACCCTGAACCAAAACCAGCACAGATGTGTACTTACATAGGTGTATATATAATGTAGAGTGTACTATATAATGTGCAAGCTATTCCAGTAAGTGTCAATATTACTTAGCTAGTGATGACAGTGTTTCAAAACTTGTGTCTTTTACAGATAGAATCACATTAAGTCAAGCAACCAACTGCATGTTTGAAAATAATTATTTTAGTCATAGTATTTACACTTATTTTCAAGGCTTTGGGGCATATAATATTGAGTTGTTACTGCAAGTAAACAAACAAAAAAAAAAAACCCAGCAAACCTTCAACATGACGAAACTTTTAAATGTTTTTCAGCTTGGAAATAAAACATTTTTTTGTGTGTCATTGCATGCCTTCTGAACCAGAAAGAGGAAACTTAACCCTGACATTTAAAACTTAGCCTTTGGATATGCCAAGTATATGCATGACAATAATATCAAAAAATAAAAGCCTCACAGAAATTTGGATCTTCATTCTACATCAGTATCCTGTCTAAGCATATACAGATCATGAGTCCTTTTTTCTTTCATACAATCCCACATGGCTACTTTTTTTTGAAAATACAAATCTGAACACACCATGTAACTAACCAGTTTTAACTACTGCCTGTTATATGATAGCATGAAATATTACTAGCTGTAGTACAGATTAAGAAAAATTAGTCTAACTTTCAATCCTTTTGAAAAATCACAGCTTCAAAACTAAAATTTGAATTACAATGACATAAGCCACATGAAGACAGTAGCATAGATTTAACTTGTATGAAGAGTTAGTTTTGCACTTTACTGGCAGGAGTGTATGGCAAATACATTGTGGTGAAGAAAATGAGCAAGGGAAAGAGAAGTGGAAAGAAAAAAGTGGAAGACAGAAATTGATGGGCTTATGTTAGCAATGACCCTGGAGTATAAAAGAGCTGGACTAGTTTAAAGACAGAAGACTACCTCTGGAAACACCTCCACACAGGTGAGGCTTCAGAAAACCAGACACATCTTGCATAGTTACCCATTGTGTACATCCAGCCTGATAAGCATTCCTCAGGCATTGCCTTCCCAGCTGTTTGCAGCACAGGGCAGCAGCAGCACACAGAAAAGGGAGCCTTTAGGGCACTCACTATGGAAATGCTAATGAAAATGCATCCACACTTTAAACATTTGCGAATGCTTTTAGAGACTGGAGCACAGTATTCCAAGGCCATCCACACTAGGAAGGTCCCAGCTGCTGCCTATGTAAATGTATGCTTCTGTAGCATTTTATGACCCTGTGCCCTGAGTTGGGGATTGTGTTTACAGAAGACATAGGAGACGGTGCCATATATACCAAAGCATGGTACATCCTCATGAAGGAAAAATACAGCTCTCATTTACAGAGATTTTGTCTTTGTGTGACCTTTTTGTAGATTAAGTGCTTGTATATACCAGCTTTTAAACAACTGAAAAATCCAGATGAAGAACAGACGGTCTATTTTGTGCCTGAGAGCAAAGAGAAGATGTGAGTGTATATCCACAGGACAACTTCATGGCATTTTCAGTGACAGCTTGCTACAGTTAAATGAAGGAAAATGGCAAATTATGTAGATGAGCTTCAGTATCAGCTCCAGGATAAACCTGGTTAATCTATCCTGGCTATGGGATCCTTAGACCTAAGTCAAGGCAATAATGCAAATAGTACTTGAGAGGATTCAACACATCACCCAGGGTGCAGATAAGCAAAGAGTGAAATTGTTACATTTGTGTTAATCTGGAGTAGCTCCAGTGGAACTGACAGAAAGCCAGCCAAATATTTAATGCCTTATGCATCCAAATTAGGCCAGGTACTATGTGTGATTGCATTTCTGTATATGACATTTTCAGAACAAGGAGATTACTATTATCAGCTCTGCTTCAAGACAAAGACGTTATGTGTCCAGAACAAAAAAAAAAAAATTATGGGGAATTGCTAAGGGTTTTGTTCAACTATTTTTTTTCTTTTTTCTTTTTTTTCCTCTTTCTTTAAATCTGAAAAATTATTCCTTATTCAGATTTAAAAAGAAGAGGCTTCTCTTACGTTTTGTATATTCTGCTGCTATTGACAAACACTTTACTATCAACCATGACAAAAGTACTACTGCGTCTTTGAGACATGTACTCTGATCTAGTTTGAAAAAAATCCTAAAACATTTACTCATTTTTTCCAGGCATGGAATTCTATTGTCACTAACAGGCCTCAGGGGACTCCAAAACATGTCATTATTACAGTATTGAAACTGTCTGACCTGACTACATGCTGAAGTGACAGATTCAAGCATTTTTAAGACCCCTAAACCCCTCATCGTTACAGAACAGGGACACTCCCCCTTCCTCCTACTCCCCCCCGCTCCAGAACCTTTTGGTATTTTAAATTTTAAAGTTGGAATTTGATAAATAAGGATATAAAAGGAAGTAAATCAAGTTCTTTTTTTCCCTTCTATTATACCTTGACATTATGAAATAAATAAAATTTTTACTGTATGAATATGAAAGTGCTTCACACCTTCACATGAGAAATACTTGCTTAGTTTTCGAGCTCACCGCAATAATGTCTAATTAAGTTCTTCTTGACTTAACAATATTAATAAAAAACATATTAGACACCTATAGCTGTCCATCATACAGATTTGGTCAGGCACATTGCTGATCTGCCTCTGTTACTACTCTATCTTTTTGATATACACTGACTGGTAAGGATTTCACAATATTTGGTTTCCAAGGTAAAATATATCTCTGTCTGAGGAAGCAGCTGCCCTCCTCCTTGGTTCCTTTTTCCTTTTCCACACACTCTGAGCCAACAGCTCTTTCAGAACGAGAGGTGTTAGATTTAATTGACAATCCATCAGGGACAGCAGAATATTTCTTGTGCAAGTCAGCAGTTTTTGCTCAGAGTTTCTGACACATTTTGCATCCTTCTCTGTATGCATCAGTATCTAATGTAAGTTCACTTTTCCCATCCACATGCTGCAAACTGTGACATATGTAAATCCTTCTGTCTCTTTATGCCCTTATTGCACATTTCTTATTGAAAAAGAAACCTTTCTGAGCATACATTTGATTACAGAATACCGGAAATAATTTGAAGTAATGTTGCACACTTTATAAATTCTAAGAAATATTTACACTACATTATGTTCCAATGTTTAAAAGTATTATTCTAGAATAACACTCTGAAATGAACACTTTAGAATGGAGAGTTAAGTGATGCATGAAGTAGGATCCCTATTACCTCATGTTGGTAAAACCTAATCCAGGCTACTCATCCAGCTTTCTCTCTAAACACCCATCACTGCTGACAGAAGAAGCAGCCTAAAAAATCATGTTAGATAAGGCTAATTCTTGGAGTGCAAGATTTAAGGAAGATGGATTGCAATAAAAGGGACTTGTATGCATGACGTTAGTCACAAAACAGAGACCCATGGGAATAATCCTATGTCACTTTTGTTAATTACACAAACAAGGTTTTCAGCAAAGTCCATTGGGCTGAATACTCAACAGGCCTGTGTGTGTGAATGAGACTCTGATGATTTGCCTTGCATGTGTTGCAGTTAAATCTGATTCATCAAAAGACTTAGACCTGTGACTGAGCTTAGGTTTTTAGGGCAAGGCACTGGAGTCTCTGAGGTGTGGCTTAGGTAGTGTATAGAACTGGGGCCATATGCAGACTTGCACATTATGAAACAGTTTGTTTCTACTTGATGTCGTATCTTAAAATTGGAAATCAATGAGATAATTGATTAAGAAGTTTTGCAGTTTGAAATAGTAAATATGCCATAACTCCTAAAAGAAAAAACAGGGACTATCTCCAGATAAGGAGTTGAGATTTATTACTCTTCCTGAAAAAAACCACAAAAAAGCCCAAACACAAAAACTCAAACCCTAGTGTAGTGAAATGGATGAAATTGTGTTAACTGTGGATGAGGCAGTCAAGAGACCACAGGTATGACATGAAAACCACCCCCAGCAGAAATCTGGAGATGGACCAGGGTGATTGGCCTATAGACACCAGCAATTTAAAGGACTTTACCAGCACATTAAAGCATTTAAGAGGAAGAATTGAAGAAGTAAATGATGAATCACCGACTGTTTCAAATTCATTGCCTGGCAAGTTAGTGTGTGCCAAGGCATTTCTCACACTTACAATTTATGACACTGTATTAAGAAAAAAGATGGAGTTAAGCATGGGAGAGTGCTTCAAATACTCCCCACCCCACCCCTCCCCTCCCTTCTTGTAGGGGACAGGTAATAGGAGGGGTTGTAATTTCATCTGTTACAGACCTTTACAATTAAACTTGAAGTAAATCTAATTTTAATCCTACACTAATAAGATATAACCCTAACCAAAACTCTGAATCAGAACAATTTCAAGTGCTGTGAGGGATGGGAAATTGTCACATTTGGCCTCTTTTGTTTTTTAATGAGATCAGCTGTGGACCTGATTTTTCTGAGCCTGAGAGAATTACAGCCTGTCAGTGGCTGATCTGTTCCCAAGGGAAAGTCCTTTGAGAGCAGCTCTTGCTCAAGGACTATCTTTGTAAACAATTTCATTTTCTCAAAAGAGTTCTGTACAGCTGTGGATAGTGTGTTTTTCTCTTGTCCCACCAACGGGACAGAGAGGTGGTGTTCCCTTTACCAATCATGTTAAACCTGTAGCTATAAAAGCTGAAAAGTTCAGAGAATAAAGGCCTTTTTTTTAGCAACTCGTTCTGGTGTGTGCTGCACAGAATCCACACTTCTACATCATGTCCAACAGCGACAATCAACCAAATTCCTCAAGCTCATGGAAAGTACAGAATTTGGATGAAGTTTTGGGGTTTTTACCCAGTCTCTTGTATAATTACTAACACCACAAAGCTAGTAAAAGTACCGCCAACCATGAAGTAAAATACCTGCTCTTAACTTTTAGAGGCCTCCCTATTCATTTTTTCTCTTGTATGATATGCTACCACTAGAAAAAGTTATTATAAATAAGCCAATGTAAAAATAACAATTTGTAGCACTGTTTCCTTGCCTCTATAATCAGTTTTACTCAGAATAATCCTCCAGTTAGAGTGATGGCGAAACAGAATATATGAAAATTGAATCAAAAAAGTAACTGAAATATAATTTGATTAATCTTGAGGTAGACTGTATTTTTTTCCTCTATTCTTTTTTCCTGTATTCTTTTCCTCTATTTCTAAAGAAAGCTCTTTAGTAACAGAAGCCCTTTTAAAAAGGGATTCTAAGACTGCCATATGAGAATGAATTTAATGTTAAAAAATAATAAGAACAACTTAATTACCTGTAGCATATCAGCTGTCAGAACTGTTGTTCATACGCCTAATCCTTAATTAGCAATGAGTTATGATAGATTAATGAACCCAAAGAGGTTTACATGCAGGCTGTGTAAAGTGTACTAAAAAAAAAAATAAGGTGCCTGTACTTTCACAGACTAGTTAACCTCTCAGAGATGCAGCTTTAATTTTGATGTCTTCAGAGGTCAGAGGACAGATCAGCTGATTTTCCAGCGAAGCTTTTTTATTTAGACAACTAACAAGAAGAAAAGGGTAGGGAAAAGTTTACTAGAATCTGGTAGTTTAAATATCCTGCGTATATTTATTCTCATTAGATTGAAAATTAATTTATTGCCAAACCACGTTGTCATAATTAACCTCAAATAACATTTCAAATTAATTTAGGCTTTGGGGTTTGAGTATTTTTTTCCTGTTCTTTTCTTTGGAGTTGAATTTCTGAGACATGCATTTTTTTCATAGGTTCAGAAGAATAAATTACATGGTTCTTAATTTGAACATTAAGCCACTGACATGAGCAAACTGTGTTGTACAGCCATTTTCCCCAGTCTGGAAGTTTTCATTCTTCAAGGCCAGAAAAGGTTTCAGGAGGACAGTGCCTGAGGTGGTCAGTCTATCTCAAAGTGAAAGTGGCAGTAGCAAAAGAGGCATTTTGAAGCAGGCAGCAGAAATGAACAGAGACACTGTTATGGATCCATTGGAACAGAAAATGCTGACATTTTTCAACAAGATGCCAATGGCCTGGTGGAGTCAATGAAACTAAGTCTGCTAGACTTAGTTTGAGGATTTACAGACAATTTTGAATGTTTTTTTATGGGTGTAAATCCAGGAACCCGTTTTTTTGGCTGTTTCAAAGAATGAATAAACAAAGCAGGGACCTGTAAGAGGAAGAGTTATACATGTAAGGTAGAAGAGATGGCAGGATACTTAGAATGCTACATAATATTTCCTAAGGTCATAGCCTTAGCTGCTGCCTGAGGATATCGTTTATTGCTTTACATTATTGCTAGCTCTTGGTGGCAAACAGATCATCAAACCAATTTTAAAATCATTTTGTAAATAAAGGAAGACAAGACCTGACATTATACAAGTTAGTTTGCTTGAGGTAATAGGTTTTGCAATATCATACAGATACTATAACATAAAACATATTGCAACTGCAGTACAAGAAAAAATCAGACCAGTGAAAACATGACTCTGAATTACTCTGAATATTCATGACTTCATGCTTCTTATAAGTCTATCTGCTTAAAAAACTTGCCAGAAAAAAATTATGTTAAAAGTAATGTTAAAACAATGAGAAGGAAGAGTCAAATCCATGTACCTATGTACTGGTCCACTTTTATTCATCCATCAGCCTTTTCACTATCCCATCATATAGGATGACAAACCATTATCTCCATATGATATCACAATTTTTTTCTTGGTTCTCTGAAGCTGGGTGATTTTCACCTTTCATCAGTGATTTGCCCCACAATTTTCGTTACTATTGCTTCCATGAGCAGCTTCCATGGGACCCTTAAATATGAGGTACTGTGATTAGTATTTTTTTCTTCATATGGGAATATTTTTAAATGCTTTGGTGATGGGAAAATATTCATTTCCTGATGTAAATATATTTCAAGATATAAATCCAAGACAAAATAGAAAATTGCAAAAGCTGTCTCTGTGTGTCACCACTTTTTGTCACACATCTCTGTGTGTCAGACTATTGAGATTTTCCTTATTTGTATTGGTTCTTTGTCAAAGCTATTTTCTTGACCATTTTTTGACCTGTGATCAATTATTCACGTCAAAATATTTTATCACCATATTTTTGTGAGTTATTTTGGACTCTTTTAGGTTTTGAGAATGCCATCCATTAGAGCCTGAGATAGACTATTTTCATATTTTCAAGCGACTTAGGCAAGTTTGCAAAACTGGTTTTGACTAATAATTTAGGAAATTTTGGACAACACAGTTCATAAATACACAAAGCCGCTGAAATATACCCAGTGTCTGAAGGGAAATGTTGAAGTACAAGGGATCTTTTTTTTTACTTTATTGTGTTTGTAAAAGAAATTTCTGCTGCTTTAATAAATTCATCATAGCACAAAATAAACAAAGCAAGTTTGTTTCTTTAATGAGAAAATCAGACTGCATAAGAGGATATTGAATTGATTTATAGCTGTTAAAATGCAGATAGCAAACCATGGACACACATCATCAATCAATCAATAGTTAAACATATTCTCAAGGCCTGATTTTTTTTTTTTTTTTTTAATAAATTAAGATCTCAAATAAAAAAAATACAGCCATACTCACCTTGAATTTGGCTACAAAGTGGTCACATTTAAACAAAACACAGCAAGGATGGTCACTAACTTTTTGTAGTATAAGAGAGACAAGTCTTTAGCTGATTTCTTACAGAAAAGCTTAATAAACTCCAGTTTCTCAGAGTTTAAAGTCCAGTCCCTCAGAGCTGAGTTTTATTCATTTTTAAGATGAAGAGTAAAAATGAGGCTAAACAACTTCTTAGCCATGTATTTAAATTAACATTTTTGTAGGGAAACAAAAGCTATGAACACAAATATGATGAATAATGCATACAGCATCAACAGGCTAAAACTGTGGACATATGTGGAAAATAAATATGGCCAGATTTTGACCCTGCTACATCTCATACAGTCCTATTCAACTTAATAATTCTCTATGGGTATAAGTGATGGAAGGGTCTAAATTGTAACTAGAATCTTTGCCAGATCAATTCTGCTGGTGGGGAGTGATATAGAGAATGTCTTGATGTTAGTTTCCTGTTCTTGGAGAAAACTCTATGGAATCATTCTATGGAATGACACCTGTCTGGTAAAACACATCTTACAGATCGTCTTTAATCTTTTAATAATTTTTAATATATTAACCATCTTAATAATTTTTTTAAATTTAAAAACCTTGCATGTATTTAAGCACCTCATGTCACTCTGTCCCCAGCCCTGCTGATCGGAGGAGTGTTCTGGGACCATGGGCAGTTCCACATTGGTGCTCAGGCATAGCCACTGTTTGCAGATCATTTTAAAATTACATTTTCAAAACACGTTGTTTCTCTTTGTTAGGACTGTTTCCACTGAGAGAACTACATCTCAATAAAGCACAGAAAAGTGGTCCTGTGTAGATATCCTGTGGGATTTGGAAGTGTTTCTCAAGCCTAAGGCCGGGAGAGTCAATTATTTCAGTGTGGGAGGAGACATGGATATTTATGACACCTTCCAGCACTCCCTGATCCACATGGGCAGGAGCTCACATATATGAGCCTCAGCAATACTCCAGCAGGCCTTTTGCAAATCCTCTACAAGCAGTGTGCAGGACAAAGCAGGGCTGACCCACAGATGAGGCATTGAATTGTTGACAACTGAATTGTTGTCACAAAATATTTGCACATGATTGTTGTCAGGGGCTCTAGGTTGAAATTTTTTTGTCATTAGCATCTGTAATTAACTTTAGCAGTGCAGAAATTATGGTGTGTAGTTGCACAAGCAGAAAGTTATACCTCCCATCTTGCCATTCAGCAATTATGGTCATGTACATCTGGATGCCTAATACTTCCTTCATACCTTTATTGGTGAAGTCTGGGCAGCTGCACCGGTTCTGGTTTCTGGTTCACAATTCTGGGTGACATCTGATCCAGCTGGAGTCAGTCCTCCCTGTCAGCTTGAAAAATGACAAGAGAGAGTGGAGACTCCCTACTGTCATTCAAGGAAATACATGGCATCTGCTCTTGTTCATGCTTCCATTTCTGTTTGGCATTTGTATATCCACCAGTTTCTGAAAAATGTTGATGTTTTGTCTTCTAGAACAATTTGGTAGTGATACCCCATTCCATGTCTGACCTCTTAATCTGCAAGTTTAGCAGACATGGTTATGTATTTGGCACACATGGTGGGATGTACCATCGATGCCTCACATAGGGGTAGAGGGGTGTTGAGTGGGTAGTGCAGTTGTTATAGTTTATCAGTTATAGTTTATCAGTTACACTTTATCAGTTATACTTTAACTTATCCTTTCAGATGGCTGAAGTTCACTACTCAGCCCTCTCTCTCCAGGTTGAATTAAAGAAAAAACTGAAAATATAGTGTGCTTTATCATATATAAAAATACCTGACATTTGCCTCAAAACTCATTGATTTTCAAACTCTACTCTCTGAGAATCTCAGAGGGTTAAATCTCCCTGACATATTTTAAGTAGAGCAGCTGGCAATTTAAACCTTTGTTTACTCAGAAACTTGTATATCTTTGCTTTATTTTTTTGTGATTCTAATATATATGCATTTATTCTCATATTCTCTCATTCAATTTTTATTTATTTTTATCTTTGACATATCAACAAGAAGAAAAGCAGTTTCTCTGCAATTTGCTGCCATTCCAGACTTCCTTTTGGACAATTTTTCTATCTTGGTAAGCCTCTTAATTCCTCAGTTCTTTGCATGTAAATAGGGCTTAGCACCTTTCCTCCTTCACACTGTACCTTGTTTATTTAAAATGTCAGGATCAATGGGTACATTTTATTAGGGATTTGTACAGTCTGTGGCACAAGAGGATATGGCATAGGCTGTGACCTCTAGGTAGTTTTATGGTACAGGACTAAGTAATATATAAAATTTATACTATTTGTTATAAACTATTCTAGATTTTCATTACTGTAAAGCTCCGGAGGCCAATAGAAAAACAGGAGAGTGCTGCAAAGCAATATGCCAGAGGAAAGAAAGATGTTATGGCAAAGCTGCTACACCCTTGAGAGAGGAGCCTCTGAGCATGTGAGTTTTTCTGTTTTGAGAGGGGAGACATATTTCAGATGTGCTGTCATTGTTATGATTCCCATTTGAAGCCAAGGAATGCTGGAATGACTCATTAAAAAAAAATGTATGTACATACATATTTAGCATCTTGAGCAAAATTTAAAGAGGATTCATTTTATGGCATTAATCCCATGGACCTTTGCATGTCTGTAAGGTTCTCCTGGAGAGAACCGGTGGTTGAATCAGGGGGCAGATATTGAAACTTCTTTCAGGGAAGTCCAGTTACCACCACGAATGGACTCCAACCCCTTTTAAAAATTTATTTTGATTACTTCCTTTTTCTTTTTCTTTTTCTTTTTCTTTTTCTTTTTCTTTTTCTTTTTCTTTTTCTTTTTCTTTTTCTTTTTCTTTTTCTTTTTCTTTTTCTTTTTCTTTTTCTTTTTCTTTTTCTTTTTCTTTTTCTTTTTCTTTTTCTTTTTCTTTTTCTTTTTCTTTTTTTTTTCTTTTTTTTTTCTTTTTCTTTTTTTTTTTTTTTCAGAGGGGAAGAGTAATTTATTCAAGTGTGTGACAAATTGCATGCTGTACTGAAAAGAATCCCACTGAGATATTTTGTATCACAATGGAAAAAGCAAAGAAGAGAGACCTTCTCATGTTATACTTGGAGACTGAAAGGCTATGTAATTGAAAGTAAGATGAAGAATGAAAAGAAAGGCAAATAATGCATATTTTGAATACATCCATAAAGCTCATCTGGAAATGGGGGGAAAACAAGATCAAGGGATAAGATGGAGTTGAGCCTTAAGAGTTCAGATATGCATAGATCGTGAAGAACCTAAGCACCAAAAAGGAAGCAGGAGTGAAAGGGAGAAAAATATCCAGCAACTGTTTACTTCTCTAACTGTCTTAGGAACTGGTATGTCAATAGGAAGAGAAATGTGGCAGAGGCACGGAGACCCCTTCTCCTCTACCATTTCCCAGAAACTGCGGGATGGATTCTGCAGCTGCAGGGGCAGGAGTCAGCGGAGCATCGTGGGCTCACTCTTCTCCAGCAAAACAAAGTCATATAAAGCAATGCAAAGGGGGTAATAAAACAGCTATTTACAGCTATTTAGCAAACTGCTCCCCAAATGATATTTCTCTCATACAGATGTAAATAGAATGCTGACTTATTTTATGCTGCACTGAAGAAGGAAATGCAAACAAACCCATGTAATAGCTAACTCTGTTGAAACACTCTGTACCATAAATTCTGTCCATTTCTGTTGCAGTTACTTGGTGTGCTGATGCTGACCACAACATTTTCCAGGGTTCTGTTTGTATTAAGGGTCCCCCCTGGATTTCACTGAATTATGTGGCTTACACAGCTTTGAGAGCACCATTACTTGAATGTTTGGAGGCATCAGGTAATTTTTGAAGTCTGTCATAGGGATAAAATAGACCACTAAATAATCACAGGAATATTCTGCTTGATTTTGAGAAGGTATTTCTCCCTTCTCAGTTACAATCTGCTTCTATGCCTCTAGTTTGTTAACCATATAAATGACTTATCTCAGGCTGAGCCCCATAAAATTGCTTTAATATTCACAGTAAAATTTTTGCTGGCATATCACCTCCCTTTTCAGCAGTTTCATGGGTACCACTGCTGAGGAAACTTTGCCCATCAGTACCAGGATGTGGTCCTGAAAGACTGAATCTGAAGAGCTCTGTGTGTCCTCAGCTCCTTGGAGCACCCATGGGCTTCACAGGAGATTTTGTTGTGTTTATCCCTTTGGATTCAAGGTCTTACTTTGCAGACAGAATTCCCTCTGAAGCCAGTGTATGCTATTCACTGGCACTGAAAGCTCATCTCTTCATTTACCTGATGGTAAAGTGTAAGGTACCACCCTGAGTTAGATGGGCTTAGATAGAGAGTAGGAAGAAATGTGGGTAGAAATGAGATTCCTGGGACCCTTAGCAAGATGCAATAATAATTCTTCTTAAAAGCAGACTTACAGTATTTGCGTACTTATGCAAGGTAAGGTACAATAATGAAGGAGAAGTTCTGCTACTATAGATAAACTACTGTAAAGTACTGTAACTTCTTCAATATATCTGAGAGAGGTTCTGATTGTTTGCTTCCAGCACTGCATGTAGTTAGATTAAGGTATGTCTCTCATTTAGAAATGTGAAATTGTTCATGATAGCCTCTGCAGAGACTTCAAGAACGCAACTACTGCAACTTACAGGATTCTACTGAGTTCCCAGGGAAATTTACTGCCTTCAAAGAAGCTTTGCTGAGGTGTTTATCTAATAAAATATATCTTTTACAGTACACTCCCATCCCCACGCAAACATCTTTGTCACTATAACAATAGAATATAAAAGTTTCTGTACATTCTGTAATCAGTATAATTTGTTTATGTGACAAAACCCAATGCTGATTTATAGCTGTTGAGTATCTGACATTTTTCTTTTGTACAAATATTGTAGAGTTTCAATTAACTGTAATAACTCTACCGTTGCTTCCCCTCTTTCATTTCCTTTGGTGGCTTTCCTCTTCCTTCTCCCCTGTGGAAAGCAAACACACCTATCAAGAAACAAAAATGATAGCTTTTAGACATGGAGAAGAGAGTTCTGTGTCACAGAGCTCTGACACTTCCAGTAAAAGTTCTCCTGTAGTTGTTTACACCCTGAATGTTCCCTTTATAAGAACACAGGAACACATGAACTACATAATAGTAGTAGGACGCTACTACTGTTATTTCCCAAAGACTAAGTTTGAGGATAAAGAATATTTTGATAATTTTCTGGAAGTGCAATGTGAGCAAATACTACTGTATGAATACCCACCAACTCTCCCCACCCCACACAGCATCTCTGATAAAGATTCAAAAAGATTGTTTTTCAAAGGCTCTTCCCAAGCACAGATCTTGTGACTCCATACTCCAACGTTTTACCATCTTGTGCTTGTTCAAATGTGAAGCAGATTATGGTGTAGTGCCAGGACAGCTTACTGTCTTTTGTATAGACTGAACTTGATCTGCACGTGTAATAACACTCACATTCATGACTCTGTGAAAGACCAAACAGTAAATTGCTAATAGAAAGTTTGAAGGACAGCAGTGCACATGTAAATGACCATTTTTAATGCACAATTAAGGCTGAATAAATACACTGAATTTTTTTTAGAAAAAGTAGGTAAAGAAATTATTATATAAGAAATATTACCCCACCTTATATACAGAAATACACAACAATTTGGTCTTAAATGCACATATTTATATATGAACCCAAAGCTAATAATACTTTAATGTTTTTGACAGTCTTTCAGGGATGGAAAAATGCATATTTCATCACAATTTCATCCTTTTTTCATTTGAGCCTAAGCCCAGTCTAGATAGTTTCAACTTTTAGTCATGTTTACCATGTTCAGGTCCTCCTTGGTGGCTGAAGGGGTGAGCAACAGGCAGTGTCCCTGCAGGCTGCTGACTGGGCACACACCTGAAGACACCTCCAAAAATCATTGTGAGGCAGTGGTAGGAAGCAATGCATCCTGAAGTGATGGCAGATTATCTCAGAAATACAGGCGGGGGCTGTCTAGCCAAGGTTCAACCATGAGTTAACAGACCTTGCTCTAGTGACATTGTTTTCTTCGCTTGAAAATTTTGCTTGAAAATCTATGCTTGTTACAATTTTCTCATTAAATATTTCATTTCAATGGTACTAATATAAGTTTGGTTTATGAGAAGTTTTGCACTGCTAAAGAATTTCCAAGTGTTCTGTTTCTTTGCTAAGGAAGATTTTTTCTTTTGAAAATTGATTTTCACTGGGTTTGAAATAACACTGAAAGCAGTGTATATATAATATTCAAAGTGTACAATTTAAGCATATTTATAATTTTTATTATATTCAGGAATATATGAGATTATTAATTGTATATAATGAAACACGTGTTTCTCCCTTGGTTTAGGCAGAAATAAAACTGGATTACTTAAAAATCTAATTAGACCAGAAAATAGAAACAATGAAACAATACCAAGAGATGTGGGTAAATAATTGAAGCACATAGTGGGAATGATTTTCTTTCTATGAGGAAAATGTAGATATAATAGTCTCAATGGAGAAAATTAATTAAGATGTGTTTCATTTAATTGATTTTAATATTAATAGAAAGATCTAATTGAAGACCTTCAAAAGAAAAAAGCCAGCTGAAAGATGGTTGTGTAGAAAAAAAATAAAGTGTTTCAACAAATATAAAGCTTTGCTTTTAAAAGACTATTAAAACCAGCAACAATCGTATGCTCTTCATGTTTTGTTTAAATGTCTTTACAAGGAGCTTGAAAATATACAATATTGCTCTAAAAATAAAGAATATTTTCATTTGTTCAGAGACTTCATTCTGTTCAGCTTGGTTTTGACGATTTTTTTCTTTTATATGAAGATGATAAATAAAAACTATCAAATCAAAAGAGAAAACAAAAAATGTTATTTTAGCTATTTTGAATTGCAGCAAAGGCTTATAAAAGTTGCACATCACTAGAGGATAGAGGGTAGTTTTTTATGACTGCCATTTTTGCATCATCAGAAGCCATTAAATCATATTATCAGCAACATCTGCACATCAATCAGTCATATCCAGAAAATGCTTTGGTATACAGGTTGGAAAGATAATTTTCTGCTGCTTTTTATTAATCCTTGAATGATAGCCTGTTACTTGTTATAATTTCATCAGAACAAGTCCTTCATCTATTATTGATGCCAACATAATTTCTACTTTTTGTACATTTCTTCTCTAGAATTTGAAAGAATTTGTGCCTAGCTTGCAACACCCCTGATTATTAAATAATATTAACTAGGGCATAATAGTGCTGCCAAAATGCTGCAATAATGCTCTAGTTGAGGATAGAGGAATAAGGACTATGGCATTTGGCTTTGGACAATAATTACAAAAGTGAGAAGTGAATTTACTATACCAGGTATTTGTGTTAATCCATCTGAAGGACACTTCATGAGTTGGAGTTTTAAACATATTTCTTCATCTATTTTTACTGGAGTGTTTGAAGTAAGCCTGTGATTTCTTTTGGGCACTATTTTTAAAGCTTAACCAGAAAGACAGACAGATATTAACCATATTTTTTGTAGGGAAAAAAATAATAGCATAACAAAATTACTTTTACCAAAATGTTCTAATTGACTACACAATGTTTTCTGTCTTATTTTACTTATCTACTGCCTTTCATTTAAAACCACATGCAACAATTAATATATTGTTTAATTTTTTGGGGGGGAATGTTAAACTAACACATATGAAATCAAATATTTCAAATATTATGTCTATAAAACATGTTTCTGAGAAAAATATGGCACCACTAAAGTAACTTTGTGACAATAACAGTGCTGGCTTAACGAGAGGACTCAAAGGTCTTAAAGGTCCTTTTCCACCTAAATAATTCTATGATTTTACATCTTGCTCAGGTCAAATATGCAGTTGCTGATTCTAACGTAAAGAATGCCTGGTGACACTGTGGATGGTTCCATTATTAGAAAAAAATGTAGGGAAAATTGTTCTCTGCAAGAAGGCAGTTTATTCCCTGCATTATATTACAAGGATATGAATCTCTCATCACTGAGAGTTCCTCCTTACAGGTGATTTGACTGCATACTTAAATCTACCCTCTTTGTGCGAAGAAATTGGAAGTACCTCTACATATCACAGAGCAAATACTTAAATTCATCAGTCAGCTTTTGTTCAGTTCCTGCTCAGGCATATCTTGTGTTTAAATTGATTTTGTTAAATAAGTGACTAGAATTTACTACAGAATTCAAGACAGTTACATCCCAGAGTGGATTTCAGCTTGGAATGCTCTTAAATTAAAGCAAAACTGATTAAATGACACCACAGACTATGGGATTTTGATATCATTCCTGCAAAATGAAGAAAGTATGCACCAATATGAGATGATGGTTGTAAAATAAAACTCTATTCCATGTGTCTGAGTTAGATGAAAATACACTTTTTTTTCCTCAAGTGACAGTAGTTTATCCAAAGATAAACATAAACCATAAACAACAATGAAAAATCCTCTAGTTGTCTGCTGCTACTGAGTGAATGTCGACAACCAATGAACCTGTTGCTTCTTTTACATTTCTGTGCCTAATGTAAAGACAAGTGAAGGATAAGACTAAATATATTTTGTTACCGATGAGAAAAGATATTGGAATTTTTTTGCCAAAATTAAAGAGAAAATAAATTTAAAAAATGAATATATAATCCCAAATCAAACTGTGATCTTATTCTTTATTTTACTGATGCTCTGTGAATCTGTGGTAATGTCATAAAGGCATTATTCAGCCTGTAATGTGATTTGATGAAATCTTAACCTCTGCCACCGCCCACTTTGTAGGGATTCAGCAGATGGAGAATGAATGGACAAAATGAATTCTAAAATAATAGCCTTAACAGTCTCACATTAAAAGACTTGGTCCTCAAGACAACTGATCTGTTATTCCATTCCTAACTTACCACTTCAGCTACCATTCAACCTCCAAACAATTTAAGAGAGTGATATTTGAATACAGTTTGAGTTGCACCCACAAATGTGGCTTCAAAGACAATCTAGTGGCAATGTCCAAAGCAAGTAGCATTAATGTGACTTGTAGCATTAATATGACTTGCAAACTTGATTCTCCTTTGGAAAAAGAAATAGTATAGTGCATTTGGTCAAATTAAAACACTAGAAGCACTGCATTTACAGTAGGACTTTGGGATAGAACTGATACTTCAGAAGTTTCTAACCAGATCAAAGTTTTCTAAACCAAGCAGAATTTAATTTTTTTAAAATCAACTGGAGAATGACTGCACTTGCTTTTTACAGGTGTGTTTCATATGTTATTACTCTGAAGGGAGGGATGGGTTAAAAGCTGAAGACTTGCAAGTAGAATTGTAAATATGCTCAAGTGACCTTGTAGATGGAAATAATCCTTGATAAACAGATGTGGTCAGCAGGTTGGTGATCCTCTAGCAGAAATTGAGTTTATGGTGCCTGCATTTTCAGCTCTGCCATGGTGCATCTTTGGGGATCCCATGGTTAGCACGATAATGGCAATAAATTCACTCTCTGTGAAGAAGTTGCCTGTCTGTGCTGACTTATGCATACTCCTGATATAGTTTTATGCCTTTTTTTTCATTTACATGAAGCATTAGCATAAGTACTGTAGATTACAGAAAAACATTGAAATTAAGGGTTTTTTCAACACAAAAATTCCATTTAGTTGAAAAAGCAATTTTTTTTTTTTCTGGAGGAAGCTCATGACTTTATTTGACTAGAATAGACTATGTGAGCTTATATATAATTTCCAACTTTGGTCTATCTAAAGATACAGACGGTGTATTTTGCAAAAGATAGATCAACTCACTTTAGGTTTAATTGTAAATATTTTATCTCTTAGGAATCAGAGATGTTCAGCTTTTGCTTTAACCCACAGCAAAAATGCCGAAGAAATATGTTTAGCTCTGCATAATGCCCAGCTAACCCATAATGACCTGGAAAATATAAAGCTTGAAAGCAAACATTCATGTTTAAACTAGCAGTATTGTGTGCATTAGTAACATTGGAATGGCATGGATGGCATGGATGGCATGGATAGCATGGATCTTACTCTAAGAAAATATCTTGAAGTCGGAGAGAATTCACCTGAATGTATTTTGTAACAAACAAAAACCATAATTGTCAGAATCCTCTTATAAAAGGCCAATCTAACTATTCTGTTCCTGTACAAGGAACAAATGAAAATGAATCCAACATTCAGCTACACAGTATTTAGAAAGCAGTCAGGGATGTTAAAATTGATTCAATCAGGTGTAATAGAAGAGAAGAATAGCACAAAATTAAATGATTGGCCAAATAATCAGGTCTGCTTAGCCAGTTTCCATAATGTATACTGAATCAATAAAAAATATCATTCTACACTGAGAAGGGACAAAATCTTAATAAGGTATGCACTGAACCAAATCTGTGGTGTACTATTGCATTATCATGAGTTGCAGCTGCCGGAAATCTACCAGATTACATTGCAAGATTGTATGCATGGACATGTATGTAAAAACAATGTTTATTTGCCATTTCTGTATTGTGCAGCATTAAATAGGCAATGTTCACAGTGTTCTATTCAGTTGCTCCATTTGAAGGGCAAAATAACAATCAAAACAAATGTTCTCTACTGGTTTTAACATCCATTTGCTGTTTCAGAGAGAATAAAAAGAGCTGAGGGAAAAACACTTTTATCTATAGAGTCCTGTTATGAACATGACTGCTGAAATAATACCGTAATGGTGTTAATATTACACCTATTGCAATTCAAAACACCACTTGTGCTTTGGAAGAATTTCCTCGTTTTCAGCATATTGGAAAAAGCTACACAAGACTGAAAGGTTTAATGTAGTCTTGTCAGGGATACACTAATTTTTCTTACAGTTTTAGAAGTTTGTGGAGGGAAGGAAGGAAGGAAAAAAATAAAAAAATCTATAAAGCTTTTATTGAACTGAACAGAAATATTCCTCACTGGATTCAAACTGGACTATATACTTCAATCTCTGCAGGTTATCTAAGGCAGACTTGGCCCATGACTCATATTTGATGAAGACTAGGAAGCAATTCAGAATTTACCACTGAACTAAGTAAAGAAGCTATACATTATGCATCTAGGACTCAAAAAGGGAGCAAGGAGCTGCTACACATCAAAGAGGAAAAAGAATCCAGTTATCTAATCATCTAAAAGATGAATCTGTGTCTTGCATGTCAAGCATATTAGAGTGATGTCACTAAAGTAGCTCAGAAGTGCATTTTTGCTTTATTCTCATGTGATATTGCCTGAAATATTACTGAAGTGTGAAATATTAATAAAGTTACCTTCATGATGTCCATTTCAGACAAGATTGCAAGGGAAGGATAGAAAGCATTATCCTAGTGTTTCTAATCCAGAATTTAGGAGTGGCTATTTCACATTCTACATGTTCCTTTAGCCTGGCATAATATCATATGTGGGTTTTTCAGGTTTTTGGCTTGAGAAGGGTCCCCAGTGAACTATTTGTTCTGCACAAGCAGAACTAGCAGATTAAGCACAGTCTGGGGCCAGAATATGTGTGTGTATTCTGCAAAGCGGAAGGAAGAAGACTCTTCCCCTTTCCTCCATACAGAGCCATTTATTTGCAGCAAGGGCATGTCTGTGCCCCGTCTCTGCCTAATATTTGTGGTTGGGAGATGTTTAAGATATGGACATGGGGTCAAGCTAACCACAAATGACTGAGGAGAGGACTTTACCCTCTTTAAAGGTAATGTTCTGGCTCTGTATCTTGGAGACCTTGGAAACTCTATCTTTTAAGACTCTGTACTGAGCCTAACACAAGAATTCTGAAGAAAAGAATTTTCAGAGTTTAAAGATTAATTTCGTTGAGCTTAATTAAAGGTCCAAAACATCAAAGTAAACCCGGCATCTAGACTCCTGCAGAGCATGCAGAAATGCCAGACTAATAATACCCTTCTGATCACTTTTAGTACTTTCAGAACATTTCTGGGTTTCTTTCAGTCTGCTTCTTCCCCATACCCAGTGAAAAACCACCTGAAATGCCTTTAGACAAATCTTCTGTATTCTAGATGATGTTGTTTACCTCCGTTCTTCAAACATTTCTCAGACATTACAGTTGCTATCACTCTTATTACCAGTCCCAATCTTTCACTTTAAACATTTTTCCAAAGCACCATTTCATATATGGTAAATTGAAGGAACGAGTAGATTTTCAGGTGTTCCAGCCAAAAACTTTACCATCCCTGGGTGGGAATTTTCTATGCATCTAAATATTTCAGTCTAGTCCTGAAGAATGTACCTCTATTGCCTTGAATTGGTGCAGTTCTCTGCAAGATTTCTGTACGTGATATTATACAAACTCATGAAATTTCAGGGTTCTGGCTTACAGACAGGGAAAATAAGGCAGACAAAGAGTGAAGCCAAGAAAAAAGTCCCACAGGGTAGCAATTTGGAAAGATTTCTAAATACCCTCATTATCTCCCATAGCTGTAGCTAACAAGACAATTGGATGCGGCTTCCATGGTGGCTTAAAACCATGAGAAAAGGGTTGGCTGGTAACGAGGATGGAGATTTTGCATACCAATTTCAGGCCTATAGAAACAGTAATGCTGTTGGTCTTCAGAGGGGAGCTTGTAGCATCCAGAAAAGAAAAACTATTCCAAAACCAGGAAAGAGTGAGCCAAGGCATCATTTTCTTCTAACGGAGAGGTGGATGCAATAGGCAATAGACAGGGAAGAAGCCCAGCCTAAAGCTAGCCACTGGCCCACCCAATGTGGGAATTAGAGTTGCTACCTTTGAGAGAAGCTAACTGCAGGAAAAGAGAGGATAAGCTTCACTAAAAGGGCTTTTCATTTCACCAAAGGGCTGACTCAAGGGTCAGAGAAGAGTGAGAGAACCTGTCTGAGCCCCTTTGTCAGAGTAGCTATCAGTACAGCTTCCTCCTGAAGGACTTTGTCCCAGGTGTGGACAAAGAGTCCCTGGCAGTGTTGAGGCATGAAGATAGAGAAGATCTGCATTAATATGTGTCATGTCCTTCAGCAGTCTGTCATCAGATTTTTGTTTCCAATTTCAGGGCATCTGTGGCTTGAAGAAAAGCCACCTGTTCTGCACAGGACAGATCCTATTTTCTCTCTCACTGGGATAATTCTAAGAGCCTGAAACAGTGACTTCTGCCTAACTTTTAACTCCCAGAGGTTTTTTAAAATTTGCATTTTTTTTTTTTTTTGTTTTTTTTCTTTCTTTACTATCTACATCTATTTAGTAAGGAGAGCTACTGCCAACAGATGGATCACAAAAGCTTATGTGCCTTCTAATGAAACCAATCCTTCTAATTTACTTTTCCCTGCAGAAGGCTTTTATGCTTTCCTCCTTTCTTTAGAGGGCAACTCTCAAAATCATCTGTTTGACCATGTTCCCAGGGTGGTATTTGAGATATAATAAAACATAAACATAAAAAAATATAGCTGTGGTTAGTTTAAAAGTCAGAAGGTTTCACAGGTGTTGCTGAAGAGCCTTCAATTATGTAGAAGTGACACAATAACATCACAATTACTGTTACATTGGATGAATATTCATGAATGGATTAGATTTGTAGTAGTACTGAGTGAAGTTCAAAAGGTCTGTAGTTAAGTTTTGAAGCATAGAAGTATTCAAATGTTTGGATGCTTATCTGGAGCAAATAACTTTTATCAAGGCATGAATATGAGAGGTCTGAAATCAGTGCAAGTTTGACATCTGGCACAGAGAGCTAGGTTTAAGTCAGAGACTAATTATTAAAAAAAAAAATATTGGCTGCAAAATATAGGAAAAGAAATCCCTATAGAAATCCTTGTTAAGCACACTACACCAGTTTTCCAGTTTTCAGGTCTTCATGAGGTTGCTGTTCAAAGCCCTGTTTGCACATTTCAGGCATAACGAAAAACAACCTTTGCTTATGCCAGACTAGCTTTTAACTATTTAATTAATTCTGTAAAGCATGGTGACTGAACATTAGGCAAAGGTTTTTAACTTCAGTCTTGGATATCAGACATATTCCTTTGATTTTTTGCAGAATTTTTCCATAACTCCTTGAAGCTCCTTTATTTACCTTGGATTTTAAAGTGTCACAAACCTCATCTATTTTTTTTTTTTTTCTAAAATAATGTCTTTTGTCAGACAGGAATTAATTATTCTTCAAAAAGTTGTGGAACAATAAAAACCTCACTATTTATCTCAGTTCTGCAGCTTAGGGAGGGAGGAAGTTTAGCATTACTCCTACCTTTAAGTAAGTGACCAACATCCTAAAAAATTTAGATCTTCAGCCTCAAAATTACTATCTGAAATCTCTTCTCTGGTGGCTTTATGTCAGATTAGACATGTAAAGAGGAACTCACTGCTAAAAGGAGTGCATTAAACTTTCCAAACACAGAGTGAAGGAATGGGAAACTGGTTGGGGCTTTTTTGAATAGTGAATACTAAAGTGCATTCACTCTTGTGAGAATAAGATTTTTCAGTTCTTTAATCTATTGAAAAAAAAGCCCCAAACTTAAAATATAAGGCTTTTGTTCATGCATAGAGGGACAAATAAAAATTTGTTCAAATTTCTGGGGATAGAATCTGAATTTTCTGCCAGTACAGGAGTGTCACAGTTGTTTCACCTCAGTCAAAAGAACAGCTCTGAACAGACATACAGGAAAAGCAAGATGAGGATCTCACCCATGATGAAAGATGCATTTTCAGCTTGGGGAGCTGCAATAAGAACTGACAGCAATTTTCTCAGATGAAAATAGATAAACTCATTGAACTTTCTGTCAAGGCTCCACTGTTTCAGCATTTACACATATTGTTTTGCTATTCATTGGAAAAATGCAAGATGCCCAAAAATGAAAAAATGCCATCTTCCCAAAGAAAATTTAATATACTACACACAATCATAATCAGGAGAAAAATTATCAGGGTGGTTTTTGCTGTTTTGTTGGTTTTGCTGTTTTGATGAGATGCTAGACTGACACAATTTTTGAAGCCTGTGCATCACGAGTCCGGTGAGCAAATTGAACCCTGTATCCCCTGGAGATCCTGTGTTCCTTGTAGAAGTCCTTCAGCTAAGGAGGGGAAACATTTGTGCTACCCTTATGAATCTCAACCTAAAGAAATTTCCATATAATTTCCAGCCTGCACAACCTTCTTCCTACTAAGTCTCCCCTTTAAACAAGAACCATGACCTTTTCATGCCATGCCTTGACTTTATAGCTATATATTTCATCTGAATGATTTATTTTACAGTTTCTCGGACAAAGCAACGCTGATTTCTACACTTACAGTATTATGCTTTTTCTTTAAATACTAGGAATAAGAACTCTGCTATTCCACTTCTTCATGCTAGTGTCTCTTAAGCTTAGCCATGATTTCCCACTGTTCTTTACATTTCACTGTATTTCCACACCCTGTCTTGAGCATTTCATATGTTCTGGGAGAGCCAAGTAAGTTCTGAGATTCTCCTGTGGGATGTGAAAGTGCTCCTCTCCTCCAGAGCTGACGGAGAAATTTGACAGCTTGCATTTCTCTGATGCATTCACTGGAGTCACTGTGACCAGGCTCAGTTGGAAAGTACCTGACTTTTCACAAGGTATCAAAGTCTCACTGCACCCTAACAGATAAGACAGCAAAGGAGTGACACCTGCAGAATAACATTTTTTTTTTCCTTACATACATTCAGCTTGAAAAGGGGTGCAGAATATATTTGTGATGTTTGGGCCATTCCAGGAAAGCAGATAGAAACAAGGGAAGGGGTAGAGGAAATGGAGACTCTTCATGATTTCAGTTGAGAAGGAAATAAGTGGAAACTAAAACTGAAGTAAAAATACCATCTCAGTCAGAAAGTAAGATAGAAAGTACTTTGCACATAACCTTAAAGAGCTGAGGTCCGATGTTTTGCTTAAATCATGCTTTTCATTTATAAACCATTTTCTTTATCCCCCAGAAAGTTCATGAGCTATTTTTAAGAAAAAATGTAGAAAAAGAAGCTCAAGTCAGTGAGCTTAAATTTACTGTTGAGAAGCCTACAGTTTTACTGGAATTGTTGATTTCTTTTTTTGGATGCAAACCAAAGATTAAACACCACTGACTCAGGTTTGTTGGGGTTTTTTTTTGCATCAAAACTATGGTCATTTGATGGCTTAGGACTGTAACTATACCTTGAGAAGAAGCTGAGTAAATTGTTCCGTATCAGATGTGTCATATGGCCTCACATCACAGATTCTGCACCCTGAACACTGCATTTCATGGGGAAGAGTGCTGGTGAAGAGTTCCTTGGACCTTCAATCAGAAGATATAGAAATGAGTGTTCTTTCAGAGAAAGGGAAAGTGGAAGGCAAGGCCAATCACAAGGGAGGAGTCCGTGTTGTAGTATTTTGCTGGGTTGTTTTTTCCTGAACAATTTATAAGTTAGGTGAAGATAAACCTTGGCTGAATTCTCTGAATAAGGAGTAAAAAATGCCAAAAAGGTGACTAGAAACATGCCTCCTTTTTGTATTTCACCAGGAGTAACTTTGAAGTGATTTACAAGTACTGTGAACCTGAAGCTTCCTAGTTAAATCATTGATCTTTCCATAGCAATTAGCTGAACACCTCTGAAATCAGACTGAGACCTTCAGGTTTTCTGGGTTAAAGGCAAACTACTCATACAGATGCAGAGAAGGTGCAACAGGGCTTTGAGAATTATTAGATGACAAAGAGCTGATTTTGAATAGAGCTGTACCTGTGTGCAATGATTCTGCAGAAAGAATATTAACTTGTTTCTGGAGTTGTTTTGAGAGGTTTTCTGTGGGTTTTTTGTTGTTGTTTGTTTTGTTTTGTTTTTGTCATGGATCTTGTTTGTTAAGAAAGAACAGGAATTGAGGCTATATAAATGAAAATATTTTCTAAATTTAAGTATACTTGAGTGGGTAAACTCACAGAGGAAATCTAGAATTCTGTATCTCAATTTCTAATTTTATCTGTCTTGGATACATTCTGATATTTGTGCCACTGAAGATTCTTGTAATAGAGCAAAATGGAACTGTCTTTCAACCCTGTGTTACAGGTCACAACAAGTTAAAGGTCCAGTGTATTTTTCAGTAATAACGCATTCTACATTCTACACATAGTCTTGCTTTCCCATTAAAAGGGAAGTCACACATTTTTTTTCTGAAGAAAATATCTGATTAAACAACATTTATTAATTAATATTATGTATACAGTGCATGTTGATATTTTAAGCAATCAGATCTTCAAGGAAAAATCCCTCCTGTCTGTTGGTGCAACTACACCTAAGACACACATACACAGTGCTTCTGCAGGCAAAATCCTGATGAAAATCCCAGTTTTGATGATACAGTGAGGAATTTGGAGGGTTTCAGCTCCCAGCTGAAATACTCTCTGCTGAATTTCAGGTAGGTTGGTCTTCTTGTCTTACTACAGGACACTTTTAAGAAAGGCAGGGGAGGAGGAAGAGAGCAGTTTCATGTTCCACAAGCTTTTCTTTCTTTCCCATTCAAAGTAAAACAGAGACCTTAAAAATCATGGGACCAAAACCAAACTAACTCCAAAATGAGGATATTACAGCTAGAGAGTAGTTAATGATTTCTAGGACACAATATGAATATGGATATCTTCTATATTGTGTTATTTCCAAGTTATATGTGAAAATGGACTTTGTGTCTCCTCTCAAGCCAGAAACTCTGGTGGAATCTCAGGAACTCAAGGAAACTTCTATTGAAAAAAATTAGTTTCTGTGTCACATAAAAATATTTAATCAGAGAAAAAAAAAAAAAAAAAAGAAAAAAAAGCTGATTTCTTTTGAATTAGTTTTAAGAGACCCTCAGCATGTTAATAAAAGCCAAAACCAAAAAAATCCCAAAGCACAACAACAATAAAACTACAAGAAACCGCATAAGCAAAGAACACAGGTAATAGTAAAAAACTGCTTGTAAAGCTTGTGGTGTAGGCTCACGATAAAGGGCTACTGTTTCTAGAGTAGTTGTTTAGGTCTCTAAGTTCTCAGCCACACCTCGTCATATTCAGCATAGAACACAATGTATGGTACAGCTGTCTTTGTACATATACAAGTCCAGTTTCTGGACCCTAACAAAGAGGAAGGAATGCAACACCAAGGACATGGAGTGACTGTAAAGAGGAGACAAGGCAGTTCTCCTTTGGCTTCAGGAAACAGCTTGTCCAAGGCCAGCTCTGGGGTGAGCTCATAACACCAACCACCACCCTACGCCTCGTACTGCTGGACTCTAACAAGGGACTGAAGGGCAAATTTTGCAGAGGACCTAGATTACTGAGATCTCAAAGTGCTTTTAAAGAGCAATGACAGGGAGGCTTTCGAGTTACTTAAGTCTTTTATAAATCCCAGCTCTGAACCTAATGCTCTTTAAATGCATGAACCCAATGCATTATACACATATAGACGTGTCCTTATATATATTTTAATGTAGAGCAATGAAAAAAGGAATATAAAGTAATAGTAAGCCTCCAACCTTGAGGTTAATTATTCATTTTTGTTCAAGAGAGGAAAAAAAACAATAATGAGTTTTCATATTTGAATATTTTCCTCTGTACTTCTGTATCCTCAGTCTGACACTGCTAGGAAATGCTTATGCGAGAATATGAAATTTTAATGGTAATTGAACACTATTTTTCCTTGGTTACATGTTTTAAATTAATATGTAATTTCACTGGAGGCTAAGCAAAGATATCTCTTCATGTACCTTGGTGCACTTGGGCTAAGAGGCGGCGCACACCAAACAATAGATAGGACAAATTCTCAGGGGTGGATTCTAGTCTCTTGGAGTCCACTACAGATGCAATGCAAGGTATTTCTTAGAAATAAATACAACTTTTAACACAGAATTAAATCATGAGAAGTTTTGGAGAATATCATGTATGTTTTCTTCATTTTTTTTAAATTTTCATTTCCAAATACATTATTATGCTTTCACAGTCGTTATTCCTGTCTTAGGAAGCAGAAACATCATTATAAATTACTGAAAGAGTAATGTCAGATTAACTCTTCGCCCTTCCACCCACATGAGGATCCTGAACACAAACTCATTAGTACTCCATGTGCACTTTGTGTGTTTAAATGCAATAGCCACAGAAGATACATATGAAAACATGGTTATTTTGGTACATATACTAGACAAGGAAGAAATGGGGAAAGACTAGGGCAATTTTGGGAGATTAACCCCTGCAAACTTCTCACAGAGGTTTTTCCACATGAACAAAGTCACGGATGGCCAGCACTTCACACCGTCTCCTTTATACACCCTGCCATTGTATCTGACAGCAGAATTCAGTCAATTGCTTTTTGAACGTTAAACATAATGAACTGTGTTTTCATGCTTGTATCAGAGTTTATTTTCTTTCTGCTGACATTTAATATCCATGGATGTCATAGAATAGAGCTAGAATAACCTCTTGGGCAATTTACGCTGTCTACCTGCGCTACTAAAATTTGGTTTTCATAATTTCCTACAAAATCCCCATTAATTTACCCAGATTGCATTCAAGGATACTGATTCTGTACCTTCCTTCATGTGACTTTACTATGATGTATTATTTATGGCGCTACTTCATAATCTGTGGCATAGTACAATCAAAGCAGGAACACAGCACTGCCACAGAAAGCCCTAGCAAACACAGCAGGTACCAACACTGCCTCAGCACAGCAGGAGAAATGCATGGTGCCCACATGCTGTGCTGGTCTGAACCTACTCCTGTCCCAGGCTCTGAAGTTTATCTGCACACAGTTTTGTAGCTTTAGACAATAACTTGATCAGCTAGCCCCAACTTTATTTAGTTTGGGTTTTTTCCACATCTGCTTAATGTTCATCATCCAATTGTCTCTTTTAATTCTGGGTTAAAACACACGGCATGGACCAAAACCAACACCTACAGATGTGCACAGCCAGGTGCACACAAGTCTGAGGGATATGTCAAGACGTGCAGTGATAGACATTCCCCTGATCAGGGGCTGGGAATCCTCTGTTGGATCCAAAACTCTCTGTCTCCACAGAGGCGTTCTCAAGTCCAGCCTGCGCCTTCCTCAGATCTTGGGTGTCAACTTGTAGCTGGCTCATCTTTGGCCAAGGTGCTTCTCCAGACCTGGGATCCCTTTCCTGAAGCCAAGCCACATGTCATGCTCATGGTAAAGCACCAAGACAAAAGGTATGTTTTTATAGCTATGTTTTAGACCCGATTGATTCCTAGGTGATAAGAGTAAAATTCAGGGAATTCCCCTCTAAACAAATTATCTGAATTCCCCTACATATATCACTATCACATCTTTCCACCTATTGTGCCTATGAAAGCAAGGTTAAAATTTCTTTCTTTAGCTCTTTATACAGCAGTAATAAGTCCTATCACAGTGAAAATATGATGGACTGCTGACAAGACCAGAAACATTTTTAACTTTGGAGGCTATCTGCTCAGGAATCAGTTTGAGAGATGTGTGGAGGCTTGTTGAAGATCTAAGTCATCTGTTTCAAACTCAAGCAGCCCCAAGGTGGGCTTAAGAATATTTGTAGTACAGAGCAAAGAAATAGGGACAGAAAAAAACCCTAGACTTTATAGCAAGTAGGAAGGAGGCAAGGAATACACAGTAATATACTTGGATCCAGATCTAGGGATAACTTTATCACTGAAGACAGATTTCAGTTTAAGGTCTCCGTTCTTCAGAGGAGTTACTTTCACTGACTGCATCTAAGAATTTGTGCTTTCAGGCAATGATTTGCACATGAGTTGTGTACCACTGATGAAGCCAGTGTTGATACACTAAAACTATCTAAAAACATCATAGCCATTATGAAAATTGTCTGTGTTAATATCAGCATAAACTTGTTCCTGATTACCTTACAGAATTCCTCATCACCTTACAGAATCAACAATCTCAAATGTGGCTTTAAATACATTTTCCCCACAGTTTTTTACTAATGAAATATATAAGTAATAAAATTAGATGATGATTCCTTGTTTCTGACAACTCCCTCTGGCATTTCTTACCTTTTTATAAGGGCTTTCCAGGTTTCACTAGTAATTACTCTAAATGCTTAAGAGTTTTGGAATACCTGGGCTCAGCATTCCCTCAATTTATTTGCTCATCCAGACCTCACAAGCTGTATAGTTTATAAGCATTTAAATAATTAAAGTTTGAACCTGCAGGGCTTTTCTTGCTCATTTTTGAAAAGAAGGATAATTTACTGGGAAATCAACTTTAATTGCATTATCTTAAATGGAAAAATGATTTGTCAATGTGCATTACCAGACTTTTTTTTTTTTTTTAACAAAATTCTTTCAGTGAAAAGATTGTGTTGACTGATTTAACTAGGCACACTGCAACAAAGATTAATAACTTCAGAAGGAGATAACGTAATCATCTTACATTATTGACACAACAGCTTTCATGCTTTGTTGATACTAAGGCAGCAAATATAAACTCAGCAATCTCAGCTATCATTATTTTGTGATATTCTTGTCATACAGAATTGCACTATTATTTTGCATCTCCTACATCAACCTAGAAACTCAGGTAATTAGACTTCAAATGTGTTTTCACTGATGTCTCAGATGAAAATCTAATCCCATGGGGTTTTGTGGCTCATTGCATTTTTTAACTTCATTGCTGTGTTTAGCTAACGTCATCGTGCCTATGGTAAAATGTAAACTGAGGCATCTCTAGAGTTCATTTTACAAAATACAGATTTTTTTCTACCCTATTGCTGAAAGGGAACACTTGGACAGGAACCTATATCTTAGCAGACATCAACTCCTGGAAAATTAATATCAAAAGTGTTTTTCCTGGCTCTCTGTCACTACAGTGAAGGAGGGCCCAAGTATTGTCATACCATGTTTTAAGAAGATATAAAACCAGAAAAAGATGCACTTTTGCAAATGCCTCTGTTGCAGATTAGAAAGGAACATGAAAAAAACCACACCCCCCACAGAACCACCCTCCCCAAACTAAATAAAACCCCCCACAAACTGGAAACAGATCAAAGTTGGAAGAAAATAAGAGAATTTAAGGATTTAAAGTAAATTGCTTTAAGCAGACAGGCACAATTATGGTAATTCTTTATGTACACCATATACAGGAAATTGCCACAAGCTACTCCCTGTTCTTATTCTCTGAGATATCTAACTGCAAAGAAAAAACAGCCAAGCTACACTGGTGTCATTATTTGCACTCTGATTTGTGTCAGCCAAGAGCATGGCCACCTTTACAGCTCTTAACAATTTGTTCTCCCACTGCTTTGAAATATTTTATTGTCTTTAATGAAATTATCCAGTGATACATGAAAATGAATAGAATGGAATCACAGAATCATAGAATATTTGGAGTTGGGAGGATCCTTAAGGATTATTTAGTTCCAACTCCCCTGCCATGGGCAAGAACACCTTCCACTTGATGACATTATTCAGAGCCCCAGCCAGCCTGATCTTGAACACTTTCAGGTTTAATGAATTCACAACATGTCTGAGAAACCTGTTCCAGTGCCTTGCCACCCTCACAGTAAAGAATTTCTTCCTAACACCTAATCTAAATCTACCCTCCTTCAGCTTAAGGCTATTCCCCCTTCTCCTGTCACTACATGATGTTCTACAAAGTCCTTCTCCAGCTCTCCTGTAGGTCCCCTTTAGGTACTGGAAGGCTTCAATAAGGCTTCCCCAGAGCCTTCTCTTCCCCAGGCTCAACAACCCTGGCTTTCTCAGTCTGCCTCATACAAGAAGTGCTCCAGTCCTCTGATCAGCTTAGTGGTTCTCTGGACTTGTTCCAACAGGTCAAAGTCTTTCTTCTGTATCTTTAACACTAGTGTAATCTTCAAAGTAACTGAAATATTTAGAGTATAACTGCCAAGTTTAGTTTTATAAAGAATATATTTTCCCACTTAAAAAAATTGTTTCAGTCTCAATGATGCCAGGATGGGTTTTACACTAACCCAGGAGAAACCAAAATGTCACATTTAAATTAGCAGGGATCATCATGTCATTCAAACATCTCTTTTTTTTTTTTTTTTTTTTTTCATTTAGTCTTCCAAACATACTAAAAAGAAAGAGGAAATTTATGAATATGAAAGCAAAGAAATCTGTGGTTTTAAATTGTAAGCTGTCCCAGAAGAGTACGTTTGTATCATAGTGGGGTTGCAGTTATAGAAAAAAACACTATCTTTCCTCACTAATGTTTCTCAACTTCTACTTTAGGACTAAATCACGTCTGCCTCCAGAGAATCTGTTTTTAACTGCATACAAATTATTCACTTAAGTGCTTATGCTAGACAGTAATTCTTCTTAAGCTTGAAAACTGCCTGAAAGTTATATTATGAAGTGGATTTTGTTGACATAGACAGTTAGAAATTGTGTAGCTGTAGAATATACTGACAGATGTGATTCTGTACAAATATTTCATATGAAATCACATCTGGCACAAATCATATCTCAGCCACATCAGAGGGACCCTCATGTCCTGTCAGTGATGCAAGCATAACTGTATGATAAGTGGTCTTGCCAGTGCTTTTGAGAATGTTGCAAACATAAACATGACATGAAGGGACTTATATACCATTATTAAAGTGCCAACATGCAGTTGTGGAGGTACTTTTATCAAAATGTGATTGAGTTGGTTTTATTTAATAAAATTTTTTTTGTCACTGGAATGGAAAAGCACAAGAAAGGGTCAAGAGCTTGATTAATTTTTTTTGTTTCAAATGCATTTGGAACAAAAATTTTGGAAAAAGTGACTGGCAAAATTCAAATGTGATGCCTTTTTTTATGTCCAAGAGAGTAATGCAGGAAGCTGGCCTGCTAATGTTGCATAAATCTTAATGCCTGAAATATGGCATTTTTCTAGAAACCCACATGTAGCTATTCATGTAGAGTCAATTTTACTCTGCCCATTACATGTAAGCCCTAAATTCAAGACAAGATTTGATGTGTTCTGGAGGTCAGGTAGCCCTCTGTCTAAATCCAAGGGTCATTATAGAATGATTTGGGTTTCAAGGAACCTTAAAGGGCATCTAGATATAGCCCGCCTGCCATGGACAGGGACACCTTCCACTAGACCAGGTTGCTCCCAGTCCCATCCAACCTTGTCTTAGATACTTCCAGGGAAGGGGCATCCACAATTTATCTAGACAACTTGTTCCAGCATCTCATAATAAATGATTTCTTCTTAATATCTAGCCTAAATTTACCCTTCCTCAACTTTAATCCATTGCCCCTTGTCCTGTCACTATATGCCCTTGCCCAAAGTCCCCCTCCAGCTTTCTGGTGGGCCCCCTTTAGATACTGGAAGGTAGAAATAAGGTCACCTTGGAGCCTTCTCTTTTCCAGGCTGAGCACCCCCAATTCTCTCAGCCTGTCCCCAGAGAGGAGGGTCTCATGCTGGGTCCAATGCTTTATCTGTTCATGCACAAACTGTCACAGTGGTGATATCATATTCTCATGTGCTCTCAAGGAAAGGACTGATACCAGATGAGTGTCTGCTCAGCAGGAACTTCTTGGATTACCTTTCAGGGAAACCCTGCTGTACCTGCTAAATTCACTGGAAACAGAACTGGTCAGCTCTGGCAGTCCAGATTAGCCCACTGAGACCAGGTGTCTGTATTTTAGACTTACATCTAGAGAGCCACTGACATATGTTTATGTCTGAAATATTGGTTGGCATTAAAATATTGACTGAAAAGTTAGAATGAATTTCTCTTTTTTAACTGATGTTAGTTTACAGTTCTAAATGCCCCCCCCCCCCATCATTCTTTTGATCCAATCTGCATTTTATTTTTTTAGAAAATGTAAAGATGCCTTATATGCTAGTGAAGCTCAGGAGAGAAAATGTGGAGGTAGATTTTTAATGCAACATATTTTCACTGTTTCCCTCACATTTGTATATGCATTAGGAAGAACCAGACTTTACTGAGAGACCATTTCCCAGTGCTTTTGGTGCACTTGTTTATGAAGGGAGAAAAGTCCAGTTCAATATACTGCGCTGGATGTGTCACTTATTTAAATCAGTATCTCCTGCACTCTGCACAAAACATAGCACTGTTCCTCAAAAACAGAAGGTGCTAAAGAGCTCAAAATTTGAAACTCATGACAAAAAAAAAGGTCAAACTAAATAATTCACTCCAGCTATTCAAGTCCTTTGGCCATGGGTCATTTCAAACTTTTATTTATTTCAGGCAAATACTCAAGAGCCTTTTTTCCCTAAAGGTTTGAGAAGCTAGCCCAGCACAAGAACTTATACTGCCAGATAAAAATTTCATTAAAGAAATTTCAGAATTATCATTATTTTTAATTTCAAGGAGAGAAAGATAATATTATTTTAATGATCTTTATTATCACACTGGCTAGATGCAGCCAATCAGGAAATTCAGTTATCCACAAGTTCATTTAAACATAAATAATATGTTTATTTAAAAAAAATACAAAGCTTTGATTCAGCCTGCACAAGAGCGCTGAAACAATTCTATACTCAGTATAAATTGCTAACATCAGAAACTTGGAGCAATACAGAGCATATAGAAGAAGACAATCATAAAATGACACAGGTCTGTGTAGCTTAATGCATACCCCCGGTTCATTTGCCAAACTACATCATTTTCATCTTTGTCACATAGTTTCCCTCTGCCTTTATGTTTATCCTCAGTATCTAAGTGGCAATGAGGAAGACATATGAGTTTTATAAGTTTGGGGATTTCAGATGGCATATTTTCTGGAAATATTTCTGTGTTGTGAAAATTCCCACTTCAGGAACTCATAAAAACTTCTGCTTTCTTCCCACATCTCTCTGGGGAGTAAATGTAAAAAATCCAGATGAACTGGTCTGAATTCCTGTTTCCTTTTCCTATCAAATGCATTGTTATCTTATACCAAGTTTTTAGTACTTTTAGGGGAATAAAACAGTAATTTTGTGTAGTTTTACAATATAAGCAAAAAGGGAAGAATTATCTAATATCAAAATCATGACAATAACCATGACTTTTCTTTCTGCCTCTGCCTTCATCTCCCATGGGTACAAGAGCATTTGATGTGGAAATAGAAAGGAAAAAGGAGTCCCTTGAAAAGAAGACCTTGCATGCACCTCTTCCAGCTGCCTCACCCCCTCAGAAGGAGTGTTAGAGATTTTGCATAGGAGCATGTGGACTTGAGGAGTTCACACTGACAGTTCACGCTACCAGACATGTTTGGTTCTTAGTGATGCCCAGTTGAAATCCATGGAGGCTCGCAAAGTGCTGTTTACTTCAGATGTGAACAGTGATCTCAGAGCCACAGTGGAGGTAACAAAGCACCTGAAATAACTCTGCTGTTGAGCAATGACAGGTGAAGAATGGGTGATGAACATTATCTTGACAACTCTGCCAATACCTAAGCCAAGATCTTGTTGACAGTACCTCTTTACAAGACTCCTCTTGAGTTTTGAAGAACAAATCTTATTGTCATTTACACCTCTGCAGCTTCCTTGAATCCAGAAACTTGAAATTATGTTCACTCAATATTTAATCTCAACCTCACAGCAGTGCCAGGGGTTATACACTCCTTGGTTGCAGATGAGCTGGTCTGCTGAGGAGTCACAGGAACAGAAGCACTTTGTAGCAGCACCTTGCCACCCCTCTATATGAGGCTAAACAAGCCATCAGCTTTTCCCCCCAAGGAGTTCTTTTGTTTTCAAGGCCAAATTCTGTCCTCCTGTATACCTCTTCATCCAGTGAAGGCAAATAGAACAGAATTAAGTCCTCAGTATATATAACAACTGACTCAAAAAGAAGTTGTCAGCTCTGTTTTACCAGATGGAGTTAAAACTGTTCAGCCAACAGAGTCATCAGCTGGCTCAGGTAATAAGAAAAGGTGATGGGCTCTGAGTGCTAATGAAGCACAATAGTCATTCAGAGCACATTGGGAAATGGCAGCAAGCTAGGCTGGTACTGTTTAGGATGAACCATGGGCCCCAGACAGCACATTTTCCAACTGGAGATAGAGGCAATAAGTATTAAATTGCTACAACAGAATTATAAGGTAGTTAAGACACATAGTTATCATTAAAGTAGTCCCTTTTTCTTTTGCCTTTAGAAAAATCCTAAGAAAAGGTGTCTAATAGGAGATTCCTAATCAGTGTTAAGGGCTCAGTCTTGTACTTTGTGGTTCAAAACACTTCAAGTGAAATCATCTGTATCCTTGCATCAGTGGAGATGCCCAGATAGAAGGAGGAGTTTACATTTTTAAGTACCACATTTTAAACTAAACTAACTGTTTTCAGCTGGTTCCTGTATCTAATGTAATAGTCAGTCCCCTGAGTTTTGTGGTTAATTTCTTCAGAATTTATCCTACAGATTTAAAGAGGCTGAATTTAATTTTAGCACTACCATGGGAGCCACCATCTTTCTGTAGCAATATATACCTGAAAAAATACTAGTGAGAACCTTCACTTTTCAATTTAAATTGTGTAAGTAGAGCTTGAAACAATAAGCAAATATACTTATATGCCAATAAAAGTATATAATGATAATATAACTCAATATAATAACATAGTTAGGCAAATATTTCTAGGTGTATATCATGTCCTGGCCTTATCTACTTTCTCAAATTTGTATACTGCCATAAGAGGTTTAATATTCAAAGTTAATAACTTCACTTTTAACAATCAATCAGGAGGTGATTAAATATCACCTAAGTCACAGCATACATGAACTAGGGTGTTTGAGAAATTAAATTTAAATTTTTAATTATTTTTTTCTTTTCTATTTTCCTACATTGGTTTCATTGGAAAAAAAAACAAACAAACAAAACCATGAACAGAGAGATAGTCAATAGAAAAATAAAAGGCCTTTTTTGGCAGAGAAATAACTGACTTGAATTTCAAGTTCTAATAACAGAATCCCTTGTCCAAATGATTCTATTGGTTTTGTTTGGGCTTTGTTTATTTGTTTGTCTGTAATTTTTTAATGTAGATTTCAAATAGAGTCAAAAATCAGATTATTTCTAATTATAGAAACTGAGAATTTTAAATTACTTTGTAGCACCTGTTCTGTGAACTGTCTTGATTAATAGCAAAGCACAAAATCAAAATCACATCAATCATTCTTTAAAGAACCATCAATAAATATTGCAAAAGTGTAAAGCCAGCCTGTTTATCAAGACAGACTTTCCAAACTATTTCTGACTTTTTGTTTATGCTTTAGCCTATGTTTTTTGAGTAGCCCAGGAACTTCCCTGCTTCAGGTATGAAAAAAATTCCTGTCTAATCACAATGGGACTGACAGAGGTAAAAGCCTTAAGAAAGCTGAGCAGTACAAGAAACAGAAAAAGAATGGAGGTTGTAAGGAGAGAAGTAAATAAAGGCAAATATACCACCTAAGTTGAGATAATTGGGTTGTTTCGTTGCCAAAATTAAGGATAAGAGGAGATTGTAGGAAAAATCAAAAGGACAGGAATAATTTAAGCTTAAAACTACTGTTCAACAAATGGCCATGAAAGGCTCATGAATACAGTGAATCTGGGAACTTTCTGAATATTGGAGCAGTCCTGACTGAACCCATCTGTCTTGAGCTTTTCCATGTGCAAGCGGGACAAGACAATAGCTTTGCAATTTTAGGATAACATTTGAGCAGATTGTGAAAGAAATTATTTATTTTAGTTACATGAAGCAGCAAGATGTTGATCAGGATGGCAGAGCATCCCTTAAGCTGCAAGTTTCTAATGAGATGCCTACCATATCTGTGTATTTTATACACACATGTAAATCAGAGATTTTAAAAGACATGCAGCTTAATTTATTCACGATATTTCTTCGTGGCCATGTGTATTCTCTTTTACTGGGGATTATTAAAATAGTGTATCTCTCTTTCTATGACATGTCTAAATTACCTCTACCCATTCTCTGGTTAATGAGGCTGAAGCCATCCACAAGTTTTCTCTTGACCTCTGCTAATGTTTTTAACACGTGACCTGCTGGGTATGGTGCAAATCACTAGTGACCATTTGTCCCTTCTACCTGAAAATAAGTTTTCATTTTAAATGAGTAGTACATCCCAGTCAAAGGCAATTAATTAATCACATTCCTAATGCATTTCATTCCTTCTCCGCGTTACCAGGCTACCCAAAAGATTCTTGCATTTGTTGTATATAACTCAAAACAGGATTTGCCATCAGCTGCTGAAATCTTACACTTGTAATTAAAGTGCTGTTAATTACTCTGTCATTTTCACACGTTCTGTTTTGCTCCCCCCAAAAGAGGCTGGCAGGTTTTTCTGTGTTGCACAACCCAGCACAATCATCCTGCTCATTAAGTGTAACATTAATGTAAGAGTGATCAGAGTGATACAGTGGCTGGTCCCAGTTATAATGAAGGGCGGTTCCTCCAGATTCATTCTGACTTCTTATTAAAACTAGAAACAAAATTTGGCTTTTTTGCTGTACACTGGGCTGGTCCTATGCATTACCTTCTCTTTAGCACAAGCAGCTTAATTTCAAAACATGCACTATAAGAGCAATCAGTTCCATTCCCTCAGAGGGGATTACAGGCTAATCTTCCTGCAAATGTTCACTGAAATTCTATCCTTCACTCTCTGGGGACAAAATTATGGCACGATTAATGCAAGAGGGAATTTTGCCATAGAGTTCAGTGGAGCAGGGCTTTCTAGCTTCATTTTAACATACTCATAGTTCTGCTGTAAAGTCTCATGAGTAATTTTGAAAATGGATTGCATTGAGCTGTGAGGATAACTGGCACAACCTGGCTTTTTAGGGCATGAGTTTTATACTGGAAAGACCTACAAGCAGACACATTCTGTAAGCAAGCCTAAGAGAGAAATTCAAAGCTCCAGGAATAGAAAAAATTACAGAGACCATTGGGATTTCCTGGTGCTTGTTGTTATTGTGACTGCACAAGTGTTTAGTGTAATAGGAGAGACTTCCCACAGATGCAGCTTTCACTTTGTGCCTTTCCTTAGACAGAGCTTTCCATACACTTATGAGTAGTGTTAGGATCTCAAGACTATAACACTTTTAGTAGCTTCAAAATTTGTTTTGTTGTTTTTTTGGTTTGGTTTGGTTTGTTTTTTGGGTTTTTTTTTGTTTTTTTTTTATTTTTGGGTTTTTTTGTTTTTTGTTTTTTGCTTTTTGTTTTTTGTTTTCTGTCATCTCAGTTTCATGTCTACACACAAACTAAAAATTATCAGGTATAATCCTTGGGAAACCAAGTTGTAGAATGCTTGAAAAACATTAATTTTAATTCTAATTATCTAGTTAAAACTCTAGAACTTCATAAAGCCATTCAGACAAGAAAGATTAACCATGTATTTTAATTAATAAAAAAGAAATAATGTTACAAAACACATGAAAAGAAAAAACAAGATGAATTTATTTCACTGCAGGTTTGAAAATAGACAATATTGTTAACTGTGTCTGAGTACCTTTTAATCATTTCAGAATTGTGCAAATAGTCAAGGAAACAACAGAGATCAAAATATGTTACTGGCTTAGGTCATAATCAATATTAAAATTCTCTTTGCCTCTGTAAATTTAATTCAGCCAATCAACTGCCCTATCCCCAAGGGAATCAACAACTCCACTGAAATATAAAATATCCTCCAGTCAGAGAGGTCCAGCTTCTTTTCTCAGTTACATAAATAAAACAAAGGAACTCCATTTTTGGGGGGATAAGGATTCACTGGGAGAATAGATTTTTACTGATGAAACAGAATAGAAAGTGATTCTCAACTTTGAAAAAAAAGTGAATCAGAAAAGTATTTATTTTGCTGTCTGTCTTCCCGTTTTGGTTTTTTTTTTTTACCTTAAGGTTGTGTTTTCTGGATACAATCATTAACAAGGCTGGTGCATTGCCTGGAGTTACAATGAGGGGTATAATCCCTCTGATGCTTCTGAGATATGCAGAGATTGTGCACATTAACTACTCCACAGCTTCATGGCCTTATCTCCTCCTGACCACAAAGGAGATGGAAAGGAAGTCACAGAGTGCATGTGCTGCAATTATATCTATTCTTTGCAAAGAATAAAGTTCATTGTCTCCTCCATTCCAAGCTACACACCAGTTTAAAGACTGGGGAGGAAAGCGTCCTTGGTTAAAAGATACCATGGTCGAATCCTCTGGAGCAGAACTTGGGATGAGTACTGGAACAAATATTTGGATAAGGACAGCTAATTATTAATCAGAGGGCAATCTGAGTCTAAATTTTACATTTCAGTTATAACCTGTGTACCATATCTGGGATTCAGCACTTTAATAGGCAGCATGTTCCTTCTCCATTGGAACACTGTCATTAAGTCCTGGGATACCTGAAGCTTTAGGGTTGACCCCAAATGTTAATTCCTGTGACCCTGATACATGTGTTGCACTTCAGGCTCACCTATAATATTAGGCCAGATAGTAGCATTATCAGACTGAAGCTGGATAAAATGTTTTGGTTAAAGAAAATTGTGTTTTTTGGAAAATAAAGTTCCTCCCACATAGAAAAGTTAGGTGGAAAAATGTCAAATACCATTCTTTCCTCACTACACCCTCATTTGATCAAGAAAGCTAATTTTTTTTTTCAAAGAAACTCCAAAATTACATTTAAAAATGGTTTTAAGTGCCTCAAGAAGCTTCAGAAGGCCACAGACACTGCAGATGTGCCTTCTATATATGACTGTTGCCAAGTTTGACAAGTGTGCTTTCCCAGCTGTATGGCTCCCTGCACCATATCATCCCCTGCTGCTTCACAAAGGATGCAGGGATGTGCTCTTATGAGTAGAGACAATGACAAATGGGTCCTTTGGCTTATTTTACTGTCATTCTTGCAGTTTTCACATTTGATGAAAATGAAAAGTAGAGACAGCAATGAGACCTAATGCCAGTGCTCTTCAAAAGACAACATGCTTCCACAAAATCCATAGCATGTCCAGCCAAGCAAGGTAGAGAGCTCTTCTTTATAAATTATTTCTAAATTATTTTCTTTTTCTTTCATTAGTAACTGTATATGTTTTACTACTTTCTTGTTCATCACTAATCATCTTTGAAAATAATTGCTCAAAAGGAAATGTCCCTGTGGTTCCTAAGTGGATACAGCATGTCAGAGGATGAGACCGAGGACAACATGCAGACAAAAATGAAGAAAAAATTTTATAGAATAACATGGAAAAATGCATTCCAATGTAGCACTGGGTCTGATTCTACTAAACAGTTAATAACCCCAACTGCTTAACAAAGTTATATCCGGAAGTGCTTCAGGATTTTGAAATGCAGACACCAGTATGGGAGGATATACTGCATGTCTAATAATCTGAAAAATAACTGAGTACTAGTTATTTAAGTATTTGAGAAGCTGGATTGTGTTGCTTGGGTTCTGCAATAAAATATAAGATCAGAGAATTTTTTTTTCCACAATGCATGCTTAAGAGAGGAGGGAGAAGAAAGGAAGATAAAGAAGTTAGAGGGTTTTATTAACTTGAAAATACATTCCAGTCTGAGAAAATAATACTTTTATAGATATTAGATCAAAAATAGCACATAATCAAAGAAATGGAAAGAATTTTTGCTGAGGGAATAAATCATAGACCATCAAATGTCATTTTTGTTACCAGATGGGAAGAGAGGTTTTTTGATTGTTTTTTTACTATTGTTTCTTAAAGACAAGAACATTTTAAACAAAGGGAATATTTTAGAGCAGTTCCCATTACTCTGGGGCAAATATGATTGAAAAACCAAAATATCTTAATATATAAAATACTACTGTGAAAAATGGTCAGCTAGAAGACAAGTGGCTGGATGACTTGAATGATTCATCAAATTAAGATTTATTAAGAGGCTTTCTCTTTGGAGTTCCAACTGTAAAATCACTAATGAAGCACAGCAATCATATAGGGATCATAGAGGCAAATAGGCAATGATAGTTTTCTCTGAAAAAAGGAGGAATCAGCACTACTGTGCTCAAGGGCTTTATGTACATTCGATCAGAAGAAATTGCTGTGTAGCTATTATGTGATGGGGTTACTAACTGCAGCAGCCCTGGCAGGAATTAGTGATGGAGATGGTACAAGGGAGCTCTTTCTCTCCTTTGCTCTCACTTTCACCTGTTAGGACTAGAACCATCGCACATGGCCAGGCTTTGATGTGATCAGCTTCACTGGCTTTTGAAAACAGAGTCTTTCTGTTTTCATTAGCAGACAGTGTCCAGAAGAATAAAGAAAGTGGAAAAAGGAAAGGAAAATCAAACTGTGGACTTCTTGCCTGCTGGATGGATACCAAGAAACCTGACAGGTATGGAGCAGGAAGAAATCTTGTTTCTCTTGCAAGCTATGAGGTATTCTGGGCTAAGAGTGGATTTAACACTTGCATAGATTAGCAATTTTTCACCAGGACAAACTAGGTACTTGCACATGTTAAAATATTTTCTTCCTGTATATTTTGAAACATTCTTTCATTTGAATGTTGAATTCCATATTTGAGCTATTTTGCTGTGTACCATGGACGTTCATGTTTTTGCCTTTCTGAAAGATAGTGACTGAAGCCCTGGAGCCTTAAAGATATGAGTGAATACACAGACCTAAGCACTAATCAGTGTGTCAAAACAGTACCAGACCAAAGAGAGCTCTACCACACACCAAGTAACACAAACATGGTCTCAGCAGCCACTGTGAGACACTTGCTGCAGAAGTAGATCTGGCATTTCTTATTTTTCTTCCTCTAGAAATTGCCACCTAGAGAGTTAAGCTGGCTGTGTGGCCTTATGTCCTGGACCTCCCTGAGCTTTCTAAAGTTACTTGCCTTCTTACTCCCTACTCTTCTTAAAATGGCCAGAGGAACCCTAACGAAATACACAAGGTTGTTTCACAAATTATAACTGCGTTTTTTAATAGATTTCCTTCACAAGATAAAACAATTAGGGACAGATTCACCTGTAAAACATTCAGACATTACAATAGTACTTTGGCTGGATTTTTTGGTGATGGAAACATTTTTCTTAGAACACATTAATTTCTAGCCAGCGCAATGATCATGCAGCCATTGGAAATTCCCCTCAGTGACATTTCTGCCTGACCAGACTGAACACTTCCTTGAGAATTTGCTAGATTAATTATACTTTGTATAATTGCTTAAGGACAGAAATGATGTTGGAAGATTTGTGTTTTGGGCTGAGGGATGTTAATCATGGGATAGATGTGAGCAGCACAGTGCAAAGACTGAAAGCAGCGTTAGGATTTTAATTTACTTTCACAATAGCCTCCACTGAAAGCATCACTTCTCCATCCATGCAGCTAACCTCCCCAGGGAAGTCACTGCAGGAAGCAGAAGCTAAACCAAGGATTAAAGCAGTCATTCATCTTTATTTTCTTTTGAAGACAGTTGAAAAGGCAGAATCTGATTTTGAATTATAAAGACAGTTTAAGAGTAGATACAGCAGAGGAGATACAAGACACTTTTGAGTTTGGTGGGATTTTTAATTAATTTTTGGTATCTGTTACTGTATAGAGGTTTTGCTGATGTCAATGAGAGGCAATCATGCCATAGTGCAGGATGAGCTTCCAAAGAAGTACCAAATTTGAAGGAAGAAGCAGTGTTTCATTCCTTGTTTTTGACAGTGAGCCCTGAGTTCAGCTCAAGTGCAGATCCTATCCTTTACATATTCAAAGCATGCACAGTTTTATTTTTATAGCAAGCATCCATTACCTGAAATATGTTCATTGATACCTATTCTTCCTGATATACCAGGGTGCAGTTTCTTCACTCCTGTGGTAAATACTTTAAAATCTGACAATAAGATACTTTTTCAGTCCTTCACATTTTCCTCCACATCTACCTCCACATTACGCATTCATTTAAAAAAAGTCTTGAGAGCAAACACAAAAGAAAATATATTCAAGAATATAATGTCTAAATTTTTTGCTGCAAATGAACTTAATGTTTTCAAAATCACCATGTATCAGACACAATCCCATATTGAAATATTTTCTAAATTACCTTATTACTATTACTACTCACTAAATTAATAGAAAACTTAAGTTACTGTCTGTGTAGAGAAATCAGCAATATTTTTTCTCCTGATTTTAATGTTTCTTCTAGTATGTTTCAGTTTAACAGCAGAACTACCTTTACCTTTTTTCCCTTGGTATTTTTCTTAAATTTATTTTCATTTTTGACATCAAAAGCAGGTGACCAGACTTGTGAAATGGAAAGTGCCACTGCTACTGAATTTATGGTAGTACAGAAACAAAACAAACACAACTAATAACTTTTGGATTAACATTTGATGTTGTCATGGGGTAACTTTACCTTTAAGGTGGTTTTGAGAGCTAAGGAAGTTGAAGTTGCTGGTGACTAATGGGAGTCTTTTTTCCTGACCAATTATCGGTCATTACTGGGAATTGACAGCAGTGTTGACCATTGAAAAGGGAGATCAACTTGTGAACCCTACCTTAAGATGTAAAGTCAGGGCACTTTAGTTCTCTTTGTTTCCTGGCTGTGAAAGGTAACAGAGCTCCGCTGACTTCCCGTTCCCTGCCCAGGCCATGCGGCCCGGGCAGGAGCTGGGCTGGGCCCAGTGGCTCCCGGCCGGGAGATGGGGCCTGCGGGGCTTGTCCCGGGCTCTGGCCGGGCCAGGCCGGTCCCTGGCTTGGCTGCAGTGACGGAGTTCACCGGAGACTGCCGAGTAAAGAAAGAGAAAAAGCTCTGGACCTGCAGCGGGCCAAAACAGCAACTACACTCTCTAGAGCAGCCATGGGGAATTTTCTATCGGAGACGGCTCCAGCTCCTGCACTGGCAGAAGTCACAGAACCATCTACAAAGCCTGAGCAAGATTTTAACCCTTTCATTACCCAGATGAGACTTGCAGATTAATTTTTTTTTTATCCAGAGAAGGAAAAAGAGAGAGTAATCAACATGAAAAGAGACTTTATAAACTACCAGTGACAAGAAAGAAAAGAAGCTTCAGGAAAGGTAGAGAATAAGGAGATGCTTTTATAAGCTGAAATATCTTTCTGTTAAAGCTATGGAGATGGACAATAGTAGTTTAAAAAGACTCCTTTAATTCATGATAGAGTATGTAGGGAGGAATGGAGTGTTCAAAGTGTAAATTTTGAGTAAAAAGTAGAATAATTGTGATACAGTGAAGTGCTGGAATATTTGAAGCCTTGAGAGGCAATGAGAAAACTGTTTTCTAGTAGAGGTCACAGAGACAGATGAAGAAGACTTTTGCCTTTGAATAACTCATCCTTAAAATGATATCCCTAAACTCATGGCCCATACACACCTCAGAGTGATGTGAAATGAGAGGAGTGAGCTCTGATAACAGCAGTTCTGGGCAACTGACATCAGGGCAATAGAAAACTATAGCAGAAATAGTTTTCTTGTAAGACACTCCATAAATTAACGGAAAGAGACTTCTGTTTCTCTACAAAGACTGATGAAAGGACTGTAGCAGGAATTGAGACTGTTTTAACCACCAAAGTTCCAAAGTTTTTTGTCTCTGTTGTCATGTGAACAAGGGAATGGTGAATAGTAGGGGATAAAAAGGGTTTTCTGAAAGTTTATTCTGGTGTTCTTATTATTATAGTTAGTTAATAAACTTTCTTTATTCCTTTTAAGTTTAAAGCCTGTTTTGCTCTTGTTCTAATCCATATCTCACAGCAAGAAATAAATATTTTTTTTTAGTTACTGGTTTAAAACCACGACAGATGTAAACCTAAATCAAAGATAATTTTGGTACCTTGAAATACATTGGCTATACCTTGAAAAATACGGCATACTTTTTAAAGACTGCCTGGCATTATTTCACTTTCAAATAGAATTTGCAAAGTAGGAAGGCTTTATCATAGAATATAATGATACCCATAAAATCTCTAACAGTGAGTGAAGAAGTAGTTGGAATAGAGGCATCACACATCAGCTTATTTGCAGACACACAACCAGGTCAAGTTGGTGACAAATCCTGATTTGCTCTGCTGGTGGTCAGATGTCTCTGAGAAAGGTGACAATTCTCCTCTCCCTCTCCTCTTTTTCCAAGCAGAAAAGAATTCCTCATTAGTGAAATGGTTTTGAAATTTAGACACCTATTTTTCTGCATACATTTCTGCATTTGTTTCATAAGATAGCCAGGAAGGTATTGCTGCATAAGGCTGGAAGTGGGGCACCTTAATAGAAAAATAATCACCAAATGAAGCATATTCATAAGAGAAGTTCTAAGTGGCAGAGATGGCAGAACTGAGTTTGCAAGTGAGAGTGGCAGAGTACCTTATTCAGAGGGGAAATTTAGAAATCTCTTAATAAATGGTCCTTTAAATATGTGTGTGTGTATAGATTAGATATAGATGATATATATCTATATATATGTATAGATATATATATATTTACTATAAGCAATATGCTGGGGAAATGTTTCTGCATTTATTTTCCTGTTTCTAACTTCATTTTTCTGTTCTTTGAGTGCAGGAGATATGACATACAGAGCAAGAAGAGAGGAGTAAAAAATCAATTGTCTTCCACAGAGACACCTACAAGTTACAGTAGGTTCTCAGAAGAATGAACTACAAATTCTTCTCTTAACTGTCATTTTTCTCTAATGAAACCTGTGACCCTCCTGTTAACCTCCACAAGTGAAATCTTAAAAAATGGAAAATAATATAATATAATCTGCTCTGAAAAGGTAAATATCTAGTATTAGAAAATAGCTGACTGTGTTTATTTATATAGGACACAGCCACGATTCCTCTGTTCTCCCAAATGCTTTTATATGTTTGTAATCATATGAAGCACATGAATCAGAGTATTCATATATGGTGTTCCACTTAATAAAAAAATGGCACCAGTTGGCCTTGCACTATTCCACATATGTATGCCTTCTTATGGCCTTTTGCTTTCATATCAAGTAACTTACAAGTACAGATGATTCAAGTTTCCCAGCTTCTAAGAGCTACATGCTTTTGATAAGAAAACAGGGGCATGGTGTAGATAATTGCATCTGAAATTTTCAGCAGATTTAATATATTTACCTTCCTTTTTTGTTTTGCTTTGTTTAAAGAAAACTGAATCAGAAAGCAGCAGCCCTAGCAAAAAAAAGCAAAAAAAAATTTTAAAAAATCTATACTTCCTCATTCTTGCTCATTTACCAATTCTCTTTCACACTGCTGATTTCTCATGGGTTTAACAGCATTTCTGGGCCCTCGACCTCTGAAGTAAAAATCGGAAGACTTCTGCTTCCTTAGTGATGCTTTAATTAGGTTTCGTAAGGGACGTATTAATGCAACCAGAATTCCCTTGCATAATTTATATTGCTAGTTACAACCACAAAGTAAAACCAGCACGAAAAAAGAAATTTGACTGCAAAATATTGGCTTGGAGTCCTCAAGGATCACAGCTTTAAAGACAAAAGCTTTTTAATTATCTATTTACCAAATTTGAATACAATATTTTGAAGAAAACATAATTTATTACAGATTAGAAAACATCAAACCAAAACAAAAAAACAAAAAAAAAAAAAACCAAAAAAACCGCCAAACAAACAAACAAAAGCCTTGTAAATTCAGGATGAAACAGAATGTAAAACGCTTATAATGGTCAAGTTTCACAAATAAGTCATAACTTTGAAGATAAGTGTACATGGAAAGCAGTACAAAGAAAACTTAAAGTACCAAGTATTAAAACAAGTCCACAAATGTAGATGACAACACCTTTAGATGACTGCTAAAGGTAGCAGTCTATAGGTTATTACAACAAGCACTGTGCCAAAACAAAATTAAAATCCCAGAGAGCTAAGGAAAAGCAGGAAAGAGCCAATTATTTCACATCCATTATGAACACCTGAATGGTAAATTATCTTTTCCTTGTACCTGATTTTTTTTTTTTAAATACATCAGTGGGATTAAGATTGAATGCCTGAAAAAAATAATATTTCAACAAAGTATGTCTCCTTGCTGGATTTCATGATGTGACATTGAAGGGCATAATGAAATTTGCAAACACACGCTATCAGTGAGGGAGAAGGATTTTCTGTTTTTAAAGCATAGATTTTTACTGACATAAAACCATAGAAGAAATGTGTGAATATTTGAATAGCCTTAAGAAAAAAAAAATCTGATAAGCAGTTTTAAGAGTTAGGGAGCAGATCCACAAGTGTTCACAGATCAGCTTTATTCTGTCTTTAATGTAGCTACCTTAAGTTTTCTAATTTCCATCTAGATGAGACGTGTCTCATGGACTTAACTGGGGTCAAACCATGGTATTACACATGGATCATTTCCAACAGGAATCTTTACACTGGCATCCCCTTCATAAATCTGGCCCTGATTAAACACAGCTACTCCCTTCATCCAAACACTCTAAACCAACCAATTTTCCTCTCCCTCTTCAGACTCCTTGACTACCAAAAAACACTTAAAATAAACATTCACCTGGTTTTCATGATAAAGGATCAAATCAGATGATTAGCTGGCCTAAAGAGTGCATTCAGCTGTGATGAGTGGTAACTCTACCATGAAAAACAACTAATAAATATTAAATTAGTTTCATCTAAAAGCTCAGGGCACAAAGTTATTTACTGTATTTGCTGGACTGTTAGCGAAGTGGAAAAGGCTGCAGGTTAACTTTTAATGTGTACTTAAAATGAAAATTTTTTTGGCCTTTTGCACTGCTTTTATTACAACCACATGGCAAATCAAGTTATGCTGATGCACTCACTAACTAACATTTAACTTCTTATAAAAATAAGAAACTTCCCTACAGACATGAAAATGAGAACAGTTAGCAAGAAAGCGTGCATTACTTATATCTGATTACTAAGTTGTTCCTTCCTAGGTGTTCAGAATAGAAGGGTTTAACAGGAGCTTAAATTATTTGAGCAAATGGCTTTGGAAATAAGTCTTGAAGTATGTCAAATTACACAACCACAGCATGAAACACAAAGTTTTACGTCCACATGGAAACTTAGAAATGAGGACAAGTATCAGTAGAGACAGAAAGATGAATGAAAAAAAGGATCAGAATTTTAAGCCTGTACTGTGCCATCTTAGCTGAATACACAGCTGTGTATTCAGCTTAATTTAAATTGCCTAGAAGTGCTTTCCATATACAAGTGCATCTTTTTTCAAATTTTAATAATACATGAATATATTAATTAGTAGCTCTCCATATTGCAAAAATGAGATGTAAGCAGACAAAGAACCACTAGTAAAGCATAAAAGTTCTTTCCTACTACTTGAAAGAATAATTTTCCATCACTGGGAATTACACATTTGTTCAAAGGACCAAACTAGGCTGGATTTTCCTTCAAATCTTACTGCTTTGTTGGTGTGCTGAGTCTGTGCACACACTATGACTTCTTTAGCATTTCCCAGACCCTGACTTTGAGAAGGTGAGGTGCCATTGACCACATTTAGACTAGGTGATTGTTGCAGGTCCTTTCCAATTGAAAAACTTAAACTATTCTGCCCTGTTGTATTCTATTCAGCACCTCCAGTACCCGCTTGGAAAGCTTTGTCTGAGACTGCTCATGGTGGAGAGGCAGCTGCAGGGTCCCTCAGACTGCATTCATTTTAACAACAGCTTAAGCTGTAGAACAGCCAATTCCCAGCCCAGCAAGGAGAACTGCCCCAGGGAGTAGGCTGCAAAGAGCTTATTAGGCAAGCCTGTCACATGTGTGACATTCACCAGTCCCAGGACAGCTTATTCCCCACTGATACCCTGCAAAGAGAACGGAATCTGACTTCAGGCTCTGCAGAGGCCACTGCATGATGGCAAATGTCACTTCACAGAATTAAGAGATGGTATTTTTATGGCCCATTACACAGTACAATCCTCTGTACTTATTTTCATTATCAAATCCTGGTAAATCTGTGCATTAAAGAGAAATGTTTATAAAGTGAAAGGCCGAAGGTGGGAGGGTGAAACTTGTTTTACTAGCTGTTCTAGGAACAAAGCTTTCAGATAACAAATCGCTAGAATCACAGAAAATGTCTTGGTTAAATTTCCTGGTTTTCAGAACATGATAGCAAATATGCTCAAAACTATTTTAATGAAACTGAAACAGGTTTTTTTCTTTCATTTCAGCAATTAATCGTATTCTAGCTGAAGAGAAATTTACCCTGAAAAAGCAGTGTAAGAAATTCCCCACCATTCTGGAGCAGTCATGCTTAAGGAAGCAAACTCAGTTTTCAGAATCGTAAGGTTCTTTATTTAGGTTTCTTTGGCTTTGGTAAAATCTGAAGAAACACTTTTTTTTTTTTTCCCACTAAGTAAAAAATAATTCCTTTACATGTCCTGATTTTGTTATAATGTGGTCCTTATCATCATCTGGACAAAACAGAAGGATGAAAAAATATCAAAGCCCACTTCTTTGGAAAAAAAAATCTGCAGACAATAAAGATGGGACTAATCTCTGTAATTAATTCTAAATTTTCTGCTGTCTGAAGTGGCAGATCAAGACTTTTCTGCAGGTGAAAATTTTTCATGTTAAAAGTTAAATTCTGCCTTTCTAGCAGTATTGTATATGTTCAGATCCCAGTTGTTGCCTTTAGGAAAACTCAGTATTCAACTATTAAATCTCTTAATATTTTATTTTCTCCTTATCTTAATTAAGACCTTTGTCAAGAGCTTCAGAGAGTCATGATTGAAACCATAATTTTCTCTTGTCAAAGTATTTTCATAACCAGCTGCATAAATCAGGGTTCCTCTGCACTTCTCAATGAGAAACCTGCTGTGTGTGCACTTATCCTAATGCATGGCTCTGGTGTTTGTTTTGTTTGTTTGTTTTTCGTTTGTTCATAGCATGGTGACATGGAAGTCAGGACAAAGACTCGGGGACTTTAAAGAAGGATGTGATCTGCTTTCAAGAACTGAGATGGGAAATCCAACCCGATGAAAACCGCTCTGCTGTAGCAGTGCTGAGTTGTATTCACCAGCACAGAATAAAAAGGCTTTGGATTTTTACAAGTCCAAGCTGAGAAGTTACCCAAGAGTTAAGATTAGTGAAAATTCTACACAAAGCAAAATATTGTCTAGAGGATTAAGCTTAATGCTTCTTTATGTTCCTGGGGTAAAATAAACAGTGATTAATATGAAATGTGATTTACATACCAGTGTGTTAATACGCTGGACATTAAACAGTAAAGCCATAGAATTCACACTGCTTGGGGCATTCATGAGTTACCCAAAGCAAGATATTTAGTGCATGACAGACATGATTTATCACTCCACTACCTTTGCATTTCTGTCGCTGTATTATAGCAAAGTAGAAAAGTAGAAAACAAGTAAAATGGCCATGAGCTAATGCTTAGGGGAATTAAACTGTGAGACAGATCAGAAAAACTTTAAACAGCATCATTGTGAGAGATGAATATTGAAGAGAAATGCTCTGGTTGAAATGTATAACATGAGGCAGTGGAGATAAGGTTATGTGTCTGGACACACCTACTTAATACATCCTGTAGAACATTCACTCCCATTTGGACCAGTTAGCTATGTTGGAGAAACAACTTTGAATTAGAATAAAGACTAGGGGGTCTAAAACACATTTGAGAACAACCCTAAAACTCTACCCATCTATACTCTGAGGAGGAAGATTGTGGCTCTGCGCTCCTGTGCCAGCATGATGTTGGCATAACTGCACCGAGGGGACAGCCAGCACTCCAACACTGATGTAGTGCAGAGCTGTACCAACCCAGTGAACTACAGCCATAAATTGTGCTAAATGCTTTTTAATTGCTCCTAATGAATGCTGCAATGGTTTGGGATTTAATTTTCATTTCTGAAAATGTTCGAAAGGATGATTCGTACCAGATTCAGGTCACAGGGAAAAATACAATGTAATATTTAACGCCAAATCTATTTAAGTGTTTTTGCCTAAAGGCAAAGCTCATGATATTCACATCTGAAAAGGCTTCAACCACAACACAGACAACATTCACTTCTGAATGTGTATCAGGGTGGCCTCTGAAAACAAGATGTCATGTCCATACATATTGCTGACCAAGCTTTATAGAACAGTTTGTCATGCTTTATATGCTTATAAGAAGGCACAAAGATTTTCATTCCCTCTCCACTTCCCCATAGCTATAAAACTCATCCATGTAGTGTCCCACCCATGGGGTGATAAGGAGTCCCATAATTTTTGAATTTCAGTTTTTCTGCTGTTTTTAAATTCAGAAATACTATTTTGTTTGACTGGAAATGGACAAAAGACAGTAACTTGTCTCATTATGGATGCAATACATTTACAAGTTCCGTTCCCTTTTCAATGCCTCATACATCTTCCATAAAGCACTCATTTAACACTCCCAGAACAAAGGTAATTTATTTGTTGATATTAGATAGTCCAAAAGTCACCAAATTGGAGGAAGCTAAGATATTAGAGGTTAAATCTTACAGAAGTATCTGAATAGAAATTTAAGTAGATAGCTTTAGAATTGAGGGCTGATTTTTTAGGGTTTAGCTTTTTTGTGGGTTTTTTCAGTATTGATGAAAAAAGCTTGTGCACAGAACCTCTTTCTGGGAAACAAATACAAAAATCACTTTATTACATGGAGAAAAAATGCCTGCCACATACTTGAAAGGCACCAGCTTGGAGGCTCTTACTCTCTTTTTATTAAAAAATGTACATTTTCTCTTTTTCTGTTTAGTGGCCCTCTGTTTGAAGGATGCCTAGAAAGATGATAGCATTATTCTCAGAATACTATTTATTTAAGAGTACGTATGATGCTTGTATTTCTTACAGATCAATTTTCTTCAGACAATTTGCCTGTTCTCCAGATCTCCCCTGGTGTCATGGCATGCTGTAGCTAGTGTCACATCTGTAATCTTATAAAATAACACAAACCCCATTTGTTTTCCACACTTAAAATGTTCAACTTCCAGGAATAAGCTAATGACCTAGTCATTCCTCTGCTCTGGCCCCATCACTGGCATTTCTTGCAGAATTAGGGAAGTCTGTAATGAACATTGAAGACTTAGTCTGGTCTGACCTAGTAGAAGGTATCCCTGCCCAAGGCAGGTGGGTTGGAACTAGATCATCTATAAGTTCTTTTCCAACCTTTCCATTATAGATTCTATGATTTAAGAGCATCCTTTCTATAATCCCCACTCCTACAGTTAATACTTGAATAATTCAGTAACCAGAAGGAGTTGTTAAGCCCCTTTAGTAACTGAGTTTATCTTTTATCAGCAAAATATTCATGTTATATTCAAAACACCAGGGTGGATATGCATACTCTTTTCCTGTCTTTCCCAGAATTTTTTGCTGCGTGTACTCTCTCTGCTTTTTCTCTAAACAGCGGTAACAGCACAATGGTTTGTGGTGGCTGCTTGCCCTTCTGCACTGTGCCAGTCTGCCAGTAGCTGACCTCAGCCAGGGGCAAGAGGGCTTTCACAGAAGTTCTTAGAGTAACAAAAAATTGTGAACAGTCACATCCATAGTGGAAAGGGGAGCCAGCTATAGCCATGTGCCTCTGTGTAAACAGATGTGGTGTTCAGCAGTAACCTTCTGTATTTTAATTACAATGAGTGGTCTTGCAGAGGTTGCACAACAAAATTGCTGAAAAGGATGCAGAAATAAATGAATTCTGCTTAGGATAATCTTATTCATAAAATCACATGTAATATGAATAGCATTAAATAGGAGGGTGGGATCTCCTGGGTCAGCCTCTCAGAGCTGACCTCAGTGAGATTTGTGCAATTCTCCTTGCCCAGGAGGACAGCTGTGGGCATACAGGATGTCAAGCCCAAAAGCCTTTGGTAAATAACTATTAAAGAAAATAAAGCATGGATTTGAGTGAGTGGTTTCTGAGGAAAAATAATTTTCAACCTGGAGTTTATAACCTACACTACTCTTTTGTTTTGAATTTGTTTGAGGTTTTTTTTTCTTTCCTCTTTCAACACACTTCCTGGAGTCTAAATATTCTTTCTTTTTTTCTTTTGTGGAACTATGTCTTTTAAACCAAAGCAATTTTATGATCCTTTGAACAGATTTTCTTTGCTGTCAGTTGGTGAAATATAAGTCCCCTGCAAGAGATAATATAGTAATGTCTTCCTCATCACAACAGGCTACAGGCAAAATACAGACAAGCAGTTCTCCTGCTGTCTTAGATATACCAGGCTTACCAGAATCACTAAGTCAACTGAATAATAAGTCAAAAATATGCTGTAACAGTCTGTATCTGTGCATGTGTGTATAATAAAATCAATAGTGCCTGGAAGAAAAGTCTTTCTTGTTGGAAAAACAATGACGGTTTATGTACGAAGCACAGAAAAAAATGACTTCCAGTTAAGATAATCATATTGATACATATTATGTCTAATTTGGTCAGTCGAAAATTAAGAGGAAAAGAAAGAAGAGAGGGAGTTATTTTTCCCATTTAATTGTCTAATGAAGTCCCTGAAAGTATATAAATAATAGAGATTGGACTATCTAATTGATTTAAAATGAAGGATCTGTTTCATTAAGTGATATTTTACTGTTTTCTTCCTGTGGTCTCCTTCAAGACAATCACTGTGATGAAAACACTGCTTCTGTACTGAGGTATGTCTTTTTTGAGTCTAAAGTCTGTTTGTATCCCTCAGTTCCAATGAGTTGCCAGGCAGTTGGTCAATTAGCAGTTTAGAATGAGAAACTTCAGAAGGAGAAATGCACAAGTGAAATGCACAAGCAAAATGCATTGAATCATCTATTTCATAAAAGAATGAAAAGGGCCAAAAAAGAAGAAAATTAAGAGGAAAAGGAAAAGGAAAAGGGAAAACTTTTCCATGTTGAAGTCCAGAGTGGTTTCTATATATATTTAAATATGCTATATATTTTTAAAAAATCTAAAATAAGTTAATAAATACTTAATAGATGGGTGCCATCCTAAAATAGATCACAGGATTCTGTGCTATTATGACAAGAATTCTGATGACTTTAGTCACATGACCTGTCAAAGTCATAATCTTCAGTTTTAGAAATTAGTTTGTAAATTATTAGGAGCTTATTTTTTCATTTCATTTTTTTCTCACAGATTGTTGGGAAGTATCAGGATGTATCTGATAAGAGGCCCAGACACAGAAGGAATTAGAAATGCAATGAGGAATGAGTAGCTCTGGCAAAGTGCTGACCCACAGCAGAGGGACAGAAGCAGGTAGTGCAGAGGACAACTTCATTCAGAAGAAGAAGTGATTAAAATGTTTTTCTTTCAAGAGAGAATTTGAAAAAGATTGAAATTATCTGCAGAAGATATAGAGAACTGATTTGACCAATATGAAAGACATTATGAGCTGACTACTAAAATGCTGAAATTCACTGAAAGAAAAAGCATTTGAACTAAGGTATCACCATCTCAAAACTGTGAAAAAAAATAAAACCCACAGAATTAAATCCATTGGATAAGAAAGAGTGAGAGAAGATGCAAGGAACTCCTCAAGCAGTATTTCAGAGAGGTTTACTTGAGGAGTTGCCTTAGTTTAGTTGTGTCTCCTCAGGTGTACAGCACAGGGAACCAGCAGAGAAGTTGACTCTGTTCCTGCCCTCTTGCCTCAGTCTAACAAGATGTTGTTGAGGGACACATATGACTTAAAGAAGTGAAAAAAGCTTTAACACCTTCTGATGATTAACTTTCATCTTTCTGCATTTCAGCAGCTGCTTCCTAAAGGAGCCTAAGCAGGACAGCAGAGAGTGGTGCAGGGTTTTAGGGGACCCTGGCAGGTCCAGAGCATCATGTGCCAAACAAGCCCACCTGCTGCTACATGGTTTGGCTCACTGAGTGCTCTGCAGTCTTTGGCATCCTCCTGCAGGGCTGTGTGTGCCCACATGTGCAGACCAGCCTGCAGCCAGTCAAACCACTCCACTGAGCAGCAGAGAACACAAGAAAAACTCCCTCAAAAAAAAAAATCCATTTCTGAGTGAGCTGTACCTGGGAGCACAATATTGCTTTTTGTCAGTGGCTGAAAGGCACTGATGAACTCTCCTGTCAGCAATGACACTGCAACCTTTGTGATGTCCTGTACCTTTGGAGAAGGAACAATTTATTTTACAGGTGCAATTTTCCAATGAAAATATGCACTTTATAGACCTGATACAAGACAGTTGTGTAATCAGCTAAGAATAAGTAACCTCAATTTAATACTTATTTGCATATGAAAAAATAAAAAAAAAATGGTCTACAAAATTTTTTCAGATGTGTCAAGCAGAGAAACTATTAATGAGTTATTCCCAAGAGGGACATCCATCACAATCTGTCTCTAGAATCTTTTGCTTTATGCATTGATAGCAGTAGATTTCAAAGCAAGAATTCATAGCAGTATGCCAAATCCAAACCACTATCCATTATCCTGCATGTATAGTGGATAAGTCACTACACAAGCTATTACATTGCTACATTTCCAATATGTCAACTACATGTTTGCATGGAACTATTTAATCTGATAGCAGGGTAATAATTTGAACTGTTTAATCTGAGACCAGGCAACTCATTACATTTTTTTCAGTATTGGCTTTTTTGCAATTACACAAAAAGCCCAGAAGTCGCAGAAGTTAATTTCAGACTCATTTACCCACTGAAATTCGATTTTCACATGTCTCCCACCTACCTGTGCACCCACCTTCCCCAACACAGAATGTCATTAAGGGCCACCCCTGAGATCTCATTTTTCACAACTATTTTTCCCTGTCTGGGTGAGTGAACATCTTTCCTTCCATTTACAGAGCTTTGTATGGGACAAGTCACTTCAGGCTTTTTGTCACTTAACTTCATCCACTGCCCAAGCTTCAAAATTTCTCACACAGCCTAATTAGGCTGACAGTGTGCTCTCAGGTGCTTTTCCAACCAGAGCACACTTTCAGTCTCATCTGTCTTTCAGGACTCCTTAAGAGCTGAAAAACAGCTATCAGAATAAAAATCTTAAAGTCTAATGAAATTTATTTTCTTTTTTTTTCAGGGAAGACATTTCTCAAGAGTAAGATTTGTTGAAAATATGACAGGTTTTTAGCTTAAAGCTGCTGGGGTTTGCTTCATGCTAGTTTTCTCTGGCAAGTCATTGCGACACTGGTAAAAAACCTTTGTCTGCACTTGCACTGTGTTGTTCATAGGTGGATCTGATCAACAAAGCCAGAAACCTTGCTTTATTTCAGCACAGCAGCAATCCTACAGAGTTGAAAAACCAGCACAGGGATGAATTTCCTGGATACTCCTTACCTTTTTCAAAGTAACATATGGATGCATATGTCTGAAAGATTTTCTAACTTTCTAACGATTCTGGGAGTTTTCAGCCTGCTTCACGGGGCTTGAAATGCTCTGAAAAACAGCTGAGTTTTCTATCAGAGTTTCTTTTCACTTGTGTAGATACTTAGAGCATCAGTCCTTTGTAGTGCTTGTATGTCACCACTCTTGTCTTCTTGAAACATTTGTCTCATATCTCAAAAGCTGCAGGGTCTCCTTGCTTTGCACACCCCCTGGTTCCTGGACAGGAGCATGAAGGGCTCTTCTGACTCCAGCACAAAACTTTTTTTTAAAGGACCTGTACACAGGTTGTGTACAGCAGGGCAGACAGCTATCCTGGCAACCATGAGACATCAAAGCAGAGGGACACATGCTCTGTTGCCACTTATCAAAGATGTATCTTTCTTGCTGACCCAATATCAGGATACATCAAATTAACTGTACATTAGCTGTAAGTGAGGAGTGATGGTGAAATGCTTTATGGTGAAACAAGGTTTGGTGAAACCTTACCTGTTATTGAAGGGGAATCTTGGTGCTTGTGGTGCTGGCACTGTTCCTTGGTGGAACTGTCTCTGCTCCCTTCTCTCCACTACTCTGTCCCCAGCTCCCCTGTACAGGCTCTGTTGGACTCTGCAGACCTTTCCTCTGCTCAGCAAGGGACTTGCCTCACCTCACACATCCTCCTGCTTGCTGCAGAACAAGAATTGTCTCAATCTAGTTTATGTTACCACACCAGTGCATATCACACATCCTTCATTAGAATCAGTCTTCACATTTCTTTGGTTGCCATCTTACCAGTCTTTGTTTTGTGGGTCTAGGATGAAAATGGAGATAGTTCATATTTTCAATTTTACCCTACATTTTTCACCAAAACATTGAGATTCTCAATACATGTTAATGAAGATTTTAAATTACTTTCACTACAGCAATATAGTATTGTTCTAGGACAGTATTCATCATTTCAGTCATTATATTCTTTCAGTAAAATTGTTACAGCTGTGTTTGAGGTGAAAATAGCAATTAAAGAGATAATGTACTGAAAAGGTCCAGAGTTTTTCTCTATGAACTGCTTGAAGAAATCTAAGTTTTAGCTCACATTTAGTTACAAAATAGCTGTTGCAATCAACAATTTCTCTTTCTAACATTATTCTATCTTATGTCACCACCTTTCCTCAAGTTTAAATGTTTTAACATTGGCAATAAATGCAGCACGTGCAAGGGATAATTGATAAGTGTCTTGTATTGCCATCAAGGATTTAAAGCACCTCAAGGAAAGCAGAGTTCATTGGTTTCCAGGGAGTCCTTTATCTGCAATGAATAAATAAATGTTTGATCAACAAGATCTTCCTTCATATTTTCTGTTTCTGTCACAGAAAGATGTAACTTGCCATCCAGACACCCAGCTGAATGGTTTAATAAGTGTTTCCAGTTTTAGTATTAGCATATGAAGCTGTTTCTTTCCCTATTTGATTCAAGTGACAATAAAAAGTTCAGCCTCTTTCCACTCAAAGAGATCAAGCCTCCCTATATAACAGCACTAATTAGAGACAAATGTATTCTTTTTGCTAAACATATTTTTGAAATGCATTTAATGTGCACTTATTGCTGGTTGATTTTGTTTTCCTTGTGAAATGAGGAGAGTTTAAATTGTCCCATGAATATCTTTCTAGATAGCTGTTCATGGAATAGTCCTCAATCTTTTAAAGCATCTGACTATGTCTTTCTCTTTTGCAAATTTCAAATGGGGGGGGGGGGGTGTAGATAAATTTAAATATATATTTAAATATACTTATTTACAAATGTATATTTACAAATACTTATTTGTCTCCCACTGGGTATTCTTTCTTTTTAAAGAAAATATATTAAAATTTTGTGTTCAGAATCACGAAGCATATAGTAAATTAAATTCTATTTTTTAACTGGATGGAATTTTAATGTCACTGCTAATAATGTAATTATTTGCTCTCAATATTAAATAATATATTTATATATATGTTCATAAAATGTTTCCAGGCCACAGATTAAAACTAATGAAAAATAGGGAGGTTTCTGCTCCTATACTGGAAAATAAACATAGAATCAATATTGTAGAAAAAGCAGATGTGCCCTAGAATTTTTACTCTGGTATCTTCCTGTGTAAAGCTTTTAGATGCATCATCTTGCATATAGTTTGGAGCCTGGTTTTGTTATGGATGGAAACTTGCTCCCATGAATATGATTACAGGAAGGTGGGAGCACAATGAGAAGTATTAAGTGAGCAACCTTGACAAAATATGTTATGTTGCCCTTGAAAGGCCATGGGGCATTAGAAGGATAACAGCAAGTATTTCAAACTGAGACAGTAACGTACCAGCCCACATCCTCCTGACATCCTAGTGCTCTGATGTCTGGTCTCACTGTGTGGCCTCTGCCCCTTCTGCTTTTGCTCCCTGGGCACTGTGTCCCAACAGCCTGGAAATCACATGCTTTGGTCCAGAGAGGGAGTGAAGAATCCACATAAAAAAGAAGCAGTCAAAGAGGGACTCTCTCAAAATGCGTTTTTGTTCACTAAAAAAAATAAATAAATAAATAAATAAATAAACAAATAAATAAATAAATAAATAAAAGTAGAATAGGCCTTGATATCTTTCTTTGTTACTGGGAACAGTAATCTCATATTTAGACAGAAGATGAGTTCCCAAGAGAGCAGGAGGCTCTTTCTGGCCGTCATTTCCAAGCCCTGCAGCTCTGGGAGATGTAGAACTGACTTCGCTGAGTGGAAATGTTGGTTTATCTGGGTAAGTTCAACCCAGTTTTGACAAAGCCAACTTAATATCTCACTGGAGGCAGCCTCTGCTGCAGTGCTGCAATTCCCTCACAAGATGGATGAGGTTTTTGGTTGGATGGTGAGTTTTTGGTTCACACCTCTATGGGAAAATGCCTGAAAATTCACAATCCCCCTTTCCCCCTTCTTCCCTTTTTCCTCTGCTGCCCTGGTTCCCAACATATTGCTCCCACAGAATGGTCCTGGCAACATGGTGCATTTCTAATCCAAGAAGGCAGCACAAACAGGCTGCCTTACATCTCCATAGCCATTGAGGTCCCATATCTATAGGCAATGACTGACTGTTTAAGAGAGAAGGGGAGAGAGACAAGACCTAAAATCTTGTTTGATCAGAAGATTAATCAAAACTTATATAGTTTGGCATGGCTTTTTACAAGTTGGCCCTTCAAAATTAAATTTTCCTAGTTGATATTGTTTTTCCCTCAATTTGTTCTACTTTGTGGCACTGTGTTTTTGATGGATAAGTCAACTGGAAAACCTCAAAAAAGTAGCTTCCCTAAGAGAATCTGGGTGACCTAAGTCCTTGCAACTTAGATACAACTGAGTGCAGTCAGTCAGAAAGGTCTTCTCTAAGTATCACAATACTATACAAATACAGGCAAGTGAAAAACTGTCATCATTTTGGATGTCCCTGATGGACATTTTTTGGGAAAAAACAAAGGGTACTTTTTAAAGGTTTTCTGTATTTTCAGCATTGTATTTACTTGATCATTTGTGAAAAGAGCAAACCACTGTTGACATTCATCCACAGAGAAAAGTTTAAATTTTATACACTACTGCACCCATTATAGCTCAAGAATAGTTCATGCTCTCAAGGTCACCCTTCTTTGTAATTCAGTCAACAAAATTTACTTTTTGTCTTGCTCTTTGGTCTTTGGGGATTTTTTTGAACGGAGCTCAAAACTAGTGTGGTGAATGTGGCTGCAGGAATGAATTAAGATAGCAATTTTCTCTTCCTTTTGCTCAAGAAAAAAAGATGCAGAGATGGGAAAGATTAAATGGAAGAGCTAAAGTGACTGCATCTGACAAAATTATAATAAAAAATAGATATTTGCAATCCTAGCTCTTCTCTCTTACCATGAACCCCAACTTAAAACACTTAACACCTTTAGCAACAGCAACATTGCTATATCATTTAGAGGTCTACTGGCTATAAAATAGTAGATGCATTTTTAAAAGCAACCAGTAACTGCTATCTTGTCTTTTAACTGTATGTCGCTCTATTGGGAACGGTGAGAAGAACGACACAGACTCTCTTGTGGAGTCGAACTGGAGAATTTCTCTCGGTTTATTACCTCAGGTCTTTTTTATAGACCAATACGTGAAAGTACAGAAAAGAAACTCTTATTTGTTAGTAAACTAACACATCACCATCATTGGTCAGTGGGGTTCACTACCCCTCGACCTTCTCTTGCAAGAAAACAAGAAACTGACAAACAGCACCTGCAAGGCTGTCTTCTGTCTCTGAGGATTGTTTTAATTCCTCTTTATGATTTCCCAGGCCACTTTCTCAGGCAAGTCTGAGAAAGCTATGTGGCCTGCTATTCCACAGGCACTGTGCTCCCTGCTTCACAGTTAGCATCCATAACTGTAGATCCTGATTTTCAAAAACCAGCACACAGACACCACAAAAATTTTGTCACTTTAAAAGGAATTTTCTTTTGCAGGGTTTTTACTTTATTGTATTTTTTTCTCAGTTGTATTCTTATTTTTGCTAGTGCATAACTTATTTTATGTCTACCAGAAAAATTATAATATGAAGGTTCACCCTCCCATAAATAAAGGTGATTTTTGAGGAAAAATGAAGGCACAAAATAGGCAGAGCTTGCTTAAATAAATTTGTAGTAGCTGACAAATGCAAAACTAGTGTAAAAGCTAAGAAAAGATAACAATTGCTCAAGATACTACTGCAAGCTGCAAAGTAAAGTCCAGTAAAATATTGTTTAAAACTAGATTTTTTGAAACTTAGATTAATAAAGCCTATTGATTAGTCTGAGAAATAGTGCCTTAGCCGAAAAAAGCACAATCATGATAAAGCAATTGAGAGCTTACTGCAGAGGAAAGTCCTGCTTTGTCAATGTGATATTCAAAAGTCAGCAGTATCTATCTTTTTTCATGTCCACAGCTTTTGTGATACTGCCTCCTGTGAACCTTTGATGTATTAGTTTTGTACCAAATGCAGTTTACAAGATACTAAAGTTTCATCATCCTGCATTTAACATCTGCACAGAGGTGTCCACCTGAACAATTACATCTCAAGCTGACTTTCTAATCAAAAAGCACTGAGCTGGAGTTTGCTTTCTTGACCAGCAGACATAATTTTACCTTGGGAGAGACTCTCTCAGGAACATCCCTGAGACTTTAACTCATGATCCAGAATATACTGAGCAGTCTTAAAGGCCATGAACAGGCAGTGCAATAGATCAGCACATCTTCTAGTTGTATAATTCCATGTTATGGGGTTTCAGGAGGGTGAATAGGAGAAATAGGGAGTCAATTCCTTTGCAACACTGAATGTTTCAGTTTTTCCCTAGAAAAGCCAAAGCAGAAGGCTTTCTGGGAAGTGCTTTTTGTCATGGCCAGACAGGACCCTTCAGTACTTACCATGATTGTCCCAGGCGAACACAAAAACTCACTGTGAATTTCAAGTCTTCTTAGCAAAGAGACATTTCAAGCTAGTTAAAGAAACTACCTGGAAGTGACAGCTATATAACTCAGGTGAAAATTATAAATAAATGCATTCATGGTTGCTCACATGAAAATAATTTATTTGTACTTTGCAATAGATCAGCACTGACTGCAGAGAGCAAAAGGATACACAATATGTTCCTAGAAGGAAAGCAAAAGGGGAAAAATATATATATTTAATAATATAGGATTAAATCTACCACAATATAAAAAAAGATTCAACAGAATTAATAAAATAGATTTAACCACACGTTTTCTCCTCACAAAAATCAAAAACTGAAGGCACTAATAAAATTATATCAGGATCAAAAGATCTTCATTTATTTGAAAAAAATATTGCACCAGTCTTTTATAGAACCAAATGAAACCAGAGATATTGTGGACTGTGGGGGCTGGGGAACACGCTGGCTCCACGATCCAGGCTCTCCTCTGGAGGTAAGACACCTTGCGCTCAGAGAGACACAATGTATCGCTCCCAGGGCTCTCTGAGCTAGATATGTTAAACTGTTGTGCTCCATTGGTGTTCCCCCCTGCTGTCCCACCTGGATACAGGTATCTCGGGCTTCCCCCGCCCCTCTCCTCTCCTATAAATATCCCGGGTTTTTCCCTGTTCGGCAGATTAGCTGTTGCTGGCTCCCTTCGCCGAAGCTCTGCCTGAATAAAGGTTTTGCTTGGCAGAACGATGGACCAGCTTTCTCGTCCCTGCTTCCTGTGTCGCCTGCCCGCCGCTGCCGCTGAGCTGAGCTGAAATCACTGGACTGCCCGAAGCTGCTCATGCGCTTCGACCCAGCCCTTTTCAGGGCTGTTTCTCTAGAGAAGTCGCGGTGCTCTGGGCTTTCTGTCGCTGCGGCAGTGGACATATAACTTTGTCTCCTTGGTTAAGCTTTCCACCAACTTCTTTATATCAGATAACTTTTAATACCTGAATATGCATATAATTCTTTTAGAAGCAAAAGACCTCTTAAAATCTCTTCTTAAAAACGGTTATGTTTTGATCACCACTTGCTAAAGAGTAATGCTGATTCTGACACTTTCATAGTCTTACAGTAAAAATATCTACAACTGGACTTTCACTGAGGGATTCATTTTAGAATACTCCGAAATTATATCTGGGGATAAAACAAAAAAACAAAAATTCGATTAGAGATTTCTAACCTCAGTGAAATTATCCTATAATGTTTTTAGAAGTGAAAAATATGCAAAAATATATTTTTCTTCTTTTTCATTGATTTCTTAATTTTGACAATTTGAAAAGAGTAACTCAATGGAATTTCTCTTGCCCCACATATTTATGAGATTTCTTGTTATTAATTCTTTTCAATTTAAAGAACAAAATTACTGGATCTTTTTGAAGTTATTTCATCCAAGATGAAAACAGAAAAAAAATAGAAAAGGATGTATCTTTTCTTCTCTAAGAAAAGGGAGATCAAAATTTCATTCCATGCTGTCAATTTGCTAAGAGTAGTGTAAAAGGGAGCATAGATGATCTCTGAAAAATAATGAAGTTTTTGTCAGTATTTAAATATTTTTACATGATATCTACTTTCAAAATTCCTCAAAACATCAGACCAGAACAGTCCTTATAGATAGGCAAAATTTTTTGATCAGTAAAAAAAAGAAATGAGCTTGGATCCTCTCTGTAATTTGACAAGCTAAAATATTGAAGCGTAAAAAGATTTCTCTCTCAACATGTAAAGCTTCTTTTGAAAGGGATAAGATTCAAAGCTGATTTTGAGAACCAAAACAAAAATATTTTCAATCTCTTACTGATTCTTTGTGCCTGAGACAACATTTACAGTTGCAGAAACAGTCCCCAGAGCCCCAGGAGGCTGTCAGCCCTGGGAAGCCCAGCAGGAATGGGAAGCAGAGGGCAAAGTCTCCTTTTCAGACACCTCATGTTGATGGTCCCACCCTCACTTCTTTGTACCCAATACTGACTACAGAATTTGGTTTGGGCTCTTTGTCCTGGGGTTAGCCCAGGAACAGAGGGAAGCAGGGCATTCCTGCTTGTTTGTACGGATGAGAAATAAAAGTTGAACCTCAGTGGTCTTTGGCTTGCAGGAGCCCAGATCAGAGCAAGGCTACTCCAGCAGTTATGCCATCATCGACCCCAGCTACTCCATCAACCTCCTTGTTTTGCTCTATCTTCCGAGGCCTACGCAGTGTCTAATAACAGGGGAGAAAAATATAAACAGATTCAACTGAGTCATCTAGTTGCAAGAACAGAACCTTTTTGACATTTGCTTGATGTTTCTATTTTGAGACTTCTATATCATCTTTGAAGTTGCTCTTTGCGTCTCTGTCTTCAATCCTGTATGCCCTGATTTAAATATTGAAGACACGAGCGCTGGCATGCTGCTCGACACTTTCCACTTCCTATGACACTGTTTTCTGCTGCTCAAAACTTCATAAATATTATGATTTTATGCTGAACTTTCCATTCCTGGTATGTGTCTTAGACTGTGTTTTCTTTTTGTTTTCTTTTTAAAATATTTTAGCCAAAATTAGGTTTACGTTTCCAACAGTATATTTAAAGAAAAAATACACATCATTCTGTCCATACAGAAGAAATAAAAAAACCCCAAACCAACAACCAAATACTAAACAAAACATGCAAAAGAACAATATACCAAACCCAAAAATCACAGGCTGATATACCTAAAGGCTGTGCTGACATTCAGCAGGACCTGGATAGACTGGAGAGGGGTTGCAAAGAAACCTGGTGAGGTCCAACAAGGGCAAGTGCAGGGTCCTGCACCTGGGGAGGAATGAGCCCAAGTGCCTGCACAGCCTGGGGACTGACCCACTGGAGAGCAGCTCTGCAGAGAAGGACTGGGGGTACCGCTGGGTGACAAGTTGTCCATGGACTAGCAGTGCCCTTATGGCCAGGAGGGCCAAGGGTGTCCTGGCATGCATCAGGAGCAGTGTGGCCAGCAGATGGAGGGAGATGATCCTGCCACTCTATTCAGCCCTGGTGCAGCCACCTCTGGATTACTGTGTCCAGTTCTGGGCTCCTCAGCGCAAGAAAGACAAGGAGCTTCTGGAGAGGGTCCAAAAGAAGCCACAAGGACAATGTGGGGTCTGGAGCACCTCTTATGAGGAGAGACTGTGAGAACTGGGCCTGTTCAGTCTGGAGAAGACTGAGAAGGATCTCATTAATGCATTTAAACCTCTCAAAGGAGGGTGCCAAGAGCATGGTGCCAGACTCTTTTCAATGGTGCCCAGTGACAGGTTAAAGGAGCAATGTCCATAACCAAAACACAAGAAGTTTTGCCTCAAAATGAGGCAGAACTTCTTTGCATTGAAGGTGGCAGAACACTGGAACAGGCAGCCCAGATCGTGGAGTCTCCCTCTCTGGAGACATTCAAAACCCACCTCAGCATGCTCCTGTGTAACCTCTAGGTGACCGTGCCTTTGCAGGGAAGTTAGACTTGGAAAACTAGGAAAATGCCCCAAGATGTAAGGTGGGAGGCTGCTTGGTAGGTTAAGAGGTTAGGCCAGACCAGGCAGGTAAATCCCCCTGATTCTCTGACTGAGATTGGTGCAGCGAGCTCAGTGTTTCCTGCCAGAGTGGTGCACAGGAAGAGGTCAGGTCAGTGTTTCAGGTCTCTTGCTGGATTTAAGGATTACATGGTCAAGGAGAAGCATATTGAGCCTACAAGTAGTATATGGGGTGGCAGGGATGGCAGAAAGGTGAAAGCAGTTTTCTCTAGCAGAAACCACTTTTCCTGGACAGAGGCTCACTGTTCCCAGCTGGGAGCCTCTACAGATCAAAAAGTTTCCAGCTTGTGCAGAGCAGGAGGAGAAGCAGCACCTTCTCACACACATTTTGGCAGGACCTGAGTTTGCCTGCCTTGTAATGTGGCAGGCCTTTCAACATGCAAGAGTTCTGAGCACCACTGCCCTGAGAAAAGCCTACTGGGGGATCATACTCCTCCTAAAAGTAGAGATATGGTTTTATTGGAATTTATGAGAATTTTTTAAGGAATGCAACACTGAAATAATATGTAGTTGGTCTGACTGGGGCCCATCATGCATAAATAAAAACTAAGAAGATCAAAATTTAGGGCTGCAAAGGCAGATTCTGAAATTTTAGAAGCAGTCCCAGTGAAGGTAGACTGTACATTCTTAATGCATCTGCTTTAAGTGTACTGGTTCTTTGATCACATTCAGCCACAGAAACATGACAAAGTCCATTCAGTTCTCCCAGGGCTTTGGCAAGATTACCAACCCCAGGATCTCTAAGGAAAGGATAATGCTAAAGTACAGTGAATTCTCCACTTGAACACAGAGAACACAATTTATCATTTTGCAGTGGATTCAACTGGCAGGAAGAAAAATCCTACTGTGTATGCCTTAAAGGAGCAGTTACTGACAGAGAGAGATGCCATTGCTTCCCTGGAAAGCAAGGAAAAGATATAGTCTCTGTTCCCTTCTCCTCAGCCAGGAACAGTAGGGCATTCTGAGTCCATGGTGCTAATTAAAGATCAGATGTGTTTTCAGACTTTGGGGATTCCTTCAGTACATGGATCATTCATTTCTAAGTAACCCAGGTTGCCTCTTTTTCACTGTGCTCTTTGTAGAAATTTCTTTTTTTTTTTTGTCTCTTTGATCCAAATATTTGACTGGTGTAAATTGGTACTGCTCCCTAGGGACTTAGTTTTTTTCAAGATAAAAGAAAAAAGCTTTTTAAAAGTACTGCTTTGTCAGTCTGATGGTGAAAAATGAATAAGAATGTCTGCTGCTTGCAGTATGCGACTGGTTGCCTTAGTAATACAGTCAAAACTGGGTTGAAGGAATACTGTATAGGACAAGTAATATCACTAGAGAAGTGGAAAGATAACCCTGGCAGAAAGGTTTATGGCAACTGGATTGAAAATGGACATTGAAAGAAAAATTAATGTGCTCTTTTGCTGCTCTTCAATTATGATTGAACAAACACAACTCTGGCATTTTATAGTAGGCTTGCTGAGCAAGCTTGCTTTACTCATAGCAAGAGTTATATGATCAGATAAAGCTGCTGTCACTAAGTGTAGAAGGGAATGCAGCATGGATGGGTTAATCTCAGTACTTATAGCAGCCTAAACTGGAATCCCTTGTCATGGTGCATCTGTAGTCAGTTCTGTAACATCGCATTTCCCTCTGTTACACACGAAAACATACTGTGAAGAATTAACAAAAAAAAAAAGAAAAAAAGTTTTATGGAACCATTTATGTTAGAATCGGTTTTTAGCTATTTATGTTATTTGAAGATACAGTCAGTGATGTATTTTTCTTCTGTTGTAAGCTTTGTCATTTGCTATATATTTTCTACATGTGCTTAGGTAGTCAGGACTAGCAGTTTTAGATGTACAAATACATGTACAAACTCAGAGAGGACTGGTAAATTGTGGACATGATTTTCTGAACCTGAGAGAGTTTCAGGCTCTCAGTGGCTGATCTGTTTCCCAAGGGAAAGTCTTTTGGGAAACTTTTTTCTCTCAAGGACTGTTGTGTAAATAAGATTTTAGTTCTCAAAACAATGACACAGATGTTCTGAGAGTGTTTTTCTCTTGTCCCACCAATGGGATGAAGGAGGTGGTGTTCCTTGTACCAATCAGGTTAACCTGTATCGGAACACCTTATAAAAACGGTTGAATATCTAGAAATAAAGGCTTTTGCTTCCTTAGAAATGAAATCTCAGCAGCTGCGACATTGAACTCTCTACTTTGTGTCCACTGGTGACACGAAACCAGCATATTGAGATTTAGGAGAGTGAAAAGACTAGTTTCTACAACCTAGAGTGTTGCTGATTTTCCAGATTTTCCAGAAAACTTTTAGGATATTTGCATTTGATGGGAAATACACAGACTAAATGGGTGTCCTTAGATTTGGTTTATCAATTTATGATATTCAAAACTTTTTTCTTTGTCCTCACATTTCTCTGTTAATAGATTTGTCCTACCTGACTCTCACGTGCTTTTTACTCCTTTGAAAGCTCCTGAACACCTTTTTTTTTTTTTTTTTTTTTTTTTTTAATGGGTTTAGTTTGTTTGTTTGGTCATCTTTTTTAATTAAAAAGAAAAGTTTCTATCTCCATGTGTAGTCTTGACCTAAATCAGGTCTCTTTGTATGCTCTGGCACTGTCTCCATCAGGGATTGTCCCCGTTCTCTTTGCAGTCCAGGTCTCTCCCCTGGAGTGTTTCTCACAGACCCACACAATCAGCTCTTTCAGCAGCAGTTATATGACTATCCAGCAAAGAATTTTAGGAGAAAGAAAAAACCTGACCCATTCCAGTGAAGGGTAAAAGAAGAACACAGTCAGTAGGTCCAAATACTGAGCAAAGAATTCAAAAAGAGAACTAACAGGCAGGGTGCTGGAAAGGGATGTGGGGGTGTGGGTGTGTATGGAGATATTATGACTTTATTAACAGTATTAATGTTCTCAAGGGGTGGAATGCTGCAGACTAACAGCTCAGTCAGCACTTCCAAGTAATACATTTTTTCTTACCTAAGGCCACAGAAAGCCCCCTTTTCAAACAGGTGCCTGATACATCTTCTGCTAGACCAAACTAGTGGGTATTATATAACCTATTTCAAAAATAAAAGCAAACTTTGCTAATTTGAATTTTGTTTTCCTTTTCCTATAGCGTCTCAAGGGAATTGAAATTTGTCAAAAAGAACAATTACATACAAAATAGTGCTGACAGAGTTGCAAGCACACAAGTACATTTATATTCCCAGGGTACCTGTGGAGAGTTTTTCCTGATTTAGAGATGCTCTAGAAAGGGATTAAACCAAAGCAGTACTGAGGCCCTTTCTATAATCATAGTTATATGTTGTATCAATTGTTCTGTTGAAATCAGTGCTTTAATACATAATATTTATGCATTTATGCATTAAGCTGACAATGATGTCTTAATTTTCCTAATCACAGGTGGTAGAGCCCTAGAGTTCAAGTTTCTGCTTCTGTGTGTCTTCTACAGTTGCTCTTCATCTTCCTTGCTCTCCCTTCAGTTTTGTCTATCTTTCTTGGCCCCAACACAACATGGAAGGAGAGTGCTGTCTTTTTTTGCAGTAATGTAGTTGGGGGAGCACAGAAGACCTGGAGAAGTAGGTTTGAGCCATAAATGTGTCTTCATATCTTGAGCATGTGTACTCACAATTTTATTAATATATATCTGTGACCTTATTTTTCTTTTGAAAAAAACTAAAAATCAAACTTTGCACTGAAAAACACAAATCGTAGATTTTGGGCTGTCTTGTGCCTTGGATCCTAGCGCGTTCTTACTATGTCACTCATTTCCAGCTAGAACCCCTGACTAGAACCAGTAGCTTGTTCACCATAGACAGATCCAAACTGGGGTACATGTTCATGTAATTCATAAATTCTCTTCTGTCCTGTGCAGAATGAATCAACACATTCCCACATGTCTTCCTAATAGAGAACCTTACATTAGGAACCAATAATAAAGTACATCTGGGAAGACTTAGCCACCACATGCCTTGGAATAATTTGAATAAATATCAATGAACTGTGTGCATGCTGGAATTTATGGAAACTGTGCTTTCATTAAATAAAATCATTACTTCCTAGTTATCCTATTTTAATAATAAATTCCCCTCTAGGCATAAAGTTTATTTCATAAAAGATCTATTTAAGTAAGTAAAATCATTGTGCTTATATTGTTAGTTAACCAATTTCTACATATAAAATGAAGGATGTAATTCATATGCAGTGCCTGAAATACAATATTACAGATGTATTCAAAAAAGCAAAACTCACTTTGTCAATAGAAATATTTCCAAAGACAAATTCAAGTAAAAATTACCAAAGAAAACCTTCTTTTACACACTTTTATCTCTACTTTATTTGGAAAGATCAACTCCTGCACATTCCTTTTTATTGCCTTATAGTTACACATATGAAAATGTATCACCTATTTTAACTTTCATTATCATGAAGTTTTTGATTTAAGGAGCAACTTCTTTTTCTTTTTTTTTTTTTAAACCTCTTTTTCTAGTATCAATAAAAAATGTCAAGTGAGCCATTCTCTTAACATAATGGCAAGATATGATTATTTGTATTTGTTGAAGTTGTACTTATTTGAATGTACAACCCTATCACTACTAGTTCAAGAAAAAAAAATTAAGATGTGATGGTGATATTAGACAGTGAATAAATACAGCAAATTTTAGAATCATAGAATAATTTTGTTTGGAAGAAACCTTAATGATCATCTGGCTCCAACACCCCTGCCATGGGCAGAGATACCTTACACCAGAGTACCAAAGCCTCATTCAACATGAAGTTGGACACTTCCAGGAATGAGGCATCCAGAGTTTCTCTGGGCAAACAATTCCAGTATCTCACCAACCCCATCATGAAGAATTTATTCCTGTTATCTAACATAACCCTACACTCCTAAAGACATTGTCCTATTATTATCAGTTCTTGTGAGAAGTCCCTCTGCCATTTTCTTGAAGGTTCCTTCTAGGTGCTGGAAGGCTGCCATGAGGTCTCCCCAAAGCCTTCTCCAGGCTGAACAGCCCCAACTCTCAGCCTGCCTTCACATAGAGGTGATTTAGCTCTCTGGTGATTTCTGTGGCCCTCCTCCTCACTTGCTCCAACAGATCCATGTCCTTCCTACATTAGGGGCCCAAGTACTAAACATCTTACTGCTGGTGGGGACTCAAAGAGCAGAGTAGAGGGGCAGAATCACCTCCTTTGTCCTGCTGGCCACGATGCTTTTGATGCAGCCCAGGATATCATTGGCTTTCTGTGCTGTGAGTGCACATTGTCCAGTGATGTTGAGGTTCTTGTCTCAAGTTCTCCCTCAAGTTCTTCTCGACAAGGCTGCTCTCAAGCCCCTTCTCTTCCAAGCTTGTGGTTGTGCTTGGGATTGCCCCAACCCAAATGCAGGGACCTTACGCTTGGCCTTGTTGAACTTCATGAGTTTCTCACTGGCCCACTTCTCAAGTCTGCCAAGTGTCCTGGAAGAGTTTAAAATACTTGTGGATGTGACACTTGAGGACATGGTTTAGTGGTGAACAGGATGGTGGTGCTGGGTTGATGGCTGGATTTGATGATCTTAAAGGCCGTTTCCAGCCTTATTGATTCTGTGATTCTATGTCATGTGGGACAGCATCAGATGCCTTGCACAAGTCCAAAGGGAGCTATTATAGCAGAGTCATCCAGTTAGTCAGTACAATGTACTTTAGATGATGAAAATCTTGTTCTAATTATATAGTATTTGGGACACAAAAAATAGATTACATTGCTCATGATGCTGTACACAGCAATTTCAGTTTACAGATGGTTCAGTTTTATGAGTGAAGTCATGGATTCTCAACAGACTCAATGGACACCCTGAGAGATACCAGTGAAGATCATATCTATTTTTTCTCAGTTATTCTGAAAATGACTAATTAATTACTAATTCAGAGGTAAGATTATACTTGTCCCTTAAACTGATAACAATACTGTAGCTGCTGACAGTCATAAAGGCAGAACAGCAAAACCACTCTCCCAAATCATTAAATTGATATCTTAGATGAGTATACTACTGTAAGTGATGCAATAAATAAGTGCATGACAGAGACTCTATTAACTTTGCCCTGGTTTTACAATGTTTTAATGGAAGGAAAAAATACTAACATAAATTTTAATTATACCTAACAGTCTTAGTAATTTTTTCGTGGAGCAGTAGGGCATAGTGCACGCAAACACACATCCTCCAGGATCTGTTACATCTCTTCCTTTTTAGACTTTTCTTCTTTATAGAAATAAAAGGCACAAAACCTCCTTGACATGCATTTGTTTGTGAGTTTTAGATACCTGTAGTCTACTAGAATAAGCAAACTGACAGCAATCATTTTCCTGCATTGTATGTAGTATGTCAAGCACGGCACATCAATTCCTCTTCCAGTGTTTCTATTTGGGAATTAGTGGAGAAGATTAGCTAAGTATCACTTAGGAACTGATACATTATTAGATATGTATGCAAGATAGGCTGGTATTTCTTATATCAGCAGTTGTAGTCAAAATTTTGGTGAAGAACATCATTGGGATAGTTTAGGAACAGAAGGCAGATATATTAAAAGCATCTCCCTCAGATACAAAAAAAGACTTTTAATTTTATGTAAATGTAGTAAAATGTCCTGTCATTATTAAAAAAAAAAAAAAAAAAAAAAAAGAATTAATCTGCTCTTGCAAATGACACTAAAATACCAAAAAGAAAAAATCACAGATAGGAAGCTTGCCTATGTCATATAGTAAGTACTGTAAAAAGGCTCTGACGTTATTTTTTTACTGCTCATGAGACCTAAGCTTTTCCCCTGTGCTTTGAGGGAGTGAATCTTCCCTCACACTGTGGGGGAAGTGGGCAGTGCCCACAGAGGCATAACAGGCAGAAAGGGGGAAGTAAGCAGCATTTATTCTTTGCATATAGCTCACCCCCACCCTGCAACTTCCGCAGGTGAGCTGGCATGCCTTCATCCCTGCCACATCACAAGGGCAGTTTCAAGGGTTTAACACCTTGGATGTGGTTAGGTCACCCACCTGGACTTTGATTTGAGCTAAACACACTGAAATTGAATTCAGGGCTGTAGATTTACGATGGTGTAATCCTGGGTAGAATTTAGGCTGTGTCTCTGCAGCTGAAACCTTCTACAGCTGTCCATGAATGCATACAGGATCCCAAGGGACAAAGTCAGAGCTCTGTGAAACTTGTCATAGGGGCAAAGAAGCCCCTAAGAGCAGAGTGGCTGTCAATTCCTGCCTTGCTTCCCAGTGTTCATACAAAAGGAATTGCCTTCTCTTTTCTTGCCTGTTTTTCTTCTGTCCTGAAGAAGTTCTGTGCAAGAGAATTCACTGGTGGCATCATTAGCATGATAGCATCGTGCAGCAGTTGCTTTCACCTCCAAAGCACTTTGCAAGTATTAGTTTAATTGATCTTTTGCATGAATCGAGATAAAATAGTATTTTATCAGCATTGTCTGAACATAACCAAGACTTACTCTTTCTGATAAGTTATTACTGAATATTTCTGTGAATTTTCTAATCACAAATCTTTTTCTAGCTTGCATATATAAGGATAGCTTTTAAGAGCTTACTCAGAATATTAAAATCTTGACAATTGATTGTGGCCTTCATTGATTTTTATGGGTTTGTTCCTGGCAGTGTGGTTTTCATAGCTTTGGTATTTGTTCTCTTTATTTATTTCTATTCAAGGCTTTATTCTTTGGATAGCTGAGTTAGCATTGCAAATTACTTCTGAAGATTTTGCTGTAAGTGGTCATGTCCTAATGTCAGTTAGGAGCATACAGTCTAGCTGAAAGGTTCCAGCACTGCTGAGATATCAAATTCACTTTGGTGTGTATAGTGCCCAGGTGAACACATATGTGAGCTGCAGTGACTCAGTGGGAGAACGCTTGCTTGTCTTTACTAGCTCCACATGAAACACCACAGCATCTGTTCCCATCTTTACGAACTCCCAGTAAAAATGATGCCTTGCAAATGGAGCATAGAAATATCCATAACTAAACTAAAACAAAAAGCATATATTACTGTAATGAGGATTAAAAAAGCAGTTGATATCCATAAAATGTGGTTTGAGATTTCTTTCTTATTTCCTGATCAAGGAGATATATTGTACTACTTCCTATATCAAGGAGAATCATAGTTCCTATGACATTGCTATTACTGTTTGTGTTACTGTAGAATTTCAGGATTGAGATTTCAGGCTACAAAGATTCACCATGTAAAAACACAATAAAGTAAAGTTCCCTATCCCAAATAATTTACCATATGGGAAAAACCAGGCAGATGTACCAAAAAGATAGAGGGATAACAAGATAGTAATGTTTTAGCACACCACTTTAAACAATGGTAATCGCATATGTCATCTTTTCAAAGAGTTATTAGCTCTAGAAATTGATGTGATTAATAGGGTTCAGAGTAATATCAGTCTCTCCATTAATTTGCTATTCCATATCCTCAGTAAATTCATATGTATCAATTAACTGAATATTTAGTTCTCCATTTCAGTCCTCTGGGGTCTGAGGCAATGAACTGCTGAGGAATTTTACTTAGAAGTAACCACATGCATTTCCAATACTGATTTGATTTCTGATATTGAGCTTCTTACTTCCCTAAATTGCAGATACAGATGAGAAATGAGTGTGTGGGACCTACAGTATAACTCCAGTATATTGAAAACCTGACATCCCTGGTTTATAAATATGAATATAAAAGAAATGTATGGATGAAAAATAAAAATTACTGGTACCAGTGCCTAAAATTCATTGTTACTTCTGAACATCAACAAATTATCTACCTACTTGAATGTTGTTGCCTAATATGTGGAGACGTTAGTTCCAGCAAGATCGTTTTTCCAATTTTCAAATTTTCACTTTTCTTTTATAGTCTATTTAACAAACAAAACAGGAAAAACAAGATTGGTGAGCTGGTTTCATATGCTAGCAATTGCATTTTCTTATGCACTCTTTTTAAAAGTGATATAAAGACACAGTGCATAATCTCTGATTGACACTCTGAAATATACTATTATTTAGACCAAGCTTTTTGTTATGCAAATTACATGCTACTGCATTTCAAGATGAGAACTAATCATGGACAGTGAAATGAAGAGGAAAGAGATGAAAAGATGGACAGCAAATGAATTTTATTTATTTATTTATTTGACTAAAGGTTGAAAATGCAAAAAAAACAAGGATAGGACAAGCCTGACATCTCAGATAAAGGCAGATTGAAATTAAGGAAAAGTGAAAGTAAAATAAGTAAAAACATTTAACACCATGATCAAATAAAATATTAAACAATTTGGCACCTTTTTTTCCTTTTTTTAAATCAAAAAAGTCTTTCTGGTTTTAGCTAATGAGAAAGTGATAGGAAACTTTTTCACCTTTCCTTCATTATTTCAACTGGTTCTGACCCATTTTTTCACTATAATGTTATCTAAGATTTAATAACTTGGTAATTTCTGACTTTCCTGGTTGCCTAAGAACAAATTGCTATTTTAATTTGAATGCAGTATCCATTTACACTCATAAATAATGACCAGTACTGCTGAATTAGTAATTCTAATTGTTCTATTTATGTGGAATGTGATAGTCCTCAGCCTCTAAAAAGCCTCACTTTTACAGTGTTTGATTAACTTTCCTTGTCTCCTCATCCCAGGTGTGTGTGAGAAATCCACTGTGAAATGCTAAGTCCTTCTGGCCATTTGTAAGATATTCAGCGGAACATTGGACACCACACTGATCCACATGAGAGATGTGCAGGGAGAAAATTACAGGCAGAAGCAAAATAGGAATCTTTCAGCTTAAGTCCTGATGGCCATTTTCCTAAGCTGCCCCTGCTTACCTTTTAAATATTTACAGTGCAATAATGATTATCTCCTTCCTGACAGCGCAGTTAAATCTGTCAAACTGTTTGTTCTGTTAACACTTGAGGCCCTAGAGCTCTTATCATAGAGAACCTATGGAGAAAACTCACTTCTCTCAATGGCACAAAATTAACATAAACTTTTTCTGTCCTGTATATTCAAGTCTGCTTCCTGCAAGCATAACATGTATGCTGATATTCTTTGCAAGGGAAACATTATCAGGCCTGCATAATTGATCTGAAGTTACTAGATCTCACTTTTCCCTCCCAAACTCACTTCAAATCCCATTACTCCAGTCAGTGCCAGCTGGCATGCAAGAATACAGTAGGGCAAGTAGGCCCTCATCTTTCACTGTAAAATCCTCAGTGTTCCTCCATGAGGTTTCAGGGCACCCCAAATATAGTTGCAGCCTTGGCACTGTGGAACAAGCTGGTTTACTGTAGTAATCACTGTATTTACATTACCATACTCTCACAGATAACTATTGCATTGTAGAAGGCAATCTGGTAGGAAAGCTCCCTAGAAAATTTGATGTAGTTACTAGATGCAATACTGGCATATTTGTGTGAATATCTATTGAAATGAACTTCAGTGTCCTGGGTCATTTACAGAACAAGACTAGGAGACATAGGAACCATTCTGAGCTTAAAGGTCTCTGAATTAATGGCACTGGTGAGGGGATGATACACAGCGAATCTTGACAAAATAAAATTACATATAACCGGTTTGTGCTTCTTCTACGGCCTTTTACACCTCAAAAAATTCAGAAAGCGGGATGTACATAATTGTCCAGACCTCTTCTATAACATGTAGTTCTCTCAAACCTTCCAGATCCACATCTTACCCTGCATTATGTTGCTATTAGTTTCCTGAAAGAATTGGCCTTTTTGATGAACTTCTGACACAGAGCCTTGTTTTCACATAAAGCCAGGTCGCTACACATCTCTAGAATTCTGAGACATTTTTGAATTTAATATCTACTGCACCCTCTGTTTGCCTTTTGCTTTCACCTTCTTTCACCTTCTACTGAAAGTTGACATCTTTCAGCAAAGTTACTTCCTTAAGTGAATATAAGCTTTACCACAATCCAGCAAAAAGATTAAATTCAATTTTACCTTGTTTTTCAAAGGCTATGAAGCATAGCAACTAAGTGAACATCTGTTCAAGTACAACCAACACAACTCTACAGGAAAAAGCCTATAAAATTCTAAGCAAATTCAGTCCTGAAAGAAAAACAAAAAAACTCCCAAAATTCTATATTCCTTCCTGCAGAGTGTCAGCTGCCCAGGACTTATTGCCACAGTGAAGTTTTTTTAAAAGGCTTAGCAGTCAGTGTGAGCATAATGCAATTGAAATCAGTGGAGCTCTGCTCAGCTGCATCAGCTGAGCATATAACTATAAACTGGAATATTAAAATTCACAAGTGCTCTCTGTTACTGACTATGCAACCCTGCAGTTTTGCTAAAACACAGTAGAGAGATGATAAAATATGTAAGTAAATTTCTAATAATGCAGCTTTAGGTTTAAGTGTATGGAAACAAAAATTAGAAACATTCTGGCATAAAAATTTCTCCACTCAAAAACAACAACAAAAGAGGAAGCCTTTCTTTATTGGCAATTAAGTATTTCTGATAGACTTTTACTATCCTAAGTAAATTAGTATGTGAAAGTTTGCAGGCAACATTTCAACATGACTATACATATATACTTGAAGTTAAAAAATTATTAGTCATACAGCATGTTTCTAAGTTAAATAGTCTTGCTCTGGTTTTGTTCTTATGTCGCATCCCTTACTGGAATATCCGAGTGTTTCTCAGCTGCACATGGAGCAATGTAACTGGTATCAGTACTGTACTATCCGTACCCACATATTCTCTCCAAAGGGTGAACAGTGTGCATTGAAACATATTATCTTGATTCTTTATCAAATGCTGATGCTTTCAGGGGTATTTGGTGAAGCATTATGCAGCTCAAACATATGTTCAGCCTTACAGCACAGGAAGCTGCTGGGTGAGACATCTAAGGGCTTCAGCATCCAAACTGGTCTCCCTCTGGAAAGCACCTGGAAAAGGGCTGAAGTAAGAAATAGCCTAATTTCATCCACAGATGGCATATCTAAGCCTCTGGACCATATCAAAAAGCATTAGTTATTGATTTTAAATCAAATTAAAATTAAATTAATTAAATTTAAATTTAATACAAAATTTCCTTCCTTACTTCCTCCACAGTTTTCTTTCAGATTGATGAAACAATCCCAGATGATGTAGTCTCACTTTTATAATGATGGTTTGGAACTCAGCCAATATACTTGGGAAATATCAGAATTGAAGCATCCCAGAGTGTCTTCAGGTAAGTATGAAATACCAGGTTTATTACAAGATCAAGATATATACTATTAAATTAAAACTTTTTTAAAGTCAAAACCTCTTCCTTTGAGGAGCAATTAACTTACATTTCCTCCCTTCATTCCCTGTCTAGCATGTCAACTGTCACACATTTCTGAAATCTTTACTAGCTATTGCAGTTTGAAATTTTCCTGTTTTCTAACACTATACCTGACCCTGTTAGGCTCACGGCTTCTGAGCAAGCCTTGCTACCACCCGGAGGTTCATTTAGCCAGATGCAGAAGTATACAATGTAGCATTTAGTGTAGGTGTGAAAATTAGACCTAATCCAAATTACACGTCTCATTTGTTGAGTTTATCCCCTGTATTTCTTGCAGCTCTGATAGCCCTTAGCCTTTACTCTGATATTTTATGGGCTTGAACTGTATACCCTTCTGTTCTTTACTCCTTTTCACTCGCCTTTTTAAAATTTATCTCAGGAGAAATTAGTAATAATAATCAGTGGCTGGGTTGTTTTGAAAAATTCTACTATTTGCATGTAACCAGATGTGGGATTTCAACAGGGCACTCACTATTGAGAGACCGCCAGCTATTCACCAGTCTTCACAGAAGTAATTGTGAATGCCGTTTATTTCTATCTTTAGCACACCTTTTATAGGGTTCTACAGGATCTGCGGGCTAAGCAAGTTACCATTGGCTAACACACACAGTTTACATTTTTTCTCCTACACACAAGGATATTGTTTTGCTTTACTCCCTCTTTGCAGGAAGGTTTCAAGGACTTTAGCCTTTAATATCACGACTTATTTCAAAGGCTGGTTTGTGCATACAGGCCTTTACTAATATATAAAATATATCAACAACTCACTCATTTGGCCAACATGAGTCAATATAATAAAAAATAAGAAATTTTAGATATATACTGAAATAAGCTGGCAGATCTAAGTGCCCCCTACGCAGAAGAAAATTATTTTTTCTGTGTGTTGTTATGCACTAACAACTAAATTAAAGTTGGTGATTTTGAAAAACTTAGGATCCAGAACAGTAATGAAGAGAGAAAAGCGGTAATAGGAACTTCTTTGTAGTCAGCTGAAAGGTTTGACAGAATTTTGAGGTTTGAGCCTCAAATACATGCAAAATGAATCCTGTGTTTAACTAGAGACAAAACAAATTTTGTCTACCTGTGATTTGCCCATGGCCAGGATTTTTTTCCAATGGATAGCTAGAAGCTTTTTGGCTTTGACTTTGGACACAGATGAATACTCACAGCCTCATTATTAGAAACACTGTTGCTACTCAATTTTAAATGTACATAGAGGTAAAATAGTGCCTTCCTGTGCCCCAGATTTCTTTTGTTTAGATGTGATCAGAAAGATGGTTTTACCAAACAGCTATTTTTAACATAGTAAATAAACTTTGTACTCACTGTAGTTTTCCTGAGATAAGTATTTCCCTTAAGATTTACGTGGTTATGTTTCCTTAAGAGATTTCTTTAGAATGGTTCAAAGCCCTATTTAAAATTTGCATAAAAATGAGTATCAAAGGCAAGTTGTACTATATTATCTACTATGAGAGAGGAAAAATAATAAAACAGTCAATGGGCCTTTAGCATATATATGCAAACATAAGCTTCAGCACTTTCATCTTATTTTTTGGTTTTCCTTCCAGTACCTCAGAAACATATGTATGACATGGAGGTCATAGTTTTAAATGCCTTGAATGATAAAATAGTCACTACTCAAAATTGACAGTCATTGGGGTTTGGTTTTGTTGGAGTTTTTAATGATACGCATTGCCAAGTCGCCATTAAAAAAAAAAAATCAAACAAAAAACAGAAACCAAAAAACAAACCAAAACAACCCCAAATGAACAAAAAGAACCCTAAGCAAACCCAAATGTCAGAATAAAAAAAAAAAAAGCCATTTTCCTGAAATAGCTCTGTTCAATACTGGAATCACTGTTCCACCGTAAAATCTAAGAACAAAATTAGTTCAAGGCTAGAATTGCTTCTAGACTCCCAAGCCATAAGGAGCTCTGGCCTTGCTGAGCCAGATTCCTGCCTATGCCTGAGGAGCCCAAGGACGTCTCTGAGATGCCTGGCATTGGATCTGCCTCTGCAGTTCCCACGGTATTGGGAGTCAGGAGCTGCTCCTTCTCAAACAGGACTACCAGAGACTGGCAGTGCTTCATCCTAGGCAATATGGCTAGGATGAAATTTCAAGGAGAGTTAAGCAATTAAATCCCTGGAGGCTCCTTTCCCCTGTAGAAGAGTAAAGAAATAAAACACCTTTTTTTCCACCCTATGTATTGAAAAAAAAAAGCCCAAAGGATACTTAACACACTGTGACATTTGGAACAAATTGGTTGTGCTTCTAAAACACCTTACACACATATCTACAAAGTGTCTGTATTTCCAGATGACAGAGAACTTTCATGGGCCTTAATAGATTATCTGCGGAACAATAGAAAATGAAAAGGATATCAGTGCACAAATAATACTTTGAGATTTGGGTTTTATTAAGAAGCACACACATTTGGAGGATCACAGTCCTCATTCATTCACCTTGCCATCAGGGACCAGCAGTGGGGCTGGTTTGCACCCTGGAGAGAGCACTGAGAGGGGTCCCAGCTGACTGATGTGCACCAGCAGATGACACCTACCCCCATTTTTATGGCCTCTGGTCCATCCACAGCTGCGTGAGCTGGCTGAGCTGGGTGGTCTGGCTGAGATAGCCTGGAGGGAACCCCCCCTTCTTAGGGACACCTTTGGGTGTCACTATGGAACCTGCTTCAGCTGGATGTTCTACCCCTTCAAGAGTGTTTTGATCACACTTCTAAGCCCTTGCATGCAAGCAGCAATTCCAGGATCTCATTTTAACAAGAATTTCACTCTTGAGTGAAGCAAATATTGCAAGGAATTAGAGACCCTAGGCATAGGCTTATGTCTCCTCTAATGCACTCCTGCCCTGCATACATTGTAGATGCATTAGGAATGTACATTTTACCAAACTTTGCCTGGAGGTTCTCAATGAGATCCAAGAACATATAAATTGGATTAATCTAAACTCATATTTATTTGAACTTCAGAGCACATAAGTCCTTAATATAGGCAAACCAAAGAAGAAAAAGGGGAAAAACAAGAACCTAAACGAGCTAACTACTACTTTTAATGGGGAAAAAAATATCTGTGAACACTTTAATATGAACTTGGAAGGATTTGTATAATTGCAAAGGAGCAGAATTGTACTTGTGTCTTCAGCCCTAGCAGAACTAAGCCTCATACCATTAATAACAGAAATATAGCTTTACTTCCTTTTTCAGGGGGTTATTTAAAGTGAAAATGACCTGCAACAAAGAGCAGAGGCCAAATAGCTTTGGCTGTTAATTCAGTTTTAATAGGGATTGTTATGTACTGTAGCATTATTTTCCGTGCACATCAATGTTCCTGTTTTCTTTCTACTCCTTTCCTTAGTGTGAAAGCTGTGTCTTCTCACTAATTAAATTTCATTACCTCCCACTGAAGAGAAGAGACTGAGAGATTACTGTCTGACTGCCTTTGACACAGTTAATCAATCCCTAGAGAACAAATACGGACCCTATTTTTGTTTCTTTTTTAACTTGTAACCTTTTTTTTTTCATCCTGAGACACAGTTTCCCCAGTCATTTGCATTTATGTCCATCTTCAGTTTCAGGACCCTTACCATGAGTAGTTGTGTGATCATGTAAGTAATCAATAAGAGGATAGTTATTAATCTCATCTTTGGTGAAAATACAAAATTTGCAATGTCATTTTGCCCTTAAAGCTCGCTTTAGTATTATTCATGGAAAACATTGGAATCGTGCTATCTGGGAGCACCACCAGCACTGTATTCACCCAATCTTATCTACAAAGTTATTTACATAGAAGCTGGATATCAGTTACAGGGTTTCCATTACTTGTACTTCATGGTTTTAATTATAAGAATTATAATCCATATAGAGCAGAGCTCCACTGATTTAAGAGTAGTGACATCATATGTGAATTATACTGTAATTTTCTATTTTTGACAAACATAATTGGGTGTTAAGGACCCTAGTTATCAAGTAATAAATCTGACCAATTTAGAAAGACCAATTGAGAGAAATAAGTAAACCTCCTATGAAAAGCAGCCTCTACAACTATTTTATATGTTTGTGTGTGTTATATAGGGCACACATACTTTTTTCTCATTCAGATAAAACACAACTTCTACCTTCAAACAAGGAATGGTAAGATTAAATTTCTTCTTAACTAACTTGCATTTCAGATGCTGTGTAAACTGTGGTATCCCTCAGTGAGTGAATCAGGATGACAACTTTACTTGGACTTTGAAGCATTGATACACAGAACGTTTGCATGCGTGCAAACAGATGTGGGTCAGTTTTAGCCTCTGACATAATTTCTTTCTGTCCCTATCAATTTCTAAATTCAAAACTTTAAAAAAGGTCAGATTTTCTGCTGACAGCATAAGACCACATCTATGTGGTGAAACTTTGTGAGACTCAATTACATTTATGTGAGCTCTTACTGTATGCAAGCATATAACAACCCACTATCATAAACTACCCAAGTGTCTAAGTTCCTAGAGAACACAATTTGTCATGATATCACTGAAGGTCTTTATGTCTTTCTTGATCTGTTGTACCACTCTTTCAGAGTTTCCTCTTTTTTTAGAGCAGCTTTTCCTCTCTGGTCCTCTTTCTTAGCTGGGATATATAAACTTTGTACACGGACTATCAGTTATGTTGCAGTGGGAATCAGTGTGTTCAAATTGATGGACTCTTTCTCTTTATTATTTTAATGATTGCTTAATTGATTAAATAACTACCTGCTGGTTTATGGAAGTCTCAGTTTTGCAGATCTCTCCATGGTTTAATGAGAAAGTATCAGCATATTTTTATTTCCAGAGCTGTCTAAATCCTCTTCTTACCATGACAGGTGTTACCTACACAGTATGAACCACTCTCCAATTAACTGTAAGACGGCTATGTAACCTAATAATTAGAAATGGCAAATATTAATTTGGAGGGTTTCAGATAAAGAAACACTCACTTTCAAAACCAGGAAAATTTCCTAAAATAAGAAGCAAAACCTAAAATTCAAGCAAATTCATGATAAAAGGGTATATTAAAAAAGTTAACTTTTTTTTTTCATAAACTGATATGAAGAGGTGAATGAAATGAGCTGTGCATATTGGTCCTGCTGTTCCGAATGCCATCTTGCTTATATTATGGGAAGAGTTAGAAGGAAGATGTGAATACATTATTTAATATTAACAATTATCTAGAATACATGGTTGTCCAGAAGTAAGGTTTTGTGTTTAGGATTCTTTCACAGACATTCTGAATGAATATAGACACATTTCACACTTTGTGTCTTTATCACTTTCATCTTTGTCATCTGAATATAGATATTAGAAAACAAAACAAGCTTCCCTATCTCACAGGATATTGCAAGCATAAAAGGCATTGTGATGTTAAAGACCTTAGCTAAGAGTTACGCAGGTATTGGCTGGCTGAAACAGGTCTAAATATTCTTTCTCCCACGAAAATGATAGAGTTTTGGGGTTTTTTGTCCCCATAAATGAGACTTCCCTATAAAACACCTATAAAATATTAATGTTATCTATCAATGCACAGCACTATCCTAAAGCTTAGTAACTTTATACAAAATGAGAACACACTATACTTTGAGGAAAAATATTTTAAATTCTTTGGAAAGTCCAATTAATTATAATTTAAGTGTAGAACGACTCTCAGGATCTTTTTAGAAATGTTGTGTTCCTAATGTCTGAAGTAAAAATGTGAAACAACCTTCCACTCCTCTCCTTAAGTCAGTAGCAAAACTGATGAATTTCCACAGGACGGGGTTTCTGCTTTAGTTATTTGCTCATTATTGCCATTATCATTTGTACTATTACTGCACTACATCATTACTTCTTTCAGACCAGTTTCCATATTTGTCATACTCCTGTGAAATTGCTATTGATATTCATTTCACATAGATTGGAAAGGAAAGCATCCATTTTATACAGTGACTAAATGATAAAAGTTAGTCAAGTAAATGTGAGTAAAACTGGACTGCTTATGTCCTCTTGATGTTGTCAGTCATATCTGTAGGTGGAAAAAAGATCCATTCTTTCCTTGCCTAGAGCAGCATATGAGCAGTTCATGGCAACTGTAATCAAAATTGCTGTTTAATGATGCTTGAAAGATTATTTTATTTTGTTTTAAAGTCTCATTCTGTTCTAGCATCATCAGCCTATTTTTCACTTTTCTGATATTTCTGGGATATGAAGAAAACATAGTAATATGTAATATACAGCACACGTCCATATGTAATATACAGCTCACGTGTTCCAGAAAAAGCAACAAATCATATGAAAAATTAAAAATAAAAAGTTCATTCCATAACAATAGCATTTAATTTCATATTTGAAGGAATTACAGAATTTAGAGTTGCAGGGGTCTGTTTTATTTTTACTAGAATTTTACTGTAAAATAACTAGCGCAAATCCCTTTGACTTTGTTACTGACTACAAGCAAAGGATAAAACCCTGTGGCAAACAAAAATACAGCACAGTTCTATGATCTCTGCTGAGAAAGAAGATCCTTTGAATTCATAAGAGCTGTTTGCTTGGGAAGGAGCTGGGAAGGCAGTACGCTGGCCTGTGGTAGCTCCTGTTTTCAAACTCTAATCATGTCAGATCTGCAGACAAGAAAGGAAACACTGCAGAGCTGATGGCTGTAGGTATCTTACTGTTACCTACTTTCTGCTTTAGGCTTGTGTAATTCAGTGCCTTACACTTTGTGTATATAGACTTGAATCCTTTTAGAACCCAAGAAAAGGACTCATTTGACCTTACTTCAAACTTCTAAATGCAGAGGTCAGCATCAGAGCTGGTCGTCTAGACTCTGGAATTTTGGCAGAAAAAGAAAGCAATTTTAAGATACAAATCAAGTATCAGGCAGATACCTGAACTAGATAACATCCGTCACACATAGTTTTTTTTTCTTATCAGTCATCGTAAAAATAGCCTAGACCCGTGTTTCAGATACAGACTAAATCATTATAGTTTGATGAGTTTAATCTGCTCCTCCAGGTGCCTCAAAACCTTTTATTGCAATATCAGATCACAATTTAAAACTGAAATCCCTCAGAAAAAAGAAGGAAAAGAATCTATTTAGCCTTTCAGACAGTAAACACTTGGGTTGCTGACTTTTCTTACTACATTTCCCAAGCTCCAGAGCGCAAGGCTTCACCCAGAAAGACCCAAAGAGTGTTAGACTTCATATGCCCTGTATGTGACAACAGCAAGCAATAGAAGTGTCTGGACTAATTATAGCTGCTTTACTTAGTTGTAGAGGAGACTCAAACATGGCACTGAGGTCCTGGGGCTGCTGTGGAAGCACTTGCCTAGAGAGCAGCTGCCTCGCAGCACCTGCATAGCAGGGGGGCTGAGAATCCATCTGCTCCAGATAGGGAACAGCTAATGGCACCAGCTCTGGTGAGCAGAGCTAGAAGTGGTTTTGATTCCAGCTTTTAATGGGAAAAATCCCACTCTTTCCCCCATATTAGGGGTGACACCCCTGGAGGTGTCATTTCTTTCTGCTTACCAACTCACTGCTCTTAGTGTGTGAAGACTTCTTTGCAATTAGGAAAAAAACCCCAAAAAACCCCAAAAACTTAGCATTAAATGGCCTAAAACATGTTCTTCACCTATACAAAATGATTCTTGTGTTAAACATGGAATCACATGAGGTTATCTCAGGCCTATCAGGTCATATCATGTTATGTCAGCAGTGATGTAATATTTTCGAGCTACTATCCAGAATGATTTGATAAAATATGGCACACATCATGTCTGAATAATAAAATTGGAAAGGAAATGTTTTGAAGTCCAACTATAGTTGTTTAGCAAGTGACTGGTTCACATTTGTACCATGCAAGTACTGAATGCTGTATATAAACTTCTACTGATTTTCCTCTCTGTTGCTTTAAGAAGTGACTGCCTCTTGCCCATAGACTGCCTGCCTACAATTTTTTTTCAAAATTATCTGAAATTGTTGAAATTTCCACTGAGCAAGTAATATCTAATTATGGCTCTTTGTAGTCAGATCTTTGTTCCCTGCTGAAAGAGAGCAGATAAAATCCCTTTGGCTCCAAGATGCTGTCCTGTAAACTGTTCTGTGAAAGTTTTTTCTACACAAATTATTTTTAAGAAATTGAGAGTCTACTCCTTTAGTCCAGATGACATTTCTGTTTCTCAATTAATCCCAAAGAAAAGACTAAGAAATGGTAAATTCAGTCTGGATGCACTCAGTGCAAGAACTTGAGCCTTTGCTCCCAATATGTCTGGCCTCCAGTTATTTGGACTGGTGTTTCACCCTGTCTAAAACCATAACTTGAACTGATAAGATAGTTTTTAACAGGCTAAAACTATATCACCATATATTATGGTCAAATATGTGCCCCAAAGCTAGCCATTGGCCAAAAAAGTTCAATTCTTTTCTGTATCACAAATGTCTTAAGAAAAGAAAGTGCAACTTCCAGAAACCATGGTAACAGCACAAAATTTCCCTAAGTAGATGTTCAAGTAGCACAAGCCATTGTAGCCATCATCAGCGCTGTAATGGCTTTGACACAAGCCAGCAGAGGCCCCAGTCCCTGTTATTAGCATGGACACAGCAGGATTGCAGCAGCACCCTCTGCTATAATGACCAGCCTTTCACATTCTCACATTATATGACCTCAGCTTCACATAAAGACAGATGAGCAGAAGAAAGACTAAAATGATAAGGAACCATAATATGTTAGATATATTTGAAGATTTCCTAGCATTAAGAAATCTAATTTGCCATTATCTATGATTTTGAAACTCTTCTAAAGTAGAAGAGCTGTGCACTTACCTCTTTGTAGGTGCTGTGGAAATCCACCCATTAAGTAGTTACCCTAGTTTCAGTTTAACAACATACTATAACATCTTTTTTCACTGAGAGGTACTTTTCAGCATAAATAAAAGTAATGATATCAAATCCATAACCTTTTACATTTTAAATGGACCAAGGAGTACACACTGCACTTTAATCTTTACCAGAGCCCTAGAGCCAACAACAACTGTGAGCACAGAGAAGCACAGTGTCCCAGGTGGCCATACCCTGAGGGTTTTTCTGCTCCTTGTCAAAGAATTAGACTCAGAAGCACTGCAAAATCCCAGGGCAGTGCAATGTGTGGTGTCAGAGCTAACTGTCACAGGGGCTTGATTTGAGGTAGTTACTCCAGGTCTCAGGAAAAGATTTCAAGTTTATTATATGGATAGATAAGTAAAGAAAGACAAAACTCAGACCACAGATAAAGTCGCTTCTGTCTCTTCCCAGCTGTGGCTCCGCTCCATGATAAAATAAAAGTTTGTGAAAGTCCCTTTGCATCTTTTCTGAAGAATGCGATGTTTTTGACTAAGTTTATGAAAGGTATTGTTCTATCTGTGCCTGTTTAAAGCAAGAAAGGCTTTAATGTTAAAAGACTCGACATTTTTATTATAACAAGTTGTGTGGAAAATGAACAGTGTGTCAAGCACATAAGCTCTTCCAGGGGACACCATCAGTGTGTGGAAGAAAACTTGAGGTTTTTTTATTTCCAGTTGTATCAGTTGTCTTATAGGAGTTATTGCATCCTTTACAAACTTGGATGTTCTTAAAACTAATTTGGAATGCCCATGCACACATATATCTCTCCCCGTGCGGTAAAACATTTTAAAATTCAAGGATAAAACCTTCCTAGGACTTTGCAGCAAGGTATCTGTCAACAATTCTGCTGCCTGTCAACAGCCTCTGATATCGGAGTTATTTAATGTAACTCTTTTATGTACTGAAATTAACAGCTTCGACATGGAGACTAGATGGAGACTAGCCCATTCTTTATGCCTTGTGTGAGGCCATTCAATGGCTGGGAAATATTTACTGGGTGTGTACCTAGGAATGAGATAGCTCTGGAAATTGTTTGGTTGGACTTTTCTGGAAGTTTGGCACACCTGCTCAGTACCTCCATGCTGGCCTGACTAGATTGTGTGATTATGTAATGACTGCAGCTTTCTGAGTCTTACTGGGTGGTGAATCAAGCAGGTAAGTAATTTAGGACTACACAACAGGGGAAGGGGAGTTTAAAGACCTTGAATATGAATCCAGACCTCAAGTAGGTCCTGGGACCCACTCCCTTTACCACCTCTGCCTCCAGCAGAAAGCCCCCTGGCCAGTAAGAAGCAACATAAGACAAAGTAAATGGGTGCATAATTTTATATATTTCTTGCAAGTCTTTCCGAAGACTAAGTCATTGTTGTACTGTGAAGGCAAACTGTTATAATAGCCTATAAAAACTGGGATTTTTTTTGGTAATGGGATGAAGCAAATATGACAAATGTTTTCTCATCATCTCTGAGAACAGGGAACAAATGGTAAAAACGTAGCACTCATCCAGTGTCATTTCAAATGTCTAATAAAAAAAAAAAAAGCTTGTAAAATGAATGCTAAAACATTATAAACTCTATAAAACATACTATAGTAGGAAAAATGATAGTGACAGTCAGAAATAAAATGGTTTGACAACAAAGGTGAAGCTTCATACCAAATTTTCTAACAGTTATAATGAAAGGATTTGTGTTCCCTTCATAACTTCAATCAGAGATATTTTTTTCCTTATTATGTTGTTTTCAAAGATTATACCTTTTGTAGTCCCTGTACCTGACATCTGATCATTTTTTTGTGTATGGTAATGATTTCAAAGTTAGCATTCAGGTGGGAAATCCTTTGAATTGTGATTTTATAGAAGTTCATTTTGGACAGGTTCTCTATGTGGTATTATATGTTTAGAGCAGCAACAGAGCTGATTATTAAAACAATTCAGTTAAACTGTATTTACCCCTAAATGTCTAGAGGGGTAATGTCCACTGTCAGAGATGAATTATATGATCAGTATCATGAGAAAGGTTTGATATAATTTCTGTTGTTTTTAACTTTTAAATCATATTGTGCTGTGAGTGTACTTATTAAGAAATTCTCTGTATCACTGGCACTGTCTTCTCATGTACATGCTTACAGTTTGCCAGTTTGAGCACTAATGAATCTTCCAAGTCTCAGGATGAATTACTCTTTGTAAAACTTAATATCTGGGGGGCAAGATTGTTGCTGTTACGCTAGACTGAGTTTACTTCTTTAAGGGTAGAGAGGAGAATAAACAAGTTGAATTGCCTAAAGCACATAATCTTGGGATAGAAAACATTAACTTGTTTCAAAGTCAGTCATATCCAACATGGCTAGAAGGACCTAGCAACAGGAAATCTATCGTAGTTTCCAGACTAATCCCCATTACAATTAAATAGAGCAGATTCTATTTTTAGACATTTAAAGCTGTTGCATTTAATATTTAAGCAAATTAGTGTTTGAAGACTCTTTAAAAATTGTGTCTGCCCACGCTCAACAGTGCATTTTTTAATTTTGATATATATGGTAGGATATAAACTTCAAGAAACCATGGTACAACTTCTTACAAATGACAATTTAATGACAGAAATATGAAGTAATTGACTCTGCAATTTGAACTGGGTGGGGCTTCAGTCCTCTAAGGCATTTACAAAAGTAAGAAATCTCATTGAATCTTGATTTCAGAGTAAGGTTATGTTGCAAAAATCTACCCATTGAGACAATGATATTTTTTTTTGTCATGAACCTTTCAACTGCATTTCTCAAAAATGAATAATTGAAAAAAACCTAACTTGCTATTTGACTGATACAGCATTTCCATAATAATGGAACAATGAGAAAACATTTTTATCTAATAGAAAGGGAATTAAAAACCCTAATGAAAATTCTGGTGGATGAGTTCACATACAAAGGATGATCTCAATAAAGTGCCTTACTAAATTACATTATCATCCCTAAGGGCCTGCTATGGTATTTTTAACTTTTTTCTGGAAGCATCAAAAACATGAATACTTTCAAATAATATCATAAAACTGCTAAATAATGTTGCTTGTTTGTGTTAAGCACAAATTACTTCTTGCTGTACAAACGGCAATATTTGTTTGTAGAACATTTTGGGTTTAGCTTACACATTACTCCAGTCAGATAAATAAATGTCATGTTTCAGCAAATACATTCTTTGTAAACATAGTTTCAGAAAGTCTCTTATTGTTTGCTCTGTCCACCCTATAGCATGTTGCTTTATATATATTTTGAAATTTTTAAGCTCCATATACTCCCTAATAGTTAAAGGAAATAGAGGGTGAGTTTGTAAGCTGTGACAAGAGAGAGTTTATTTCCTGTTTGTTTCACTCTAACCTCCATTAATCTTTATATGAATCTTTACATTTGTTTCAGACATAGGATGCTCCGCAAAAATCCAGATCAGAATATTTGAATATCAACGACTGGAAAAAACATGATGGTCTAACTCTTGTATGTAAAGCTATTGCCCATATATCTGTGCCATTCAATTTTTATAACAGTGTAGCTTTAGCTTCTAGGAGATTACCCAGTTAGCTAAATCCCTGTTAAATATTTATTTTTATCAAAATCTTCTTTACATTTGGAAATCCTGGCTACACAAAATTTTGTATACGGCATCTCTGCAGTGTTTGGGACACAAAAATCTCTGTATGGAGATGTTTCATGGCCCCACAGCTGCTGTTCCCTGCAGGCTGGCAAGCGTGGAAGGTGCACTTCAGTTTGCAAAGAGCTATTGACAGCCCCTCACCTTGGGGTGAAGAACTGCACACACATTTGTTCCAGGAAGAAACTGGGAAGTGCCTATGAGAAAAATGCCCTTGGCATGGAGATGCCCTCTCATTTATTTGCTGATTTTACCTCAGTCAGATAAACGTTGCTGATGTTATAGTAGCCAAGTGCCATTGCTTGTGCAGCTGCCAGAACTCCTTCAGCACCCACCTTGGCACCTGAGCCTGTGCTGGGGACACCAGAATGGATCCTGATCTTCTGGGCATAGAAAACTTCTGGATGTAAAGACTAAGAGCACATTGGTACGCTGTTTTTAAAGCAAAAATGAAGATTGCCATGAGAAAGAGAATTCCATTACAGAGCTTCAGTGAGCTTACAAGCTAAAAGATCCTTTGAGCTCCTTAAGAATAGGCCAATTTCTGTAATGTCAGAAGGAAAAATCAACCTGTTACTCTCAAAGAGAATTTTTTTTAAATTTCCCTTGGCTTTTTCAACTTTTTCCTTGAATTCAAACTGAGAAGAATAAAAATTAAACAATTGTCAAATGCTGCATCAAGCTGTTACAACTAATAGGCATAGCAGGAAACTTTGTAATAATAATACTTTAAATCAAACTTATTGGCAGAAAGCAAGCAATCAGTGTGATTTGAAAACTTTCCATGAGAAAGATTTTCCAATGACATAATGCTCTTACAAACAAGTTAGTTTCCCAAAGAAAAGTTTAGTTTTGAAAGAATAAAAAAACATGATTATCATTTAGAAAAATGGAAATGTCAGCATCCCACCATATATGTAGTATCCTCCTAGTATCGTATAACCCTGTATGTCATAGGCAGAAAACTTGACAAGTGTAAAATTACACGCCATTGTTGTTTACATTAGGCTTTTTCTGTGGGTTTTCTTTGTTGGTTTGTTTTTTGGTTTTTTTTTTACAGCCTGACAAAAGATGAAGCACACTTAAAATTTTTACTTTTTTTTTTTCTGATAAGAGCCTTATAGACAGATACAACTCTCTGGCTGAAAATGATAAATTTAGTGATTATTATTTTTAATTGGAAAACTTTTATTGTCTATTTTAATATTTTTATGGTTTACTGCAATCTATTAAAACTATGTCAACATTTTATATTCATTTTACTCTCTTTTTCTTTTTTCCTATTTTACCCTCCACCCCCCTCAAAAAAAAGAGGGAGAATGAAATGTTTTATTTATTGAAAAACAAAATACAGTCAAAAATTTAAACATTTCCTGAAATGTGAATAAATATATGAATATTATAGTAACACCTTTGTGCTTTGATGATTATGGGGTATTGCAAAAAACCCACTACTTTCAACAAGGATGATGAAGAAGTGTGAAAAAAAAATCAATATGCCAATCTTCTGTTGTTTTCCCAGGTCCAATGTGATTAGAGTGAAACTAATGCCATTTAAGACAATGTCAGCTACATTGACAGTTAATTCCTGTGTTTTTAAATATGTAAGAACTGCTTTCCTTCCCCAGAGCTGTTTCCCAAAAGACAGACTATCCATCGGCTCGTCAGGGGTGACACATGCCTCTCACACAGGTTTGCTCAGCACACCTTCTTCCTCCACAATGAAATACCTGATTCATGCTCAACAGCACTGCGAGGCTTCTATGTAAAATTCAGCAAAAATCTCAGCTTTCCAGCATTTCCAAAGGAATGCTTTCTTACAATTCAGCAACCATTTTAATAACAGGCAATAATCCTGCCCTTAGCACAAGCTTTACTGCAGAAATTAGTATCTGAACAAATATAAGAGTGTAAGGGCATTTTGAGTTTTGTCATCTGGAGTAAATAGCAAATGTGAACTTGGCAGTTGCCATCTGGTTAATTCACTTGCAATCAATAATGAAATGATGAGTGAAAGCATGAAGAGGAGGAAACCTGTGAGCATCTCAGCTAATGAAAGTCTGAAAACATATTACATCAGCCGTGACCATAGTTAAGTTGCAACATCTGCAGACTCAATAAAGAGGATGTAATTTGGCTGGGTAAAAGTCAACAAAAAAAATAACTAATTTTAAAAAGACAGCATAATAATCTCATTTCATTGCTTTTCTCAATAGAAATGAAACATGGAGGAGAAAAATACCTGCACAGTTTAAATAATTTTTGGCAAATGATATAGAATCACATTAAATATTCTGTGGAAGATTTATTGAAGTTGTTTTGGACACAAATGCCCAAGACAAAATAAAACTGCGATTTCCACACACGGACATTATGTGCTTTGTACTTTAATAGAAAATTTGTTGCTTGGGCGTTGACAGCACATTTTCAAATGCAAAACCTACCTAGAGTGGTGCCTGCTGCACCCTCAATAATGCATTTGAAATAAATCCTTGTTACACACTGTAAGGTACTCTAGTCCAAATACATGCAGCTGCTAAGATGATGATGGCAGTTTAATTGTTTTTTATATCTGCTCTGTTTTCCGGTTTTGGATTAAGCATCACCATCTTTCCTCTCTTAAATTCCTATCTTTTCTAGCAACAGTGAGCAGAAAAGTATTGTATTGACCAGAAGGGTAGCAAATTGATTATGAATTGGTCAAGGGACTAAACACTGAACAGTAATGAACAGCTCTCTGTGAATGCTCCATATTGTTTATGAAGATGTTAAACAGAACTGACTGCCTCTTGCAGCATTGCCCATGGGAGCAGCACCGTGAAGAGTGCTAGATCTGACCTGAGGGTTTCTGCTAATTATCACAAGAGAAGCACAGAACTCTTTAAATGTACAGGTGACAGCAAAGGAAAATCTCACCGGATCTGAAGAAAGAGCAGTAACAGAGTCACATTTATCTGCTTCCTCCACCCCTCCTCTCTGCCCAAACTCGGGTTGAGTGAGCACAGATTCCCACCCTCACTCAGGGCCTGGGAGCACAGCAGGGGCCAGACACTGCCAGCACCGAGGTCACTGTGACCCTGGGACACGTCCAGCTGGGGACGCAGCCCTGTCCTGGCTTCTTCAGCTCCACACCATTGAGACACCTCCAGGCGAGGACAGGCACAGGCACCTGCAGAGCCACCCCCACACCCTCTATATACACCTGGCAGAAGGACTGTGTTCATATTTGAAAAGGGGATGGAGTACAGCTGATCCCCTGCCTCTCTCTCTGGCTTTCCACTCTGTATTAATCTGTGGGCATCCTCTGGCAAGTTCTAGGGAGAACTTGGTTTCAGAGAGGAATCCAGCATAAGTCCTTGCCATGTCATTTACTGTAAGCCCACAATATTTTGACAGTGCCTGTTAAACTATTTATTAAGAGCTCATTAATTTACTTTTTTTCTCTAGAAAGAATGGCTTAATTCTTTATGCCTGCGAACTGCAGCCTGGCAAAACAACAACAAGGCCTGAAATTCTGTTTGATTATCTCTGTTAACAAACAAAATGAGCACAGCTTTCTAAAAGAATTTTTCAGCATGGAAATATTTGAAATTGGCTGCTGGCTGAATTTAGTCTGTGAATGTTTGGCATTTCTGCAAAGCGTCAATACTCCCAACCTGAATTTTTCCACTTTTGTGAATTGTGAGTTGTTATGTTCACAGGTTCAGATAGCAGTTCATTCCAGTATTAAAATTATTTTCCTATCCTTTTATCTGTCCCCTAACTATTATAGTCTTTGCATCCTTTTCACTTGAGAACTTCCACATAAAAAGAGGACTTTCAGCTGGATTAGCGTTCAAGTATTTTTAGACTCAGGTTCTCTTACAATTCAAACTTAAGCACAAAATCCATTCTCGATGATGACACTCTCAAACTGTCATCTCTGTGCATAAGAGGCTTAAATATAGACAGACTCCAGGTGGACAACAGTGAGCTAGGCGACTAAGAGTGGCTCTGCACTTACATAGACTAACATAGACTAAATGTTTAAATGTGTTTTGTAATACTGCCAGTATCTATCATGGTCAGAGGTCAAAATATTGACCCACAAGTGAGACAACACAATCTTTGTAAAATAATTCTGTAAATTCTATCTTCAAAGTAGAGATCATATTAAAGATTTTTTTCCCAGAGGAAATCAACATCTTTTATTTCATCAAAACCTCACTAATGGTTCTGTGCCCCTTCATTCACACACCCAAAGGCGCGCCCACACACACACACACACGCACACCCTGCTTTGGTTAGAAGTACTGTATATCACTTTTGGTTTAATCCTACATTAGCAGAACTATGGACCTTCTGCATCTTGGGTATAATTTCCAAAATGGTTGTGCTTTGTGTGCATAAATATGTCTTGAATTTCTTGGTGTAGATTCAAAGTTCTTCCACAGACCTCTCAGTGGAATAGCCATGAGCTATATACTATATATGAGCTATATACTATGTGTGAGCTGTACACTATAAATGAGCTATACCCCAAGAGCTTCTGGCCCATCACTAAACCTTCTAGCTGCTGATCCATGCACTCTGTTCGACTTGTGTGTGTGTGGAGTCACTCAGGTTTTTTCTCCAAGAAAGCCCTCAATGGGATGCACAACAAGAGAGGAATAACTCTGACCTCCCACTGCAACAGAGGAGTTCAGCAGGGAGCAGTCTAGACTTGGGTCTTGGAAGTAATGCAGGAAATGCAATAATGCTTGTCACATTATTCTGAATCATATCGAGGCAGATCAAACAGAGAAGGACTTTCTTTAAATTCCTTCTAATTTTAGTCATTTTTCTATATGTCTGATTAAAAAAAAAAAACGAACAAAAACCAAAGTGTTTAACCCTCAGGCTAGAAATCTTAATACACAACAAATACTATTTTGGAAATACTTGTCTTGCTGTCAGTTCACCCAGGAGCAAGCTAAATTGAAATGCACTTTAGAACTTCATAGCAGTTTTATCACTTAATAAATAATTTCTTAGATATTGTGGATATTTTTTACCAATGCAATATTTTATATTCATCACATTTGAGAAGACCAAAAGTCACAGAAACCTGACTAAATATTTCAATTATCACCATGGATCTTCTTGCCTTTATCAGGTTATGACAAGCACGAGGCCACATCCTCATTACCCAGACTGCATGGATCTTGACACCAACAGGCAGATCACAGCAGATCTGCTCAAGTCACTGAAATCCCCCCTGGATGTCAATAGCAGAAGGCGCAGCTCCTACCCTTTAACTTGCATTGTCTCAGCACAAGATCCTCCCAAACACCAACAGGGGAAGCAAATGAGATCCCACCACTATGGAAAACCACAAATCTTATGAAAAAATTTCCCTCCTGCTTGTTGCTTGCAATAATTCCTGTTTGTCCAAGAAGTTGAAAGACACCATTAAAATCCAAGACAGCATGTAACTGATGGTGATACCCATGCACTGAACTGAGAAGCTGCATGATAAAATTAACAAATCTTTGACAGCATCTCCACCTCCTCCACACTAATCACCTCTCCTAGGATTGTCTTGATGTTCCAAATCTCAGAGCAGCTTTGCACAGCTGTAGCATTGTCATATATTAAATAATAAAAATTAAAAAATTTTGAAAAACAACCTGCAAAGACATATTTTAATTTTTTTTCCCAGGTGAAGTAGGTGCTCACACAAAATTTTGCATCCCTGATGTCTGGGATAGACACTATGCTGGAGATAGTTCAGTCTCTGGGATTTTTACAGCCCATGAAGGAAAAATAAGGTCATACTTAGCAAAAAAAATGAAAAACTATTTTTATCAGAGCTCGCTATCCGACAGTGAATTAACTACAAAAGAGTGTGTAAAATAACTCTGTGTGTATCTAAATATATGCACACATATACACATACAGCGACCCCTGCCCAGGAGCATCCTGCTGTTTTGCAGGATGCTGGGCACACTTCTGCCATACTTGCCAGAGCACACTTTGTTTTAACACCTTCCCAAGGGAAAGGGTTGACCTGTTGCTGCAGGCTGGAAGCTGAGGAGCTTCCCTGCACTGCTATCTGCCAGGGCACTGGTGGCAGAGGCTGAAGGGCCAGGCATTGTGCCACAGACAGACACATCCCTCCACACACACTGTGCAGAGCAGCACAATTCCAATTCCAGCCCCTGGGGACCTGTGAGCAGCTCCTGCACCTGCAGTGGCTGCTGCTGAGGGCTGTCTGTGGGCACATTGTCAGAGATCCATGGTGCTCATGTGTGTGCCCTGCTCACCCAAATTGATTTTAGGTTCTTTATTTCAGTGATTTGAGGAGGATGTATGCTGTTTCTCTCAAATAGCCAGCTGTGAGACTTCACAGTACTCATGCCTGCTGCAATCACTCTATCAAAGGGAGGGACCCTGCTGCCATTCCTGCACAAGCAATCATCAAGGCTATCATCAGGGAAAAAAAACCTATTTGCAGCATTACTAAATGTATACCCATGACACTATTCTCACAGCCTGAATTTAAAAATCTGCATGTTATTTGGAGTAATTGGAGATTCATTGGAAACCTGTTTCAGACTATGAGACACTTGCAAACACTCCCCTCCACTTCCTGCTTGCAGTTTCTCCTTTGTAACGGTTCTGTTCTTCACCTTGTGCTGTCCATCACCACAGTCATACAAGATTGTTTTCATCTCCGTGTGGATCAGTGTTGGACCACAGAGGGCTTTGAAGATATTTGTGTGAACATTCTCAGAGGGTTCTGCATGCAAAAAAAATTCTTTTTTTTTTTTTTTTCTGCAGTGTGTACGTTGCTATCCCTTCACAGAAAAGTCCTAAAGAAAGAAATTTCCTCTGGGAACATGTGCAAGGAATAAATAAAAGGGGTCAGAAGTACCACTAGAGTGTATTTTATCTTCCACATTTGAATTAGGTAATTATTTTCAGTGTTGCCTTAGTTTCAATATTTGTATCATTATGAAAACTTTTCTCAGATTTTAGACAATCCCTTTTTTCAGACACCTCTTCATTGAAAGCCGTACCAAATCCAGCCTTCCAGTATATCATTTTCTGTTCTCCAAAGTGTCTATCTTAAGCTTCCTGCCCAAACTTTGAGTCTTATCTGAAATATTATTTCTATGAATATAAGAATTCTGTGATTCCATGGGTTTTTCCAAAGAAACTCTTCCACAAAGCTACCACAAATTTAATAAAAAGAAACTTTTTGCATGTTCCTTCATTCTGCAGTGCTTTTAAATGCTTAAATACGCAGCATTTTTTCTGTCCCCTGTCTATCCTCCTCTTAAATTGACAAAATAAAGCATAAGTTGCTCTTTAATGATTCAGCCTCTGCAGAGGTTGAATTTTGTGTTCTGTGCATGTAGAGCAGATTCTATCATACCTGTTAATTCTTTTTCTGCACTCAGTTTCTGGGAGCCTGTGTTCAATCAGCCTTTTTCCAGAGGGACATGTAGTGGTGACTAATTTTACACGATTTCCTACTGTAGTATGTATCTGCTGTTTCATTTCCTTCTTGCTAATGCCTGCAAATATGGCTCTCTTTATCTGCAGCTCTCTGGGAATGCTTGTGAAATTCAGCTTCTGAAAAGGATTTTCAGCATAATATCTCAGCTGGAGATATTGTAAGATAATACTTTTTCTATAGAAACAGGGAAGAAATTAGCCCATATATCCTGTGGGATATTGTGAAAGCAGTTGAGAGGGACAAACTAATTACTCTATCTCCTCAGCAGAAAACAGACAGATTAAAAGGGCTACATCAGTTAAAAATTGTCTAGAAACCTTACACATGATTTCATCCATCTTGTAAATACAATGTCTTATGTTAAACTGATAAACTTCAAATCAGCATGTTTAGAATCTATAAATCAGGAGAGGACAGGGATGGGATTTTTAAAAAGCATATAAATAATTTGGTCTATTTATTGTGTTTGGAAATCACTTGTAGTCTTCGTGGAAATTTCCAACCTAAATTATAAGTACTTCTACCCATGCTGAAATATTCAGTAGACTCTTTCATTTGAGCATCTTCCATTCTGATGTATTCCCAATCATGAGATGTTGGCAAATGCTTGACAGAGTTATTTAAAAGGCACGTACTGGAAGCATATTGTGGCATAACTATTGACACATGTTGGATTTTAGATTTATTTTCACTCTATATATCTGCTTTTTTTCTCTCTCTGTAAATGTATGTGTTTGCATAGATAGATAGATACAGATGTTAGGAACATATTAAACTTACATACATATAAATTAAAGTGTCTCTCTGTTGCTTCCCCAGAAGATTTACTTATCAGAGAAGATTTTAACTTGTTGAAGTGATCTTGTAAATTCACTGGTTTCTTCTTGATTAAATGCATGCAAACCATTTTTTAATAAAAACATTTAATCAGAAGGAATAGACATGTTTTCATTACTGTCTACAGGCCTGGTATTACTTTAAAAATATTTCTGTAAACTTCAGCAGAACCCCAGAATCACTATGTATGAGACCCAAAATATCAGTGTCAAAACTTGTAGCGCTCCAAGATATTTTATGAGCTTCTTCTCCAGATTTCTTCTGGGATCACAGTGTAATTTAGCTTCTGAGAGACACAGAGAGGTCAATTAGCTGACTTCAAGTTAGATCCAGCTCAGACCAGCTCTCACAGGTTCTTTGGGCCATGGGTAGACAAGAGGGCCTTTTCCACTCAAGATCCGTTCAGGCTGCTTTCGTAGTTCTCATTATTAAAACACAGGAATACTTTGGTATCATCTCTTTAGCTCAAATGAGCACTCTTAAACATTTAAACTGAATTACAGGTTAAAGAATCAACGTTTCCAAGATCACAGAAAAAGCCTCGAGACAATATAGTAAAGATGAACCCAATCTTAGTAATTAAGATGTGTTATTTCACCTTAAATGCCGTAAAGAGATAAAACTCCTTAAAGATAGACCATACTTATGTTTAATTGCTCAGTAGTGAATCAGAAAGCTTGTTGTCTGCACTCATCATTTTCAGGCTGTGGCATAATTGTCCTCTTCAGTTATTCAGTCTAGCCCTCTCTTGTACCTGCAATTTTTCCTCTTACCTATCTTAGAAGAGTCAATGTCCTTTTCTGTGTTAATAGTCTCTCCCATGTTAACAGTGCCTTCCAACAGTTTATTCTTATGGACATGAACTTCAGGAATCCTTATATGAAAAAGAAAAATAGTCTTCTTCAAAGGGAAGAAGATAAGCAATGGCACAAGAGTTGTCACCATAAGCCACAGTGGCATTGGCATTCCAGCTCTTAGTGGTGTGTTGTGGCAGTGGGAGATCCGGTGAGACAGAGGAGTGAGAGATCTACCCAGGTGCAAGAAAGGCACTCACATTTGCTGGAAAAATTCAGAAATGGTGGAAGGTGTTAGTGTCACAAATTGTGTTAGGCAAAAATCAGTCCAACAAGAGGAGTGAGAGGTAAAGGAAGATATCACGCAGGGTATAAAAAGTGAAGCCAAGCACTACAGAAATCAGGAACAGAGACATGATGAGATCATGGCAACAGAGTGGTAAAATTATCTTTCTTGATATTGCTTCAAGCTTGCCACAGGATATGATGGGGTTATTTTCCTTTATTTGCTTTAAAATTAAATGTGTTTAAAAATAGTATTGATAAAACTATCAAAAAATTGGAGAAAATCAACCCATTTATTTATCCAGTACATGGTTCTTATAAATACTTCTTTACCAGAATAGAGAAAAATAATTATTCCTTCTTTTCAATATCTCTTATGGGCTTAATCTGCCCAAAAGTAGAAATAGCAGTTTGTATTTCTTCCTTTTATTCCAGGCAAAGACTGGACCTTGAAAACAGACAGCTACTTCCTTACAAGAGCTTTGTCAACAGACCAGAACAGCTGGGACGAATTGAAACTGTTTTAGGGGACCAATTATCAAATAACAGAAGATGCTGTATTTAAGGCCAGAAGCAGAATAGACTGCAGTTGGATTGTGTAATTCAGATCTTGTTAAAATATACTCAGAAAGCTTGAGTAGCCTCTGTAACAGCTTGAACTTTTTTGTTGTGCTTCAGTTGTCTTATCATGAACTACAGGGAAAAAGAGCACAAGGCCAAGTTCACAGTGGCCATTTCTATTCTATCTTGCAACAGCATCTCTGGCAAGATTGTTAATGTCCAATTCTACTGGGCACTCTGAGCTTGCTCCTGAGGAGAAAGTACCTGAGGAAAAAGCTCACAGTACCTGGGCCTCAGAGAGCTCCTCAATGTCACCATCACTCACCAGCTGAGCCAGCCACTTTGATAGAATTATCACAGAATCATGGAATGGTTTGGGTTGGAAGGGACTTAATAGTCAGCTAGTTCCAACCCCCTTGTTATGGAGAGATGGCTTCCACAGGACCAGCTTGCCCAAAGTTCCGTCCAACTGTTCTCAAAGACTTACAGGTTGGGACACCCTCAGATTCCCTGTGCAACCACTTTCAGTGACTCACCACCTCACAGTAAAGAATTTCTTCTTACATTCCTCTTTGGGAAGCATTTATGATTTGCTCATAAAACAGCCGACAAATCCATATTTTTCATCTGTGCCAACACTGCTTGGGGCATTTTTTTGCCAAAGATGAAACTATACTGGTGTAGCCCATTTGCATGAAGAGCTAGTGCAGGAATAGCAGTAGGCATGAGGAGTGTGCACACACCTTTCAACCAGCCACTGGCAGGTTCCAGCTCAGGTTGAAGCTCATTCTCCCAGCAAAGTACCTTCTTTGTAGCTTGTAGTTCATAACATGGTAATCCCACAGCGTGGCCTTTCCACAGATGTGAATTACACGGGAATGATTCCTCAACTTGCTAAAAGTTCCCAGACAGACAATAGGAAATGGGAAAATATGAGAAGTCCTGTGCCAGAAGGAACTGCAGTGATCCCCATTCACTGGAAGTATGGATTATTTTTTAGATACTGAGAAAAAGTTATTTGTATCAGAGAAAAGGCAGCTGTCAAAAGTTATTTGCTATGAAGTGACAGTCTGTTCAGGTGTCCCCACAGCTCACTCTTGGCTGAGCAGCTGAATGCTACAGCTGTTTCCAGCTCAGTGCACTGGCACAGCCCATCTTTCCCCGTGACCCAGCTCCTGCACACCTGAGGGAAGGATGTTTGCTGGCGAGGTGGATAGGGTTTGCATGCAGTCCTCTGGGACTGGAAAGGGGCTATGCCAGGATGCCTTGAACATAATAAAGCCTGGCATGGCAGCAAGGGAGTATGGTGCAGGAATCAGAGGTCTGCACCCTGAATCTAAGGTTCAGCAGATCTGAGACTTGGCAGACTAGGGCAAGCAGGGGTGAGCTTTTGGCAGTAGGGTGGACGGTCCTCACTATAAATCAGTAAATGCCAGGAAGACAAGAATCCTGCTTACAACATATCTGCAACCTATAAGGGATCTAACCCAGAGGTACTGGTTACTATCTTTCCTGAACAGTGGAAAATGATCTATCTCACTTCACTGATTGAGTCTCCAAATATTCCAGATTCTTGATGACTGACTAATGAGTTTAAAGCTGCAGAAAAAGCTTGCTTTCTTTACATTTAAGCAGATCCTGCTGAGAAAACATTCCCTTTGGCACACAGGCGCCAGCTGCTCTGACAAGAAGCAGCCATGGGAGAGTCTGGATTAGAGGATACCAGTTTGTTAGATTAATTTCCCCCTTTGTGGCACTCAATATGCCTCAAAACACTGTTTGAAGAAATTCTATTTTGTTCAAGTGTCTTTGGAGTTTTTACTTTTCTTCCTTGGTGCTTCTTGTGTAACTGCTGCTGTCCAATTAAATCAGAGCATTCCTCCAGTCCCAGCACTGCCTGTCCGCATCACCATGTTGCAAGGAGTTTTCCGATACAGAAGAGGCACAAAGTTCTTTTCTACTTCTGGCCTTTACCCTAACTACTTGAATGCATCCATCCCTCCTGACCCCTCTGTACTGTAAGCCTTTACTCTCCTGGGGCTATCCTGGCACAGGAACCTTGTGTATCACTGCCCTGAAGCAAGACTCCTTTGGCAGTGCCTGAAATGCTGCTTTTCTCTGGGCATCACTTTAAAACACAGCTGTGTGATGAGGGGTGAGAGAAAAAGAAGCAGTATATGTAGCACTCTGTCTAATGTAGGAATAAATAGTACAGTGAGCTCCCAAATTGCAGAGAAAAAGGCAATTTTCACCACGAAATCTGTGAGTGTCAGGCTTTTGGAAGTTGTTTTGGGGAGTTTTTGCTGGAACCTACTGCACTTTCTCCTATAAACCCTATGAACAATTGTCACAAGTAAGTCTATCATCCTCTCTGAACAAGGATCACTCCAAGTTTAAGAAAGATATAGTTAATTGCTTCTCTTGAAACAATGGGCACATTGCAAAATTACTTATGAAGGGGAAAAATTATGAGAGTCAGAGAGGTGCTCAAAATTGTTATGTTCTGTTACTCTCTTAATTAATAAAAAAGTGACATAAAAATATGGGCACAATTAGGGAATCGTCTTTCTCTGTCATCTACTTTTTACTAATTATTTGTAAAGCAAAAGGAAAATAAAATGAGAAAACCATTTCCTAGAACATTTTTGTTGTAGTTTCAGATTGTTATTTAAACTGAGCAACAGATGAGTATCTTTAGAGAATGCATAATTATTCAAAGTTAACCAGCCTGAAATCCAATGCCCTGCTGGATACAAAGTATTTGCACAAAAATTGGAATTGGTTCAAATTTGTACATTATGGTGTCCTAAGGTTCAAACTCTGCCTGGATACCCCATAGTTTAGAAGGAAAGAGGCCTTTTTCCTTTGCACTACCACTGATATTTTTCTTGACCCTACACTGAACTTCAGCATCTTCCTAGTCTCACCAAAAAGTGTAGGAATGGCACATTTGAACATAGGTGTTGTATAGGATTTAGCCATGGCATGATACTGTTCCTTAGCATAAACAAAATAAAAATTGCTTGTTCTGTTTGGATGAATTCCAAAGCCATTCAAGTCACTAAGTCTTTTAAGACAATTATTCTTCTGAAGTTCAATTAGCTATATTCTGACCTTTCTACAAATATAATTTGGTTAGGGAAAAAATGTACAGCGCCTTGATTGAATGAATGATCAAAAACTTCACAGTGTTCTGTGGTGACAGTAAAAACCTAAAAACTAAAATATGTACTTAGAGGACGACTTGTCTACAAATTTTCAGAGAGGTAATTAAAAAAAAAACCCAAATACCTATTGTATTATAATGTATTAATGCTCATGACACCCAGTCTGGCAGCCCAAAAACCAATTTCCATGCTATATTCATGGTTTCCACTCTGGAATCCTTCAGTAAAAAACAGCTCTTAAGGCACTGTTCTTGAGACTATGAAAGTGAAAATTTAGATATGTAGCCACTTTCTTATAAGCCCTCTCCTCCCTTTCTTTGTCTGTTGTGATGTGAAATTGCCTCCATGCAGATGAAAACCTGGCCTACCAGATCTAATGCTGTTGTGTGAACACCATAATGTATGATTAGAAGCTCTGAAAAATCCATGGAGGTTCCAAGGTCAAAGCCATGGAAGTTACTGAGTTGCATATAGATCTGTAGAAAAAATACCATATCAAGGGATTTGTTCTAAGTTGCTACTTCAAGATTTCTCTTTTCATCTCCTGTTTTGCTGTCCTATTCATTCCTTACAGCATTGCTTTGCTTAAATTTTATATAAGCTTGGAGTCATGCAGTGTGTTTCACTGGATATGCCTATCAAACCAATGCAGTTGTCTATGTCTGGTCCCACTCACAGCTGCATTACTCTCTTCTAAAATGAAGCTTAAAATAGGGCTATATTCACTACCAAAATTCACCAAAACTTCCTGGGAGTTGTTACCATACTTTTTAAAAAAAAAAAAAAAATTAAAAATATTTAAAAATATTTATGGATTTATATATATATATATATATATATATATATATATATATATATATCCCGATTACAGCATTTTTCTACTTTCCCTGGGTTAATGTAGGGTGTGAATTCTGTGAATTCTGTGAATGTGAAAAATTAAAACCAGGAAAACAGTTGTTGTTGTTGATTAATGTTTTTTAAAATAATAAATTAAAATACTCTGGCACGACACCACAGCAAGCTGAAAGCAACTTGGCATGTTCCCATATGATTATGCTAATCACCTGATTTTCTTTTCTTTCATATTTTTTCTCATCCTCATAAATATCCCCTTCTTCCTCTTCCACATTCTGAAGAGTAAAAGTTTCTTGAGCCAAAAAGCCAAACTTGTCACATGAAAGCTGGCACCAAGCAAACAGTTGAAAAGTATTTAAGTTTGCTAAACTTTCTACTGATTAATAACTCTATGACTCAGCTGATTTTGAAGCCATTTCTCCATCTGGCAGACCAGTTTGCAGCTTTTCCTTCTTTAAAACTAGGATTTCCCAGCATCATTCTTGCTGAGAAATAACTTAGATAAAAAACATTGAGCACAACCAAAGAAAAATAAAATAAAATAATTCATGCCAATGCCTGGAATAAAAAAAACAATTATCTATCTTTCCAGAATATTTTTGATAGTATCTGCTTAGCCATCCTTCTATATTTTTTGCATACTTCTTTTCTACCTATGCAATCAGCTGCAATGCAAAGAAATCTGTAACAAAGATAGATACATATGCAGAGAGTGATAAATCTTAAGTGATTTTGCAACCATGTCAACACATAAATTCAAATAACAGAGCAGTAAGAAGCCCTTATATCTTATTAACATGGGCACAAGGATATCACAAGTTCAAGAACACTATGGATTTTGCAGTTCCATCAGTGCATTTATGATTTTTTTTGTATTTACAGTATGCATTTATAAGATATAAATGTTGTTTCTTTTCTTCTCCAACATTATCTGTCTTTTCAAACCAAATAAGTGCTTTCACTATTGATAGAAGAACCTCCAGCTATACGAACCTAATATTTGTGTGTAGAGATATCACAGAAATTTACTTACAAACACTTGTTCCATCATGATAGGATGGTGACAAAATACTTGCACCATGTCACCAGAAAGTTTAGAGAACAGGTATGAGCAAGAATTTCAATGAAGTTGCACCAGAAATAAAAGTTTCCTTTTACATCTAAAGAAATAATCATTTGAGTAGGGATGGACATTTTTAATGGAAATGTCTTTTTCTTTCTTTGATGGCATTACAACTGGCTTGTATCACTACTGAACAGTTCCTTCATCTATAATAGAAATGTAATCTTCCCCATTACTACCTGAGTATTACAGCTTTGCTCATTTCTGTATGCAGCAGCATTCATTATCTTGTTCTTTTATGCATTATCCAATTTCCCAATACATCCTAATAGCTATAAAACTTGTCCTCACAACTTGGTCCTGAAATAATTAAAATCTATAAAACTTTTAGATGTACCGTTTCATTTTATGGCTAAGTTGGGTCCGTTCTGGAGGTTTTTTTATGCCCACAGTTAACATATATATTTAAAGCTCTATTTTCTTATTTCTTGGTGTGGTGCATCTCAGATTTTGCACTGTTATGAGTAAAAGATGTACCTTGTCTTTTCAAACTGAGTCAAACTGGAATGCTTGACCTAGAAGAAATGCTTATCTTTGGGGCTCTTGAGATTTGTGTAAAGAAAAGAAGTAAATATCTTCAAAACCAAGATGGGCTGTGAGAAAAACACTTGTCTAATTCAGTTCTAATTCACTGTGACATGGTTTTGCACTGCTGTTTAAAAGAGACAGGGTACCCTTCTCATTACCTCCATGCAGGACTGAGAGGTCCACAACTCTCATCTGAAAAGAGACAAATAATGCCCCTTCGTTTATTTGTCTGGGAGATGAGGGAGCAGAATGTGGCAGCTTCAGTTGCACAGCTGTTCTGGGGCATGAGTGCAGGGTTGGCTTTGGTTGCTGCAAGGGCAAGAGTTTGCCTCCAAATGTTTGGTTACTTTGATGTGGCCTCTTGGAGACACTCTTTCTTCATCATGATCATTCCTGGGTCAATTCCACCATTGTCTTTGTGCCAGACCAGCAAGGAAAACAATATTAAGGCTTTCCAGAGAAGTAAATCAAAACATTTACAAACATCCTTTGGTGGAAGACTATAAAAATGGCTGGATGAAAGGGAAAATAAATTTTAGACAAATCAATTATTCAGGGAAATCCTAAATTTTCATCAGGAAAATTTCACTGATATACTTGAGAGGACAAAGTTAGCTATGCCTTGTGCTTCCAGATGAGAAAGCCATCTGTCTGCATCTGTAGGGGCCACCAGTGAGGAATGCAAAGGAGGCCTGCTTGAAGAAAGATGAAACCTCTTCCTACAGTTTGTGCATTTTAAAAGTGATGCTGCATTTTAAAAGTGCATTTTAGAAGAATTATAGTACAGTGCATTTTGGGCAGACCTGCAGGGTATCTCTGTCAGAGAAGTGATCTGTACTAGGAACCAGCAGCTCTTTATTAGGGCTCTTAAGCTTGGCTCCTGTTCCACCCTTGCTTGATGTCCACTTTGGGAAAGGCACAACCCTCCAAGGGTAGGTGTCTTCCTTTCCAGCAGCAGAGCGAAGACCAGAGAATTTCAGTCAGGCGAAATGGTAGCTTGAAAATATACCAACCAACAGGCTCAGACAAAACCAAACCTTGTTTACTACATAATTACCTTCCATTTTTTGCCCCTCAGAACTGTCTTGTGTGTTATCAGCTCTAACAATTCCACACTAGCCATGCTCAGGCTTGTTTGAATAATGGCTTCTATTCTACTCAAATTCCCCATCTGCAGATAAAACTAAGAAACTCAGTTAAGCTATACAGCAGGCAGCGAGAGAAGGGGAAATAAAGCAGCAGAACTCATCCAGCCTTAGAAAATCTTGACTATGTCAGTTTAAGTGACTTGTAACTAAGAGAACCCTAAAGAGATTATTTTAAAAATTATACTTTTCAAGGCCACTTTATTTTTCAGGGAGCCTGAGACCTGACATCTGAACAATAGCAATGAACCAGTGCCTCCAAGCACACACTGGTGTTTTAAATTTCATCTGTGTGTCTGACTATTTACTTCAGATTTCTCAATCTGTTGTGGCAGGAAACTAGAATAGTTGTGGGGCATAGGTGTGTAGCAAAGGCCCGGAGTAGAAATAGATGGTGACAGGCAGAAAGCTTAAAGCACAGTAAAATACATTCTTTTCTGAAACCACGTAATTACTTATTTCTGCTGACATTGAGAATTTTCTGTAATAGCAGTAATGAAGAGATCAAGTACATGAGGAAAAAATGGTTAGCTTTGAGTCTATAGTAAATGACCAATATCTTTTGCCAAGGGAAATAAGTTCTTATTTTTAAAATGTAGCCTTTATTATGTCCCTAGTTTTTTCTCCAGTTCATTATAATGCGTATGCTTACTCCTGCCATTGTCCAGTCCTCTTTAATTTAGTGTCAGATCTTACCCAAACTATTGATGTTTCTGCCATCTCATATTTCTCATAAGACAGCAAAATGGTATTACTGTCAAGGGGAAATATAGCTTAGTGTCTGGCAAGTAGCTGTTGGAGGCACACACAGTGCAGGTATGTGTGTATATTCCCACTTACAGAGCTTCATCCAAAACTAGCAGAGGAAGAGGTGGACATTTGTGCTGTCTGTATTCCTGTGCATGCTGTGTGTGCCTGCCTGTGTCAATCTGTCTGTGTGTGTTTGTGTGTATGTGTGTGTTACACACCTGCACTGAACTGCTTGTGCCTACTGGGCCACTCTTGCTACTGGCTGGACCTCAGGCATGGAGCTGCAGCTGCCTCACCTCTGTCAGATTCAGTCCTGCTTGCCTCAACTCCTTTTATGCTTACAAATTCCAAATATTTGGATGAAAACTTTCACATATTACTGAATCAACTGAGTAACATTATCAACAATATAAATATTTGTATGGAAAGATCTTCATGGTTATGTTCACTGAAGTACCATCAATATCAATATTATTTTTTCCACATAATTCAACAGTACAAATTTTAGCCAGTCACTTTGTATTTTTAAACATAATCATAGAGAAGAGGCTCACAAAGCAATGAAGCAAAGCCAGTTATCCAAATAGGTAAGAGGCAGAATTTGACCTTAAAACAATCAACTGTGGCTGAACAGGTGGTTGGATGTTTAAGAAAGCAAACAGACTCTGCACAATGCTGTGGATTTTATATAATTAACATAATTTATATAATTAACAAAAAAAAAAGATTTCTGACCCTATATGGATCATCAGCCAAGAATTCTTCCTACAACAGGTCAGCCAAAAAAAAGAAATATTAGATACTCTGCTCATCAGAGTAAATATACAAAGTAATACAGTGTGTGCTCTAGAGCACTTTGTGTGGCATTATGATAATGCCTTGAAACATTCCCACTGTGGTATTCTGATGCTTTATCTTTTGAGAAAAAAAAATGACATAATTTTTCCCTGTTTTTTCACATTATGACCATTAATTTGTTTCACTCCACTTTCTTCCAGATGACTGTGAGATAATAGAGGTCACATCCCCAGCTTATGGAAAATGATAGCCCTTCACTATTGTCTGTGTTAACACCCCACAAGCGTGACTGGGGTCTCTGTGCACTCTCAGCTCTCTTCTGGACCCAGATGAACTTGCTTCTTCCTAAAAGACTTCTTTATACTTATTCCCTGCTTTCTAGTCAGATGGTCTAGAGTAGAAGAGGGACTGACATAGTTTTAGCTTGATCCAATCACAATTTTTTCCATACTCTTTACCCACACACAGTTCTAACACCCATTGATGGGTGACAGCCTTTCCTCTGTCACTTTTAGCTAAACCCTTTCTACCTTCAAGTGCATCTGTTTTTTCTTTGTGTGACTTCCACCACTTCCAGCAGCTGCTAGACTAATGGTTTTTTTGTCCAACATAGTTATTTGGACATTAACAGCTCAGGTGAGCTGCTTCTCTGGGGATGAAATCCTCTAAGAGCTTTAATGTTCTCCTTCAACACCCACGGAGCACACACTTCTTGTGAATGCACACATGTCAAGCAGTGCCCTCCACTGGGCTCATCTTCACTCATGTGTCTCTTCCCAAGTGCTTCCAGTGTCTTGACATGTACCACTCCCTGCACTGCTTCCTGCAGGCTCCAACACTGATGTCTGTGAACTTTCCTCCCCAGGTCTCCCTCTGCAGTGTTCTTTCTGCATTCTCTGTCGTACCTGTGGGGTTAGGATGCTGTCTTCCTTTCTTCAGGGTCCATACCTTTGCTCAGAAGATGCTACTGGCCAAACTCCAGGGCTCTGAATGCTGTCTCCATGGGATTATGCCCCTCAGAAGCACCCTTATTTTTTTTTTGATATTTTGTTGCTGTTTCTCCCCATAACAGCAAGACTGCAGTTCTCCTTCTGACAGCAAAATTAAAGGCTTCCTAGGATTTAATTTACTTCACACTTTGTCTGATAATCAATTGTAAGTACACACATCCTCTGCACACACTCTGTGTTTCTCAGACTGCATTGTTGCAGGTTCATAGTTTGTCTGCTCTTCCAGAGTTAATCGAAAGCTGCCATGTCCTTTAGTGCTAGCCATCGTCAGGAATAAGCACACTGAATTTTTCCACTCCACTGGCAGCCACAGCTTGCAAATACAATATGAAGCTCTGATTAAACCACATTTCTGCAGTTTAAGCTCTGCTGATTGTTTTAGTCGTTCTACCTTTTCGCTCAAGCTATTTCCATGGTTTCTTTTATGTCTAGTACCAGGTGTAATTCAGCAACCATTAGGAAAGGAGGGCTGACAGCGTTCTGCCTCATTAGGTGCCTGGAGCAGTGGCAGTCCCTGGCAGGCCTGCCCATGCCAGCTGCAGGAGCCCAGGGAGCCCCACAGCTCCTTCCATAGTGCCAGCACAGCAGCTCATGCAGACACCCAATTACCAGAACTGGGAAACAGACCTAGTGGAGAAGCAACCTTGCCAGGGAAAAATAGTTCATTTCCATCTGAATTAGTACCCTGGACTTGTCTGGTTTTTTGGTTGTTTTTTTTTTGTTGGTTTTTTTTTCCCTTAGCCCTCTAGCATCTGCAATAGCAAAGTGCCAGTACAGCAAAGTGCCAAGCAGCCATGGGAGGGACCTGCTTGAAAAAGGGTTTCCTCCAAGGAAATTCTGGTTGGACTGCAACCTGATTCTGCCTGGATTCTACCTGGATCTGAACAATAATAAAGTGCTAGAGACAGCGGTTGTTGTACTGCCTTCTGCTACTGCCAAAGAGGGGTTGGTGGGTGCTCTAATGGACCATGGCTTAATTATTGCTTGCTTTGAGTCTGAGGAGAAAGGCAGAACTGGGGGCATCCACTGAAGCACACTTGCCAATATTTTTGTGGGTGCAGTTAAGCTTGCTATCAGATCCTTATGACCAGACAATTTAAGGGTCTTATTTCCAGCATGTGGCATATAGCTCTTACCTAGTGTCTTGGAAACCTTAGGGAAATTTTTTTGGGTAGATTTGCCTATTTCATGGGACTTGTATCTTGAACAGCATAACCTGGGTTTATATTCATTGTGAAAGGCCAGGTGCAGTATTTCACAAATAGGTATTCAAATACAAAGCTATTTTGTGTTTTTATCTGTGACTACGGTGTATTTTAACTTTCAGAAACTTTAACTGAAAAGGGTAGAGTTGCTGAAAAAGAAATTAATCACTCTGGCTGAACTTTAACACCCATTCAACATCTAATTAGTTGAATTAGAGCCACTTTGCAATAGAGTCAGTCAATTCTCTAGCTTTAGCTGCCCCAATGGTTCTGAAATTTGATGATGTTATCATTACTTCAGAGGAGACACTCAGTTAGCATTTTAATAAGTACGCTTTACCCTGGCACTTTACCTCCATACCAGGAACTATCATAAGTTAAAATATTATCAGCAAATGCAGACTCTCCTGGGCCAGAATTGTGTCCACATCTGAAAACTTTCCTGATAGAAAATTCTTATTGCTTTCACATGGATCAAGAGAATTATTGTCAACCAAGTATCATGATGTGAAGACTGAGAAGGTAATTAAGAGAATGGAATCTGAACTGCAGTAATACCTTTGCAGGAAAAGCTCAAAATGAATTATTAAAATTCTCTATTCACCTATGAATACATGGTGAGATGAAAGTGCCTCCAGAAGTTTTAAACTAGCCTTTAAATACAAACCAGATGAATGTGCTACCAACCTCCTCCAAGTTAAGCAAGTATGTTTGATGTTTCACAGGTGCAACTGTGAAATGCAAATGTTTCACTGTCAAGTGAACACTGAAGATTTTGGTTGAAATTTAAAGCATACCAGATAAAAGGAGATATGTACATACAGAAAGTCTATATTGGCCCAAATTCTTGACTATTCACACCATTCCTTTAGGAAGAGGAAAAGGGGCTCTTGTAGCTCTAAAATTGCTTGGTCTGACTTCTTGCCTTTTTGTTTTGCTGAAAATGTTATGTGGGCTACTGGATCCCTCCTTCTGCTTTAGGACATTAAGAAATTGTTCAGGAGGTAACAACCTTCAAGTCTCTGTAGAAGTTTGTGTTTGAAGAATAGCTCACAATGCAGGCCAGTTCTAGTAGGAACCCAGCAAAGGGTAATGTCTCTCTCACCTCCGAGGCTCTGGATGAGCAGTTTGGCTTTCCAAGGAGGGAAAGATGTGAATCTCCTAAGGCATCTTGCGGAAAAGCAGTAGGGTAGCTGGAGGGAATGGTAACTCTGCCTCCTGGAACCTGTCTGTCCAGTTCCTCTCAGGTACATAAGTGGCCTTCCAGGATGAGTTCACTCTGTTTTGTTCTCTTTAAATATATTACCCTATTTTTCTGTGCTTTATTGACTGTATAGTCCTGCATGGATGGCATGGACCAAAAGCTCTTGAAAGCTTCTCCACAATATTTTCAAACCCTACTAGCACACAGCCACCATGGACAAATCCACTTTTAAAGCAAAGAGTTTCAGAAAAACAGAATGAATGAAAACACAGGTTTAGGATAAAATTTTTACATATACCATGAACCAGCCATGGTGTCAGCTTTCATTCCTGCTGTAGAAACACTAGCTGTTGCGTCAGACCAGCTTCATTTGTTGGAGTGCTACAGTGCTCCGCCCTCTTTTTTGTGCTTGGTTTCAATTTTTTTCTTATGTGATAGCTTCGAATAAGAAAAACCCTCCACATTTGTTTCATATCCTCTCTATGGAACTTCATTTTCCAGACAGATCTCACTAAAATACTGAGCTCTTGAAAAACAAAACAAGCCAGCATTTCTGAAAGATGGTAAATTATCAGAGAAAGAGACTATCTCTTTCACCTCCACAACATCCCCATATGCTTTAACAATTGTTTTAAAGGTTTAGGTAGATGTTAGAAGAGAAGGATGAGGATAAATGAGGAAAATGGAAATGTGCTGAGCTGTCTCTGAAACATCACAGTGGGAGGGAGCACCAGTTTTGATCTCAGCCATTGCCTGCAAAGAAACAAATCGGGGCTCATGTTCACGTGCAGGCATCAACAGTTGCTGTCAGCAGAATTACTGCAGGATTCCCTCTCTGGGTTACAAAACTGGGAACCTCTGAGAATGAAATATAGTGGGAAATGAGCTAGAAGATTCACATGGAAATTTTTCTAGAATATTTGAGTGTAAGAAAAAGAAAAATTAGGTCATGCAGCCAGCAGGGAAATTATGTGGAGAACAGAGGGGACAAAGAAGGGCAGAGACTGTAACTTTTATCACTCTTTAGAAAGTAATGGTATTCTGGTATTCTTAGAATTATTACATCATTGGCATTTACCTGCTTAATTAAGGTACCAACTTATTTATATATTTGCTTATGGATCTTGGAAGTGCTACTATTTCCTCAGATATAAGGACCAAATCTAAGGACCAAATCTTATACAAATCCCATTGCCACTTCCATTCACAGAAATTATGGACCATGCCTTTGATATAGTTAGCCTTAAAATATCCATACGCAGGAAACATGAAATTATTATTTCTCTTTTCATTTTTGAAATGTAATCTAGAATTTCTAAATGAAATTTTCTGTTGAGTTTCCAGAAGTTTTAAGTCTACAACTAATAATTTAGGCCTGCAATGATGCCAGCAACCTCTTGCAGAACAGATGTTTGAATCCAGGACCCTGAATTTTTAAGTAACTCCCCTAAGTCCTGAGCCATGATTGTTTTTTATAGTGCTTATGCAAAAGCTCTGAAATCCCAGTAAGATATGTTATGGTTGGTATTTAGCATTCCTTATCAGCTGCACTCACATCCTCGTTCTATGTGTCTTCTCAGTACCACAAGCTACCATATATTTCTTATCAAGTGAGCCAGCCTACTAAGAATCCTAAGAGACTAACATTAAGAAAAGGAGATGAGGCCATGAAAAGGAGAAGCATCTCTCATGAAAAAATCAGTTCTTCAGAGCTCTGTGCAAAACTGTGAATTTAGATCTAATCCTCTACGCAGACCTTTTGCTTCCTCTCCCTGAAAAAGCTCTGGTATCAGGACAGTGACCCTGCACATGCAAAAGCAAAGTCCTGGGTTATACAGATTGAGACCTCATGGTAAAAATGGTCTCTGGAGAGGAATGAGGACAACAAGCCATGGACATAGTTCAGCAGAAAATCTAATTCTCCGTGTTAAGCATCTTTAGGAATTGTGCCTCACTCAGCTTAATGCATTTGTCCTTCACATTCATGGACAGAAGCTTTTAAAAGCAGAAAAATAGAAGAAAATTAATGAAAAAAGAATATACAGGCTACTGGAACAGCTAATCTGTTTTCTCTCTCACTGTATGTATGAGACTTAGAAGAAAACAACATGACTTGACACAAGTTAATTTCCTTTCCATTCTCTTCTTGTTAGAGATTGCAAAATAGTGAATTATAGAGCAGCCTATTCATAGTAGATAAAAATAGTTTTTCATGAAGAGAATACTAAGTGTGTTGAATAGTTTACTATTTTAAAAGATTTAGATATAAAACCATAATTTTTCATGCAGAGACTACAAAGTGTGTTGAATAGTTTACTATTTTAAAAGATTTAGATATAACCCTGGAGGTAGTATTTGTACTTGAAGGTAAGAGCAAAAGCAATTAAGGTAACTCCTTTTTTACATTCCAGCCCTTTAGGATAGTTATATGCCATGGCAACCAGGCAGAAGTCAATGGATTAGATCTAAAGTTTGTAAAATTCAATGGAGAAGTTAATAGGATCAACTCACTTAAAACTTGCTGGACACCTGACCCAGGATCTGCAATGAATGTACCACGTTTACATTTCTTTGTGTATTTGCAAGTATTTTAGCTTTGCTTTCTACACTGGTACGCCTTAGGTGATCCAGGTCTGTCTCCTTCTGGGAGGAGATGATGGTGAGTGTGGCCCAGGGATTTGTTGAATGCAGCCCACTCCAAAGCTGAGACTGGCAGCTGCAGCAATAGTACCCTAGGGAGGAGTGTGCACCCCCCGGGAAAGGCTATACTATTTGCATGACGTTTAAATGTCATTTTCCCAAGGGAGAGGTGTGGCTTGAGCCTCCCTGATAGCAGATGGAGTGCTCAGTTCCCCAGCCAGGCTGCAGAACAGGTACTTGCTCAGCTTTTGGGTTTTTGGTTTTTTTTGGGGTTTTGTTTTTTTTTGTTGGTTTTTTTTGTTGTTGTTTTGTTTTGTTTTTTGTTTGTTTGTTTTTTTTAATATGACATTTATCCACCTGGATAGCCTGAAAAACCTCTCAGGCAGATATTCCCTAGATCACCTGTCATGGAGTTACTTTACCTTTAAGGAAAGTTGGAGTTGCTGGGGACTGCCTGGAGTCTTTCTCATGACCAATTATCGGTCATTGCTGAGAATTGACAGCAGTTTTAGCCATTGAAAAGTGGGATCAACTTGTGAACCCCACCTTAAAGTAAAATACCCGAACTCTCTTGTTCTTTTTGCTTCTTGGCTGTGAAAGGTAGCAGATCTCCGGCTGGCCTCCGGTTCCCTGCCCAGGCCATGCAGCCGGGCGGGGGCCGGGCTGGGCCTGCTGTTCTCCCGGCCGGGGGATGGGGCCTGCGGGAGCTTGCCCCGAGCCAAGCCGGGCCAGGCCAGTTCCTGGCTTAGCTGCAGGTTTTGCCGTGATGGAATTTACCAGAAACTGCCGAGTAAAGAAAGAGAAGAGCTCTAAGCCTGCTGCAAGCAGAGACACCGACTACACTCTCTAGAGCAGCTATGAGGAACTTTCCATCGCAGACGGCTCCAGCTCCTGTTCAGCAGAGATCACAGAACCATCTACAAAAGCTTGAGCAGGATTTTAACTCTTTCTTACCCAGATGAGACTTGCGGATTAATCTTTTTATCCAGAGAGAGAAAAAGAGAGTGATCAACATGAAAAGAGACTTTATAAACTACTAGTGGCAAGAAAGAAAAGAAGCTTCAAGAAAGGTAGAGAATTAAGAAGATGCTTTAATTAAGCTGAAATATCTTTCTGTTAAAACTATGGGGATGGACAATGAAGTCTTGAAAAGAACTCCTTTAATTCATGATGGAGTATGGGGAGGAATAGAGTGTTCAAAGTGTAAATTTGAGTAAAAAGTAGAGTAATTGTGGTATAGTGAAGTGCTGGGAGATTTGAAGCCTTGAGAGGCAATGAGAAAACTGTTTTCTAGTGAAGCTCACAGAAACAGATGAAGAATACTTTTTGCCTTTGAATAACTTATCCTTAAAAATGCTATCCCCAAACTCATGACCCATAACACATTTCAGAGTGATGTGAGATGGGAGGGGTGGGCTTTGATAACAGCAGCTCTGGGCAGCTGATATCAAAGAAACGGAAAACTATAACAAAAATAGTTTTCTTGTCAGAAACTCCATAAATTAACAGAAAGGAACTTCTGTTTCTCTACAGAGACTGATGAAAAGACTATAGAAGGAATTGGGACTGTTTAAACCATCAAAATTCTAAAGTTTTTGTCTCTGTTGTCATGTGAACAAAAGAATGGTGGGCAGTAAGAAATGAAAAGGTTTTTCTGGAAGTTTATTCTGGTGTTCTTATTATTGTAGTCTGTCAATAAACTTTCTTTATTCCTTTTAAATTTTATGCCTGGTTTGCTCTTGTTTTAATCCATATCTCACAGCAAGAAATAAGTAATTCTTTTTCCCCTTTTTATTAATTACTGGTTCAAAACCACGACATCACCCCCTCTCCATACCCCAAATCCCAGATAACTACACTTTGTTCTTCTTTAAAACTCTTTCAGATCCCTCCACCACACACTTGGCTCCCTCCCTAAGATCTTAAAGAGCTTGTAGCCCTCTCCCAAGCTTTGGAACTGATTGCCTACATAAGCACAGGTCTGAATGGACTTCATTCTGTAATGTGCAAGCCTATATACACCATTGCAACAGAGCCTGCAGAGAAAGAGGAAGCTTTATCTCATCAGTGTGACTTTTGGAGACTCAGACACCAGAAATTAGTGCTATAAACTTGTCAGCAGGTGATGTGTGGCTGCAGAATTATCCCAGCATTACCCCTTGTGTCCTTTGGATGAAACATTAAAGAAGAATGGAAGTTAACTATGCATGAGATGCACTAAAACTATATGCTTAAATAACACCCATCCACTCATTTCTCCTATTTCATTTCAGGTCACTATTTTCTTCCTGAGTATTTTATTTAAATGCTTGCACTGTGAGTCTTCTGAGCCTTACAGGAGAGAAGCTTTTAAAATCCTTGCAGCTGGATCAAAACGTGGAAAGGGCAACTATTTTAAACTTACATTGAACAAGATCATCAGTTGAAAAATATGCTAAATAACAGAGAGCATTTCCCTTCTTGGCTTGATTCAAATCTCCTAGAAGGGTGATTCCATAATGATCTCCCTTCTCATATCCCCCACAATAACTCCATGACCTTACATTAGTTTACCCTGGAGTGTCCGACCCCAGTTCACTGAAACAAATGGAAAGCTGCCCTTTTTTTAGAGCTCACAGGAAGAAATTTAGGTGAACACATATCAAGGGACATATGAAGTATTTCTGCCCAATTTTTTTATTATTTATCTCATTTCAACATAAAATAAACATATAGTTTTGTCCACTGGAAAAAAACCAATATAATTAATTGAGTAAAGATGAATAATTCTATTGATTTAGCTGGAATACGCAGCAAAATGCCAACCAAAGCAGGTGTCTGGGTTTGATATATTTTCCCTTTAGTAATATTAGATATTTAATAATATAGTTTATAGTTTTTAGTTTTTAATAATAGAATAATAATATAGATAATATAGTTTCTATATTTTCATATTTTCAACTTCTATTACATTATTGTCAAGAAGATATCATTATAAAAAATTTTAAAAAATCCTATCAAACCAGGTAGGATATCTTCTCAATTTGAGGAAATATTTCTTATGAGATGTTTGAAAATATATAAATCTTCAGCGAGAAAATTTACCTTAGAAATTAAAAATAAAAGCAGTGAAAGAAATTGTATTAATTATCTTTATAATTTTGGGAATTGTGTTGGCAGATCAAGTCTGATATTGTCTGAAATCAGGTTTCCAGATGTGAGGGAAAATGATCTTAGAATTAACATGTATGGTCTCTGCAGCTTATAAGGCATGAATCTGATGTTTTGTGGCACAAATCTCTTCAACATTTTCTATGAGTTACATTCATTTTCCTTCTCAATTACAGTGCAATGATACATTTTTGCTGTGATTCAATATGATTTCATGTAAAAATCAGAATTAAGCAAAGCTGTAAAGGTCAATTCAAGCTGAAGACTGTCTCATATTTCTTCCTAGAGAAAACTTAAACACATAAATGATATTTAAAATCATGCTGAATGCCCTGATGCTGTAGGTTAAATGTGAAAGGCAAATTTTCCTTGCCAGGTCAGGATCAAGAGATTTTTCAGTGTGAATGAGCATCCAAATAAAACCTTTCTCAGCTGGACAACCACACATCTGATTGTCAAAAACCTTTCCATAAGGACTGATAACCACACACTAAAGATACAGTACAAAACTGATCACAATGGGTAGATTGTTTGGAGCTGTGTGCGGGTTTAGTATTATTCTGAAGAGGATAAAATGTGGTGTGGAAAAAGAGGAGTGATGGTAGTAGCTTTTTTTTTTAGCAGAAGTACTGATCTGGTCTAATCTGAAATTAATACATCCATTAGTACATCCATTTAGTAATGATGAAATTAGTACATGCATTAGTAAATGCATTAGAACATGCATTTTTGGGTTTTCTTCTTTATTGAAAGTCTTTCAGAAACAAATGTCATCTTGCAGCTGGCGGTAAGAGGGAAATTGATTCTACAGCTATGCTGCCTTTTGTGCCCAGGGGCAGCGTTCTCATATCTCTTAACACCCATACATCATGGGAGAGATTCTCACCTAGTATAATTGACATAAATCTATAATGTTCCCCTCAGGATGAGCACAGCAGCTCTTTCTCTGCACATTACTGCTTCCTGTGCTATAACAGATCACTGTACCTAATGTTATTTGACTGACTTTGATTCAATCTGCACAGTACCAGTGTTAATGACAATACATATCGAAACATCCTCATAAACATTTTCCCATGTTTGTCTTCAGAAACAAAATGTTGGTTGGTCTCATATTAATTGGACATTATCTCCAAGAATGTTAGATGGATTAAAACAGCTTTCAACCTTTGTAATACAGCCTATCAAATTCAAACACAAGTTTGTTTCTCTATAAACAAACTGCCATCCTGTTTTATGATGATACCTACTCGTACTGTGGGAACAAATGACAACAACATGGGCTGTATTGCTATCTCCTTGCAGCTGTCAGGAGCTCATTTCTGAAGAGATCCAAACAACAACAGTACAGATTTGCTGGAAATAGTAGAGAAGCACAACAAAGGAAAAAAAGGAATTAATTCAGAGTTTGGCTACTGGGAAGAAAACCCTACTTATCATTAGTGCTATTTTTCTCTCCATTTTTCTTCTATCCAAGAAAGTGTCAAATTTTCCCATAGGAAATGTCACTCCATTTTCCTTAAACAGGGCCTATCGTCATTTACAAATTAATGTAAACTACTGTCAGCAAAGTCTACCTTTAATATTATAGATTATTAATATTATAGAACATGCATTCCAGTATACAAACAAAATTATGATTTATGGGAGATATCAAAAGGCTTTTGCTATATTCAAAGTTATCAAAGCCAGCAGTTTTTTGTCAATATTTTCTTACCCGTTATTTATCTCAATATTTAATGGTGGAAAATTGTTCCAAAAAAACTTGGAAGGATGTGTGTTGTGTGTGTGTCTGTGGACATTTCATGTATCTACAGGTGTTAGGAGAGATTTATGTGGGAAGGACTGTAGATTGGGATATTTGAATAGAAGTTAAGCTATCTGAAGCAAATTGTGTACTTTTTGTATTTTGGAAGCAGAAGCCCAAGAAGCTACAACAACTGCCCACAGAAATGAAAATAGGACTGAAAGTAGAAATGTAGGTATAAAAAAAAAATTAATTATATTGTTATCTTTTACAATTCTGGGGCATAACACCTTCATGCTGCTATGAGTTTGATATCACAAAAATTCCATTCGAAGTTGTAGCCCTGTAAGTCGTAGGACAAGTTACTGTTTCATGTTATAATGCTGAAAAGTTCTGTATTGTTCTACCAGAAACTGACAAGGAGATTTTTAAGTCTGATTTCTGAAAATAAAGCCAAATGTCTTTGACACTCATCTAGATACCATTATATTTTGTCAAAGTCATCAGCCTAAATTCAGCCTCAGAATAAGTCAGCTCAACTCAGAAGCATTGTAATAGAATCAGTTTAGCTTAATGGAATTGAGGTCAGGATAATATTTAGTTTTTGTTGTGTGTGGTACAGCATAAAACTGCAGTTTTTCAAATATGTTTTATTCCGACTTGGCAAATACCTTTACTGTTTCAGAAGTGGGTCCTTATATGTCATAAACTGATACATTTTTTGAGCCAGTTAAATTAAATTCTGTTTATTTCCCTAAGCTATGAGCCTATTACTTAACTGATTAGAAAGAGTTGCATCCCAATATGATTTTGACTTAGAAGTTTATAAGTAGAAGATACAGTCCAAGGAAGTGGTGATACAAAATAGGGAATGCTGTTTTCTTCTAATTTAGTTGGCTGCAAAATAAACCCAGGATTCCCACTGAGCAGCAGACTGTAGGTTTCTTATTGGTGTATCTCCATTGGTGCTTTAGTTCAGAGAAGGTGCACATCTCCCAGAATTCTGCCAGCTAACACATTTTCAATTGAGTAATTTCAGAGGGCAGACCTGGATTCCATTTGAGTGAGCTAAGCCAGAAAACCTATTCTGGGAGAGCACCTCTGTAGCACCAACCAGGAATGAGCTTCAGTTCAGGAGCTCAAACTATTGTTAATATAACATGCATCTCCCCAAGTCTTTGTAGTGTGGATATTATGAGAATAGCTTCTGATCACATTAATAATGTAATAAAACCAGCTGTCTAGGCAAGGAAATCACCATAACAAATATTTGATGATTTTTTGTATGCTTCTGTGTATAATAACACTTTGAAGAATAGTTTCCTGAGGTTCCTCATCCCTAGCAATATCAGCAGAGAGAGAGCATGAAGAATTTTTTTTTATGTATGCCAACAGAATAATGAAAAACTTCTCATAGTGCAATGCAGATATGAGATATTGTCTGATTTCAGGGCTAGAAATGTCCACCTTCAGAAGATGAAATGCATTTTTTGTGTTTGCTAGATTGCCCTAACACCCATGGGAAACACAAGTTCTGTCAATCAGAGGAGGCATTCCAGTGACAGTACAACCTGCAGTGAACTCAGCTGGCAGAAATTGTTCTTTTCAGCAGAGTTAGGCCTAAGGAACATGCAGCAGTGCTCCTGTGTTACTGCCCTTGACAGCAACCTCAGCTCTTCAAGATTCCTTCGGGAGTGTGGATTGTCTCCATGGAGTTTTCCATAGGACCCCCCCATGATCAATCTCATGCTCCCACTAGTGGACACCAAGTAGGATTCAGCCTTCCTAGCCCATCTCAGCAGCATCTCTTCCAGCCTTAGCACCTCTCACACAACATATTCACAGGCTGGCCATTCTTCAGAGCGACAGAGGTTGCATACAACCCTAAACCACTAAGCAGTGGAGGCTGCTGCAACAGAATAACAGCCAGCTGTGCCAGGTGCATGATAACAGGCACCCTTTTCTCACGTGTCTTTGTGACTGAAGTGCCTCTGCTGCTGAAAAGTTGCTAAAGCTTAGATATCTAAGAAACATTTTCTTGGAATATATCATTGTCCTAGGTCTGTGCCTTGACGCGCTTATTGCAGGCATTGGATGGGCCCTTGCACCCAGAAGTATTTATACCCGGGAGAAAAGTATTTTTTTATACACAGAAGTATTTATACCCTTGTTTTAATTTAGAAAGGAACTCTGCTACTAGAATTGTAATTCTGGTTAAATTTTTCCCTATCTTCCACTAAGGCTCAACTAACACATGAAATTTATGAAGCAGTTGCAGTATTTTGAATAAGCAATTCAACGAGAGTAAGAAATTATTGCAAAATACAGCTGCTGCCTTTCCTTTCCAGAGATAGAGTATGCTAATGTGTTTAATCTCAAAGTCTGACAAGGAAATGGGGAAGGAAGAGGATGTAGTAGCCAGTTGAAATGTAAATGTTAATAATGAATGCTCTTTCAGTGAAGCAAACCCAATAGAAACTTCCATTCATTTTTTCAAATCATTAAAAATACTGCATTTCTACAGCCTGATTGCTAACTTTTCTTAAATGGTTCTTTAGAACTTCATTAATAATATTCTATTGTTTAACACTTCATTGTTTGTAATAGGTTTCAGCCATCACTCTATATTTCTTTCCACAAGCCAACTTAATTTTTGGGCCAAAGCAAAGGTTTTGGGGACTGTTGAGAAGACACTATCTGATCCTTATCTCTTTTTAAAATGAGAACAAATAGGTTTTAAAAGTTCTGTATCAGCTCCAAAAACAAAGAACCTACCACATTCGCATAATTCAGCTGACACAAGGACAAAGTAGTAGATGCAACGTCTGAAATAATATAAATTAATTGTAAGCAAGACCAGTTAGTAAATCTTATTCCTTATGAAGGCCTCTGTGCTATTCTTTTCTTAAAGATGCTTAAACAAGTGGATCCAATTTAACACATTTCTGACTTCAATAATCATACAGAAAACTCTTCCCTGAGCCCTTTCTAACAAACTGTTTATTAAAAACTTAATTTTACAAATTGTACAGTGCATTTCACCTGCTATTTGGGAAATTCCAGAGAAATGGCAAGGACTAGCATAAAGTTGTTGTTCATGATGGAATTCATATAACTTGAGTTATTTAGAATCTAGAGGACTAGCCTAAGTCAGTTGACTTTGTGGTCTCTGTTACCAGTAGGAGAGACTGAATAAGATACAGGAAGTAGGTGAAATCAATTGACATTTAGAAATGTCTTTCTTCTCTCCATTGGCTATCAAGTGAGCCCAGATCACGTTAGAAACCTGGAGATTTTAAATGGCAAGATGGCATAAGATGTATCCTACATAAAGGAATGAAGCAGAAAAGTGAAAACAGACATTCATTGAACCTGTGCTGCAGTTATTCCAACCCTGGTACTCTGCTGTTTCAGGCTCAAAACTGTTATTTACTTCATTTTATTCCAAAATTATTATTATGCAATAAAATCCAACATTCTGTGACCTGAATTAAAAGTGAGGTAAGTACGACTGGAAAAATAAAAGCCATTTAAGGTTAAAATGATCAAGAAATCCAGGCCAAGTGCTTTTATTGATTTGAATTTGGATACTCTTTCATCATGTGAATAAATTCACTGTCTCTGTAATTTACAGCCATATATCCAATCTCTCTTCATGCTCACACTGTGGACTCTTCTTCAACCTCACAAAACAACACATTTCGTAAATGAAAGGATCTCTGATGGTGGCTTTGACCGTTTGATAAGTGAATACTCCTTCTAGTCCTATAGGTGAGTTGACATTTTAATCTGCCCTAAAACGGTGAGAAAAATATTCTTTAAGTCACGTACCTGGACAAACACCATCATTCACTTGATAAGACAAAAGTTCAACATATTTTTGTAGAGTTCTAACCCCAGAAGTTGATCAAGATTCATGAAGGGTTGTAAAACACCTATCACCTGCTGTACTGTCACCTGCCATTAATAAAAGTTTCTAGTTTTCTGATCAACACATATTAACATTGGGGTTGTGCTAGCTGAAGAAAAGTAGAATTCCACAGGAAACTGTTATTTTCTGATTCTAGCACCTAATAATGTCCCAACTGCCATTATAGTGCCAAAAGGTGATGCAAATACAAAATTACAAGGAGGTTGGAAATTTTAGTAGTGAAGTTTAGAAGTAAAACAATCACTGTTTCAGGAGCTTTTAAATTGTTTAGCTGACATAAAATATTGACCTTATTTTTGTGGTTCCTAGTCATATTCGGAGATATACTGGTTTAATATAGCTCTGTCGAATCAATTCTCCCTCTAGTAGGATGTAACAAAGTATTTTTATTTAATTTGGACAGATGTTGAGCCATAATATCAAGTAATTATAGTGGCTACATTTATTTGTTACATTATCCAAAATGTTTTGCTCAAGAGTACCTTGGCATAGTAACCCCAAGGAAATAAAATCTCCATGGCAAAAAGAGACAATTTTTTAGGTTTACCATTAACTGATTGTCAGAGAGTTATAACCGTGTGCAAAAGTTAAAAACAAACCAGTTAAAGACAGATCCTAAAACCTTACTTTCCTGATCTTTAACATAAACAAAAAAAAGAAATAAGGTTTCCAATACTTACAATTACTTATCTAGAAATCTTATTTAATCAGTATTTCTGAAACAGCTTTTATACACTAAGAAAAATAGAAATAAGAAAATACTGAGTGTAAACAATGTGTACTTATAAAATCCCTTCTTTTGAAGTTTTTCACCCTTTTCCTCCTGTCTGCCTGTTCATAAGTCTTTGTCTGTGGGAATTTCACAGAAGATCAAATGCCCTTTCTCAGACACTTGGAAGAAGTCTCATATTTTGTTTTGGGAAACAAGGAGGGAAAAAATCACATAATAAAACTAGAGGATAAATAGAGCCTTTCTGAATATAAGTAATCACTACTAACAAAATGAAGCCTTTACACCCAGTTTTTTGCTGTCTCCACCTGATTTCTACTGCAATTAGATTTCAGATGACTTGTCCCTGGCACAATGAGTCCACAAGGCAGCAACCTCTGCCAAAGGAGCTCAGCATAAGGGTCATTAGGTATTTTAAAATAGTACCTGGGGGCATTCAGTTCAGGAAGACAGAGGGTTCAGATGAGTCTGGTTTGTGGATGGGTGGGCCAAAGGGAAAAGCAGAAGCTGCTGAAGGGTCTGAGAGGGGTGGAGGATGCCAGATGTTGTACAGTATACAACAACTTCAGGGTGCCTAAGGGACAAGTGGACATAGTTTTCTTCAATTCTGCCAGGATCTCAAGAGCAGAGGATGCTTTACTAAACATCAGTGGTTGTTACATGACAAGTTCTTCAGCTGAAGTGACAGCAGGTTTTGTTTCAGCCATGAGAGATATTGCGTTTCCCATTCTCTGAGAATGATTGTCACTGTTTATGATATGAACTCCTGACATCTACAGGAAATCTCTTAACTCAGTTTCCTGACTAAATGACCTTACTCTTTCAGGTGAGCCAAAAGAAGTAAACAAACATGAAAACTGTTTTTACTTGGGACATCTCCGCCTTCATGTTGTCTGAAATGGTAAACTGTAGGAAGTACCCAGCATGTAATAATGAAGATTGGCTTAGAAGGGTATTGAAATGAGGGGAATTAAGATGCATTTCTTTGGTGCTCTCTGAGCAGGTGTGCTCTGGGATTCTGCTAATTTTTGTCTTGAGTGAACTTTAAGTGCTGCCTTTGTGGGTAAGCATGTGCTCATTTCAGGCACAAAATAATACATTCAAAGGTTTTATCCCTGAGATGTTCCCTTACTTTATCAAAATGACACTATGTTTTTACTGAAACTCATTTTTACAAAGGTAAAACACCCTTTGATTTCTCATCTTTGTCTTCATATTGGCTGCTTTTTTTTTGTATTGGGTTTTTGCCTTGGAATCAAGGAACATAAAACAGCAATTGACATTGGAGAATGACCTTTGAGCTAGCTACATCCTACAGCAGCAATACAACATGTGCCTCTTTTAAACTTTTTGAGAATCCCTTTTTCCCATTATTGCCTGGTGTATTTCCCATGTCATTCACTATTTTTTTATATACATAAGATTAATTTGTTTGAGTTAGTTATTGCAGAAGGCCCAGATTTTCAATGCAATGTTTTCCAAATCACCTGCTCAGTGACCACTTTTGCATGTTCTCGATGTAGGCTTTGAAATTATTTCTGTTTCCATTAATTTCATCTCACATCCTTCTGCTGCAGTTCATTGTTTCTACTAAACAATGTGTTTCTAACATATTCCCCTTTAGCATTGCTGTAAGACATGTCAGGAAAGCTCTTTGTTACATTTGACTCCTTGGCTCCTATTCCATTTTGCCTTTCAACAGTGCTTGTATCCTGGAAATAAAAGAAAGTCTTCCCTTAGTGTTGCATAAACCTTTTTCCTGCTACATCCAAGGCATGAAACATGCCTTCTCATTCCATTTTCTCTTTTTTTGGTCTTTGCACATTCAGAGTCCTGCTTTCCCCATCACTATATCTGCATTTCACAATTCCTGGGGGAAAAAAAGAGCTTTAAAGCATATCCTTAATATATAAGTATAAACATTTGTAAATGTCTTAAATAAAAAAAGAGACTGCTTTATGATGGAATAGCTTTCAGAAAAAATTAGCATGGCTTGTCACATTTTTTTTAATGTGTTCAAGAGTTTTGTAAGGGGCTAGTAGGAACTTCAAAACAGAGCACGTTGCCTGGTGTAAGAGAAGCCACCCAGTATCTAAGAAAACCCATACACTGTCCTAAGAGAGTCTGCCCAGGCTGCCAGAGTCTGTCTGGAAACACCAACACACAATGGAGCAGGCAACATCACTAACCATGCTCCAACATCCTGCTACCTGAATGACCCTGGTATGCCCATTTAAGTAAATATCCTAGTCTTCCAACTCATTTTCCTAATCTTTTCTCAAAACAATTAGAGTTCAGGATTCTTAGGAGACAGTTTCATGGTGATTATCCTGGGCATCTCACAATTTAACCCATAATTTCACATAGAGTGACAGCCAGGGTAAGATCTCCAGCATTTTACCCTGCTTGGCTCTCACATGGGCCTTCCTCTGCCAACCTGCTGGCACAGCAGATGCTGCTGCTGCTGGGCACTGCCCCTGCCAGAGACAGGCCAAATGTAAGGAAGGCACAAGCCAGACTGGTATGAATGGTCTGCCCCAATCTCATTGGGATGCATGGCTCCTACTGTATCAGTAAAAGCTGATTTATACAATTGCATTGTGTAATTACATGTATAATGTATATAATGTATATAATACATGTATATTTACATGCATACATGTATAATACAATTTCATTGGTTCTGTTTAGTAATGATACAGTCAGCCACAGAGGGAATGAGAGAAACTCACCAAAAGTAATTGAGTTTTTGCTCTTAAGCCTCTCACATCCATCTGCAAATCCTGCCCTCTATCTTTCCAAAGAAACTGCTGAACACAGAAAGCCTGCTAATGCTGTGTTAATATGGGCATATAGCTGGGCTCCTGATAAGCCTGGTAATGATCAGGCTGTCTGAGTACTACTAGCTCTCTAGTACTTAAATGCTGAATATATTCTAAGAGACCAGGGAGGCAATTTAGCTTCTCATTATATATGTTCAACTCATTTTAGCAGTAACAGCTGATTTAGTTTTTAAATGAAATTGTTAAGTTTTCAATTCCTTTGCAAATTCGCAAGTTTATCAGAACTGGTTTTAAACTTACTTCTGCTTCCTTACACAATAAAGTGTTAGCTGCATGCTAAGATTTCACATGGTCTGAAGAGGAAAATAAACTGAGTGAACATTCCCTGCTGGCTGTATCCCAGTTTTGCTCATCTGGTTTTGACAGGCTGGAGACACGTCACAAGTGTAGTCTGGTTCCCACAAGAACACAGGAGAGCTGGTCTCTTCCTGTGCTGCTGTGGTAAACTGTCACAAAACTCACATTCAACCTGAAGATACTCAAGAATCTGGAATTTAAATATTTGCCATGGTCCTTTTTACATGCAGTTATCACTAAAGATGCAAGTGAAGAATGTCACCTCTTGAACCACGGATGGACATGTTAGATACAGGAAGCATCTCACAGCCACAACACGGCAGCATCTGCTCTCTCTTTCAAACCCAGATTTAACAAGACATTAAGAAGACTGTAACTCACCATAAAAATAGTGTAGGTGCTCACACTTGTTCAGGTCATGCCCATCTCACATACCATGTATCCATTCCTTTCCATCCTGCTATCTTTAAAGCCTTTCCTAGCTCCCCTAAATCTACGGATGTGATACACCTGACCCGAGTCACACCCTCTGCCTCCCCATCTTATAACTTTGAATAACTTTCACATTTTTGAGTCTCCCTTTGCTTTATCTCCAGTCCTGGTGATGGCTCTTCCTGGAGGACTGTTACATTTTTCCCCAGCACTGTGTACTTTCTGTGGGGATTGGCCTGAACTCCCTACTGGTGTTCCTGTTTGTCACGCTATTAGCACTGGTTGAACAACTCTACCAAGGCATCAGAAATACCTACGGACCAGCTTTTGAGTCTCCATGCACATGCATTTCAGTGTAATGTTTATCAAGTGCTTAATTGATTATAATCTGTTTTGTTGTTCATTTCACTTGGTTTTCCCCAGCATAAACTAAAATCAGCAAAACAAGGGTGAAGAGGGTTGAGCAGGGATGTTCCTCATGCCAGTGGCTTTTGCTTCCCATAAGAATCCACATAACAACACTGTTGGAGCCTGCAGGTGTGGGAGCATGAGACCAATGGTGCCAGCATAAAAGCAAAGGAATGCAAGGGAAAAACCTGCCTGTGTGGCTCCAGGCAGCTTGAGTGAAAGGCTGTAGAGCTGCAAATATTGACCTGTAATATTACACATCCTGAAGCACTAAGGCACCTCAAACATCATGCAACTTCATTTTCTGTTTACCTTCGCCACCCCACATGTGATTTCAGTCATCTGCCATACCATCCCTTTACCTCTCCTCAGTCAGAGAAGTCTCATTAGACCATCTGCATGCAAAGTCCGTCTGGTGTCTGTGATCAGTCTCATCACCCTTCTCAATGCTATCTTTGATTCTACTACAATCTTCTGAGAGCCTTGCATTAGAATTATAGTCAATTTTCAAGGCAGGCTGTGTGAAAGAATTATAGAGTGGCCTGGTGATGTTTTCTGCTTTGTTTCTCCTCAGATAAATAATTCCTACCATTGAATTTATTTTTTCGCTGAAACAGAGTAATGCAATAACCTCCTTGCTTTTATAACCCCTGAAACTTGTTCATGGTGGGCAGAATCAGCCAAACAGTTGTAATATACTTTTAATCTTTAAGTTTTTAAGCTTTTCTAATAAATTATGCCTACAGAAACTGAATCAGCACATGAGCCGTGAGCACACACGAGCTGCAAGCACTCTGAAGGTCAAAAATCTATATGTATGCAGACATGCGAACAGTCAAAGAACATTTGTTCAAATTATTTTGATAAAGGACACTTTACATATGTTAAGAGATATACCCACAACTCTGCAGTCATTTGACCTGCTAGGGGAAAGGACTTGGCAGATTTTCAAATTCCTAACACCCATTTTCCTTTAATAAAGTTCGTAAAAAGGTAGGCTTCTCTACCAAAATACCTAGAAGTGTTGTCACATTTCATACAACCAATCTTACGTACAATTCACTTAGAGTCAATCTTGAAAAACATTTTTGAGAGAATTTTCATTTACTGAAGCTTTTTAGCTTTTTTTTTTTTAATCACTGAAGACCTAAATAGGGGAACAATGCTACTGTTTGTACATAAAGTGAATAAACACAGTCCATTCATGACATGTTAGTGCCATTGATTCTCTTGGGCTACCATTTCTGGTGTGGAAGCTAGAGCACTACAGAAAAAATCCATTCCTGCTTGGGTGTGGAGAATCACAGCATTAGCAACATCAGCCCAGTACTAAGGAATTTCACTTACTGGGGGCCTGATCCGAAGGTCTGGCTCCCAGGCACTTCAGGGATTTGAATCTGCCTCTCAATGCAGCGTGAAACTCATTTGCATATAAATTCCCATTGTAGCAAAATGCTTTATGCTTCCCATGCAGCTGAGATGGAGAAGAATGGGTCACTAAGAAGAAAGAAAAATATTTCAGTCTTTTGGAGACTTTGGTGTGACCCCTATCACCTTCTCCCCTGTCTCACTCACACCAGTGTCTTGGAGGCCAAAGTGCCCCTTAGCCTGAGGGTCAGTTTCTCATGGCAAGATGCAGAGCAGTGAGTGGGAATGGAAGACTTTTTGTCCAGCATGCCAGCTGTTTGCCTGCTTAAATATAATCTGCCTAACTAATTACCTCCTTTTTTCAAATTTGAGGTAAAATTTATTTTAAACTTCTTCACAATGTAAAATCCAGACAGGTAATTCAGTTCCTCAGACATGTAGCAAACTCACCTGTAATTATATAAATTTAATGCAGGCAGGGCAGAAACCTTAAACCTCTAATTTGTTGAAAAATGCAGTTTATTGAATATGTGAATTCAGGCAAATGTAACAAATGTTTTTGTCAGTAGAAAAAAGCAGCTGTTCCTCAAGCTGGAATGTTTTGTTTAGACTTATTTTAATAACATATTTCACCTTTCTTTTTTTTTTTTCTTTCTTTCTTTTTTTTTGAGACTACTTTTTGTTTCTAACTTTTCAGAGCCTGGGTGGGCAAAAATACTTTCTAGACATGCTATCCTTTTCCAATAACTATGTGAGATGGGCTCACTGCAAGTTTGGATGACTCCCTTAGGTGGCTTATACTAGTTGGCATGAAAATGGCTATGCCTGTTCTTCAGAGACAAAATTGAAGAAAATCATAAAGTTCTTATAAAAAAAAAAAAAAAAAAAAAAAGGAAAATTCCGTCCAGTTAATATATAGTAAATGGGAATTATCCAGAGGATCTCATAGAAAATGTGAGACAGGACTTCAGGGGTACATAACAACCTCTGTATTCACTCTGAAAAATCTCCAGCCTAGTTTAGGTCTTAGAGGAACTGATTGCTGAAAAAAAACACAGAAAGGCTGTTGAATTTCCATCCTTGGAGCTATTAAACCCTCACATGAGTTCAGGCCAAATCAACCTGACCTGAGGCTGAAGACAGCTCTGTTGTGAGTCCAGGGCAGGATGAAATGATTGCCCGAGATACCTACCAACCACAGCTATTCTGTGAATGTGCTTCTCGGAATCGTTCTACACTACCGTAGAAATGAGAAGGAACAATTTGTACAGAAAACTTCCTTTTCCCTCTCATAATCCAGTCTTTAAAGATACACTTGGGCTAAGTTACCTTCATCAGTGAGCACTATTTCAGGTCAGGATTAAATTGTGCTTGCTGTTTTAAATGGCATACCAAAGAAGAGCATCAGCTCTGAGACTGGCTCTGACTGAGAAATATCTGTCCTTTTCCTAAGCAAAGCATTGTCCTTCTTCCTTGTCAAATACTTGAACACAGAGGGGAAAACAGCAGAAGAGAGCATTCCTATTTGAATGTACCAAGGAACCTTCACAAACTAGGAAATGGACTAGAAGACTGAACATTATGCCTGTTTGTTAGCTTGTTCATTTTCAGCATGTGATACAAAGTCGATGGAGATTTCAAGACTGATTTTTATAAGGGGAACCAAATTTAAATACAGAAACACTTTCAGGAAAGGAGAAGTAAGCAATTAGCCTTGCAGTGGTCATAACATATTATTCACTGATTTAAGTTATGGATATCTGTACATGTGGATGCGTGTCCGAGGTTGGGGTGATGGGATGAATGTGTGGGTTCCATACAGCTCCTGTTCCCATACCATGTTGTTCACCACTAAGGCTGAAATATTAATTCAACCTCTTCCTGATATTTACACATTAATGTCTCAATATACCTGACAATATATCCTTGAGGAATCATGCCTCCTTCAATGCACTGGATGCCACCCTCTCTCAGGAAACATTTTCTGCCTTTTATGAAGGGCTGTAAAATGAATGTATATACTACAAATGTAAAGTATAAAAAATATAAAAGCATGTAGGGAGAGATAACTGACCCAGCAGCTTTTCAGTCCAGTACTTAACATAGTCATGAATGAGCAATTAATTCACAGATGCTATGACTGTACACGTGTGAAAAACTGTCCCCAAGAGAAACTGTGAACAGTGACTGTAGGGTATCTTCAAATCCAGCAATAAAGACTTGATATCCATGAATCACCTTTAAACTGTCCAAACAAAGAGGTTTACACCTGGGTTTTCAGCATACCGAAGTATTAAGATATGTCATAAAAACAGCATAACTGTCTGTAAAATCTAGGCTTTCTGGTCTTGTAAAGGCAGCATTACATTTTGGATTGAGCATGCTTGATTTGGCCCAAGATAAAAATGCTTCATGTCTCTTTATATCAGGCTAGAAGTTTTGCTATTTATCTTTGCTCAATAGTAAATTGTGGATCAAATTCTCATCTTACACATGAAAGTAGAAATGCATATCCAAGAGCAGAATTTCTCCATTTAATATCAAAGTAATGTGCACTTCTGGTAGAGCACTTTTTTAGATATTGACATGTAAACATACATTAACAATTTGCAGCAAAATTTAAAAGCAAAATTGACGCTTCTCCATTTTTTACTAATGAGACCTAAGCACTGAATTCAATCAGAATATACAAATTTAGAAGAACACTGACTTGTAAGCAAAATGTTTATGTCAGTCATTCCTGATTTGGATTCAGTATGAATTCTTGTTATGATACAAGAATAATTATATATCTTTTTTTAATGCAATTTATGCAGCAGAGAAGCAATGTAAATAGACCAAAGATTCAGTGTAAATAAATAGCAAATTCTTATTTAGAATTTCTGTTTCCTATTGCAAAAGCCCAGAAGAAAAGGCACTATACTGTGTCTGTCTAACGCTGATAGCCAGATAGCCAAAGACTGTGGGCAAGAACGCACTGTGAGAAAGAACAGGATGTGGCTGGAAAAGGAGCCATACCGATGTGGAGCAACACTTTTCTGGGACAAATGTTCTTGTTCTGGCTCCTGGAGATAAGCACAACACGGCACAGCAAAAGCACATAAATGAGGCTGAGAAGTGGGCATGGACTTTTGACCAAGGGCTGACTCACTAGGGTGGGATCAATATTACCAAAGACCTTGAAGCCCCTTTTCCTGAAAGGTCTACAAGAACAAACTGCACATGATTAATAATTTGCATAGTAAGCATGAAACAGCTCCAGTGGGGGGGACACTTATCTATGAAAAGGTACCCTCAGGAAGCCTGGGCAGTGCCTCAAGCACCCTACAACCAGCAGCGAGATCAACACTGTAGCTAGAACTGGTGATCTCTTGCCTTCATTCTTCCTTTCTTTCTCTCTACGTCTCTTTAATTTCTCTCTCACTCTCTCTGTTCTCCTTCACTCTACCCATTAAGCAAAACCCATCCAAGTGTGTTTATACTAGAAAATGAGAAACTAAGTCATATCAATTTCCATGACAAGTATGTAACTTACTAATCAAACAATTTTAAGTTTTTGAGGATCCTCTGACTGTTGCCATTCCTTTTTGACCATGGATATCTACCAATCTTGGGTGCTCCCCTCCCCTTAGGGTGGGATGCCACACCCACAAAACAATTTTTAATACAATAGGAAAAGCCTCATAAAGCTTAGAAATAAATAAAATGTAGTGATTTTGAAGCATAATCACTTTCTTGAGGTGCCAAATGTAGTTCAGTCTGTTCTGCATCTGAGCTCCTTTAACAATTCAGGAAGGTTTTGATGCCTAGGGCCACCTAAGAAAATTGTTGGTACTCACCCTGTTACACCAAGGTTAGAGAACATAATTTGTTATTTTTTTATACCTTCTGGCTTTCTAAAATCAAATACATGACCTGAAAATTAGATAAATGTAGTTTTTTTCCTCATCTTATAAACTGAAAATAGGTATTTTAGGAAAATAAAATTATTAAAGCCTGTAATAAGCCCTGCCAGTGAAGAAAGCCATGCAACAGCTTTCATTTCTGCATCACATCTGCATTTGCTAAGGTTTTATTTTTCAGAAGTTCCTTCTGCTCTTTTTCCATTGTTATTTGACACTATCAAAGTATTCACCATCAAAGTTCAAATTAGCTCATCAAATCAAATTTGATTTATTAATCTAAAATTTCCAGGACTTCCTTCTCTGATCAGATCAGATCATCCTTCTCTGACAGAATCTGATAAAGACATTTACACATTCATTTAAACAAGGATATGGCATATACGTTTCAGATGAGGTAAGGAAGCATGATTAGTGCTAACCCAGCTTTGTCCACAGGTGGAGACGTAGCTCCAGCAGCCTCCCTGGGGCTCTCAGACATCACCGCTCCCAGCCACAGGAATAACTGCCCTTTGGAAGTGTCCCTCGGGGTGAATGACAGGGCTGACCTGCAGATCACATTAATTTGGAGCTATTCTGCTTTATTGAAACCTATTTCAGGAGCAAGCAGTTACAGCCAGGGTGCATCTAAATGAGTCATCTAGTTCAAACCACATAGTCTACTAACTCACGTTATTATGCAAAATGCTACAGAAAGTCAGGGTATTCTTACATTTCACAGGCTCAGAGGAGAAAAAAAAAACAGATGGATCTTTCTAGAAAATAAAAGTACAATATTACTTTTATTAACGTACATTCTGACTAAGAAAACAGTCATATCCAGCAGAGCACGTGTGCTCCATCCTAGGTGTATCTTAAGCTCAGTGAGGCTGATGGGGCCTGAGCACTCAAAAGTAAAAGGCATTGTTTACAAATTTTTCTTTTAAAAATCTGAATGGTAGAAATCTGTTAAAAATGCAGTAGCAGAAGCACACACCTGGACTAGATGGCACATCAAATATTCACTCAAAGGTCACTGTGGACATCTGTTTTGAAAAAAAAAAAAATTCAAAGTATCTTGGAAATTACTGGATGTGACAGATGTTTGGTTGCCATAGAAAATCAAATCCTCTTTACTAAGGCGATTAAATACATCTGTGGGTGGCTGGTTTTATTGCAAATTTCTGCCTTAAAATCAATGAAGCTTATTTTTATTTATTCTTTGTTGATTGTGACCAGATTATTCATGTTTGTTTATGTAAAATAGTCCTATAATTTTCCTAGCAGAACATGGCTTCCTGAAAATAACCTGGTGATGTCCTATCACAATGCTGAGAAAAAAGTCAATATTGACTAGAGATCCAAGTTTAGAAACTACTTGTAAAGATTCTGATAGAATTTTCCTTAAATATATTGTAATATCATACCTCTTCATGTCTTGATAGCAGTTGGATCAGGACCCTGATGCTCACAGAAAGCACAGTTCAAAAACGTACTGCCAAAAAATCCACCTGGAGTGTTGAATCAAGGGGACAAGATGTAACTTACTGGAATTCCCAACTGCATAACATTGAAGTGTGATTGCTCCTTGTGCTGTGCTGCTCTAATCCTTACACAAAAAATCTCAAATTAATGACAAAAACTCATGTTCCAATAGAGATGCTAATATAGTGTGTTAGCTATAACTACCTGAAAAGCAAAATTCTGCTGTATATAAAGAATATAAGTTCATAAAGAAGGGTTTATTTTATTTTGTTTCTGTGAAGGACATCAAGATTTGCACACTACTGATAACTAATTCTAACACTGTTCAGACTGTGTGCCTATAATGCTGGGATCAGAGCAATCCTTATCCCAAATTTGTATCACAAGGCTGCCACAAAATCTATAGGTTTGGGACATAAGGTATTGGCAAACTCAAGGGTAACAGAGTTTACAACTTGTGAACAAATGTTCTTAGACTGTAAAATGTGAAAATATATTGATATCTTTGGAGCCTGGAGAATAACTCATTCTTTAGTAACCAAATTAACCGAAATAAAACCAGTTTGTTCTCCATGGAAGAGATCAGAGACCATAGAGCACAGGAACAGATGAGAAACCAGAGGGCACACAGTACTTCCTACTGGGCAAATTTCCCTGAAAGTGCTCCTGAGTGTTGCAAGATACTCCCACATGTTTTAGCAAGTGATACACATCCCTTTTATGATTTTTTTTTTTTTTTTTTAAGAACATTACAGGATAAATTGCTATACATGTATAGATTTTGCTTGCATTTCTTGGAAAATTTCCTTATTGCTTACTTGTGAAACCTAAACATAATGTACTTTGATTAATGAATTTCATATTTTTATCTGTTCCTGTTATCTCCACTGCTGCTCATTTGGGAAAATGAACAGCAGAAACATCAGTAAACAGCCTGAGACACTTTGCCCAAGTACTGATGTTTCCAAGAACTCTAGTTTCTTGAAGTCTCATCTCAACAATACTCAGTAAAGCTCCTTAAAAACCTCCTCATGCAGGGCTATCTAAGATTTCTCACATTTCTACTTTACAAAGAAAACTGTCTTACATTTAAACAGTTTTCAAAAGGAATCTCTGATTCAGGCAATCAAGTCACACTTTGAAAGAAACTGTCTTTCTAAGTGCCTTTAGTCATGTCTGAAAGGAAGATTTAGATTTCTAACTCACTTAAGCTTTTCTAAAAAATATGTCTGTCATCCATCTGAAATTAATTTACCCTATGCTTTCTAACTCTCTAGGCATTCGTTCCGAGATGTCATCACTCTGTTGGTAGTTTTAAAATAGCTACATGTACAAATTTTCTGAGCAGTTCCAGTTTTGCAATGAATGATTTGTCAGTGTTTCTTTTCACTCTTTCCTTTTCCATGGTTAAAACCTCAGCAAGAATAGAAATAATTCATCTTGTTTGCTCTTTTGTGTTTTTTAAACATGCATTTATACCACAAAAATATTTCGTACTGTGTGGTTTATTTCCTCTGTTTTCATGCCTAATAATAAAGTAGAAGATGCTGACGCTCAAGGTGCACCTTTCAGTTTTTTTTCAGGAGTAGAGAGAGGGGTGAAGGTCCATGGAAGCCCTTTCTACATGTGTCCCAAGATCAGTGCAAAGTCTATTACTGCCAACAGAAGCAACAGCATCATTAGTCCTGCCCTTGTGGGTGATGATGGAAAAGAAAAACATGCTGCAGTCTACTCAAAACCAGTGTCACTATTTTGAAGCCTGCTGGCACTTCTTTAGCAAGTAGGGTGCAGAATACGGTTTTTGGGTGTGCAGGCTCATTCCTAGCAGGGGTTTGGCGCAGCCCACTGGCAGGCATTGGTGAGACATTTCACTCTGCTCTTCAACTTCCATCAGTAGCAAATAGGCCCTAGTATGGCCTCAGCTGGGACCTTTCTCCTTTTACTGACAAAATTGTTCTCTTCCATACATTCACATTGATTTACCAGTGTAAAACAACAGCTCAAAGGGACTCCCCATTTTAGTTGTTACCATGTACACCTGAATAGCTTCAGGACCTGCTGTCTCTTGCCCAACAAGAGGTAAAGCCATTGGGAGCCAGGTCTTTGTCCTCCCTCCAAAACAGGCTGGGCTTAAACAGAGTGAGGTAGTTACTAAAGATCTAACAAGTACAGAAATAACTGAGTTGCCATCTTAGGGTTACCTGAAATATTTCTCCAGTAGATAGCAGTCCTCTCATGAGTACTGTGACCATGAAGATGCTGTTCAAAATATTTGAAAGCTAATGCAAAACATCAAATTGTATGCAGTTATCCATATTTTGGAAAATTTTTGCTCTGTTTAGCTGTTTAATCTTGTGGCAGTCTCACTGCACTTTTGTCTCGTTCTGACAAACTCCAATTAACAGTCTGAAATTGACTCATGTGCAAAGCTCCATTTCTTTTAAAGCAACAAAGAGAAATTACTTCATGTATAGCTTGGGTATTCTGTAAATCATTGTGACACGGTTTTTTCATTCTTATCACCCAGTATACAGATGCTCTTCTACTTTTCATCTCCATCTTATTTCAGAAAGTACCTGCGGACAGGTTGAAGGGCTGTATGTCCACCAGAAGAATTTTCATGGCTGTAGAGAGATGATCAAATGTAAAGGTTTAAGGGTGAAAGAAAGAAAGCTCTCTAATCATCTCGCTCGTTCAAATCTGAGCAAATAACTACTTTTAGTCAAATGTTTTTGAGACTGTCATACAAGCAATTGTCATTGTACTTTTCAGACAATGATGGGCAAATGACACAAAGTGGTGATTTCCTAGAATGCTTCACTCTATGATACACTAGTAACTTTTCAATCCTCATTAAACTGCTCTGTATTTAGATTGAAAATATATAATAACTTTTACCTTTAAAATTTTGATATAATTGTAATTTAATTAGGCTTCACACTCCACATTCAAACTTACACATAAGCTACTTTAGAAAATATTTCATAGAATTAAGAATACACCTTTTACTTAGAATCTGAAGTAGGTAGTTTAGAACTGGATATGACAGACTGAGAGACGAAGACACAGAATGGGAATTCCTTGGAAGAAATTTGGCACACCTTCTGTCATCAGTTAAAAACCCACATGCCATACAGATGTGGCCACTGCCAGAGGGGCAGCATTACTGAAAGCTGAGTAGCAAAGGCAAGTGGTCTGAGGGCAGCACTGGAGGGAGTGGGAGACCTCAGACCTCAGAGGCATCTCACCCCACTGGTGCCAGCAGGCCTTTCCTTCTTGTGACAGATGACATTTACAAACAGGGAAGGAACTCAGCTGGGCCTGACTCATTCATGTACTTTAAGCAGCACCTTTGCATTTTATGTCAGCTTAGGTTGGAAGGATTGAGGTCCAAGGATGTGCCTGGAAGAACACAAGGATTCTGCTGTTGTGTCTGATCTATGGGGGTGCTGGGTGCTGACTTGGCAAATGAGTTGGCTCTCCTTATCACTCACCCCTGCAGGAGCACAGGCAGTCAGTTTCCTTATGTGTCCTTTCAGGGACTGCTCAAACTTACTCTGAATTTTTCACACTTTCTTGTTCTTTGAATCACTTATTCTCACTTTAGTTTCCTTCAGCAACTTTGTGAATCTTCTCCAAATTCTTTCTATCCTTTCTTCCCCACAGGCACTTTCCTATCTGCTTTGCATTTCTGTGTCTCTTTACTTTCCTCTTTTCCTTGTCATCCAACAATTCCTCCTTGTTGCCTTTCCCATTTTCCTGTTTTCTGTTCCCCTTACCTTTGAAGGCATGCCACCATGCTATGTAAAACCTTCTGCAAAAGTGAGCTCTCCATTACTTGTCATCCTCAGCTGTTAAATTCATTCCTGCTCCCACTGGAAACACAATGACTCTTTTCCAAACACTGTCAGTTGTATTTTACATCTTGTAAGTTTTGAGCACAACCAGCCAGAGATGTGTGACCACAGCACCACCCTGCAGACCACAGGCATGCCCTAAGCCTCCCCCCAATTGCTACCCAAACCCTTGGCTAGCCAAGGCTTGCTTGGAACAGCAGAACTGCAAACCTGGCATCCCAGGTATCCCTACCCACAGCTCAGGGGCCTCCTCCTTTGAAACATCACCACTCATCACTGAGTACACCTAAACAGGTGCACTGAGTTAATGTTGTTCAGTGCTCTCAGCAGCAGAGTGTGCTGAGGGTGACTACTGAAATCAAATACATGGAAAAAACAAGGTCATAAAACCAAACTGCACATTTAAGCTTCTTTCGACCCCCTTTGAAATAGAAATAATTGTCCTGGCAGAGGACATCAGCTGATCCCTACAGGCCACAGCTGGGGAATGGCCAAGTTACTGCACCAAGGAAAGGAGGACTGCAAAGCTTGCAATAGCCTAAATAAGCCTGAAAAAAATTATGGGAACTTTCACTGTTGCAGGGAAAGTACTTATTGTAATAATAATAGCTACAAATGGGTGCCTGAAAGAATTCTGAGAATACCTTCATGAAAACCTGCAGGAGAAAAAAAAATCATCCTATTAAAAACTGATGGAGAAACCTTGGAGTGAAAATGTATGAGCTGGGGATTTATGGAAGTAATCTGTCTAATTTTTATTTGTTTTTTCTTTTTCTTTTGGCTTTCTAGTCTCATGCTTTCTGTCTGAATGAACAAGCAGTTTTTAAGATCTACCAATGACAATGTTCCTAAGCCATCCTAGAAGCTAGGTAATAAACAAACAGTAGATTTCTATAAATATTAATATCTTACTCTTTACTTCAAAGCTAATGTAATTCCACTATTCTGGTAATAAGTTATTTTCCCCTCACTATCTCAAATATCAAAAAAAATTCATTGACCGTGGACTACTATGGCACTGAAGATGAATTATTAAATTCAGGGGTCATAGGTTTTATCTATACACTAGAAAACTTGGGACAGTTTATAATTTATTTTAACATTTAAAAATGCAGTATTTTTCTGAATGTGCTGCAGTTCTAATCAATCTTTGATAAAGACTTCAAAAAATCAGAGATGTATAGAATGCTGCAGTACTGCAAAAGCAAGAAAATTCTCTCAGATCATGAGATCCTTAAAACTCCCTACAAGATTAATATGGTACTTTAACATAAGTTAGCTCTAAAGGAAGTATTCCACCTCCATTATGTGCCAAGCCTGGCAGCTGTGCCAGGCTTTGTGTTTTAAACCCAGCTGTCTCTGTCTTAATGTAAGTTCTGTTCAAAGAGATATTAATCAGACTGGCTAGACTGTTGGGACTTAATGTTTCAGTACCTACTTTTTTTATCTAGGCTTATAAACTTTATATTGAGATATAAATTAAAACTATTTGCTTCTTTGAGTCCTTGCCTGAGGGTATCTTTTATTCTAAGCTATCAGATGAGCTATACAAATGATGCATGCAAGAATACCATCAGCTTTGATATGATGTTTATTTCTTTCTGTTAATGAAAAGATTTCCATTTTTTTATGCATATATCTTGTCGTTTAAGGAAATTCCGTCTCTGTATTGATTTAAAATTCACGATGATAGAAAGACTTCTTATTAAAACAATATTTTTCTCCAGTTTCAAGATTGGCACTTGCATCCTCTTACTCTGACAGTTTACATTATTTTTCTCCATAATAGGATTGAAGCAGTGGAAGATTAACAGGAGGCAATCTAATTTAATGGTTGCAATTATAGTTGATGAAGAAACGTGTTAATCAGGAAAAATATAACTCTGATGACTTCCTATGTGGAAAAAAACACAGAAAAGAAGAAAAAAAAATGGAGATGAGAAATCTGTGCTGGGTGAGCTTGCTCATCTGTATATCAACTTTTCTTCTACAATCATATTTTAATATAGATATCCTGGCAAAAAATTGCATTCTGTAGTACATAGGCTGTGTCAGCCTGATGGCTCATCCAATAGAAAATGTCAAGAAGTTTCTCAAGTGTCTTCACTGACACCTGAATAGGTACTGATAGGAAAAAAAAAAAACAACAAACACTTTGCTTACTAAATCATCTGTGTAGGCAGAACTCTTGCCTGCATAATAGAAATGGTCTGTGGGACTGTTTCTCCATTTCAGCTGCACTTTGATCCTACAAGTGTGTATAAGTATAAAGCAACTTTAGAAAACTGCACCAGGGAATCATTGTCCATTATAAACTGCAATCTGCCCGATGCTCTAAAATCTAGCATGCAACAGGGTATTGCAGCCTCACAGATCAGCCACACAGAAAGGGTTCAGGGAACCCCCTGACTGTCCTCCCTCCTTAGGAGCAGCTGATGCATTTTCATAGAAAATGTGTATGGCATTATTTACTTGTTACCAACATTACATGGCAGAAAAAATACAGGAATACAGCAATTCAATAAATTAGGATTTTACACGCAGGGAACACACTTCTTGATTTTTGTCTCTTACTTGAGGAAATGGGAAAGAAAGGACAGATCCAAAGCATGACTCTACCTTCCCAGATATCCTGAATATCCTCATCTATATGTATCATGCATCTAAATACCCAACACTGTGGTCCTGGTACTGATTCAGCATCCCCCACCAAGGACAGGAAAGGTCTCAATTTCTGCAGCATTCTTGCTGATAACTCAGTGGACCTCTGCCTGCTGAACCAGCAGCTGCTGGTAGGACAGCAACCTTCTTCTCACAGGGCTGTGAATATGAGGCGATTCCCAACTATAAAGCAAAATCCACTACTTTAGATCAGACTTCCCCCCCAGGCCCCCCATGCCCCCCTCCCAAAAAAACCCAAAGAAACCAAACCAAACAAACAAAAAACCCAAAAAACTCCAACCCAAACTTCCATTCTGCATTCATACAAATTCATCCTAGATTAAAAAAAAGCATTTCTATCTCAGGGGAAATTTCAGTGAGTGACATAAGAAACAGAAGAACATGAACAGTACACAAAATGAACACTGAACACTTTACATAAATATTTTCAGTAGAACTGCACATTTTTGAGTATTGATCTCATGACCATAAAAACACATTCTCCATGTGGTATGGCTAGTGTGATGAATACCTTCAGGGATGTATAACTCTAGCGAGCTCTTTCACCAGCTAAAGGTTCTCAACCTTTGCAAGACAGGAAGAGCATCCCTTCCCAATACTAATCCCAGTTTCAGGAGCAGTGTAATGTAGACTGTGGGTCTCCCCCAGTTGTTATCCTGTTACCCTACAGGGTTAGCAGGGACATGCAGTAAGCATGAAGGTATTGCTGTGGCATGGTCTCCTCCCTCTGCCAGCCATGTGGAGTAATGAGCCCATAGGATTGGAGTCCACAGGAGAAGGGTGTCAAAAGAAGGACAAAATGGGCCCAAACCATTGCTCCTGTGAAGAAATTTATCCACCCTACCTTTTTTTAGCACTTTAGCTAAGATATAGCAAGGCAGCAGGGGCCTGAGGACCAGAATTAATGTCTAGCACCACTTTGTGCTGAGACTATACATCTTTTTGACAAAACTCAAGAAGCATAATATTATTGTTATTATTATTGTCAAGATCATCATCATCATCATCATCATTATCTTTTGAAGGACATGGAATTAATGGACTTAATGCTATGAACAATAAATAACTACTGATTTTAAAGATGCAGAGTACCCTCTGAGGCAGAACTTTGGTTCTTTATTATTTGTATTACAACAGAAATATTTCTGTTATCTGAAGAAGCTGAACAAGGACTTGTGTTTCAAGTGACCAGCCACATATTACAGACAGGCTGCAGTGAAATGTTCGCAGATATAAGATTTATATTCAGTGATTTAGTCATTATTTTGTGAACAGTTATGAATAGCAAATATCTTTGTATGCTTCATGGTCCATTCACAAACAAACAAGTTAAATACAGTGGATAATATATTCATAGCATATAACTCCTGAAACTCCCATGCTACATGTTTTTAAACCTGACCATCTAACTCTTTCTTAGGAGGGAGATCCTTGTACATAAACAAGACTTCAAGAGCTGTGATCTCGCATTATCAACAAAATGCAGCAGTTTTTTATGATTTGAAGCACTTCAATTCTTCCAAAAGTCTCAGTCTTCTGAACTCAGTAATTTCTGGAAGCAGCAAGTTATCTCAATACTTTTAGCACAGGGCTATTTCCTTGACTTAGAAGAAAAACAGTGATACTTAATTTCTAAACTTGGGCATAGATATAAGTAATAAAGTAGATTTTGAGGCAAGATTTTCTTTGGCCTTTGGGTTTTGAAACAAGTACAACCATTAGCCTTTTTTTAGCAGATGCAACAGGTACGTATGATTTATTATCACTCGTGGGCAATCCATCATGCTCCTATCTGTCCTCCTCCCTTGAGGTCCTCTCATTTTGAAATGCTCTCCCAGCACTCCCTCTTCTGTGCTCGACTCAGCCTTCTGCATTTGCTTAACATTTTTTTATGAGCTAGATCTTAATTGCTAAAATTGACTCTTGGAGCAGTTAATGCCACAGCTCCTTAGTGTTTGAAAGTTGTTTGCCTTCAGGATATCTCATGAAAAAGCAAACTGCAAATCCACTGTAATATAGTAGCCATTTTCCCCTGGTCTCCTAGGAAAGTTATAATTGTCTTTTCCAATTGGTCAGGAAATGAAGCACGAATACCAATTTATTAGAATTACAGATCTATGTTCATTCAGGATACACCATAAATAGCTATAGAATTCATTCAAAAATACTTTTGATTTCAAGCTGTTAGGAACTGACATGTAAGAAAATATGGGCTGTGCATACCTCATATTTCATCTATGGAGGATGTTTAGTTTAAAACTTTAATATAAAAAAGTCAACAGACTTGTTTTTCTAACCAACTTTATGTTTGGGATTTTTTAATCAGAGAAAAGAAAAACACTCTATTTTGAATAAGAAAAAAAAAAGGTAGCAAATTGGTACAGAAATCATACTATACCTCTTACACCTTCCAGATCCATTGAGTAAAAAAACCAAAACTTGCATGTACGTTGCAAATTGAGAGATAGTGGCTGTGATAATATGAATAAGGATATAAAGTAAAGAAAGAAAGAAATTGAAAGAAAAGAAATTAATAGAGAATATAAATGAAAGAAGTGGCTTGGAATTCCTAATTTAAAATGAGCTCACTGGAAACAGAAATGGAAAACCCATTAAACTGGAACATTGAATGACAGGGATGGAAGAGGAAAGCATGGAAGAAACTTTGGTGTGCACACAACTGAAGCGCTTTCAGAAACACTTAAACAGGAGGATATTAGCTGGCTGAATTCAGGAATTATTTTGAGTTACTAAAGAGAACAGAACGAGTGATTATAAAAAGGTTCAGCTTTGTGGATAATATTTAAATGTTTTCCAGTACTGCAATACACAGCAGGAAAATCTATTGCTATTATGTTAAACACTGCATAATAATATGAAACTTTTCAAGGAAACTTTTCAACAGCTAATGTCTCTGGCAAGGGAAGGGGATTAGGGCAGGGACAAAAAACCTGTTCAAGATGAGAAAGAACTGGGTATTTTGCCAAGATGTGAGTTGTGAAATTAGAAGTGATCAAAAACCAACAGTTTGCCGTTGCAATTTTCAGGGATGTGACGGAAATAGGGAGTGAACAAAACCTATTTTATTTTTTTTTAATAGGACTAAGTCCAAACCAGCTCCTTAAGGCTTGTTGGAGAATTAGAAGCAAATCTGCTGTTTCTATCTCAGAAGATCCTGACAAAGCTCCTTCTGATTTCTGTATATTCCCCGCTTGACCATGGTTAAAACAACAGCAGATCAGGACATTTCCCACTTGGCTTTCTCTTCCTCTGATCCCATCTTCTTTATTCAGCCATTTCTCTGGTCTCCTGAGACACCAGGACTCATGGATCTAGGCTAGGGTCAGATGAGAACCATTAAACAAGAATGAGTAGCAAATAACATAGGTTGAACCAAATCCAGTTGCATTTTAAGATTTTTCTATGCATCTAAAGAGGAAGATGTAATGAAGAGAAAGAAAGAGAAAGGAGTTTTTCTGTTTGGATATTATTTCACTGGCAGAAATTCATATTTAATAAAGATATTAAAGATACTTTAAGCCATGTTTACAGTTAAAAATTTAGTCTATTTAATTTATAATTTGTTTAAATTTTCTGTCAATCAGCATATTGTAAAATTTCTAGTCATTATGTAAAGGAGTACTGCCTCTTAAAGAGTGATCCAAGGAAGAGGGCTGAAAGTCTTTTATACATCTATTTATTCTGACCGCAAGGGTCGTGTTTTGAAGAGCATTTAAGGACACTGAAATTTTACACTCAAGGCCACCTCAGTTATTTTGCACAGGGCTCCATGGCGTAATATGGGTCTGTCCCATGCAAGCTCCTTTTTGTGTCAATCTTGATTGACACAAAAATTAAAATTTAAAAAAAACAGAAAAAAAACAGAACGATTGTTACAATTTATGTCGCCTGACACTGCTGATTTTTTGGAAAAGCCATTGAAAGAATGGCCTGACATGCTGCCTGAGTATGGTAATCAAAGAAATGTGGGTTTGGCCTGGTGTGGCAAAGAAAGAAGCAGCTATCTGGAAAAGTCATTCTGTCTAGGAAATGAGAATAAACATTTTAGTTTAATAGTTTAATTGTCATCAGGGAGGTCCATGCCCTACTTTTGAGTGATTGAAAAGATTTTGATGTTTTTTCCACTCTAAAATAACAGAAAACCACAAAAAAGCCAAACCAAAATGAAACCAAACAAACAAAAAAATCACTCTCTTACTGTCAGACTCCATAGAGGGTTTTTTAAATCATTTTATGAAAAAATTTTTATACCCCTGTGGGAAGCATGGAGAAGTGAGGAAAGATTTAATGTTTCATTGCACTTCTGGGTATCTGCAGGAGACATCTCTAAAATTACCTTATCTTATGAGTAGTGCCTTTAAATGTTGTCTCAGTAACATTCATATCACCAGAGATCAGGAGCAATTTCATTCCCACACCCCATTACAGACGATTGGGTGCAGCAAAGTCTAAATCTCAGAAAAGAGAAAATGTACTGTCTGCATCTAAACATCAAGCAGCATCATTCTGGCTCAGACAGCAGCATTAACCCTCCATAGCCTTCCAACAGAAGGTTGGCCTCACTTTACTTTTTTTACACCTTCCTTTTTCTTTGCTGGCCCTGTGACATCTTTTCTTTTTTTTTTTTTTTTTTTGCAAGTATGTTGTGAAATATTGAAATACAATTATTGACCATTATTGTGTACTCAGACTCTTTCCAATTTTCTTTTTGTTCATTGTGGCATTTCTTTTTTCCCTTAGAAAACTCCTTGCAACCTATTTGTCCTTAAAATAAAAATACAGGGAACAGTCCAGGTGAGTAAGTACAATAACCCATTGGTGTGGACATTGTACATGAAATGGCCATCTAAAGCCGAAAAGCTTTAGAAATTTTTATCTTTTCTGTTTGATCTCCTGGCTAACTTACTCTGTATATTTTCTGTTTTACTTCATAGAGTTTATTTTCAGGACTTGGTTGGAATCGTCATAATGGACATTTAAAAACCTCAGGTATAAATTAACTTATTAGCAAAGTTGAAGTGGCAAAGCCCTTAGATAACCTCTGTTAAACAATTTTATACATTAAAATAGAATTTCCTATATGTTAGATAGAATACCTTCAAGACGTAAACAGCTGGTCAGTTGAGAAGTTTGATTAAGAATTCAGAATCAGAAAGAATTTGCACAGCTCTTCTGGTAGAATGGGCTAGACCACACTGGACTAAAATAGATAATTTCAGTTGAAAGGGAGCTACAAAAAACATTTAGTCTACCTGCCTGGAAAAGGACTCGCCACGTTAAAACTTTTTGTTAAGGGCACTTTCCAAATGCCTCTTGAACACCGACCATCTCAAGGTATCCAGCACCACTCCAGGAAATCTGTTCCAGTGCTTGGTCACCCCTTAGTAAGGAAATGATTCCTAACACCCAGTCTAAACATCCAGTTCTGCTGCCTAGAAATACCCCAAAAAAAGACACTGACTTGTAATTACATCTTTTTTTCCCTTTTTACTTCCATTATGAGTCTACCTGACTCAATCTAGTTGAAGTGTCACATTCACTTAAAAAGCTTTTACAATCTGTAATTATATGTATGTAAAGAAAAAGTTATAAATGTGTAACTTAAAATTTCTAGCCATTTTTCACAACTCATGGTTCTAATAAATGATAAATATTACTTTTCTGTGGTAGTGCATATTTCTGGGAGTTAGTTTCTCTGAACCTTCTAGGCAGCTGTGACGTGTTTTTCCCCTCCCCTCCCTGTCCCTGAAATGTTATCCCATTGGCTGGTGTTATATGTCTCCCCGCCCCTCTCCCGAGGTTTGAAAAAGTCTGGGAAAGAGAAGCTCTTTCTCTTCTCCCCCTGGAAGCCAGCCAGAATAAACATCCTCCATTACCCCGGAGGGAGAAGCAGCACTTTTTGGTCTTTTCTTGGTCGTGAAGGATCTCCCTGACCCCTCCATCGACAGAGCTAGCCTGGACTACTTCGGGGGACTAAGGGAAGATTGCTTCACTTTTCTTGGTTTTGATTTTGTGTTTTGTGCTTTTTTTCAATCAAGAACACTGAGGGAAATTTAAAATTTTGTTTGGTTCTACTCTGAGATCTGCTTTAATTATAATTTCCATTCTAAAAATGCTTTAGCCAGGGTCTATCTTTTTGAGATGAAATACCTTTTCATATGATATGACATGAGAGCTATAAGATAGTAAAATATTACAATAATCAGTGAATTTCAGTATTTCTGTTAAGCATTCTGGTTTGATAAGACTTGATAACATTATGTGAAATACTGAAGAAATAAGCACAGAAAGCTTAAGAAAACACTTTCATAACCAAAAGAGGGTGTTGTTTTTATTTAATTTTGAGAAAGCTCAGCTTGCTAATTGTTTAAATTATTGTAATTATCCAGCCCAAAAGGGTAAAATGGGAAAATCAGAATTGCTCTTTCTTCAAATTAAGGTTTTCACTGGAAATGTGCTGTGTTTGTACTGATGATGCATAAACATTGCCTCTAATAGATGAAACTACAGGAGATGTTTAAATGCACTCAGTGTTGGCATAACTAGTGAACACAGTGAAAAAATTTTCCAATAACTTCAATGCCTGCTGACCTGGGTCACTTCCAAGTGCTTTAGAAACTCTTACTTTCAGACTTTTTCCTACTAATAATTAATGTTTATTACATTGGTTCTTTTACCTCACCATAAAAACCAGCTCTTCTGCTGCCTGCTCAATAAAATGTCTCATTCAAATACATTTAAATTCATCATTTATTTGAATAAATTTTCAGGATGCTGCATCTCAGGAGCTTATTGGATTTATTTTCCATATAAGCTGCTGAATACCATGACATCCCTGGACTTGAAAACATGCTTCTGCCTCTCAAATCTGATGAAATTCTACCACCACTAGGCATGATTTCTGTCACATATGGTCTGGAGCAATGGACTAACCTAAGTCAGTCATCTCTTCTCTCACTCTCCCAAACCTGCGCTGTCTTTTGTAGTAATATCTGAGTTTTAGTGTTCTTGTTTATAGAACTTTCAAAGCTAGAAAGTTCTGCTTATTTCAAAATTCAAGCAAATGCTCAGTTTTACTCTTCTTTAAAAAGAATGTAAAACATATTTCCCAAACAATAAATGTTTCATATTTCCTTTAAAAATTGAAAACCAAAATAAAAATTTCTGTATGCTGCTGCTGTAAAAAATTACATTTTTTCAATTAAAGCATTTTTTCATACTAATAAATTTTTCTTAATGGAATTACTTACTGACCAGCTTTCTATTAAATCCTTCCCAGACATCTACATGTCAGAGTTTGGAACAGGCAGGGTAGTGGACAGTAAGTGGGTCTAGAGAGAAAAGAAGAATCTTCTGCAAAGAGAAGTATATCTATATCCTCCTATGTCATACACACCATTTATCTTCATACCAGGGGCCTTACTACCACCCATAATCTCACATCCGATGAGAAATTCCAGATGGAACAAGATCCAAAAATTCAGAGCAAAATAGGGTGGGTTCTTCAAGAAAAGTCACAGAACATTCCAAATTATTTTTAACACACACATTTCAGGAGGAGATACAAACACTTGCAGAATAGATTGAACAGTAAAAGAAAGAGCTGGAATGTCTTTTTTTTCAGAAATACATATGTAGTATTTACAGAATTTTGGGGGGTTTAAGGAAAAAGAAGACAAACAAGTGAGTTTGCTGAGTGAGAATTAAAATATTATGAAACAGCTATCATAATAAAGCAATGACTTAACTGCTTTATTACCAAAACTTTGGTACTTACTAACTTTGCTCAGCCACTTGAAAAATAAAATATAATTGCTATTTGCTAGTAGTAATCATTTGGTTTTTTCACGTTACTATTCAGGACCTGAAAAAAATCTTTTTTTCTGCTTTTACTGATCTTACGAATGATGCTTTTTTATAAATTAGAAATATTATTACAAATATAAGTAGAATCACATATACAAAAATAAGAAAAGCGTGGTTTTTTTTCAGGCAGAGCCCAAGTTCTTTAAAAAGCCAACAAGTCAAGAAAATGTGGTTGCTGTTTCTCCATTACAAAGGACCAGAGTTGTCACAGATCCCTGTGTCAATGCCCTGCACTTCCTTCCTGTCAAGAGGTGGCAGAATGCACCATGCTGCAGTTGGTGTTGCTTTTAATGGCCCTAGGTGGAGAGAATTCCTGCCTGCCTGACACTTGGAGGAGAAGCTGGGAGTTGAAATGTCAGCCTCCTCAGCAAGAAGCACTTCCCATCAATTCTTGCCAAAGTTTGGCAGCACAAGCTGAAATTTATCATGAAGGCAGTGAGGACATCCTTCTTTCTTCCACACTTGCTAAATTCAAGGACTCATCCTCCAGCAGCCCCAGAGCCGCATGGTGCTGTGGAGGCCACGCTCAGTAGTGCACTTTTGGGCACTGACTTTACCTCAAAGGCCAACTGAATATTCACCAGAGCAGGCTGCTGGAGCCCTTACAGGCGTCTTTGAAATGCTCTGCTAATATGAATTTAGTTGAATTTTATTCTGAAAATACAAAAAAAAACAAAAAACAAAAAACCCAAAAAAAACCATACCCTAAGCAAACTCAGAACAATCATCACAAAATATTTTAATGTGATATTTTCAAAATTCTCTTTATTCCAAGTTCCAGCAGCCACTAGATTCCTAATTCTTCAAATTATTGGAGTTTGAAAAGTCAGATACTGTCTTGGGGTCTTTCAGGTGTGAAAGAAAATTACCTAGGCTCTTTTGAGAGTTAGAATCCAAAGCCTGTCCCTGCGATCCTGTTCTCCCAGTCATTGTGCTGTGTGGTTTACTACCTGAAGAGACAATTACTGAATGTATCATTGACAGCCTATAAAATGAAAGGATTTGATAAAGCTTTAAGACACAACACTCACTCAAAGCAATGCTCCTCTACCTTCTTTTCCATGCTATGGAAGAATAATATGCCTGCATTTTCTGAAAGTTTCTTCCTCACTTCTCCCCAGTAAGTCACACTGGGATATGCTCTTTATACCTGACATATCTTATTCTGTCTCTGGTGTTCTTCCACATTCTTTCTTCCATTCTTACAAAAGGTAGGAAAAAAATCATAGGGGACAATTTTCACAAACCCTAGAAGGCTATGTGTGTGTGTGTGTGTATGCCAAGTTTCATCCTATATATTCTGAAGGTATCTTTTAAATCTTTATGGGACAACTCTCTTTTTTCTCTTGATTATTTTTTTCAGTTATTACAGGTTATAATGGCCCTGTTTACCTGAGCAACTGAATAAGTGAAGCTTTCTTAGTGCAACTAAACAGGACACCTATGGGACAGAATGGACCTATTATTTAGTACATCAAATATTTCCTGTGTTAGTGACAAGAAAGAGAAATAATTACCTGAAAAAAAAATGTCACATATACCTCAAATAAGAACTAATATATTTAACATGTTGTAATAACTGAAAATTCTAGGAAGAGGTTTATGATCCAGGAAAAAGGTTTTTAAAGGCCTTTAATCTGATACATCTATTTTCTTCTCAAATTTATGCTTGATTGCTATTCAAGTTATATGCAAACTGAAAAAGAAGATTATCCTGAAAATTATTATTTTTTTATTATATCTCCTCCAAAGTTTTACAAGTTTCATGATTTCTTATTAGAATTGTGAAAAATGCCTAAACCCTTTTCATGTTCCTCTTTAAATTTGTTCTTCATCATTTGAAAGCTTCAATTCCTCCTGTAAATTCCTCCCAGCCCCTTCTTTGAGATGACAGGTCTTTAAGCAACATATTGTTTTTACTTAAAGCAAAATTCTGCTTAGAATTAGCATTAAAAGGCATCTGTGCATTTGTGAAATGCTGTTTTTATAAGCGACAGAGAAAGAATCTTGAAATTTTTTGTACTGGAGGAGCATAGAGGGTACAAAAAACAGCCATTGTTAGAAAAGGGGTGTTTAGTTTTAGGTAAGGGTAGAATATATTTTTTGCTAAGAAGGATATATAGAATACAGAAAAATTAAACTGGGTAGGTGGAAAATCTTGTCCAAAGCATTGAAATGACTATTCAAGGTCTTTAGGAAAGTTAGAAAAACATGCAAGAGGAAAAATGGATCTGCCTGGGTGGGAAACTTTCAGTGTCCCTTCCTACATTATGATTTATGAGGTTTATTTGACATAGTAAATTTAATTTAATCTCACAAGCCTTACTATATTTTATTCATTCTGTCTATGATATTTGTCACTTTTTGTCTTCTTCCACATCTCAAAATTCTCAGATATTCCTTCCAGTGACCTGTTGTCTAGTCAGAGGTTCATAATTCACAAAATCTCTTTCTTCCCACCTTCCCATGTGACAATATATTTAAAATATTCTTTTATGTGTTAGCCCAGCCCATTTTATCTTAGAACCTGCCACATATATTTGTCTTGGTTGTGGCTGCATTTCACCCAAATCTTCCCTTCATTTATGCTGTAGAAAATTACTCTCATCAAAACCAAAATCCCCCATGACAGAATTACAGAAACTGAGGAACGGAGGTCACCCGACTTTTGCTTTACTCTAGGGAGGTTTTCTTTAACCATCCATCTAGGCTCCCTGAACTACTCTAGACTACTTCTAAGGGGTTTGTTAAAGTTAAAAAAAGCAAACAAACCTCCCCATTGACAGCAGACTGAACATCCTTATACAGGGATGCGTAAGGAATCTTTCAGGGAATTTGCAAATTAGAAGTGTTTACCTGAGAGTAATATACCTCCAGTTTCGATTTTTATTTGTAAAATTAGGGCACAACTTCCAATAGACCTTTAACCCTTACAGCCCCTCATGATTTAACAGGACAGGTATAGGTATGAAACACCTGTAGCCTGGGGGAATTGGATGAGACCAATCTGGGTCTTGCATCACAAACAGAAGCCTACGGGTTTCTGCTCCCACTCTCTATCCATGACAGCGGGCAAGGATGGCTTGCCATGGGAAGGGCCCTGACACCCATCTCCTGGTGAGACAGACAGCTGCTGCTCTTGGCTCTCCTAGACAGGACTCCTGATCTGTGCGTAACTGAAGGTATCTGAGATGGAGGCTTCCTCTGGCAATAGGATCTGACTTAAATGTCTGGAAATGCTGGAAACAGCACCATAAGGCTCGTGCATTGCTTCAGTCACAGACGTAAATGTGCATTTCTGAGTGCATGTGGAGATACTAGGACAGCTGGAAGATTGAGGTTTTCTCTCCTACTCTCAAGATTACTATTAATGGAAAACAAGAACATGAGTTCTGTCCTGAAACCTGGCTATGAAACATTCAAGAATACACAAAGAAAGATTTTTACACCTGATGAGTTAAACATTAGTAATTTATATCTTCTGGGACAACAGAACATTTTAACTTCCAAAAGCACAAGTTTGAAGTTGAACTGCTAAAGTTTTGATGGGGTTTTCAAAGACATAACTAACCATTGTAATGGTTCTTGAAGAAAAATTTTTTTTCTTTGAAACCATATTCTTAAAATAAGCTGCTGTCTCCTAGCCACAATTAAGCATTTTAAGTATGTCAATTAGACTGTATCCTGTTCTTAAGAGATTTTGATCGCACTTCTGAGAAAAGTGATGTGGGAATCAAGTCAATTCTCAGAATGGGCTCAAGAAGCTTTTAAAATAATTTTTCTGATGCATAAAAGCACAATCGAAATGGAGTTGTGTTTTCATATAAGGTCTTTTTCCTTAATGTATGATGTATTATGCAATACTACTCATAGCTGTGGTTCAAAGAATTTTAAGAGGCACCAATATGTTTATTTAAAAGGTGGTAGGGAAAAAACAACCTCTTGAATTCCTTCTACAGAATAAACATTACTGTAAAACTTTTTTTCACATTTCAGATACAAGCTTTTGACTGATGGTATTTTCACTCTGCATTGCATGCAAGCTTAAGAGCATGTGAATATATTTGCACTGTAAGGGTGAAGCATTTCAAGGCCTATTACCATTTGAACTTTTATTTTAAGAAGGTAGAGAGGGTCAAGACAGAAAGAAGGTCTAATGACATCAAAAGCTCAGCCAGTGCAGCTGCAAGAGAACCTGGAGTTCAGCAGATATGAAGACCTCTTACTCCAGACAGTGCTTCCCCAAGGCAGCAGATCACAGGACTACCATTTCCTGGCTATCAGAACTTCAGGGAACTCTCTGATTTTATTTTTCACTCAAAACACAAACTGTTTTCTGTGTGTGGAAACTGGCTTTTTTTGTATGCAGCTTACATACAATGTGTAGGGAACTTCACATTCACACAACTTCAACACACACAACTTAATCTGTCTACTCGCTATATTTAAAATAGCTGGGAGCACATGTTTTTTTCTTTCTAAGTTCTTTGAATAAAATTCACCAAAGTAAATGAAATACCCAAAAGTAAATGCAGAAATTTAGTGCAATACAACTGTCATGAGTCTCAAAAAGATATAAGAAATTATATGATGACACTGTAAGAGGCAGTGGTCATAAAGTCCTTACGTAGCTATCATCCCTGGAACTACGAAAGGTCTCAGAATACTACAACACACACACAAACCTTCCCCCATTACAGACTTGGTCTAAAAAAAAAGTTACTTTTTAATAACTCTTACTAGTAGTGAATAATGTCCACTTGGCTCAGCAGTCTCATTGACAGTGTGAGCTCACAGGACACTGCTCTCACCATCTCCTGTCTTGCTGCCTTCTCACACCTCTGCAACCCCTTCAGCCCAAGAGAGTGGTGTTGTGCCTGGAATTTGGCCTGCATCTCAATTTTCATCAATTCTTAGCCCATCTCTCAGAAATTTTATTTTTATAATGAATATCAAAGTCAATGCAAAAAGTACAGTTAGAAAATAGTTTGCATGTTATTCCTTCCAATGCCAAAGCTTCTGACATAACAGAATAGCCCTGAAAATTTAATATTTTATCCTCTCTAGGAGCATTAAACAATTCTTCCAGTAAAACCTAAATGGCAATTTGGCTGTAATGGAGTCCTGAAAGATTATAGAAGTAGATGTATTATCCTGTGCAAATACTCAATTGCTACTTGCATGCATTTTTTAATTAAACTGTCATTAAGAATTACAAACAAATCTGAACATATTAGTGTGATCCTACATGGAAGAGACAAAGAATATGGGAAATAAAAGCTATCTTGTGCTGAGGATAAATTTCTGAAATAAAACATCCAATATCTCACTTCAAAATAATGAAAAAACGAACAGGCAGAAGAATGCTACAGCACAAATATATGCTTTTATTCAAATCTGGGTTATGTTGGTTCCGTTCAAGAATCTATTAAGAAAATAAAGAGATAGGAGAAAACCATGTGAAATACAAAGTATGGGGAAAAAAAGTCACAAACTGACTATGATGTCTTAAAAAAAATATATCTATGGAAACCTTTCCTCCTTTTAACATATTTTCTAATATCTGTTTTGCACAAATTGATTACTACAGATAATTTGAAAAAAAATAATAAAGTTGCAATAAATATTTGATCTAAATATAGGTATGGCTTTAAACCAATCTTAATATTTAGTTGATATCATAGCAAGACATGCGCTACTAAGACTCTTAATACATATCTTCCCATATGTGCTATATTTACGATGTGATTTCTTTCCTGTTCTAGTAACGATCTACTCTGTTTCCATCCCGAATGTGCTGTTCCAATTAAAAATACATTGTTCTTATATTTACCTTTCTCACAGGCAATGGGTTGATATTTCAATTCTCTCATCAATTTTCAATGATCTTTATAAGGCCTATCAAATTATTTAGCTTTTTACCTAAGACCACACAGTCTACATTTAATTACAGATGTAATTTTAAATCATTATTTTGAAAGTTGGGCTTTTGGAGACAGCTTTTCAGGGTATTTTTATATGATTGTAATTCACTTATTTTTCAGTTCTGACCAACAGCATTTTCTTGGAGGCCAATCCAACCCCACTATCTGTACATTTTACATTAAAACATGGGCAGCATCACACCACTTCACAACAGAAAAAGAATCTGTACTTCTGTTAACCTTCTTTCTCAGTTTATTCAAGTGGCATCTCAATTAATTTTGCTTTATTCAGTTAAGTCTTGCTTGGGGTAAGAGATTTTTCCCTAACAAGGTTCATGTGGGTGAGTGGCAATGCGGAGGGATGATGTGATGTGTGCAGTATTTATTTTAGCATTGAAGGAAAATTCAGTATAACAAAGTGTGGCTTGTATTAAGTGTTGGTAATGGCAGAAGACAAGACTATTTTTTGACCTCCTGTGAGTTCCACTGTTGTGTGCCAGTTTCTGGGAATTTCGTCTCCTTCGGCTTGAATTTCCTTCCAGTCCCTTGATGTTGGTTTTCTGGTGGAACATAACGGTGCCAGGAGCCTGCTAAGCAGGTTCTGCCATCCTGGGGGGCTGCAGGAAACATCAGGGTTGGGGCTGGACCCTGCATGGACAGCCAGACCTGGCTCTGGGGCTGGACACCCTGGGCAGCTTCCCTCCCTGGCACAGTGGGGACATGGGACACAGGACATGGGATTTGATCCCAACAAGTGAATGGCAGCAACTTCAGTTATCGCAGTGACCTTTTGGAAACCACAAATGTCAAAAGGAGAGCTATATTTTGTGGGTGAAGTCAGGGCTATTTCAGAGTTAGAAGAGGTGAAGCACCTGACTATTATTTCACATACTCCTGATGTTATAATGCCTTCTGTTTGGGCAAAAGAGCACAGCACCATCTGCTACCCTCTTTAAAAGTTACAGCATCTGCTTTCCAGATGTGCTGCCAGTGCATCTGGCAGCAAGTTGAAGCTCACCCACGCCCCTAAACCAGGAGCAGGTGCTGCCAGAAGCTGTAGTGGGGCCTCAGAGACATGGCAGGAAGAGCAAAGCAGCAACATCTCCCTCCTATGAACACCTACAGGAACCAAAAGCTCTTCCTGACAGAGAAATGTATCTTTTCTGATCCATGCTACATGACAGAACCAGTGAGAAATTATTTTATTTGATATTCTATAAGTTGCTACAACTTTAAGCCAATTAGAAGCTGTGAATAACATAATTTTCTCCTGAAAGAATTGAGTAAATGATCACTTTTAGCCTTTTATTTACAGCATTTCACAAAAAGCCCTCAGCTTTACCTGCATAAGTAGTAAAATTCTGCAGGCAGTTTGCAGGCATAAGGATCTGCGTATAGGATTGTGTTTGCATACTCATACTCACATATTCAGTGTTTGCAGAACCCCTTTAACAGCAAGGAGGTTAAGCAAGGTTAGGAGATAATTTTTTACATGGGTTCATGTAAGTCATGCAGATCTGGCATAGTTTGCTGCATTTTGAAGCATTTCATAGAATCATTAAGGTTAGAAAAGACCTTTAAGTTCATCAAGCCAAATCATCAACCCAGTACAATACCATATTCTCCATTAAACCATGTCCTCAAGTACCACATCCACAAGTTTTTTTGAACACTTCCAGGATGGTACTCCACCGTTTCCCTGGGCAACCTGTTCAAATAAATGCTTTACAACCTTTTATATGAAGATTTTTTTCCCTAATATCAAATCCAAACCTAATATCTAATCCAAACCTACCCTGATGCAACTTGAGGTCATTTCCTCTTGTCCTGTCATCTAAATCCTGTTTTCATTTAACAACAGAATAATTAAGATGCAGTAGTACATTTATGCAACATTTTTTATTAAGTTTTTCTTTTTTCTTTCTTTCTTTCTTTCTTTCTTTGGGAAGAAGAAAGCATATTCACATTTTTTCATATTAGCAAAAATAACTATGGTTTGGCATGACCCTTGCATACTATGAAACAATAATTATGAGAGGAGAAAAAACCACAATAATTGAATCAGCTGCAGTTTTCTATATTTCCTTAAATCACACATATGTTTTCACTCCAAATATGAATAAAGATGAGGTGAGTCCTCATTTTATGTGCATCGTTTCAATCTTTCTTAGTGAGCAGATTTATTTGCAGTGCCATTTATGATTTTTTTTTCTTTTGAAGTTTTTGCAGTAGGAAAGAAAATAGAAGAAAAAGCATCACTTTCTAAAAATGCTGTGGCACGTTTTAATTCAACAGCTGTATAGTGAACTTGCTGCACATGTTCAGGCAACATGTTAATAAATCCCATTAATTCCCTTCTCCTGAGATCTTTGCTCACTGTTTGACTGATAAAGTTCAAATTTTATTAGTTATGACAGACCAGGCTTTTGTTTTCTTCTCTCTGGGGAAATGCCATCATGTTATTTTAAGGTGAGTTGTTCAGTTCAATTTTAAAAACTGCCTTAAGTTCTCATGACTGTTAAGTAGGGCAGCTTTTTTAGTCAAACAGTTTTTCACTTTCTCTGACAGTAGGGTTATATTTATTATGAATAAAAATGAAGATAGTAGATGTGATGGACAATCCCCCTAGGCATTCACACCACCTGGAACACCCTGCTTCCCTGGGCTTCAAAAACATGCACCAAAGAAAAATGAGCAAATAACTTTGCCTTTCCCCTTCTCTTTTAACTTGTTTGGATTTTATTTGGATTTTCAGTATGATTCCTCTGCAAATACTTAGATATTCAGCCCCTACTGTGCAGATGGGTGCAGCTGAGAAGTCCCAGTTTGTGAGGTTTCTGCCCTGGCTTTGCTTTCCCTTCCTGTCATACATGTGTACTTGCATGCTCACCCAAAAAGCTGAGCCAGAATATGCAGTAGGAGAATAAAACCGCAAACTTATCTAATCACAGCTTTCTGAAAACCCATTTCTCAATATAAAGGAGTATAGATTGTTCTTGAAATCCCCACACTGTGGATTACTAAAAGCTGCTCTGGGTCAAGTAGGAGAAATGAGATTGTCATTGTTTGTGACCATGGGCAGACATCAACATTGAATCAAAGGCAGAAAATTCTGTTCTCTTAGTTTTTAAGATCTGATGAATTTCAGTCATCAGTTGTATTGATTAATTTAAATAATTTTGTCCTAGGAAACTTTCAGAATTTTTATTTTCAGCCCCACATCTGCTTTACTTCACACTTGTAGTACTTAATGTAATAGATTAATAGTGTTTTTCCATTAGTAAAACTGATAATTAAACAATTGATCCCAGAGAGGACCTTGTAATACCTGATGTTAACTTTCCACAATTAAAAAAAGTGGACTTTCCTCATATTTTTTCACAGCTGAACTGTTTTAAAGGCATTGAGGGTAAATTTCTTACCATGGGATGTACTTCATAGAGTATTTAGTGAACTTTATTACTGGCTCTTTAAAAAATATCCACAATTTATATTGACCTTTTCCCCACAGACTGACATTATTTTCATATGCTCAAAAAATTACAATAGTTTAAAGCCAGATGGTTTTCTTTTAAAGAAAAATAGCTGCTGTATCTCTGAATTAACTCAAGTCTCTGCAAATTGAATAATTTTGTTTTCAGAGATCAATTTTATTGCTAAGATAAGTCTTAATTTTCTGCAGTTCTCTGAAGCATCAGGTCTGATTTTTCAAAGCATATATATAATGCTTTCTAACTTCTTGGTCTTCAGCAGCTGGAATGATATTAGTATTATATTCATCACGAAAAGTAGCATTATAGTTTATTTATGGGGTAACTGAAATATGAATGACAACCAGTCTAAGAACAAGAATTTGAAATACAGTGTGAGAGCACCACACAGCTCTGTTTCACTGGTGACTGGTGAGAAATTCCCTTCCACTGAGTCATTAGTGGGTCTTACATGCCTGAATTATTTCAGAAGTTCACTAAAATGTTACTTATGTTTTTAAAAAGCTCTATCTGCCTTATGAATGTTAAGGGTCTTTCAAAGTGATATGTGTTCTTGGGGAAGTACAATCAAAGCCAGAAATAATAAAAATGCCGTCCAAGCCCCATGAATCCTCAAAATTACTCACTTGTCTTCAAAATTACTTCTAAACATGAAAATCCACTACTAGAAAGCTCTTGGCAAAATCACAAGAGACTTATGCCAGAACTACACCAAACTGATAACCTGTCCTGTGCTGATATGCTCCTGTCAATCATCTTTTTCAGTTTTACCTACCCTTAGACATGCTACCAGGAGTGTCACAAAGCTTGCACAAAAATATCTGTATTTTTCCAGTCAATACAAAAAAAAAAAAAAAAAAAAAAAAAAAAAAGAAGAATCATAGGATCATTAAAGTTCAAAAAGACCTCTAGGATCTTCAAGTCCAACCTAACATAGTGAGGTAGTGAGGTTCACAACTAAACCAAGTTCATTTGGAAGGTATAAATTAACCTTCAGCCAAGCAGGCCAGATGTAGGTAGTCAGGGTAAGTTTTACTTGTACAGCCTGTCCAGCTCAGCATTCCTCACCAGTCAGCAGGGCTGGTAGAGCTCAGGACAGAACTTTTGCCCACAAATAAGTGCTGCAAGGGGCAGGAGCTATAACTTCTGTGTTTTCCACAGACACAGCACATACTGTGTCTGGAATTGTCTCAGAAGAGGGACTGTGCAAAGAGGCACCACATAGCTGAGTACCAGAAGCATGCTCATGACCTGAATCCTCTGGTCTTGTGACATATTCCACTCTGACCAGCCACAAGTGATGGAAAAACATTAGCTTTCATCCTTAGTATGTGTTGTTATGAGTACATAATCATCTCTTAGACTGATATTTTATGTCAGATCTCAGAAGGGGTTTGCCACCTTTAAAAGGAGACTTACAAAGAATTAGTAAATGGGAGTGGAAGGGCAGTACACCACGTCAGGGCTTGTAGAGCACAGATTGTGGTATGTCTGAGAGCAGAAAAATCTCATTCTTGCATGACTGAGGAAAATGTAATCAGCAAAAGTACTGGAAAAAATCTTGCCTAATTACATATTTACACAATAGAGAGAAATGGCATTGGAGTTGTTCCAGGTTTTTGGTTACATAATACATGTTTAACAAAACTATCTAATTATAAACGCACGTATTTACTCAAGAGATGTAAAAGGCTTCAAAGAAGATCTTTCATCCTCCAGGAAAGATTTTTTTTAAAAATTTAATCATTTACTATTGCTTAAAAATCTGTTGCCTTTTGGTTTATAAATATATGAACTGAATATTATTTAATATTATATAATAATGTTCCTTGAGTCTCTTGGTTTCAGCCAATAGTAGCTTGGAACTGAAGTCTGAGTGGGATATTCCTTCTAGAACAGACAAAAATAGACCACAAGGGCTTCAAAATTTTCCTTTCTCACAGCATAACTGCAGCATGCAGTCTTACATCCTCAAGAATCAAAATACCTTCATATATTAACATACAAGACATGTGATGGCTTCACGGAGGACAGAGGTTGTTGGAACAGGAGGTCACCAAAATAAAATGCAAACATAAGCTGTTAAGACTAGAGCAGCAGAGGTAAATCAGAAAAATCCCTCCTGTTGAAAAACAAGGTAACTCGTGGTTTTTAAGCTTCCCTTCTGAGTATTGGCAAAAAGGCAAAATCCTGAAATGAATTGATTTTCAAACAGATGTTATTTTGGAAATATGGAAACAACCTAAAAGGACTGGTTTCTGGAATATTTTGGTTTTTTTCTTGCAGCTAAATATAATCTTTCCCTCTGTCCACCCAACGGGGTTCCTGCTTCACGCCTCACACTCTGGGCACTCCACTGCATGGTGCAAAGGGCCAGCAGTTTCTCCCTACATCCTATATTTCAGCTTCTTTTCTACCCCTTCCCTGCCCGTGTCACAGCACACAAGTAACCCATCAGTCTCCCAACCCTTTCTCCTGGGCAGTCACAGAGCCTTGGAAGCTCACAGCCATTGCTCTTTCCCCTGTCCCTTCTCCTTCCTCAGTGACACCCCTTGGGCTCAGCCATCAAGAGGGAGAAGCCAGTGTGTTCTCCTTGATGCTAGTCTGCTGGGAAAGCTGCACCCCAGCTCTGAGGTCAGGAGACCTCTCACCCAGGAGGAAAGCAGTCTGTCAGGTAAGACAGAAGTGTCATCACCACCCGGGGAGTCAGAAAAGTTCAGGAAGAACCAGACATCCTGTCCTTTGGCTTGGTTCCTACAGGAACCAACAAATCTCCACAGATTTTCTCATTTCCATGGAGCCAGTATTTTCTGATGTAAAAACTGCTTTGTCAAGGATTCCACTTTCTTTCAACCATCTCTAGTCCTGAGATAAATTTAATAAGGTTCTGTAGAAGCATCATGTCCTCACCACATCAAGCATGGACAGAAAGCTACACCACTGACTCATCAGATGCAAGGCAAAATCAGCACAGTAGGGCTTCAGAAGAAGCTCAGGGAACAAGTGACTACTACTTGTACCTTCTGTCATGATGAACTCCCAGCTGAACAGCAACTTCATTTTGTTAGTACAAAAGCACTCGTTAGTCAACAGGACTTACACACAATTGACAGGGCTGTGCATTAAACTGAAATTTTTCTTCTCCTCGAGTGTGTACAATAAAGTAGTGTCTTCACAGTTATGATAACAGTGATACACAGGCTCAAGATGATGGGTCTGCATGTTCTCACCAGAGACCCGAGATAAATTATACTCAAGACAGAAGAAAACTCCCTTTTGCAGAAGCCATTAGCAAATACATTTCTTGTTTTAATAGATGCGCCTCCCTCACATTATTTTGCACTCCCTTTAAATATGTTAAATATCCAAATACATTATCAGGCAGAAAAGGATATTACTTGAATGCTGATTTTTAATCTGTGACAAATACATTATGTATAATAGCTTCCTCTTAATATTTCATAATCATCTTCATTTAATAATTGATCTGAGTCAAATTTGTAATGCTCATTACTCATATGAATTGAGAATGTTTTTCATCTCACACTATAGATCCAGCACAGGCAAGGGCAGGAGCTGTGACTGCTTGCTCTCGTTGTGTTAATCAGGAGACCGAGCCTGGAGAGAAGCACAGGTGCAGGGTGAGAAGCACTTCCCTTCCCTGGGAATGCTCAAGGACAGCAATTGCTTCTACAGAGTGTGCTCTGACGTATGCTGAGTGCATGTCAGCAGAGTGAAGGGCATGTCTCATGCTATCTGTTCAACTGCGCTGTCACTGCCAGCTCAAGCATGTCCTTCCCTGTGCTGACATGCATGACAAATCGCAGAAAAAGCTCTGACTGCTAATACTGTCTTCCTTCATCCCAGCTTTTGGTGCTGGTAAAATGCAGTTAAGCCTGCATGAAAGGGCTGTGCTCATAAATTCTTGTTAGAAATGTAATATTTTGCTACGTGCGCTGGGATGATCTGTCATGGAATAACTCTGCTCATATTTTGGAATCCTGCATGTTCAATCTATTGTGACAATTACCACTTAAAAAATGGAAGAATTTTTTTCTCACATTGTAATATTATGACATGCCAACAAACTGTGAGGATCTGTTGCCTGAAGTATAGCTGAATGTAGGCAATTTTTTCTTGTTGCAATATGTTTCTGTAGCACAAAATATACCACAGTGTTTGGAACATCAGCACAGTGTTTGGGCACAGCAGGTGAATTATCCAGAGTTAGCAGATAGGCTAACACAAGGAAACCAGTAATTAGCCATGTAGCATGCAAATATTGATGGAGGTATTTTAATTTGTAGAAACTATGAAGCAAAAATGTGGGAAACTTGTTTCAACAGCTGTGAAGTCATGCTCCTACGGGAGAACTGTGGACCTTTTCAAGCCTGAGGTTGTTTCAACAGATGTCTTGCACTGTACGTTACTCAGGCAGAAACAGGTCACAATAAGCATGAAAGAAAACTCAGGGAGAAATGACATGGTAAAGTCCCTGCTGCAGCAGGCAGACAGGGGCTGCTAGACACAGCTTGCTGCACCTATGCCCGGTACTGGATGGGACTTCCTCCCTTTTCCACATCTCTGAAATGCCTCAGACTTCACCTAGAGGTACTTAAGGTGAAGCCTTGCATGAAAATAATGGGATTTAAATGAAAAAATTATATGTAAATTATGCAAAACTACTTTTTAATTATATTCTTTTTGGTATAAGTTACAGGGATTCTTTTTTTCCAAATAGAGAATTTTAAATTAATTTCCTCTTCTGCTACAAGTTCTTTGGAGTAGGAACTATTTCTTCTCATGTGAAGGGAAGACACTTCAGACACTGAGTTCTAGAATTTTGAGGGAGGCTAATTGTATTATCAATACAATAATTTTCAAATATAGAAACCTATCTGTCCTATAATATATAAAACAAGTACTTTGGTACTCCCCATCCTTCTTTCCAGGCAAAGACTCTGTTGAGAAATGGAGAGAAAGGTTTGTTGAAGCAGAAAAACTCTACCTTACTCCTCCTCCTCCTCTTTTGTGTAGGACCAAAGCCCTTTTCAGCAAACTTGTGGTATTACCCACACATTTGGTATATATAAGATAATATGCATTATTTTTTCCAGCACTAAAAATTAGCAATCAGGACCAACAGTGCTTGACCCAAGCACTCCTGGCAGTACTTTCATCTTTTAAGAGCCTAAGCCATGTTCCACTCCCAGGGTTTCCCTTTTACTGTGCTGATCACCTGCTTTAATGTGATCCTAGAAATTCTGTATGACAATGGTGTCTATTGCATACAAAACACAAAAAAATAATCTTGTTGAATTTTAGATTGTCTGACACTGTAATCAGCACTGGCCTCATCTGGACATGTGACTGGCTCATGGCTCTGTCATCATCTCTGACCTGGGTACTTGCATTAGGTCTCCCAAACGGCTGAGATAGATCTGAAAATGGAGTAAGGTGTTCACTGGAATTTAAATATCAGAGAGGATAAGGATGTTTCATGGGATTCTCAGATGCCCTACCTCTAAAAGCCTTACACTGGTTAGTCTCTTTAGCTTAAGCACATTCTCAATTCAGGTTATTTGGGTTGCTAATGTAAAAGTTAGAGAGTGAAAAACCTCCAGTGCTGAATACGCATAGATGAATCCCGCTGTTTCTGTGCGCTGTGCAGAGCATTTCCAGATGGCTTTGATGCATTTAAAATGTTTTTTATGTTTTCTAAAATTATTTTATTGAGTTTAACAAATTATAACTGAGTGTCTGAGAGAGAAAACAAACAGACACACAGCTATAATGTCTCAAAAAGCTAAGTAATTGTTTGTAATTGCTATTCAGAGATACTTGTTTTCACCTGTGGTAAAATATTTTTGTAGTGTGCTCTCCAACAAGTACTTTGGAAAGCAGCTTCCAGAACCAGTGTTTCAATTCACTGTTTGAACTTCTGGCAAAAAGAAAATAGGGGTGAGGAAGTCCTTAGAAATAGAGCAGGCAAACAAGGTTCACCAGCCTGCCAGGATTAATGCATTCAAACTGCTTTGCAGAATCTGATCATTTCCCAGTAAGATGGTCTTTATTTATTTTTGTATTTATTTTGGTGTATAGTAAAAGATTTCCAAAGCACCAAAGTGTTCTAGTCAGCATATTAACTGCTCAAGTTAGCTGCTATGGCTTCTTCTTGACTTCAGAGAGAGCCCCAAGAAGCAGAAGGTCCCAGGTTTTTATCATTCCTGCATACAGTGCCATGCCTTCATATTGCAGTTGCTCCATTGAAAGTAAACTTGCAGGACATGGCATGAATATTGGATTAAATTACTTGGGAGCTTGACCTTCATTGCAACTCACTATGAATTATGTTCATGATGCTTAACACCCAAGCTAGTCAGACATCTCTCTAACTCTGGTGAATTCTGGTAAAAGTTAGTCACAAAAGTCTTTTTGCTCTGCTGGATCTGAAGTCTTGCAACATCTACAAATCTGTGCTTAAATATCTAAGTCACCCAAAAAGAAGCTATATTTTAGTCCTTCTACTCTAATCTCCAAGTGTTGTGATAACCTGTGAGGTCACTGAAAATCTAGTGAAAGAAAAGCAGACAAAACAATTTAAAATTTAATATGAAGCAAAATTCTGTTTCCTTCCAGCTCACCAGAACAATCTTCATAATCACCAAGATTTAATTAAAATTTCTTTCACCTCTTAAACTGTTTAAACTGATGTTTGAGGTTATTTTCCACTTTTCACATCTTAAATAATTTTTCCCTTTTATAGGTGAAACGGGGAAAAAACACCTGAAACATCAAGCACAGTTTGAAATGGCATTTATAGCTTTTCCCATGAGACTTCCAGGATCTTAGTAAATGGCAGGTTTCTCAAGGATCAGACCAGTACACCTCACATTCATGATTATATATTGGAAAAGGTGGTTTTCATACCTGGGGATACCTCTCCCATGACTTTTGAATTTAAAGACAGGCTATGCAATGTCTTTGACTCACAGACTTGAGATTTTCAGAAACCAGTGTTGAATTTTCCTCAATGAAAAAAAACTATCCTCAGAGTCAAGGCCATAGAAAGAAGTCCTTTGAAAAGCATCACAGTGAAGTACAGATGAATATAGACAGGGTAAGAGTGCTGAGGCAACAAATAAGAGAGGTAGTCTGGAATAACAGGTTGTGTCAGAAGATCCCTTTGGAAAGCTCATGGTCAGCACTGCTAGAGAAATCTTCAGAAGTTTACTAGACAGCATTTCACACAGCCAGGAAGACAGGCATAGGAGGTGAATTAAAGTTGGTCCATCTGAGCTGTGCTGTGCACTCAAGACCTGTCAGTCTCAGCCTCTGTGTTTCAGTGAGGTCACTAATTTTTTCTTCTTAACTTCACCTGCACACATGAGCATTTTCATAAGTTCCCACACTAAGAAAATACTTGTTTATATTTCTCCCCATAGGAAATACTCTTTGCTACTAATTCTCTTACAGGTGGAAAATACTATATTATGTTGATTCCAAAAGCTGCATTTTCCTTTCTGCTATATAGCACTCAGGACTGTGCATAGACAGGGGCAGAAGTTGAGTCATTTTTGTTCCCCAGAATGAGAATGGCAGGTTACAGCTGGCAACTCCTTGTGACTGCCCGGCTGAAGCCTAATATTCCCAACTCCTCAGTCATCCTTATTTCATGCAGTGGAAATAACACCAGCCAACCAACCTACCAACCAACCAAAAAACAACCAGAAGGTGAAAGGAAATGAAGGTAAAAAAGACAATGAAAGGCAGATCTCTTTTAATAGAATGAAAAGCTAAATTTCCTATTTCTCCAGAAATTCAAATCAAACAAATTAAGTGGAAGGATCAGTGGAGGAAGAGTTTTCCCATTTGTTCTTTTCTCACATGGGGATTTAGATCCCAGCAAGTTCAAGAAGAGCTGAAATATATTTTGAAGTGTACTATAAAGATCTTCCATTTTGAATCATTATTTAAACCAAAGCAAAATAAAGCAGAGTAATTAACATTTCCCAAATATCAGTTATTCCATACATATTCCACTGCACAAGGCTTTCCTTCCAGTATTTTCTTTTCTGTCTCTTAATAGATTGCAATTTAGCAAAGTCTTTCAAATGTGAAAATTCTCCTGTATTCTGAGTATCCTCTATTTCTCCAATAGTTTGGAGAATAAGTCAATGTCTGAAGAAAAGAGCTCTGCTTGAGCCCATGTTCAAAATTAAGTTCACTGCAGTGTTTTACTGAATTAAGATGTGCATTTGACCCATTTCTCTGCCCTAAAGCCAAGGGGAAGTAAGCACTCACATTCAGTTTTTTCAAGTCACTTAGATCAGAATCCTGACAATGTTTCCTAGAGTGTTTTTCTTTATATTTTTATCTTTTCACAGTTTAATATTTCTTATGTACTGAAATCAAAAGATCCTGCTTTATTCTACAAACCAATTCACCAGAGCTATGAAAGCTGCCCTAAGTCTGCTGAGGTTCTACATGGAATCCAGAACATCTGTCTTGTGTTTTCGTTATTTTTATCAGCTCCAGATATTCCCTGGTGGTTTCGGGAAATCCACCTTTAAATTTTTGATGGTATTTTTTCTCCTCCTTGGTATTTTACACAAAATGTATGTCATGTTCCTGCATTGTACTGTTCTGACCTCTTTTAGTCCCTTTCCAATTTAACTTCCTTCTCTCTATTTGCTGATACACTTATTTTGATCCAGCTGTCAAATTTGACCAATGACAAATATAACAGCTCTTTTAAAGTAATCACAAGATCTTAAACACTAAGGGTCATAGTACTGCTCAATGCATTAACCTCAGCTCACTGTATGACAGTTTCTAACCTATTATGTGATAATGGATGCTTTGATTTCAGCATAAATCAATAATGTAGCACTGTATCACATGCATTATGGAATTTCACATGTAAGAAGATACCCATTACTTTTCTTTCTTTTTTTTTAACTATATGGCAATAGGTTATATTTACTTGTCATGAAATAAAAGCATATTTTACTATTTCAGAATGATAGTCCTATTAAAAGTATTCATACAGGACTCATTTCAGACCTTACCAAATCTAGTACACTGGGTGACTAAACAGGATTAATATTAGCATCATCTTTTTGGTTTTTTGTATGCTTAGAACTTTATGAGGTGAACCTTGCATGTGTCCATGAATAATATTATATAAATTATATATTCATATTCTTTCAAGCCAGCTAAACAAGCAGAAGTAGGTACATTACTTCCTGAGTTTGAATGACTCAGCTGGAGCAGAACATCAGAACACTAGGAGTTTCTGCCACACAAGTGGTCTGAGAGGAATTAGTTCAGCTACCTCTGCATGACAATGTGCAGTGCTAAATGCCTGTACCTGCTGCAATAGGTATGTCCATGGATTCTCATCTTCTGTAATTATTCAGGTGTGTATTGCCAGTAGTCCCCCATACAAAGATTCATGCCTTTTGAAAATAAAAGGGAAGAGGACCAAGAAGAGGGCAGACTTAAGAAACCATCCAGACTTCAGTACTTTCTTCTGACAAAATTCAAACACTTCCCTTTGGACTAGAAGAGCTTACTTACAGCGTTACTCAAATTCTTATTTTTGCTAAAATCAAAACTATCAAGCAATGAAAAGAGGTAGACTTTTTTTTAAGACACCTTATCTACACTGCCAAAGAACAAGTACAGACGAGCAGAGCAACTGGCAGTTCAGGTCAATTATCAGAGAAGCTGACTCTCAGTGGCAGCAGGAGCCAGGACCCTCTTCACTTTAAGTACCTGGATCATCTTCCATACCATGCCTTTCCTGGCTTTTCAGGCAGCTGACCAGTGCACTAATCCCACAAGATGAATGAAAAAGACCAGCTATTTTTTCATTTAGAATGCAATAATTTCTCTTTGATATTCATAGTGTTCTGCCACCTCATTCTACTCTTCAGCCCTAAAAATTCATTACAAACTACTGAGGTAAATAATGAACTAATGCAATTATGCTTTTGTAAAGTATTTACTATTTTTGTTAGTCCTAAAGAAGGTGCTGACAAACCATTATGTGTACTTCTCTGTGCCATACAATCAAATTTGTGTCTAATAAACCAGTTAATTTCATTATAATACTTGGAGAAAGATTGAACCATGATGGTCATTTTTAGTCATTTGAGATTTCTTGTTTCCACAATCAATAGTTCTCCTTATTGAACACAAAATTATATATATATATATATATACACAATTTTTTAAAAAACAATTCTTCACTGAGTGAGCAGTGTCCTTGGGACCAACACTTTCATTTTGCTCTCCTTTGTCATGGACACCAGTAGTTCCTTATTCAGCTCTTAAACAACACAGGAGAATTTGTATTGTATTCCAAAGCTCATAGTCTGGGGTGCAGCACTTCCACAAATAGGTTCCCAGAAATAAAATGAACAGAACCAAGGAGTGAAGAGATCCACCTTCTCTTGCTGCCAAGGATATCAGAAGTCCTGAGGCATTATCTTTAAGGTCTCACACACACCACAGCCCCTAGGGATGGAGCTGGAAAGGTGATTTGGAGGTCAGAAGAACACTAATGAGTTGAGTCTCTGAGCTCTGCCTGTCTGACTCCACTGACTTCTTTGCACCCTTGCTCATTATTGTCATAGCAGCTCTACCTTACAAGTGTCTGCCACTCTTCATGTGAACTGATAAATTACACAGCAATTGCTCAGAAGAGAATAATTGTGAAAACTCAGCATTTAGTCAGTGTAAGGTAGAAATCAGACACAGCAAGATCTGAAGTGCAGTAAGAATTTTTACAGCATCTGTGTTGTTTTCAGTCCATGAGATACAGGGGTTCAAGAGTGGGGGGACAGGACAGGACTCACTGTGCCCTCTGCTCAGCTTGTAGGTGAAAGCAATCTCTACAGTAGAGAGAGAGGGGAAGGAAAGCAACACCACCAATTCCACTGATAACTGGGAAAAGGAGATCATAGAGAAATGTGGAAAAGTTTGAACAATTTTCCTTGTCTACTTTAAAATGCATGCTCTAGCAAAATCTGTCTCAATTTCCCGAACAAAAGCTAAGAAAAGGAATAGATAGTGTCTTTAAGAAACATCATGGTTACCATCTCCCTCTGCACTACTCAGGAATCTGGTGGGAGGTAGCAATATTTGACTGCATCCCAGTTAACAACTTGAAATTGCAATAAGAGCTGGTAAAACAGTATTCACTACAAAAATTCCAGAGCATTCTTTAGTCTGCTTCACTGTTGAGTACTGTTGAGCTAGCTGAAGAAACTCTTTGGAACCTGGTGAAGTAGCTGTCTCCTAACATGCCAATCAAGACATGACACTGCATTTCCTTCACTCTTTTGGGGCTTGCATGTGAATTGGCAGGATAGCATTATATTAAGAAATGAGTCTTAGAAATGTGCAGTGATCGAGCTCTCAGCCTGCATGAGTATGTCAAGCCAGACAGAGCAATAGGTCCTCTCACCATAGCAGCAGGGCATGGCACATAAGAAATGCCACACTCTGAATTTTCAAGGATCATAGAGATGTCTCCTGCTGTGCAGTTTAGCTCTATGTCCAACCTCAAGGAATGATTTGTAATCTAGGCATCTTTCTTGGGATAGGATGAGAGGCTTTCAGGCAGCAGGTGCCCAAGGCTAAGGTGGAATTACCTCACAATTTTATACTTACAATTTTTATTTTATACTCCAGCAATAAAAGAAAGATATGAGGAAGAAATCTCCTTAAGAAGCTGGAGACAAAGGACTTGGTTGATTCATGGTCCCGTTCAGTCTCAAATATGGAAATAAAGTTCTAATAGGAAGATGATTTGAGCAGAAGGAAAAGCTGAATTGTATTTCTTCAGTTACCTTGAGAACAATTCACAGGGAATAGACTAACAAAGCTAAAAACTACTAAAATCATGTCCCTGGTAATCTGCTCTTCTGTGCCAAAGCAATGAATTTTGTCTCGTCAACCAGCTGTCTCTCAGATACGTATGTCCTGTTTTCAAGCAATTACAGAGAGTTTTAGATACAACTTATTGTTATAAAATTTTTATTGGATGTGTAAATTGAAAGGCTGCTCTCTGTTAAACTATAAAAATAAGGGTAAGCATAAAAGAAAAAAATTTAATAAATGAGAGATATATATACACTGGGTATTGGAAAGGCAAATTTATGCTAAGCAGAATAATAGGGACTGGAATTGGACCAAAGGACAGAAATAAATAATTATTAGTCAGGCTAGAGGTAAATTGCCTGTCTTCCAAAGAAGACACTGGAGCCCAACAACATGAAATGGAAAATGTACCCTGTCGTGGTTTTGAACCAGTAATTAACAAAAAGGGGAAAAAAGAATTATTTATCTCTTGCTGTGAGATATGGATTAAAATGAGAGCAAACCAGGCATAAAACTTAAAAGGAGTAAAGAAAGTTTATTGACAAACTGTAAGAACACTAGAATAAACTTTTAGAAAAAACTTTTTCATTTCTCACTGCCTACTATTTTTTTGTTCACATGACAACAGAGATAAAAACTTTATAATTTTGATGGTTTAAATAATCTTAATTTTCTTTACAGTCTTTCTATCAGTTTCTGTAAAGAAACAGAAGTTTCTTTCTGTTAATTTATGGAGTTTCTCACAAGAAAACTATTTTTGTTATAGTTTTCTGTTTTCTTGATATCAGCTGCTCAGAGCTGCTGTTATCAAAGCTCACTCTTCCTATTCCACATCACTCTGAAATGTGTTATAGGTCATGATGTTTAGGGATAGTATTTTTAAGGATAAGTTATTCAAAGGCAAAAAGTATTCTTTATCTGTTTCTGTGCGCTTCATTAGAAAACAGTTTTCTCATTGCCTCTCAAGGCTTCAAATCTCTCAGCACTTCACTATACCACAATTACTCTGCTTTTTACTCAAATTTACACTTTGAACACTCTATTCCTCCCCATACACTATCATGAATTAAAAGAGTTCTTTTTAGGACTTCATTGTCCATCTCTATAGTTTTAACAGAAAGATATTTCAGCTTAATTAAAGCATCTTCTTAATTCTCTACCTTTCTTGAAGTTTCTTTTCTTTCTTGCCACTAGTAGTTTATAAAGTTTCTTTTCATGTTGATCACTCTCCTTTTCTCTCTCTGGATGAAAAGATTAATCCGCAAGTCTCATCTGGATAAGAAAGAGTTAAAATCTTGCCCAAGCTTTTGTAGATGGTTCGGTGATCTCTGCTGAACAGGAGCTGGAGCTGTCTGCGATGGAAAGTTCTTTATAGCTGCTTTTAGAGAGCGTGGTCTCCGTCTCTGCTTGCTGCAGGCTCAGAGTTCTTTTCTTTCTTCACTCGGCAGTTTTTAGTGAATGTAGTTACAGCAAACCCTCTAGCTGAACCAGAGATCGGGCCAAGCTCGGCCCAGCCCGACCTGGTTCGGGGCAAGCCTCATCTCCCGGCCGGGAGACGAGAGACGCGGCGGGCCCGGCCCGGCCCCCGCCCAGCCGCATGGCCTGGGCAGGGAACCGGGGGCCAGCCGGAGTCCGCCACCCTTCACAGTCAGGAAAACAAAGAAACACTACAGACTTCTGGTTAGACACTTTAAGGTGGGGTTCACAAGTTGATTCTACTTTTCAATGGCTAAAACTGCTGTCAATTCTCAGCAATGACCGATAATTGGTCAAGAGAAAAGACTCCCAAGAGCCCCCAGCAACTTTAACTTCCTTAAAGGTAAACTAACCCCATGACATACCCCAAGCACATTTGTGGGTTCTTTTTCCATAACAAAAGTTACATTATCTTAGGCAGTTGCCAGTATCTTCTGTGAATAAAGAGTAGTAGTAAAGATGAGTTTAGAATACCACAAACTTTATGTGAGAAGAAGGACACCTAACATTTTGGCTTCACTGAGGAATTACAATGCATGAGAGAAGATGTAGTCTGACTAGGAACAAGAGAACCTGAATAATACAGTAACTAAAACCACTAAGAAATATTTTCTGACCAAAATATTTCAGAGTTTGGGCTAGCATAAATCACTAAAAATTTAAAGGTTTCCACAGAAATGTTCTGACTTCTAGGATGTCCAAAGGATTAAAGGGAATTCCTTCTCCTCTGTGTCTGAATTCATGCAGTACTAAAATATGCTTTTTCCTCATATATTGTGATATTTACTATACATTCACTAGAGTTGCAGGAAGGATTGCAGACATTCTTCCTTCTTGCTCCATATTTCAGAAACTGCTCTTTAAAAATTCCCATCATAACCATAAATGAACTTCAAACAGTTATGCAGCAAAACTTGTCTTTCATATAACATTATATATGTCTTGTATCTCTAATAATAATGAGCCTTTAGGCTCTCCTCAGACACGGAACAAAGATAAATCTTACAGAATAGCAAGTTTCATGCCCTTAGATAGGAGAATACTGTATGGGCAAAAAGAATCAATGGTTTACTTAAGTTATTTCAAAGCTGCTTCTAAGTCAGTAAAAACCACTAAAAGCAGGTCTCACTTGAAGGAAGCTGTTAAGGATAGAGCTTGGAGTTTGTAAAATACACGCAGAAACAAATACGTGAAGACTTATCAAAAATGTCCCTTGAGAACCTTTCCCTTTGCTGTCACACTAGTTAATCTCATGAAGATTCAGTTGCTAATTTTGAGTCATTTCTCAAAAAATATCTACATCTTTGAGAACTTTATCAAGTCATTGCAAAATTCATAAATTCAATCAAAGATACGGTGTATTATTTGGCTCTGATACACTTTTTGTTTAATTCAATAGAAAACTGCTCAGGCCTCTTGGGGAAATGAACCATGGCCTGCAGAACTTCAAGATGTCCCTAAGACAACTCAGGTTGCAAAGAAAACCAGTGAAGTAAGCAAAATTTGTCAAATAAGACACACAATTTAAGTTTAGCTGGTAAAAGTCTGATTTAAGTTTCCTTGTACTTTACTGTATGACATCTCTAACTTTTTAACAAGAATTAGCAGGTAAAATTCTAATATTTGCAAGTTTTTGCATATTAGTAAATTAAAATTCAGGTGCAGATAATGTTGTAGATGTATATTCAGGAAAACAATAGAGAATTGCATGGACTTTCAGGATATGTCATAAAGCAAAGTTTGTTTGTCTGGGGTTCTTTTTAATTTTAACAGTTATAACTAAATTTCCCAAGTCCTTAAATTATCAGTTTTCAATCCTGACGTACAATCCAGGCTTCCTCACACAGCTCCCACTCTAAAGCTTCATCATTAGTCCAGAGTCCTGTAGTTCTCTTCAATATCAGGGAAGCAAAGTTAAAAAGGAAATGAGTTATTAAGACAGCTTGTAGCTGTAAAGTTTTGGCCTAAATGCACAGCATAATCTACTGAAACTATCAGTCCCAGAACAAGTGTTAACCACCTCTGCATCCCTCTTCCCATTTTATGCCTTTACAGAGAAAACATGCAATTTGTTGTGAAAAAGAACTGTGCCCAGCATTCATCCTGGCACTGACTAAAATAGCTCAAACCTCTGTGATGCCTTGATATATGATTCAGATCCTGTATTGTAAGGAGGCTGATAGAGGGTGGAAATAAGCATCAAATCTTAGGTCAGTTTTGGAGACTTAAGCCTGAATTTCCTGACTTTAGTTGCTTTGAAGATAATTATTAGCCTCTTGTAGTTATTACAAATATTTTCATAATAGTCACATTTCCTGATTCCACCCTGAAAGAAAGCAGGAAATGCCAACAATTGGGAGAATTGGCATTTACTAATGGAGCTAATGGCTCGCCTTTGTGTACAGTACAGATGAGATGGATAAGGAAAGTTTTACATGCTGATCCAAAGCAAATGCAAACCCTGAATTTTCTGAAATTTCCTCTTTATTGGAATTTCTTCTCACATATTTAAGCTGTAAACTTTCTTACAAACTCAAAACAGCTCTTTTGAAGTGATAGCCCAGTAGTGAAAGTAAAACGTGTATAGCTCATGATATCGGCATGTAGGGTGAGAGGGTAAAAAGAACAGAAGGGTTGTGAATCAGACTGGAGCCACAGGGAGGAAAAGTGAATGTGTGCTTGTCAGAAACAAGAATTTTGTCATAGGAACGTATGACATGCAATACATACTTAAAGAAAATCCCAGGTTTTCAATGAAATTTCCTTCAGTTCAAAAAGAGCCCTCAGGTTTAACAATCTGTCAGAGCTAATATTATATATGTGACCTTAAATATTCATTGAGTTTGTAGAGACTTCATCTCCTTTTGCATTTATCAAGAATTATTCATAATATGGCAGTTTCTGTCATAATTCAGACACTTTAGGCCAAAAAATGTAGAAAGAAAACTAAAGGCCAAAAGAGAAAATGACAGCTACAGTGATGGAATGGGGATAAGTGATAGTTTTAAAGAAACTCACTGTACATCTATAATTTTCCCTTTAACACCTTATCTTTAAGCTATACTTCATTTAAGATGTTGACACAGCCTGATGTGAAGTGCATAATTTATTGAATGCTGACTTTTTTGTATGATTTATTTTGTTGTTTTGCAAGTTAAGTACAATCCTGCAACTCTGTCTTACTCATGAAATACTAAAGAAACCTTTTGTGTTTACTGGAGCAGTGATCAAAACATGAACATTATATGCCACATCTAGTTTAAAGCACAAATATGAGTGCCAAATTTGTCTAAAATCAAATCAGTCATCCAGAATGCACAGCATCAAAGAGTTGTGATTTGATCTGACAAGGTAGCACACGGCACTTCATAGGACATTCAACACACCAATACAAATTTGCTTTGCCTGTTGCACCATTCTCTACCTCCTGGTAAGTAGTTCTTTATTTTATGAGGTGATAGAGTTGACAAAAAGGAGACTAGAGAGATCTAGATGAAAATCTGTACTTTGAAACTTGGTTGTTTAATTATTATTTGTGTATTACATGAAGATGGAGAAAGATTCATATTCCTTATTTTCAGAATGAAGTGCCTATATCTCTCTCTAAAACAAATAACTAGAAGTGTTTTTATAAGTAAAGTGATAAAGAAATAAATAAAACAGGATGCACCATGTGACAAAGAAAATTCAGTGATAAACCATAAAAAATAGGTTCAGAAATTGTTTGTAATATTTGGCATAAAATTCATACCAAATATCTAGGCACATAAAATTACTTTTCTCAGCTTATTATTACCAACTGCAAGCTTTATAATTTCAAGCTGTAGCCTTTTCATTTGAAGATTTTTTTTTTACACACAAGTGTATCCATAGTAAAATAAACCTCATCAAATCCTTTTGTGCAGAGGTAATATGGAGGACAGGAAAACATTTTCTAGAAAACATCATTATTATTATTAGGGAATATTTCCTATACCTAGAAATACTTCCACATATTTCTCTCTGTTCATCTCTCTCTCTCTTCCAGATGCCCAGAGGTACCCATCTACAAAGAGACCTACACACCACTTCTGCCTTCTAACAGTATCAAATGTCTGCTCTTTATGCAGCTCTTGAGGGCTATTAGGTACTTTGTGATTGTGTCCTTTTTGATGGCATCACAAGGAGTTTGCCCTTATGGAAATAAATTAGGTATTAGATAATCAGTCTGAAGAAAATATTAGATACCATATAGTCAGTTGGAAAGATATTCATGAAAAGGTTCATGATACACTAAAAAGTAAAACAAACAAACAAAAAAACCAAAACAAAACAAAAAAACAAAAACCCAAACCCAAGAAAATCTGAATTATAGTCATTCAATACAAATTCACACAGGAGTAAGTTTGTCTCTTTTTCCCCCTCAAAGGGAAAGTGCCTCTGTACCAGTTCCCAGGTCTCCCCCATTAGAAACTCACCCTCTGCATCCTGGCACTCCCCAGCCCAGAGCGGGGCTGTATCTTCTTGTCCCCATATCACTACCCCAGGCAGCGCCCTTCTCCTTTTCCCCCTTCAACACACACTGACAACATGAAATAAAAACTTGGGCTCTTCAGAACATTTTTCCCCCAAAACCAACCACTACAATGAAATTAAAACATGAACACTTCTGATTAATCAAACTGGTAGATTTATTTCCCCATTAGAAGAACTGTTCTTCTACCAGAAGAGTCCAATAGAGATGGACTATCCAATAGAGATAGATAGACATGAATATAATTAAATGCAGGAAAAAATTAAACTATAGAAAACATGGCAAAAAAATTACACTAAATAAAAAAAAATTGTATTTTCTGTCAGATCTTGTCAGTTTCGAATGTAACTGAAACTCAAGTATATATGTTTTATAAGATAAAAACAAAAATTTAATAAAAAGGCAAATTGCTCTTCTCTATTTTGAAAGCGAATCATTCCATGTCTGTATGCGATTGCATGAAGTATGAAAAAACAAAATATTCAGACTCCTCTTATTTAAGCATAAAAAAAGGAGAAAGAAGGGTTAGCTGCTGTCTTCCTGGTAAAGGCTGCTGGTCTAGTTCAGACCCAGTAATCAATGTGGCATTATAACCAGGGATGTAACAACAGTCAGCTTGGACCATAAAAAAGCTCTCAGGTTTTTCAAAACAAATAAGTCTTGTTTGGATGTGTGCACAGTCTGCTGCTCTTCAAATCTTCAGAGCACTGAAAATATGGCATTTACTTCCCAAAATCCAGGCAAGTTTGTCCTGAGAAATAGAAGTATTCCTATATAGACAAGATTGTGTTGTCTGTGACCGAGTTTCTTCATTCAGGCTGAGCAATTGTTGGGTATTCTCAAAGGCTTCACAGAGACACTGACTGCATTTGGCATGACTGCATTAAGTTGACACAATCATTTGTCCACTTTGCACAGTCTAGAGGAAAAGAAACCACAATAGGTATTGGGATTAAATAATTCAACTTTGATGGTCTGTTTACACCAGACAAATAGAGCATCTGGAGTAACCTGAATCAGCACATTTCTACTTTAAAAATAAGGAATTCAAAGAGCTTCCAGTGCCATCTTGGCAAATGTTTCTCCCACTAGGTACTTGAAGTGACAAACTAGATTGAGATTCAAAACAAGGTCTGGGCTTCAATCCAGCTGTCTGTAGCATCCTTCAAAAGCCAACAGAGTTGCACAGCTCACCCTCTGCCCAATTCTCCCTCCAGCAAAAGAGAAGACGATGACAACACACAGGTCCTTACTTCTGAGAAGCAATAATCCATGCAAATCAGCCAGATAATGCATGATGGCATTGTGGAAAAGAGAATAAAGGAAGAAAGAACAGTCAGTCATTAATTACACTGTACATCAAGGGTTACTGATTCATAAAGTGTAAGCAACTAAAACATCCCCAGTTTGAACTGAGCAACAGTTTGAACTGTGCAGCACAGCACCACATCCATTTCAAGAATTCTTTCCTTATGACGTGATTATATGAGACATAGTTTTATTTATATCTAATGTCAGGATCTTAGAAGTTCCTGAATGTCCAAATGACCATAAGTATCTTTTCCCACAAAACCTTTAATTGTTAAGCAATATTGTGTCTGTCAGTCAGAACTCTGTTTGTAAAAGCACTGTGATTAGTTTGAAATTTCTGCTCTAATACTAGACAACAGACATTTTCATAGATACAGCAAGGATTCTGAATACTTTGTTATTCTAAAATTTTGTAGAAAAGGAAATACTGTTAGGAACAAAACCCATAGTTTTTATTTTCTGTAGGAGGAAATGAACACCCCACCAATATCATGTTCTAGTCCAATTCATTAATTGAGATATAATTAATTAAATCTTTATCATTTATCAGAACGGAGAAACCAATCTCTAACAATGGTCTGCTGAGCTGCAGCCATTAATCTTAGGTCATAGGCTGTGAAGAAATGACCTGAAGAGGTACTTTAATTAACAAGTATTTTTTACAAGTGATAATCATGATTGGTTTAGTATATGCCAAGCAGAAGATAAGACTGATGAATCTCTTGTGGTTAGAGTATTGATTTGTAATTTATATGAGAGAAAGATATTTAAACAGAAAGGAAAAGGTATCGAACATTCAGATCAAAAGTTATAATGTTTTACAGGTCTCTGAGGACTTTTCTTTTGAAGAACGTGTTTCTCATGTAAGTCATCACAGTGTACATCACAGAAGATAACAATATTCAACTTTATGATATGGCATCCAGATTTATACATCCATATGTACTATGTTTCTTCTATTCACTTAATATAATACTTACAAAGTCCTAAATCTAAACATTTGAGCATTAGTCTTCAGCCCTTTTATAATTTTGTTGATCCAATCCTAAAAATATCAGCATTTGTGAAAATTAAACTCAGTTCCCATTCAACAGTGGTTATCCAAGGTCAGTGACTACTCTTTGAAACTTGTGCCTCATGAAAAACTTGTACACCTTCAGAAGACAATGCATCTTCAGCAGTGTTGCAGGGCAAGGTGCTAAGATAAATGAAAGACATACCACATGTTGGCAGGTGACAATTCCCTAGATTTTTGGAAAGGTCTGTGCTCTAAAACTACATAATCTAAATTACCATAGAAGATAAACCTGTCTCAACCTCCTGCAATGTTTGAGCTTTCCCTTCTCCAAAACACAGAGACCTTCTACATCTGAACTATTGCTGTTTATTGTTATAAAAAAAAACTAACCAAAAACAACAAAAGTTTTCTTGTGCCAAGAATCTTTTCCCTTAAAGAGTCCCTCAATTACTTTTTCTGCCAATTTCCCATCTATTTAGCCAACGGAAATTATTTCCTTTCTATGGTGTCATGTTCCACAGAACAATTTTGGAGAAAAGGAGTTGCTTTTCAGCATATGAAGGAACAGCAAAAATTCTATATTTAATCATCTAAGGAAAACACAGAAGACACTAATAATTAGTGAGCTACACAAGAGATTTTCTCCGCAGCTGCTCCTAGGATACACCAAGAAAAGATTTCATAGAGCTGAAGTACTAATTTGCAGTGACAAACTTCCACAAAACTGGTCTGGTGTGGAGAAGCTGGGAAGCCTACAGCCAGCTTTACTTCTATCACTTTCCACTAGACTGTTTCATTTCTCAGTAAAACCCAAAGGAATGATATGCATAAGAAAATTCTACTCTGTGGGAGGAGAAAAAGGGGGAAAAAAAGTACTGAAAGTCTTAAAATTGGCGTTTTAGGAACTAATCTAAGAATCTTTATTCCATCAAGTTCTTTTGTTTTGACAGGTGCTTCAATAAATGATATTTGATAGTTCACATTTTTCTAATGTCATCAGTGTAATGTTGTACAAAGTATATGTGAATTATCTGATGGGCCTAATGTACTGAGCAGAGGGAGTAAATACAGATATCTCTGGGGACATTAGTTTGTTTTAGCATATGCCAATTCACATTGAACTTGAAACTGATGTTGTTCCCGATTGTGCTGTTGAATCACTTATGGACCTTTATAATGTTTCCACAAGTGAAGAAAGACATCATTAGAATAAAAGCTGTGAACATTTTAAGGGATGATTCTGAGACCATGAATGAGAATTTCCCTGTGGCATAAAAAAAAAAAAAAAAAAAAAAAAAAAAAAAAAAAAAAAAAAGCAGTGATAGAGTCAATATCTTAATGGGCCTTACATGGCTGAACAAGGCAATTAAATTAAAGATTTATGCTTCTTCTGTTTGGTAATAGGGTTAAGAAACTTGTGGAATTTTGTTACACTTGAAAATCAGGCAATGTCATGTATTTATGCTCACCTGTCAAATTCCAAGGGCATTAAAAGATGGTCATCTCAACAGCTCCTAGTTTGGATTTCAATGGGAGCTCCAAGAGTTCCAAGTCCTTAGGACTGCAGAAAAGACAACCACTATTATCCAGGCATCCAAATTTTTGTCCAACCTCCAACATTACAGTTTCAACTTTTTGCCCCTCGTTCATGGTCCCATGTGGGATCTGATCTTTTCAACACATTTGCTGTGTCCAAAATAGGCAAGTTCCATCAGGAACATGAAAGAACAGATAGAGTAATGGATGGCACCTCTGTACAGGAAAGCAAGGATGGAATGCAATGCATGCTTTCCGGGTGCACAGAATAATAGGAGGAAAAGAGACCTGCCAAAGAAAAGGGTCAGGCAGAGAAAAAAAGCTTGACTGTTTTGGCTGTATAAGAAAGGATAGCTTTGAGCAGTCAGAAAATTGTCAAAGAGCAGCCTGAATGCCTAGAGCTTGTTCTATCAATGCTCTCCTACAAGCAGCTGCAGGAAGCTGCCACCATTATGGTCCAGTGAGACAGGATAAGAGCATGGCAGTCTGTACGTGTGTGCAACCACACTCCTAAAAGCATACTTTGAATAGCTTTCCACCACAGGGTTAGATTGGTTCTTTCAAACAGCTTAGAAGCAGCAGGAAATATTTTCCAAGTTGGAGGAACTGCCAAAGGAGATGAGAGAAGGTGATCTGACAGCACCTGCTTCCTCAAAAATGGTGACCAAGAGCAGACAGACTTGTCCCCCACCTACATGTCTGAGTCTGAGCTTGTGTTTAGGCTTACATTCTACCAGGGGAGTCCATTTCCTCCACTGTTCTTAGAAGAGCAAGAGACAAATACCCATCCATACATTCTCCTCCAAGGCTGTTTTCCCACCTGTGATTTCAGCTGACTTTAGATTTAAGCTTTAGAGAACAAAAAATTAAATTAAGTGGGTGAAACAAAGCAAGATCAGAAGCTCTTGCTCTGAGCTTACACATCAGGGCAGATTCTGCTTTTGGTTTTTGACAGTCTGTGGGGATGGGTTAAGTGAATGAGGGGAGCTGCAGCCAATTTCAGGAAGAGCTCATCAGAGCTCTATTTTTCTGCTAAATCCAGAATTGAAGCGCAGAAGAAATATGCTCAGGCTGAAAAAGAGTATTTGGCAGGGAGGGTAAAGTGGAGAGCTCAGTTTGCAATTGCACAGATCAGAAATACTCCATGTATTCTGCAAACAAGCAGCAAATGTATGGTGTCATTGATGAACAGCTGAGGTATAAATCACCACTCTGATATATGTGCCTACTGATTAAATTTATGAGATTCACTGCTAAGATGCAACTCATTCCAGGAAAGAAGCTGATTGTTCACCATGTTTGCAATGTACTTACAAAGCCTCCTGGATTGGAAATATCATAATTAGAAAATGTGTATGCACACACTTAGAACTAATTAAATAAGAAAGCATATAATATTTTACCACACTTTCACCATATTTTAGAGAAAACTTTAGACTCCTCATCTTCCACCTTACAGCTGAGAACTGCATACTAGAGAAGACCTTTTCTGTAGTAAGATTACAGACATTTTCTTGCTGAAATGTATGAAATACCTCTTGTGCTTTAATTAAACAGACACCTTTTCAACAACATTTTTCATCCTCCAGCAAGCATCATGCATTCATAAGGTCCTGGAAACCTCCTTGCCCTGAAACAAAACTTTGACCATCACAAACCCTCAGCATTGGTTTCTTCATATACATTTGGACAGCTCTGACTATGTGAGATGTTTTAACAATGTGGCAGCACTTGGGGGAGTGACACTGCAGCCTGCCTCTTGAAAAGTGATATCTGAAACAAGCTTATGGCAATTCCAATGTCAGCTGCATCAGCAGCAATTCCTGTATGTAACTCAGAGCTGTGGTTGCCTTTCTTTTCCATGCATACAGGGTAATCCTCAGAGAAATGTACAGTATTACCAAAAATGTCACTGCCTTGTATCAGTTTAAGCAGCCAAGTCAATGTGGTTTGTGCATGTGCGCATGATGATTATATCTTATATTTTCCATTTAGTTACTGAAGTCATGCTTCCTAGGGAGAAAAAATGCTATGGATTATTCTGCTCCAGTATGTGAAAACCATGTGAAAACCATGATTGATGACATGGCTCCAAGGAATAAGCCTCAATGACATTTGCAGCACAGCTATGAGGTTACTAATAACCACAACCTGTGAATTGAGAAAGAAGCTCTTAAAAATGACTGCTGACAAACACAATGAAAGAGATTTATGTATTGCCTATAACAAGAGTGCCCAATCCTTGCAAAGTGGATGGCTTGTCTCATTCATTATGCTACTGTGACATGAAAATGATATTCTGCTCTTTTTTTTTTGTTTTTCCATTTCCACTGAGTGAATATCAGAGACTCCCTTCCAGGGAAAATAAACATGACTTATGTAGTCACTGAAAACCTTTAGTGATTTTAGTCGTCCATTCCCTTAATGGCTGAGGAAAACAGGATGTCTTTAGCCCCGAACAAAAGGGATATCAGCTTATCAACAGTAGATTTTAGCAAGCCTATTATCTGGCTGTAAAGTCAAATCCACTTTTAAATCCAATTATCTGCATTCTTACTGCCTTTATTCCTGAAAAGTGCTTATACTAAATCATTGAAGGTTGATGTTTCTAGTGTTAAATATACTCAGACATCGCTAAGTTCACAGTGGTCAGGGTCCTTTCTCATGTGTGTGATAAAATATAGTCAGGAAGAATCTAGAAGACTCAGCTGTACACAGAAAGGGACACAAGAGTTGTTTCTGTATCACATGGTAAAAATAAAAATATTAAAGACAGAAAAGAGACAGTGGGTCAAACATCTAAAGATGATGAAGCCTGGTTTACAGGCAGGGTTATTCTCAGAACTACTTGTAACCAAAAGATCTGTACTGTCAGAGCACCCTGCAGTGAACACTAGTTCTGACACTCATCTCCTGTTTAGGTCTGGTGGAAAACCATGCAGCTGTGAAACCCGAGTTGGAAATAGATATTCTTCTTACACCTGTCAGGGCTTCTCTGATAGCATCTTGCTATCCAGAGAAGAAAACAGGAAGACAATGTCTGAATCTGTGTATACAGCAATTCCTGAGATCCACAATTGACACTAAATGAAAAGGACCTTGTGCTTTTTGAAGGATTTTTGTGTCTTAAGGTCTTGGGCCAAGAAAGAAATTGTATGGAGGGAATAACAGATAATGCAAAATTGCTGTGCTGCTAAGTTATCTCAAACCAGCAATCTTAAAACTACAGAAACGCTGTGGGTCGCAGGAGTGGCCAAGGCACTCTTGTTAGTCAGTTAATAAGGGATTCTGTTAGGCCAATCAAGTCCTATATCTGCTTGGGAATCTTACACTGGCACCCATTTGTGAAGTGGGATGTATCTGCACTGCTCTGCAGCATACTGTGTTGCACTGCTGAAGGGTTTGCTTGCCTTAGTAGAGCCCGTATGATGAGACAAAATATGAGAAGGAAACACCTTGATACACGTATCTAATCTACAGAACTTTAAATGGATTATATTTGCAAGTCCTGCTATTTCTTTAATTTCTAACATTTAAACATGAGCATTTTTCATTTAGAGAACATTTGGGAGTAAGACATACAGCCTAGTTAATTGTTAATCATCATCAAAGAGATATCAAAAGGTTACAGAGAAAGTTCAAATACTTATCTAACCTAGTCACCGAAAAAGAAACATCAGGCTGCAAATAAGTCATAAGAGAATGAAATAATTTAATTCCAACATATGTCCTAATGGGAAAGAATGTGTATGGGAAATGTGACAAAAGGTATAAAATGAACAGCCAATCAGCTGGACAATGATGGACTGCATTGTGGAAATAGGAGGAAATTAGTGTATCTTGTGGATCATGTGGAAAGATGAGGAAATTATTGTATGTGGTGTGTCATGTGAAAACATGAGTTCCACCCTAGGCTTCATTATCAGAGATTTCTTGCTGATGTAGGCTGGTTTTGCTGTGGAATCCTCCAAGGATGGAGGTCACACAACATCCCCTGGGAGCATTTGGTTGCCCTTATGATGAAGAAGCTTATCTCTTTGAACTTCTGTTTCAGCTTTACACACCTTATCCTATGTCCTCTCACCAGGCACTGCTGTGAATAGCCTGGCACCATCATACCCCATTGGTAGAGACTGGGAGCCTGCTGTGAAGCCCCCACTAAAACCTTCTCCAGGGTAGCTGAGGCCATATTAGCAGGCCTCACCTCTCAGGGCAAGCAATCCAGACCCCAGCATCTTGGTGGGCCTCTGCAGAACACACTCCAGCTTGCCCCTGTCTCCCTTGTACGAGGGGGCCCCTAAGTGGTCTCACATCCCTTGCCCTGCTGGGTGCTCTGCTCACAGCACATCTCAGTGTGTTCCTGTCTGCCTCTGCTGCAGGTGGATGCTTTGTCCACAGGGTTTCCTGGAGCACACTGCAGAGATGGAGATCCACACTAGCTCCAAAGCAGCCTTCTGCCTGAGAAGCAGAGCACCATATGGACTCAATTTCTTTGCCAGGGAAATTACTAAGAAGCAGGAGAAATTAACCTGAGTAGATCTTTGTGCTGCTGCAATCAGATGATTTCTGGTACCTGCAATAACTTGCTTAGAGTTAATTGGACAAAATAGCATGGCACAATTGGTACTGTGGACATCTCCTTTCATGAGGAAAGAGAACAAGATGTGACTGTCATAGCTGTAGCTGTAGATTGTCGTCTGAAGATACTAAAGAGCAGCCTGATGTATCATTGTGTTAGAAATGTGAAAGTTCTAGAAGTCAAACTTAATCGCCTACTCAGCTTCTTGAACGCCTGTGCTCTCAGCAGCAGTGACCTTGAACCAACTCAGAGCTTTATTTTCCATAATGCAAGGACATCCTCACACCCAATATGTAGTACCCAGCACCAAATATATCCTAGACAGAGGCAGACGTAAATGTTGGCTGCTTCCTGATACTATAACTATGAGTTACAAGCTTCTGATAGTAGTAACTGTCTCTTTGTCCTCACTAAACGTTTTATTTAGCCTGAATAATAAATGTCTCTTTTTTTCCTCAAAAATATATGCAAAATCCTATAAGGGATATAAAGTAAAAACTGTGCATGTGTCATGCTGAAATACAAAATGAGAAGCCAGGCAGTAAATTGTGTAAGACAACTTCAATAAAGTAAATATTACAATATTGAAAAATGGTTCCTTATAAAGTCAGCTTTAGAGGGGGTAGGGAGGAGGACAAGGGAAAGAAGAGTATATGCTCCAGAGGTATGAAACAGTTAAATGAAACAGAAAGACAATCAGAACTCATCTAATTTTGGTCATACTTTTAGTTAACAAATTCTGAGTGACCACATAATCATAAGCAGGGGACAGCAAACTGGGTGATATGTGGCAAATAGGACCTGCCCAGGAACAGAACATGGAAATCAGAACCATATGACAGTTGATAAAAATGTCACTCAGGATTTCATACCAGTGATCATCACTCAGTGATGCCTACATCCCAAAGTAGGTATCTCAGCCATACCTCACTTTCTGGGGAGGGATCAGCCACCCCAAGTGCTTGGGCAAACAGTGCACTAACCCACAGACCTTCCAATGAGGTTATTAATTCCCAAAAGCTTGGTATCCAATCTCTCACCAACCCTGTCCTCCCTTGTCTGGGTTTCACCTTCTGACTGACACTCATGCATAAAAATGTGTACTGAAATTAATTCCACTTCTTGTCTCAGACTGGACAGGTTTGTTTTCCTGTGAAGACAGTCTCCAGCATTCACAATCCACTCTATATGCTCCTCTTCCTCTCTTACTCACTTGTACACACCAGGTGACATACCTGGCACTGTTCCCAACAGTTTGAGACTTGTGAATTATTGATCTGGCTCTAGCTGAGGCTTGTAATCCACCTTTCCAATAACATTTGTATTATTCTGTGTCAGTGTGCACATTTTTTAGCAAACTCAAGCTTATAGTGGCAAGTCTTGCCCCTAAATATAATATAGTCCTTTCTCACAAATAGTCTCTCAAGAAATTCTCTGATTCCCTGTCCCTACCAGTTCTCTGGCTTATTCCTTGAGCCACACCTATGAAAGTATCATAGCTCACCCCCAGGTCAGAAACTATAATATATATGTATATATATATATACACACATGTGTATATATCATGCTGTATGCAAATATTTAAATATCCGAGTAATCAAATTAAGGAAGACTGACAATGGTTGAATCATTGGCAAGTCCTTCTTGATGGACACTTTAAACCTACTGACCTCCTTCAACTACACAGCAGCAACTCCTCCTGGGTTTCTTTTCATGAAAGTAGGGGGTCATAGCTTAACTAACAATTAACAATAATTCATCATAGTTATCCCTTTCAGCAGTCAAGAAGTATATTGGTGATGCTGGTCACATTATTTTGACTGATGAGGTAAGGGGGAAGAGTAGTATTGTACACCATTTTTCTCAAAATGATATGAAGCCTGTTTAAATGTTACTTTTGGTTTTATAATTGCTTAAACATGGTTCAAACAGAAAAGGGAGGAAATAATTTTTTATTGTTTTCTTATTGTCTTTTCAATTAAAATTTTGAAATGGTTTTGTTGTGAGGCACCCCTTGAGCCCAAACACTCTGGCTAGCACAGCAGAACACTGCTAAGAAGCCCCATTCATAAAATGACTTATCAGCTGTTCTGTGGTGCAGCAGTGAACAGGGGATCTACCACTAGAAGCAGCATATTTCTTGAATGAAACCAAAAAGTGTCCAATCCCCATGAAGGTTGATCAGATTTGCTTCATTAGAAATTATTTCACTCCATTGTGGTCTGTCATCAGAGAACAGCTTCCACAGCTGCAGCATGCAGCAGGTACCTAGTGCAGAAGGGATGACTGATCTTCTGTATTATCATTCATGTCAGCATTGTCATATACCTGACATGTGAAGACACATTTTTCTCCATTAACAGTGGTGTAACTTGCAAAACATCCAGGGCTACCTTTTGATTACTTTTCTCTGTTGATACCATTTTGCTTTCCTATGTATGCATCCATGGCTATTTATTACTGCTTCCTGTGCCCATCAGCAGCAAAATTCTTGCTGTTTCATCAATAAGAAAGTCTAAAACAATTTATAGAGCATAACTTCCTCTATGAGATATGTGAGTTATGTGGCCTATAGAGCCTTCAGCTACTTGCATCAGTATATTTTTCCCAACCAGTCTCTGAGATGGTTATCTACACTTTCATTACCCCAAGATGACATTAATGCCATTCAGTGCTGACTGGTCTGCCTGATAAAACTAAGCATAAACCCAGGCTGATGCAGAATGTGACAGTTTTCATAAGACAAGCAAAAGCCAGGAACACATATCACCTCCCTAGAAAGAAGTGCATTTGGCTGCCAGCTAAATATATGAATTTCAAAATTGTTACATTTGCTATGCTGCATTAAACTTACATGATCTCATTATAGTCTGTATCACTTTCTCCTCATGTTCCTGAATGTCTTTGACAGTCTTCTGTCAAATCACAGGAGGTGATGTCCATTTGCAGAGTAAAACCTTGTACATTGGCAATGAGTGGGAAGCAACATTTCCAGGGAAAGCACCTTCATAAGGAAGTGGAGGAAGAGGGGCTGGACAGGGAATCGGGAACTTGCTTTAAATTTGTGATGCAGGGTAGTGCCCAAGACCTGCTGTCCCACAACACACCTTGACTCTTAAGATGCAGAATTCTGAAGCAAAAAATGGTTTTTCATGTTGTACAGCATGTGGCAAACACAAGTTTAAGCACTGGATCTATTTGGGAGGTAAGAAGAATACGGAAAACTGAATATAATACTAATATAGTTGCCACAGTAGCTGGGGGCTTATTTTGATTAATTCAGTTTTCTCAACTTTAATTTGTTCCTACTTATTTTTACTATTGCTGTGCCACAGATTTGTGTATTGACAGACTCAGTTACATTCTAGTCATTGTCATGAAAATTTAGGCTTCAGGGCCTAGGTACTAGGCTTCAAGTCCTAGCTTGGACTTTTGACACCAAATTTGGCTGAGATATTTCCAGTGAATCTACAAACAACCAACACATTTTGAAGCCAGTTTATGGTCAAAATCAAGAACAACTGCTAGCCAGGACAACTGAAAGAGATAAGATTTTCTGAAACTAGGGAAAAGGTGTTCATTGGTAAAAATGTTTTGTTTCAAAATTGTCATAACCTTTTGACATTTTAAAATGTAAAATAATGATCACTTGAATGCTATCATTGCCACTGTCTGTATTGACATACAGTTTTTGAAAAAGAAAAGGTTAGAAATATCAAAAATTATTCAAAACAAAATCAAATATTTTTTGTACAATTCAAATGCATTATTTGAATCATTTTTATTCCTTTATTTCCTTAAATTTTTGATAATCTTAAATGCCTTACCTTATTCTCTTACCCTCTTCTTTGGAGTCAGCAAATTTGTCATCAAGTTCATTTCTTGTCCAGCTCAACTTGACACTATAAAGACATTCAAGGTAATAGAATACTGGCTTAAACTTTTGGTGATAATAAAAGTGAAATGACTATGAAATGCTGGTATTATCTTCAATTTGTCACAGGAGATGAAGGGTCATTCACTCAGAACCACTGTTATAAGCTGTCTGCCAATTCAAGCTATTGTATTGTATGGTCTGTACCCCTCCCCCATACAATTTGTTCACTTAATTTGAAATCCTGTGATCCTTTGCAATTTCATTTCTGCTTTCAATTACTTGGCTTGTTCATTTTCCTGAGTAGCCACCTGAAATTGCACACAGACTCCCTATATACATTTAAAACTTCTTTTCCTTTTACTTTCTTTTTTCTTTTTATGCAATCTTTGCTGTTGTTTCATCTGAACTTCTTTGTTTCCTTCCAGTGTTTCCTTAATCCTAACCTGTTGTTATCTGGTTGTCTATTCATTTACCACTTGTTCAGTTTCATATTTCCCTAAACTGTCTTTCCTTCAAATTAAAAAAGAAAAAAGAGGGGGAAGGGAAGGGAAGGGAAGGGAAGGGAAGGGAAGGGAAGGGAAGGGAAGGGAAGGGAAGGGAAGGGAAGGGAAGGGAAGGGAAGGGAAGGGAAGGGAAGGGAAGGGAAGGGAAGGGAAGGGAAGGGAAGGGAAGGGAAGGGAAGGGAAGGGAAGGGAAGGGAAGGGAAGGGAAGGGAAGGGAAGGGAAGGGAAGGGAAGGGAAGGGAAGGGAAGGGAAGGGAAGGGAAGGGAAGGGAAGGGAAGGGAAGGGAAGGGAAGGGAAGGGAAGGGAAGGGAAAAAAAAGAAAAGAAAAAAAAGAAAAGAAAAAAGAAAAGAAAAGAAAAGAAAAGAAAAGAAAAGAAAAGAAAAGAAAAGAAAAGAAAAGAAAAGAAAAGAAAAGAAAAGAAAAGAAAAGAAAAGAAAAGAAAAGAAAAGAAAAGAAAAGAAAAGAAAAGAAAAGAAAAGAAAAGAAAAGAAAAGAGAAAAGAAAAGAAAAGAAAAGAAAAGAAAAGAAAAGAAAAGAAAAGAAAAGAAAAGAAAAGAAAAGAAAAGAAAAGAAAAGAAAAGAAAAGAAAAGAAAAGAAAAGAAAAGAAAAGAAAAGAAAAGAGAAAAGAAAAAAGGAAGGAGAAGGAAAGAAAAGGAAAAGAGAGTCACATTTGCTGGTCTTGGGCCCTTTTCCCTTTAATGGCAGATAATTCTCTTACCTTCTTTGCACCATCTGTTGCTGCCTATTTCCAAGCAAAATTGTAGAACACTGGATGCATCATCATGCACAGATCACTGAAGACATCTGCTCAGAGAGCAGAGGTGGTCAGAAGAGCAAATGAGACATGAGACTGCAGTGGGGAAGGACTACATTGCCTTGATTTCTGGATGTGCTGAGAATTTTTTGATCACACTGGACCTTGTCCATGCAGGGAAGAGCTTTGGCACCTCTGGAAAGCAGCCAGCTGCTGGAACACTCTCCAATAGACTGTGGGGTCCAGAAGTGCCCAGGCCTGTGTGGCAGAGAGAGGACATAGGCAGCCTCTGGAGGTAAGAAAAGTCCCACCTCAAGTGTCCTGTCTCTGTGTGTGCAGACTGTGCAGAGACTGCTTCAAGTGGCTGTTTTGGCAGCTGGCACTTTTATAAGCAAAACAGTGACAGAGAAATGTCCATAACAGGATGAGGAGTAAGTTATTGTTCCTACAGAAGTTAAGTGGACTGCTTGGACAGGGGGGAAGAAGTTATTGCTGGCCTTGGCCTTCTTTCTGGATAAATCTCAGCTCTGAACTGAGGTCTCCCAACATCATGAGAGTTGTAATTTTTTCCATAATGGTACTACATATATTTTAGCTTCCTAGAAACAGTTTTGCAGCAACTCATAGCTTAGTCATCTTCCAGGTTCAGTTCTCACATACTCCAGGTCTTCTTTCTTCCTGCCTAGATTCTGGAAGCTTTCAATGCCTGCTGTCAGCACATTTCAAGAAGCACTAACTTGAAATGAGACAAATTTCTCTCAGCATTTAATTCACCTGGCTGACATGTGCCAAGGGAGGCATGTCATGTTTACATATCGCTTTTTGTTATAAAGTATTACCTGTCATGTGATATAGTCATAAGTCACCTCCTAGTTTAAAAAGAGACTGAAGTGAGGTAAAACCATTCTCAATTTTCCAAAACAGTATGGGGACAATATTCCCACAATGAAAAAGGCAAGAACCTGCACTTAAAAAGATATTGTTTTTATATATCATCCAACTTAATGGAAGCGGATAGTTCACTGTTTAAGATAAAAAGTGCAATAAAAAGGTGTACTTACACCATGTAACATTGGCCCCAAAGCTTTGCCAGTCATATTAAAGACAAATTGGCTTGCTTGAATTTGTTCTGTTGGAGGTTTTTTTAATCTGTGTAAGAACTGCAGAAATTTCAATATTGCAAATACCTTGTTACATAAAATAATTCCTTAAGTTTCTTATTTAAGTTGTTGGGAGCAGAACACAAGGCTTGAACCAGTGATAGCAGTGGCTCTGAAGGGAAGTTTTTGCTTTGAGTGTCACTCTGCACTGAGCCTCAATCAGAAACACACACATTCCCAAACTCCTGTGCAGATATTAAATCACCTTCTGTAGGAATCTCGGAGCAAATTGGCACTAACTGCCAGGTTCCTTCCTAGAGCAGATAGTGAGGTAAGGCCAAAAAAAGGGCAGGCTGAGGGTTATGGGTCTCAGCAAAGACTGAGCAAGCTGAGATTCTTGCAATTTCAGTTAGCAGTTAATTACTGCCCACTTGTGGCAAAATGACAGGGTCTTGGTTGGGAACAGCCTTCAGAGAGACAGCAGATACCCAGCTGCAACTGTACCAGGTCTCTAAAATTTGATGAGGACACGATGGTTTCTCTTCTCTTCCTCTATCAGGGAAGATGTACTCAGCAAAGCAAGGAGAAAGGTGGAAGACACCACGCTATATAAAACATGCTTCTGCTGCAGAGAGTGAAACAGTTAAATGTTCTGTGCAGCACCAGCACATAACAATGTAAATAAAATCCTGCAAAATAGGGAAGCTTACAGCAAAGAGTATCCACAAAATATTACTGTGAAAATCCCAATACAAAAGTGTATTTTTGTCTCTTATTTACAATGTAAGATTGAATTCAGATCCTAAATTGAATGAGTTAATTGTGGGCTAATAGATAATCTGCTAACACACATTGTTTCAGAAATGGTGGGTCTGTATTTCTTCCAGTCAGCACATAGGAATAAATGATCTATCTCTTTATATATGAGTAAATCTAAAGCAATTTTATCAGCTTAATATTACACAAGTGCTTTAGGATAGTAATACTAGCTTCTCCCTGCAAATCAGGAACTTGAAAGTTCTAAAAGCAAGGCTTGTGAAATATAAAAAAATTTACAGCCTGAAATGTTTAACAGTTTTATGAAATGAACAGCCATTGCAGACTGATTTGTTGTTTTAAAACCTGCTTCGTGAGATCCCGCTGTTTGCAGCTGAATACATTAAGGACCTTTCAATCCAGAGGTTTGAAGAGGCTATAGCCTGGAAAGCTTCAAGGGCAAGGGCAAGATCAGTGAAGGGAGGAGTATGGCATTATATCATTCTTAGGATTATTGCATCTGTTATACGTAGCTCAGCTCAGCAAGAGAAGCTTTTCCAGAGTAGTTGCTATGACTTTTCACAGAATCTGAGGCTATCCTGAATTGGAAGGGATCCACAAGGATCATCAAGTCCAACTCCTGGCCTTGCACAGAACCATCCCCAAGAGTCACCCCATGTGACCAGGAGTATTGTCCAAGCACTTCATGAACTCTCTCAGGCTTGGCCAGACACTTCCCTGGGGAGTGTCTTCCACTGCTCTCTACAAGCTGTGAGTTAGATCTTCTTATTTTCTTCCTCATCTTACAAGCACAAAACAATTAGGAAGCATATTTTCAAAGGTGTTGAGACCACCTGCTCCAGATAAAGTGAATGGGATCTCTGCAAACTAGACCATAAATGGTAAGTCTGAAGTCATAGCTTCCTGGTCTATGGGCAGCAGGAAGAGAATCCATATCTTCTGTCCCCAGATTTTTGCTTTAACCAGAAGTTCTCAGCCTTTTAATGACAGTTCTTTTTATTTTCCTTGAAAAACAGAAATATTTGGCTTGTGACACTACTTTAATAAAATATGTGTGTCCTCTTTGATCACATGCTTAGCTCTCCTTTGGCAGAAAAAGGGAAACCTTCCCAACAGTACTTCAATGAGATGGACTGGTAGAGCACACATTTATTAGGGACAGTTCCTAAAATCCTTAGCCAGATAACATTACATTGTGCCCCCATTATATCTGCCTCATCTGCTTTTTTGTTTTGCCTGTCAGCAATTAACAGCTAAGCCTCATGTATTTTCTCCAATTCAATTCAGGGTAAAATAGGTTTTTAAAAATCTACAGAGGGAGCATGCAAGGTGCTCATGTACTACAGTGATAAGTGTAGCACAAATTAATTGGAAGACTGCCTTGCAGCTATGAGGCTAGTCCTAGCCCCTTCCTCTGAGAGGGACTCTGCTTTCTGAGGAGTTTGACCAGAAAAAGCCAGGATTTGCAAAGTCTCTGTGACATGAGCTACTCTTGCATAACCTCTATTGATTTTTATGTGCTAGAACACAAGGGACAGCTAGCAGCTGGAGAGCAAGGCAACAGTCAGTCACAAAGAACGGTTGTTTAGGGAAAATATAAATTAAAGATCTCTAAGTGAAAATAATAATGAAAAATAATGGAACAGAATATTGGATAGTCAATATTCTCTAGGAATCACTGGAGCAGGAGCATTCACATGACCTAACATTTTATAATAAGAAAAGGTAAAATATCTGAAAATAATGAGCCATGATTATTGATCCCAGCTGTAAGGAAAATATCACTTGTCATCCTATTCCAGTCCTATTTGGCACTGGCCTTGATTTGGGAATGATGAAAAGAAGACATGACATTAAATAGAAAGTGTTGGACAAATGATCTGTAGGTGATGCAACATACCTGGCTTCTGAATCTGAATTTGGTTTGACTGTGCTTTCAAAGCTCATTGCTGTAGAAGAGATCACGTTCTCACGTGAGTCCATGAGACTGAAACTTGAGGACTTGAATCTGGACTTGAGGATGAAATGGATCAAAAGAATCCAATTTTTGCCAATGAGAAAAGCTATTGTCAGATTTCAGCTGGAAGAGAACAAGAATGATGATGACAGAATGAGGCAGGTGCAGAGCCACAGCTAATCTTCAGTGGAATATTTCTTATCTGCTAAAGGAAAGTTAAGGACTCTAGTACAGACTTCACAGGATTGAACTGCTTTATGGATTAAAACCTCTGAAATGAATTTAAGAAATAAAGCATCAACCTTTTATTTTTGCTTTCTCGGAGGATCTAACTTTCCGGGTATAGAGACAGAAATTATAGTAATTTGGGTGCAAATGTGCAGGGAGATATTAAAATGAGGTATTTTTCCTATCAGGTACTATCTGAAAAGAAATAAAAATTTAGTTATGTAAAGTAATGAGGAAACTGTAGAAAAAAATGGTTATAGAAAATTAAGTCAAGCAGAATGACCTGTAATTAACTTGATCTAAACAAAATGAAACAATAAAGGTAAATCTGTAATTGATATTCTTTAGGGCTAAAGATGAAACTTTAATTAAAGAAGTGTAATGTAAAGTTAACTGAATCAAGAAACTATTGAGAGGGCACCTAGAATTTTATTAGGTTAATACTTTTTTAAAAAACTATGCAAAAAAATTACAGAACAGTTCCAGGCCTGCAGACACCAAAAGAACGTCAATACAAACACAAAGAATAAACCTACTGGAAAATTATAAACAGGAAGACTCTACTTAGAAAAGCTATCTCTAGTAGATGTATGGATGTGATTGAAATATTTTATTAGATATTGATAAAGCCTTAACCAGAATTTTGCAGAAATCCACAATTCCTACCACAAACCATTTTCTAACCAGATAAACAAAGATAAACTTGGTGGATGATCTTTTGAGGAGAGGCTAGGAAAGCTCAACTTGTTTAGTAAATTGAAGGCTCAGTGAGGATCCAATCATTTTGTGAGATTGTCTGAAGAGCAAACCAGAATTAAAAGAAAAGAAAACAAAACAAAAAACCTCCCCCCAAAAAAAAAACAAACCAACTTGTCAAAGGGAAAAACATTGTCCATAAATATATTTACATTAGAAATGTGAAGCCAGTTTCTACTCATAAGCATAAAAGTAAAAATAGCTTCCCTGTGGGAGTTCAGAGACATGAAAGTTGATGCTTATGACAGTGATTATATGATTTCCAATATCAAAAGGTGGAAATCTTTGGATAAGATGAAGAAATGTCCTCTAGCTTGTCTATTCCTGAGTTTCCTGATGTTCCAGATACTATATAGTTTTTTCTGTGACTACTTTGCACTGATCTTTATCACTTACTTATCCAGTATGGGACAAATGGATAAAAAGACCTGCCACTTTAACATACTGCATAACTGGCCCATAAATATATTTCTTTGACACAGTAAGGCCAAGAATTTCTCAAGGGTCAGAACAATAGGCATTTATGAAGATAATGAGCACAGTCAGTGCTGCTGTAGAGAAACAAAGTAGGGGGAAAAGCAATATGAAAAAAAGGGTGTTGAAAATAATAAGATGATTGAATACCAACCTTGCTGCTTAGGTTCACAAGCCAGCTACTAATTGGTCATTATGACAAGTTGGTTCATCGTTATCCAGTGTTTCTTACATCTTCTTCAGAAGCACCTAGCCTTACTCAATTTCTAGCAAAAAGGTACCAGTTTTAGATGATTCTTTGAAGTAACTTGTTAGAGTACATTTTATATCGTTTCTCCATCATCTTTGTTTAGAGGGAGAAGAGATGAGATTCTTCTGCATATCAGTTGGAAAATTACAGAATTTTAAGGGATTCTGGTAGTTGCAGCAGTTTAAACTGAAGACAGTTGGAGAAATAGTCACAAACAAATCAGGCTAAAGCGTGATATTTCTAGGGGTTTGTTGTAGTTTTTTTGGGTTTATTTTTTTCAGTCATTTGTACATGTCACTACCTTGCTCTGGTGCAAAAAAGCTTAAGTTCCCATGATGCACAGGTGTAATTATTAGTAGCTATGCAAAACATAAAGCGGTGGATAATGAGAGTGAAATATATTAAAAAATAAAAAAAGAGAGGAAAAAAATTAAAAATCAACAATAAACATCATTTCCCCTTCACACACATCTGGAATTGCAGCAGGAGTATGAGACAAAGTAAATTACTCACTGAACTAAATAATAAAAGTGTAACCTTAACGAATGTAAACACTTACGAATAAGAAGTTCATAAATAATGGACAAAGTATTTCAGAACTGTGGGAGTACAAAAACAGTCGAAATAATTCAATGTATGTAGCTTTTGCAATAGTCAATACTTCTTTGTATTTTAACATCTGAGAGCTCCAAATGGGTTTCTGCCTTAGTTTTGATACATTTTTCTCCACTTAAATTCAAGGTGCAAGCTTTCTCTTGACTTGATGATATACTCAAGAAAGATATCATATGCTTAACCGAGATACTAAGAACCTACATTTCTTCTTAAAAATAAGGCACAAATCTCAAAATTTAAACACCAGTATTCCAGAAACAGCTCATTTGGACCAGGTTGAAAAAGAAACCAAAACAAAAAAGAAACATACAGGAAACAAACAACCAAACAAACAAACAACTATCAACCAAATAAATAAAGAAAACCAAAACCACTGGCAGCATGGTCTAAAACAGTTTTTAAAGAAAATACTCTATTGAAAAATAGTAAAAAAAGTTAGAAGTAGAAATGACTGCAGTAAGATATGGGCTCATTTTCTGCCCAGTAAAAAATAGATAAAGCACAGTCTGGAAATGATAACTAACTCTAAATTATGTCTTTTTTATGTGTGCATTGAAACAATTCATTATTCATATAAAATGGTGGGAGAAAAACCTGTCACTCATGCTGTCTGTGGGACAGCAAAATATGTTCTCGCAAGTAATAGGAAGCATTATGATTAACAATTCATGCAGAAACTTAGAGAAATCTAGATCTGAAACACCTGTGAACATGATTTCAAAGGCCTTTATTTTTAACACACCAGAGTATACTGGAAGGTATTCAGGTGGATGCATGTGTTTCTATTTGGATTCTAAAAATGTTAAGCATTTCTAAAAGGGGTTTTGTTTGTTTGCTTGTTTTTGTTTTGATTTGGTTTTTTGGTTTTTTTAATAGGGGAGCTGTCATATGCCTCGCCCTCCCCAGTGTTTCTCATAACTTAGATTAATCTGTGACTCAAGAAAATGCTTTCACGTATTTTCATTGTCTTTAATGACACAAGAATTTTTTGTGGTGTTTTTTTCTTTCTATAAATAGCTGCATTCCTTTTTTCAAAACTTACTAAGCCAGGAAAAAGTTAGGCTAACCAGTTCTGTTTGATTCTCTTCTTCCCTTTAAGTGGTATGATGGCTCATGCAACTTCAGTCCCAGTGACGACCCTTGTCTCTAAGAAGATACCCAGCTGCTTCTTTCTTCCCTGAGATAAGAGTGCCACTTTTTGAAATATAAAACAGAAGGGAATCATGTGGTGACTGTTGTGGACTATAAAAAATATGCTACAAAGACTCTTCAGACAGCTGCTTGAGAGCTGTTGTCTTAAATTATTACTTTTACACACCAATGACTGTAGTGTTTACATTGAAAGAAACTTCAAAGCTGAGTTGTTCTGAACAGAAAAAAAAAAAATAAAATATGCACCTCAGAATACTATAATAGAATGTCTTGACTCATTTTGGAATGGTATTATTTGACGGATAGATTTTTCTGTATACTTTGGCAAAAAAGGAAAGGTGCAAACTCACAACAGATTTGATTTTTCTTGATGTCAAGAAAATTTCTCATGAAAATTTCTTAAGTCAATAGCTATTGCAAGGAGAATTAAAAATGCAGGCAGTGGTTTTCAGATTGACAGAAGCAATTGGCTAGAGCAGGAAGAAATCTAAATTATAACTATTCGATAAAAATTAAGAGTGTTGATGAAATTATTGTTACAATGAATGAGATTAATTGGGATAATAATTTTCTATTTTGAGGTTAAAATGCAAGAGACCAAGAACCTAAAGAAACAAAGCTTAACCAAAAGAAGGTAACATAAGTTTTCCATGGATATAACACAGTTTCTATGGAATTCCACTATGGGAGTTGAATAAATAAAAAAAGCAAAGGTTACAATCATAACTCAGATGGCAGCTTCCACTGATTAAAGAGGAAAGGTTTGGCTGGTGTTCAACAACCTTGTAAAGGACATTTTAAAAAAGGTTGACCCCATTGAATTTTTGGTATATTTTTCTGTGAAGAATTTATATGGTTGGCACTGCACCAGAAAATGAAGCTGCATGAAGGCAAGGGATTCTCAGCAGTGGGCATGCAGTGTTGTCACTGAGTCATACACAGGTACTGAAAATGAACAGTATCCTATGTCCAACCCCAACTGTAGGACGAGCCCTACAAGACCCCCACGCCTTTGCACAGCCAAAACTTCACAATAGTTCTCATTGCAGCTTATACATTGTTCCAGCAGCCACGTTCTACCCCCACTCCACCTGCAGCCCTTGGCCCCCTTTTGTAGCACATAAAATGTAAATTGCCATCAGTGGTGGTAATAGACTCCAGGACTGATGTTGACTTGTCTTGAGTTGGGTTTAGCTCATTTAAACTGCGTTAGCAGTTGTCTGGCAACTATGTAAGTGTTCCCTAAATTTGTTTTGATTTGATTTAATTTTGTGCAACGATGTGGTTAATGGTTATTGTTAATAACAATACCCAGTAGTTGTGTTTTGTGGCAGAAATACTAGAATAAAATGAGCTGTGGAAGAGCACCAGCACCAGTAGGTATCAGAGGTCCCCTACAGCGAACACAAATCACAGTGGCTGCCACTGGTCACAGCAGGAGTGCAGCTCTGCAAATCAGGGAAAACAAAGACAAGTGAAACAGAAATGACAAGCAATGAAAGGAAAGAGCATATACACACATATATGTTGTGTAAGGAAGCTTCCCTGAAGAGATAGCAGCACCAAGAAAGAAGGCATCATTGAGACCAGTATCAAACCCCTTCTAGGCAAAGCCTCCAGGGCACCAATGACTCTTGATATCCTCATCCCCTTCTGGAAGGACTCTGAAGCTGTGACACGGTGACTCAGAGAATGAGTAACCATAAACATCAGTGAACAACCATGTAGGTAAGAGGAAATTTGGCCTTTGCAGGTTTAGAGGGTTTTAAAATTAATATTTTAACAGTGTTGTTAATAAGGTGGGTTTCTTTGGGTTTTTTTCCTGTGTTCCTTTGGACTACGACTGTCCTTATTATTACTGTGTCTGGGCTAATAATAACTATTTGTTTTATGTGTCAAGAATTTAATAAGACTAACAATAAATTATTCTGTCTGTATGTCAGTTCTGTTCCCTGTTTGCCCATAACAGGATTTTGAGAGCAGTATGAATAGGTATATAGATCAGTTTTGTGATACAATGAAATCTTACTGTGGAATTAATCTCTTTTACATGGCAATGTAGGGATCTGCAACAGGGTTTATGTCCTTAGAGTAATAGTGTTAAGAGCATGATTCATTCAGTGATCACAGACATTGACTTTAGGATAAGATGGATTGCATTAGATACATTAATGACTATATAAACTAATTGAGTATTAAGTGATAAGACTAGCTGTAATGGCTGTACTGGAGATGCTCACATTTAGTCACAAGATAGGACCTCTGAGACCCCAGTGATCCATGTCCAGGAACAGGCAGAGTCATACCTGCATGGGACACTTCATCTGGCTTATGGAGGAAAAAAATCAGCAATAGTTGCATGCAGGAGATAAAGCAATGAGTGGTGAAGATTGCCTGAAGTCTTTTGCTATTGGATATTCCTAGATTGCCCCTGTAGGCTGAGGTGCTGTTAGCCCTACACTAGTTACCATTGGATGAACACACAATAGTTTTCCATAGGCAGGGCCATATGTACCTATGGCAACCATAGCTCAACCATTCCTCTCTTCTGAACAATACAAAATTCAGGAGTGAAGTCTGGAAATTATTTGTGGGAACAAATATTAAGAGGAGAAAAATATAGATCATGTTTGAACACTAACTTTTCTAACTAACAGGTCAGTCCTCCTGAAGACTATCGAAGAACTTCTTTGGCTTTATTGGTTTATTCATTGGTTTATGAAAACAGAACCTTCTGTTCACAAGCAACGCTAGAAATGCATTTGGAATAACAAACCATTCAACTCCTCTTTCATTAAATTTCTGGACACTACCCACAAGATGAAAGTGAACCCTGCTATGATTAAAGACTTGTAAGACTTGTGACTGGGTGTGGACTGCTAATATAGCATCTAATGAGTTGGTGTCTCTTCCAGTAGCCATGCCTCTAACAGACTTCTCACAGAAAATCACTAATTGTATTAAAGAAGGGGCATGACATCTTTCTGAGAATGGTAAGAGGGATGAGGGCTTTTTTTAAATCCACAGTATGTGGTACTGAATGCTCTTAAATCCTGACAACATGGTAAGATTTAGGTACCTGTCTCAGAATTACATCTATTTTCTCCTTTCGAGAAAGGGGTCTCAGGACACGAATTTTGAAAACAGACTTTAGAAACACACATAAGATGCACTGGAGTCCATCACTCTGTTTTTAACCTTGTATTTCCTGTCCATAGGACCATTCCAAGCCAACTGACTTCATTTCATGAAGTGCAATTTCAAACTTTATCATCATTGTCCTGCCACTCTCTCGTCTCATTACTGTTCCATAGATGAGTTGGCAAAACTCATTTATGGAGGTTTGCTTTTTTAAATGACAGTTTTAAAAAGTTCAAAGCTGTGCAGCTTTTATTTTCTTTCTTTTTTTGGGAGGCAGGAAGGAGAAAATATGAGGAAGAGGGCTGTTAGGCCTTCCTGCATTGTTTCCTATTTCATTCAGGGATGGCATTTGGCGCAGCCAAACCAACACCTCTCTTTTTTCCCTCTAGCGTCATTTTACCCTGAGTGTTTGACTGCAAATATTTGATAGTATTTTTCTTAACAATCCACATTAGTTGGGGTTTTTTTTGCTTTTTTTTTTTTCACTTTTGACACCTAGATTCCACTGTAATGAACACAGAGGATATCTATAGTTCTACTTATCTCTGGTTTGACTACCTCTCACTCCTGTGCTGCATGTTTCCTCACAGTCCTTGATTCTAATCAGTTTTCAGCAGCTCATTTGTCTTTCTCTGATTTCAGTGATCATGTCCCAGCTCTTCCCTGCTTCCATGCTCTGCACATGTCTTCAGGAGTATCTCAGTCAGTGGGTAGTGATGGACTGGTTTTTATTCATCCACCAAGACGTCTTCTGCTATCTTTGTGCATAAGCAGAGATAAATTTAAGTCATACACAATAACATAGTCAATGAAAATACAGAAAAGAATCCAATACAACAAAATACTAAATAAGGAATCCATAAAAAGATGGGGTTTGTAACAACAGTTTTCATACCCAGGTATGCTTATCAAAACAAGCTATCCAAGATGTTGACTGAATGGGTAAGAAAGAATTTTTTATCAAAAAATAGGCCAGAAAAGTACAAAACACAAGAAATCAAAATTGTTTCAGTCAACTTTTCCTTCACAAACTTATTTTTTAACAGATCAAGTACTATAAAATGTTTACCTTCTTCCTTGCCCCAAAGTTTTTAGTTGTAAATTTCCTATTAATTGACCTATGAAAATTCCATTTAAGCAGTTTTTGAATTGTTTCAGAAGAAGTTTGGTATCTTCAAGAAAGAATAAATAAATGGAAAATAATTTAATTTTTTATAGCATACTCTCACCTTTTTTTATTTCTAGTCCAACAAACTCTGATAACATTCTCCAGGATGAAACCTTGGTCCCAAAGAAACATGCCTAATAAAAGAAACATTCTAGTGAAGGAAAATTAATTTGGAAACAAACTAAAGCTTAACCACTTATTATTCCATACATATTTCTACCTGCATGATGGTATCCAAGTGGGCACAAGGCACCAAGGATAAAATTCCAGTCTCTATATTTCATTTTTTTCTCTATCCTATGCCTTATGAAAATTAGCCTGTTGTTTTGTGAGAATGAGTTCAAAGGCAAACACTCAACCCTTCAAGTTAGAGATGAGATTTGTCTTCTTGGGTAAATTTCATTTTTCCAGTGACACAGGGTTGTCTTGAGTGGTTATACACCCAAATATTTCTCTAGCCAGCTGACTAAGAGCTTCCAGGTGCAGTAGTCCTTCTGCAGAATACCAACACCAACAGAGAGGACTTGTCACACCATGATGCAGTCCTCAAAGCCTCAAACTTTTCCTCTGCTTTGAACTTAAGACAATTGCCTAGTAGCAAGACCATATCAGCAGTGAATCAGCAGGAGAGTGTCAGTTTTGTTAAATTACTGTTATAGAGTAAAGCCTAAGATTGCTGTTACCATCCTATATTTTTAAGGTAAGTGACGGTTCTGTTCAGATTTTTTTCTGAAAGTTTGTCTCAAGGGAGAAAGCCTTTCTTTTAAACCAAAAAGGCGTAAGATATAAAACATCCATTAAAATATTTCAGCTTTGATGCTATTTTTCTTTTTCTTCGTTGTCTTTCTTTTGATTAAAAGTTTCAGTATTTTCAAAAAACAAAGTTTCCAGTTTTCACTGCAAATAAGATTTTAAAAAGTGAAATGAGGGGGCAAAGGATATTATTTCTAAGAAAAAGTGTTTCTCTAGCAGAGTCCAAAAAGGAGCTGTTCATTCTGCAGAACAGCACATACAATGCCTTTTCTTAACAGAATGGAGTCTCATTTTCCCTCAGAGAATTGCATTATGTTGAGTTCTCAGTCTGTACTCAGTGGTGGCCCCATATAGCAGCCAGACACCACTGCACTCAAAGGGAGAAAATGAAGGTCATTTTCACCATTATTCTTTCCACCTTGAAGATTTCTCTGCAATGGAAGCAGTCCACTGTAGCTAACCCACTGCAAATTATCTTTTAAGAACAAGAATTTAATTAAAGCACTTATGAGAACTATCCCTGTTAACCTCTAAATATAGAGTCAAAACCTTGAAATAGCATTACTCAGTCCTTAACAGAGGTCACTTTCATCACAGAATGCAAAATAACTAGCAATACACCAGTGAGGTGCTAAGTACTTCCTTCAAAATGGATCTTGAAAGTACTCAGCCTATTCCAGGTGTGAGCCTTTCTGGTAACACATATTTTACATGTGCAGCCTGTGTATTGTGGTGATTGGTTTGATAATGGCTGTAGAAAGGGAAACATAGCTAATTCAGCTTGCAAATTCAGAGGTTAATCAGGACTGATTTAAAACACAGAGCCATAGGCCCCTTTTTTGAAAATAATCCTACAATTGGTCCAGTATTTGAGACACCAGACCCCATTTCCACATATCAGGCTGTGACTCTGCATATAGGTAGCTATTCCCAGGATGCAGGCATGCAGAGATGCCCACAATAGCATGGACCTTACCCTGCTCTCTCTGCATACTGCTGTTCTGCCTAATCCAGAACACAAGGAAATCAACAAACCCTAATAGAGTTCACCAGCTTTTTCAGTTCACTATTTCTTCAGAGGTCCCTGTTCCTATAAATGTATTAATTAGATGCTGGGAAGGGCAGAGATAGCCAAGCAAATGCTCTGCAGGCTGTGACTGACTTACAACCAGATCTGCTCATATGCTCACTCTCCACCCCTTGTGGCTTCATATGGACATAAGCTCCAGAGTCAGATGCAGCAGAAGATTTTTGAATTAAGTCTAAGTCTTTCTGTAGTGATTAGATAGCAAAGAATGGGCTCTGAATTTCCAGTGGGGCTTTTCTGTGGTGCTAGTTACCTTTACTCATAATTTTCTATAACTGTGTTTACTCTCAGTGAGTAAACTTCCAAATGATGTTTTACATCACAGACAACAATCATAATCTAATTTCTGGTTGCAGAATAAGCAGCAGAAAATAAATTAATTGTGAGGATAGACAGTAAACATTGTCTAAAAAATAGGCATTGCAATAACATTTAGAATTCATAGACCTTTCCATGAAGAACCAGAGACTGTCAGCAGTTTGTTGTGCAATCGTGAGCTTGATTATAAGAGTCAGAGAAAATTATTAACTTTAGGGTTTTAATTAATTTTGATTTTATTTATTGCTATTTACTGCAATTAATGATCAGAGCTGAAGAGAAAGTAATATTTGAGAACAAAAAAAACCTCTTACAAGCCAGTTGCTGAAAGTCAGCAATTAAACTGACAAAAGATCAACCAAGCTGTGACGAAGACCTGTAAACGTCACCGTAATTCACTTCAGTGCCTCTAGGAGGGCTGTAAGTTTTAATCTTACAAATACAACTTTTCTCCCTAAAGTATGAGACACCCATCTAACGTGTCAAACAGGATTTCTCATCTTTCTGGGAATCCTAAGCTCAATGCAGACACTCACTTGCTATGGAATGAACAACTGCAGTCTCACAAGCATGCTTCCAGATACACTCGTGACTCCGTTGTCATTCCTGTACTCTGCCACTGCCTTGTCACTCCTGCACACAATGGGTTTGGTGTTCTGTCAGATTCAAAACTTGCAGGCTGTTCACATCCTTTCTTATTTTTTAATTGTGTCTCTTCTGATGACAATACTGTAGACTGTTTTTTGGTATTTCATAATGTCTGGAACAGAAGCACTGTATGTACATTAAAAAGAGAAATAACACCTCATTAAAATGATAAGAAAATCATCTTGTGAATTATTATTAAAGCACCAGACAGTAGCAGTACCAGATGATGACAAAGTTCTGTCCCATGGGGCTCATTACTTGAAGGCACAGCTGAAAAAGAGTATTACCTGTACAGAGGCACAGGTTCACCAGCATTGCTAGTTTGTCCTAGTCTTATACATGTAATCCTGAGCACTGTTCCTGAGCATCTTCAATGCCAGCCTGAGCAACGCAGTGTTCTGCAGCTCATACAACCCCTCAGTCCCACGGCACCAGCAGGACACACACCATCACAGGTGGAAAACACAGCTTGAAATCTTTGATTTTTCTGCCTTCCTTGTTCAAACTGAGGTCATATGGGGGTCAACACCATTTTTCAGTGAAGGAAGCATTTTCCAGGATGAACTTTCCCAAGGGACTGAAATGACTTACAAGTTCTGCTCAAATTTAGTCTGTAGCCTCATAGCAAAGAGAGGGAAGAACATGGAAATATTCAAGTGTTTGGATTTCTGTTGCTTTTACGATCCTAATATTTAAACATGTTCACTAATGCATTAAAACTGAGGTAGAATGCAACCTAGATAACATTCATTTTGGTTTTCCTCCAGGTCCTATTTTGTCTGCTGGAAAATAAAAAAAATAAAAAAAATTAAAAAAAAAGAGTAAAAATTATGTTTCTAATGGTGTGGATAGCAAAATATTTAAATAGACAATTCACTAATCATATGATCATGAGTTGTTTCAGGCATCTTATCCAGTGATCTGTGTGAAATGCCACAGAAATGTGAAAACCTGTGTCAGCTATGAACCAAGTGAAAAAATAACATGCTAAGTTTGTAGCAGTGTTCTGGCAGTGTACTTTAAGGTGCCAAACAGGAAAAAGGGCAATGTGACAGAGTGAGTCAGCTGGAAGAGACACAGTGTTGTGTTCTTGAGTCACACAGGACAAACACAGTCCTCCGAGACTTTGGTCACCTTTTACAAAGGATTGCACTTCTGCCTGACTTGAGCTCCCATTTAGCTCAAGGAATGTTTTCAAACACCCAGCACATCACTGCAACAAATCATCAGTGCCCACGTTCCTCCCTGGGTCTGCTTGGACTTGGCCAAGTGGAGCTCTCCCTGCAGCTCCTTGCAGTGCTGCCATTGCCAGGGCCTGTGTTTCATCAATGAGTCATGAATGTTCTCATTCTGTCCACCATTCTTCTGAAATGCACATTTGCACAGCTTGATGCACAGTTAAAAGGATGTGCACACCTGCTCAGGGATAACTTGCATTCAATGAACAGGACATATATATTGCATTTAAATACTAACATAAATGCTGTAGCCATATGTCAGTAAGCACTCAGCTTTGTAATCATACTTGTTGCTGAAAACAGCTGATAACTTGGAGATGGGAGCCATAAAAAGTCAGGAACTAATGGTGTGTGGTTGAATGTGGTGTTGTGTAGGGAGGAGATGAGTAAAAGAGCATAAGTGTTTACAGAAGAGAAGATATTAACCTTTGTATAGGACTCAGAGTGGTAAGAATGTTCAGAGTTATATCTATAAAAAAAAACAGTCAAAACAGTATGAAAAAGGGGTGTCTGGAGTCTGGGAGAAGGTTTCATAAGGGGTGAAGGACAAAGAAAAAGAATAAGGAAGAAACTGGAGGAGTGGATATCAAAATAGTAGGTGTATCCATGTTATAAAAATTCTAATAAAAATAATTTTCCTTTATTAAGATTAATTTTATTTATAGGTAGAAATGATTGCTTTCAAGTTATTAATAATATTTAAATGCATTTCTCTCTGTCCACAAAACTCCTACAGATTCTCTGTGCAAGAAACCTTTTATATCACTATGATATGCAGCTTTTTTTAATCCCAAGGACCTGTTGTGCAAGTGTGTTTATTAGAGCTTTGTTATATGAAATGCTACAACCCTGTATTGGTGGAATCAGAATTCACTCTTTGCAAGAGGTGAATTTGAAGGTGGCAGGGTTATGTGCGTGACTAAGCACATCACAGTTCTGTGATGCACTTCTGCACTACGAGAAACTAAAACCTGTCTACAGCTAATCCTGGATTTTTTGTTGGCTTATACATGATTTTCCAGTGCAAAACTAGATTGCTTTCTTTTTGTTTAATGCCATTTTGTTTTATGCCATGCTCTATAGTGCCATTTTGAAGCTAAATTCTTTTTCATACATTCATATAAAATGATAATCACAAAAGGCCCACTTTGGGGCTGTTTATACCAACATTTTCAATTGCAAAGTAGCCTAAGATTAAACTTTGCAGGCTCCTTTATGAAGCCGATACTAAATAATAATTTTAAATAACTGTGCTGTTTAAAAAAATAAATTTGAAAGTGTGTTGTGTATTCACAAGACTTCAACGAAATGTATACAATGGTAAGATATAAAAGAGGATGGGTGCCATCCACTACCTATGAGACTGATTGAAGGAAAATAAATTAGAATACTTTTTTTTTTTTTTTAATATGCAGAGAATCACAACAGTTTAACTCCTAACCCTTCAATCTGTGTTGAAAAACAGAGCAGCCTCTGATAATTGTTTGCAACAGGAATGAGAAGCTAGTCTGGCAAAATCTGCTGTCTGGACAGCACCAGTACAGCCAAACCGGGCAGCTCTGCTTGCGCTCCTGCTCCAACAAGGATGCACACGTGGGCTGGCTGGGCCTTCCTGCCTTCTTGCACACCCTGAGCCTTCCTGGTGCTTTATACACTGCAGGCTGCTTTGCCCTGGGTGGTGCAGGAAGGGTGAAGAGGTGACCTGCAGCTCACACCAGGGTCAGGGTGCATCTGACATGAGGTGATGAGAATGAGGAAGCCAAATCAGCTACAGACACACAGAAAAACTACAAAAACTTTTGTGGTGAAAGCAAGTGAGATGAGTCAATCATTTATATGTCACCTTGACTTTCAGAAGGCTGAATAGCGTATTAAAAAAATAGAGTTTATGAGTATTGGAGGATTGGGAAAAATATTGCTTGTGTAAACTATAACTGTGTAACTAAATCAAGATTCAGTTCAAGGAGGGTTTATCAACAGGTTGTGCTGAAAATTGAGAGAGCAGAGTAATTAATTTGTCCTGTTAACTCAAACTAAGAAGTGATTTATACTTTTGAAACCGGAGGGGATTTAGTAGAGCCATTAGATGCTATGTCACTATAATGAAGGGATGTTTCTCCTATAGGCCTAATTTTTTAAAAAACATGAAACATTTTCCAATCTCTATTCCCCATAAAGGGTAAAAATATCTTTCTTGTATTAAAGTTCCATGACTCCAAACTGAGTTTCAGTACATTTGATAACCTCACTAGTGCTCTATATTTTAGTAGTAACATATTTAATGCATCCCTTGATGTCATGAAGATATAAATCTAAGTAGAAGGTTATAGTTTTAAATGGCAATACAGAGTCCCTTTATTAAAAAGGTATTTTTCCAGTGATGACACATGCATATAATTTAGCAGTTCTTTCTTTCCTGCCCACCTTACTTCAAGGATGCACAAGTACGTCTGTTCTACAAATGGTAGATCATTCTCCAAGAAAGGGGGAAAAGAGCTGTAGGCAAGGATAGCTATTCTTCTCTTACAGCAACCAATGCAGAGAACTGTATATCCCAGTGTTAATATTCACAAAAAGGGGGTGCACCAGAAAAATTAATAACCAACTCATTTCATTACGCTGTTTAAAAGGAATTAGGTGACATGAAATGACATATCATTTTATTAGAAGCCTTCTTGCAAGGAAATGTTTACATCTTAGATGTTTTGCCCTGAAGGTAAGTAACTTCTAACAGATGAAGATTATCATTGACGGGGTCATTTTATATCAGGATAGCGGGATGTGTTTCTCCTGTTCAGTACTAGCAGAACTTACCATAAAGTGTTATTGTGCAGCGCAAAATGTTGCTTTTGTGAAACACACAGATCTAAAGGAGCTATAATGACAACATGCCAGATAAGGAGCTGTCTGCTCTTCCAGAACTGAGTTTCTTTGTCGTGGATTTCTTAGTTTCGGTGGGTTTTTCTTAATATAATTTCTCATCAGATTTTAAGAACATATGCCATTTTGGGGTAGGATGTGTATTGAGGGAAGTACTGGTTCTGGACATCTGAAAGACTGGGACCAAGCTGGCCATTGGGTTTTGTGGGGATGAGGACCACTACTAAGTGATGAGGAGCTAATGAAAGGAGTCCTTTAGCTCTATACATGCTAAAACCTGTACGCTGCAACAGAAGAAAAATGAGGCCCAACAGAAAACCTGGCTTCAGATTGGAACATCAAATGAGCTTCTTGCTGCATGACAGGCTGAGCCAAAGCCCACACAGGCATGGAAAAACATTCCCACTTTTTCTTGTTGAAAAACTTTCTTGGAGAGACCTGGCTTCCTGTAGACCAGTCTAGGACTACCACACTGTAGCATTACCATCACCTAAAGATTTTTCACTAACAATACAACAAACAAATTTCTGATCTTAGGCTCATTATGACCAATATTTTGTCTCACTATTTTTCTGTTAATGTCCAAATCTGCTTTGGCAGATCAAACCCTGTCATTTGCTAGACTAATTGATGGTTGTTAAAATCAGGACTGCAATTTACCACTTACTATTGAATTCTTAATTTGGCAGTTTATGAAATTTAAGAACACATGAAAGCACATCACAGATGAAAGGATGTGTGTTTAATTGCTTAACAGATTTGCTGCTATGCAAAGACTGCAAAGCTGCTGTCCAAGAGTGATCCCTTGGGCTTCTTCCCTCTTGCTTTCAGAAGTGAGAGCTATCGTTACAACAGAGCACTTTCCCTCCAGGAGTTTTCCAGACTGGTTTGGGTAAGTGTGGAAATTCATACTTATGAGGTAGACCTAAGAACAAATCAAAGTACACTTTGAGAGTCTGGCATTCCTGGCTGTCAAATGAAAAGCTAATCTTCCACTGATTTTAAAGTTAGCAGGAGCAGCTTCAAAAACAAGACAAAAACGCAAGACTTTAATTCTTCAGGAGTGAGATTTGTCACTGCCAGTAGTACCTACGCATCACACGAGGTCTCCAGCTCATGTTTAACTATACCTAATAGATACACAGGCTGTCAGCTGGCAGTTTGTATGAGAAAATATCACATATGTTTGTGAAAAATCACTCTGAAGCCTGAAGGCTAGCTCTTCTTCTCTTTTCATAAGCACAGTCTAATTGGATATGATAAATAGCATAAATGTAACTGACTTCATATTTCTGCAGATAATAAAGTCAAATTCTCATTTGGTATTGTCCTACTTCTAAAATTTTAATGAAGCATTATGATAAGAACCAATTTTCTCTGTTTAATCTAATCTGAACATAACAGACTCAGAACAGCACAATTACTGTGCTACGACATATATAGAAAATTACTCATTATTACTGAGCTCCAAAGTAGAGAAAGAAGATTTCCAAAGGCACAAAATATCTAGGACTATAATTCCTGTTTGCACTAATAAGAAACTCTCACAGTACCATTAACAAAGTAATCAGCTTTTCAATATTTTAAGGTGACTAAAATAAAACCATAGAAACAAGAAATAATTTTACATTGTATTTTAATTTTTTGTTGTTTACTCATTCTTATTTCCAGATTCATATCTTTATATTTAAGACTTCATATTTAAGATCAAGGACTGCATCAATCTTGTCAAAGTGACTTTAGTCTGAGAAACAGCGATAGCAAAGCATTTATATTCACACACTAAAGTTATTGATGGGTTTCTGCTCTTTGCCAAATTAATTACCAAGCCGTATTTGATCTTATGTGAGTTGATAAATACACCGGATCAAACATTTATAGACTAAAAGATTCAAGATGAAATGTCAGACATCATGGCTAACAGTTTTGCTGTACACCTCAATGCCTCAGCCCACAGGCATAGATAGCATCCTGCCCAGCTCTCAACCTAAAGTTAATGATCCCACTGTTCGTTCTGTTCCATTGTTTTTGATCCTCAGTGCCATTTATTTTTATTATGATTGTGATAAGAAAGGTTTCTGGCATGTCACTGTTTATTCCAAAGAGGTCTTAAGGCAAGGAAAAAGGAGAAAAAAAAGAAGCAAGAGAGCAATACAGAAAACAAACACCAACCTCACTGAAAAGGAGGGCCTGCAGAGCACATTGCTAGATCTGATCACAGTCGTAGTGAGACCCACTGCCAGCAGCTCATATGTTGTGATAATGACTTCTCCACTACCAGGCAATCTCAGCCTCATGACTCTACTTAATTCCTCCATGAATCGTGTCAAGGAGTCAGTACCCCCTCCAGCAGGGAAGAAAAACCTGCTATCCACATATTCCAAGATTTGAACGCTCTCAAGAAAAAAGATCTCCCTTTTCACACTGCACGTTGTTTCTGTAGGTTCTCTCTCTAGTGCTTTGTGTCCAAGTAACAAGATCTTAAAATAATGAGAAGAAGCCTAGAATAACCCATAAATTCTCATAAATACAAACCTTTGCTCGTAGACACAAAAAGAAAGGCAAATAGAACAGAGACTATACAGGGGTGCTGTCTGAAAGCTTGGCATTTTGCAGCCTCTCAAGATCATGAGAGAACAAAGAGAACTTCAGTTGCTGTTTGTTGAGAGGAATGAGATTATGTTTTGGATATATCCCCGCAGGTAAGAGTTGGAGGCAAAACATGGTTAATGGTTACTATGCAGCCTTGCAAATAAAACCACATTTTCTGGAGAGATATAAAATAACAGTTTTCCTTCTGTTCGCAGTGAAAATATGCTCTGGTAAGATTAAACATCTTTAAACACCTAGCTGCTTTCTTGCTTTGCTCCTGATGTGGTCTCTGTTGTGGATAATATGGACAGCCAACATACACAGGATTTTATGCATCTGAGAGATTGATTCTGGCATCAACAGTATCCTCTCTCACCCTCTCAAGCATGTAACACCAGGGATATTGCATCGGCGATAATGGTAAGGGAGGAGGCAATAAGAACAACTAAAGGATGCAGCAACAAAGTGAACACTAGGAGAAAAAACAGAAGCAACAAGGGAGAAAAATCTGCTTCTGGAATGTTATCCATTTCAATATCTTTGCAGTGGGAATATTTCTACATTGGCCAGAGGAGATGTTTGAACTAATTCTTCCTTTCATGCTACCTCGTCCTACAACCATCTGACAACCTGCAACCAAACCCTGGCCTGAAGCTGTATAGCCAGGAGTATAAGCAGCTGGGGCAGTGCTAAAAGCAGCACAGTCAGACACATCACACCACCCAGAACTCCAGGGCAGCAATAAGGACAGCAGAGCTGTGGTACTGCAGGTTAATAAATGTGTGAGAAAAAAGCCACCTCTCCTCACCCCCTCAGTTGTCAAGCCACTGTTTTCCTGACTGTGCAAAATAGAGGTGTAGTTGTGTCTTGGTTCTAGAAGACAGGTGTCTGCTAGGGAGAGCAGAAGCCTCCCTTGGGATGAAAGAATGTAGACCCCCTCCCTCCGAATTATTATAATTTTGAAATCAAGGGGTTTTCAGGCAGAGATCTGGGGATAGGAATAACAGTTCTTTACTAGTATAACCAGGTAAACAAACAAACAATAACTACAGCAATAACAAGAAAACAGAACCAGGGACCCCGGGACAGCTTTCTCGGCTGAGACGGGATGGAGGAGAGGCTTTGTTTTCACAAACCCCTCAGGCAGTCAGTCCCGGTGCTCCTGCAGGGCTCCGAGGAAACAGTCAGCTGGAACAGCAGGGATGAGCTGAGATCCTGGGCTGGTGGATGAGGTGGATCAGCAGCTCCACGGCGATGCCTGGCAGGACAGCGGGTGCGAGGCCACCAACCAAGAGGGGAGAAGGAGAAGAAGCAGCTCTGCGACCCAGTGCACGAACGTCCTTCTTCCCCGAAGCCGAGGAAAAAGCCCGCTAAAAACTGTCCCCACCCTCCTTTTTCTGCCCCCTTCCCCACCACCCTGGGCCCGGCCACTCTTTGTCCTTTGTGAGCACCCTTAAGTACCGGTAGTTAGGTTTCCCAGCACATAATGGGTAAAAATTCCCACCTAACCCTCAACACTATCCACCCCGAATTTTTTCCCATACCAAAATGTTACATCAAATATTAAACCTTTAAATTATACACTAACACATACTACTTTAACTATATACATATGTACATGCAGATACAGATACAAGCACAGTGTCATGGGTAGTTCACCCTAAAACCAGGTCCCCTTGAGGTATGCACCGGGTCTCTCCATCTTTTTGCATCACCCACCAAGTGCAACCCGGTCCTTGAGCAAAGACAACCCCACGGATTGGATTGTCTTTGCTGGAGGCAGAATTAACTCAAACAGTTTTTTCCAGCATACCTCTCATATGTACCACTGGAACCTTATCTCCATCTGTCGTTCTAAAGGGCTCAGATTGGGCAGGGCCTGCTCGGTTAGTGGAACCTCGGGTGTTCACTAACCATGTGGCTTTTGCTAAATTAATCTCCCAGTTCTTGAAAGTTCCCCCAACCAGCGCCTTCAAGCTGGTTTTAAGCAGGCCATTGCACCGTTCAACTTTTTCAGCAGCAGGTGCATGGTAGGGGATATGGTACACCCACTCAATGCCATGTTCCCTAGCCCAGCTGTTTATAAGGCTGTTCTTGAAATGAGTCCCATTGTCTGACTCAATCCTCTCAGGGGTGCCATGCCTCCAAAGGACCTGCTTTTCAAGTCCCAGGATGGTGTTACGGGCAGTGGCATGAGGCACAGGGTAGGTTTCCAACCATCCAGTGGTGGCTTCTACCATCGTGAGCACGTAGCGCTTGCCTTGGCGGGTTTGGGGTAGTGTGATGTAGTCAATCTGCCAGGCCTCCCCATACTTGTATCTGGACCACCGCCCACCGTACCAGAGGGGCTTCAACCGCTTGGCCTGTTTGATCATGGCACATGTCTCACAGTCATGGATAACCTGAGAAATACTGTCTATGGTTAGATCTACCCCTCGGTCTCGTGCCCACTTATAGGTGGCATCTCTACCCTGATGACCTGAGGCATCATGGGCCCATCGAGCTAGGAACAACTCTCCCTTGTGTTGCCAATCTAAGTCTGTCTTTGACACCTCTATCTTTGCAGCCTGATCCACCTGCTCATTGTTTCGGTGCTCTTCATTAGCCCTACTCTTGGGGACATGGGCATCTACATGACGGACCCTCACAGACAGTTTCTCTACCCTGGTGGCGATGTCTTTCCACTCATCAGCAGCTCAGATTGGCTTTCCTCTGCGTTGCCAGTTGGCCTTTTTCCACCTTTCCAACCATCCCCACAGAGCATTGGCTACCATCCATGAATCTGTGTAGAGGTAGAGCTTTGGCCACCTCTCTCTTTCAGCAATGTCCAGGGCCAGTTGAACAGCTTTGAGTTCAGCAAGTTGGCTTGATCCACCTTCTCCTTCAGTGGCCTCTGCGACCTGTCGTGTGGGGCTCCATACGGCTGCTTTCCACTTCCGGTTCATCCCTACGATGCGACAGGAACCATCAGTGAACAGAGCATAGCGTGTTTCTTCTGCTGGCAGCTGGTTATACGGTGGAGCTTCTTCAGCCCGTGTCACTTGTTCCTGCTCCTCTTCATCAGTGAGACCAAAGTTTTCACCTTCAGGCCAGTTTGTAATTATCTCCAAAATCCCAGGGCGATTTGGGCTTCCAATCCCCGGCGCGCTGCGTGATGAGGGCGATCCACTTGCTCCATGTAGCGTCAGTGGCGTGGTGAGTAGCAGGAACTTTTCCTTTGAACATCCACCCCAGCACTGGCAGTCGGGGTGCCAGGAGGAGTTGTGCTTCTGTGCCAATCACTTCTGAGGCGGCTTGGACTCCTTCATAGGCAGCTAAGATTTCCTTCTCTGTGGGAGTGTAGTTGGCTTCGGACCCTCTGTAGCTTCGGCTCCAGAATCCCAGTGGTCGGCCTCGAGTCTCCCCAGGCACTTTCTGCCAAAGGCTCCAGGACAAACCATTGTTCCCGGCTGCAGAGTAGAGCACGTTCTTCACGTCTGGTCCTGTCCTGACTGGGCCAAGGGCTACTGCATGAGCAATCTCCTGTTTGATCTGAGCAAAGGCTTGCTGCTGTTCAGGGCCCCAGTGGAAATCATTCTTTTTTCGGGTAACCAGGTAGAGAGGGCTCACGATCTGGCTGTACTCAGGAATGTGCATCCTCCAAAAACCTATGGCACCTAGGAAAGCTTGTGTTTCCTTCTTGTTGGCTGGTGGAGACATTGCAGTGATCTTATTGACGACCTCAGTGGGAATCTGACGCCGCCCATCTTGCCACTTTACTCCCAGGAACTGGATCTCTCGAGCAGGTCCTTTGACTTTGTTCTTCTTGATGGCAAAGCCGGCTTCTAGCAGAATCTGGATGATCTTTTCTCCTTTCTCAAATACTTCCACTGCTGTGTTCCCCCACACAATGATGTCATCAATGTACTGCAGATGTTCTGGAGCCTCACCCTTTTCCAGTGCAGCCTGGATCAGTCCATGGCAGATGGTGGGGCTGTGCTTCCACCCCTGGGGCAGTCGGTTCCAGGTGTACTGCACTCCCCTCCACGTGAAGGCAAACTGAGGCCTGCATTCTGCTGCCAAGGGAATGGAGAAAAATGCATTAGCAATGTCGATAGTGGCGTACCACTTTGCTGCTTTGGACTCCAGCTCATACTGGAGCTCCAGTATGTCCGGCACGGCAGCGCTCAGCGGTGGAGTCACTTCATTCAATGCACGATAGTCCACAGTCAATCTCCATTCTCTGTCAGACTTGTACACAGGCCAGATGGGGCTGTTGAAGGGTGAGTGGGTTTTGCTGACCAACCCTTGGCTCTCCAGTTCTCGGATCATCTTGTGGATGGGGATCACAGCATCTCGATTTGTCCTATACTGTCGGCGGTGCACTGTCGAGGTGGCAATTGGCACTCGCTGTTCTTCCACCTTCAGGAGTCCTACTGCAGATGGGTTCTCTGATAGTCCAGGCAAGGTGTTCAATTGCTTAATGTCCTCTGCCTCCACAGCAGCTATTCCAAAAGCCCACCTGAGTCCCTTTGGGTCTTTGTAATAGCCATTTCAAAGGAAGTCCATGCCCAGAATACACGGGGCCTCTGGGCCAGTCACAATGGGATGTTTCTGCCACTCCTTCCCAGTCAGGCTCACCTCAGCTTCCAACAGAGTCAACTGCTGCGATCCCCCCGTCACCCCAGCAATGGAAACAGGTTCTGCCCCCACATGTCCTGATGGCATTAGGGTACACTGTGCACCAGTATCAACTAAAGCTTCGTATTTTTGTGGCTCTGATGTGCCAGGCCATCGGATCCACACCGTCCAAAAGACCCGGTTTTCCCGTGCCTCTTCCTGGCTAGAGGCAGGGCCCCTCTAGCACTGGTCATCCTCTCCTCCCTGGGCATACATGCTAGAGGTTCCTTCAAGGGGATCATCCTCTTTTCTGTAATATCTGGCAGTTTCGTCACGGGAGGCTGAGGCTACCTTCACTTTAGTGGAGCTTTTCTGGTTAATGGTTCCCTCCCCGAATTGACGCACTCGTGCTGCCAGGGCAGAAGTGGGTTTCCCATCCCACTTTCCCATGTCTTCCCCATGGTCACGTAGAAAGAACCACAGCTCAGTTCGTGAGGTGTACCCTCTCTCTCTAGCTGGGGGACGTGGGGCTTGGACTTTGGGGCTTGTGACTCACACTGGTGCCATATAGGAACTGCTCTTCCTCATCTCTTCCCTCATTTCCCTCATCTCCTCTTTGAGTTCCTTAATCACAGCAGAAATCTTAGCCTGATGTGGGCCATGGACCATACTGTCATAATTTCTAAGCCTGGTGGCAACAGAACCCACCGTCTCTCGGCCGTTATTGGCATTAATCGTTGCAATATAGGTGGTGTAGTCACGTGGCCCTAGATTTGCCAGACTCCACAACATCTGCCCAGTGCACCTGACTTTGTCGGGGTCATTATCATGCTGTCCACCCCTTCCAAAAAGGACCTCTAATATCGCCACTTCTCTCAGCTGTTGGATCCCTTCCTCAATGGTTTTCCATTCCTTTCTATGATAGTGCTCCTCCATTCTCTCTCTATGGACAAACCTTTCTCTCACACTCATCAAAAGCCGCTCCCAGAGGGAAAGGGGCCCTTGCTCCCTGACGAATATCTGATTCACACCTGAGTCCTGCGTCAAGGGTCCCACATTCCTTGCCTCACCACCATCCAGCTGCACGCCTGTACCCATAAGGTCCCAGACCCGAAGTAACCAGGTGGTATAAGGCTCACGCCCCCGCCTCACAATGTCTTTTTGTAACTTACGGAGACTGTCATATGTCAGAGACTCAGCGATGATTTCAACTTCTGGCTCCCCTGTGGGTTGTGAGGACCCTCCTTTCTTATCCTTATCAGCAGGGTGCTGTGATTTCATCTTAGACTTCCTCGTTTCCACAGGGGCAACAGCTGCTGGCTGTGACTGCCCTTGTGGTTCAGCTGGAACCTGGACGGTTGTAACATCTGTGGGTTCCACTGCTGCACTATCAGACTCTCCCTCTTTGGGGCAGGGGAAGGGTTTCCCAGCAGCTGAGTAAATGCACTCCTTTAGCATCTGGCCCATCTCATGCATCTCCTTCACCAGCACCCCCACCCACCCTGGGTGGTTCATTTCTGAGGTGGGCTGTGGGGCAGGGGCAGGCTCTGGAGCAGCACTCCCTGTTTCTGGGGCAGGGGCAGGCTCTGGAGCAGCACTCCCTGTTTCTGGGGCAGGGGCAGGCTCTGGGGCAGCACTCACTGTCTCTGGGGCAGGGGCAGGCTCTGGAGCACCACTCCCTGTATCTGGGGCTGTGCCAGGCTCTGGAGCAGTACTCCCTGTCTCTGGGGTTGTGCCAGGCTCTGGAGCAGCACCCCCTCGCTCTGGGGCTGTGCCAGGCTCTGGAGCAGCACCTCCGGTCTCTTTCCCTTTGTCTCTGAAGGCTAAGTAGAACAGGCCTATCAGCAACACCAGCCTGTATGATGTCATTAGCATCCAGAGAAGATTTTAACCCTTTGAAAACTGGCAGGGTAGGCCCAAGGAACTGGGTGAAAGGTTGGGAGAAAATTTCCCCAGCTGTCTTTTTCTCCCAGTAGGTACCATTATTAAAGTAACCTGAAAACCATCCAGTTAGTGTGTGACAGCTCTGAATCCATGAGCCCGCCGTCCAGAGGACGTTAAACATCCATGAATTCCTCACCTTATCAACCCACAAAACAAGCTGGATAATAGCCACAGTAGCCTTAGTTATAGGACCCATATTTAGGTAAGGTGCAGCAAATGGGAGAAATATAGCTGTGACCACATGGCCCACGAACCTGGGTAAGCTAAACAACATGGTTCTACCTAACAAGGTTTCTAAATCCAGCACACAAAAGTTAGGTTATTTAAGAACTGTTATTCCTTTTTTGCCCTTTTTCTCTCAGTGCCCCACGATGGGCGGCCAAAATCTGTCTTGGTTCTAGAAGACAGGTGCCTGCTAGGGAGAGCAGGAGCCTCCCTTGGGATGAAAGAATGTAGACCCCCTCCCTCCGAATTATTATAATTTTGAAATCAAGGGGTTTTCAGGCAGAGATCTGGGGATAGGAATAACAGTTCTTTACTAGTATAACCAGGTAAACAAACAAACAATAACTACAGCAATAACAAGAAAACAGAACCAGGGACCCCGGGACAGCTTTCTCGGCTGAGACGGGATGGAGGAGAGGCTTTGTTTTCACAAACCCCTCGGGCAGTCAGTCCCGGTGCTCCTGCAGGGCTCCGAGGAAACAGTCAGCTGGGACAGCAGGGACGAGCTGCGATCCTGGGCTGGTGGATGAGGTGGATCAGCAGCTCCACGGCGATGCTTGGCAGGACAGCGGGTGCGAGGCCACCAACCAAGAGGGGAGAAGGAGAAGAAGCAGCTCCGCGACCCAGTGCACGAACGTCCTTCTTCCCCGAAGCCGAGGAAAAAGCCCGCTAAAAACTGTCCCCACCCTCCTTTTTCTGCCCCCCTCCCCGCCACCCTGGGCCCGGCTACTCTTTGTCCTTTGTGAGCACCCTTAAGTACCGGTAGTTAGGTTTCCCAGCACATAATGGGTAAAAATTCCCACCTAACCCTCAACAAGTTGACACAGAAGTTCCGTGGTATCACTGACACCTTTTCCCAGCCAAGGGCAGTGGAACCATTGCCTCATCCTGTGGCAGTGCACAGCCACTTGCCTGCTCTCAGATACACTGAGACTGCAGTGATGCTTCCACCCACATGTAGGGAAAACCTTTCACAACTGCAGCTTGTGTGCCCTTAGCATCTCACTTAACTTTTGGGGTCTGGATGCTCAAACCTTGGTTTTCCATTCTGGGAACAGTGAGGAGCAGATTCCTTGGAAAACTTTACACATGGAGATTCAGTCATCTGTGAAATTAAGGAGCACCTAAAGCAAGTAGCAAGTAATAAGCCACTATGGGAACAGACTGACAGCAGGTACACAGTTCACAAATGAGACTGCTAAGAAGGTACTTGGGTGGCCTCTGAAGTCACCTGGCTTGGATTCCACATGGGACTATGTCAAAGGCTTGCAAACAGACAGTCCAAGAGAATATATATGGGGGGGAGGAATTTTCTTTCAGCTCTCCATCTTTAAATTCAGTGGTTATCTTTACTATGACAATATCCCATGGAGGTTTTAAATATGCTAGTCATCTAAAAACTTTACATAAAGAAGGGGAGAATCATCCATACCCAAGAATTTTCACCACTTTTCTCAGCTCATTTTCCTATTTGCTTTCTGTTATAAATGCAAAGGCAATTTCGTGATATGAATTGAAAAAGAGAAATTTATTAATAAACAACAACAAGCGAAACAGCGATAAAAACCCACAATAAAAAGATCAGCGCAGCACTGGGTGGACAGGGTCTACACCAGAGGTATAGGTTTCCCAAATCCACGATCGAGGGTTCCCAAGCCTCGGTTTTTATAGAGATTTTCTGTCCTTAGGCGAAAATTCCAAGCAGGTTCCATTCACCAAGTGTCCTTGATTGTCCAGTGAATGGATTTCCTGACATGGAATAATGACATTAACTAGTGTCCGGACAGAATCTCCTCATATGTAAAGGAGATTCTGTATGTATTGCAACGTTAGGTTTTCATGGCAGGGTGGTGGAATCCGGGCTGGTGCCGATGGATATCTCGGCCGTGCTTTTCTCCTTTGTCTTTCCTGATTGCCTTTTCAACACCGGGATGTTCAGGTCTGGCGAAGCCTATCTTTTGGAGCTTGTCTTTCTTTCGTTGATCAGTTTTTTTCCTACCGGAATCTGCAGGGCGTTGCTCGGGTCCGGAGGCAGATAATTTCCCGAGCCAGCTCCATTGTCTTTCTGATGGTCCGTGTCCTGTCTGTTTGTTCGAGTTGATGGGCCGGCCTGAGTTCGTTATCTGGGTGTTGCTGGCAATCAGTGGTTTTTCGGAGAAAGCCCCGTTCCGCTCTGAGGAGAGGCCTTTATACATTTCATATTTTCATGTCATTGCAAAACACATTTGTCTTGTTGATATACTTCGAATTTTTAATACAAACAATAATTTATTACACTTTCCCTCTCACATTTGCTCATATAGCAATCTTGCTCTTCTCACACCAAAAAATCCACTGCTTCTTTATTTTTCCCATTTCTCAAATGATTCTGGTTCTTCTATAGTGCTTGGAATAAACAAAAATCACATGGAAGTGTGCCATGTAGTCTTGTTACTATATTTCAACAGATGGTAAGCAGTATTGTTCTGAATGCCTGCGCAACAAGAGGCTCTGTCCATATCCTTGCAGGGCTTTCTTCCTGAGGAACTGGGAGATGCAGCAAAGCAGCAGTTGATGTAATTTTCTTCTATTGTTCCTAGTTCTGCTGTACACATGTAAAACTTAACAAACAAGATTCTCATTTTGAATGTGGTAATCACGCCCACAGTTTGAGAACAATGAAGAATTAGATTAACTTGTATTTGTAGGTGTGCACGTTAGTCTGCATAAAACACACGTACACACTTTGCGCAGATGTGGGAAAGTCAGGTGCCCTTTCTTTCCCTCATTGTACGTTGTGACTATCTCCAGTGGAAGCTGGTGTAATGAGGGTCACACCTCATGACTGTCAGATACAACACAGTAGCAATTACCCCTGAGAGCAGCAATTGTGACCACTCTCTCTTCAAGGGAACAATTTATAGAAGTGGCTCACAAACTGACAAGATTAGGCATGACCAAACCTGATGATTAAAAGTTTTGACTAACTCTGCTACCAGCAGTGCTGTAAAGCTGAGGAGGGAGGTGCCTGCAATTGAACATACAAACTAAAATGCAGGGCCCTTTCCAGTTTTACCTGCATCACAACACCAGCCATCATTTTCAGTGAACACTGGTCTGCAGAACACTTCTGTAGTCAAAAGTAATTGAGGAAATTAAATTTGTCAAAAGCCCCTACCCAGACACAGAAGTATTTGGGCAGTGTCAGTAGTTTCTTTCATAGTGCTTGGATGGTCTACGAGCCATCTAGCCAGGAAACAGCAGCAACAACAAAATATTATTATACATCATATATATAAATACATATGTGTGGATGTGGGTGTGTGTGTCACTGTATATAATTTATGATTAAAAAACTACAGATTAGAAGGAATAATAAGTATTATATGAAAAATTCTCAGTCTCAAACATGCCAGCAGCATTGAATGACTTTGAATGAAATATTTTAGGGACATAAATCAACTTAAGGACAGTTCCTAAACATGGAGTGCAACTAAAATTATTTTGATATCCTTTTCAGTGTAGAAATAATCAAATTCTTCTTCTGAGGGACATGAAAAACCCTGCAGATCACTGGTGCCAGATGAGATGATGAGGAATACATTCACCACAGGCAGCACAGTGTGCAAGCTGCAGATTGAGCTCTGGGTGGCAGGAGCCCCGGGCAAGAGGCCCTGAACTGAACCCTTTGCACAAAAAAAGGACACAGGGACTTGTGGCCCAGCCAGGTGACAGACAGATACACAGCAGAAACTGAGGACTCAGCAGGAAAAGCCAAGACTTTCATGTGCATAGACTGTAAGGGCATAAAACACAGGGGTTACTTTATTTGGTGTCCCTTCCTGAAGGCACTCAGCTTGAGCTGTTCCTGTGTTACTGCCTCATGAATAAATTGCTTTAGGGATGCAAGAGAAACCCAGCCAATAACAAAATCTGATCTGACTGTGTGACTGTGGTAGGTGTGTTTAGGGAGCCAAGCAGGGCATCCATGGGCTCACCAGAGCCACCCACTGAGATGGGGCTTTAGTCCCAACAGAGCAGTCTGGTGGCATGAGCGTCACTACCAGAGTGCCCTCTGAACAGTCAGACAGGAAAGTTTCCTTACACATGAGACATTATAAGATAAGGTAGTATAAGTGATGTATCACACAGCCTTGAAAAACACCAAGGGTCAGATGGGCTAACCCAAGCAATCTGTCCTGCCCTTACAGTCCGTGACACTCTGCTAGCTTGGTGCACCTTTTATCTCAGTGTGGCTTGAAAGGAAAAACACATCACCAAGAGGCAGAAAGAAGAATTTGGAAGGAGAAAAGAATGAAAGTTCTGTCTTTCTCAATTTATTTATTATTCCAAGGGTGGTATGAGACCTGATTGAATTCCTATCTGGGTGTGTATCTTAGTTAATGTGTCAACAGGCATTTGAAATAGCAACTCTCTCCATTCAACCTGCTCTATCTGGCTGAAAGAATTCATTGTGCTTTGAATAAAAGCAAGACTGCCTATAACCAAAGGACTGCAAAGATGGAAGGACTGGATGAGTGCTTTTAGCAACTGAGTCCAGTTTCAGTCATTGATGCTGACATTATTGTATGATGAATCTTTAAATAAGACTTTTTTTTTTTCCTTACTTTTCCTTCTAGAATATGCCTCCATACTCTCCACCTTCAGAAATATTTCCTTTTTCCAGCGGCAACTGAATTATGGCTGATTCATCCCCAGATAGTTTTATCATAAGTACATAATTTGGGTTAACTTGTTCTTCAGTTTCCAGCAGTGTCCTCTGGGACATGCATATAGGAGCAAACCACCCTCTCCAGCCCCATTAGAGACATCATTTTACATTCCTAACTAAGCCAAATTCTTTTGACTTCTTGAAGTTAAAGATGTTTTCCCAAATGTCTTTTCTCACCACTGAGATCCTAGCACAGACTCATGCTATTAGCCCCAAGACACCTTAGCCTGTGTCTTGCTATACCTATTTCTACTCTTGTTGTCCTCAAGATCACACCATGTCAGTATATAAGATTCTGATACTACCACACACTGCAGATGATTCCTATATGTGTCAGTCAATTTAATTTTCATGCTCCTGTCTTTTATGCCAAGGTCTTTATTAGAAATAGTAAATAAACTTTGTCCAGAGAGTCCTTGAGAAAATTGTCTAGTAACCTCCTTCAGCTTGATCATTTGCCTCACAGCATGACTCATTGTCATCTCTCATTTAGAGAGCTCCTTACCACATCTCAGTTCCTGTAATAATCTCCATCTTCACCATTTTAGCTGATAATTTCCCATGTGACACTGCATCAGATGCTGTGCTCAAGGTCAGATAGATTTGATCTACTGCTTTTGTCTACAGAATCACAGCTTTCTTTTTTTTTTAGAAATGTGAAAGAAGATTCTTATCAATCTTTGATTAGACAGGCATCAGGATAGCCTGACACAATGTGCCTCTGACCAAGCCTTACTACATTTTATCCCCCTTTCCATTTATCTGCAGAGTTTTAATTAGTGTTTCTTTCAAAATTTCCTACATAATCCCTGCACACAAGTGAGGTCAGTAAAGCTCATAAGCCATAAGGAGATATTTTAAGTCCCCCAGAAGATAATGTGATAATTAAGACAAAGTGATAGTATGTGCTTGATGCAGCTGTGGATAGCAGGGGGAGGCAGAAGAAGCAACTTAACCTCTAACCTCTAACCAAAGTTATGCATATTCTCCCTGTCTTTCCTTTACAGAATCAGGGAATGACATTATCCAGTACAAAGTGGTAAAGCAAGAACAGGTAGAATTAATTTCATAAACTATACCTATACCAGCTCAAATCAGGGTCCCTCTCCTGCAGAGTTGTCTCCATAACAGCGCCATAAGAGCTACCTAGGGAAGAGGACAGAAACAAGATAAGCCTACTGTTCTGCTTTCCCAATAGTTACTCCCAGCTCCACAGGTTTGTGGTTAATGGATCATTAAGAAAAAGGCAGTATCTGTCTGTTTGAGTTCTTACTGTACTGGATTGCTTTCCACAAATCAATGTAAGCTTCTAGCATTCACAATGTCTATGAAAACCTTGTTTATGTTGAGTTCATTACCAGCTGCTTCCTTCTGATGCCCTATAATTCATGCACAAGGAGAAACACCAAACCATCACACTTCATCACCTTTTCCACTCCACAATACAATTCCTCTGTTTTGCCCCTTAGCTTTGTTTTCTGGAGCTGAGCAGCCATACCCATGGAGGTATTACCTGGGTATAAGCCATTGAACATCTTCAAGCACCTTTGCTCCCCTCCTCTGGGCTTTGTCTTGTCTTTTCTTTGCCTCCTTAGTGTCCATCCTACTTTTGCCCAAAGCAGTTGGGCCATCCCCAGAAGGGGGAGAAAGTTTAAGATCTTTCAGGATAAAGTCAGATCCATACAGAGATTATTCTGGGAGGTATTGAAAAACACTTGAAAGACAATGCAGTCATTGGTTACAGCCAGCATGTCCCACTTTGCTCTGCACTAGTGTGGCCTAACCTCAAGTCCTGTGTGTAGTTTTGGGCACGACAATATAAGATACAAAGCTGTTAGAGAGTGTCCAAACCAGGGCTGACAAATGGTGAAGGGCTTTGAGGACAAGCTGTATGAGAATTGCTGAGGTCACTTGGGCTGTTCAGCCTGGAGGAGACTGAGGGGAGACCTCACTGCAGTTGTCTAACTTCCTCCCCTTCCGCAGGAGGAGAAGAGAAGAGGCAGACATCTCTGTGGTGACCACTGACAGGACCCAAAGGAATGGTCTGAAGTTGTGTCAGAGGAGGTTTAGGGTGGATATTAAGAGAAGGCTCTTCACCCAGAGGGTGGCTGGGCACTGGAACAGGCTCCTCAGGGAAGTGGTCACAGCACAGCCTGACAGAGCTCAAAAAGTGTTTGGAGAACGCTCTTCGGCACACGATGTGACTCTTGGGATGTCTTGCACAGGGCCAGGAGTTGGACTTGATGAATCTTGTGGATCCCTTCCAACTCAGCTTATTCTGTGATTCTGTGAATTTCCACACTCCTGTTCCCAGCCCTCCAGAAAAATCTAGCTCTTCCAAACTTTGTGAACCCATTTTTAGGTGTCTGCTTCTGGTCCAACAGATAACATAAAACAGCAAGTTAGCACTTGACACTGCCATGTTTAAATCCTGCTTGAGAGATACCACCCCACACCTGCCTGAGGCCATTCATAATATCTTTCTGATTTACCTTTAATTTCTGCACAAGATGCTTTTTCCTTAACAGATCTAATTACCCAGTTACAGACAAATTGCCCCTCACATCCTGCATTCAAAAAGGTCAAATAGACATTAGCAGCCCAGACAGTGTTGCTGTACCAGAGTGGGGCTGCCCAGAAGGGCTGCCCATTGCCTGGGGCCTCAGCTCTACCTAGCCACATGCACCTTCCCAGGGCTTCTGCACAGCCCTGATCAGGCAGCAAACAGTGCCATTTATTTTATTTGGAGGAAAGGGAGAAGCTAATAGACCACTGTAGAAATGGCACTGTAGAAGGGGCAGGTTTGTTTTAATAATTTTATTAAAGAAAAGTATAGCATTAGTGACTCTTTAACTTTTCATTCAGTGTAGCTTACTCTTAGTAATTTATTAGAACCTTAATTTTTACCTTAATTTTTAAGTAATTTACAATTAAGCAATTGTTTTCCATTTCAGCTGAAGAAAGACTTGTGATTTTTTTGGAGTTCAAAGAAGAAAGTGAACATAAGTTTGTTATTCTATGCTCACCCAGAGCAGATGTGATCGAGATTTTCAGCTTTCCCTGACACTGCATGTCTGCTGACATTGCACATGTGATCCAAATTGATCAAAAATTGATTTTAAAAAGCATTCTGCATAGCCAGTATCTGTATGTCTTGCAAAGCTTCAAAACTGATAGTCTATCTTAGCACACAATGCTGTAAACCTCCATAGTTTTTCAAAACTGGTCTTCTTTTTAAAAAGAGCTTTTGCTGGTGATGCAGATTTTTTTCAGGCTTGTGGTTTTGTACCACAACCAATTTAACAAGAGAACATTGCCCTCTGGTGACACAAGCTTTGTGCTTGGCAGGGCACCCCACCTGCACTTTCTTACCCCTTTTCTTCCTTCTCTTTATTCGCTGCACTGAGAGGCAGGGTGTGGTTCACAAGCATAAATCAGCAGAAGGTATGAAAAGGGATGTTTCCTTTTCAATGGGGAATTTTATTTCAGTCATGTAACAATTTCCATGGGTGTGAATGAAAGCCAGGATTAGCTCCCTTCAGGTTGGGTGAGGCTGTTAAATCTTAGGTGATTCTCTTTTTTTGAACAGTTCATCAACTTATTTATTCATTCTCTTGAATAGGTTTTTTTTTTAGGATTTTAAAGTGAATATTAGAATTAAAGCTAGCAGAAGACTGAAGCTAAATTTGCTAACTTATGCTACCAACTCCTTTACTATCACCAGAGTTTTTCTGCTCGTAACTGAGTTCTTCAGCCTGCACTTGGAGACATCTGAGTTCTGCCTAATTGCTCACAGGTTTGTCCCCAAGCACACTCCAGTATATTAGGAAAAAGGAGTGGCAGAAAACAGCCATATCAAATGCAAGGAAGCAAAATGATTATTCGGTGTTGGATGACAGTACCAAAAGAGAGAGAAGCATTATTGTTTTAGCTGGGGAAGGGACAGAAGGGGGTGCATTGGGAGTAGCACGACGCTTAGATTTATCTGCCTAGCCTTGCAGGCTCTGCTGTCAGATGGTTTGCACAAAGCAGAATAGCAAGGTAAAGTGTCAGATTTTTATACCTCAACTCTTAAAGCCAAAGATCATTTTTCCACTCAAATATTCCAGGTGTTTAGTAAATGCCACTTTCAAGGAGATAGTTGCCACAATGAACAGATCTTCTTGCAAGCTAATTAGTCCATACAAAATGTATAGACAGTCATTTTTTCTAAGGAGTCAGTGATGACTCCAACAGATAATCCACTAATTCCATCAGTGACTTGCAGCCACTCTGAAAACTACAAGATACACAAGTTTAAGGTACATAAAACATAAGGTAGAGACTGACTGCAGGGGTGGCCAGATGGTGCTGCTTGTAATTGGCTGCCTGTTAGACAACTCCCTGGATGTTGTCTAATCACTTACCTTTTGCTCAGTGGGGTCCTACCTCTGGCCTTAGCCTGGTAATAGTTGATGGTCCAGACTCAACTCTATATAGGACCCCTCACAGACCATGGAAACATATCCAGGGATTATTTTTTCTCCTCTTACCCTAGACATTGGAGGGACATGTTCCTCTTAGTCCATTAACCAGAGATAAATAGATGATAAGATGAGAGCAGGCACACTCAGCTGTATATGTTTCTTTCTGTCTGTTCTCTGGACTTTTCCCCAGATGCACCAGACCAGTTTTTGACTCAGGCTCTCTACTAGCTTCCAACCACTGAATTAAATCCTTGCTGATAAATTGAACACAGAGATTTTCCTCCTGGCCATTTACAGGACTGTTCACTTTGAATTATTAACCAAAAATCCCCTCATTTTCCTGCTCTTACAAGAAAATATAAATTGCCCTCTTGAAGAATTGAGGGCTGACATTATTTTTGTGCATCTCCTCATTTGTAGATGGCTTTTACAGAGGCCTTTGCTATCAGAAGAATTGAGAGAAAGTAAGAGGCTGAGGTCAGATATGATGTTTAATTTGGGAATTAGAGAAAAGAAAACCACTGCAAAACTGAAATTTGAGAGGAACTTCAAGCTAGACTTCAAGAAAAAAAATTACAGGGAAAAAAACCCAAAAAAGCATTTTCTTTTTACAAAAGAAAATTGCACATAGATAAACAAGTTCTGAAAAATCTCTTGAGGTACTGAAGAGGGAAGTAGGAAGATAACTGTATAAGAAAAATTGGTGCTGAAACCAAAATGCAGTCTGCACGCACTGCTCCATGAAGCTATTTTTAAAAAAACAACATAGTAATAAATGTGTAGTAAATATGTATTTTGTTGTGCTTTTAATGTGTTTTTGACAATGTCTGCCTATACGTCCCTTATTTAGAGCCAGCATAGTCTTTTGGTGGATCTATACCAGACCAAATCAAGGCTTTGATCAGGCTGAATTTTACTTTTTCTTGCTATGTTACTTCTTGGCTTGTTCCTTCTATATTACTTCTTGGCTTCTTGACAGTTTGGAGGATTTGGCATTACCAATGAAGTTAAAACTTGTGTCAGGCTACAGTGCCTCAATCTGGGTGTGAAATTCAATGACCGTTTGAAATTCAGATTTTACAGAGTCATGACATAAACAAATGTGGCATTGAAAGACATTCTCCATAGGAAGCTGTTGAACAAGACAGAGAGCAGGCTAAAAAAGGTGGAGTGACCTTACAAAAATTGATTACTAGGTTACCACACCACAGGCAAGGCTTTAATTTTGCCCTTAAGATTTATTTGCAGTAAATCATGCCATACATGCTCTCTGTGGCTGATAACATTTTAAATAATTTAAATATTTTAAAAAATATTTTCAATTTTAAATATTTTTAAATATTAAATAAATAAATATTAAATATTTTTAAAAATTTAAAAAATAAAATAAAATTGCACATTACCTGCCAGGTGTGGTAGCCAAAGAGCTGAAAAATGTTGATTTGTCCTATATGTCAGAGAGCCAATATTTTCATATGTGTCAGTTTTTCTTGCCACCTACTTCATTAGTTTGACTTATTTTTTAGGATTTCAAATAAATCCATGGAGATTTTTACTTGTCATTCCCAAATATCTGCTGAACTGCCTTTTTGATTTTGGTGCCATGAATTCAGGACTATTGCTGCACCTCTGTTGGTGGAGTAGTGGTCTTCAGCAAGTGATTTAAATTCTTGCCATACTGCTTTGCAAGGATGCTGTTAGATTGACTGAGACCACACTGACTGGAAAAGTTTCTCCTTAGCTTCTGCATAGCTGTCTCCAGAGGCTGCTAAGTCAGTGTTTGCAAAATCCTGAATTTGCAAGTTACTGTTGGCTGAAAAAGGCACTAGAGGTACTGTAAACTGAGGCAAATTGCAGACAAGCTGACTTTCCCTTCCCTCTCTTTACTTATTTACCAGATTAGAAATTTGCATACAAGCATGCCTGGAAATAGGCACACTTGGGAAGAAGGTCTACAAAACAGAGTAGTGTGCTTCTGTGACAGCAGCACAATGAGGTTGATCCAGACCTCTGGCCCTGGAGGTGAAATGGAACATCAGTCCCTCAGACATGTCTCAGCTGTCATCCATCTGCATTTGGACTTCATGCACAGCTGTGGCAAAGATCTTACAGGCACACACAGTATCTTACACATTACTGTAGCACCTGGCACAGAAGAATGTGATCACTTTTAAGGCCTTAATAAGCACTGCTACAATAATGATTTGGTAGAGAGAGCCAGATAATTAATTAGTTTCCAGAAAAACTTACTCCCTAGTATAGCACTCAATACAAGTATTGACTGGATTAATTTAATTTCAGAGTTGCAGAAGCAGCTTTATGGCTATTTTTTTTATTTTAAAGTTGATTTTGTGTTTATCAAGACTTAGTTTATGACAGACTAGGGCTGTCTCTGGGACGCTTGGAATTGAACTTTAATCTTTATTTGAATTCAGACCCAGTACAGTCACCCTAACCCAGTCCAGCCATGCTATCTGGGTGTTGGGTGGCTGTAGCTGTTTGCTCTGGGTGTCACAGCTAGTGCTGTCACTGCTCCTTTTGGAGCTCCTTCTGCACACAATTGTACTTAGCAGATAAACTCTGTCACTCCCCATGTAAATCCCATTTCCTGAGACCTCTTCTGCCTTTCTGTCAGCTGCTGAAAGGAGAAAAGATGACTCCCAAGCCCACTTAAATTCTTACTGGTCTCTTGAAAGCAGTAGATGCAAATCTCATCATAAACTGATACAACTTCATTATATTCAGTGGAACTATACCCATGTACACAAGATTCAGATCCAATTGCTTTTAAAAATATTGAGACCACTACCCTTTGGCTGTGTCAGTTTAATGGTTTCTGTTGTAAGTTACTGTTACCAACACAAACTATTCTTCAGCCTAAAGCTTCTTGCTGAGCTGGGGCAGCCTCCTACACCCTTAACCAGAACACTGATTCCAAGTGTAAGTCTATAAACAGAAATGCAGGGACTGACAGCAGCCTGCCTTTTGGGAAAATCTGTTTTTTGTCTCCTGTCTTTAGAACAATCATTCATTTCTAATGAGTCTGAATTTTTTTAAAATGTTGCAGTATTATTTAAGGCTATTATTTTACTGGGAAAAAAAAAAAACAACATGTAATGAAACAATAGATATATTCATCTTAATATTCAATGCGTATTCCAATGATATTTTGGTCTCCTGGTAACATTACTAATGACTTGTCATCATGAAAGAGAGAAAGAGTGAAGCTATTTCACTGGGCTCTGAAACAGCATGAAATCAAGTGCGGGTTACACCGATTTTGCAAAAACACACTGCTGGTAGCAATTCTCCCTGTGTTCAGCAAACCATGAAATAACACTATATCAAATTTCTGGCACTTGAAAACAGGGAAGCAATCCAAAGACAGTGGCCTTTCGGCAATGTTTAGCAGAAAGGGGGAAATGCTGAAACATGGAACTTCCTTTCTTCCCCCTCTCCCCATGCTCAGATGTTCACAAAGAATCAGTGCAACAATCCTCCAGAGCATAGCTCAATGGAAACATGGAAATTAATTGTTGCGGTCACCTCATTACTCAACTGTTGGTGTCTATGAATGTTTCGTACTGCAATAGGAGCACCAGTGGTGTATGATTTTATCACTGCAGATAAGTGCTTTTAAAGTAACAGCTCTCCACAAGCAGCTGAGCTGGGTGTTGGGCACTGGAATACAGCTGGGGATGCCCCTGCCCTGCAGCTGGGAAGAGAGGGAGGGATCAGAGCTGCACAGCTCCCTGCTGCTGGGTCATATGAGCAGCTTACTCACTGCAAGCCTGTCTCACATGAGCAGGGCAGGGCAATCACAGGGAGCCCTAAGATCTGTGTGCCATAGCACAGAAGTGATACCACATTTAGAAGGATGGACAATTTGCAATTTCTTCTAAATTTCCAGAGGACTATTACGAATACAGTATCATCACCACTCTGTGGCATCAGCAAGCACAAAGATCACCCTGCACCTGCAGAGCTGTTCGGAGGCAGTGCTTCTGAGGCACAGGTAGGCTGGGCTGGAAACACCCACCTCACTACTCCTCTTTCAAAAGCCCAGCATCAAGCATTGAAGTAGAGAAACAGTTTATTTATGTATCATGGTGAAGCAAGAAACATCCTTTCAAAACATTGGTAGCTTCTTCCTCAGACTTCTCATCTGTGCCTGTTTTGGAAGTAGACTAAGCTAAAAAATTAAAAAAGTCTATGTGAATCCAGTCCCAAGAGTATCTGTCTGGATGAGGTTAAGGATATGGCCATAGCTGATCAGAGGACAGATGTCCTGGAAATAAACTCCAGTGAAAGCCGGGAGAGGATTCCTCAGAGTCCTTTCTTCGTGTGGAAATATAACCCTGGGGAATAAAGACCAATGGGCTCAGAAAATTCCATCTAATTCTATCCTAATTAAACAAGATAGTTTAGACCCTGACAAGACAAAGGACTAGGCTGTTATTTTAATTATTCTTTTCATTTCTATGGGAGAAGGTGCATAGTAAAAATGATCTCACAAGACAAGGCATTGCATTTGCTGCTTATCCTTTTTATTTTCCAAAACTTGAGTAATGCTTCAGAAGCAGAGGCCAGATTTTGTCAACAAATAGTAAGCAATTGTTATAAACTCACAGCTGTCAGAGCTTGTCTGTACCAGATGAAATATTTTACTGACCTTTGTTAAGGTGACTTTGGTTTAATGGGTGTTAAATTGTCATCCACACACGAAAAGTCTTTGATTTGGGCTGAAGCTCTGTTCACCCAAGCTAGTTTCTTTGGTCTGTTTCTACAGATGTTGTTCTGCAGATCTTACTTCGTCCCTCTCTTTCTGTGCTTACAGCACTCAAAACATCAGTCGAAAAGGAACTTTGAGTGTCCATAATTCACTACAGAAACTTTTCAGGCTGCAAAGGAGACAGATGAGACACTAACACTGACAGTATCAACAAAACAAACCCTTCAGCAACAATAAATTGTATCTGTTCTTGTTTATTGAGTTTGGGTTTTTTTCCCGCTGTCCAAACTGATGGAAGCTCATCAAGACAATGCTACACAGGTTTGAGAGTATACTTACCAACTGACACATTTGTAAAGCCACACAAATCCTGAAGCTTGTATAAGAAAGTAACCAACACATTGTCTCTCTTCCCTATGTCAGTGTGCAAGCCCAGAAGATAAGGAGCTATGTTGCCGCTGAAGATGAATAGATCACACGGACACAGCTCGAGGTGTGGTGAAAGGAAGAGAGAGGTTATTTTTCCTCCCAGGATTTAGAGGTTTCTGACCATGGCCAGGGATTGGATGGTCAGGATAACACTTTCTCACTGCACTGGCCATGAGAGATGTCCATCACAAGACGTGTAACAGAAAGAATGTACACATATCTATGTTTACAGTTACTGTCCTGGGAAAGTCTTTAGAAAACTATATCAGCAAGCTCAGAAGCTGAGTTTTCAGGGCGACAGAGCTAATGTCTCAAACACTGATAGCTGGAGCCAGCCAAGGATTGTTGATAATAACAGATGAGGAATGTTGCTAGTAACACATGCTAGGAGAGAATGAGATGTGGCTGGAAAAGGGGGCCATGCAGAAGTAGGTCAGCACTTTTCCAGGACAAGCTTCCTAGCTCTAATTCCTGGAGATGAGCACAACACAGTACAGAGCAAGTGCAGGAATGAGGCCAAGAAGTGGGCATGGACTGTATGGAGGATCAAGACCACCCAAGACCCCCAAAGCCCTTCTGACCCATTTCCAGAAAGGTCTGAAAGAACAAATCATGCACAGTAACTAATTTGCATAGAAAGATAAACCAGTCTTCCGGCAGGGGGAAAACCTGTGAAAAAGGTGGTAAAGTGGTACCCCAACCAAGCCTGGGCAGAGCCCACAAGACCCTGGACATCCCATCAGCTGGATCAATGCTGGAACCAGGACTGGGAGCTTGCTTGCTTCCTTCCTTCTCTCTTTTTCTTTCTTTTTCTCTCTCTTTTTTTTTTCTCTCTTTCTCTGTCTTCCCTTTAATTAATCTCTTTCTTTTTTTCTCCCATGTGCTTATATAGTAGGTCAGCACCTAATATACCACTTTCAATGCCAAGTAATTTACTAACAACACTTTGTGAGTTTTTGTGAATCCTCTGACTTTTGTCATTCCTTTTGACCATGAGCATTTACAAACCTTGGATGCTCTTTTTCCACACAACAGGGACAACCTTTGCTCTTGAATTGCAGACCTCGTTTCTAATGCTCTCAGATCAGTTACCCCCGCACCTATACATTCCTCAGTTATGGTCTGTGCTCCTCACCTCAGTTACCACTCCAGCAGACAAACAAGGCTTTTAAAGGGGCAGCTCAATTTTTTCAAAGTAGTCACGATCAGAAAGGCTACCAAGAGTTTACAGTGATGTAGAAGGGATTTTGGGCTGATATGCTTGCAGCAAGTAAAAATTCCCAGAAATATTCATGCAAGAGGAAAAAGAAGAAATTATTGTTACTGCAATCTACTGTGTACTACCTAGACTATTTTCTTCAGCCTGAACCAGGCTTATTTCTGCACAGAAAAATCCTCTTGAACAAAAAATACCCTTTCTCTTGGGCTATATGGAGTGTCCTAAGCCTGGATATTAGATAAGTTTTTGGTGAAGATGGTAACACTGAAGCATTAATTCACTACTTCATTGTTGTATCTTCTTGAAAGTGAATTCAGAAAGCTGTCAGAATTTTATTTCTCTGTGGAGAAGAGAGATGGCACAATGCCTGTAGCCTCTGATGAATGTCAGCAATGTAAAATCCTTTAGTACCTCATGTCTTTAGAGGCCCCATTTGCAGATTTTCAAGCTTTGGCTAAATACAGCCAGGATTCAGCTATAGGTAAACATTCACATAACTCTGCTCTACCTCCTGCTGTAAAACATATTCTGACTGCCAGCTGTTCAACTGTGGGACAACAGAGGAAGAAAGAGAGAAAATGCTCTTGATACTAGGGGGTGTGACAGCACAATCTTCTGAAAATCTTGCTTTTCTACTGCAGTCTTGGGCTTTGACATTTGTCTCTAGTGTCAAATATGCCATATCATTCAAAATGGAAAAATGCTATATTATAAATCACTGGTTAAAGAGTGGTAAAAATTAAATACAACCACATGCTGCCATGTGAACAGTCAGCAGAGACTGCTGACTTTTGACATGTCCAAGCCCAAGAAGTAGATCGTATCTTTCAGAGAAGGGAAGTCATAGGACATTGAGGATTACTAACTGATAAGCAACTGAAACAAATTTGCTCCTTCCCCAACATTAGCTCATAGAAAGGAGTAATTTATTCTATGCTTACCACAAAATACAAGTACTGTGGAGAGAAGAGCTTGTGTTAAAGTATTACCTCAGAAACTGTCTCCTCACAATGCATTGCTTCTTTAATATAAGGAGTCCCTACAGCATATGCCCTGCACCAGTAAACAGAGAAGTAAAATTCTGTGGATCACAAGCTGCAGAAGTGGAGCAAAGATATTAAAGCATAGCAGCAGTGAATTTGGGTTAGTAGGAAGGGATCTGACTCATCAATCACCTTTCTGGCTGTTATTAGTTTATACAATGTGATATCATGTCAGTCATACGTCAAGGATTGCTGAGATGAACAGAGTTTCCTCCTCGGCACCTCTTTAAGTGCAAATAAAAATAAAAAAAAAATATCACAGGGCTGACAGTTTGGGAAGATATACTTACCAGAATCTGTTTTAAAATTCAGATTTGCTCTTCAACTCTCCCCTCCTTTATTCTTTGGATTTATTTTTACAACCTTGCATCTAAATGCCCTTTTCCTGATTCACTGGATCTGGTGATATTTTTCATAATCTCTTGTAAAGGACTCAGTTTTAAAGATGATATTTTGGTTAGCAGGCTTTTTTTGCTTATCAGTTTGGGGGGAGTTGGGGTTTTTTATGCTGTTAGTGACCCCTTAGACATTTTGATGCTTTTACTGTCCTTGAAAGGAAATTCTTCTTCTCAGTATTTCTAAATACAGTGTATTCATTTTCACTACATAAAAATTGGCAGTTATTAGCATTCCAGAGGCAACATGCCTACCAGGCTGACTGCAACAAAGATAAATTATTTGGTTTATGCTGCATGAATTCTCTTCTTTATATAAATACACACATCTATGGGACTATCTAACTTCATCATCCTAGCATCAGATAGCTACATAATCAAAATACTTAAATTAAAAATTCATTGAAAAAAAAGTATTTGATTTCCGTAACTGTGTCTTGTCTGACTAAAAATAAACTATAATTACTAAAAATTTCTGTTTATGAATTTTCCTAGATGGTAATTTCCAGTGAACTACACAGCAACATTTCCATTTCATTTCAAAGGTGAACAGTTTTGATGAATACTGTGGGTTTTGTAAATACAAACCAGACACTAATAACAACGGCCTAATAGGCAAAAAAATGAACCCTTAAGGATCGGAACCTTCAGGCAAAGTTGTGAAATTACATTACCGTGAATTTATGGTAAGCACTTGCTAACTCACATCAATATTTGTATTTCAGCGAAGCCATTACATTTAACAGGAATTCTAGCCCTGCTTTGTGCGACTCAGCGGGATTGAAGACGACAACGGTGCAGTCAGTGTTGCGCTCCATCGCTCCCCGGGCTGCCAGCAGGCACAGCGGCTCTCCCCTGCCGCGGCGGCCTCGGGGGCTGCTGTCTGAGGGGCTCACACCAGGAGGGCCCAGCTGGGCAGGCTGCCCACACCAGCAACGCTCTCTGCATGGGAAACAAGAAGGCACTTAAAGCACAGAAGTATCCGTTTTCCAGATGGGACAACACATAGATGTGCACTCTGCACCCGCACGAAGTTTCTTAACACGCTGTCTTAGAGATGTCACACTAAAGCTGGGGTATGGTAATTAATCAATTAGCCTAAATTAGTCTTGTTCATTGAATTTTATTTTTTTTTCCCCCCAGTTTTAGAGTGTTGTTGCTATGTGTAACACAGAGCTACCTGTTACACAGTTATAAACACGTACACATAGCGTGCAAATATCTCCATATGCTGGGTAGTTATAGGTTTGTTCATATTCCTATTGTTTCTGGACCTTTGGTCTTGAGCTACCTGAGGTTTTGACATTACTGGGCCTGGGTACACTCATGTGCATTTCTGAACAGAAAAGAAGAAATCAGAAGTCATTACAAGCATAATTCCTGTCTGGGCTCTGGAGGAGGCTGGGAAGAAAGAAAATAGTTTAGACCATAATTTTATGTTTCCACAAGGATAAAGCATAGTTTCAAAACTAGGCAAGGGTTTCTTATCACTCAAAAATACATTTCTGGACACAATGCCAATAAAAATAATGAGAACAAACAACACAACATCCTAAACAAACAGAAGATAATATGAAGTTCCTGACATTTCTGGCAGAATTTTGCAATGTTGTAAGCCATGATAGAATTGAGCTGAACTTCGTGATACAGATTTGTTCTGGTCCTAGGAGTGAGGTTCCAACACGCCAGCACTAAAACAGAGATACAAATTTGTGTCAGTAAGGACAGGCAGAGACAGCTAACTGCACACACCAAAAGGAACGTCACTTCTACAGATCCACTCCCCTGTAAAAAGGGTTGTATTTATCGTCGTAAAAATGTTTTGCCTCCTGAGACCTATTTGGTCTCTTCTTGATTGCACTATTACATTTGTTTAAATATTATTTAAATTCACATCTCACCATCAAAACATAACAAAGTCTACAAGGGAATTTAAGATGATATAGAGCAAGCTAAATTGATCTTCAATTTTTAATCCCTGTCTTCCCATACTAAACAAAAAGGATGAACATGTCTTCAGCAAGTGAAACATTGCTGTGGCATTATAAATTTCCAGATGGTGTTAGCAATAACCAGATGAGTTCATTTCTCTGATGTAACTCCCATTAAATTAATGGCACTATACCAGGAATTAATTTGCCCTAGATGTGTACAAGACAAACACAGAGAACTGTAGTAACATCAGTTTTCTGCACTCTATTCATTAAATATATAAAACATAGAAATTTCTTAATTTACACAAATTCTTTTTGTAAATCACTTTATCAGCATATAATAAATTTCATGTATGCATTTTATATAATTTAACAGCAGCATACAATTATATTAAATAATTTCACTGGAACATAGCATGTTATCTTATTATCATCTGAATTAAGCTATGTAGTATTTCCACCTATAATATAGAAAACTTGCCACTCTGGGGATCTGTGGCAGTCTTTTAGTGACTGATCATTACAGAGGAATAGCATTAGAAGTAGAAAAATAATTTAGAGTTTATTTAAAATATCTAAATCATAGAGCCATAGAATGGTTTTGGTTGGAAGAGACCTTAAAGATCATCCAGTTCCATAGGCAGGCGCACTTTCAGCTAGAACATATTGCTCAAAATCCCACCCAACCTGGCATTAAACACTTCCAGGGATGGCACATCCACAACTTCTCTGGGAAACCTATTCCAGTGTCTCACCACCCTCACAGTAAAGGATTTTTTTCTTATATCTGATCTATACCTACTCTCTTTCAGTTTAGAACCATTTATTTCCCCATGTCCTGTCTCTACACCCCCTTGCAAAAAATTCCTCTCCAGCTCTCTTGTAGCCCCCTTTCAAGTACCAAAAGGCTTCCATTAGGCCACCTTCTCATCCCTGAATTTCTTATGAATGACAAAACCTGCAAATTAAACCTAAAAATAAGAGGTAATGGAAGTGAAATATAAACTAAAAGTTATGACCACAAAGCAAATTAGGCTCAGCTTGCAAGAAAAAGCAGCAACAGCATGGAAATTACACCCTAGAAATGCTAGCAAGGACAAGACCTTTGGTAATAAGAGTTGGGAAAGGACAAGTCACTGTTCTAGGTAATGCCTCTAAAACTGTTTTTCCTGACAATTCATTGCAGGGTATCCTTCTTATTGCTCTCAACAGCTAACAATACTGGAGAAAACTTAAGCCTATGTCTGGTATGACAACACGTTTTATTTTCCCACCCCCAGAAAATCCCACTAGGCAGAATTTACAGATTTAGGAAGCAAGAAGTGAGCAGATGAGGTTGAAAAACCACCTCTGCAGTCTCCAAAAAAAGCCAGCAGATGGACATAAATTACGTTTTCAGAGAAGTTCAGTCCTTGTCTAACCCTGTTTTCATATAAATCATTGAAAATTTCATACCTTTGTTTAAACATTTTTGAAACTCGTGGCTGAAGTTTTTGTAAGGAGCAATTTAGGATGGGACAGAGAAACTTCCCTTGTAAGATTCAAGATTTCTAGTCTGCTTGCTGGCTGATGCTACCTCAAAAGCACAATGAAGGATACTACATTTTTGTGCTAAAGATAATGCAGGTGGTATTCCTCGGACGTACCAGCTACCTGAAAGTTGGGCATCCAGTCTCAGCCCAGTGTCAGCAGGATGACCATACAGACTCAATAAGGAGAAATCGAGGCTTCCATTACAGTTACTTGAAAGAAAGATATGTGTTCAGAAGCAATTCATTTCAACCTGTCTAAGGTACATGAGTTATTCTCTGAAGCTTCTCCTCTATCTCAACTTTTCTCAGCTGTACAGGCAGTCTAAGTGACTTTCTTAGACCAGACACCTATTTATTACAGAGTATAAATTGGGCAAGAGGAATTGCACCTTATCTAGTAAGATAGTACTAGTAGGTGGAGGGTTTGCAATGAAGGAAAACAGTGGCACATAATTAATTATTCTCTTCTCACACTGAATTTAGTTTTTAATAGGATAATACTTGGGCAATACAACCTTGAAGCATCTCCAGTTTTCAAACCTAGCATATTTTGGTTTTTTAAGCCCTTTTTCATTTGAGATTTTGCAATACAGGTGTTATGGCTTGTCCTCACAGAGTACCTAGAGGAAAGATTCACAATGTGCCCGGCTCAATTCATATGTGTTAATAAATTCCCTATTCTCAAGACTTTTAAATTAAAATTACAGCAACAAGCAACACATGAAGGTAAACACCGAACAACAAAAAGGCAAGGAACACAAAATAGCTATCTAAAAATTCTATCTGTTAAAATAACACCTTAGCCATTATTTAATCTGGAAAAACAGCATGCACTGTTTTTTTGGGTCAGTCCAGCAGGTTCCTCCAGATATAGACAGTGGCAGAAACCACCAGGGAACTCAAAGGAAATCCGCTATTGCAGCTGATCTATTCACAGGGCAAATGCGGGGTTATTGTCAGAACAATAGCTCAGTGCTGTTAAGAAAACAAAAGAACCAGACCTGTTCTTCATCCTTCTGAAAAATAACGTTTCTTACAGGACAGAAAAAAAATCCCCCACACAAATTATCATCAAGTGTTGCATTTTCATTCAATTTGCTGTGTTTTGGGATTCTTTTTAATTTTCAGGCTGACCTAAGTCTTGAAGATACAATATTGAAGTCTTGAAGACACAAAATACCATGAGATAGACTGCGATGGATGGATGGATGGATGGATGGATGGATGGATGGATGGATGGATGGATGGATGGATGGATGGACATAGATTCACACAATCTATCTGGAAAGAAAGAGATCTGGGACATATTGTCAATATCAATTTTAGAGTAGCTTGCAGGCATTTTTATGCAGTTCTGAGTTCTTAACTCAAACTTGACCTCTAAATCTTTCTAGGAATGGCCAGTACTAAGATTTAGAAAGCTAGAAGTCAAACATTGTCTGTCATAATACATGGTTTTCAGTCACAACTGAAGGTATTTTTTACTATGGTAAAATATACAGCTCTCAGGATTGCAAGTGAGGGACTTATTAAAATTAATGGACTTGATATTTGTACACTGGAAAAAATAATTGCTTACTTCATGAAGTGTTGCAAATGATGAGTGACCTGAATATTATGTTAGTGAACATTTATAGAACAGTGGATAATTTTACAATTACAGATTCTTATGACATTATTAAAGCTAGGTCACTTGTTGCACAAATCTCTTCTCTCATGTCTCCTTGAATAATTACAATAGTTATTAAGTACAGTGCTTTTTAAAGAAATGCACTGGCTGACATTAAATACTTCAGCCTTACCTATAATGAGATTATCATTTACAAACTGCTATTAGTACTATAGGAAGATTTGATCAAAAGTGAATTACAGAATTGAAGACATAAGTTACAGCTTCAATTTATTTTTAAGCATTCTTTGTTTTTATCTTGTGAAGGTTAACAAAATACTCATTTGAAAAAAAACCAATCTATTTTTCAAGGTAGATGCAATTATACACATGCAAAAAAAAATGTAAGGGAAGAGCAATGTATCATGTCATTTTTCCTGCATGTCAGGCAAATTGCACCTGTGTCAGCACATCTCTGCAAGCAGGAATACTGTTGTGGGTAAAAGAGTCAGTGAACATAATGTGTTATATTTAGAAGTTCAAATATTAGGTATAGAAAAAAAGCCCTTCAAGACATTTTTAAGAAAAAAATGAATATACAAGAAGAAAGATTCAATCAGATATCAAAATTAGATAAACCAACAGGAAAACAGAGACCCAAGAATCATATACTTTGCAATAGCATGAAATGGATGCAGCATTTCTTTGCAGATATATGAATTTTAGTGTGCAAAGTAGATATTATAGGCAGAAGCAGACACCAAGGAATTAAAAACCTGCAAAGAAATAAGAGAGGAAAAAATTCCTATTAAAGTTAATAAAAACTCATGCAGGCTAATTATTCACTTTAGATGTATTGAATGGAATTGGGAGACTGCACTGTATCACCGCAAAATGACTATTAATGTTAATAAGGGCATAATTTGAAGCAATCTGTGTTTCTCAAGTTTTATGAACTCTAGGCTATCAAGATCCCTTTAGAGGAAAAGATCAATGAGTTTGTCTACTGAGGTTATATCATGAATTTAAAAAAAATGCATAGATTCATTCAAGTGGGAAGAAGAAGGATAAATTATTCTAAAGGTTGCAGGCCCTGTATATTGAGTACTCCTAGATATGAATTAAAGGTTTCCAAGAACTTTTCCAAAGATTTTAAAAGATTTTCAACATCATAAAGTTAAGCTTGAGGCTTTTCAGGATAGACTATGAAAACACATTGTCGTGGTTTTAAACCAGTAACAAAAAAAAATTACTTATTTCTTGCTGTGAGATATGGATTAGAATAAGAGCAAAACAGGCTTAAAACTTAAAAGGAATAAAGACAGTTTATTAACTACAAGAATAAGAACACCAGAATAAACGTTCAGAAAACCCTTTTATCTTTCACTACTTGACCATTTCTTTGTACACATGATAACACAGAGACAAAAAAACTTTAGAACTTTGGTGGTCAAAAACAGTCTCAATTTTTGCTAGAGTCTTTTCATCAGTCTTTGTAGAGAAACAGAAGTCTCCTTCTGCTAATCTATGGCGTTTTTAGAGTTCACTCCTCCCATTCCACATCACTCCGAGGTGTGCATGGGTCAATGAGTCTAGGGATGCCATTTTAAGGATGAGTTATTCAAAGGCAGAAGTCCTCTTCATCTGTCTCTGTGAGCTTCCCTGGAAAACAGTTTTCTCATTGCCTCCCCAAGGCTTCAAAATCTTCACTTTACCCATTTCCAGCAACCCACAGTATCACAACTACTCTCTCTTTTTCTCAAAAGTCCACACTTTGAACACTCTATTCCTCCCATACTCTAGTCATGAATTAAAGGAGTCTTTTAAACTACTATTGTCCATCTCCATAGCTTCAACAGAAAGATATTTCAGCTGTAAGCATCTCCTTATTCCCTCTTTCTTATTTAAACTTAACTCTTTTCTTCACTGTCTTTGGTGGTTCTATGATGTCTTCTGCATGTTGATTGTCTCTCTCGTTCTCTGTCTTTTCTGAGAAAAAGGAGTAATCTGTTTGTTTATCTAGGTAGTAAAAGAATTAAAAGCTTTAGAACAGCTGCAAAAGTTCATGGTGTCAGGTTTCAGTCCAGCAGCAGCAGTAACTGAGCAGCTCTGCTTTCTCCCCCCCCCCCACCCCCACCCCCACCCCGCAGCCTCGTTCCGGCCTGGACGGGGGGGAAGGCCAAGACAGAGCTTTGCTACCCCGTCAGAAGCCGGAAACCAAAGAGAGCGAGAGACCTCTGACTGTACTTCTTAAGGGGGTGTTTACAAGTTGACTTAATTTTTTAATGGTCTAAACTGCTGTCAATTCTTAGAAATGACTGATAATTGGTCAGGAGGAAAAACTCCCATCAGCCACCAGCAGCTTCAACTTCCTTCTCTCAAAGCTGTCTTAAAGGTAAAGCTATCCCATGACACACACATATTGATGTAGCCTTTGGCAACCCTTGCCGGACCAAAAGAAAACCCGAAATTGTCATTTGAGTATTTGTCACACATTTTTTGGTCAAAGATTCCTAAAGCAGTCTTTGCTTGTCAAACAAATGTGTTGGACCTACTTTCTACAGATGCAGATTTCTACTGCAATAAGCAGAGCTGAACTCTCTGTGGCATTATATCCCCCTTCTCCTAGAACACGATGACAGATTTCCACAGTGTCTTCATTTTAAATGCATATGGAAAGTTATAGAGGTATATGCTGCTGAGTGAGGGTTTAAGTCATTGAAGTCACATAGGGGAAAAGTGATATTGTGGACTATAAAATAAAGCCTGACAGTCTCTTCAAAGCAAGGAAATAATGATTTCATTCAAAGCTAGAAAATTACAACATAAAAATTATGTTACCCCAGAAAGGTCAGCTCCTCTGGGGTAAGAAAATAAGAGTCTGTGTTTATTAAGAAATGTATTTCCCTGGTGAGACCAGATACAAAAATTAAACCAACATTTTGCACAGCATATAAGGAGAAAATGTAGAACATAAGTGAATACATTCTTTGTCCCTTTTCTCCTTAAAACAAAAATGACAAAAAAAGCAAAGTATTAAGAATATCCTAAATTCAATCACACAGAAAACCACAGGCACTGTTCTAAAAAATCTCTGAAATTTGCCATCAGGCTTTTAAAAGACACGAGCATGATGTACAATACCAAAATGCATTAGATGTAACTATTTCCCACTATTTTCTCCTATGTTTACAGAGAAGAGGCATTTGAATTGATTCTCTCCTTAAAACCTCAGGAGATAGAAAAGCTTTTAAGGAGACTTTTTGCACACCCTCTAATAATTGTTTTCATGTCTCCCTGTGCACTAGCTGTTGTATATCTGCATTATTTTTTTTAGCAGGTTTTTCACCTGACAGCCACCTCAAGACTATTTAGATAATAAGGTGAAGAAAAATGGTTACAAGTATCTAACTTCACACTTACTCTCCTATCTCTCTTCATATTTGTCCAATGTCTTCTCACATGCATTTGATATTGAGGAAAATACAAATTTTGTGTGCATCCTTTTCTAATCCTTCTATATGGTTGGCAAGCCCTACAAAGAAAGAAGGCCTAGCAAACCTGGAGTTATTTGTTTTAATCCTTGGCATACCATTCCAGGAAATTTTAATACCAGTAGATTTACTGCAGCCCACAATGATCAATGATTCTTCAATTTAGGGGCTGTTGTTTTGGTTTGGGTAGGTTTTTTTTGGTCTTGTACTTTTATTACAGATAGCTTTGACAGCTATATTTAAGTGCTACTATTATTTGTCTTAGCACGTGGAACATAAGAGATCAAGATCATTTCCACCACTTTGTGTTTATTCACTGCCTATATCCAGGCATCCAGCCAAAGTCACATGTACTGTCAGAATGGAAGAGTCACACCAAATTGCTTCTGAACTATCAATTCATCAAGAAAATTGATGCTGTTTTCATAGCATTGACCTTTCAGTGGTGTAGATTTCTTTCCCTGCTTAAAGCAGCACTTTCCAAGGAAGTAATTTTCATAAATTATTAGGGGAGTATTTGGGAATACTTTTAAACATCTTCAATGAATTTGATATAGCCTGCCAAAGGGAAAGTGTAATAATACACATCCATATTGATTACTACTCTACAGTCCTGACTGTGTTTTCCTGGTCTTCAGAGTAAAGAGAAATGCTCACTGTTTTAGTCAGGTAAAGAGACAAAGGATGTTCAGAGAAGTAGTCCAAATCAATAGCTTATTCCTGGCATGAAACCATACATTCATTCATTACAAGGACAGAAGAGATTCCAGTGATCTTGCAGTCTGACTCCTGTACAGCAGGACTTGCTGAATTAGTTACTGTTTGAGGCAGAACACATCATGTAAAACAATACTGAACCTACATTCACACACTTCTGCTAAATATATTTGTCTTAACCTGGATGTAACCAGCTGTCACGATAAAAGGAAAAAAAAATAAAAATGCTTATTTAGGTTTAACTATTGCAACAGAGTTTTGAGCACATTTTAGAAGTATGGAGGTTTTTCATGTGTTTATGGTCTTTAGACAATATTCCTGCATTTCAAGGCCAGAACTTTATGAAAAAAAAAACAACAGTGTTTTCCTCTAAAAAGTGTATTCCCCTGTTATTGTCAGAGTCTTTTTCACCTCCTGAAGCCCTGAAGAACTTCTGGTCTCAGCTGACTACTAAGTAACTAAGTATGAAAAAAGTCAAGACTAGCATGAGAAAAAAAAAATCCTATATTTAAATGCCCTTGGTGCTACAAGAGGATTAAAGTGTGACAGAAGACTTGATCTGCATACCGTATGACAATGCTTCCTCCAGAAAATGTCCATAACTAATGCTCTCAGCCTACGGGTTTCACACTGGGGTAAGAAGAGCCCTTCCTGTGTGATGACATTTCATGCCCCATCGAAGCAATGCTGGAGGTACCAGCGAGAGGCTTGATTCATGCAGGCTAAGGTATGCTTCAATTCTTGCTGGTGGGAACACAGAACCAAAGCTTTGTCGCCTCTCTGATCCCATTTTTCACCACATAGCTGCTCTTTCCTAGGGGGCTTAGATTCAAGCAGTTTGGATGTGAACTGGCTTAGATTCCAGCCACGTTGGAATCATGGATAATCATGCCTTGGGATAACAGGCCAAGGCGCATTATCAAAAGGCAGAACGTGTACTCTTTGAATCACTGATACTGGGCGGGGAGGAATTAGCTGTGTCAATAAGTCAATACTTAGACACTCAAGCAATGACTGTTGATGGACCTACAGAGTCCCACTTCTAAATTTTATTTTGAGTGATGGTTTTTGGTAAAAGAACATTTACCAAAGGATTTTTTTTATGAGTGTAGTTACAGGAAAGTCTTAACATAATGATGCTGTCTGAAATCCTCCAAGCAATTGATAAGAATTACCCACTGTCCTTGAAGGAACCACAATTTGGCTCACAAGGTTCAACATTTTGTATTAATATATATTTTAGAAATGTAATCCATACTTGCTTCTGCTAACACTGTTCAGCCTAACATATTGAAGCAGATTTTAAAATGCCATGAATGTAATACTGGGTTCCTGAAGACATTAGTATGTACTGACAGCACATACTGTCAGCAGGATTTTGCAATTGATATTTTAGCACAGAGATGTCATCTTGCATAAAATTCCACCCTTTTCTCAACTCAACTCAGGTAAGCATGCAAAGGTAAAGTAAGTCAGACAATGAATATTATTCTTCTTCTTCTTCTAGGGATGTGGTTTTACATGAACAATTTATTACCTTTTTGTTCCTAATTTGGGATTCAAATTAGGCCAGTGTTCTTAGAGTTGCTAAAGTCCTACACTCCTCAGTCCTACACTCACATCTTGCAAGGATGCTTTGGCATGGAAATACAACTTAGTTTTGCATAAAGCAAGGATATTGGCTTCTAATAGTCTTCAATGTAAAGGCATACAAAATATTTGAAAAAGTGGGAGCTCTAGCTCTAGGTGCTCAGGACCTTGGTAGGCATAAAACCAGACAGCTACAGAAAAAAGAAGCAAAAGAATGGAACCCTTTGTCCTTTAAGTGCTGACAGTTCCTCTCTCTCCCATACTGAAGTACATTTCCTCACTGTCCAAGCCCACTATCCTAAAATATTTTATTCCATGTTTTAAAATAAGACCATTTTTCCACACTGATGTTTGTTTCTGTGTCACTTAGAAAGTAGAAAGACACAAAGGCCAAATAGTCTTTCAGATAAACAATCAGTGGTTTAGTTTTCTGGCAAAATTTGTTTATTCAGTTGGCAGTCTAGGCAAGACATCCTCTGCCAATTGGTATGAAGGCACAGCTTTCAGGATTTTCTGATACATAAGCAAAGTTTCTGGCAGACTAGAGCAAACTTTTCACTATTTCTTTATATATCCTATAACTAATTCAACAAAAATTGTTATGAAATTAAAAGCTCTGAAAGCCACTTACCATATCAGCCTTTGGGCACTGTATAATGGTTTTCCATTATGGGCTGAAATTAAGCATTTATAAAAAAGCAGTAATTTCACAGTTAGCCACCCAGAAATTTGGCCATGTTAAAACAGCATTTTAGAAAATTACAGGTAATGTTATTCCTGAATGCAAATTAACGTCACTTCTGTTTGCCTTTTGGGATAGAAAAGCTCAAAGAATTTTGCAGGAGTAAATAGTCACTAAGAGCCATCATGATCAGTCTGAATCTCGGAAATTAAGTTGTGAAATGAGATAAAAGCACATGTAATTCAATACAGGAACATATGCACTGATAAATAAGAAATAAATGGATGTTGTGACATTTCAGTATGACCCTATGGTTTCCCGAGGCATGAGAAGAGGAAATACATGGCTTTATACAGTACACAAAACCTATCCAAACAGCACTGAAGCTTCAAGTGTCTTCCGAAAGTCATGCCCCAGAAATAAATCCACATTAAATAATGCAGTGCTCACTCCTTTTTCTTTTATCCATGATGGCTTAACTTTAATACACTCACTTATTTTAAAAGAATTTGGTTCAATCGACTTTTGTGCCTGAACTTATCAAGGGATAAGAAAGAGACAGTGACTTGGAAAGAGTTGCACAATTAAGTAGAGAAGGTGCTTGTTCTATGTCCTCTTCTCAAAGCAATGATACTCATAGCAATAACACTCTTCCTACATAAAAACTCTAGCCATACAGCCAATAAAGATAAATCAACATCAGCAACAAAAAGCCACAATTATTTATATTTTTAGAATAAATCTCTAACCCTCATGACCTCAAGAGCTTCAGTCCTGAAAAGACAAAGGCCTTCAGGCCTGCTATCAGTTAGGTGCATTAGGTGAGGATGCTCCCTTTGATGATTAATTCATAATATCAGCCTTCTCTCAGCCATCTATTAGCAAAACATTTTGCATTAGCTGACTTTCAAGTACATATTTACAACATAGTGAAGTCAATTTGAAGACAAACCCTTCCCAAATGAAATCCTTCCCAAAATGAGGCTATCATTTTGCCGTGTTTATAAAATAAATAAAAAAATATTTTAAAATAAAAGTACACTCAAGTATACAAGTATTTAGTGAAATTCCCTGTCTTTCTAAAATACTAATAAGCCTTAATTAAGCAGCATACTGTAAACAGAATAAGTGTTGGTTAAGCTGAAATATTGTTACCCTCTGTGATTATAAACATGATCACAGTTTAATATGCAATAGTAATTTGATTGTATTTATGAGCAGCTATATTTTGAAAACAATAGTTTTGAAATACTGCTAATTTTAACTATCTTCAGGCATTTTTTCATTTGGATTTAGAAGTTTATAAAGACTTAGAGCTTATATAATATATTACCTGACAGGGCAACACACTTGTTTTCAGCTTTTATTTCTGACAGTCTTATAACATTCCATGTTTTCAAGTATTTTGTATCTTTTAAGCCCGAGATTCATTTCTTGCCAGTGCAGTGCATTTCAATTAGTCTCTTTAACTAACTGCTCAGTGTTGGCCTGTCCACTACCAATGCTCTGAAACAGCCATTCTGGAATTTTCTGGCTCACCAGTCAGGTCAGAAAACATGGCCCTATTACAATACAGAGCCTTGCTGACAAAGCAGTACAAACCTTTAAAATAGCAACAAACACTTAAAGCCTTGTAGGTTGCCAGCTATCCACAATAAATGTTAAGGAGCCATGCACCCACTTACAGCCACAGTGCTCATCTCTAGAGGAAACAGAAAATCAACACAGACTTTTAAGTGAGATTTTCTGACTGCAAGGGAGAAGATGAAAAATTAATTGAGAATATTGGTGTTTCTTTCATCTTTCCTTTGAACAAAACTTGATGCTTTTCTATATAATTTTGAAAAATAAAATATTTACTTTTTAAATGAACTGGAGAGCTGTATTCAAAATTAAAACAGCAGAAGGTGAGAAACTTTAAAATATATTTCTCTTCTGCAATGACATGTAGAAATGCAGCACTTCAGCTTTGTTAGTGCACCTTTTAAAGATACTTTGGGAAATCCATATTACACAGTGTAATATCTTTCATTACAAATGCCTTTTTATCAGAGGGTACTATTTTTTTCATATTTCATAGCAGTAATTAATGAGATCATTATACAAAGATAAAAAACAGATGTGCAAAACACCACAGAATGCAAAACACCAAGTAAAATAAGATGAAGGGCTGACAAAGAATGAAGAAAAAAACACTGATCAGCAAAGACAGAACTAAGATTGCACAGGCATTAATATAAAAGGATATAAAATTTAGACTGACATGCACTTTAGGCTGACATTACAAATTAGATTTTAAAAATATAAATAAAAGACTTGTCAGTCATACAGAAAAAAAAGGAGGGAGGGGAAGAGGAAGAAAAAGCTTGGCAGCTGTGGAGCAAAGATATGGAGAGACCAAAATCAATATAACACAGAAAGACTGCCTAGCAGCAGTAATGACAAAATAAAATGAGATTTCTGCATTCAAGATGGAATGAAAACTCAGAGGCTAAGGCTTTCATATGGGGGAGGTTCATCAATATGAGAGTTCTGGAAAGGACAACAACAACAACAAATGAAACAATAGGTTGCCTAATTTGGCTTGATGTCTACAAACACCTGGCATCAGTACTGGAGAGCCATCATATAGAAATCCCTACAGTTACAGGGGAAATTTAAAAGATACAGGAGAGATTTGTTATGCTTACTTCAGTGATGCAGAAAGGAAGCCATACAGACTTCTGAGGAAAGTAAAAGGTAAAAGGCAAAATATCATGTAGATTTACCAAATAGATCTGGTAAGACTATCCTGACACTTTCACTTAATAAAATAACTGCTTTTCTACACAAGGGGAAGGAAGCTTGTCAGTCTGTTTGGATTACAGCAAAGTAAAGCACCACATGGGAAATTATCAGTTATATGGGAGAAAATGTAGCTCTTGTACAAAAACTGTAATGCTGTTAGAAGGAACATGTTAAGAAAAAAAACCAAAGAACAAAAAACAGATTGTGTGCTTAATCTAGATGTATTTTAATATAGCAGTTTCTTGATGGTTTGTCTTGGTTTGATCTTTTTTAGTATTTTCCTTAGTCATGTTAATGTAAAAGCAGGGAGTGTGCTAATACAGTTTCTAGTGAAGCAAAATAGGGAGACAAAGGATCTATGATTCAATAAGCCAAGGATATTAAGAAATTAACGGAAATAATGGCAATAAGTGAATAAAATGAATCAGATGAAGACACCTGACACTAAGAGGAAGGATATTATTTTAGGAACAGAAAAAACATATTATTATTAATTGGCCAGCAGTGGCTATCTGAAACCCATGTCAATCCCACATCTTCCAAATCTATTCAGATCTGTGCTAAATTATTCCTAACTGACAACTATTAAAAAAAAAAAATTATTTGCAATCCCCTAGAGTCAAGATGGCACATCCTGTTTGGATAATGTATTACAGAACCTTCTTTCTACAGTCAAATTTCTGCTTAATATGTGTAGTTCTTCTTCCATCATTCAAATCCTAAGAAAAATGCTGAATACTATCTGACACAGACTATCTGAAGTCCTCCTCTGTCATACCCATGTACAGGAAATATGGATTTGGGTTGGGAATGATGTACAGGAGCTATTCACACAAAAAGTACATGGAGAGTCTATCACACAGAAAAAAAATGCAAAAAGAGATTTACACTTCATATATAAAAAAAAAAAAAAAAAAAAAAAAGAAAAAAGGGGGAATAAACCAGCTATAAATGTAAGTAAGGTTGGTTATAAAAGGAGATTTTTACCCATAAGAGGTATTTGCTGCAAATAGTAGCATCGGTGACCAAAAAAATCCTGGGTTTAAGTTGTTTTTAAGATCATTAATAATGGTTTGTTAAGGTACTTACATGAAAGTGTTACCTGAAATAATTGGAGCAAAACTCAGAAAAAGAAGAGGACACTTCCAGTCCTCTGATCCTGGAAAGGGGGTCTCTGGCAACTCACAAAAAACACCTCTAGGACTTGGCCCAAGTTCAGCCAGCTGCAGCAGAGAAAATGTGACAAGAGGACACCCCAACAGGACACCCAAAGCACAAAGTGGTTTGACTGCAAGGTTCTAGCAGGTCTCTACATAACATGTGTAAATTGTGAATTTGAAAGACTTAAGTGATTCAGCTTAAGTCCATGCTGTTTTACACAGCAAAGCCCTTTGCATCTCTAGTTTTCAAGTTCTTCTCCAAAGGCTAGGTGAACTAGAGCAACTCAAGGAAAAAGGCACAAGAGTTTTTTTTTTTTTTAACATAAGCAAATTAATACAGTTTTCCTAGTTTTGCTCCTGCGCACAGCTTGAAAATTTCCCCTGAAGTTTTTCAAGAAAGTTCCAGCTTGAGAGAGACATGTGCATCGAAAGTTATAGCATAAGGGATATGAGCCCAAAAAACACATACACAGGTAAAAAGAGGCCTTTCTATGCCTTGTGTAGCTGGCTAGGGTTATGTGCTGGGGAAGTACAGTAACAGGTATCACTGCCATCTTGCAATGATGCCAAAAATACAGGCCCTAAGATAAAAGTCTTGCAGTATTAACAGATGGTGAAAAAAAATGAAATGGCTGCAACTAATGCGTTTTTGAGTAGGCACAGGAGATACCAGATAATGTTGAATGCATTACATTTAAAGTAAATAAAGAGGAGTTCAAATGGGCATTTAGTTCCTTGATAATTAGCAAGCCAGCAGGTATCAAACCAGGCACAGTGCAGATAAGCCTTTCCTGATCACATCTGACCCTGTGGGAATTTTTAAGCTCTGTATGCAAAGCACCATACAGAAGGGTTAAAGACTTTGCTGCAGTTTCTTTGGGAAGATAAGATTCCAAAGAATAGGCCTAGCACTGATGTGCATATGCATACAGGAATCTGACCCACAAGCATTTGCTTTTTGGGGGTGTTGCCAATCCATCCCTGGGCAAGTTTTACGTAAATCACTCTTTTGTTGTGGCTGTGGAGGAAAATTAGTTGCTCAGTTATTCACAGTGGTAACACAATGCTCTTGTCACGGTTCTCATCAGCTTGGCTGTAGCTCTCTAGATTAGCTCAGTGGTATTAGCTTAGTCTCCATCCTACCAGGGTCAGAATCTATCAACTTCAGATGTTTCGTACTCAGTCTGTAACATAAGAGCTGAGGGGTGCACATAAATAAAGGGCTTTACCTCTGACTTTCAAAGCGAAAAGCTCTCAGCTAATGACATTTCTCAGTAGTGTTAAGAGGCTAAGAGCATTCCACATCTTTTTGAGACAAGTGATAATTTGTTGGCTAGCCCTTCTCTTGGAGTAATGCTTTAGATTATTCAAGGCTTTAAAGTGATTAAGCTATATTTTTTCATACAGAGACACTTATCAGTAATCATAAGGTCAGATTGTATATTCAGACATGGAATTTTCATTTCTTTTCACTGAGTTTCAATACAGAATCTTCTGTAGTCTAATCTGCATATGTTAAATAGTGTAATTATAAACCTATCCTTTATCCAGTGAGTTCAAATGCAAATATTGGCTCTTTCCTCAGTGCAAGAATTGGTTTGTGCAAGTGAATTGCAGTTTAACTGAAGCTACTATGCTCTTTCTATTTTACTTAAATTAATGTAATTATTACCTGGCTAATTATCCTGTTGAATGACTTGTCCTGTGATTCATTAACTGGGCAATTTCTTTCTGGATATAGGTGAATATCTGAATATCCACCTATTTGTATCACAAAATACTGATTAGGAACAAATCATGTTACCCAGTGAGATAGTAATGATTCCTTTTAGAAATGTCTTTTGTAAGAAAACTCTTGAGTCAGTAGAAATTAGTCTATTGTAAGGACTGTGAATTACTTGTCACCCTTGGAAAAGGCAGTTAGTTTTATAGTAGGATCAGAAGACAGATACAAGGGAGCCTTCACAGCTGGTAATCTGATGCTGTCCGCTTTCCATAAACCTGTCTTTTGCTGTCTAGCATAGCCCTCTGTTTTACAGCCTCTGATGGTGTTACATATTCAAGCAAGGAAGCAACGTGGGAAGAATATTCTCAGTTACCAAACACATTCCCAAACACTGATATAAAGTGGATTCCCAGCATGAAATTACACAAATAAGTCAATAAACTTTAAATCATCTTGTGCAGAAGTGACAGTGAGAAGAAAGTCCAGAGCATCCTCATTGCAGCAAAGCGGAATTGCAGAGGCTGTTTTGTAAGGGTTGTAGCTAATTGAAGAGATACATAAAAACACACACAGCGTTACTTTTGTTTTCAAAAGCTTCTTCTGCCATTCCTATTATGTTTTGCTATAAATTAAATAGTTGCTGCTGCAAAGTCTCAGTATAAATAAACATGGAAGCAAACCTGATAAATGCTCAACAATCTGTGTAGAGCTAAAGAAAATCTTACATTTTTCATTGCCTGTAAACAAAATCCTTTTCATGTAAGAGCATTTTTTATTTCTTTGTAATCAAGCAATCTGATTTTATAACCTTACACACTCCTGTGCACAGAACAATTCCCATCAATTCTGAGTCCAATACTAATCCTGACATGAATATCCAAGAAATAGACTGTATTTCTAACAGGAAGGCTTAGGTCCCAAAATACCACTAAATGATGCAAAGCATCCTGGAATCCTATCTTTCTTCCCATTTGCACTTACATTCTTCTAGACCTTGCTAAAGCTTCCCAAGAAGTTGGATTTAGAGTTCAAAGACATTATTTACAAACTGCTGTTCAAAGAAGCTTTAGAAGGAAATGACACATTTCAGGTGGGAAAAAAAAAAAAAAAAAGACATTCACAAGCTGACACACAGCCAAAGTATTAGTAAAAGAAAAAATTTTGAGAAGGTAATCCTATGAATGTCTCTATCATTGAAATCACCACTTAGGAAGCTGGCAGAACAGGTTGTTTCTTTACTGGAACAGTGTAGGAAAAACCAGAGACTATGATAAACATCCTGAAGCCAAGCCTATGGCTTCATATCTGAGATCTGTAGTCTTCTCAACATGATACAACCACCTTCTTTTTTCATCTATGCAGAATTGAAAAGGTACTGTTGGCAGGTCAATAAGGAATAAATAATTCAATCAATATTTTTTCAAGATGGTCCTTGAGCAAGTGCCAGTGATTATTCTTTATTCTTGCAACATCTGACATTTATGTCCATTTGTAAATCAAGCAGAAGTCCACAAGATTAGTAAAAATTATCAAAACCTTTCTTTTTCCAAGCCTTGACTCAAAGGATCGCTTGACTGTTCAGCCCAGGCTCAGCCTTGTTCATGATTACTTACTATTTTACAATTAACCAGATTATCTAATTCAAAACAAATATCTCTGTGTAGCTGCAAGGTACCAAACTAAACAGACCAACAATTACAAAAGAGATCTCCAAAAGCTGCACACAGAATATTGACCAAGTTATGTCTGAATACACACTGAGCAAATTAAATGTAGTAATAACAATAATAATAATAATAATAATAATAATAATAATAATAATAATAATAATAATAATGAAGAAGAAGAAAAATAAGAAAAAGAAGAAAAAGAAGAAGAAAAAGAATAAAAATAATAAAAAGAATAAGAATAAGAATAAGAATAAGAATAAGAATAAGAATAAGAATAAGAATAAGAATAAGAATAAGAATAAGAATAAGAAGATATATTCACAACTGTAATTTGACTGGAAGGTCACAGTCTTCTTTTGAAAGCATGTCGTTAACATTAATGAAGTTTTTAATATCTTCATGTGCCCAGTTTAGCAGATCAGTAGGCAGTGATTCAAGGGGATGAGATGCCATAGGACTGTACATTTTAACTTTTCTGGTTAAAGTGTGCGATTAGAATTCAAAACCCCTGAAACTTCTCCAGACATAGACTCACTTTGACACTGATGTAAAAGACCTGGTCTCAAAGCATAAGATTTTTCCCAATGGAATGGCAGTTCTCCACGTAGCAGATGTATTGTGCATCTTACCTTTAACAATACTGTCAAATCCCAATATCTGAAAGTCATGACCTATTTCTAGCTCTTCCACTTACCAAGTGATGAGAACTGGGAGAGTTTTCTTCTGTTATTGTGGTTTGAATGTAGACTGTTCATATTTACCAAGTCTTTGAAACAGGGAGAATTAAGTTGTTTTCCAATGGCAGCTTTTTCTTACATTCCTGGGGGTCTGAAAAAATTCATCAAGCTTCTCACAAATTCACATATCCCCAAAACCTTCCAAGCAATGAATAACTTTCTATTACCAAATAGATCAATAAGTAGCAAGCTGTGTTTTCTACACTCAACCAACACAGTTTGTGTTGGTACAGAATATCTAATGCATTCCTCCTGCCAGGAAAGCAGTTGGGCCCTAAGTTTCTCTATTTGTTTACATTCCTTCTTAACCATTGACATCCTTAAAGTAGAAAAGGTAGTAGTCTCCCTTGGAAGTGCAGGCAGACTATGTCTTGGAAGCTTCCACTGTTCCATCCATCACACATCTACAAAATCTGATTTTCCACACAAAAGCTCAATGTATTACTACACAGAAAAATTGGTAGTTTTATTAGGAAATACTTCAAGAGCGCACTAGCCATAGATTCAAGATAAATCTCAAAGTTAATATTCTTATTTGAGGATAGACTCCATTAAAAGAAAGATTGTGTTACCACTCATTTGAGAATATTACCAGTAGTACTAAACACTGTCATGTGTTACTATGCACTTACAGTGTTTATATTCAAGTATACAGACAGACCAATCCTTCACATATGGAAACCTTCCAAAACTTCAAAATCAACATGCTGGCTTATGGCTTAAGTTAGCTTCATGCTGGAAGCAAAAACATTGCAAGGAAAAGGCAGTTAGATTCTCCCCAAAATGTCAGTGCAGACATTGAGGATGGTACCATGAACGAGTAGACTAGATCAGACAGAACCATCCACTGCCAAGAACTTGCATCTCTCTTTACAAACACACCACAGCTATTTCAGAAGCTATTTCGTTGATATTCATTTTAGTCAATTTGTGCCTCTGGATCTTTCTAGAAATCAGGCATATTTGACATATTCCCAAATCTAATACCAAGTAGGTTTTGCTTAGAATATATTCAAGATGCTTAGAAAAGGAAAAAAAAATCATCTCCATTCCTGGACTTCCTTCTTTTGCTTTTCACTTTTTATGGTATTTGAAAACAAAAGGTTTCATTCACAGACCACAGCAAAAACTCAAGTAATTTTAAACCAGCTAATTTATCCAGTTTACAATTTTTTTCTTGCTTTAATTTTCTCCTGCAGGTGCTCAGTTCATTATTCCATGATCATTAGCATTTGTATGAGGAGAATACAAATTTGGATTCTTTTCTTTTACATCTTGTGATCTTTCTTGCAGGCTTCTAGTCTTCTTTCATCTCCTGTCACTCTCTTATCCAAAGTGCTAATCTCAGCTGTAACTGTCTCAAACCTTTCCTTTCCAGAAGGATCATTGAAGTCTGTAATTTATCACTTCCCTATTGTAAGTGCAAGAACAGCTCTAAGCAGAACAAGTCTTATCTCATTGATAGCTACTTTGTCACCTTGTGGCTGCAAAGCATTCAGAAATGGCATTTGGTACGTTAGCTGCAGATGGCATCAAGGGGATTCTGAAGAAACACATTTTCTGGTTTCTTTACCGCTATTCCTTGATACAAAAATGCCCAAACAACTTCGTTTGGTGGCTGCACTGCATTTTTTAAATAAGGACACATCTTCTGTGTCAGGTTTCATATGTTCCTGGGCAGACTTTTATGGGTTTGGAGCTAATCCAAGAGCTAGCTTCTCTGATGAACATGTCCTGCCCCATTAAGCTTCAGTATTAACACCACTCCCCCTCCACGACCATTGTTTCTCCTATATGTGGTTGTGGGAAAGTTAGACTTCTTACTAATACCACCAGAGTTTGTGGCTTCATGGTAGCTATTTTTCTGCAGCCCATGTCTAATCACAGTGTACCCAAGAAGCTTAGTGCTGTGTTGTAGCAGACTACAAATTAGCTTGCTTTTCCATTAAAATACTCTTAGTTTATTCTTTTCTGTGTGGTTATAAAATTGACTGGCTGAACACTTGGGCACTTGTGTGTTTTGTTTGTCTCAATGATTGATATTTAAATGGCTTAATTGCATTCATTCCACCTTTTTATGGTTGAGCAAATGTCTACTGCATATTTTTTTTAAGATGCAAAGAGAGCAAATTCATTTGGAACTCAGGGAAGAATTTTATTAATATGTGCCAGGGTGGTTTGAATTTCAGAATGGACCTTACTTCTTGAATATGTATTGTGGCAACATAAGTTGTACCATCTTCATAGCTCTGAGAAAGTGCCAAATAGTCCAGCTGGTTTAGCTAGAAAAGTCTGCAGCTAGTACTGAGGCTATGAGGGTAAATTCTGTGCTGCTGCTGAAGAAATATAGAGGCACAGGCAGGAAATAAGGATTGTATAGTTGAAAGGAATAACCAAAAATAGGAAGGGGAGAGAGGGGGAGAGAAAGGGACTTAGTGCTCTTCTGAAAACCATTAACAGTCTTTGCTGTAGGCAATGTTAAAATCAAACTGGTTTTCTCCAGTGACTCAACAAGATGCAGGCATTTAAAAATCCTCTTTCTCCATGACTGAAAAGAGGAATTGGAAGGACTTGATAACTGTAAGCAGAAAAGTACCAATGAAGCTGGTACATATGAATACTACTCCTGATGAATTTAATCTTTATGTTGGTGAGTGAACTACTGTGAAGATATCCTAACTTTCTACAAACATATATGATTTGTAAGAAATGGCTGAAAAATCTGAGAAGTAATACTTCTGTTCTGTACAGCAATTAGGCCTTGGCCAGGACCTGTTTAATATTTATGGTATATAGCTATTTATGTCATAGGGCGTTTTCTTAGTATTTTTAATTTGTATTTTTCTTTCCCAAGTGAGTACTCAGAACAGGAAAATCACAACCACTAATTGCATTTTCATTTTAGCCTCACAATTCCTCACAATATAAATCCTAAAAATGTTTATGTTCACTTCCATATGTGTTTGTCCTAGTTTAGGGCAAATTAGGAAGGAAAACTCCAAATGGGGATTTCCCCAAGGAAATGCCCCTCCTCACTTTCTGGTCGGGGAAAAGAAAAAAAAAAAAATTCTTTGGAGAGAAGTGGAAAAAGCTGTTTATTTAACAGAAATTGAGTAATATTAAATAATAAAACCTCTTGTTGTTCGATGGGATGGCAAATCTAGGAAGAAAAGTCCTTTTCATGTGGTGAACGGCTCACTCAGTTTCTTATCAGTCCCTCCGGCGCTGGAAAGTGCCGAGGCCCAGGCCCCGGTGGGCCACAGGCGTGAGCTCCCGGGGTTTGGCTGGGTGTTCAGTCCAGAGCAGGCTTGCACAGATCCAAGAAAATTGGAAAAAAAACAAAGGTCCAGGGAACTCCTCTGCCTCAGCTAGCTAAAACTAACTAAAAGCCAGAGAGAAGCTCTGTCCCGCTGTCTGTCCGTGCTGCAGACAACACAGTCCAGGAGCGAGATGTGTGGGAGTGATGTTTTTCTTTAACACAAACTGCAGCTTCTTCTTCCCCCTCTCTTGCTCTCAGAGCCAGTCTTAACGGTGCAGAACTTAATATATAACATAAACCAGACCATTGGGGATACTAGTATCATAAAGTCACCCCAGGACAATCTCTTGCAAAGTGCTCATCAGGTTTGCTCTTACATAGAAAAAAACCCCCAGCTCTAAATTAGATTTAGCTTTAGATTCAAAACATCAACATACAAAGAGTTAGTAGATAACTTTCCAGACTAAAAGTATTTGAATTACACGTCTATGAATGCCCTCCTATGAATGTTTAGTATCATAGATGCTAAATATCATAGAATTACACTATCAGGTTGAAAAGGACTACATCTGGTCATCTGGTCCCACCTCCTTTCTCTAGAAGGGTCATTTTATGGCATGGAATGGTGTCCTGACAGTTCTTGAATATCTCCAGTGAGGGAAACTCCACAACCTCTCTGAACAAACTGTGCCACTGTGCAGTCACCTACACAGAAAAAAGTTCTTCCGAACAAGTTCTTCCTAAGCCCTTACTAAAATAGCTTTCTTTTGTCTCTCCTGTGACAGCAAGAATACAGACAATAAAAAGAAATAAATCCAGGGAGTGGTTCACAGGTGTTGAAGACTTGTCTAACTTTACTTAAAATAAAAGTTTTATTCTACAAACAAGAATTGGACTGAAGTTCTTCTACTGCACTTAATATTTCACCAAGGTCTATATTTCCTTTAGGCTGTGTGATCCATTGGTTTATGTGGTGACCAAACAACCACCTAGTTACTGCTACTATGTTGAGGTTAACGCCCTCTTGTGTTTTTCTTCTTTCCTCTTCACTGCAATATCTTCAGTAATTTCTTCTTAACATGAACTTATTATTTTCACCTGTAAAAATAAAGGGGGAGGAGAGTAGTATTGACTCTTGTGCTTAAAATATCTCAAAATTAGTAGTATGAGATTTCAACTTAGCTTACAGACTTTGCCTGTTCAAGCTGCATGTCACAGCAAATGATAGAGATAAGGGGGAAAAACTAAGGTGAAAGGCAAAACTGCAGCAGTGGGAATGACAGAGTCAAACCGTGCATGCAGTTGGGAAAACCAATTTCATGAAAGCTGAAGAACAGTTTACAGGTAAAGCAATTTCTTTGCAATTTACAATCAGTTATAGGCCTGCCTTGTAAGCTAAGTCAGTGTCATCCTTGACAGCTAAGACCAAAATTATGAAGAAACACTGAATTCTTGTACTACCTTGCCTATACACATCGTGCAGGGGTACCCATCTCATCTTAGTGTGTCCATGGTTTGTCCAGTTGCACTGAGACTGGACTTGCATGCTTTGTTTGCTTCTAAGATAAATATATAAGTTCAACACAATATACTTCACCGTAATTCACATAGGACTTGTCACTGTACAAACCAAACCCACAAAGTTACTTTGATAAATATCCTTGCTCTTCATTTCACACATAATTGCACTTTAAGGTTACCAGAATTTCAAATCTACTTTGTGGAATTTAGATCGTGAAAAATACTATTGTAGTTCTTTCATGTAAAAGAAATTTCACAGATTGTCTACTAAATATAGAAGCTATTTTTCTCAAAGCCATTTATGAAGTCTCTGACACCCTCTTTTCTGCTTTCTGCTTCTGTCCAGTGTTTCTGGCTCTGATCTGATCTTTTCATCTGCTGTGTTTACCTTTCTCTTTTGTTGAGTGCATACACATTTGCAATTAATATTGCTGTTTTTAGTAGCCATTTCACATGTACTCATTTTGATATCAGATTCATAGTCTGCTTCCCTATTAACGTTTTTAATTTTCTTTTTTTCCTCTGTCTTTTGTTTTGTGTCCATTTTCACACATCCCCTATGTGAATAAGATGGAATAGTTTTATTTCCATTTTTATATTAGTCCCAAATTGCCTAAAATACCTATTTGCAACTAATATTCTTATAATCCAGTATACAATACAATGTTTAGGAAGAGCAACAATGCAGGGGCCAAAGAAAAGTGGTGAACTTATATGTAAGGCAATTAAAATTAAGACAGGGTTTTTTTGCAGATGACATGCCTCTATTCAAAGTCAGTGTTTGACTTCTAAACTCCTGGATACAGAGTGTGTTCCCTGAATCTGAAGGCTTCTGGATTATCACTTCACCAAGTGAACTGTGATGCAGCAGAAGTGAAGTGATTTGTGTCTTACCTTGCAATCAGCCACCCTCTCTGTGGAGGTGAGCCTGAGCAATGGTAATACCAGTGCCTCAAAGGCCATGCACTTTGGGGGGAACCAGAAGGTTCACACTAAGCTTTGCACCTTCTAATCCTGGAAAATCTGCATAAATATTCAATCAAAAGATACAGGTGAAATTCTTTTAATTAGAGAGTGGTCTGCCCTAAAATATGAACCATTATTAGGTCATATTTGCTCTAGCACTGGACTGAAGGCAAGAAATAATTATATTCTGAAAAAAGATAATTTTGACCAAAAATAACTTTTTATCAGACTATAACAAGCAACCATATGTAGTCAACAGTGAGTAGGCAGGGGGATTGAGGCAGAAACATTCATGTCAGTACCTTCCAGTTCAGTTGCAAGCTGCTGCTGTGCTGTCATTATTTGCTTCTGGTCTTCCTCCAGCTGATCTGGTCCCTGGACAGCACAGCAGCTCTCCACCTGAGTTCCCTGGGACAGGCACATTTCCCAACAAAAACCCAGGCCTCAGAGTTCTGTTCCTAAGGTATAAGGAAAAGGCACACTGAGATATATTCGTGCCTAACAAGACACAGAAATTAGGATAGTCAGCTCCTGCTGAAGTCAACCTTCCAGCATCCCAAATGCCTTTTAAATCTAGCATGGCTCAACATTGCTCCATTCTAGTTTGCACTAGAAAACAGAGCTGTTACTCTCTAGCTCCCTTTGCAAGCAATGGGTAAAAGTAAGATTTTATATCAGTTTCTCTGGGAGTGTGTTTAAGGACTTCAGAAGCCTGCAGAAGGTTCTTCAGCAGTTTGTACCAAATTTAACTGATTTAAGTAAAGATCCTGTAAATATTGTTCCATTCCTTTTTCTTTCTTTTTCTTCATGTGAAGCCAGAAAACTTTAAGACTGTATTAGTAGAAGCTAATGCACTGAATTCATTATTTCCTCTTTCCATTTTTCTTTAAATGGAACACAAATTTCAGCTAAGTGACAAATTGACCGAATGAATTACTGTTTTGCAATCAGGCCTGGTTTGCCTGGCATGCTTATCTTTCAGCTGCTTCCAGTAGCTTGAAAAAACTGTCAATATTTAGCAGCAGTTGCACAAACAGAAACTCTTCTCTTGCTTCATGTACCAGACATGTACGTGTGGTTAAGGAATTAATGTATAAGCAAATGGACTGATACAAGCATTGCAGCAGCTTTAGCTGATTTTGCAGCTCTCTTTGTTTTGGATACCAGATTAGGAATTCAATCCAAGAACTGACACACAAACAGAGAAGTCTGGCTCACATTCCCAAATCCACTCCTTTTTGTCACATATTCATTGTCCAAGAGCAATCATGGGTATGTCTACAGTGCACTATCTCACTATACATACCGAAGAGTTACCTGGGTTTGTTTCAGACTGGGATTAATGCAGACCCTTCAGCTCATGTCTCCTGAGATGATCAGCCACATTATGAAAAAAGGCTCATTAGCCAAAGTGCGACCACCTTACAGAGCTGCCATTACTCCTCTGAGACATAAACTGTTTCCAAAGCTATGATGGAACAGAAGGGGTGCTAGCCCACAGACCTGTCCAATTATCAAAATATAGCACAGCTGGCATGGAACCTTTATATTTCCCTGCTTTATTAGCATTAAGATTGTAGAGCTAATGTTAAAGATTTTGTATACTTAAAGATGTCGAAAATATGATTGGATAAAGCCAGGAGCAACCTGCTGTATCCCCGATGGTAGCATGGTCTTGAGCCAGAGGCTGGTATCTTCTGAGATCCCTCATAAGGAAGTGTTTTTTTTATGATATTATGATTCCTGGCGCTTAACCCCACTCCTTTAACACAGCAATTTCCAAATCCTTCATAAAAGGAAAATGCAACTGGGGCCTTGCTCCAAATCAGATCAGATATGTCATCTAACTCAAAAAGTCCCCCAAGGATGTGGACCATCCCTAAAAAACAGCTAGGCTAGTATTTATTTACAATGAGCCAGGAGGCAGAGGAAGGGTGAAGAAGCAGAACAGAGGAACATCATAAATGTAGAAAATCTTAAAGCTGATATTGTTGCCAGAGACAACATATTGTCAAACCACAGCTGATATTCTCCTGGGAGCTATCTCCATGGCTTTAACTCAATCTAAAGTTGAATTGTCAGTAAAGAGGGCACATGGAAAAGCCACACCTCATTTTCTAATTCAAAAAATTATTTTCAAAAAGTAGTACCAATGGTACTACTAGCTCAAAGCTTTTTCAAACTTTAAACCAAAGGTTTTAAGGTGGAGTAAAGGAGGCAGCCAAACACAAACTTAGATTGCCATTTACAGGGGAACAAACCATTCTTTCCTTACACAGTGAGGTCCCACTCATAACTGAGGCTATGAAGTGTCACAGCAACAAGAACAGATAACACTAAAACTATGCTAACAACAATAATAATTTTTATGATCTCCGCATTCATTTGCAAAGATTCCCAGGACCAAATTCCCCAAAGCCAGACTGACTGCCTTAAGAACTGCTCTCTGTCTAGGTGGAATTTTGAGCTCCTATTCCTATGCTGTGCTCCATCAAAGCCCCCGTAGAATGAAGGTGCATAAGCACAGCATGGCTCCACTCCTGCTTTTCAGTAAGGAGAAATGGCAGGTTTCCAGGCATCCATCACTTCTGCAAGTGAGGTAGGAGGCATTAAAGGGATCATATCCTCAAAGAAGCAGTATGAGAAGGTTTCTAGTGGCAAAACTGGAAACTGGGCAGCTTCCTCCAATTTATTTCAAATGAAAGGCAAACACAGAGCTGCCTCTTGTAATACCCTGCACATAACCAGCACGCTTTTCAAACAAAGAAGCAGTTAAACATGACTGCATGCACACGACCTCCCTCACGGGGCAGAGTGGAGGGTGGGAAACTGGAGACAAGGGTCAAGAAACATGATTTTTAATAATGGACCCAGTAATATAGACACATTTTGGTACCTAAATGGCAATTCAGATCAAAACCACCCTTTTTTCATTTCTAAATAAATATCAATTAATTTAAGCTCTTTTTGCTCCAATAGAGATATAACATTTTTGCTTTAAAATTGAGGCTAAAAAGTCTTGTTTCGGGCTTAGTGGTCTGAAATGAATTTTGAGAAATACATAAATAACCTTGACTAAGTTTATAAAGAAACAGCAATTACAGAAAATGCCACCTATGCTTTACTCTCACAAAAAATCCTGCCCTCTCAGAGAGATGGGCTTTTGATTTCTCTTTCTCTGTCCTCTGCTCTAGTTTAGGCATGGAAGGGTTGAAATGATGTATGCAGGATGATAGAAGGGCATGTACCTCCAGTGGCATCATGTCAGCTCAAGGACACCAACCTGCTCTTTACAAATGTTTGTGGAGGCCCAAGGGCCTGTGACTAGAAGAATCCTTATACCCCACTCATGGAAAGCAGGCAACAAGTACTGCCTCCCAAAGCTGGAGTGAAGGAAGTCCTCTTCCCCATAGGTCTTTGCAGGTATGTTAATATATTGTTGAATTTGTTCCCCTATTGGTTTATCAAGTTGATGTCACCCCAGTTCAGCCCTTGTTTACCTTATATGGATTTTCCCTAAACTGTTCTCCCTTCCCTGGACCCCCATTGGCTTTCTTTTGGTGCATTGCTCTGCTGCTGTTTCCCTATTGGTTCTCCCTGTCCCTAACCCCGCCTATGCACCATTTTTCCCTGTTCCCATTGGCTCTTGACCCTCAGATCCTCCCCTCTTACCCCATATATAACACCTCCTATCTCTTGGAGGCACTTCCAGGAAGGTAATAGCAATTGCCATCTCTCACGTGCTGCTACAGATGTTGATGGTTCTACTGATGCTTGCAAGAGGAATGACCCTGTTTCTCAGTGCCTGTAATCGCCACTACCATTCCCAGCCATGACACTATTTAGCCTTCAGCATCCTCAGTGGCCTTTTAATAGCTGCAGCCTTGCACACAGGCTTTTGAAGGCTCTGCAGGGAACACAACTGGATCTGCAGCCATTAACAAGGTAAGAGAGAGGGAGTTGGGAGGTAACTTCAGTCATTTCCACTGATGACGTGGGAAAAAGAATAGTCCTGGACAACAGCACACAGCAGATATGAAGGAAATCAGATGGAAAACAGCAACGATGTCTACAGGCAATCCTTTACACATCAAAACTTGAAGACCCTAAAGCCCCTTGCTGTCTCAGGAGCTTATTCCAAGTAGCCACATTCCCCTTCCAGCCCTGAGTCTGCAGCTCCTAGCACTGTCAGCTGCACTGTCTCTCAAGCCATAGACACAAAAGCAGAAGGAACTGGAGGTGTGACATAACTGAGAAAGTTGGAGATGCCCAAGAGCTTGTGGGTACTGAGGAAGCTCAGAGCCAAGAAAGCTGAAAAGATGAAGACTTTTTGCACTGCCAAAAACTTTTAAAGGAATTGGAGCTAGGCCTGAAGAACAGAATACCAAAGGGCACAAAATCAGGATATTTGGGCAGAAAAGCTGACATGGCAAGAGAGGAGGGGAGAAAGCAGCAGCATAAATACCTCTTCCATCAATGGGATAAGGGGAGGGGGCTAAAAAGAGCGGGTGAAAACTGAGAGCAGAGGGTGTTTTTCTCTGGACAGCACCAAAGGGTGTTTCTAGGACTGAACTGGTAGGATCAGTAAGCTGTGGATCCTTGTGTGACAGTGGTCAGGGGTGCTGGAGGTGGTGCTGCCACCAAATTTCTTAAGCCTCTGCCAGGTGTGTAATTCCTGGTACCCTCCAAAGCTACAAATGTAGCAAATTTTTCCATTTTGCATACCCACATGTGCTGAGTAAAAATATCTGTCCACACTTCAGGAACAGACATGAATGTGTTCAGTGTTAATAATGAGAAATCAAAACTTCAAAACAACAAACAGAAATTCAGTAATGGAGTCACCTCTGGAAAACAGGAAATATTTTCTTGGATTTTAGTATGGAAAATGTATTAGATTTGTATTTTTCTATTGCAAAGGTATATTTTGATTTTGATGTTTGGGTTTCTTTTTCTTCCAACCAGGATTTAATATTGACAAAGCCTACAAGAAGGCTGATATTTGCTCACTGTCTAGGAATTGGCATTCTAGCTGAAAACTGACTGAAAATTTGGTAATTAGCATTTTAATTATTTTGGTAACAAATACATGTAGTAAGTGATGATTTAATTGGTGAATTATATATAATACAATACCATAATCATAGCATATTTAAACTTTTTTAAATTATTGCTTCTTAACTAAAATGTTATTTCCTTATGGATCATTTAAGTTTTGAATATTCAGTATTTCAGACAGCAAACTTTGCACTGAAAATAGTCAATCTGGTTAATTTTAACAGGCTTCCCACATCAGAAAGGGCACACAGCAGCTGAGGTAAAGGGACTGTCTTTTATTTTTGGCATCTTTCACTGTAGGAGTATAGACCGTCAGAAGCAAATGGGACTGAAGCTACTTTACACCTGTCCACACTTGTACCTTGCAGGTATTCCAGCTCTGTGCCTGATATTCCTTATCTTGGAAGTTAACATGAAAAAAGTAGATATTTTTATTGTTTTTTTCAACAGCCTTTGAAATTAAATAAAATCAAATACACGACATTTTTTACACAATCTCTTTTGCAGTATCTTTAACTATCTTTCCAGGCAAAGGTATTGTAAACCTTATTGGATTTCAGATTTTTAGCAGTTTAGATGTGGTACAAATGTATTCACTGTGACCACTGCACAAATGTTTCTACTATATTTTCCCCAGAATACTATCTTTTTTAAGGTATTTTAGCTTTCTTTTGGAGAACATTCTATGTAGAGAGCTCTCACTTAAACCTACCTGCTTTACCATTTATTCTGCGACAACATCAAATTTACATTACCAGAATAAATGCAATATTTTTCTCTTAAATCTTAACTCAGAGCCCATGTAGAGAGGAAGAAAAAACTTTCTTTGTCTTGCAAATTCAGGGAGATTTGAAGGAGTTATTATCACCACTGAGCTATTTTCAGTTGTGCGTGAAAACAATGAATATTGAGATCTTGAACATAGTCTTTGTTGTTTAACAAAAAACAAAAGCAAAACAAAAAAAGTCTTTGATAAAGAGAAGTTAAAGAAATAATAGGAGTAGCTGCCTTCCTTTTATCAAAGGAACCTGTTTCATCACTTCAAATGCCAGTGAAGGGTTTTTTTTCTGAGTGTAAAATGAGAGATATTCATTTAAATGCTCACATATCTTTCCCAGATCCTAAGCCTCTTCACAGAGTCTTCCCTGGTGATTCAGAAGCTAGGTTTTATTTTGTAATGAACTACACCAAAGATTTTTGGCTAATCATGTCAACCCCTGCAGAAAAAACATAAATTAACAGGAGTCCTAACTTCAAAGGTAAAATGTACATGCTTTCTTTAGTCTCTGCACACAAATGGGAGTATGAAAGCCCTTATTCAGTGAGGACCTGATTCCTTTCAAAGAAGACTGAAGCAGATAGCTGCAAACCATCTTCTTGTGTAAGATTCTTTAATTCTAACACAAGACCTGAGAGAGGAGATGCTCATGGAGACATAAGTTTGGGAGAGCTGTGTGATATATACCTAGCAAAGGAGCTGGTGGAATAAATCTCAGTTTTTATAAGTCAGCAGATTGAGCTATAAACAAAAGGCAAAGGTAATATCCATTCTTTGTGGGAGGATAACAGCAGTGACCACTCAAAAAATCTAATTTGATAAAATTGTCTCCAGAAAAAAAAAGTCCCTACAAAAGACTCAGATTTTGCAGGACACGATCAGAGATCCTGCAGGAAAATAAAAGGTTTTGTTACATTTTAATATAAATTACTATTGCTATTTTAATATCATGGTCTCAGAGCTGCAGGGAATGAAAAAAATAATACAAAATTTCAAAAATTAATAACATTTCACAAATCCACAGGGGCCTCATGAGACACTGGAAGTGTTCCAGCTACAGTAGACAAATTTACTGCTACATTTGCACTTCTCCATTCACAAGGCAAAGGCAAACACTACTGCTGGTGGAGATTTACAGACCAATGACTTGAGAGAAATGAGTAAGAGGGCTTGATGAAAGGACAGCTCTGAAACATTAATTGTATGGCAAGCACTTTGTATTGGGTTTATATAAGGTTTTGGTGGCAGAGGGGGATACAGGAGTGGCTTTTCTGAGAAGCTGCTAGAAACTTCCCCCATGTCCAAAGGAGCCAATGCCAGCTGGCTCCAGGATGAACCTGTCCCTGACTCAGTCTTAGCCCATCAACAATGGTTGTAGTTCCTCTGGCATAACAGATTTAAGAAGGGGAAAAAATAGTTTTGTGCAGAAGTGAATTGTAGCCAGAGAAGAGAGGAGAGAGAACAGCTCTGCAGACACCCAGGTCAGTGCAGAAAAAGGGGTAGGAGGCGTTTCTGGCACCGCAGCAAAGATTCCCCTGCAGCTCATGGTGCAGACCAAGGTGAGGCAGGATGCCCCCTTGCAGCCCATGGAGGGCCACAGTGGAGCACAGATGTACCTTGGAGGACCCCACACTGGAGCAGATGGATCGCCAGAGGAGGCTGTGACCCCATGGGAAGTCCATGCTGGAGCAGACTCCTGGCAGGATACCTGTGAAGAGAGGAGGCCATTTCAGAGCAAGTTTGCTGGCTGCATGCAGTCTGTTCCTGAAGAACTGCACCCTCTGGGAAGGACTCACTTCGGAGAAGTTTCTGGAGAGCTGTCTTTCATGGGAGGAAGCCCATACTGAAGAAGGGAAGAGAGTGAGGAGTTTTCCCCACGAGGAGGAAGGAGCAGCAAAAAGAACTGTCATGAAGTGATTGCAACCCCCACTCCTTGTCACACTGTGCTGCTCAGGGAAATAAGGTAGGGAATCAGGAAGAGAGTTAAGTCCAGAAATGAGGCAGGGGTTGGGGGGGGGGGGGGGGAAGGTGTTTTTAAAATTTGGTTTTAATTCTCGTTTTCCTACTCTGATTTAATTGTTAATAAATTCAATTAATTTACCCAAGATGAATCTGTTTTCCTCATGATGGTAATTAGTGAGTGATCTCTCCCTGCCCTTATCTTGACCCAAGAGCCTTTTGTGATATTTTCTCTCCCTTGTCCACTTGAAAAGGGCAGTGATAAAGCAGCATTAGTGGGCACCAGGCAATGTTAAACCACCACACAACTCCTTGAGGCCACCACCACTGAAATCCTAACTAATCACCATAAACATAGTGTCTGGGGATTTATGAGTCCACTACTAATTTTGAATGGAAAAAACTGATGACTCTTCCCCTCTTCTATATTTATTTATAATTCCAATTAGATTTATGTAATTTATGTAAGCTATCAGTCAAAACAACTAGTAACCCCAGAGATCTCCATATTTTAGCATGCAACAATACTCTACATATTCTACAGGTTCCTGTTCTGGCAGAAATTTTTCATGTGGGACTGAATTAACAGCCAGTAACACACAACTCTCTTCTTTGCTTAATGTATTATAAAGGGCTACATCTTTCACCTTCCTATGGGTAAATCCAAAACAATTCAAATGAGTAGACTTCTGTGTCTACTGTCTATTCAATAAAGCCCATGGAATTTTTATATTCACTTCTTCCCCTGAAAATCTTTGTTATGATCGTCTATTTGCTGTCAGATCATTCTTTCCCCAAACACTCCATTAAGTAAAATCAACTTGTGAAAACCTACACAGCTTGTATTGTTAAAGGCCAAAGACCATCTAAAAAGGTGAATGGAAAATAACGGTAACTCATAATACATGTTGACACAATACCTATCAGAATGGGTGCAGAAGAAAAAAACAATTCTAATAGAAAGCAAGAGGTCCTTACGTAGCAAAATCCAATAGCAAGGAGTAATCAGCCTTCCACCAAATGCAAACTCAAATAGAGACAAACCTGGCTATGTTCAGCTAGCTAGACTTAAGAGACATATCCAGAATGTATGAAATATGCAGAGCTAGAACAATCCCTCTGGAGAAGAGCCTGGAGGAAAGTTACTGCATCTTGTTGTTACAGATTCCATTTGATCTATTCTTTCAGTGGCTTTGAATTTCCTACCCTGCTCCTGGATAATTACCCATTCATTGAAACAGAATAAAGAATGTATTTTATTATTTGGAAATTCATGGTATGAATAGTAATTTGTATAATAGGCCCCTAAAACTCTAAATGACCTTGTAATGGAAATTATATAGATGAAAATATATCTCTAAAACCTATGTAAGGCTATGCCTAATTTTGTATAATACCAGGTTTAGCATATGTACACACTGCAGTCACAGAGGTGATGGCTGTATGGCATAATGATGGGCTCCTATGGTATCCTAGGCATCACTGGTTACCTTACCTCAAACCTGTGACTGGATTGTGGGAACCCTGAAGTGGTGACTTTCTAGGCTTTTCCCTCAAGGAAGCCTTACTCCAATTAAAGTCAGGTAGATATCAACAGAAAATAGTGTTTCAGGTAACCAAAATTTTCCACTGAAAAATTACTGCTTTCAGAATTTATTTTTTTTTCCCCTCAAAACTATTTCCGATTAGACCTCTTGCCATGCTGAGCGATGGGAGTTGCACAAGACAACAATCATTCTGTACAGCCACTTAGATTACATATTCAAAGGCATTGCACCTTCCTCTTTAGTGAAGAGAGACAGTACATCTTGGCACTCCCTCGGTCACTGAGACCACAGCAGATGAAATACAGCTCTCGAGTACTGAAAAGAATAAGAGCAAGAAAGCAAACAAAACCACATGGTTCAGTAGCATTAGAGGCTCAAGATATTTCCACTGGATATTCTAGTCTTGATCCTCAAATTCCTTAGTTTTTTCTCTCTGTCATTGAGAAAAAAAAAAATTGTGCTTTTTCAAAGGTCCATCTTGTACTCCAAAGCTGCTTCGAAGCTTGCCAATACCTTGTACTGACTGACACAACTGAAGGCCCTGCACGGGGCAAGACACTGCCCAGAAGAGAAGCAATCAACTGCCTTTCACGTCTAGTATGCCACAATGTTATTTTAAAAACTCAGTAAACCTAAATTCTAGGACAACCCTGGGAATTCAGCCCTACCTATCATAATTTCAAAGTCTAAAACCTCACAAATAGACAAACCTTGCAGACCACAACAGATATTGTGGCTGTTGTGAAATTGCTGCTTCTGTCTTCTTTGCTGGCGAGTCTTCTTTGCTTTGCTACTTTGAACTACATCAGAATATTTCATGTATCCTTATTTATTCCAGTCATGAAACACTATTTTTTTTTTCTCCACAATTTAGGGGATGAGCATTCTGCATTATACACCATCAACACTAATCTTTATATTAACTCCACAAGAGATTACTCTGTGTCTATATATCTATAAATACACATATACACACAAAATACCTGCCAGAATAAAAATACTCTGATAACATCATTGTGAGTAAGTTAAGTTAATGCTGGATCTGGCAGGCTGATAAGTAAACATGACCTCTGGTTTTCCATTTTATGGTAGGAAACACATTAAAAAGCATTGGTTTAATCAGGTCAGCTTAAGCAGATGGCTAATTTCTTATTGTGCTATAATATTAGTTCACTTAGTTTGCATGTTTAATTTATATTTTTCACTAATTTTATTTTTCCTAAAAAAATACACAAAATAGGAAACCTACATATTCAAGCTTTTCTACCTTCATAACACAGGTTTAAGTTTAAAGGGTCACGTGGAAGGTGGATGTTCAAATCTGTGAATTATTTAATGTAGTCCCTAAAATACCTAAAATACCTAAAATCCCTGTTCCATATAATACACTTTCAGCTCCAGATATAGCCAGAAAGCCATCTGACCATTCCTCACAATTTTTGAGGTGAATGGTGAGGCTGCTCCACAGAAGCCTGCCTTTCTCATGGTTTGGTCTCCTCTCAAAGTAGAGCTGAGCCAGCTGCCTCAGGTGTTCCTCTCCAATTCGTCTTTGTTTGAACTCATCATAAGCAATTTCCTGACAACTCCACATCATGTCCTCATCCCAGAGCTACCTGCCTCCAAGATCTGCACTTTCAGGCTTTCAACCTTATTCAGAAAACCACTGTAACCAGCATGAGCTCCTCAGTGGCCCCTTTATTTTTGGCAGTTCGAGCATTTTGCTACCTCACCTATATAGTTATTGAGAGATGACTCACCTAAAAGTATTGCCTTGCTATTCACTTGTTTGTTTGTTTTTTTCTCCCCAGTAACCCATATTTGACTTAGTACGTATATTTAAACAATAGTAGAGGTATACAGCGACTGTGTCATGGTTTATAAATAAAATTATTACATGGAGGAATCCTGCATCTGTGAGAGCTTCTTTCCACCAGGGCTGGAGACTTAATAAATAAAAAGCCACTATCCTGTGACCCTCCTTTGGTTTGATTAGGTCCTTTCCATACCAGAGGAATATGAGATGACACAGGAGCTACTGCAATTCTCACAACACCAGCTATTCCTTCACTCCTTTAGTCCCATGGTGATAGGAGCAAAGTAGGGAGGATGAATCCAACAGTTTGCCACTGCTGCAATTCCTCCCCACAGGAGGAATTTCACGTCAGAAAGTGTAAAGGTACAAGATGAGAGCAAGATACGGTGTATCGTGTTATTTAAAACTCGAATGATTAGGCATGTTTTTTTGTCCTAAAAAAAAAATATAGTTAAAACAGGTTAAAAATCACATAAATAAAGCTGAGATTCAGATAACCATCATGAATCACATTAAGACAGCCTGCTATGTAGTTTAATTGTTGGCAAGTTTCAGCTTCCTGCTAACGGGACTGTACTCACTGTGGGTCTTGAAGTCAGTACACAAAAGGAGACAGAACACTTCCAAAAAGGAGGTAGAAAGTGTTCCTTCATATCCTTCATTGGTTTCAATGTCAGCTCTCAGGAAGGGGACCCCTCAAGTAATTAAATTCCCTGGTCTTCATCAAACACTGAGTATTTGTATGAAATAATTTAATGATTAGACTTCTGGTTAAATTTTTCAAAGCGTGATTATGTTAATTACTTCTGAAAGTTAATTTCCCTACATAATTAATGTCCCATTGAAATCCATAATGCAGCTGTTTAAGAAATATTGGACTATATCCACCAAAAACTTCCAAACTCATGTTCAGTTTCTTGCTTCCTAATCTAATAGAGTTTTAATTAGGTCTCAGTGAATATGTGTAATAGAAATAGGGAAAATTAATGCAAAGTTAGTCTTTTTTCTTTTTCAGTGTTGTAAATTATGAATGGATGCTCATTGCAAATTCAGCCGCTCAGTCAGCTTGCGAGCAATTACAAACAATTCTCACCATGTAGCATCATAGCATAGAACTGCATCAAATAAATTATTTAAAAACCTGAAAGTTTTTTATTGTCAGTGAGAGTGAAGCAAGTTCTGATATCAGAAGCTCAGAAACAGAACTATTAGGATTCCTCGCTGGATACTTCCCATACTTCTGCTGAAATCCAAGGGAATTGCTTTGTATTAAAATTTGTCTCTTGAAAAGAAAAAATGTCCATAAATGGTGTTTTGGTAAATGTGTCATATATATGAAGCAAGCAAGAAGGCTGGCTAAGGAAACTGAATACATGTCCTCTGACAGGATTCTTGCTTGCTGGGAATTGAGAACTTTAATCAGAAATCCATGTCCTGATGGCTTTAATAGGCTTAAATGTTATAATGACCCTATAATGGAAAATGTGTGGCTGCTTTCACCTCTCAGCGAGGGTACCTGACACAAATTGTCATTACAGCCTTAGGCGTTCCCAGTGCGCAGCAGAACCCGTGTCACAGAGATTTCTCATCTCACATTCATTACACAGATAACCTGAAGAAGACTCAGTGCTATCACCAATACAAAATCAGGTCAGCCAAGACTTGATATAGCTAATTTTACCTCCACCACCTCCTACTTGTGTAAAATGTTTATTTATGGCCCAAGCATTGACGCTCTAAATCCTCAGTCTGTGGATTGCTTCTGTGGATCTGCTACCACTGAGAAAAGTTCCGCTTTGCCATCTTTGGCATTGAGACATATGCAGGCTATCACATAGCTTCTTAGCTTTCTTTTCTTCACAGGCATCTCCTTTTTGTCTCCTCAGACGTCATTAGCTTGAGGTCCCTGACATTCTGGTTCCTCTCTGGATATCCGATCCAAAATTTGTTACCTTTCTCAACATCCTGTTTTAATTGGAAACTCGGATTTGGACAGTCTTCAAGTACAGCCTCAACAGTACTAGAGAAAAGCACACAAAAAATTCTCTGGGTCTCCCAGCCACGCTTCTCCTTACACAGACCAGTATGTTTTGTTTTATTTGCATTGAGAAAGCACTACTGACTGAAAGAGCTTGACCGTTCTGAATGAGCAGTAACTGTGAAAGATTGTGGTGAAAATCTTGTTTGGTGGAAATCAGAAAATTTAATTATTTCGGGCTTCTGAATACTGGGTTGGATAACTCTGGTTCTCAGTAATTTATACCCCTGTTTCATCAAATATTTACCAGTATGATTTTATATTACTGCCCAGAGTTATTTCTTTTTGTCTCAGGATTAACTTTATTCAATCTTGAAAATACTTCTAACTACCAGCAGAAATTTAGGAAGAGTTTGCTAGCTATCGATACTGTAGGTTTGGTAGTTTTTTACTTTCACTGCTCTGATCCTTTAAATTCAAGATGACAACTTCTGCCCCATTTCCTCAGGCACAGCCATTACCTTATGTCACAGAGAAGACATAAGCATTACTTTCGCATAGTTTTTACACTGAATCTTTGTTCATTTCTTTCCCCATCTCTCTCTTTTGCAATTTTCTAAACTGAGCATCACTTTGTCCAAAAACACCTTATCACAGTGTAGGCAGAGAAATAAGACAGCCGATTCGGGGCTCAGACCTGCAGCTGTTTCTACAGATCAGAGCCATTAGTCAAACTTGGATAGGTGTATTTGAAGATAAACCATTTAAATGTTGCCAGCTACATACCTCTTTACCTCTAAAACATTTTTTGGTCCCTTTCTTACAGAAAATTTATGTTACTTTTTATTGTTTAAAGGAGCACCTTCTCACATTCCTTCCCATAACCTATTATAACAAAAATATTTCTGCATTTTTCTGCTCAGCACTGACTGACTGCTAAGATCACAGCTTGATCAATGGCACTTCCGACTCTTTAGAGGAATATAGGTAGACCACAGAGGACTGTATTGCAGATACAGATAATTTGACTACCAAGACCTCTTTATTTATTTCCATGAAAAAAAAAAAAAGTAGGTTTTTGTGGTCCCCATAACTGAAATTTGGGTGGTGGAATATTCATCAAGCTTCCAAAATAAACTCTCCACCATGACCTTTGACACCTCACAAGAACCTCTGCTCCAGAGGCTCAAGAGCTGCACAGCTACAGGCCATGATGCCAGAGCTTAATTCATCCCCTTCCAGTACAAGTATATATGTGTGCTCATATATGAGCAAGCAAGCACCCTTTGCGTGGGGCACAGCCTGTGTGAGCATCGGTATGTTACTGATATTTCTGTTGCTTCCTTGGTAGAAAATTATATACCTAGAGAAGAGCTCATTTTCCACTTCCATAAGCAGTACAATAGATCACCTTATTATTCTGCCACAAACTGAGTATAGTTTTCACTGTGATTCCTCAAAATGCAGACAACCTCTTTCACTCACAAATGAAACAGCACACAATGCCAGCCGGAGCCAGCACTCCCACGTACCAGCGTAATGCTTCAGTAAGTTGAAGAAAGAAGCTTGCCAGCCTTTCGTGGTTGTCATTAAGCTAAATGAAAACTACAGAGATACTTACTTAGCAGGCTGTTGATGTTTGAAAACCAAATATTTTCCCCTCCTAAAAGTCTCCTTTTTACTCATTAGAAGCACAGGTGAACATTTGGCAGCTTCTCCTTTGGATGTTCTGTATTTCAGGTTTCTGCTCACTCTGCCTCTGTTGTCCCATGGTACTGAAAGCCAGAAGTTTGCACAACAACCTCCTCAGCCATGTTGAGCTGCTCCTGTATTGCATCCCTACAGGGAAGTCAAATGGAGCTTATGAGCAGGCTAAAACAAGGCTACCAGACTATCGTGCAGCCTGTTTGTGGTGCTTGGGTATTGCATGTGCTGGAGGAAGAGCTACAGCAGCATGCTGGAAACATCCAGCTGCTGGTGCACACACAGCATGCACATCTAGCTCTAGATGCTGCACTATCAGGATCCCAGGATACTTCAAATTATGTCAAATGTTGAACAGGCTTCCAGAGTGGGGAGGTGAAAATGGCTTCTCTGCTCCACATATTCGCATACAGCACAGCAGAAAACATGGTCCTGGTTTTGGGTTGTTTTCTAATGCCATCCTTCCTGATCCAGCAACCTCTAGCTCCTACCTCCATCTTGAAGCATCCTGTTAATCATAATTGTTCTCTGCTTTTAGTCCTTGAAGAGATGACTGCACATCATCTCAAAACCCCTCTTTGTAGGGAGATTTCAAGGCTCCCCTGTGTAGTAGGAAGAGGTGGGGATGAGCCAGACAGCACAGCAACAGTTGGCAGCTTCAGGAGACCAGTCATTAGTCCTCAGTGAAGCGGGAGAAGAAAGGGGAGACCACATTTTAGTGCTGTGTGTTATGTCTAAGGGGGAGGTGGAGGGCAGACAAAATAACCCTGTCCATTGGCTCAAGAGGAGAACCTTGACAGGAGCTGTGGAGGACAGCCCCAGGAGTGATGGCATTGTGTACCTTTCCCATAGAGAACTTTTTAGTATCATTTCCCCAGCAGTAGTGCCATGCTTCTTTCCCAGTTCCTGCCTGCCAAGCTCACTGCCCCCATCCCACCCCAACACCTCGGTACTTGCTGGCTGCATCTTTATAATGAAATAGCATCATTGCAAGTCCCTGGCACACACTGGCTGCTTCTCTAGGCCAGAGTTTGTAATTGTATTTGCAAGTTTAATTGCAAACAATCCAGTTGCAATTTCTGATGATAAGAAGGAAACAATAACTGTTCTTATTGCCAGCTTTGTGGCTGCAATGTTTGCAACGTTTACAGTTTTCCTTTCAAATGCAGAAAAGAAATATGTCCAGCCTTTCAAGGACCAAGTCAGACTGCAAGAGATCTTGTTTTGGAGTAGAATTATTTCAGTGGATTAGGTGAGCAGAATTCAGGTCCTGGAGGTTAATGTTTTAGAAATGGCTACCCATGGCAAATCACCTGTGTTCTGGACAAAATCATACATCATAAAATAGCATGACTAGCATCTAGGGGTGACCAGCTTTATTCTACCCACTACTATTTCTTCTTGTTTATCCACCACTCAGATATTCCCTTCCCAGGCTTTTCCACTTCCTTTTTGAAATATTACCATTGCAAAAAACGTGGTCATGTTTTTTCTTCTAATTCAATAAAAAATATATGGTACATCAAAGCCTTACTTTTGTTGCAATCACATTTTCATACGTAGAGCAACACATGTGGCTTTTTATAAAGGTCCAGACAGAAAGAGAGAAGTCTCTCCTCCTCTCCTCATATTTAATTCTCATTCATATATGCTCAATGGAATACAACACATTTCAAGGTATTGTAATATAGCTCTTCTATCTCTTTACAGTAGCACATTACTTTTGTTTGGTATTATTACCCCTAGAGGCAGTAAATAAAATACATCATGTATAAGTCAGTAAAAGACAACAAAACAAAAACATGTAAATAAATCAGGAAAATAAATAAATAAAACAGAACTATTTATTTATTTATTGCCAGAACTTGCCAGCTGTTGAAAATAACCTGTTGCCCCTTCAAGCTGGCTGACTTGACAGTAATCTAAAAAAAAATAAATTCAAGTGTCAAGCGGTTCACTGTATATTGAATATTTATTACAATGGGCACATAATCACTTAGGCAAATGAAAAATGCCTCTGGCATGTGGCAGCCAGAAGCAGCCAGACCAGCTAAGAAAGTCTTTAATTTAGAACCAAGGACTCCTAGATAGATTTTAAATGGACTTCAATTAAGGTACTCCAGCCAGGAAGGTCCATTGTAAGTGGGTTTTTTATCAGTCCTGATGGCATGAGTACTTCCTTATTTCACTGTGAGTTTCACAAGTGTTATATAAAGGAATCATTGATTAAGACTACTAAAAGTCACCTAACATAATTATCTTAGTGCTTCCTTTCAGGATACCTCAGACCTCATCTGAAGATTCCCTCATTAAAAAAATGGATAATGTGTGGCAGGATTTCTTATCTCTACTTTTCTTCATGTGGAATTTTTCAAGATCCTTTTACACTCATGTCACCTTCTGCCTTCTGAGTTCATTGTTCTATAGCTGTATTTAGAGCATTTGTCCTTCACATCTCATGATTCTTCTTCCTTGAAATATTTCAGGCTGATCTGACTCTGGCTGTACCGAAGCACACTGCAGGTGCCTGACGCATTTCCTGAGCCTGCTGAGGCAACCACAGAACTTCGAAGCACAGCTGCCCACAACCTATGGTGGAGAGAGGGGAAACCAGAGCCTACAAGAAGCTATCTGCTCACACAAGACTCCTTTTCCTTAGTCTTATGTTTCTTCCTAAGTATTTTTGACTCCTTTGGATATGACAGTCTTTGATTAACATGTAAAGTTCTTCAGACCATTTTGATTTAATTATCTGTGGTTTGTTTTTTTTTTAACATTATTACTACCTCAAGAAGATTATCGTGCAGGCAATGCTGTATGACATGGTTTTGCTAAGTCAAGACCTTGGAAGTTCTTAAGTCAAGCACTTTGGTGAGCTAGCTAATATCAGTGTTTTGGAGTCTGTTAAATTCCCTACTTTAGGGTGGCATTGCTGAGCACCCAGTATTTCTTGACCTGCAGAATTTCCACTGAAGTGCTTCTAAAGTGATCAAGGAGCCTGATTGTAAGAGCTGTTTTGCTTGCTTATACTTATTCTCCTTCTTATACTCTTTGTAGTTCTGTCACATTTCACTCCACATAGACATATATTGTTGCCGCTGGACACAAAATAGGTCACACAAACACAGCTCAAGGTGTGGTAAAAGAAAGAGAACACTTTATATCTTCCCTCAGAATTTATAGGTTTCTGACCACGGCCAGGGGTTGGACAGTCAGGTTAACACCTTCCCAACTGCACTGGCCATGAGAGATGTCCATCACAAGACGTGTAGCAGAAAGAATGTACACATATCTATGTTTACAGTTACTGTCCTGGGAAAGTCTTTAGAAAACCATGTCAGCAAGCTCGAAATGCTGAGTTTTCAGGGTGACAATATATGTCACTAATCTGCTGAGTTCTTCTAAGAACTAGGCACTTACATAAATTCCCATTTCAAAATGATGTGAACTTGCAGAAACAACTCCATATCTAGGGCAATATTGAGTGAAGATGGCTCAGCATGCTGCAAATTACACTTCCCATTGCTAGCACAGCTCCTTTCTGCTGCAGGGAAAATCATTTCCTAGGAGGACAGGAGGTGTACCAGCATTGCCTTCCCTGAGGGTGATGCACAAGAAACAAACACTGCTGGCTGCTGCTCTGAGCTCTACATGCTCTCTAGGGCTTATAGCAGCTGTGGGAATATATAGACTTCTGAGCTTCAGTTTAATATTTATTAACAGCATCTGAAATAAAAACAAAATAATAATCTGTAATAATAACAATGATTAAAAAAGAATGCACTGGGCTGCTGTGACCTAAAATAATTGGTCCCAATTCCCAGTTATACCAAGTTAATAAAAACACAGGTCCAAGAACAGGACACAATAAGTAATCTTAGCCCTTGAAAGCTGATGATTGATGAAACTAGTGTGTTTTTAAATAGAAACAAGTACCACTTTTCTTGGTACCAGTCCTCAGAGGCTTGGGCCCTAGCTAACTTACTATGGAAATATTTCCTAACCTCCTTTCTTGACTCTGCCTATATAACCAACCTCGAAATTTATCAGTTGATTGAGTAGTCAAACAGGCAATCCAGCTGGTTTTGAAGCTAATTTACGGGAGTTGAAGAGGTCTCCTTCTGCTCAGGCTTTCTCCTTAATCTGACCCATCATTTGCATACTGTCTTGTCTTCACCTGGTTAGTTTAATTTGAAGTAAGAACACACATTTTTTCTTGCCCTGTAAAGAATCACCTTTGCAGTTGTTTCACTGTCTTTTCTTCAGTTTGAAGTCTGCAATTACAATATTACAGCTGCATGACCGAGGCTAAAGAAAAGCCAGCAAGTCTGATTCATTGGCAGAAATTTAGAGCCTCCTGAAACTAATAAGCAGAGTAAAGGGAACTGGTGCAATTGAAGTGAGAGCTCTGGGGCTTTTTGTTCCCCTCTTAAAAGGAGGAAGAGTGGGAGGTCAGGCAGAAAAATGAATTTTAAGATGCCTGGATAAGATTATTTGATAGATGACTTGCTACTATGCCATAATTGCAGTGGTTCTGCTGCCTTTAGCATTCTGAAAATAGGGATCATGAGGCTGAAAGATAAAAGCTGGATTATTCAAAGGAAGAAATTACAAAGAATGGGGGGGAAAAAAATTATGAAAAAACAGAAATTAGTTTTGTGGTTCACATTATTTTCTTTTCATTACAAAATTTATTTATGAGTTCTGGCACTTTTTTGGTTAATACATTGCTTAGAGAACTGTTATTTCTTTACAATTATATTAAAACTATAGCTTATGGACCTAGTGTTAATTCACAATCATTCAAATTGTGCCTTAAGAAACTGGTGATAAAGTTTTCCTTTTCTACCAAAATGGCTCTACTCCCCACACACAGAAAAATGAAAAGCAGAGTGTTCAAATATGTTTGAGAAGGTACATACTCTTCAGCAGAGCCCCCTGCATGGAGACTTTATGAGACAATCATGCTGGCTGTTAAGTACTCTGCCATCAAATCTGTAATTATACCATTATCCAGTTGCTAAACAATGTGGATTTTGAGGGCTTTCATTATTTTCTGCCTACTCTTATCTGAACTTGCTTCCTGACAGATTAAATGTCTATACATGTTATGGAGCTGCCTATTGACTTTTGTGAGGTTCTGACCTTCAATAAACACATTTAAACAACTCTTCAAATCCAAGGAAGTCTTATAAGAAATACATGTAAATAAGATAGATCCACTGTGAACCAAACCTCACACCCCAGTGTTCCTTGCAACTGGAAAATCTTTCTTTTTGGCCAGGCATAGTACTGAAGTCTCTATAAAATTCTCTCACCTTTTCTTTCTAGTCTTTTTTCTGAACAGTACAAAAGGCAAATTCCTTTAGGTGCTGTGTTACCATTATCTCTCCATTAGTGAAAAGTAGTGGTTGTCACAGAAACAACTCAACTCCCACCTGGCCACAGAAAGAAACATTGCACACCAACTTTAAGCATTGCCTATAGCACCCTCATGGCTTGAGCAGAGACTAAAACTACCTCTGGGGACAGATCTAACTTTTGTCATTTGTTCCCTGTAAAGCTTGACCATAATATCTGTGGCTGCAGACCAAGGTGGCCCTGAAAGACAGGTAATGGCATTTTTCCTACTTACCAGGTACAACCGTCATTCCTTTTCTTTCAGTCACTCAGCATGTCATTGAAGGAGAATTGATACAGTTAAGTTGTTTTAATCCAAGCTGAAAAGATGATTTTTGTGAAAATTACTGTTATCCATGTCTAATGGCAAGCAGATCCATGCTTCGACAAAAGAGGCAGTATGACTTCAAGAAGATTTTTCCTTTTCCACAAATATATATTAAAAAAATCTTTTTGACTTAATAGAGCAGTAAACACACAGCAGAGAACATTTCGCTAAATACTGTCATCATTTCAGTTATTTGCTTCTCAGCTGCACCTTATATAACCTAATTTTAAGAGAAAATAGGTTTCCTTCTTTTGTGGGGCCCCAGGTTTTATTACATCCTGGGAGATAGAGGTGTCCCATGTGTAGAGAGAAGTGAGAGCAGTGGCAATGCATAGGTGAATTGAAATAAGAGCACTAGGGGATGGCAATGTTGAAATAGTCTACTCTGCCTCCAGAATTATCCTGTTCTATTATTCCACTGTTGTAGATCTCTTGATAAGAAATTCACAGGCTGTAGCCTTGCAAGGCAGACTTGGTTTTATTGAGCAGAAGCAACAAGAGTAAGAAATGTGAAATCTTCTTTAGAAGGTATGTGTTAGGCCTCTGGTTTTCATTCTAAGGCTGTCACACCACAAGAAGATGATGACATTTTGTCCTTGTCTGCATGACACAGCTCCAAAGACAGTTTACTACAGCAGTCTGTACATGAGCTCTTAATGCAATTAATTACTCTTAGATGGTAAATCTTTGTTCTTTCACTACACCTTGAAAAATGCCCATTAAAATATACTTAGTTGAAATGCAATTATTTATTTCCTTTGTCACCTAAACCAAGCTAATTCGATGGCATTAAACAATCTCAAAAAGAGCTTCTCAATAAGATATTTAGATTTAATTAATATACAGTAACTAGCTCATTAAGTTAAGTGCTTATTTGAGACTAATAGTAACCTCTTTTTATTATATTTTCCATTTGCTGTAGCTGGCAAAGCAATAAACTACAGCTCTGAAAGCTAGCAAACAAAATGTTTTACATGTCCCAGTTTCATTATTATTAGGATTAGAATTATGATGAGAATAACATTGATAACACGTTTTTGTCACCTCTAAGCAGCAATTACACAGTCAGGACCTTTCCTGCTTCTCACACCAGTGGGTGGGCTGGGGGTGCAGAAGGTGTTGGGAGGGGACACAGCCAGGACAGCTGACCCCAAGTCATATGTCAAGATGCTCAGTACATAAAGTAAGAAAAGTCTAGTTAGGAGTACTTCTTCAAAGCTGGTTGGGCATAGTTTGACAGATAGCAAATGACTGCTTTGTGCAATGCTTGCTTTGTATGTTCTAATTCTTTTATCATTATTATATTACTGAGCCTTCCTCCTTTTTGCACAATTAAACTGGTTTGCTTTTAACCCACAATTGCTGCTGGGTTTCTTCTTCTATTTCCCTCTCCATTACATTAGGGGTGGGATGGTGATTTAGCAGCTGTGTGCTGTTCAGCTGTCTGCCAGGTTAAACTATAACAAACGTTTATCATCTCTGATCACCTCTGTGGTGAGGAGGATGTCAGTAATTGTGTGGTATTTCTGCAAAGTAGAACAGTAAGAAAATTATTTAAACAAGAAAGAAAATTATTTAAACAAGAAGAAATCCTATCAGTGTCAAGTTGGGTGAGTATGGGAAGCAGCCAACCTCTGCAAGAGGAAACCTCATGACCTGCTGAGCATCCCAGCAGGTTACTCACAAGGAAATTAGTTCAGCCTATAAAGCAGCCTCCAAGTCCCATACATCCTGAGAGAAATGTGGCAGGGAGAAGGAATCCAATGCAAGACACTGAGAGATTGAAACATCAAGAGGAGCATCAAGAGGTGAAACTTGTCCGTCTTTCACAATTCCATTGATTCCCTTGGCATATACTTGAGAAGCACAAACCTAGGACACATGTATATGTATTTGATTTCCTTTTGAGCTGTCAGTAAAATACTGAGTGCCTCATGGGTATGTGGAAGCTAAAGAAGCTCTGTGCAAATAGCTCCTTTTAAAAATAAAAAAAGTCTTACAGTAATTGTTAATTACATCTGCAGATGACACAATACCATTAGCAGGATGTTAAATCCCAAGTCTGGGGTGGGAAAAAATCTGTCTCACTGCCAAAAGAAAGGCATCAAGACACTATATTATTGATATATTTAGTTATAATATGCTTCTATAGTATTCACACTGTTGGTTGCCTCCCTAACTTTCTTTCTTTCATTCAATATTTCAATAAGGAAAAGTCTTAGAATTCTTTTAAATTATTAAATATTAATTAAACCTACTGTCTTGAACCTTTTTAAAATGTAGCATAAAAAATGCCGTAGGTTTTCTTTCAAAAGCCATTAAAAAAAAACAACAAACTACTCAAAACTACTTTCTAAACATTGTAATGATGTTCATCTAAAGCAATTACACCTTCAATTAACTGCAATTTCATTTGAGAAATGTTCATGCTTGGAAAAAAACCTTCCTTTTATTTAAAAAATCCAAAACATCCAAGTACCTTTCAAACAAAACTAAGCACTTGTGATTATCCACTTGAATTCTGGTAATGGAATAATTTAAATTTGACCCTTCCTCTACTACACATCAATGTTAATATAATGCAAGTTAGATCTGTACATTTTTTCTTATAAGAGTCAAAATAAATAGGATCTTTAAGATAAGTTTCCCATTCTCCATTAAGCTGACAGCATGGAGTCTGAAGATAAATTAATGGAAATTAGTGGTTTTTATTCAGCCAACAAATGCATCTAGTATGCCCAAAGCAAAATAATTATCATTACTAGAGACCTCTGCAACCTGAACTTAAAGGCCACCAGTTGTGAGGAATGAAAGCAACTTGTAATGATGAGAATATAATCCACCATTTCTTCTGCACATAGCCCACCTACCAGGCAAATGAGTTAACCTATCTCAGGTATGAGCATCTTCACAATGAAGTCTAATTATTAATTCACTGCTGTTTCTATTCAGCACCTTTGAATTGTCCATTGTATTTTTTTAAAATCCAGTGTTAGAGCAAAAAAGCAGTATCTCACTCAAATCCTTTATATTTTCCTAATATCACACATTCACCAAAAGCCTTGGCTCAGCCTTAAAGGTTTTCCAAATTATCTCTTCTCCAATGAACGAGGAGAACATTTTAGACTCCTGGATCAGATACGTTTCAATTATTTTGGCAAAGGCCATTGCTCCATGCACTCAGCAAGGCAAGAAATACCATGTTGGAGTAGCCCTGTATCTTGTCATTGTCAGTGACATGCACTTGTAGTTCAGAGGAACAAGAAAATATTTTACTGTTAAGATAAAATATGAGAACACTACACCAAGAAATAGATTTTCTCATGTTGCCAGTCCAACCCTAACAAAAAGACTGGATCAATCAGGCAGGTCTTTTTCTAGACATCTGTTTGAAAATTAATGAAGAATATTTCCTGATGTAAGCCTACTGGCTAAGGTTTTGACATTCACACAATCATGGCAGATGACAAAGCACTTTGATACGTACATATCTTTTTGGTTTTTTCACATATTCACTCAGCTTTAGGTATTACATATTTTCTACTAAATGTCTGTTCTGCAGGACTGATTCATATCTAGTGTAAATCAATATGGCTTGAATTAGGTCAGTGTAGCTGTGCTAATTTACACTGGTCTTCAATCTGGAGCATTGATTTTATACTAATAAACTGTATTTCTATACTATAGAAATACAGTTTTCAGCTTCACATAGCACTGTATTTTGCATTTCTTCAAGGAACAAGATGAAGATGCAATTCATATTTTGAGTGACTTTCATATTAAGCTCCTATAAATATTCGTCATTTGCTCAGGGATTCCTGCAGATCTTCAAAACCACCAACAACACCAGAGTATCATCCAGCAAGACAGCTGACTAGAACAATATGTGGAGAAGTCTGACACACTGTATTTATAAATATTGTTGCTTAATTTTAAAACCAACCAAATAACCCTAAGATTTTAAAAGCCAATAAACAACCATAAGATTTCCAACAGAAGAAAACTGTTGTTCTTCCCTTCCCCCATAATCATAGAGATCTTTGGGGTCAGCCAGCTCCCCTGCCTTCTAATGACTGAATATCCAGGCATCCTTTCCAGAAGCTGGAGCAGCAGATGGAAACCCCAGGTCCCACCAACAGGCAAACTCATGAGCCAGGCCAGCCCCATCAGAGTCACTTTGAGGATGGAGGAGCCAGCCTCATTAAAGAGACAGGGCCTGTCTCACAAGTCTGAAGGACCAGGGCAATTAAACAACCTGTCTAACGAGCCATTTGGTGATAAGGACTTCCCAAGGAGCAGAGAGGTCCAGAGTATGGATACAGTAAGCTGGGACGTTTGGATATAGTTGTCCAATGTGCCTTACAGGCAACAAGCAAAGTTGGCTAGAGAAAGAGCCAGAGAATGGAAAACAAAACAACAAAAACCCTAGGAAGCATCATTATTGGCAGCATCTCCTCTGAGTCTTGAAGGAAATGACAGGTCTTTGCAAAAGGTTTCAATTCATTGAAACCTCATTATTGACAAAGGAATGTTCTGTGAGAAAATTTTCTTTGAGTTCAGAACTTTATATTTGTGTTACAAATAGCAGAAAATTTTATTCATACTTTGTTCTTAATGCAATGCTGAGGAAACTTCTAGGTAGATATAAATGTATTTATCAGCGCAGTTTAAAAATGGATAAAGGCAAAAAGAGGTGCAAATATTCTTCTTGGTTTGATTGATGAGTCATGAAAGATCAGGTAGTTCAAATGAAACTTGAGAGTTCCACAAATCAGTTGAAAAATCAGTTCAAAATCCTCCCACCCACTTCAGTGTGCATCTCCTTGCAATGTGCATGTATCCCACAGCTGATAATTTACATCATCATGAAAAACTGCGAGACTGCAGAGACCAGATACTAGAGACAGGGAATCATAATCAATTCATGCCTTAAGAAGCACAGAGAAAAAACAAAACAAATCAATATGGAATCTCACAGCAAGGAAGAGTTGGGACTGAGTAGGACTGATATGTATGAGTAGCTAAATTTATACTACTGGTTGTTGCCTAGAGAAAGAAGAATCATAGATGAGCTTTGGACTTGATATAAATACGGGAAGCTGTAAGAAAGCACAAGGTTCTAACCAGTTAGTAGAGCAGGCATGCCTGAGAATTTTCCCTTGTGCATGTGAGCTGTGTCTGAAGGAGTTTCATGCTAAGGCATCTTTTTTCAAGCATTTTCTGTCTGAAAAAGTAGAGTCTGAGTAGAACAAAATAAACCAGGTTAAAGTCTCAGTAGATCTATAATCACATTGCAGTCCATATACTCCCTTCAACCCCAAGATTTCAAATTGTCTGATAGGTCAAATAACTTGTGTCCCAAATTTTCATTAATAACTGAAGTTCACTTCTGGATTTACACTTGAGATAGTTCAGTAGGGCCCGATGTGAGACTTACTACAATTCAAGTTTATTTGGAGTTCCTCAAATATGAACATTCAAAGAACCTGAACATGCAAAATTCAATAATTCAAATAATAATATTCAATAAAATTCAATATTCAAATAAAATTCAATAATAATGCAAGAAACAAACCTAAAGAATGCAAAAGCAAGAATTAGCATCTTTGTGCCACCCTTACTAGCTACACCCTTACTATTTCAGCATAGCTTCCCTTCATTCAGAGTCTTTGTCTCAATGGAAGACCTCTGTACAACAGCAAGCATCTATGGCTGAGGCTGTGCAGTCCATGCAGCTAATAATAAAATGGAATGTACCTGTATTTCCAGGACAGCAGATTTTAATGCCTCGAGACTCACACCCACCCAAGCACTTCAGTCTCCCAATTAATCTCTTAATGGAACAGTTAATTTTCAAAATGTTTTCATTTAAGGAATTAGTGAAGTCCTTCTAATAAACTGACCTCAAGCTCTAATCTTCAGTTTAAACAGGATATTTTTAGTGTGGTCCAGCATTCACAACAATGAGTATAGATATGATCAACAATTTAGCATTTGGCGTGCAGCTTTGGTCATTGGGGATCACATTTTCCTTGACAATATTTTTTAAAGACATGTTTTCAAAGTGAATAATTTTAGTTATATTTTCTCTCAAGTCTTACTGATTACATAAATTATATATATATATATATTATTGTAAAAAAATAAGCTATAAAAATACCTCATAGAATGAGATTTCTCTTACCTTCTTCTGAGGATCCACCTCTATCTACAGGGTGCATCAATGAACTTAGAAGGTGAGGTGAGGCTCAACAGACTCGGTGACCAGACTACAAAGATGGCCCAAGGGATTTGCTTGCTCTGCTCTCATTCTGATGCAACAACTTCCTTCAGGGATGTTCTTCACATGTCATGTTAGACTAGTACAAGGACCTCCTTACTTTCTACAGGAGAGTAACAGACACAACAGGCCAACAATAAAAACAAGAAATAATAGCCCTGGCCTTCCCTACATTCCTCCTAGCCTGCCTAGGCTATCACCAACAGAAAGGGGAGATCTGGACAAAGGCTCCCTCCAGGCTTTTCAAGCTACATTCAAGGACATTTGAGGTGATGGTACAAAATAACTCTGCACTGAAGGACTTCTTCCAGAGATCTGCTTGGCATAAGCACTTGGTTTTTTACTTATTTTCATTTACATCAATTGTGACTGTGGTTCTCATTCACTGTGAACTGACACATATTCATAAAAACCAGTGGGACTACTGTAGTTCATATTTCCTGAAAATTCTGTGTGAGTTGGCCTTGTCTTTTTACTCTAAATTTGTAATGCCTGTAAAATAGAGGTCTCCTCCATGGCCAAGGCATCTGGATGTTAAACACACAGTAACGTGTGTTCACGTAAATTTGAAGATTTCATTCAAACCCATTCTATTATACAAAAACTAATTAATATACTGAGATAATAGATCCAAATATCAAAAAGAATAGTTAAGATATTTTCTTTTCCCCTGCACCTTACAGGCTGTAAAATTTCAATCCTGCACCAGCCAATACTTTTGTAGCATATTTTGCACTGAGAACACTTATTGATATTCTTGTCATAATTCTTAAGATATAAAAAGATCACCTTTAGTTATTTTCAAACTGGCCCAAATACTTGTGGGATTTCTTGCAGTCTATGCTCAGAAGTTACTACCAAGATGATAGACCTTTTTAATACTTCTAATTTTTACTGTCTCATAGCTTTGTCAAGGCCTGGAACAATGAACTGCAATTGAAGAACACTGGAACATATAGAGATTAATGCTAAGCCTAAGGAATTGGCTTCAAAGATTCAAGAGCCCATGCATATATGGGCACAACATATGTGAAAAGTCTCTCCAGGGAACATGTGAACCACAGAGGCTTAGACTGTGACTTGCTCTTGTAGGAATCTATGTAGGCATAGTAATAGAGATCTCATAAATAAAGAGAATAAACAAATAAGAAGTAAAGCCAAGTTAACAAACAATATGTTCACAGGTGAGAACCAGACAAATCTGTGATTGAACCTCAAAAGACATGCAAGCAGAGTCTTCAAGAAGGCAGTTACCGTGTTTGAAGTTAAGCCACAACACTTATTTTTTTTTTAAATAGAACCATAGTATTCTTCACATGCAGATTTCACATCACTTTTTAGTCTCTTAATTGACTGTAATTATCATATTTACATTCCTGAGGGGTTTACTCAGACGGCACCTCAGCTATAATTTTTGGATTTGCACATATAAAACTGAAGGAAAATTAATTCAGTTCAGAAAAATAAAGGCCAGTGAGAGTTTTAATTGCTGATGTGATCATCAAAAAAAGAGAAATAATTCATCTGAAACACAACAGAAAAAAAGACACAGACAAAAACAAAACATAAGGGAAGATGAAATGAGAATGACACAGCTATTGTAGGCTGTTAAACTTTAGTCACTGTAAACACCATAGCAATATTAACTCAGAAATTCTTCAAGAAAGAACTCCAAGGTGTTGTAACACCATCCCAGGCACTGACAGTCAGTAGAGACCCATGAAGTGGTACACGTCCCTTCCATTCTGCACACCACAGACTTTGCTCTGAACTCAGGAAATCATGTTTGTGCTGGACATGGAAAACACAATTTTATTCCAGGATAATTAAAAGCATTTAGAAGGTGATGGATGGCCTAGAGGAGGCAAAATGTGATTTAACCTGGAATTTTACCCATAATAGTTATAAACAAAAGGATGAAGTTATGCAGAAAAATACTTTAGCAGCAAGCTCATAAAAAACAATATTTTATCCCAGTCTAATGTCAAAACACCATTGAGAGTAATGCTAAGCAATTGTTTGGGGTTTAAGTGATTGCTTTTAAGGACATTGGTTAACTGTCTATATCTAAACTACTACAGTAAACCTAACTGTATTGTTACTATTATTGTTGTTGTTGTTGTTATTATTATTTCTGATCTTTTACCAGCAATCTTTCTTTTTGCATGTTTTTTTTTTAAAAGAAGACTATTTTCCTGAGCTGTTTCTCTTCTCCTGACCATGAGACAAGTGGCCTATTTTGCCATTCAGCAGGAAGAAATTCACCATTATAACTCAAGTAAAAATAATAAAGAAGTTTCATGAGCAGTAGTCACTACTTGGATCATTACAGAAATCTGAAGAGTTTGGACTCCTAATTAAAGTAATCCAGATTCAAATATCTATAGATGGTACAAATGTGTGGTAAAAAGTTGTTTCTTCAAACAGATTTATGAATCAAATTTGCAGTCTCTGTGACCTACATCCATTAGTTGGATAAAGTATCATAATTTTTGAAAGATGAAAGGGTTTTTTCTACTTTTTCTGATAAAGTTTTCACACTTGTTATAAAACAATTAAAGATGAGAGAATGAGCAGGGAAGGAAGGATTGCATAAGTGAGGTTCAGGCCTCAGACTCCCAGGTGACTCAAAAAGCTGAAGAATCCTCTCTTCTCTCATACTCAGAGAATATTTAATTCTGTTGTGTGAAGTGCAAAGACTTCATATTATAACTTGACTTCAGAGAAGTGATCGCCCTAGAACAACGGAAAATCTAAAGCTGGTACTTCAAAACACTAAATAAGGGCCCTAAATATGTTGCTGAAGGAAAAAAAAAAAGGAGAAAGTGGACACACTCAAGTTTTACAGAAAATTGCTGGAGGCACCTGTCTCGCTTGGCAGGACCTGGGGCAGGAATTCAAGTAGATGGAGAATGGGATTTAGGACATATTCTGGTCGTCAGTATTTCACCGTCAGATGGAGTAGGCACCTTCCTGCTGAAACATCTAATCTGGACAAGATCCCAGCTATACATACTGGTGGTATTCAAAGGCTTTTGGCTTTCTGTATGCCCCTGCATACCTCCCTGCAAGATATCCCAGGTTCTGCAGCTCTGACTGAAGACTTTGTTCATTGACATTCATCACTGATACATTTAAGCCCTTCTTCAGATCTCAGCTTTAGAGTTTAAATCACAGCTTTCAAGCAAATTTGGCAGTATAGAGTTAATCCTCCCTGAAAGCAGCTTTCCAGAGAAGGACCTGATGGTCCTGGCAGACAACAAGCTGACCATGTACCAGTAATGTGCCCCTGGAGCAAAGGAGGCTGGCTGCATCCTAGCCTGCATTGGGATGATAATTGCCAGCAAGTTGAAGGAGGTGGTCTTTCCTTCCTGGGAGGTGGTCCTTCCTCTCTATTCACCCCTGGTGAGAAAAACTGGAGTTGTGAGTCCAGTTTTGTACTTCCTGTCATATGAAAGGACCTATCTAGGGCCTGTGTAGCAAGTTGTCTTTGTTAAAGCAAGCTCCACTTTGCCAACAGGTAATAAAACCTACGATTTTCAGTTCTAGATAGCAAATGTTAGAGGATGAAGAATGCTGTTCTATGAACAGAAGTATGCTCTTCTCTGAGGCTAGACTTAACACTATGGAAATAATGCTTTGCACAAAAAAGATGTAGATACACCCAAAGCACTGAAAACATACCTCCGAAGGCAGAAAAAAACTGCATTAATTTAATGTTTTCCTAAGAAATCTGAAAAACTGTTCTATCACTGCAAAGGACACAGCTTTCCATGAAAATGTCCACAGTTCTAATCTATATTAAGTCTATCAGATAAAGTGAATCCTCAACCGGTTCAAATTTATTTTATATAAGTTAAAAAACATTGAGACTTAAGTAGAAAATCAAATCTAAATGACCCTGAAGGTCATCTTATTATGCATTTGTCTTGACTCCAGTTACTCGTTCTCATTTTGCTGTGTCCTGAGTCCAATATTTACTTTTATATATAATTAGATATTACAGATATTTACTTAAAGGCAAATTATTTGTTTGCAAGGCATACTGTGAGATTTTAAGCAACTGAATTTCTACTGACATAAGTCACTCAAGCACTTATGTTTGTAAGCTTAACAAATATTTTACATTTTATCTTCTTTATCTATCTTTTTCATCTCCCTTGCCTAAGATGAATGTGCCAAGTCTGTGCAGGAGAGAGCAATAACCTCAAAATCTAATTATCATTCCATACGTCAAGACATATGTCTACTGAAACACCAAGTTTGTTATTACCTGAGTCAGCTGATAAGGCACAAGCAATGGCATTACTTCCTTATAAGCAATTTTTAGGAAGATCTAAGAGACAGGGTTTGTCTTCTGGAATTTTGAATGTAGTAGTCTAAGTTGATTTCAATAGATCATTCACTAATACCTGATTGAAGCAGATCCAAACATTCAGGATGCTTTAGGCCTGCTTCTAGGTAGGTAATATGACTATCATTAAAAGTACCAAAACAGAAGTAAAGAAGATCTTTGTAGGTCACTTGCCATTAGAACAGACAGATGCTGGAGTTCAGGATGCCTAAAAGCTTATACGAAAAGACTGCAAACCACTTTAGTGTAAATTTTTGGCAAAAGATTCTGCAAAAAGCATCAGATACAGAATACAAAATTATTTCTATTCATGTGACAGTCTTACCTAGTAAATAGCAGACACAAATAATCTTTTTGTTGATGACTGTAGGAATGCTGCTTTCTAATTAGCAAGCAGCATCCAAAGCTGTTTATAAATAACAAGCTGTTTAAAACATCAAGAAAATAGACTTTTTGGTGAAATGCCCACATGGCATTTTAATAGTACTGTAATAATACTATACAGAAACTACTAAATTTATGTGTTTTAAAATGTCTACAAGGGTTATGAAGTGCTCTTGTACATAATAATACTCCTATACAATATTTACAACATACAAAATGCTGTCATTGCACCCTTCTTTACAGTGATATGTTATCAGGAGAGCTAACAAGTTGTAGATGACATAAACCAGTGTCAGCTCCACAAGTATATCAGAATATATATATATATATATATATATATATATATACACATATACTTTCTTCTATATATTAAAAAAAGGGGAAAGCCCAGTCTATCAAAAAAAAAAGAAGCCAAATGTGGGGTTTTGCCTAAACAAATCTGGGTTCCCAAAGAAGGATCACTTCTTTCTGACTTTCTTCTAAAGTCATTAGAAATGTCAGCAGACGTCCATGAATAAAATGACACAGGTCACAGATGGAGCAGACACTGCAAATTTGCTTTGTTTTCCTTCCTCTCTTGTCATTTCATGGACAAAAAGGACATCATTGGAATGCCACAGCCAGCGGTAGCAGCAGTTTCTTTTGTATTGGGCAGGTATAAAGTGATCATAAAGAACAAAACAGTCAGGCTTTTAACCCACATTTACCTTCCCGTCTTAAAATCTTTCCAAGCATTTCACACCAAGTTCAAATAAATGACACTTGCTCTACAACCTAGGGTGATCTTCTGAGGACTCATTTAGCAGCAAAGCACCCAGATATAGTTCCACTGGACATGATCAATAGGGGTGTATTACTGTGCATATTCTGCAATTCAAGCAAAGGCAGATTCATATGAGCACTTACAAACCTCTAATATTCTTATGACTACACTTGTAAAGCACTGAATGCACCAGTTGCATACAGTTTCCTCGCTGCAGATCCTTTGAGCTATGCCAGTGACAGCACTTCGGGATATCTGCTATGGCTGTTTTGCTCTGAGTCGGTCCCACTGTGCTCCCACTGAAGTCCTCACACAACAACAATATGAATTAATAAAAAAATAATAACAACAATAATAGCAATATTAAAAAAAATAGCACCACTGTGTTAAGTGCAAATGACCAAAACTTGTTATCAAAGTCAGACTACTTGAGTAGTTTACCCAGAAGCCCAAATTGCCAGAGTAAGTTACAGGGAAGCTGGACGGGGACTCTTCGTCTTGAATTGTGGTGATAGGACAAAGAATAACAGGCACAAATTGAAAGAGGAGAAATTCAGTTTAGTCATTAGGAAGAAATTTTTCACTGTTAGGGTGAGGAGACACAGGAACAGGTTGCCCAGGCAGGTAATGGATACCCTAAGCCTGGCACTGTTCAAGGCCAGGCTGGGTAAGGCCTTGAGCAACCTGCTCTAGTGTGAGGTGTCCCTGCCAGTGGCAGGGGGAGTTGGGACTAGATGATCTTTAAAGTCTGTTCCATCCCCTTAACAGTCTGTGGTTCTATGATTCTATATTATGATTGAAACTACTTAACTCTTGATCTGCTCATCTCTGGGGTCAAAACTGATGTTGCATATAGTCATTTTGAGGAATGATAGGACTGATACCTCTGAATCCTCTGCTTCTGTCCATGGTCAAAGACTATTTATGGACTGCAAAGACAAAAGAGATCTTTACAGTTCTTTCATAACAGTCACACAGAGAAATGCAGAGGAAAGTCCAGCAAACCAGTCTAATACCATGAAAACAAAGTCCTCTGGGGGCCTGTTCTAGGAGGAGATATGGGGAGTGTCTCAAAAGATGCCGGCATAAATGAGAAATGCTTTCCTGCATTCATTTAGTGCCACTCCTTGTTATGTGACTCTGTGTTTGTAATGTATTCTTTCCTCTTCTGCTTTTATTATTAGCACCCAGTACCACCCTCCACTGAGTCCAAGGATAATGGGAAGGCAAAATAACAGGTTTCTTCTTGAAAATAAATGGTGGAGGTCTGAACAAAAGAGAAATGGGAATCCAAATATTTTTTCTAATAATTTTTATCAATCCTAATAAGTCACAAGGAAAACTTCAATCCAGTCTTCCCATTACAATCTCATTGATCTTTATGCTGTCAGTCAGCATAAACCTAATATTGGGTGGAACAAATCTGCTGAGACAGAGATACCAATTTATAAAGTAGTGGCCTCACCTCCTCTTATAATCACTGGAGTGAAACAAGCACTTTTGGATTCCATTTCATCTTGAAAAGGATGTCCAAAATAAGTCAGATTAATCTTATCCTAAAAGTACCCATTTCTTTCCACAGTGCTTGAAGAGAGCTGATGGCAGCCAATGCAGGCAGACACTTACATGCAGACGAATGTCAGACTGTGATGCTGATTTATTTACAAAGACAATACTGATCTGACCTGATACAAAGGTTGCAGATGAAGTAGATTTTCACTACCATTTGAAATTCTTCTGTTGTTTACCGGCCTCTATGTCAACATAACTAAGAATCAGGCATCTCAGCAGGAACATGCCCTCCCAAGCAGGCATCCAGAGGGAACAGAATGGAAAAAGAAATTGTGACAGCTGCCCCTGCCTTGCTCAGTCTGCTAGAGGACATTTGATGTCTGTTAGAGAGGGATGCCACTAGTTTTAGCATTGTTGCACTTCCAGTTATGGGGAGCTGCTGCAATGCCAGACTAAGAGGATCCCTTGCTAAACCATGTGTAAACTGTGTTTCTTGCAGGTACTGTGATCAGCAATCTTTCTTCAACAGCTGCCTCACCCCTTTAGCAGATTTTTCAGGAATTGGTGGGACAGTAGTGAAAGTCCCAGCAAGAGAAAAGTACTACGGAAAATTACATGGATAAAGGTTCAGGACCTGGACATTCTTCAAGCCACAATAATTTACAGAGTTGCTATAAGACTGGTGATAAAACAACCCCTGTTGTGCGGCAAGTTCTGTTTGCCCCAAACTAATTTTTTTTCTTGACTACTATTTCCACAGGAATAAGAGTCATAAGACATGTGAGTTTGAGTATCTCTGTGATATATATGTATTTGAGGATGCTTTCTTCCTCCTGTTACTTGGTTTTTCAGCCTTTCTGGGCACTAATATTCTCAGAGAAATAAAACAGTCTTGGCTCAGAAGAGCTATTTTAGTGCCCTCCAGTACCCAGTATCCTTCACCACTCCCCAAAGATACACAGCCCTTATAAGCACAGAGGGGATCAATCTGAATTTTTACTGAAAGGCAGTCTGCTGTCTCTGGCTGAAAAAAAAAGAAATGCAGTCTGGTCACCTCATCAAACAATCATTCTGAGACTACAGTGAAAAAAAAGACATGGAAAAGCAGAAAACATAGAAACAGCCCTTTCAGGGGGTTTCTACAGGGACCTACAGGCCCCTACTAAGTAAATCAATTTTGAGAATGGAATCTTTTTTCCAAGTACATCATCACATAGTCAACGTAAACACACTTTGAGATATCTTTATTTTTCCTCCTGTATTCAGAACTACTCCCCACTAAGAGCATAATGTCTGTGGTGCTCCAAAAATCACTGATTTGTCTAATTATCTTCAATTCATGTTTGTTAGAGGCTCACAAAAATCTGTGGCATTGAATGACATTACGGAAAGATACCATTTCAATAAATGGAAGGATCATAAGAACAGTATCATAGTAATTTCAAAGGAACAGAGCACAAAATAATGGTGTTGGGATATGGGGGTGGGAAGTTTTTCACCCTTTCTCTTTACACAGCAATATCCAGCACAAGAGCAATAATATAAAATCCTTCCCTCCTCTACACATCAAGAACACATGTCTCATGAATCATTTTTGCAATGTCTGCTGGTCATGTTTAGTTCTGTAATCACTTCCATTTTATTTTACTTTTTTGAAGCAGGAAACATCTGCTTGTTTCATACATTGGAGTCTATGTATTAAGTCCCCAGAAAAATAAAATTCTAAGCCCCACCGAAGTAAACAGAAAAAAATACACTGATTTCTCTGAGGGCCAGAACTTATCAAATCTTTGGGTTTCAGCTAAGTTTTCAAGGTTGAAAGCCTTCCCTGGCCCAAAACCATAGTGTCTTTCATCTTTACCCATTAGCTTTCATATGATTTATGCTAAAAGTGCTCACAGCTGCCTCTATTCAGTTTTTGACTATTCTCCTGCAGGTAAATGCAACATGACTCTGGAATCAAAGCTGAACCTGTTTTCAGTGCTAGTTACTGCTTTTCATCATTTTTGAAGCACCAAAAAGCATATATACTCTCTATCCAAAATAAAAAATATTGAATAATGGCATGCAGAAAAAGACCAGTTCTAGCCAAGAGATTCTATGCTAAGTCTTTGAGTTACAACATTACCCCCCTGTTGTTTGAGTCTGATGTACTGATTCATCTTTTACCTTTGCTCAACCTATCCCCAATTGTTCCCTCCCCCCTTTCCTTCCCCTCCTTTATACAGATGTGAAAAAACAACCCAGTCCTAATGATAAAAAATGTACTGGTTTATGTGTTATGCCAGCAAGCCTTCATAGCTTCATATTCCCTCCAAATATGGGCAAGCCACCTTTTTATATATGCACTCTTTTTATAAAAGTGATCATTCTGAAAAATAAAACATACGTTATTGCTTTGAATTAAATGTGTCACCAAATGTGTCATCAAATGTGTATGTAGTAAAAACCCATTTACATTAGAAAGTGCTTTCTTCGTGGCATGCAGAAGGAAAATTTGTTTTGATTTAATTAAGAAATCACTTACACTTTTGCCCTTATTTTATATGTTGCTTTTAGTGTACAACAATTCCTTTACTCAGGAGAGTTCTTGATGCTCCCAAATTGTCAGGAAATAAAATTAAAAGTTCAAAGATTTTGCCATCTGGTGGTTGTAGGTATCACACTTGAGATGCTGAATTTTGGTTGTCAGACCCAAATGTGCAGAAAGTAATTAAAAGTCTTTACATTGGTCATGCAGGAGTTGAGAATAAAAGGCTCAGTGTGCAATGTGACAGATGTGAGCTCTTGGAAAACATGTGAACTTCAAAGCTTGTCATGCAGGGAGCTATGGTAAGCACTGTGGACTTATGGAATATTCAGAAAATCTTTTGGATCAGTACTTTAAACATTATGTGAAGAGAAAACCTCACTCTCCTGAGAAAATTTGTTTATACTAGCTTTCTCCAGTACCAATCAAGAAGGCAAAGGATGAAAGGAGCATCTCTCCTCAAAATACGTACTCAAAGCCAAAAACTGGAAATCTGACAAACTCACACCTGCAATTCCCCAGGATTCTGCAGAACCAATGTCTTACTAACCTAGAAAGTAGGACAACTATTTCCAAGGTTTTTTCTTTTCAATTGTTGATATGTAATGCTGTGTTCTAGAGGATGAATATGTCACCTTTTTAAATCCAGTTTGAAAGTTCCCAGTTCACTTCCTTCTTGCCCCAAAAGGAAATACTATGCATGCAGAACTAAAGCCAATGCTTCATTTGGAGGTGTCCCACTTCCCTCTATTAGGCTGCTAGCTTTCTCTATCAGAGGTCCTAATTCTCATGGAGTCTTGGAGTTCTCCAAGATTATCCTTTATTTACATGATCTAATATTCCCAAGCTCTGACCTGTTTGTCATGGCAATAGGACTAATCTTTGCATAAAGCACATAAAACCATTATCAATGGAACATCTTTATTTGGAAAGAGAATCATCAGCCTCCTCGTCAGCTTTCTTACAAAATTTTTTTTCTGACACAAACATCTTTTGGGCATCTTCTTTTTCTCATAAAAGAGCAGAATAAATGCAGTGGATGATATTTAAGTGACATTTACTCCAGTGGTCTCTATTGTAGGCTTTAGATTTTCACATTACAGTTGCTGTCTGCATAAATATTGTAATTGCACCAATATTTACATAAGAATACAAGAAACAGCAGCATCCCTCTTTCCTGAGAGGTACTAGCTCATAGGGAGTGCATGAGTGATAGCACATAGCAAACATTACTTCATCCTTTGCCTGTTGATGTGCCTCTCCTCAAGCCCTTAGCATTGCCACACAACTGCAAACCACAGACTACAGTGAAAAGGCAAACATCATCCTTAATTTCTCACAGCCACATAGCAAACTGGAGACATTATTTACTCCTGCTAGACTGGGAAATCACAGGCTTGATTTAAACTTGGAACTGAAAGCAAGTATAGTGACAAACAAAGCAAACTGTAGTGAAAGGGGCTGTGTATACATTTCAGATCTGAGGTCTGTTGCTCTCAGTAGCAGCTCCTATGCTTCATGTGCATGAACACATTTCTGAAACTATAAGCCAAAATTAACTAAAAGGAACAACTCTAAACAATGCCACAGGCAGCTTCTGACTGCTAGCAAGCCTTCACTAGGCTCACTGATACTGTTCTCCTGCAAGACTGTATTTCAAACAGCCATTATGCTGCACTGGTGAGAAATTCCAGGTTGATATTGCTCTGAGACACATGGTCCTATCAGACAACCCACTCTGATCTTCTGTACAAATATTCATGGGGACTGGCTAGGGGAGAGAACAAGTCTGTTCTGTCCCATTGCACAGAGGTGTCTAAGGAGCTTGCAGGATGGCCCAAAATGAGATGCCAGGAGACTGTACAAATTTAGGATATTTGCTATCAGCAAGGATCCTAAGAGCTTTCAACAGTGATGTAAACTCAAAGTCACTGCTGACAGTGATTTCTGGGCACTGTGGTTCACACATCTGCTTCCAGGGATAAGCCAGATATGCTGGGTTCATCTTCTTACTTTAACATATAAGGAGAATTTCTACACTGCAGAATGCACGCATGCTTTGAGCTCAAAGAACTTCAGGCTGATAATACAGCTCCTACTGTTTCATTTTTCTACAATCTTCCCTGACTAGTTTTGACCATCTGTAATTTTTATTGAAAAAGTCCATTAAATTTACTTTATTAAACATATTTATAAAAAAATCCTTTTTTTCCCCTTCTGCGCTCCTACCTAATGTTGTCTGTTGGTCCAACTTTGAAGCAGTAGTCCTTCGTCTGACAGCTTTTTATTATAGTTACACAGACACTGTAATTTGAAAGGCCAGAAATTCCTCTTATTCACATTATATTGTTTTCTGTCATGGAACTATGCATTATTAATGTAATACGAATAGGAAGACATGACACTGCAGGAAAATTGGCACAATATCAGTTAAAGTACAAAGTAAAGGTTATTCTTTACAGAATGTTTAGGCTGGTAAAGGGCACTGGCAGAGTTGAGCTGCCAGACAAGTGCCTGAGGCATTACTGGCTTTCAGTCCAGAACAGTTAAGAACTAAATTCCATTCTCTCATTCCACCAATCTCCTCAGAAGACTCAGATGACTGCAGTGGTTATCACTTACTCTATCTTTTCGCCACTCCTGGAAATAATGTTTAAACTGTAACTAAAGAGGAACATTTTTTTCCAGCCAATTGATATCCTTCCCTCTTCATAATTTCCATCAGAGTTTACATGCTTCTTTTTCTGCTGCTTCTGCTACTTCTGTTATTTCCAGTGGGAGTGTTCCCACTGTGTCTTGCCAGTCTCTAACACTTGCCATCAAAGAAGCCCAGCAAGGATACAAGTATATATAAGTACTTCAATGAATTAAGGCTATTCTACTCTAACTAAAAATATAAATAAAAATATTTGCACCAGGATAAATCCAGACAATTCTATGAAATTCACAAAATTTATATAACTGCAAGGGAGGATCACAGAAAAAGAGGAAATTAGACCAGAAATCTTTTCCTGATCTCTGTGCCTAAGTAAGCACTTCCCTCAGGATACCCTGAACTGTATTTTATACACTTAATAAATGTCTGCCTGTCAATATCTGCATGTTGCAACTAAGGTTAGTAGAACTGTAATATCACTCTTCCACAGAAAATAAATAGACTACAAGCAAACTCTGATGAAAAATACACAATTTATTGTTAATCTGCATACATGAATATGTAGATAATATGTGTAACATTATAAATATGAAATGTGTAGATTATTGTTCTTGCAAGAACCGGCTCACTGCATGAATCCCTCCCTTTTCTTTGTTTAACCTACCCTAAATGTGCGGATTCAGAAATTTTGGGGTGTGCTTAAGTTCAATGTCCTGTAAAGCTCTCTAGACTGTAAGTGCTGATATGAGGATCTTAGCAGGGGTCAGAATTACCTGGAAAGTTGATATTTCTAGGAGAACTTGTTTTCAAACAGTTTCTGTCTTGTTTTTTCAGCACCCTCTAAGCCAAGGTATCTCAATGCAGTATTATATAAGTTGTAGAAGCAAAGATTTCTTGTTAGAATAAGCCTACACACCACTGGTTATAATGGGATTTTAACTCAACTATTTTGTCTAGAACTACTGGATTATGACAAAAATTATAATGCTGCTAATAGCAGAGAGGACAGTGACAATGTGACAGTTTCCATTGACCTTTACAAATAATGTAAAACTACAAAAGGGCATTGTAAATGTTATGCCTTCAACATCTTTATCTACAGCTGAAACCAGGCTAAAGGAATAAAAGTTTTTTTATATAATTATGCAAATACTAAAGTCTTTCTATCAACACATATATAGAAAACTGATTTCATTATCCCTTGATGAGGTCAGTCGAGTAATTTGGGGTTAACCAAGGTGGTAAGTTTCTTATATCAATGAAAATTTTAATTGCAGGCTGAATACTTACAAAACCATCACTAGCAAAAATGCAAAACAGGCTTCTTAGAAAAGGTCCCTCAGTTTTGCAGTTCATTTTTGCACACTCCTTTAATAGTTAATTGGCTTAGTATTTAGATGGTTAGGTGAAATTTTCTTGTTGAATTCTAACACAGTCATATTTTTTCCCAAATGAGAAGATAAACTTAAAAGTCATTTACTTTATTTTTATGTGGTTCTTCCAGATATCTAATTAGAAAATTATTTGTTCCCACTGAAGACCTTCAAAATTATAACCATACCTGCTCTTAAACAACATATGGATAAGTATGTTTTCAAGGAGATCAAGAGAGGGGAAAGAGAAGAGTTGTAATTCATAAAACTAGGATGGGTTATTCACACTTGAAGGGAATAAATTTTGCAGTGAAAAACAGAATATGAGACAAAATGACTTTGCAGGAAGATCAACTACTACAGAGAGAGTAGACATGGAATTCATCCATCACTTCTTCCCCGAAGAGGGTAATTCAGCTGGAAGCATCCAGTCCCCTACAGTCATGCCTATCAGATGAATCAGTTTAAAAATTAAGTGGATGGATAAAAAGGAATGGCACCTAAATCAATTACATAAAAAAATCCCTTTGACAAGGGAATGAGAAAACAACAGCATTTTTTTCACTGAACTGAGAGAAACGCTGATGTGATTATTTTTGGTAAACTGTCCCAAAAGTTCTGAAAAACAAGATCATTTTACTGAAATCTTTAATTTAATGAGCAAATTTTTTAGTAGTTTAAGGGATGGTATGGACCTGAAATGCCACTTCTACCTTTAGGCATTGAATATAGATGAATAAACATTTCATCCTGCATACCATTTTTAGAGATTCACATGCTATTCCTGTGAATATCTTCTTCATTCAGGAATTTGATACATCCACATTTTATTGAAAACCACAAGGTTAGAATCTGCATGATCTTCTAAATTTTGATCTGTTAATAGAAGGTCATGCCATGTATATTTAGAAACACTTAAGCTGTTTGACAACTAGCTAAACTAAATGAGAGCTTAATTTATTGATCAGCAAATGATTGCTAGGTAAGAGTTTATGTTGATACAGTATTGCCCTTATTTTTCATTCTAAGATTTGCTGTCAAAGCTAAATATTTGAGATGCTTTTAAAGCGTTTCCATTCCTGCAGGAATATGTTATACCATTATAAATAAATCCTCTGATCATGAATAGAACTAAGAAGCTGTTACTCATAATGATATGGCAAACACACGTATCGCCATGAATTACCATCTTACTAATTCAAGATGGAAAGATTCCAGAGAATTCCAAGAAAGGATGACATTAGCACTGATGAAGCTGCTGGACAAAACTTCAGAGGGTAGGAAAAGATACTCTAAAGAGATACTAAATAAATTAGACAGAAAAGCAGAAAAATCTCTTTCAGAAGACAAATTTCAAAGCAATTCTAAGAGTACACTGATTAAAGTGCTGCAAGGTGATTATACAATATTCATATAAATTTTAGTTTTAAAATCAATGAAGTGATATTTTTGACTATATTATGGCTAATCTAAATCATAAACCATTATAACTTCAGATTTTAAATATTCTTAGCCACCAAAATAATAGAAATGCTAAGAATAGAAACAACAAAATTGTTGTTCTTGATCATGACAACTATTTAAATTCTCCACATTCCTTTATTTATTGTTTTTTAAGTGAGATTTGGGGTCCAACAACAAGAATTCAGTAATGTTTTGGAGTATTTCCCCAAAATAAAACTGAGAGCTAATGAGTACTGGGCATTACCATCTTATAGGATCTAGATAGACATAAGAACATAGAGTAAGTTAATAATTTCTCTTTTGCTGCTCTGGTCTAAAAATTAGCAGTAGACAGGTTCTCACTGTGCCTAAAATTAATAGAATGCACTAAGATTTTGTCTGAAAGTCTGTTTTTTCTGTGTAATCCTTTTGCTTCATAGTTTGCCTGAAAAAAAAAGACTTGAATGACTCTCTAAGAGTACCTCAAATTAATAGTAGCATCATTTGCAGACGGTACAGATATATTGGAGGGTTATTTCATGTAATGGAAAGAAATGCCTTTGCCACTTCCAAATCAGGCTATTGCAGTATGAACTTTCTTAGCCCATAACTTTTAGACTGTTCACAAGCAGAAGATTTTAGTGTCTGCTCCATTAAAACATTTGCATCTGATGCATTTTTGGTTCCTTTCCCTTTTTAAGCTCTCTGAGCTCATTTCTCAGGATTTGATCTTGAAGAAGCACCAGAAAATCTACCTCTAGCCTGTCTGAAAACTTGAACACCAGATTCAGAGTAAATTTTGTTAAGCCAGCAAGCCCATTTCCTTAAGTATGTGCCTGACTAGGTACAAGCAGGGAGGCTGGTCCTAGGTGGGTACACCCTTCTGCTAAGTTAAGCAACTGGCTAGAAGCTATGCAACAATTTGGAGGATAATACAGTAATAATGTAGCAAGAAAAATTATATTAATAATAATAAGCAAGAAAATTATATTAATAATTACATGTTTCCTTACATTTGGAATTCAGTGAAAAAACAGAAATTTCTTAGAGGGTTTCTATGATAGGTGGTGATACCACTACCACATTAATGAAATTTTAAGTAATTTCTTTGTGAACTATGAACAAAGTTTTCTTTCTGAATTCAGTGAGTCTACCAAGAATCTTTTTAACCTACAGACCTGGTAGCTTGTTTACTTTTCTGGATTTTATCCATTTAACTTCATTAATCTTCCATCCAGGGCAAAAGCAAGGATTCATGAGTCTCATTTCCAAAACCAAAACTACTGACTGACATTTACTAGATGGCATAGGTCAACTGATCTTAAACCCTTAAAGTTTATTACAAATGCTCCTATTTTACTGAAATAAGCAAAGGCTTGAATTAAGGTGTCAAGATTTTGATAAGGATTCAAAAAATTACCTTCTAATATTTTAATAATATTTTCACAATTATACCCACTTGCAAAACCATAATAAAAAGCAAAAAAAAATTAAATTTATTCACAGAGGAATGTACTTGTCATATTAAGGAAAATTTTAGAAGTTAGGAATAAATAACAGGTATTATTTTTCTACTCCGATGGTGTCATTAAGCACTGCTGTAAGTAGCATTGGTGATGTTGGAAGAACATTTATAAAAATAAAAGGAACTAGATCCTTAGTACTTGCAAATGGAGTTAATATCACTCATTTCCTTAAGATCTAAGGATGTCTTGAAATATAAGCTTACTCAGAACAAAGAGAAATTGCACTTACTAGACATTCTAAGACATATTTTACTAAAAAACTAGTGAATATGAATACTTTGAATCAAAAAAAAAAAAAGGTACTTCCAAGGTGGAAAGCTTCTCTTTGAAGATAGTTGAAATATGAAAAATGAGAGTCTGCAAAACTTATGCTATTCCCTAAAAACACACAGAGTTTTTTATCCCCAACTGTTTTCTCTATTTCTTTCTGTTTTCCCATTATTTTTTTTTTCATGCCTCTGTTTCTGAATGTGGTCTCCCACCAATTTTCACATTATATTGTGATAATTAATGACAGCAGACCATCTTGTGCTATCCATAGACCTTGGGCCATGTAGCCTCACTAACCACAAAATGTATTATGAATAGAAGCAAAACTTTAGATATAAAACCTGGGGTGCACAGAGATCTGAAGTGTTGTCTAAGATCTCATGAGGACCCATTGCTGCGTTGGGTGTAAAACCTCTGGTCCTTCATTCTCAGCCTCCTGCTGATGTGTCAGGTCTCTGTTGTTCCCATTATCGCGCAAACTGCTACAGCCTGATCCAAAAGAATCCTGGGATTTCTTTTCTAATTCTAGCAGCAGAAGGAACATGATCGTTCCCCAAGGCTGGTATAATGGCTATTCAATTATGCAGCCCCCATCAATATTAATAAAACTGGAATGGCTGAAAATCTGCATTTAACTCCACAATTTCATTGGATCTCATTTTTCAGCCTTATTCAGCTGGTAGGCAGGACACTACTGTAATCAAAATAGTGCAGTGGTAACAAAGAGGAAAAGCTGATATATTCACACCCTTCTTGATGAGTTTTGTTTGATGATATGGAAGTGACGGTGTACAATGTCATCTTGCTGAAAAGCAGTTTATTTGCAGCCTGCACATTTAGCACCATATTGCTCCACAGCACCAGTCTGATCAGATCCTGTTAATCATCAGCCAGAACATGATTCTTTTGAAATCAAAGGTAGCCTTAGCATTGAATTTAATGGGGACATCAGAGTAAGTTAATGGAAAAGGCAAACTTAGCAGAGATATAGCAAAATATTAAAAAAGCATCTCACAAAAAAACCTCTTCTGCATGTGTCAGTGACTGAACGCTGCAGAATTCATTGACAGACTGCACATCACACAGGGATTTGAAAACAGCCTGCAGAAAACAGCTTTAATTCTTAGCCTCTCAACACAGAAGAGCTACAGAGACATATAGTACATTTAAAAAAAGTCTTGAGGAAATATAGATTTTCCTGTTTATTGGAGAATTAAGAATAAGATTAACTGTGAGGCATAAATGGAGGTTTTTGGAACTGCAGGTGAGTTGGCAAGAAAATACATATTTACGTGATAAAAATTAAATCATTCAAGCTCTATTTTTTAATTTATAATTTCATCTATTTAAAATGTTTCTGCATCTTTTAAAACTGAGTAAAATATCAAAATGAAAACTCATTTGAGTAAGGAAAACATTCACTGCAAATTGAGGAAATAAAAAGAAGGGGAAGATGCTGTTTGTTTATATAGGTTTTTAAGAGATCATTTTGGTAGGAAAATGCAGTGTTTCTTGATATAATCTGGTATATTTGGAAAAGTTGAGCCTTTATTGGCACAAAATCCTTCCATTGGGCTTCAGATTTTTGGGGAACGGGAACCAGATTTTTCCTGATGTGAAAGAGATGTTAAAAAAGAATAATTTCAAACATACTCCAATGTCACAAAAGCTACATTTCTTTTCAAATTAGATGGAATTTCTCAGCATTCTGTATTCAATAGCATATTTTTTATTTCCAGTTTCTTTCCTTTTCCCTGATTCTTCATCATTAAAAATGGCAGTTCTTGTACAAACTGATCCTCTATTTACAAACTGGTGCAAGGTGTCTTAGGAGGCCATTTTGTAGCATATAAAATACCCATTCCTGCATAGACCATACTACAATCTCAAGATCAGAAGATGATAAAAAATGCCCTACTGAGACCATCTTCTACCACATATACACAGTCCCTAGCACTGTGGCCAAGTCCAGGAGCCTCATTAGCAGTATCAGACAGAAGGAAACTCCTTCGAGATTTTCTTCCTTCCAGATGTTAATCTAATTTCCATCTGCTAGCAAGGGATGATGAGAATTCACCGACCTGAAAGAGTGAGTAGTTACAAGGGAAAAATATAAAAGTCATAGTCACATTTTCATCTCAAATGTATTTCTTCTTATGCATTTCATTGCTCATTTTAAACCACATTTTTCTGGACTAATATAACAGTCTTGGCTTTCCACATGGGGTATAATGTACTCTGAGTTAACAATACATATAATCTTTTTCTCACCCCAGTATAGTTTCTGAATGATTTCATGCTATGAGGAATTTATTGAATGAAAATTTCTGAGCACTTGCTTTGACAGGTTGGGATAGGGAATATTCTGCATTAATTTATTCTGTACTACATAGAGAGCTGTTGGACTACATAAATGCTTGACTGGTTGCAGCCTTATATCTTGCTTACAATGGACCTAATTTAAATTTCTCTTACATTGATTTAACTGCACCGGAATCAATAGTATTCCTCTTGATTTTCATTAGTGTACTGTAAGAGACAGGGATCAGGTTCAGTGTGTTGAATGCAGAAACTTTTGTTGTTGTTTAAAAGAACTGCAAGTAAAGTCCAGTGAAAAGAATGTAATTAGTGTCATTCCAGGCTGACATTCTCTTTTGTTCTGTTCTCCATTTTTTTGTTTCAGACCAGCCTATAGCTGAGGATTGGATTATGGATCAGATTGTTTTGTAGTACTAAACAGGCTGAGAGGGAAAAGCAAGAAAAATTATCTGTAAAAAAACCCAGCAACTCTACTGAAATCAACTGAGCTTCACAGATGTGAGGAACATAAGAGCTTACTTTCAGGAGGCTGCAAAAATACAGGCATATAAAGCTATCAGCATCATGAAGACAAAAAAATTAGATTCAGAAAATTAAAAAGAAGTTAAATTCTAAAACTTGTTTTAGAGAGACAATCCAAATGTTTTAGATTTCTCCCTACCTCTCATTAAGATTTATGTCTCATACTAAAATCAAATGCAACCAATACCTGTGAAGGGTCATGAGAATTATGGCCTCAGAGCTCAGGCTGGAGGTAGTCCACAGATGAAGATTGAAGATGCCAACTTATTAAGAAGGGCTATACCCTGTCTAAGGCAGAAGGAATAAGTTAATAAAAGTCACCTGTACCTATTAATGTTGACTGTTGAATAGACAAACTTTTCTCTAAGTCCTTGGAAATTTTTGAGGGCAGAGTGTTCTAATTAGGCTGCAGAAAAGAAACAAAAACAAACAAACAAAAAACAAACCCAAACAAACACACACAAGAAAAAAAACCCAACCTACAAACTCATCCAGAAGATATTTTCCAATTTTTTTCTCGTTGTTTAGCATCCCTTTGATTCTTGCTTAGGAATTGAAGTCAGTGCATTTCAGTGTATTTGCCAGTCTGTGCTCAATGCACAATGACTGTCTTGTTTGCTTCTGCTAAACTGGCAGACACATTTTGAAAATATCTTCAAGACTCTGAAGTCCCAGCCGAGCACTGTTCCAACACTCCTCTTTTTGGCTTTCACACCCTCTGGTTGCCTTTATGCAACACCCAGAGGCACGCAGCATGATTTCAGGTTCCTGCTATAAAAACACCATTCTCAAAGGCCGCTACATAACCCCCACACTATTTCAAATCCTTTAAACTGAAAAGAAACACAAAAAAAGTAACAATTTTTCCCTCCAGTCACATGGGGACATTGGAGGCAGAATGTCAAGTGCCTTATTTGGTTGTAGCTTGTGACATTTGGCCTGTCAGCCAAGAAATGATGCCTGGCCCTAATGTTATTTAGTAGCACACATGTGGCCAGTGGGGCCAGAATTTTATCCCAATTAATGGTAATCAGGGATAGAAACAGAAAGTGAGGCATTTCTGAGACCCTCAAAAAAACTTATCAATTACCTGCTTTAGTTGCTATAGTAGGGGAAGATAGAAACAAGGAAGACAGGAGGTGTATGGCAATGTCTTAGCTAACATTTATTGCCTAGCTCAAAGAGAATAAAACATTATTTAAATAAGCATGCAGCATGTTTTCCTGGCAATGCAAAGCACATACACCAGGGAGGTACAAAGCAGAGCTGTTCAGTAAATACCAGGATTTGTTCTGTTTGGTGAAGCGGCTCCAAAGGAATCGAAGTTCTTCTAGTCAGGGATAAAAATCTGTTTTAAAATCCTTTACCGAAATACTACTCCAAACAAAACCAGAGAAAAGAAACAAGGATTTTGAAAAATGTGGCGGGGGGGAAATTCTGGTACTTTACAGTCTGAAAATGTTTTCTAAAGAGCAAACCCTTTTCATAAGGGTTCAGCTGCATCTGATACTTTGGCTGCAGTAAATCTAACATGAATCTTCAGGGCATAAGAACAATTGAGATAAAAATGACATAATGAATAATTGTCACCTATACACAAACCAGTAGAAACCCAACAAAGCTAAAACTTAAAATTAAGATTTTTTTTTTTACCTTTGTGATGCAGTGCTGTGCTGTGAGAAGCTGTGGACCAGCTCCTGCACCTTGTGAGTCTGGGATGCACACAGAAATGTCTGTGTAGGAGAAAACTGCTTTTCACTGTGCACTGCAAAGATGGAAAAGTCTTTAGTGACCTCTTCCAGTCACTTGGGGTGAGAATAAGGTTTGGAGGCAAGTCAACTCTTCTGAGCAGTTTAGATGTATCTTGAACACCGTCACTTCAATCGAGCTAATAAGGTATTATTTTGAGGTGCAAAGCTACTTCACCTTAGAGCAACAGGAGTCATTCTGTCTCCACTGTGCCATAGGCTCTGCAAATCTAGATCCTGACCAAAAAATAAAAAAAAAGAGCTCAAAGCCCATTCAGGGCTCAATTTTGTAAAGATTTTGACACTGTCAACACTTATTCACTGAAAGGTAGTTGAGAAACCTCTAAAAGTAAAGACTGCAGGAACATAATAGGATGAAGGAGGCAGTCTTTCTTTTGAAATCTGTTTTGAAACTCTTAATGTGTACAACTGAAAAACTTTAATTTGAACCTTATCTTCAACAAAATCAATACTTGGAAAGCTTGACATATTGTACCATGTTTAGACAAGGAAGAAATTTTTCACAGTGCCCATACAAGGTAAAAATGGACTTAATAAATTCTGTGGGTTTTAAAAGGACTGTAAGAACTAAGATTTGAAGACAGACCATTATACTACTTACACTTCCGAAGCAAGTGCAGGCTCTGTCCTGAGTCTCCTAGTAAACAATAATTCATACGAAAGAGCACCATATCCAGCTTTTTGATCATTGAAAATGGTTGCAATTTCCTGAAAAGTCAACATTTTTCATGGGAAGTGTCTGAACCAAGTGAAGCTAATCTTCTTCAGTTAAAGCAAAACCACGAGGTCAAGTCATTGAAGATGATGTATACCACTGAGAAACATAACTGTACTTTTTCTGCATTTTCATGACATCTTTTTACATAGATAAGGATAAAATTGTATGGAGTTTTGATTGATCTTTTATTGAAACTGACTCTTCAATTAATGTATTATGTAATAAATTTCAGGTCATAGAAAATCAGACTGTTTTAATTTCAAAGCAGATTATGAAAGAAATATAACTAGTCTTCAAACACTGAAAATGACTCTCCATAATCCCTATTTTTATCATCTTTCAATAACTTAAAAATTACCTCCAGCAAGTTTTCATGCAATGCATAAATGTCATAGATCATGGGAAAACCAAAGCTGTAACTTTTTTTCCTGCTAGTACAGTTGACAAGATATTTTTGACAATGCTTGAAAATTCTGAACTACTAGGATACATTATTTTACTTAACAGTGAATCTTGGAGCAAATTACTATCAAATTTGCTCATACAATCAAGTGATCTCTTCCACCAACTACACCTGATAAAGTCTAGTTGTCTAATTCAGTGAGCACCTTTACTGCGTTCTTGATGTTCCTGCAAAAGTCACTTTGTCATTTCCTGTGTTTGGGCATTTGTTATTGACTAAAGTGCTTCAAGAGTTTTGTTCTTAGGAGCTGAGCTAGAATTATTTTTACATATTGACTTCCACTTGACAGTCCACCATAAACAATGGAAAAAGGTATGCATAAATTACTTAAACCCTATGGCAACTGTTGCTACCTTTACTAGTCCATGTAAAATCATTTTTCCACTCATGACAGAAAATGCAAAGCTTTTCTTCTCTTGAGGGCACGTGCCTAACTTGTTGATAGAATGTGACCATCACAGTCACTGTCATGCTCTTAGCTCCTGCAGGGGTGTAATCTGAGACACTAAGACATGAGTAGTTGGACTCCACTTGAGACCATAATAACTGTTCCTTAGCCTCTGCTGCTAGCCTATAAATTCTAGATATCGAACAGAACACAATCAATGTGTAGCCAACTATAAATTTACAGGGTATTATCATCATTAAATACACAGATCATTAAGTTTATATGGCAATACTTGCTGCATTTCTTTTAGATACAGAAAAGCTTCACTGAAAATACACTTTGGATACAGCTTAGGCTGTTTTAAGTGGTAGTTAAAAGTCACTCTATATGCAGTTTTCAAATAAATGTAGGGTCCTTTGCTTTATAAGGCAACGCACAAGTGTATCACACTTATTTGTGCACAGCACTCAATTTTGGACAGAAAGTTGATGAAAAGCTTAAGCAGATTTCTACAAAGTATTTCCAACTTCATTGCTCAGAAGTCTCTCTCTGGAAGGTGAATGCACTCAAGAATGCCCCCAGTATCTTGCTTTAAGCCCTGTTTTCTTGTCTGCATGCACTGGTGTAGGGGTCTTTTTGAGTAAGACAGATAAAATCCTCACCTTTCATTTCCGTGTTTTAGATATCTTTCCACCTCATAACTTCTCCAAAATCCTCACCCAGCTCTTTTAATAACCTAATTGAAAACTTATCTTACTCCTTCTACCACCATCATGCATGTCTAACCTTCCCTCCTACCATCTGCTCAGCAGTCAAGAGCTCATGGCACACCAGATCTTCCTCACCACAAGCATGCCCCAAAATTTACAGATCATTGATGAAATTTCCAGAGAGTGTGTAAGTCATCTCAGAACAAATGTCTCGGTCCAGCCAGGAGGAGCTGGTTTCCTACCATGCTTTAAGCCATACTGGGAGGACTCAGCCTCTGCAAGAAAAATACTTGTACTATTGTCAACTTGCTTGTACTGCTTGCCTATGTACTGGAAACATTTCTAAACTGAAAGAGTGTAGATTTAGACTGGACATAAGGAAGAAATTCTTTACAATGAGTGTGCTGGAACAAGTTTCCCAGAGAAGTGGTGGATGCCCCATCCTTGGAAAGGTTCAAGGTCAAGCTGGATGGGCCTTTGAACAATCTGGTCCAGTGGAAGGTGTTGCTGCCTGTGACAGGGTGGCTGGAATTATGTGATCTTTAAAACTTCCTTTCAACTCAAACTATTCCATTATTCTGTGACTTGCTGTTTAAATAAGAGACCTTTCCAACTCTTCCTCAAGTGCCGTTTCCTCATCTGTGTTAAAAGTACAAAAAACAGAAATGAGGTATAACATCAGGTTTTAGTAAGTGTTGGCATAACCTTGCAGACACAGACACAACCTCTGTTTCACGTGTGATGTGTAGTGCAGTAGGTTACTTGTCTTTCCTCAGCTTTGTGGCTAAGCATCCCCAGCCTGAATTCTGATGCAACCTTAATTAGCAGTAGCATTTCTTTGCAGTGCTTCACAAAGGTCTTAATTGAGCTTTCCAATTATTCATGTGAACTAAATGAATGAAAAAAACCCTTTAAATAAATGATGACTTAAAAGTGAAAGATATGAGGGGCAGTCCTCTAAAATAATGGACTTGGTATAGAGTCTGCTCAAAGCCCTTAGGCACTAAATGAAGGAATTCTGGATTTGCTTAAAAAAAAAATTATTAAAAGGGAGCATGACAGGCTTTTCCCTCCATCCTCTCCTCATGCACACAGGTGTACTTCTACATTACAATACACATGTCTATCATAACTCCTGGCAAGGAGATGAGATGTGTCTCTGAGGGGGACGACCCTATGCCCATTTCCTCTCCCCTGCATATAGAAAAGCATTCTAAAAAGCACCTCGACAGGTATAAGGGGAAAAACATAGAGGAAATATGGAAAAGGGAAGAGGATGGTTTTTCTCAGCTCTTTGTGCTGCTGACAGGCCTTTGTACATCCAAAGAGAGCTGAAATCATGCAGTGAGAAGGACAGCAATTACCGGGAATGGAGCTGGGGCTTCAGACCCCATTCCCTGAGATTTGCATACATTTAATGTGAGTCCTTTACTAAGCTAAAAATAAAACACAGAAATGGGGACTTTGGGTCACTTTCCTCCCAGGAAAACATCCTAATCATTCAGCTACATTCAGTTTGCCTCACATGTCTGGATTTGACAGTGTCCTCAAACATCAAAAGAGACCCAGAAAAATTCTGTCCCTGTGTCTGGAGCCTGCATTTCCCTGTGAGACTCAGTGAGGCTCGCTGGCACAGGGCAGGCTTCCAGGCAGACTTTGGTCCCTCCTTTCTCTCCATAGCAGCAGCATCAAAGAACAGTACAGAAAATTGGAGGAGGGGACAATACATTACCTACACTTACTTGCAGACATCCAGCACACCCAACAATGAACCATGAGAAACCTGTATGAAGTACCTTGTAGTGCCTAGGGAACTCTTTTTTTCTTGTTTTCCAGTTTTGAGAAAACTGGTGGACATGATCTGACAAATGCAATTTTCAAGTTATGCACACAGTAAAGAGATAAAGATCTTAAATCTGAGTAAAATGAACCTCTGTTGAAAAATATCAGAGTAGACAATGGAGAGAGGTAGATTCCAAGGAATGCTGATTATTGCCTTGTGCTACTTACTCAACATCTAAAAATACACCTGTTTAGAACTGGAAGCACTTATTCCTTCCTGTGTGTACAGACACTGTCATGACCAGACCCCAGCTTGTATCAGGTTCCTGGAGAGGAGAAGACAAACCTCACAAGTTGTCATGAGCACATCCTGCCTAGCACAGAGCATCAGCTGGCACACAAGCTACCTCTCTGCAAAAGGCAGGGAATTGGAGAATGGACCCTAGTTGCAGCTAAAAATAATGAGAGTCCTGGAAAGAGCAGAATTTCAGTCATTTTGCTATAAAATCTAAAAGAACAGGAGAGATAAAGCCAAGAAACAACGGGGAAGCCAGTCTGGATTTACTGGGTGTTTTTCCAAGTTTAGCAATCTTCTCTTTTAAATTTTAAAAGAGAATACTTGAAAACTATATTGCTTTTCAGAAATTATTGAAGGTTTAATGACAATTAGAAGTGACACACAGAAAAATGTTTTATGCTGCTTATCTTTAAAAGTAAACAGCTATTAATAAGCACACTGTACTGCCCTGATTAGAAAGAAAAAACAAAGTTTCCAGCTTTCAATTTATTCTGCAAAAAGGCCCTTATTGACAGGGTTTTGTTTGCTGTGAGCACAGGAGGAAGACAAGAACAAAGTGAGGTTGTGTAAAAATTTGAAAGTATTGCCTGATGATTGATTGATTATGCTTGATTGATAACACCTCAAGGTGATTCTGCAAACCAGAAAATCCTGTGCTGGTCCCACACTGACCGGTTACTGAGGCGTATGAGGTAGACAAATTGCTTACCTGTGTTTACAGACTAAGAGTAGAAACCCACCTTTCCAATAAAAATGTCAGAGTGGAAAAATAAACATATGCCCCAGTAAAGTATATTGCTAAGCTGTTTATTCCAGCAATTGAAATTTATGTTTCTGTGTAAGACTAAATATTAAATTGAGCACAAAATGTTGAAAATATATTTATGATTTTTAATATGGTTTAGGTAAAAGTTATTACCTATTTATTTTCTGTTGTTATTGGTAGAGGTGGTGTTACTGCTGTCTTGGTTTTATAGTTATTGCTCCTCTGGAACTTCTTTTCTCCTTGGGTCAAAAGAATTTTGTATTTGAGTCACTGGCTCAGTTATTAAATCCCATAAAATTCATTCATTTGTTCTAGTCAAATATGATATATTCTTATTTAATAAAATAAAAAGGGACACACTCTTTTCAGAAAATACCTCAGAAAAGGCCTTTTTGCTTCTGGTTATCTTATGTCTAAAAGTCTCCTGAAAAACTTTTTTTTACATATAAAGATTTTTCACACTCCAAAAGATTGCTGGAGCAGTAGCTTATCACGTTGTGGTGGTCCAGGGACCGCTGTGTGCACAGTGACCAGTGTGCAGAGGGTGGGTGGCTCAAAATGTGCATTGACCAGTGCTGAAAAGCCTGCGCTGAACTCTGGCAGCAGACTGAGGTCATCTTAAAACTCTGAAGCAAGCCCAGTGGATGCAGACTGACCTTTGCCTCACCATCACCCAAATGGCCAGGCACTCACTTCCTCCTGACAGACCCAGTTTTGAAGCTCCAGAGCTCTATTACCACTGGGAAGCAGCAAGAGGTATTTTGTTTGTTGACTTGATGTACATAGAATCCTTCACCTAGGTGAATTCTAGGGGTGCCTTGAAAATCATTAGAGGCTCAGCTCTCAAGGCTTCTAAACACCTGAAGCACCTTGTAAAATGAGAGTCAACAAAGCAAGACCAAAAGTATCTTTCACAGCATGAATAGATTCTTGCTAGAAAAATCAATTCCATTGCACTATCTTTACAAAACTGGATAGTAAATATGATGATAAAGCACATCTGGCTAACAGGCAAGAAGATATTAAAAAATTAGATTTAATTCAAACATATTCATCCCACAGTCCATTTAATTGTCAGACACAAATGTCCAAACATGGCTCTCAAACACCAACATGAAAGGTCTTCTTATTACGTTGAAATAAGCAGTTAAAGATGTGTAAAGTTCAGGAAAGTTGTTTCAGCCAGCAGGGAGATGCCTTCAGTTTGAAGAAATAATACCCCTGGAGTTGCTCTCTATGTTGCAGTTTTCCCTCTGGGAAACTTAAAATTTGGATGCACATTCTCTTTGAAAAAATCCTGACTTAGAGTAAACACACTGCCTCACTTTATAGCATCACCAGTGCAAGCATAGGTTGTCATTCGAAGGCAATATAAGGATAGCTGGGGTTTCCTGAACTGAAAACTTACTCATCATAAAAACAAAATGGTAACAGTAAACTCTAGTTGTTTTACAGTTATAATTAGATGCTTATATTTTTGTCTCACAGTCAATCTTTAAAAGCCCATATGGGCATTGTATAAGATTTCAGTTACCAGAGCCAGATTTCTTGGTCCACCAGATTGTCACTTGAGAATTAAGCCTGCTGAAAATTGACTACTCTGGCATGCCTATTGCACGATATCCAGTCCTGGGCATTGTGTTGATTCTTTGAAATGGCAAATTCCATCACTGTGTTTCCAAGTATCTGGTAGTTTCCCTTTTCCTATCTTCTTCCCTCTCATGTCATAAAATGAAGAAAGGTGAACTTAGATAATAATAAAAATTTTTATGTATCTCTTCGAATAAAACCAAATCATCTGCTTGTAGGATTCTTTACTATTACTTTTCTGGTTTTCTCTGTGGTTTTATTTACTTGCTTTCATTACTTTACCTTTTGTTTTACTGTATAAAAAGAATACAGCTTATTCTCTTTTTTCTTATACATTCCTTTCCTTTGCTCTCTGAAAAGTATTTTTCATACAGGCTACACTTCTCTTCCAGATGCATCTTTTGCCACTGTGAACAGACAACTTTTAAGGCTCAAAATCCCTTTTAAACATAAGAAAAAGCAGCCTCCTTGGCCCTAAAAGTAACCAGGTTCCTAAGGGTTCATAGAACCAATAGGATAAAGAAATGAAGGCAGAGACCTGGAACGCCTGTGGCATTTATAATGAAATATGGGGATTTTCACCTCTGCATTACTGATTCAAAATGAAAGTTGCTACCCTGTGATCGTTATTCAGTGACCCATATGAAATGTGTGGATGACCTCCATCTAGTTCCCAGTAGATATTTGTCTGTCTTGCAAAAACAAACACAAAGGTTAGTGCTACAGTTAGTTATTTCAAAAGAGGTTGATAACTGCTCTTGCAACTGCTATTGTAAATTTTTGGTCTGTGTAGTTTCACTTTCTGGCTTTGCTAGTCTGGAACTTTTTTGGAGCAGGAGATTGATTTTACAAACAACAAAAGGTTATAAAACCACATGCTAACTTGAATGGCATAAGGAAATCTGCTTCTTTGGAAGCAGAGCTTCTGTGATATGATTTTGTTTGCCTTCGTCTGATGTTCTTATCCCTCACAACACCTGTTTCAGTAACTTTGAAAGACTTTAGAAGCCTCTCATTACACAGGCAACAGTTCAACGGGGATTAGCACTTCAGTTCCTTTGATACAATCACTAAATTGCAGTATGCAGACCATGATAGAACTACCAATATTTGTGAAAATTGGAGGAACAAACCCCCTGAGACCTCATGAATTTTCCACATTTGGCTGAATAAAGAACCTAAAATCACATCCAAGATTCTCTGGTATAGAGCCTGAAGGAAATTTCTGCCAGAATGTCTTCAGGGAATGGAGATTCATGAGCACCTACATACACCCATTACACTCCAAAGCATGGGGAAAAATGTGTTCAAAATACCACTGAAGCCTTCAGAAAACCTCCCATTAGATCCAGGACTTCAAGGCAGACTGAGAGTTACAGCACCAGGATCCCTGTCAGTCCCTTTCGCATGGCCCTGGGTAGGTGACACTTGCAATGACACAGGAAAGAGCCAGTCTGCTGGGCCAGCCACTTACACATGGCATAGTAACTAATTATTTTTGTCCCTGTGTTGAAAGGATAATTTTTTGTTTTCATCTTAGAAATTAGCACAGTAAATTTAAAAAAAAAAAAAAAAAGTGTTTCACAATCAAAGGATGGATTGCTTCTCTTTTTTTCTGACTGAAAGAAAAAGATCAGTGATGAGTCTACAGCTCTGATCAATTATTATATTCATTTTCCCAAGAAAACCAGGGTCATCCTAATACAGGAATATTCATATCAGCTCACTGCTGCTAACACACTTGGACACACCACATTAACCCAAGATTGTAGCAGTGCTTCTTTCCTTGTCATTCATCTCAACTACAATCACAGGCAATTTGCATCTCTTTTGGAATGCAAATTCTTAAACCCACACTTAGACCTCTCTCAGATTTAGCCTGAAGACCCTTACCCAGAAGCTGAACAGTAGGTTATAATGACAACAAAAGGAAGAAATCCAGCGGTCCTAAGAGCAAAACATTAACAGGGTTTTATAGAAGATTTCTGAGAGCATGAAGTAGATAAGAAACTGAAGCACTACAAGAGATAAAGTTTGGAAACAAAGTATTCAAAAAACAAATTTAATAAAGAATTAAATCTTACATACTGGTGGCATCTGGTAAGAGTGACTTTTATGATAAGATATTTTTCTCAGATATCATTGAGATTATAGTTCTTTTACCCTTTTGTTTATTGAGAAATAACTCTTCAGTCTATTTCACATCTGAATTTATTAAAAATTTGTGAGACCCACTAAATCCACTTTAAAGCTAATTTAGTACTTCAGGGTTTCAAGCCTAGAAAAACTCCTATAACATCCTCCAGTAAGACTGGTTTGCATTCACTCAGCTTTGCTTTGGTATACCCAGCTCTATGAGCTTTCTACAGGTTTGGGTTTTTACTTGGTCTAGGATAGGGAACTTGTTTTGGTGAAGGAGCTTTATCTGCACAGTACATGAATACTGTACAGAACATGTAACGCCCACGTTTTTCTCAATGTTTCTTCCAGGCAAGGGAGAAGGTTTTAAAAGTCACTTTTACAAGCAGAAGATTTTTCTTTTTAATTTACACTTTTCTTCTCCCTGCATTGGATGACTGTACCGTATTCCAGGTCTAATGTTTTATATTAATTTTTGACAAGACTCTAATTAATTATGTGTTTGTTGATGCCCCTATTTTTTTTTCCAGTTGTTCCCAGATTATTCTGAGAGTCATGCTTTTTGCCCCATTCCAGTATAACTGGTTTGTTGGGGACGTAAGGACTGCACAGGGGCTCTAAAGGCAAGTAAGTTAATGTGAAAAAAAATCCAATGTTTCTGAACAAATGACAACTAGGTGACAAGGTGTAGAGGGGCTAGTTCTCCTGCAGCCCAGGCTGAAGCCTTTCTTGCTTTTATGACCTTTGTCAATAACCATACAAAGACAGAGGATATAGACAGCAAAATAAGCACAAGAAAGAAAGAATGACCTCAATCAAATCCACTCCGGTTTTCACTCCATCAAATATTTCCAGATATTCAGCATGACCCAAACTGAAATTTTTGCTCATGGGTGCTTACACCATTAATTTTAATTACCTGTGGGCACACCTGCTGGATGAATTAATATTTAATTAAAATAATTTCAGCAAGAGTCAAAATGAGTTTCCTCCTTCTTGAAAAAAAAGACGTCAGGCAAAGGGTGCAACCAAAATTAGACTGATTCAGGCTGAGCATTACAGTTAGAGAGTGAATGTCTTCTGCTATCACCACCTTCTCCTACAAGCATATTTTGAAAGACAATGATTGCAAGAAGGATTTAAAACAATGCACATTTTAGGTCAAGTCTTCTTCAAAAATTATTGATGAAGCTCAATAGGAAGGCGACCACAGGGTCAGTGAAATTAAAGAATTGATGTGGTATGCTTGTTCTGCTGAGCAGAGGACTAAAATACTTCCAGAGATGTAATGGCAGGATGGTGTAAAACGTGGTTAAAGATTTTCTATTTCCTCATTTCTCATACTAAAAATTATGAATATTTTGTCAAGACTACAGACATGTCAATGTCTGCAGAAACAGGTTATATTTCTCCTTTTTAAGCTGGCTGAAGAAATATAACTCTATGAAGGAAAACTGAAGGAAATACCTACTATGGCTGTGGAGCAAAATAATAAATGCAATCCCGGCTAGCTGTTCAATTTATGTATTATCATGATTAACAGGCATGTATTTGCAGCCATTTGTTCTTTTCCCAGGAAAGGTAACCCAGCCCTGGGAAAGAGAGATAATACATTTCCTTGAACTACAAATTCATTTCAGATAATCCTGATCCAAAATGTTATCTTCAAAGTGGGATTGAGGAGCACTCCCACCAAAGGAGGACAACCACAAATCAACCTTAGGTTAGAAAGAAGCTGGATTTTGATCCAGATAAGGGAAAAAAAAAAAAGTCCACAATATTTTCAACTCTCCCTTTTTCTGTTTGAATATTTTCTCAAATAATTGACCATTACCACAGTTATGCAATAATTTCCCAGCTACTCCTTTTATAGCTATCAAATCTACTTTTCCAAAAATGATGAGCAACTCTTTTGACTCCCATGAATTTGAAAAATAAAATTTCTGAAATTTCAGACTTCTTCTCCTCACTATTTTCATATTCTCTATGCATATTGTATGAATCTGCATATTTATTATTTGTTTTGTAACATTCTCATTAACATCACTTTGTTTATTCTATGCTCTTTCTCATTTAATTCTTGTTGCTAGCTATTTGCTTCCAGCACAAATCCTCTGATTTAATTTCTATGCCCTCATTAGACATCTTTATTGAAAATGAACACATGCAAGTGATTAGGACTTCTTCCACCATTTGGAATTTTCAATTTCTTTCTCCTTGTCACTTTTCTTTCTCATTTTAGACTGTATGTATTTTTGCTATCAGTTTTATTTTTTTTTTCTGCAAGTATCTACAGAGCAGATATATCACCTTGTTTTCTTCTTTCCTCTGTTTTGAATACTCCATAGCTTATATTTTCATCTCAAATGTCTTCTAAACCCACAACAGCAGAAGATGCAGTTTCTTTTATTAAGCTTTCTTTGAACTGTGTGGCTTTTAAACAAACTTTAAATTTAAACTGTGTGGTAATTTTAAATTCCTTCTTTATCTCCAAAGCTTTACCACAGGGTTCATGTCTGAGAATTCCTACTTGAAAAAATAATGAGCATTTCTAAAATATTCTTCTATTCTACTTCTAAAATATTCCTCCTTTCCTTAATCTTTCATATAGTACCAACCAGCCTTTTTAATTCATGAAAAATAAAGGGACTCAATCTGTCTGCACCTTGTATTTAACTGAGTATAAACCTCTGGAACCAAAAAATAATAATCAGAACCTCACTGGACATCATCTTGAGTAACCTGTTCTTGTTGCATCTGATTTGGGTGGGGAGTTGGAACAAATATCCTCTTAAAGACCCTTCCCACCTAAATTGTTCTGTGACTATGAATCTCTGAACACACCACATATATCATCCCAATACTTCATCTTCCATAACACTTCAGAAGATTTTCTTTAAAGTAAATTTGATTTGATGTCAATTAATTTTTTTCTGTAATTAATTGGCAATTCAGAAAACTCTTCAACTTCCATAATGAAATATTCCCTTATATAGTTAAATTTCTAAATTTTTCTTAATAAATTTTGTATCTTTTTTATGGTCTGTTACACTGTTTATCTGCTCCTTCCCTAAAAAGACATGTCCCAGGTAAAGCCCAGTAATCCACACTAATTAAAGCGGGGAAATTTTGATCCATGATGTCTATCCTCTTTACTGTGATTAAAGCTAGACCATAATGCTTTACTTACGAGAATGTCACATTGAAGAGTGTCCAGAAACAATGCTAAAATACATATTTGTTATTTTTATTGTTTTCTGTTCTTCTAGATATTATGCTGGTTACCTTGTCAAGGAGGGAAATTAAATTGTTTTGACAGAATATTTTTTTGAAAAAAATATAATGGCATTTTTTACCATTTTATTATCTCCTGATTTTTAAAATGCAAATTGATTTGTTTCTGAAATTTGTTTCTAAATTTTCCCAGGGGCCTCATTTTTTGAGTGTTAACCCTTTTCTGTTTTTATAGATAGCATTTTTTCTTCACTCATCTGTCAGGGAATTCACAAGTTCAAAGGATTCTTGAGTTCCCACACACTTCAGAAATCCCAAGTATTTCTCCTAATGACAGTGCATATTATAGAGCTACCTTGCAATCCTCTGAAAAGTGGCCAAAAGCACATTGAGGATATAATGCAGTCAGAACAGCACCCTGCACTCCAAACTATGATTTCTTAATGAGTTGAGTGCTGCTGTACTTGCCACAGGATTCATGCATAATTGATTTCAATTCATTTTACCAATTAACCACCTTCCTAATGTTTGCATAGTATTACTGGAAACAGTCTTACTTTTTCCATCATGAATTCTTTCTTAGATGCTTGTTTTAGCCTCATTGCTTACGACATCATTTCGCATTAGATAAATACACTGTTTATTCTAGGTTATGAGTCATTATAACAATACACCCATGCTGCATTATTAATGTGCACAAAACTGCAATGTATTGAACAGAAATGAAAGTGCAGCCATCACCTATGTTTGAGGAGGAGGGTGGCCTTGACTGCTAATACTTTCAAGGTGGTGAAAATATTTTACATCATCAGAGTTCTAAATATAAGCTTTATTTCCATTGGGCATACATGTGTTTGAAACCAGTGGGTTTTTCAATACTAAGCTCTTTCTTTGACCATCCAGTAATTTAGGACTAGTTTTGATTTCTTTTTAATTTCTCTATTTATTATAAGGACTTGAGGCTTAACCTAGAAAATTATATGTTTAACTTCAAGAATATCATTGATCCCATCAGCATTTCTTATTTTAAGACAAAATTAAGTTCTTTTTTAAGCTGGGACAAGCCTGAAATGATGTGGATTTTAGTCACTGTAGCCAGAATTTGCATTCTTTGACATTCAGAACTTTGAATTTTGTTCTAGTGCTGTGGGCTTGGTTATCTAAATCATGAGGCTTTACTTCCATTTGTTGAATGAATAACAACCCCTACGTCAAAACTGTGGGCTTGCATAGCAATTAAGGGGGTCATTTGCAATTTCATTCAGTCTCATCTGAGGAGCCTTATGAAAACCAGCTTCCAAAAACTGGTAAAACTCTCACTGACTTCACTGTAGTTAGGGTTTTATCTCCAATTCCCAAAGAGACTCAGTTCCTCAAAAATGTCTTAAAAATAAATTATTATAAAAATAGGAAAACAAGAAAAATTAATTGGAAATTGAAGAAAATGTATCAAATGAAGTTTTCCTTTTTGAATGAAGATGATATGAACTCCTTATTGAGGACTGATAAGGAGTAAAGATTGCTATTCTACCTTCCATTTCTTGGGAGTAATGCCTCTGTTTAAAACAAAATTAAAGTGTGGTTTTGTAGTAGAAAATAATTCCAGTGGAAAATAAAACTATTTTCAGCATGAGACAGTAATTTCTGTTCTTAATTGGTGACTTTGTGACTGAGCAAAACTGGGACCTTTAATATGTTCATTCTGTGAGGGGGAAAAAATAACAACCAGAAGCCTCTGACCTGAATGCTAATTGACAAGAATACTGTTTGCCTATTGATATTTTATTTAATAAACTGGCATGCTAGACACATGTATTTTAAAGTTCACTTTTAATTAAAAGATAAGACTAAGCAGCAGCTTGGCAAGAGGATAAGGGAAAGTGTTGAATTCTTTGTTTCTGTTGTTTGTTTCTGCTTTTTTTTTTAACTAATCTCAAATGTCAAATCAAGAAACTACTTTCATAATTTTGGTGCATTTAATGAGTTACTGAAGTTTGCAATCAGGCAATTATCCTTCATCTGATACTTTTATGAACTGAAATATTGCAGGTCCCACTCTGCTTGGATTTTTTAAAAGCTGCTTTCTCTATATATATTATAGTAGAAAAACCTTATCTTCCAGACTTAAACTATCTTCATTAGTCAGAAAGAAGAGGTTAAAAGCTAAAGTGTGGGAAGCTGAGCAAGTGATTAGCTGCTTAGAGGGCAACACTTAGAAATATTATCTTTCTACAGTAAGGATTAGAATGCAGGAAAATGCCTTTAAATATATTTGTTCAAAGGGTGAAAACATTTATGGTATGCCATGAGATTGTGAAAGTGGACATAACTCTTCCAGTGGCAATAAAGCTCTGAATTTTCATCTGAAGAACAGCTGTCTCTGATTAATTCTTGTGCATCCCGTTTATCAAACAAGTGTCAAGGGTAAAGAGAACAGATTCTCTTTATTTTTCAAATGCAGTAGCATGTGAAAATTCAATGAAAGATGAAAATCCCATTGTTATTGGCATGAAAAAAGTGACTGAGAAAATATTCTTTCAGAAAGGAGCTGAAACAACTGGATGTGAATTTACACTTAACAGATAAGTGAGGAAACAGAGACATGAGGCTGCACTGGTGAGCACAGGAATGAACACACACATCAAAGCTGGTGTCTTGCTATGTTGATAACTACGTGGAAAAAATCAGAGGAGTCATTCAAGTGTCAGGGAGAACTTATGAAGCCTGTAACCTGGTTTTCACGTAGCATAAGCTGATATCAGTTCCTTTCCAGCTTTACTAATCTCTAACAAATGTCATGGCTACAGCTGTCATTACAGATGCTCAGAAAGCAAGACATATCACTAAAAATGAGAAGAGCAAAAGCGGACAGAGAAGTCAAGAAGTCATCCTGTTACAGCGTGTGTGTCTTGATTCAGTATGAAATGCAAAATGTGTTTTCTTTTGAAAAAAGTATCAGCTTTTCCAGAAATGTTTGAGACCTCCCCACTAGGTGAAAGACATGTGGGCAACATCCTTTTTTCACATCAATAACAGCAGTGAACTTGAACTTAGACTATCTGCATTTGTCTACAGTGACTGGAGACACAAAGTCATTTTAAGCTTTTCTATTCACATATGTGATCAGAAATGTCTCTTGGACCTGAAAGCACCTAATAACAAATTCTCAAAACTGATGCTGTTGTATGAAATTTAAAAAAAGAGCAGGAGGGGGAGGGAGAAAAAAATATTTTCAGTATTTCCAACTAGCTCAAAGTGAGACTTGCTGCATGGACCATATTCTTTGAGGTCCAAGAACCACTGACACCCACAAGACCCAGCAAGGTGAGCATATGTACATGTTTTGGGGACTGTTTCCTACAGCATTGCATCAGAATAGAAGAATCACATAGACTTTAAAGTTTGATTCTTCTCTTTCCTTGTCTGACTACAGAGCCTTGTCTGTACATCAATCTTCTGATGTAGCTGTGAATGAGTGTGGTCATGTGTACAAGCTTCCCCTGTGGAGATAGGACTTAGCTCCCTTTCCCTAATTCATTACACTTGAGAAACAACTTCTGCTATCTGCACAAACCAGGGACTTGGGAAAAGGCAACTTTTCCTTATATGTCCCACTACTCAGTTGTGATAGGCAAAGCAGAAAGATTAATGATTGCAGTAGAAGGAGTAGATGTCTTAAAACTCTAAGTTTAAATTGAATTTGCCTTTCTCCAACAGCAGTTGGTTATAAACAGATACTTTGGAAAGAGGAAAAGTGGAGGAAATTTGCGCTAAATTGCTTTCCTGTGTTCCAACTATTTTCACCTCAGGGACTTACTGGTCTAGAATTTAACAAAAAACTTCACTGAAACCTCTCCCATATCTGACCTTCACTGGGAAATATGTGCCCTTTTTACTAAGAAGTCACAATAAGCAGGAATTGGACATAAAAGCTACACCCTGTTCCTAAAATTGACCAAAATATTAAATATTAATATTTTCATCTTTGCAGTGCTCAAGCTGCAATTTAAAAATCAGAAATGTGTTTGCTAAAGCTGCTTGCAAACTCTACCAATATATAAATGCTCACACAGGCCATTCTACTGAGGCTAAAAGTAATTATGTTATAAAAACAACTTAAGTCTTCCAATTCTTCCTTCAAAGTTTCCAGGACTAGAAGAATCCTTGTTGACTTACTATCAACCTTAATGCACAAAACATCACAAACTATGTTCAGATTGGAAGTATCTAGGCCTTAGGCACAGTAAAGCCATCTGATTTCTTTCTAAGTTAGCCAAGCAGCACTAATATACCCCCTTGAGTACCTGTCCTAAAATGACAAGAGTGATGAGCTACCTCTTTATGGACTCTTGTCTCTTCTCTTTGGTGTTCCATAATTGCTGAAGATGTCCCAGCTGCTCTGCAAGAGGGACAGCTGTCAGATTAAATTCTCCTCCTTCTTCTCAACTGGTGCCAGTCTGGCAGAGAGACCACATTCATGGGGAAACCATTGACAAGAAGAAGCTGGTAGTTAAGGCACTTAGCAAAAATAGCAAGAGTGCAATAATCAGAACACATTCCCTGTAACATTTATCAAGTAAGAAACTTAGTAGCCCTAGGCCATATTATGCCACACCTTGTTCAACAGATATCCCCACTGAATTCAAAATGTAGTTGTTTTGAAAATCTGACAGCAAGACAGATCCCCTGATACACTTGTGCTCAGTTTTAACACGGAAACTTTTTTTAAAAAGTTGAAGGAAACATCCAATCACACTGCAGCTTCTCAAGAAGCTCACACTGAAGGGAAAGGTAATACACATAGAACCAACTTTTTAAATACCAACAGAAAGCTATACTAGGAAAAAAAATCTTTAAACTTGAAGTCTATTTATAATTATTTTGCCACATGCTTGCATATTACAAAACTATATTATTTTCATGAAACCTTTGGCAATACAAAAGGAAAGGGCAACTAAATTAACTTAATGCCATTTACTCACAAGCTGATAGAGCATTCAGATGTTTCACAAGTGTCACTGTCAAAAGAAAGCAAAGATTAAGGGAAGTAATCACCACTACTTTTGCTTTTATGAAGGCATAATTTTTTCATGGTAGCTATAAATATCCCCTTATCACAGTGAGCAAAGAGGTACAATTGGTTAATCACCTAATGCTAAACTTTCAGAACTTCTCACTTGATTTCAAGCATTTACAGATAGTGTCACAAAATTATAGCAAAAAAAACCAAAAACAAACCACCAGCTTTGCTTATCCACATTTCCTATGTTTTCTGAGACACGGACATTTTCTGAGAAATCATACTCAGGTTGAGAAATCACACTCAGGTTTTTCTTGTCTTAGAAGTAGGGGATTTTGGATAAAGAAATTCCCATCTTTTCTTCTTTATGCCTTGCACAGCACCTCTAACACATGTACTACAATTCTCCTTATTCCTTTAATTTCCAAGGTCACAGAAAGGAATCAGAACCCATGACACATTGCCTTCCTCATCACCACCTCCTCTCCCTGTGCACTGCTGCAGCTCCTGTAAACTCCTTCACCAGCTGGACTCTGCCTGCCCTGCTCTGCCCTCTCTCCTTGGGGACAAGCACTGCTCTTCTTCAGCACAAACCTGTGTCCAACCAGCATTTCTACCAGCACACACCCAACCAGCCTATGAACATGACCCTAAGCTTCTTTGTGGATGCAGACAAATTATAAAACATACATTAACAAAAGAATTTTTTAAAACAAAACAAAACAGCAAAACCCCTACGTAAATACTTCATTCCTTATTCTTCTTATCCTGCAAGCAAGATGACATTTATTTAAATCTTACATATTCATGACTTGAATCTAGCTAGGATATTCTAGGGCTGTTAGACTTCATCTTTCTGAGCAGCTGGAGTCCTGTCACCGCCTTTAATGGTGCAGAAGAGACACATCCAGTGAAAAGGATCTGTGAGAAGCCCCAGTAAAGATCAGGCAGACAAGAGAAAGGCTGCCATGATCCTGTGTTGATGGTGTCAGCAGGACCACTGAAGTGAGAAGCACAAAATTTTTCTTTGATGACAAGCACCATTAAAATTTTCCCTCTCAGGCCTCCCCGGGCTCTGACACATAAGGGGCTGTGACAGCTCCATCAATCAGCTCCTGCAGATCCCGAGGAAACCAGCCATCCCCACACAATATCCACCATGATACCAGCCTCAGGTCTTGTATCAGACAGCTAATACTGCACTTCTTGATGCATAAGGCCCAATATATGAAGTTTTTCTCAGTTTTCTACTCCCAGATGCCAAAATTACCAAGCAAAATCTCTGACACCAATTTTATCCTCTCTGCTGTTTTCGGGACAAATTGTTACTCTTCTGTCAAGCCTAATTCCTGATCCTAAGTTTATCTCAGCAGCCAGTCCCTTGATTGGCCCTGCTGCACTCAAGTTGTGTGCTCTTTTAGCCATGCCCTGTCCGTGGACTGGCAGAGAAATTCTGGAGCAGCATTCCCTCCATTTGGACTTCAAACAGTGCCCACTGTGGCTAGATGCTCCAGGACAAAAGATGTGGAGAGGCTCACCTGGCACAGATGTGACAACTTCTGCTGGGTCTGACAGACTGGCAAGCAGGAAAGTCAGTTTCCCTGCTTCCAGGTAATTCTTTTAGACAAATGCAAGGGAACGTAATTTTGCCTTCAAAAATCAAATGCTGCTAACTTTACCTTAAGTAACTGCTCTCCTGTGTAGAATGGTCCTGCAATAGCACCAAAATATAGTATAAATTAATTTATCAAGGCAAGAGAATTTGTTGCAATGATTGGCACAACAGCTCCTGTGCAAGGCTCAGAGAATACTCATATGAGCATACATTACTTTGAGATTAAGTCAAGTTTATTAATATGCTCTCATTTGTCAGGGAAAGTACAAATATTTTGCTTTTGTCAACATTTCAAAGTTGTCATTTCTAGCTCTACTGTCCGTGTATAAACAATGAATACACTCTCATACTGGGTGCCACAGGAACAAAACTCACTATCTTTATAGGCAAATCCAATAACACTTTTTAAATCTCTAAAACACTGCTCACAGAAACAAGAAAATCTATAGAAAGGACATAATATTTTACATGCTATGATACTAATCTTGGAAAAGTATTGCCACAAGACATCATTATGTCAGCAAGTCTAGGAGAGCTATATAAAGCATTCAACTTGAATAATAAAATTACTATCTTCATGTTTATTTAGAAAAAATATAGAAATGTTTGGCCTAGAGACAAGTGATAGACAAGCTGAATAAACTATTGTCATGGCTCAAATGAAAGTAGTAGCTAGAAGCAGAAAGTTAGGGGTGATATTCTCAGGGTTTAATTTGTTTTTTTCAAGGTTTAATGAAATTTTTCATCCAAATTACTTAGCCATACAGCACACGTAGCTTACGTGATCTGACCTGAGCAGTTGATATCAACAAATATTCACAAATTCAAGTTTACCTGGGTGAAATATAGAGTTGTAAAATAATTGCATTTTTTAAAGGTTAAAACATTTTAACCTCATATTTTCAAAATGCCCCTTTGTTTGAAAGTGATAAAAACCCAGTCTTTTCTCTGAATTTTATCTGGCTTTGCAGCTTAACTGAAAAATTAATTCTACTTTTTCAGATTTTTAAGGCAATCAAAAATCAGTTACTTAAGTACAGTTAACTTTGATATTATTTCACTTTGAAGAATTGGTACTGATCAGGGCAAACACTAAGTACATTTAAAGCAGCAATTCCCTCCAGGAATAGGGGCACTTGAGCAAGTTCTCTTTGCTAGGCGTCCCAATCATAACTATTACAGACAAGACACGAGTGAGTGCAATCACCTCCTCACACCTATGCCTCATTTCATTGCAACTTCAGAGAGAATGGGGCATACCACTGTTTGCTGCTGCATTTGTGCATGAATACAACCGTGTATGTACATAGGTGCAAACAAAAGATTCTTGTTCTGCCTTGTTTTTTGAGAGGTCTTGACGATGACCTCTAATAGACTCAGTGCATGGTATAGAGCAGCATCACTCCAAATTAAGAGCAGGGCTGTTGGGTGCTCAGAAGTGCAGATGTAGCATCAGCATTTCTCTTATCTATGGCTCCCTGTAATTCACCCATCTTCCTCAACTCCGCCATCTGAACACATCTCCGCCACACAAAGAGCTCATGTTTGGGGGGATATCTGTGTTTGTTCAATGAGCACGTGTTTGCCAAGTGATAGGCAATGGTATCTCAGGCTGTGTTACCTTTGCCTTCAGTCTATTTGTAGACTGAAGAATAATATAGACAGGAAACTCAGCATCCTTAGCAGATCGGCACTTAAAATTGTTTGTGTATCAGCCTTCTTTCAATAGCAAAGGGAATTAGAGGATTTTGTGCTTCTGAATTTCAGGCTTTCATGGTGCTCAAGTATTTTATTTCTATGCAAAATAAGTACTAGTTTTCCACTAACAAAAACGTGGTGGTTTTTGTCCTATTCTTCTCAGGATATACCTTGCTATGTGAATTTCATGAAAGCGAGCATGGAAATATCTTGTCCTGCTTGTATTTTCAATAAAGTTAGAGAAGGGACAGAGAATTTCCTTCTTGCTGCCATTTCTAACCTGTATTCAAATTCACACCCATACACACACATACATCTCTCAAATAAATTTATTTTGTATAGCCATCCACTGTTGACCCTTGTAATTCCTACACCCTCTGTAAAGAGACACAGAGGAAAAAGTGCTCCTGCAACAACAAGAAATAAGTGGAAAATTGTTTGGTTTTGTTTCCCATTACTCATTCAGCTACAAAATTCCATGTGCTGGCAGTTTGCAGTAAAGATAGCAAGCCTGACATGGGGAGGAGGATCATGCTCCCCAGTGCTGAAAGGAATTTTCTGCCCACAGGCCCAGTTCTGTCTGACAAAGCATGTGGCTTTACAAATGGATCCTAGTCCTGAGACATTGGGGTATGTGCCCTAATTTGATTCAGTCACAAAAATATACTAATGCAAAAATATTTTGCAAAGAACTCAGTTCCTCAAGATGAACCAGGCAGCCTAGAATTTAACAATTAGCTTTTAAAATATCAGTCTTCTCAATCTTGGGATGAAATTCAACATTAACATAATAAAATTAAGAAAAAAGATGTATTAATTTCTGCAACTAACACCTCCCATGAGTGGCTGCTTAATGAGGGAAGGGGGGTTCAGCTTGGCACTAAAATAGTGGGACAAGCTTACAGCATTATCCAGAGACCTGGCTCAGGCAGAGGCACATATTTCCCTCTTCTCCAGACCACAGTAAATCCTGGGTGCCCTCAGCTAAGTAATTCCATTTCTCTGCTGTCCTTTTCTCTGGACCATTGCCCATGATTTCTTTAGCCTGGCAAATCTCTAGGACAAGGGTTGTCTATTATGACATATTTGGATGGTAGCAATTCCAGTGGGCCTGAAAGTGATCTCTACACACTAACAAGTACAAATGAATAACAACAGAACAAGAACGCTGTCCTTTCTTAAAGCATCTTAAATCCCTTTTTCTATTCCTAGACCCTTCACAGTGCTTAATGAGCATGTAAGAAAAAGCCACAAAAGGACATTGCTTTGAAAGCAAATGCTTGCTTGCAGTTTTGTATGGGTAAGTGAACCATTTTTTCATGTTCAAGTTCAGTAAGTAAAGACTTGGCTACTTCATATTTGAAAGAAAATCTTTCTGAACATGCACAAAGCCTGTCAGCCTGAAAAATTGTAACAAACTGGACGAAGGAAAACAAAAAGCCCACAGACAATTGTTGAAGGAGACTAGTAGAGGACATATGCAAAAGGCTTCAACAGATGTGTTGGGATCAAGGACTGAGGAATTCAGATAACTTCAGACGGGTTTAAGAATCTGCATGGCAAAAAGACAGCCAAATAATATTCTCATAAAACACTGTAAGGTTTATAAAGCTGTGCTAACTGACATAATGCTATTCCTTTCTTTTTAGTCTGTGATATCAATTCAGTTTCTCTGGCACTTCTGTTCTCTATCTCTAATAGACCAACTGAGATTAAAGCAGACCTGAGTGTTTTGCCCTTTGTGCTGATATGCTGCTGCAGTGCTCATGAAAAGCTGATATCAACACCATCATACAGGAGGGAGAAAACCACAGTCAAAATGAACAGTGCCTGTATCACCTGCTGATTTAAATCTAAAATCCCAAGGAAGCAGAAACCCAGCACACTAAAGAAAGAAGATTGATGGTTATGCGACATGGGACACGCTTCACTAGATCTGATGCTCATCTGGAGGCTCTCTCTCTCTCTGTGTAAATCAAACCTGATGACAGCTCTTGATTCCTTTTTATTAAGACATAAACAATGCAAAGAAAAAAACAAGTTCTCTAGCTCATATGGAGGTAAATAGAAATGAATGTTAACAGAGGAAAGTAAATGTTTCTCTTGCTTGGTTTCAACTAACACTGATTCCTCCCCAAAAAATATGGAATTTGCATCAATTCCATACTCATAAGTGCGATGGTGAATTTCAAGAGGATAATGTAATGTAGTGCTTCTTATTAGCCAAGATTAAGCATAGTACAGAATCCTCCAATTCTACACTCTATTAATTATAGACAGTCCATAGTCTGCCTATATACATGGCATGTGCAATTCCTCCTGAAGCCAGATGGAGGATGTCGCTCTATTAGGATCGGCTGGGAAGAGACGACACAGACTCTCTAGGAGTTACTCAGGAGAATTTCTCGTAGTTTATTATTTCAGCTCTGTTTTATAGACTGATACATGGAAAATACAGAAAGGAAACTCTTATTGGTTAGTAAACTACTACATTACTATCATTGGTCCGTGGCACACTACCCCCTGGCCTTCTCCTGCAAAGAAAACAAGGGACAGACAAACAGCACCTGACAAGGCTGTTTTCTGTCTGTGAGGATTGTTTTAAATCCCCCTTAAAACTTCCCAGGCCACTTTCTCAGACTAGACTGAGAAAGCTATGTGGCCTGCAATTCCACAGGCACTCTGCTGCCTGCTCCAGAGCTAGCATCCACAGGAGGAAAGTACCTATAGACCAATCCTTATCCTTTAAGCAGAAGTTTTTTTGGTGTCATTCTGACTTTTACATCTCACTGCAAAAATTCAAAAGTCAGGAGCTCAGAAAATAGTTTGGACTTTTTTCATTATCTTATTCTGTCTCTATCTCTACGCATGCTCATGCTTGGTGGGAATTATAGAGCTAGCTGCTCTTTGCTCCTTTGAATATTTCCCCAGAGCTGACAGCCAAAAGCTTCATTTTGAACATCTGGAAAACTAAAAGCAAAAAGCAGGAGCAGCAGCAGCACCAAATTCTGTGTTTCAGCAATGAATGCTTTCTTTTTCTTAGCAGCATTTTGTGCTATGCAGCTGAGAGTACATGATAATCATGTGAGTGTGTTGACATGCCCTCTGTGGAAGTTCCCAGAAGTACCATCTACCGCAAGTTATACTTGAAGCAGAAAGTATCTCTAAGCTTTGTGCCTACCTACCTAATCAAACTAGAAATACCAAATCGTTGAGAAGAAAGCTTTTGTCAATGTTCTATTTCTTCTAATTAGCTATCATTATTATAACTACCAGCCACAATTCAGAAGAAAAATATTAAAAGTTAGAGCAATATCCTAGGGACCTTATAATCCAAATTGGAGAAGGCACATCAGCAGATGGTAGGCACACAAAGACGTGGAAAATGGGAAAAGACTGTGAAGCCTCGTGCATGACAGTATGAGTTCCTTACAATGTGTTTGGCATTTAAAGGAGTTTGTTTCAAATATGGCACCTAGCATGTCTTCCTGCGCTTGTGGTTTCAGGCCAAGCACTGGAAAGGTTTATGAAATAATCATGCATTTTAAAGCAAACAAATCCACCCAAGGTGTTCAAAGATGATCCGGGGACTGCCACACCACCCCTCCCTGGGAGGGTTCCTAAGGGTGACAACCATGTCTAGGGGCTTAGAGCAAAAGCCAGCACTACTCAGTATTCCAGTTTTGCTTTGAATGGCACAAAAGGGCAGCCCTTGAGCCTCCTCAGACTGACAAAGTCTAGTCAGTCACACATCCCACATGAGCCAGGGTTTGACTCCTTCAGGCACACACACACACACACACGAAGAATGGAGCCAGGCATGAACATTCCTGTTCACTTTCCAGGATGGGCAGGCAAGAGCCAGCTCAGACCTGCAAATTCTGCCAAAGAGGTAGTAGATCAATGCTTGGGCACAGCATTGCACAAATGGAGCTCTACAACTTCCAGAGCAGAGCTGGCTTCATTTTGGTTGGCTCACAGAGTGGACAGGGAAGCTTACAGCTGTTGTGCCCATCTGTTTAGACATGCCTTAAGAGCCCAACAGAAGCTTTGGCCATCAACACCAGCTGAAAAGTGTGTCCTAAACTTAGGGCATTAAAACAATTTGGCAGAACAAATACAACTATTAGGCATCAACACAGATTCTGCACCAAAACTGAGGAAGCACCTCCAGTTTATGACATGTTAAATTATTGGCTAACTTGTCAAATTAGTTTTGAAGTCCAAGGGGAACAAATTCTGACAAGAAAAACAAACAAAGAGAAAAACAGTCTGCCAGAATTAAAGAAACCTTCAGTACCAAGCATTTAATAGTAATGGGAAAGCAGTGTTACTATGACTACTGACAGCCAAGTAATAATACGTCACCCTCAAAACAGCAGCAAACATCACCTATGTTTCTACCTAGACTATTCAGGAATAAGAGGAAAACACTAGAACAACCACAGGTTCTTCTGCTTCCTTTGCTCTAAGACATGATCTAAAACAGGAGAACAAAGAACAATCTTTGTCAAAAATATTCTTCTACATGAAGGGCTCATTAAAATCAAGTGTCTACCCATGCCTTGATTTTTCCAATTTTTTTTTTTTTTTTTTTTTGTCTCTCTCCCAATGTATAACCCGAGCAAGTAACCAGAATATCTTTAATAGAAGTGATTTTATGGCTTCCCCCTCTGTCCTGCTACTGAGCTGCTCTTGGGGAAAGTCTGTAAGGAGCAAGGAGAACTGAATTTTGTGCTGTATGGGAGCTTGTGTCATGGAATGCTGAACATTTTGAGGAGAAGCCAGGCTACCTGCTGCCCAGTGGATGCTGAACAGCACAGCTCTAGACACCCACACACACAGCCAGCCAAGACACAGGCCTTAGCAGAGACTTGGCAAATTTTGTGACAGCTGAGTGACAGCTGAAGTAAAACCAGATTGCCTAATAATAGCACAGACAACCGTATAGACGACTGGACATGTAAATATTATTCGTGTGCATGCTACAGTAAGTCAGCAGAGCTAATTTGAAGGGAAAAAATATGCTGAGGTGACTTCATTCTCAAACCTAAACTGCAATATTTCAGGATTCTGCATTTCTTCCCTCTAGCTTCAGCATTCCTCTTTCATTATCCCTGCTTAGAAAATGAAGGCTGCTTCCTTATCTCAAGGGATAGTCAAGAAAATCCACAGTAAATGGAATTATCTATACCTACAAGTGTAATCCACACCCTCTACATTTTGTCATCACGTAGATGTTGCAAGTACAGTAGGATTAAATCTATTAAATCAGTATTTCAATAGTTTGAACAAGAAATCAATAGGGAAAAGAAAATAACAGAAGAAAACAAATCTCTCTGAACCTCTAAGAATGTTATATGGATCATGTAGCAGTTATGTTAACTAAAATTCCTCCCACATTCCTTTGACCTTGTCTTAACTTCCACAAAGCTTTCAATGTTGAATGTCCAGCTTTGAACCTTCCTCACTCCTTGGGAAAGATATAAGATTGAGTAAGTTTTGAGACAGTTTGTCTATTTATCACTACTTCCTCTTTATTTCCAAAGTGAATTTTACACAGTTTAAGCTTACCCAGTGATCAGCAGACATAAGAATTGTGTGGCTCAAGCACCTTGAGGAAGGCCCAGCTCCATGACGAGGGTGACAGCCATGTGCCACATGAGGTGCTGGGTCAATGGCCACCTCATGGCTGGATTATTCCCACTCCACAGCATCACAGCAGACAAACACTTCTAGAGCCTAGTCTGTCTCCCTCCAGTGATTGCAGAGAGACCCCCACCATGAGAGGGCTCCTAAGCTAATCACATTAATTCAGTGAATACTCAAAGCTTGGTAGGCAATATGAGTATAGGCCCAGTCCTGCTTTTAGAATTACATATTTCTGAGCAAAATATACTGGTCTCAGGCACTCTTCCATGTGGCTATTTACAAAACATGAACTACCTCTATATTTAGTATTTGAGGAAGAACATGAGTTCCAAAAAGCTTGGAGCCGAAATAGTGGGGCTTTTTTCCCAGAGAAATCATTTATTTCTGAGTCATAAAGAGGAAAGTGAGAAGCATGGGGAATTGAAGCAAAGGTAGTCAGGCTCAATCTTCTGTCTTGGAGTTCAGCTAAAATCTGGACTCCCCAGTGGCAGGAAACTTGCATAGCCTTGCACAACTACCACTTAAATTAATCGCTACAGAATGTGTAGAAATGAAATAACTCAGGATAATTGTGCCTAAATGGAAACATGAAGTAAAAAGGCACAGGTCTCAGTCCTATTGAGGATCTGCAAGTAGAACTTTCAGAGAGTACAATGGTGATTCAGCAAATTGATATATTGTTAGAAACATACATGGGAGAGAATACAGCAACTGAGAAACCTAAAGCAAAATAAGCATAGCAGTTTTGTTTATGCGACACTACTTGCACTTATTAAGTTCATTTTTCTATCCAAAAATAAGTCAATATCTTCAACTTTTTGTTTTACTGGGTCTGTGTTTTATCTATTAATAGGTAATTTTGACAATACTGTTATAAATGGGATGGCAAAATGAGGTTAAGTAAAAAACAATTTATTATAAAGCAATTTCAATAAAACAAACAACAAAAGGAAAAACCACAATAAAATATATCAGCGCAGCGCTGGGTGGACAGGGGTCTATACTCAAAGGTACAGATTTTTCTAAATCCACGCTGTATGTGTTGCAGTCCAGGGTTCTTATAGGGGTTTTGTGCCCTGAGGCCAAAACTCCGAGCAGTCACTGTTCAACAAAGAGTCTTGATGGTTGGTTGAACGGATTTCTTGGAACCGGCGAACTGAATCAATAGACAGTTGGGCAGAGTTTCTTTGCATGTAGAAAGGTTCTGAGTGTCTCTTGATTTCATCTTGGGTTGGGCTATCAGGACGGAGTGGTTGGGTCTGGGTTGGAGCCGATGAATATCTCGGCTGGGCTTCTCTCTTTGTCCAGTTTGATTGCTTCTCCAGCTGTAGCTTGCAAGGCAGGGTGTTCAGGTCCGGTGATGAGTATCTCGTCCAGGCTCGTTTCTTTGTCCAGCCTGATGGCCTGTGTCCTGCTTATTCTTTTAGGTTGATGGGCGCCGGCTAGAGTCGTTATCTCTTGAATGGGTATTTGCTGCTGGGTCTGGGGAGGAATCCTTGGGCCACACTATACTTTATATTTTCTTATATCATTATAAATACAGATATATTTATTTAGGCTTTCACGAATTTTTATTCATAGATACATTTATCACAATACCCTTGAGTTTACCATCAGAAATAGAATTATTTTTTCTATATGTGCCCTTAATGATTTGAATCTTTCCTGTAGAAAAATTTCCATTAAACTCAGAGAAGTTCTATGAATTAAAGCATTTCAGATACAGAACCAAAACTTATTATAACATCTCTATGAAATAATTCGAAGTCTTATAAAGTCATACAAAAAGTCAGGCAGAGTTTGAAAAAAAAAATCACACTCTTTAGAATTAAAGAACAAATATTTTGTGAAGCTAATGTCCACTACCATTTCAAATCAGGCAGTGGATTGTGTGCAAATACCAGTTAAATTGTTAAAAATTGTATACTAACAACAGAGCTGATGGCTAGTATGTCTTTACAAGCATTCTTGTTTCACAATTTATTTTTACTTAAAAAATGCAGATTTAATAAAATTAAAGTTTTTTTTGTGAAAAGGGGAAGATAGGAGAAGTAGAAGTAGTGACAACAGGAGGACAACAAAATCAGAATTTTTCAAATAATTTCCTTATCATTCATCAAAACAATTTTCTAGCATTTCAATGCATTTGCAATTATTTTGTTTAGAAATGTCATTAATTCAAGCAAATGCATAAATAAAAAAATAAATAGCCGCAAAATAAAACTGAAGCATTTTGAAAAAATTTTAAAAATCAAAGCTGTTGTGATGTAATATTAATTTCTCGGTGATCCATGACAGTAGATGTTTTAGCAAAGTGCAACATTCTATATGAGGTCCCAGAGGAAATTCATGCTATGTTTCAAAGGTATGTGAAACAAGTGAGTTTTCACTCCCTTAAATTTGTAGTGCTGTGTATTCAAACTGTAATATTTCTCTCCCTAGTTAAAAACTGTAAGTTGCCTGCTTGGCAATTTTAAGAATTTGTGTCATCTAGAGACTTTTAAACCCCAATTTCTGAAATGTTAATTTTTTTAATAAAAATAAATTTTTTGTAGCCCCTATTTTTCCATCCAAAGCAAGTTACATGAAAGCCTGCTGAGCTGGGAAATTCTGGACTTCAAGGGTCAGATGTTTTATGCACTTGGGCTAACATGTACACTAAAAATACATTTAAATAAAATATATAAATTAAGCTGCCACACAATTTTACTCTCTTGAACAATTGATGAACACCTTGAACATGATATTTTCTGAAATTCACCAATTAAAAACAATCTCAAGCATCAGTTTAGAATAGTAGACAATTCTTTAGTTAAACTTTCTGGCTAATTATCACCTGCATAAACACTCATTCTGTTCACTGACATCAAACCTTAGCTATGATCTCTTCTTTTTTCCATTTAGGAACCAGTCAACTCCTACTCATAAATGTTTCTTTCTGACACAAAAAGATGAATAAAGTATTACATATATCATCAAACTCATAAGTAGATAATATTTTATTAAATCTGTTTTCACTCCAGAATTTTTACATAACTTTTTAGACATATGATGCTCACAATAAATTTTGAATACTTCTATTTGCTGAATCTCAGTTCTTTGATAACACATTGTTTCAAGTAGGAAACGTAGACTTTCCATATAAAATCTCCCACCGAACAAATTAAACGCTTCCATAGGGGATCCAGGTTATTAGAGTTTTTCCACTGACATGGAAATCTGTGACTCTTTTTACATTGAAAGCTTATAAATCAAGGATTTGTCAGTTTGTGAAAAATTCAGTAATGGTTTAAAAAAACAAAACATTTTGTCTTATGCTGTACCAATAATGAAGACTACAAGAACAGTATCAAATTCCTCATCATATTTATATAATCTGGTTCATTAGACATGAAAATATTATTCTATCATTTGCCTTTATTACTTTTTTCACTTGATTTGACTGAATAAAAGCACTTCAAGTACATCTGTGATTCAAAAGAATACTAAAACAGAAATAAAATACTTTGCCTTTGTGAACTTGCCTTTGTGAACATCCTTACTTTTTGTTGTAGTTGGCTTGCTGTATCATAAATGCTAAACTGGATGCGAATCCCAGTGTTTTGCTGCCAGGGTAGTGTCTGCTCAGTTAAAAAAAGACAACAATTAAATTTGGACAGTTTCCATTCAACTGGAAGAACATTATGATAATAGATTTTCCTGAAACCATCAGAAACCAGCCTAGACATGTTTTCCTGTAAGGCTCAGGAATGAAGTATGCTGACTTTCTTTTCTAGACAATGTGCTACCAGTTTTACCCATTTCCACAGAGGGGAGCAGCCCAGCACATCTGAACCTCAGCTAGCCAGGTACTTATTTACTATTTGCTGCCAAGGAAATCCCCCCTTCTTCCATAGGTCTCCACCTACAGCAAAGAAAGGAATATATTTCTTTGAGATGGTGCTGAAGATGCCTCTTGGCAATAGCAGCAGTTAGATGTCTGTTATACACAATGAGCCTCTAAAATCACAAAACATCCTATAATTTGGAATGACTGGTGGCATTAGCTTTCAAGTGACTTGAGCATGAAGCATGGGTAAGGCTGGAATGAGATTTGTGTGAGGGAAGGGAATGCCAGGACTGCTTCCCTTGCTGTTTCTAGACTTAACCACCACACTACCTCAGTCACCTATGTAAGCACCAACATATCCCACCCTGACACCACACTCCTTTACCCCACCACTACCAAAATCAACCCATTACTTTATAGTTCAGCAGTCTGAGAAGAATCAACTCACCTTTTTTCCACCCCTGAATGTCTACTCACCCTTCTTGTTTAATTTTACAGTGTTATTTTTTTTTTCCTCACATCTGTGGTAAAACCCACAGAAGGAAAACACAGTCTTAGATATAAAATACTGAAGACTTTCAATCATAAGATTTCATTCTTACATAAGTATAGGGGTTAATACAAACAATTTTATGAAGATTAACCCCCTAATTGATGCCAGATCTGTGTTGTTCTTAGTATTACATATGTTCCAGTTATGTTGTTTAAAGCTCTCATACACAGCTTTAATATTTGCATTAGACTTCCTGAAAGTGTTCTTTATTTATGACTTATCAGCTTCCAGGCTCCTTCCTCTTTTATTAGAATTTAGCACTGTGTTGATGCTTACAGGTTCTTCTGTAAATTTACCAGTGGCTTTTAAAGTTATAGCTGAAAAGCTTCCTTATCAACTGGAATATAAAACACTTAAGTATGCAATCATGTGTTGCAATAAACCACATTATTGAAATATTTCAGGGGGTTACTGATGTTTAATGAGATACTCTCAAGAACAGTAGAAATACAGGGTTGGTGACATTGCTAGTAGACTTTGCTTTAAATTTTTGTTTAAAAGTGTACAGATTTATTTAAAGGGACATCTGATTCATTATCCTTTTCTGTACCCCAGACAGTCAGTTCTGAGTGTTTTGGGAATGTGTGGGGATACGTAATAAAGAAAACAATGAGAGTATGCATAGAGCACTTTAAGCTTGAAGTTGCTGGTGGTTTTAACTTAAAAGAGCTCTGGGTCATACCCAGAGAGAGCACTGTTCTTGCTTTTTTTCTTCCCTGCGTTTACTGGGACCACAGTGAGCATGCTTGAGAGGCATGGGGAAGAGTGTGAAAGGGGAGAAATGCACACACATCAAAAGAAAAGTGTAAGTGCTCTTAAGAGTATACACTGGGATAAATTCAGAATTCAAAATATACAGATAACCAGCCGATAAACTTCTCCCATGTGGTTCAGGAAAGAGACTCCCAGACTGAGATCTGGAAAAATCAAAAGTTCATCTGCCATCAGAATCAGCACTAAATTTGTGGGCTAGACAACAAACAAAATAATACACATATGAGCCACAACTGTCTGTGCACCAAAGGATGAGGACGACTGTCGCTATCTAAAGCTAGCTCTATATGCCTGCTCTGTACAGATAGTTGAACCTGGTTCTTAGGAGTTTCCACTCTAAGAAAAGGTTGAGAAACATTCAAGAAGCTTTCCTCTGAGAATATGTGATTGTACAAATTCTGGAAAGCAGACAGACATTCAGCACCCATCTCAAGACATGATCACAAAATTTGCCTCAGAATTTAGCAGTTCCTTTTATTTTTGATTGATATCTGCTTGCTTTGAATAGAAAGTTCTATGTGAAGACTTCAAATTACTTTTCATGCATTCATTTAATGACTATCACACACAAAAATAAATCCCAAACACTTTTTAAAATTATCTCCCTTACTGACTCTAAATTTAGTCTGTCCTGCAAGAAAAAAATGTCTGTTGTTTTAGCTTGAGAATTTACTAATATGTTTTGACACATGTTGATGTGTTTCAAATCCAGATGTCTGTATCCCCTCTCCTGCTGCATTTTCCACTGTCAGAATGTGCTTTCTAATTTTGCTATTGCTCCTTAAACCAATAAGAAAGTGATTTTTGAAAACTTTCCAAGCACATGGACAGGTTAATTGTTCATCTAAAATGTACATATCCCCCCACATAAATAAGGAGAAGAGGAAAAAAAGAGAAGAATAGCAAGAATATTTCTTTTAGGAAATCCATCAGAAATATTTCTCCAGAGCACTTAAGGGCACTAAGGTAAAGATTTCTATGCAAATATTGTATGCCAGTGCCTTGACCCACCCAGCTGAGTATGCTGCAATTAACCAAGCCAGTCATAAAAAATGAGTGTTCCAGTAATGATGTTCTTAGCAGCTTTTGGGCAATTCTAAGAAACTTAGCCCCTTGCAAATGTTAATAATAGCAGAGACAGCAATGGATTAATATTTTATTTATATTTGAAATAAATTATAGCCTATGCTTTCTCAGACATATCTTCCAAGACTAAGTTAAACATTAGAAAAATAATATTCAATTATTCACTGTTCAAATTCCAACAGATAGATTCAGGACAAATAACCTGTGGAGACCTATTTGGCTTAAATTTACATAAAACGCTCAGTGAAATGGCTAAAAGCACAAGAGCTGCACTTAATGGAGTAGCTACATAAAAATTGCCATCCAGAATGTTATACCTTTTGTTTGAAAATTCAGTCATTTAACAGGAAACTTCTGCCCTTCCCAATAAGGTCATGGTATTTCACTGTGTGCCCCATTAGGTCATTAAGGCTGTTACCTACCACCTATCATCTATGTGGTTTTACATCAGGTTAAAACCATGCCCTTCCTGAGAGTGCAAAATAGCAAGGAAAAGTGAAGGCCAAGAGACAGCAAGCAATACAGCTTGTATTCCAGTTCCAGTACAGCATCTAGTAGGCAAGGGCTCTGTGGATTCTATGGCCCCAGTGTAACTGGTGTGTAATGGCCACAGTTGGTTGCCATGAAGCTGGTTTGCCATTTTGGACCACCTCACAGTTGGATCAATTCAACACCTTAAATTCTCTTATTGAGCTCTGCCATGTCATTCTCTTGGGGAAACCCCCAAGTGCTGTGGCAGCATCTGCCTAGGAAGTGGCTCCCTGGCAGTGCCTCCCCACCCTGGGAGCCACAGAGCAAGTGTTGCTACATGTCACACAGTTGCTGTGGAAATACCTGGGAACAGTTTTCCTCCAACCTTCTGTGTCTTTTGAACCCCTCTTCATTTGTGTTTGATCTAAAAAAGACATGTTAGAATTAGGAAAGATGTAGGTACAATCATTTAATAAACACCATTCTGGTTGAAAGCAAATTGGAATGGACACTTGCAAGTATTGTTTATGATCAACAACGTACACGAGGGACAGGAACAGTATTAAATCAAATTGCAGCCACATGCAGCAGGTGTCAGATGTGCCTTCAGTAGCTGCTACTGTGAAAACAAGACAGAGCTCATCTGTTGAAGGTTGTGCAAAGGTGATGCAGAGTTTTTCTTCAGGCCTTGTCATCTCATATGAAGTTCTTATCAAGTATGTATGAACTTTTTTAGCCTCTGTGAAATGAGCAACCTCTGACAAGCTCCTGAGGGACAGTTCTCTGTTTCGTCACAAGTTCTAACACAAGCAGCCCATGTGTTGGTGCTGTGACAGGCACCTAGAAGAATTAACTACCGTGATCTGCTGCATGATCTCACCAAGGAGAGGCAGAAAGCAATCATGAGCTTGGAGTTAAGGACGTTTAGCAGCTGATCACAATTCCGCATTACACAGAAGAGCACCAAAGTGACAGGCTGTGCTGGAGCAACTGTCTGCCACAGCATGTGAAAGACCAGAAAAAGATAGAAAATTCTGATGCTACCAGTGACAGAGGATGACTGTGCAATGTAAATCTGAGATGATTTGATTAAGCCCTTCCCAAGACACAGCCCAGATGTAAACAATCTGCTTATCTATTTCTCAGTGTCTTAGAGCACATTTTTGCATGCAACACTTGTGCTTAGTGCCTGACTTCATTTACTCATTCAGAGTCATGCCAAAAATATTGGTTTTGTTTCTCACCAGGGACCACTGTAAATTCTGACACACATTTATGTTGCCTTTAAATCCTATTAGAGCTCTACTTATTCCCTACAACACAATTAACAATGGAGTGATGAACAAGGGTGACAAAAACAACCATTCTCAGTCTCCTGAATATTTTGATTCCTTTTCATCTAAATAATTAATAAAGCAAAATCCAGACACTTACAAGCCATGGGGTGTATTCAGAGTAACTGATCAACTTTCATAGAATATTCATCTTCATCAGAATATTTATAATATCAGTAAGTCTTGGTCTTATATTACCCACTTCTTTACTGCACTCATTTAATAATTATTAATGTTTGATACGTTAATATCAGCCTGAACATTAGATTAATTCTTGAAGTTTATCTTGAATAACATTTCTTTCTTAGTATGCAGATCTAGGAACTGATAACACTAGTCTCCCCCAGAACTGCAAATGTGCTTGGAATACATGCAGTCAGAAGCATCTTCAGTATATCACAGCAGTTATAGCCAAGGCTAATCCCATTCCCCATCTCAAAACTGAGTGAACTGAGTCCCATTACTTTTAGCATTTCTGTGACATTATAAAAGAATATTTGACTCAAATTTGTATACCAAACATGACCTGTGCTTGAATTTAATCCCTTGCATGCTTCATACAATAGGAGCACCTTTCTCAGTTGTTCTGAAACTGCTGGAGCCAAGGAAAGGGAAAAAGCTTTGTGTCTTGGGAACACTATCTCTATGGAGCCCATTATTCAGATTCTAGAAGATACATAAGGTCACACTTCTCAGAACACTGGTTTGACATTATTATGTACATAACAGCTACATAAAAATTATGTATGTTCCTTCTGCTTTATATCTGGTGCAGGATTTTTACCCCTTGGTAATGCAGCTAGACCACTTACCAAAAGCTACACGTTGCATCACACTATTCACTGCCCTTTTTCAATATATGTGCATGTCTTGATATGCTTGTCACACATAGATCCATATTTTCTGTCAGAGTTAAAGACAGGCAAAGGGTCTCAAGTATCCAAAAGTTTGTCTGGTTTTGTTGGTTGTTTTCCCAGAGATGACATTTGAGACACTTCAAATCCATAGCAGCAGCTAGCTTCCATAGAAATTATAGGAAAACCGAGATTTGTCAAAATGACATGTCACTTGAGCCCTTCAGAAATGTGATATCCTAGTCATCAGAGCAATCCTAACCATTCAGAGCAATCAGAAATTTTCAGGAGATAGGTGCTTAAAAACCTTTCAATAACTGTGACAGCAGTGCCTCTGTAGTTGTGATGGCCAAAGGCTATGAACAAAGCAGGGGGGCTGTGCAGGTAATACCTTCTATTGTTCCAAAACAGAAGGAGGTCGTTCAAGCAGTTTCCTTCTACCTTTCAGACAGGATGACCATGATCTAGGAAAATTGCCTTATCTAAGCACATTAAGTCCTTACTTCAGTAACAAGGTGGAACAGCAACTTCAGGGCAACTTGAGAGTTTCCCTCACCCATTCAACCAGCACTGCATGCCTCCAGCAGATTAGATCTTACATCTCATCTGATGCACAGTATTATGCAACATGTAATTAGCTAAATAAGAATGACATGGAGCTTAAATGAAATTTTAATGACAGCATATTTCCATTTTTGTGTTGCCATCTCTGCATGTTCAAATAAAAGTGATAGTTATAAAAATTTACCAAGCTTTAAGTGATATGAAGGTGCTAAAAAGATACTTTGGTGACTTTAAGCTTGAAACAGTGAAAATAGGTGCTTATGTCAACTCTTTAAAACAAATTCTGCCAAGAATAGTATACTCTCTGAGGACACAGAATAGCGTATGCACCTTAAGACCTTCCTCAAATAAATAAGATTATAAAAAAAAAAAAAAAAAAAAAAGAAGAAGAAAAAGTAAGTGATGTTACTTCAGAGGAAATGATTGCGTGAAAAAAACCCAAAGTATTTTCCAGTGGCTCAAAGTAGGTAGCAACTGCTTTCCCATCATTATTATATACAGGAACACCTGGTATTGAATTAAAGCAACAAAAGATCAGATATATTAAACTTTCTATAATTGCTTTGAAACCTTATTTTCTCGCACCTGAAAGTAGCAGTTTTGTGCTCACTGTTTTAATTTCTAAATGTGATTTATAAACATTTCATATTATTCGAATCTGTCCCTGCAGTGTTGCAACAATGGCAAGCACGCACAGAAATCTTAATGAAGCACTCACTACAAACTGTAAACACAGAGGATGCCAAGGTGCCATGTACAGTACTGATAGAGGTTAATACCTTCCACAGACATTAGGTTTGGATTTGGGGATGTTTGCACAGTAGTCAATTCAGATAAAATTCAATTGTATACTAGCAGCTCGTGAGAACCTCATGCATCATTGAATCTCTCAGTTACACCTGGGTCTTAATGGGATAAAATTCGTCTCTGGGTACAACATCCTTATGTGTTTCTCCCACTACAGTGTCTTACTTGGGGACATAGGATGGTGTATATTCCCATACATACTCACTGCAGAGGCAATTATCAACTCTCTTAAGACATATTAAGAAAGGGTACACTTGAAGGTCTGAAGCAGAAGAAAGCTGAGGGCACATCTGTACTTCAGAGACACCCAATGACTTCTGTGTTAGTGAGGCTGTGGCTGGGGCTGTTGTGGCAACAAAGCCCATCAGGGACAGACACACCAAGACACACACAGAGTTGTACGAGCTACACTAGAACCAGGTAAACCCGGCAACATTTTAACTATGAAATAAAATTAGAACTTTTTGGAAGAAAGTTCATATGCTATATACTTTACAAGAAAAAAAAAAAAAAAGTAGAATCAGTGAGATGTTTTCAGGTCATTTTTCAGGTCACAGTGATGAAAAATGCAAAAAGTACTGAGATGAGGACCTTCTAGCGGCAGTGTCAAATTCCCATGCAGTAGCACCTTTTATTATTGCCAAAGCACCTAGATGTTACGACTGCACTGTGACAGTTAATATGATACCTAATTATATTCCTTTCTTTGTGTCATCCGGCATACCAGCTCACTGTATATTCCCATAAGATAAATGGCATATGTTCCTCTCTTAACAAATGCTAAACTAGTCACATTTTTACAGTCTTTACTCAGAATTGTACCACCAGGTGGGATTACAAAAATTACATTCACTAATCTGAAAAACAGCACTCAAAATAAGAACACCTGCACCTTTAGTTTTCATTTTCTTTTTCTTAATAATATTTTTTAAATAATAGCTGTCCATTTTTCAGGCTATTTGCACAGCTTCTGCCTGCAAAATTGTCAATTGTTCCAAGGACAGATTATAGCTTGTCAAAAAGCCTGAAACTGAGCTAGTGACAGCCTGAAACCTATTCCAGATTCCAGAAAACACATTGCAACACCTCTACATTTTTCTTTGGCAGCTGGTTAAAAATTCTTAGCTGCAGTGCAGGTATGAAAATGATAGAGATTGAATTAGAAAGATGTTTAGAGGAAGCATTCATTTCACAAGACTGGATGCCTGACTGAGGAAGAAGGTTTTTGTTTTATCCTTAGCAAAGTATTGGTTTCATATGCAGACAGGCAAGTTTTATATTCACATATTCTCTTCATTCCGCTCCTCTCCTTTCCCTCTGGCACCTGTAGGTAGAAATCATGCCTCTTTGATAGTTAAAGTAAATGGCTAAAAAGGTTGAATGGGTTTCTGTAAGCCAACTGCATACTGAAACCAGCTGGGCTCTCACAAAAGATAAAATCAGATCAATGCTGAAAATGGCAATAATGTGCACAGAGGATAAAATTTAGTAAGGAATTAACTGTATATACTACTTGACCGAGAATCTCCTCCAAAATGACATAATGTGCACAAAAGAACTTAAGAAATAAGTGCTTAGGATACTTTCCAAGGATACTTCCAGGAGATTGCAGCCTGAATTTGAGCACCTTTTATTCTTGCCCTGCACCCTACCCTCTGTCTTGCCATCTAAACACCCAGGGCCCAGTTTAACACAAATGCATGTCTTGCACAGCCTTTAACACACAGAGCAAACTGGCTCCTGCCCTGAGCTGAGACACTTCCGTGTGCACCTTGTTGCTCAGACTTGACTAAAAATGGTAGAAAGCCATGACTTCATGGACCCTGCATATTAACTAATGCCATTGATGTTCCACACTTCCCAAATCTGCAGTCTATCGCAGTATGGCTATATTGTTTTCTCCTTCTACAAACTCCTATTTATAGCACAGTCACCTGCTTCATTTGAGTGCAGTACAAGTCCTTGGCTTAGCATCTTGAAAATACTGTCCTTTCATGATGAGCTATACATTTATACAGCTCTACGTGCTATGTCCTTTATCCCTCTGGCCTCAGACAATCAGTCACAGTACCAAAATTTGAAACAAGTTTACAGGGTGGCCTTTAAAACTTTATGACTGCTCACTTCATTTGCAGCAGTTTCCAATAGGCACAGGCCATCCTTCCCAAAGCTAACAGGTGGCACAGGTTTCTCCTGTTCTCCTGATCACAAGGCAAGAGGTGAACCTATTACAGCAGACTAAAGGGTGGAGAGGATTGAATTTTTTAGATAGGTGTATAGAAGGGCAAGTTAATTTTAGCAGCTGGCAAAAAGCCTGCTGCAGTTTTAGCCATGATGAATTCTCAGATTATTATAGGACCAGATGGGCTTTGTCCTGTAAGTAATTGTATATTCTCTGGAGTGGACAGGGAGCCATTGAACCATCTGTTTTGTTGTTGCTCCAAAGAGTGTCTTATTGCTGTCTGTGTCTGCTGTTTCCCCACTTGACTCCCCTAGGCCTACTTTACATCAACTTGCTCAAACACAAGATGCCCTCTTGTTTTAAGCAAGAAAGAGAATTGTACTTGCCATCCTAGCCTGCTATGCTATGCCAAATAGTTTTTCTATCTTCACAGTTTGCAGCTTTTACTTGCTTGTTTGTTTTAGGTTCTGCAAATGTATTGGAATGGACATCAGATTTACAGGTCTTTTAGCATTCTGGTGGTATCCCTCAATGCTGCCCAGAGCTAAATGTGCAAGTAATAGTGCCTTGCTCTCACAAGGCATTTTTCAACAGAAGAATACAAAGCTTTTCACACAGAGGCAAGTATGACTACTCTTATCCCACAACTGATGAAATTCAGGGACACAAGAAAGCTGTCAAGAATCATAGCCTAAAAGCAGGAAATTCAGAGATACTCAGAATAGGATCAATGAGACAGAAGGGATAAGGTATACACAAATCTATATAGGGATTCCCTATAATTCAATGCATGAATGAAATACAGGAAATTACCATGACCTAAAATTTCTTGCATGTGACCAAAATTGGGAGTTGAACAAGACAGTCAGTGGTATAGTTCATATGACTGATCTATAAAGAGTTTTTATTAATATAAAAAGATATATGTTTGCCTGAAAGGACAAACTTCAAAACAAAGCACAAGACTGTTAACAATATACTTGAGAGAGTGACTTGCTGAACTCTCTGGGTTGTGTTCAAATGCCCAAGTCTATCACCAAAGCCTTTTAATACTGAATCAGTACAAAGTTAGCCAATGGCATCTCTTTCAGTGTCATGTGAATATTATCTTCCACAGGGTCCTCTCATATCCTTTATGAATTTCCTTAAATATATGTAAATAATTGCAAGTAGGACCTAATCCAGAAGAAAAACTATAACCATGACTTTATAAATGACCTGGTATCATCCTCGGGCGTATAGGTCCAATTCCAAAGGATCAAATAAAAATCAGCCACTCAATTCACAATGAAATACTCCAACTGAGTGAAAGATCCAGTATGATCCAGTGGGGTTTGTTTATTTTTAGTATATACTGTTATCCCTGAGCAGGTATGCAAAACATTTCTGAACCTAGTTATTCTTCATCCTAAAAAAACAATTTTGGACCTTTTGGACCTCCTCAGTTAATCAAAGATGAAGAGCTTTTTCATTATCTGGTGAATTATACCCTTCATTGCTCTCTTCATTGTTGAGATATCCCACCACAGATCTCTATAGCATTATGAATAAGCTACATATTTCTGAAAGACTCAGAAATGCAGAGTCATTTTTTTGTTATTAAAATCTGTGAAATTAACTCATTTAAATTCCACATGGGCCACTGATTCAGATAACATAAATAGAGAGTTTTTTAAATATTTAAACAACTTTGTTGAGCATCAGCTCAATTAAAAACAAGCTCTATGTTAAAAGTTCTATGGTATATGGCACTTGAATTTTTCATGTCTTTTTGAAACTAACTTGAGATTTGTGATTAGTTTTCATTTTTATCATTAAACACTTTAATAGAAATCTTAGGAAAATACAGTGCTGTTTCGCAGCTTTTCCTTATGTCTTGGCGTCTTTAGATCACTATATATATAAATATTCTTTCTTATGTTACTCTGATGAAATTTTATTTTAAAATTAATTAATTTAAAATTAATTTTCATCAGAGAAAATAAAATTGAGCATCCAGTTGGCTCACACCACTCACCACAACATCCCCAGAACAGCAGAGGCACATCCATGACAGCAGATGAGGACCTAAGTTGCGTATCATAGCTATACATAAATCCCAGGCCATAACTGACATGAGCCTTCTGTTCACTATGATTTCATTCGTAATCATTTGGCATGTAATTTACAATCCTGTTCATCACCCTGTCTCAATGTATGGGGAACAGGGGTCATTAGTGCATATCTCAAAGGTTCAAATTTTAAATTAAATCTCAGCATCTTTTAGGGAAACAGCTTTTAATTTTGTGACTGAAAACTCTTGTAATTCCTTTTTCCAAAGTACCCTCAAGAGGCTTTTCTCACTCACTAACAGTAATCAACTTGTCAGAACTTAGAAACTTCACTGTTACCTTATGAAATTCTAAATTGCTGTAAGGTCATCTTTTTCATTTTACTAACCTTATGAAAAGTTGCATCTCTCTTCTTTCCTCATATATCAAGTACATTTATATTACTAGTGGTTTACACTTTATTCAGGTAGAGTGTGCTTCAGCTTTTCAAATATTACAGAATAAATTGATACACTAAAAGCACAAGAGAAAGAGCTAAACATAAAAAAAAAAAACAAAAAACAAAATTCACCCTTATCTTTCTGGTACAATTCTGGAATACTCTTTACTTTTTCCAGCTTACATATACTTATATTACTACACTGCAGAAAATTCTTCAAACCACCTTTTTTCTTAAAATTATACTTGTTTTAAGATTGCTAGGGTTTTAATTATATCCATCTTACTCAGTTCACTTTTTCTTCCAGCTATTCTTAGGACAGCAGAACTCACTTGAAGATTGCCACATTCCTGAATATATGCAACAAATTGTGATGGACTGAAAAACTGATTTTTCACAAGCACAGAAAATATTAGGTCCAAGTCCCATTGGGAATTGAGTGTATTGATGCATGGCAAAACTGCAACAAATTCTTCAAAGATGTGGCTGCTATGAGATGTGATAAGAAATAAGTCTTCAGCTAGCAGGAGACAGTCAAGTGACACTCAATAAAACAGTGGATAACACTTCTTTTGTGGCAGGTGGGCCAAAGCAATAAGAAAGGAAGACCTAACAGCACACTTCTCAACAGTATAGTGCATCCCTTAATATTGACCAGAAAAGGAATTAACATGCACCCTCAATGCATGGCACTCATCCAGCCACTGACCAGCAAGAATCAAGGCCTGAGACAACTCTAATTCCCCATGGCTGCAGAAATACGTCTGGAAGTAAAGGTGAGGTGTGAGTGCTCTCCACTGCAGGCTAGGCAGGCTGTGTTGGCAGCAGTGTGGCCCACACAGAGGCCATCAGACCTGGTATTATCATGCAGTTTTACCTCATGCAACAATCTCAGGAAAAGGAGAACCGCAGGGAAACTGTACATGCATTTCTCATCCACAGGACGAGAATGTTTCCCAAGACAGGACACAAAAACAGACCTATCCAGGAAGCAAGAGCACATCTTGTTTACATCCAAGGCAAAGAGGCTACCTCAGGACACACTGACATAGCAGTTAGCAGTGCTTCATATTCTCTGCTGAAGCCACGTCAGCTTGAACACAACACTAGACTCAAACCAACAGCATCCCAAGAAATGGGAAAGGTGTTACACCATTTTATTTCTTAAGGTTGAACACTGTGCTGTCAGTTTCTGGCAGTGATGCTTCATATAGTCCTTACATCTGATGCTGTAAGATGTTGAATGCAGGTGAAACCTAAGCAAGGGAACAGAAATTATCCCTGGAGACAATCAAAATCAGGTTGGATAGAGGTCTGAGTGACCTGATCTAATTAAAAATGTTCCTGCTCATTGCAGGGTGGTTAGACTACGTGGCCTTTAAAGGTTCCTTCCAACCCAAACTATTCCATGACTCCCAGTATGTTTACAAATCCTATCACACATCCCCATAGGCTGAGGCAACTGACACTCTGAGACATCCCTCCATCATCATAGATACAGGAGATGATGTCTGGGGAAACTAGGACTCTATTGTTTGCATCTCCAGCATATCATACTCTGTGACTGACAAGAAACCAAAAACCTCAGCCTATGCATCTACACAACACAAATGTACATGTAGACTGTTTTCTTAAATAGGTGAGTAATCCTTTATTAAGGTTTTGCAGAGGTATCACAGAATTTGTTCTGTCAGGTTATGAAGCAAAAAAGAAAATATTTATATTCTGAAAACTGAACACAGTTTGCGCTGTATTTTTCATGCACATATAGTAACTATAGATTTTTTTGACTGAATTACTATTGTTTATAGCAAATAGAAATAACGTACGTGTTTCTGTGTATGCATGCAAGGAGGCAGAAAAGCAAAAGGGAATAAAAGAAAGAATATTGACAATAATAGTGATGAATTGCATACAGAAAGCATTAGAAATGGTAGATCATGAAGTGAGTGTGGGACATCCATAGTTAACAAACTTCCTAAATATTTTCCAAGTGTAAGGACTGTTCTAAAAACCATCAGCTTTCATTCCCTTTCTGTTTAATGCCAGATAAAAACACACACAGTTTTCCCCTCTCATCATAACTTATAATGTCCATTAATTTATTGGCATCTCTAATTCAAACTGACATCACTAGACATCTTATCAGTCTTAAGGAAAAAAACTGCTGGTCAATCTGGAGAGAACTTTTCATAATCTTCTTGTCATACACTTACTGAGAACTTTCTTTGTTAATTTGATGCCACTAAAGAAAGTGCCAGTATGTATCTCATCTTCAGTTAAACAACCAAAAATCCATCCAAAAATTATATTCCAGGGAAACAGAAGAAAAAATAACTAGTAAAAAGGCTAACCAGGATTTCAATACTACCTAAAATGGCTCAAGGGCTACACAATGTAATATGCAGACTTTCAAAACATGAATAAACAAGAACAATGTGGTTCAAGAAAGAGTTATTTACTAAAAAAATCTTCTGTTTTATACAATAATACAACACATAGTAGATAAAAGGGGGAAAATATTTGGGGGTCATTCTATTTTATAATAAAAATAACTCTGAGTGTACAAGTAATTTGACTGAATTATGGGTTTGTGCATGTTTGATTTTTTTCTGTTCTGGGATTTTGATTTAATTAAAGTTAGTAGCAGATGGAATATTTTCTCTGAATCTCTCTGCCAATTTTTTGTAGTTATGTAATAACATTTTCCCAATTTAAATAATGCTTTCCCTTGTCTGGTTTCAAAACATGCCCATGAAAAACACAGAATTCACTACAGAGAAGCAACAAAAAAAAATCCAAGATACACTAAAAACTGGCAATGAAAGAAATAATCACAGTTACATACAGAAAAGAACATTTTTCCCCAGTTTTTCTTACTTAGAAGTTTTAGAAGTTACTTGAGGTAAAAGTAAGTAGAGTGCTGTCTAAAGTTATGACTTTTAAGTATCTTTAAGAAAAAATTCAATTACTTGAGATCTGTTTTAGTCCTGTATGGTGTTTACTGTGTATCTTATTAGTAATTAGATTTCAGGCTACTGAAGATATGGGTATATTTTCCATCTCATGCTGTTGGCAAACAAAAGCTTGTTGCTGGAAGACACTCTGAGCAGCTACATCTAGGGCTCAACACACAACTGACTCCATGAAATCCCATGGTCTGTATTAGGTAGAGTCCGGTTATGCTACTTGGTTATCTCCTCTTGCCTTAAACCTAATTCCATGAATCATTTCTGTCACTCAAACACCTCCCAGCTCATCTGAATTTTGAAAGTGACCTAAAAGACAATAAAGTAACTCAGAATCAGGTGTTATTCACAAAAGGGTGAATACACTGGTTTTTTAAAGGATGGCAGACACAGAACATTCCTTGCCTGTGCAGATGCCTTGGGAAACATCTGAAGCAAACTTTCTTCTTGAGCTCTCAAGCACCTAACTTCTAAATATGAATGACACAACATCAAGAAAAATTTAATGAACGGTTGCAACACTAAATGCAATTCATCTTTTTAATTGATGAAAAGATTTTTATCTGCATGCTAACATCGCTTTAGTCTGCCACATCACACCTCTAGCTATCTCGACTTATATTACCACTCTTTCCTTTCCAACATATATTCCAGACCTTGTCCATTCAAAACTTTGACAAGATCCGAACTTTCACTAATATCTTGTAGTTCATAAACTGAAGCAGTTTGACAATAAAACCTAAGTGTTAAAAAGTTTTACATTTGAAGAGTGGCTCAGAGATATTATTTTCCTGAAGCAACCATCTCTCCTGACTTTTGGTTGTCAAGAAGCTAGATAACTGGCAAAATCTGTCACTCTCACTGCACAGTCAGTGAAGAGAATGAGGTATCTCCAGAGGACAATCAGCCCCTCTGTTGGTGACGGCGAATATCTCTCATCTGTCTTGGGTGCAACCTATGGCCACTGCTCTGACTTGCACATATTGTAGCTTCCAGGCACCTTGACGGGGACAGACAAACCCTCTCTAAATAGCTGATCCTTCAAAGAAAACTATATCATTTAAAGAAGATGGTAGCTAAAATGTTCCTGGGTTGCTTAGCAAGTGACAAGGCTGTTTTGAAGGATTTGATTTCACCAGTGAATAATTCATCTTATTCCCTAACACACTTTGTTTGTGACAAAGGCTCAACCCTATCTGATGTGCTAACACAGGGATTTCCAACTGAGATTTCATCTCATCCCCAACTTCCAAGATGTCTTGCTGCTGATGATACTGTGGGTTTTAACCCAATTTAAAGAGCTCATTTCAGTACCTTTATTGGAAGATCTGTCACTTGCATGCTACACAGCATTGAACAAAGACATAACTACACAGTGACTCAGTTTCACCAGCCATAACACAGGGATTAGAACAATACTCCCACTTTGAAGAGCTTGAGATGAATAGATGAAAAGCGTTTTTATAGGAGCAAACTGTCATGTTGTCACTAATGAAAATAATATTACTCTCTCCAGAATCAAGTAAGATATCCACCAGTTTCCTTGTTCTTATCTTTAAAAAAAAAAAAAAAAGTCATTTACTAAAAGAATATGAAAGAAAAAGCAAAGATTAGACCATATAATTTATTATTTACCCTTTTTTAGCCACTAAGTTTTTTATAGCCCACACACATTACAGGCAAAACAGTACGCTGACTTCACCTCCAGAAAAACTGTGAATTGCAATCTTACAATATGAAATGCAATAAACCATACAAACCTCATTACCTTTGTTGTTTTCTTCCTCACATAATCTTTAACAGCTCTCAGTTGGTATTTTATGACCTCTATCTCTATAAATTTTTAAGCCCACTTTAAGTATCAGTTACATTCATTTTTAAACCACAGATAAAATGCTTACTGCTAATTTGCAGATGACTTAAACTATGATTATCATGTTATTCAGACCAAACTGTGATTTTCTTGAATACTGAACAGAGTCAGCTCCACACCAACCTTCTTCATCTTTCAAGAGCGACACAATGATGTCACCAAAGTTTCCTGGTATTTTTCCTGAAACTGGTCACAGCAACATGCTCACTATTGGACCCATCTGAGCCTGGGTCACACTGCTTTAGACAGGGAGGTGAGGAATGGTAAACTCATCTTCTATGTGTGAATTTCAGGCTATATATTCAAATATAATTTCTCTCAAGATTACAGGCTCACTTTTTTCCCCCATTCTTAATCTGGAAAGCAAGTATGACTATGAAGCTTATTACTACCCCTGTATAGTTCAAAGTCTGGCTGAAAGATTATCTCAATCCCAAAATGCTAACGTGTCGTATCATTAAGCACCTGAGAGTAAGATTGTCTACACAGAGGTAAGCAGCATATGGCATTTATTGTGCTAGGCAGAAGCAGTCCCCACAGAAATCCTACTGCCCCCCAAAAAGTTCTATCACACTGTGTCCCTAAGCACTCCTAAGAAATCAGATCTTGAAATCAGTAATGCTGCAGTTCGACTTCTTTTCACAGGGTGACAAACATAGACATTACACAATGACTGTGATACAGCTTTTACACAGGCAAAATGCCTCAACAACCTTGACAATTTGGGGAATTTTCAGCAAGAGCATTTCCCCCTTCCTCCACCCCAAAAAAAACAAACAAAAAAACAAATCTGGATCAAGTGTGACAGTATCTATCAGGCTGACAAAATCCAGTAATTTGATTAGCTATCTTAAGTGGTCTTTCATTCTGATATATTTAGAGCAGTGACACAGTATCCTTGTCTCTGCAACAAAAGTGCACACAGTTCTGCTTGAAAGAATTATCAAAAAATCTATAACTTAGTGTGGAACATTTTTTCCCGGAAGGTAAAAATATTTTAGAATGCTTTCTGGTTTGTCATAATAGATGAATTAGATGTGGTGCTTCCCCTTTCTTCTCAACTGTACCCTTTAAAATATTTATCTGAACAATATTCATCAAGATGTATCTAAGTTGCTTACCACTACTGAAACATAAATAATTTAAATAACTCTAAAAAAAAAATCTGCATCTATCCACAGTAGTAGTAAATAATAATAATAGTAAACAAGCCACCAAATCACTGACTTTGAAAGCATTTGTTGGTATAAAAAACTTTTAACTTTACATGGACATTAGATATAGCCCATTTTCTGTTTACCTGTCTATTATATACCTCTTTGAGGTGACTGTAACTGTCTTTTACTGATCTTTACCCTGTCTAATCACTGGCACAATTCCATAGCTGTGAGCTAGTCTGAACACTGGAAGATGTTTGCTCCCTAAGAGCCATCAGTCCATGACAGGGTCTTCCCACTGAGCTAAAAACCTTGCATCCTGGTTAATGATTATACTCACTGCTGAAGAACATAAGCCATGATCTCATAATAGGGTTCTAAATTAAACAACCCAACTCTGAAAAGCACTCCTGTCATTATTCCTGAAAGCAGGCTTAATCAAATTGGTATGGATTTTCAGGATTGGTCTTCTGTCTTTGACCTGGGATAAGCCGCTCTGAGGGGGCACTGCAGGAAGACTGACTAGAAACAAGACCTTCCAAATTCAACTTAGGTATGATCCAGCCATGGGGAGCTGTATCTTGAACACCTGCCATTTCTGGGTGGGAGAGCCTAAGAGTCTCAGAGGGAAGCCGTGGGGTTCCACACCCACCGTTTAGTGACATCTAAGTAATCTGAAGAGGAGAGTGAGGTGTACCCCAAGCCTCTCTGTCTTACACACCTACTCCATTCAAACCTGCAGACCACAACCTGCCCTGTCCCCACATCAAGTGCTTAACTGTATAGTGAAGGGAGCTGAAAAAACTGATGCATGAAGCAGCAGAGGAGGAAATCTAAAGAAGGGAATCCAGCAATTCATGACTCATACTTCCACTATATAATGCATGAGACAAAGCTTATAAGGAATGTGGAATTCAGACTTCAGCCAGAAAAAAAAAATGCGTATCAACATTGACATATAGCAGAACAAACTTATTTAATTGATAAGAAACTCATAAAATATAGTAGATCTTCAAGGCTTCTGACCTGCCTGATTGCCCCGTCTGGAATATTTTGGCTGAATCATTTAATAAAAAATGGATGTTATTCATTAACTGAGAGGCACAGTTGAGTCAAATCTGCTATTCATCATGATTTTTACCATGCTGCTCTATTATGGCTAGCACAAGATTTCTCTTGCAGACTTATTGCTGAGATAAGTTTTAACAGTGGTGGCAGTGGGAAGATACTCATGAAAAAAACAAACCCTTCCTAACTCACTAAAAAACAAGGTTAGTTTTGACAGATTTGTATTCAGTACATTAAGCAAATCCCTCAGACAATTACTGCAATATTACTCTGAGACATTTTATTGATACTAGTACATCATTTACCTGTTAGTATTGCCTGTTGCCTTATTTTTCCTCCTTGTCTTATTTTTCTAGAATTACAAGTACTGTCTTTTCTTCCATTGCTGTGTTTATTTTATTCTGTGCTTGTTTCCACACCATAGTTCAGTCAATTAAATGTTGTATCTGGCTTTGCAAGATTGCTACCCAACCCCATGTTTTCAATCCCCTGAAGATTTTTGATGCTTTGTTCTGACATTATTCATTGCGCTAGTGAAATCTGTTTCAGAAAAAACAGATCTTTGTGGCACAGTGCAAACTGCTTGTTTTTTTTCCATTCACTGCTAAATGCATCATATGTTGCAGTCTCCTTAAGAGTTGAAATTTGATCTAAAATTAGATTATCTGATACCTGGAGGACTCTCCAGTCCTCTGTGGTAGTTCAGAGCTTATATTTACACCTTGTACCCAAACCAGCTGTAAACAAGACTAGACAAATACCTGAAGCAGTGTCATCACACTTTGGTTACCTGCATTATACCTTGGTGTGTTTCCATACTCCTCTCTGGTGACCTCAGCACAGTCTGTCTCACCCCCTTCATGAACACAATCAGCAGAAGCAAGGGAAAACTAACAAGGGGAAGGCTGGGTGCACTGCAATAACCACCTGCCATCTTGGCTCTTGCTGGCAGCATTAACAGCAGCCTTCAGACTCTTCAGACTGAAGCCAACAAATTACGTGGTACTGGCAGTTAAAGGGCCACTCGATTGTAAGGCAAGCAACGTAAGACCAGTCTACTCCCTATTTCTTTAGTTTTTTTAATTGGAAGATATTTTTCCCCCTTTTTAATTATAATAGTGGGATTATATCAAATAATGACCACTGAAAGCAAAAGACTAAAGTAGAAGAAAACTTTACTGCTTAGTAAACCAAACAGCCCAGAATCAACCATGACATATGATTCCTGGTCAGAAATCAAACCCACCACCTCAAAGACAGCAAATGCATACAGGCAGCAACACCCTGATGTCCTTGTAAGCCCTTCACCTTCCTTATATTTTTCATACACAGGGATGATTTGCAATAGAAGTGCTTTTTACAGTCAATACCCAGAGCAGTGCCATTTCTCCTGCATGAATTATTTGCTCTGTATACATCTTTAAAAACACCATGTTAGTTTTTCATTGGCTAAGTTGTTTCAAAGTAGTTCCTCAAGAGATTATGACAGAGAACAGAAGAGTCCTGAAAGTTGAATATTATATGAACCTTTGTTCATATAATTTTCAGGATTCCAGGAACAAGTACCCTGTGAAAGAACACAATGTATATAAAAAGAAAGCAGACTATTTGATGGTTAAAGAACTACAGCAGATTCTTATTTTTGCAGCTTAATTAATAACAGGCTTTGGGTTTTCCAAAGGAATACAAGGAATAGCAGTCATACTCTGTGGAAGTCACCTGTGTAATTATTTCTGGCATCTATTACATTTTCCATTATAACTTTCATATTCTGTCAAACCATTTCTCAATGCTAAGGGCATCTCTTCTAACTGGCTGCAATTTCACAGCAGGATGCATTTAGCAGATGAGACTAATTTTATACTCTAAATTGTCATATTTATTTGGAGCACCATGAAGTGACCACTAGATACCTGGAACCTCATTCTCAATTACAATGTGTCCTACATGGATTAAAAAATCTATTCTAGTAAAGCTGGCAGCTAAATGACAACCCCAATTAACTGATATGTTTCAAATTGTGTAAGATACATTAAGAAAATAGGTCCAAATATGAGGCACACCTTGGAGGATGCTAATCATTCCATTATGAATAGATATTATTGTAATAAAATGTATCATGGATTTTGTGATCAAAGCCACAGTCTAAATTATAGAGCAGATTAGTTCCCCAGTTCACTGTCATTCACAGGAAGCAGATTTTTTTAATACCTGTTGAAGACATTGAAGAGCCATGAGTCATTTACTTCACTGTTTGAACACATCCTGTTTGGACCGTTTACTACTTTTCCAGGATTTTAGTTTTGTTGATTTGGGGTCCTATGTCCTTTGCCTCTTGCCAAAAGTACTTTCAAAAAAAGTACTGTTCTTTCATCTAAGATTCCTTACTTGCCTTTCCATGCATTCATATTTGTATATCATCTCACTATGGATGCCCTTGTGAAATCAAGTTAATTCAGTGGGAAACCTTTACATTATCATGAAAGGTTGACACATTTCCTGTAATGAAGAGTTTGCCTTGCAAATATTCAGAGGTCTTACATTCATCTATATTTGCCAATAATTGCCATTGAGCATGAAGTGAGACCTAAAGCAGAGCCAATGGAAAACATTCTCTATAAAATCAAAGGCCATGACATAAATAAATGCTTTTCACTTATTTATGCCACTGACCATCTCCAAAGTCGATGTATCTCTCCTGCTTTGTACAACCTGTGCAAAGACATAGGAAATGTAAACTTGAGTTTTCAGGACAATGGGTCTGATGATGGTTAATCACAGAATAACAGAATCATAGAAGAGCCTGGGTTGGAATGAACCTTAAATGTCATCTAGTTCCAACTCCCTCTGCCATAACGAGGGACATCTTCCACTAGGACCACATTGCTCAAAGCCCCATCCAACCTGGTCCTGAATATTTCCAGGGATGGGGTATCCACAACTTCTTTGGGCAACCTATTCCTGTGTGTTACCATTCTCACAGTAAAGAATGTATTTTTTATATCTAATCTAAATCTACTCTCTGCCAGTTTAGAGCCATTTCCCATGTCCTGTCATTATATGCTCTTCTAAATTGTCCCTCTCCAGCTTTCTTGCAGGCTCTGTTTACATACTGGAAAATACTTTAAGATCCCAGAGCCTTCTTTTATCCATGCTGAATAATCCAAATTCTCTCAGCCTGTGTTCATAAGAGTGGTGCTCCAGACCTCTGATCAGCTTTGTGGCCCTCCTCTAGACTCAATCCTAGGTTGTGGACCCCAGATCTGGATGCAGCACTGCAGGTGAGGTCTCACAAGAGCAGAGCAGAGGAGCACAATCTCCTCCCTCACCCTGCTGGCCACGCTGCTTTGGATGCAGCCCAGGACACGTTTAGCTTTCTGGGTTGTGAGTGCACATTGCCATTGACAGGGCATGTCCAGCCTCTCATCCACCAACAGCCCCAAGCCCTTCTCCTCAAGGCTGCTCTCAACCATTTACACTCACGTTCGCCTTACATGTTTTGAGAGAAATCATGCTTCTCTGTTCTCACTCTAGACAGCAACAAGTTTTGTGAGAGTCTACAAAACAAAGCCAAAATAATTTGATCATGCTATTTTACCTTATTTTTCAAGTGAATAGGCATCAGTGGTTTTTAATGGGTTTATGGATATACTCTGTGTGTGTATTTATGGAAGCTATGATTTTAACAGCTTCTCAAAAGTAAAAATCAGCCAATAATGGAACAAGTCAATAGGTACTTCAGGCATAAAGCCTTGCATTATTGTGTTACTGTTCCTATTACGTATAATTTACCAATACCTCTATTGAAAGACTGTGTCCCATTTTAGGAAGGAAGAGAAGAATAAAATCATGCACAACAATGACCAAGATGAATGTTATTTAAGATGGAAATGGAAATAGGAAATCATTATAAGCACTTCTGGAACTGCCTGAAGAAAAACAAGGAGCCTGTACTGATTGCTGTGGAAGAGGAGAACAAATGCTCAGGTCCTTGAATAAATTCATTTATTCAATACAATACATTGTATATTTTACCACTAAGGTCAATGTAGACATATGGCACTGACTAGGTTAATACTCATGGAAAGAGATCATTCCTCCACTTAACATTGTCCATGAGAAAACCTTACAATTTGGAATTATTCTGTGATTTCAAGATTCAAGAGTTACAGATTGTTGATTAACTGTTACTATGACCTTGACTTTAACACCCTATTTTTCCTTAATTACCTGGGTAAAATTGTAGGATAGTATACAATATCTTGCTCAGATGTGTAATTACTTGCTCATCTTCTCAACAAATTCATACAAAACATACAGATTAACCTATCAAATTGCACCAGACAGCACCAAGTGTGCCTAGCCACAGGTGAGGAATTTGCTAGCAACATGGCTGTTTCCAAATCATGACAGGAGTTCCTTACATTCCCTTGATTGCCCAAGTGGGTTGTGCTTATGGCATAACAACATACTGGCAGAGGACATTGTATTTTTTAGTTAATTTAGAACTTTTTTTTCTTGTACAATGGGTGTGTAACTATTATTCTTAGCATTCTGTCAGTGAAGTTTCTTGTTGAACACCTAGGAGTTTTAATTACTTATGCAGTGCTGTAACTTTCACTGTGCCCATCTCTACAAACAGAGTATCACATACTTGCAATTGGACAATTCCCTGCAGTTGTAATTTTATGAAGCAGAACTGAAGAAAAGGCCTGCCAAGAAAAATGAATGCAAATTACTTCTCTAGAAATTTAGTTCCACAGATAACTCCTGTCCTTCCATCTTTCTGCATTTGGCCCTCTCTGTGCAGGCTTCTTGCCATCACTAAAGAACTGGCAGACTTTGGTGGCTTTTTTGGTGCCAAAGCCCTCACTGGGGTGGTACTGAGAGCTCACTGCCAACTGTGCAGAGCTGTGGTTTAATGCCATCGGTCAGCACTTAGTTAAGAGGGATGCAAGTCATAATATACTGATTCAGCAATCTTTCATCACAGCACTTTCAGAGTGAAGCTGCCTGGAAATTGGTATAGAAAAATGCTAACTCATTAAGCCAGGAGATACCATTCAAAGCACCTCAGGCACAGCAAATCAGAAAAAAAAAAAATTAAAATACATTTTCTCAGACAAGAAGTACTTTTTTTGTCTTTCATTTTATGTGTATGGCTTGTATGAAAGTGTCATTAATTATTTTGTAGGAAATAATATTTTCCAAATAAGAATGGAAGGTGTCAGTTCAATTATTAAACTTTTATCACACTGAAAAGTAAGAATGAAGTAAGAGGCAAGACAACAAATCAGATATCATGCACCTGAAGAAAAGGCCATTTCCAAAGCATCAGTAAAAATGTACTGTATCTGCCTGAGAATGCTTAGAAAAATATAGGACTCATAAGAGAATTTTGTGATGCTTTAGGAATTGTGAGCAGATTAAGCAGCAGAACTTCCTTGGTTTATAGGCATACATCCCATTAAACACAAGCTCAACTACACACTAAAATTGAAATCCATAAATCCATACAGTAAAATTTAATATTCAGCAGCACCAAATGTTGCCATTGTTCTCCAATAAGTACCAAAAGAGATTAAAGGAACATCAGCACCTTATTTTTTTTAAGTTGTTTTCTAAGAGATCCCCATAATGGTTCTAGACACACTTCAGAAGCATTACACATCCCTAAGACTCATGTTTCAAATATGTCTTGTAACAGTGAGAGTCTGTTCACATGCATATGAACAATTAAATTCTATGGGTCAGCAACATGAATTCAGCCTTACACATACCTGGAGTACTCCCATGCTTGCCTGAGCTGGTTTGCTAGTGAGAGGCCAAGCAGTGCATTTTTAAATTCTTCCAGCTTTCACTTGCCACCAGGAAGCAACTAGCTGGCCTCTGCATGCCTTTCACATGACTACAGGGATTGTTTCATTTTATAATGAAATGTCTCAGGGAAAACTGAGCCTTGCATTTCTCTTAAATCTACCAAAGGGCAGAAGGATTTGAGCTGTGGCGCTGGGGTACATGTATACATCTAGTGACCACAAACAAATACTCAGGAAAGTACAACATCTGTTCCCCACAGGCATGTGCTGCAAGATAGAAAATATATCCTGACGCAAAAAAGGAAATTAAAAGAAAAACAAAAAATGGGGAAAACAAGGCACAAAAAGACTAAAGGGGCACTTGAAAAACAAGCAGGTTATCTGAAAAATAGGATTTAGAGAAAACAGTCATAGAAGCTGCTGCATAGCAAAGATAAGGAAAAAAATGCACACCTGATGGATTTCTGAAGGAATAAATGGGGAAGGTCTAGTTGTCAGGAATATAAATATCAAAAATAGTGGGAAAAATACTTCTAACTTAGAAGATAGCAAAAAGTGCAAGTTTTGAGGGATATGAGACTTATGAGGAAAGGACATAGGGACTTTTTAGAGATTTAAAGGAGTGAACTTATTTCTGATCTTACCACATCTATTCTCATGCAAGTGTTATAAACATGAAAGAGATTAGAGTAAAGAATATTTCAGAATCTTATAGAACATCTGTCTCTAGCTGGGAAATTCACAAAATCCTCCAACCACAGAGATAAGCACAAAAAGAGGAAAAATATTACAATAGCATTTTTACTTACCTCTGAATAAAGTACTTGAGTGAAATAATTTGGTAAATTTTATCCATATTATAAAATACTTTTAACAGAAATAATACGTATTTTCTACGACATGCACTTTGCTGCCATTTTTACCAGCTCCATTTATAAGCTTCACAACATTTTTTGGGTATCCACAGCCTTGCTTTTTCTGCCTCTTATACAGCAGACCACCATTGAATGTAATGCATACTGCTAAAAACTCTACATAAAGCAAATAAAGACAAAGAAAATAGAATATAATTTAAAGACCAGTCATAGGGAGGAAAATACACATTTCAATTTATTCACACAGTATCAGCAAGGCAATATCAGGAACAGAATGATGCTGAAAAGTTCCTTTCTGAATGGATCTTACCACATATCCATTGTCCAATTTCTTCTGTACCATTTTTCTTTTTGTTTTGGTATGATTTGCCAAACAAAGGCCTCAGACAGTCCCCCAGTTCTACCAATCAAGAGAGTTCAAAGAACTTTAGTGCATGTGGTGAAAATCCATCAGTGCCAATGGAGACACTGAACCAGCTGGCACCTCATGATAGGTGGATCTGGGAAACCAAAGTTATTATCCCAACCTGTAAAACTACTGGAGGGAGGAATCACAGTTTGATCTCACAGAGCTCCACATGTGGTTGCAAGGGGGTTGTCTGTAAGCACTGCACATCTGAGGCAGGACTTGTGTTCTGGATATAAACACTGATGGCACAACCAACGCTAACGAGGCCTGTGACCTCAATAAACTCCTAGCATATTGTCCAACTATAACAGTTAAAAGTGGGGCTTCTTCATTGGGTTTTGGGTTTGTTTTTTCATATGCACTCAAGAAACACACCAAACTCATCAGATATTCATGCGAATCCAGCATGCTGCTCTGCCATGAAAGATTTCCTGGCTCAGGGAAGGAAATCTCATATTCACTGAGCTGATGTAACAGGCCGCCTCATTAAAGATACAGCCACCTCACCAACTACAATGAAACTGTGCATCCTCATGCTGACAGTGATGGAAAAGAATTATAACCATTGCCATTTCTTTTCTTTTACTGGATCTTGAGGGATGAGGAGGGTAAAAATACCTAGGTGCAAACATAGATAATTATGAAATTCCTACTCAGTTTTTACTGACTTTGACAACCATGCCAGGAAGAGAAAAGGCACATTTCCAAAAACAAAAAATGTATTTTTTACAAATGTACATAGTAGAGAGAAGGTAGTGATAGTCTTCAAGTGTCCTGACAGACTTTATAAACCACATTCCTTCTTAACATGCAGAAAAGTATTTCATCCACCCTGTTCAACAGTCATGGAGTTTTGAGATCATTATATCAAATTTTCCATTATAATAATTTTTAACAGTCAAGAAGATAAAACACTGGAGTGAACTGTGTTCAGAGATGGAAGAATTCCCACCACCAAACATTTTTAAAAACTGGTTGATCAAATAATGTATGTTAGGAATAGCATATATGTGTTTCATCCTGTCTCTGAGGAAGCACATGATTTCTTCACATCCTTTTCAGCATTACAGATCTATAAATAGGCATGAAAATGTAGTTATGCAGAACTCAGGTGCACAGTTGCTCCTATAACCGTGAATGAATAGAAAAGCAACTCAAGTGATGTTTCACTGCCCATAACTGACAGATTTTTAATTTTTTTTAAGTGAAAACATAAAAATATACATTATCTCTGGCAATGCAAAAGTATGCTTCCTTCCTCCCCTGCCATGTTTGACACAGTGGAGGAGTTTCCAAAAGTGATCTCATTACTCAAGAATTATCAACTATGAGAGTGATCTGGGTTCATCAGTTCCTGAAGCATTCATGAAAACACCTTTTTCTGTGCTAAATATTTCAGTGCTTCTCAAAGGGCTGTCCATCTTTTAAAAAGTTCAAATTAAAATATATTAGCTTGTGAAATCACATCCAGCAATGTTCTTGTACAGCAATAACATACCACAGGAGTACATAAAGACCAAATTTATGTACTACTCTGACTCAGGTCAAAATAAAAAGAAAAGAAAATTAAACAAAGCACAAAAAAAAAAACAAAAAAAAAAAAAAAAAAAAAAGAAAATAAAAAGAAAATAAAACACCGGCACCTGTTTGACTGCAACATTGAACTCGTTTAATTCTTGGATGGAAAGAAAATTTTGATACTTCCCTAATCACACTAGCAAATGCCAGGGCACAGTCACTGGGGATCAAAAACAGGCATCATATTGAATCTTAGAAAATGCAGAAATAAAATGCACACCTTTTAGTAATGGTAACACATTTTGGGATGTACTTCCCCAGGGTCATGCTGGGTTTTCCATCACACTCTTTGAATCAAGGCTGGATGTCACACTAAACTGTAAACAATAGCTCAGCTGGAATTATTGGCACAATTCAAGTAAAATTGGGCTGCCACATTGATATACAAGAGGTCAAACTAGCCACTCATAATGGTGTCTGGTTTTTATATTAATGGCAATCACAGAAAGCTCTACAGAGCTGACAAAGGATTCCATCTCCTATTCCTCACTACCAGAACAAAGGAAGCAGAAGGTGATGAACAACGTTGGTAAATGAGACATTTGGACAATAGCTTAAAGGGAAAATTTCTGCCTTGAAAAGAGTTATGGCAGTGCAGTTCCTTCTCTCTGACTGCTTGTCTCCAAGCGTTGCCTTCTGAAATGTCATTATCTTTCTTTAAAAACAGGGAGGTTTTGTGGCTTTCAAAAGCACTTCTAATATTTCAGCTGAAATTAACACAGGTTCTAATGGGGAAGGATGAGGATTATCTGTGCCAGCTTCAAGGAATACAAATCGCAAGGTAAAATTTCACAAAGAAAATCATACACATAAATTAAAACTTTGGAAACTAATTGCTTGCAAACTAAATGTCTGCCTTGAAAACATGTTATAATATTTGATACTTTCCTTGTATCTAGCAATTCTGATTATTGTGTCTTTGAAACTCTGCCAGACAAATGTGTCTAAAATGTTATGTAAGAATACTACAAAAAGCAAAAACAGGTATTTTTTAAATTGTAGCTGCCACCACAAAATAAATAATTCCATATATTTTTTCACAACTTACTGTTCTTTATCAAGCAAAGCCCTTTGTTTCTTTTTTATTTTTATCTAATGCAGGATCAAAGACAATGTACATGACCCCAGAAGAGGATGCAGTAGTATGTGCTGACCAACAAAAAGATAGGGCCCAAATTTAAGTTACACCACTGATATGGAATGCAATGTTACTGCTAAATGAGGGTTGAGTAAGCATGTAGGCTTATTCCCAGTGTTATAAATACCTAAACTTAGCTTCATGGGGATATTGGGAGTTGTACCTGTAATTTTGCACAAATTATATGTGAAGTATAGATTAAGTGAAAAGAAATTGAAATGAATATTCCTTCTTTTGAACACTGACATTAAGAGCAGAGTCAATTGAATCAGGTACAGCTTTTTAAGTTTTACTATTGCATTGTTTCCCTTTCTCATTAACTGTTCCTGGGCATAAAAAAAAGCCCATATTTGTGTAATTGATGTTGTGTGGATTTATTTAATATTTGGGGAAGAACATTTTCTGGATTGATGACTTTTGGCTTTTTATGCTATTCTTCACTTTTTTGGAAAATCTATTCTTCATCATACTATGACTTCTTCTTTTGGACACATCATCTATGATGGTACCTACTGAAACTGAATCTATCAAGCTCTTAACCTTGCCTTATAAATATAAAAATTGGTCAGAAAGCATCTACTCTCTGTGTCTCAGTGACTTTTAAAAGTCATTCACACAGAAAATTGGCAATCTGACAGCTCAGGAAGACTGGTTTCAGTTCTGTAAAGGAAATAAATTGGTGTCTTGGTTACCTCTATTAGATAGTGAAAGATCCTCCCTGTGAAAAGGCTGAATAAAGAGGGAAAAATGTTGACACAGATCAGGACATTTAGAGCTGATATGCATATCGACTGCTGCTTGAGACACATATGACCTCAACAGGAGGATCAGCACAGCTGAAACCAGAGTTATAGGGAATACAGATATGGCAAAGCAGACCCAGCCCACTCAAAGGGAAGAGTGGGAGAGATCTCTAAAATCCATAATGTGTATGTCAGAAACAAGTATCACTATTAAGTGAAGAACAGTAAGAAAATAAAAGGAGTTCCTGACTTCTGAAAATTGTTTATTCAGTCCTGATTCACTAAGTCAGACACTGACTTAACACTGACTGTTGATTTAAATAGGCTTTTGGCTTAATGCTCACAATGAAGAACTGAAGAACACCACTATATAAGCCTTGTTTCTGTGAAAATTATATCAGAGCATAATGATAAAATCATATCACCATCCCTAGGAGTATCACCTGGGTTAAAAGTAAAAAATATTTTCTACAATTAATCCCCTCAAATCCAATTATTTCAGCATTTATCAGAACCCACTCCAGCAGAAATGGAAGAAATTGCAGAACATATAAGAACAGAAACCTCTGCGTCTCATGAGAACCAGTAGTCAGAGAGAAGTATCAGTATGAAACTGCTTTTCCATCTGTATGAAAAATACTCATCCATTTAGCAGTTTTTGAGGCACTAAAGCCTCAATGGAGGCAGATTTTTTTTTTTGTGATACACACCGGATCACAAAGGGGGGAACAGTCCCCTCCTCAGTTAGGTACTAGTAGATAAGGCATATGAAGAGTACACCTTACCTACCACAGGAACATTTCAATCTACAAAAAAAATAAGGAAATCCACAATTTCACTGAATTTTCAAAACAATCCTCTGAGTAGGAAGGAGAATATGTTCTGGAGGAGGGAAAATGAGCAAGAAATACAGAAGCACGGAGTTTGTAAGACAAGCTGAAAGAACTGGCAATGAAAGCTAAGGCTTTCATTTGAAGAACCACCAGGCCATCCCCTCACTTGTGCAAATACCCCCCAAAGGCACATGTACTCAAGTACATCCCCATGCAAATGGGGGGGGGGGGGATGAATTGTCAGACTAAATCCAGCAAAACCTTCAGATCTATACCTCCACTCTCCAAGGCTACAAGTCTTTATTACCTTTATGTCATCCTTAGCCAGGTCTTACAGCTTCCTGTCTTTTACTGGAAGAACTCAACCCAAGTGAAACAATCCTGTTCTGTGAAGACAAGGAGGTCCAAGGCAGAGGCACATCCCAAGACATCAGAGAACTGCTACCTATGGGAGAGGTAAACCCTAAAGCTTAAGGACTGGAGTACAACAGATGTATCCATCTACATATGTTTGAAAAAAAACAGTATTGTCCCTAAATCCACATTGGAGAGCTTTTCAGGAATTTTTGATATTTATTTTTTTCTAGGAGATTACAATAGCTGAGAAGGATCTCTAGCATGCAGTTCAGAGAGAAATTGAACCTTAGGACAAAAACTCCTGAGGCATAATGTAACCACAAGCAAATAATCCATGAGTGCCTTTGACACAAAATCTAAAGCAAAAATCAGAACTTAGATATTCTTAATTTTCTTTCCATAATTTTTATATAACCCTATTTTATTTTTATTATTATTTCTTTATTATTTTTTATTATTTAATTATATGCAATAAGATATTATTACTTTATAATATTACATAATACCATCTATTTTATTTGTATTCTACAGAGGTTTTTAGAATACATTTTTGCAGGGAGCACAGACTGAAAGGGGATATGATCACTCAAAAAGGAAAAGGTACCAGCGAAATTATAGCAACCCACACAGTCATTAAAGGATGCATGTGGACCGCTTGACAGACTGGTCAGATATTTAAGGAAACTACTACCAAGGCAATGTAAGTCAACCAGTATCAAGGGCTAAATTAAAAACAGGAACAGCAAATTTACTTACAGATGTTAGAAACAAACAACCCATCAAAAAACCCCTAGCAGCCTGGTAATGCTCAGGAACTGACTGTGGAAAATTCAATCCAGGCAAGAAAAGCTCAACTGGAGACCAAAGCTCACAGCAATGCAAGGATCCATAAATCAGAGTCATATCCTGCAGGGCTGTCTAAAGTCACAGTGCTATCAGAGACAGGTTACAGGGCAAATCAGAGCAGTATCAAGAGCCATCCCCAGTGACCTAAAGCAGGTTTTTATTTCATGAGATATTTTATTAGAAACATAGCTTTATCAATAGCTGTTCTTCCCTGAGGCAACCCCAACCTTTGCTGGGTGAAGGTAAATTCATAAATCCTCTCCTTCCTTGTTAATTCCTGTTAAAGTGGAGCTTAAGGTATCAAAACATAAGAAAAATTACTGCAGCATATTAAACCTCAAAAATATAGGAAATAAAGGAACATTGAGAAGGATGTCTCCTGTTGCTGAGTTTCACTTCAGGTGAATTCATAAGCTGACAAACAGAAATATTTATGCAATTTTGTTTTAGAGTAGTACCTCTGATGCTCGCTGTGAGAACACATCACAAAAAGAATTTATCAGTAAACAGCAGGAGATATAGAAGTCATAAATGACAACCTGTCCTTGGAGATAGACAAAAGGAAATGAACTCTAAGGATTTTTATCTAAGGACTACGCTGAGCACATTATCTGATAAACCTTGGAAAGGCAGAATACATGAAAAAAACTTCTTTTGGCTCCTTTTCATAATGTATGGTACCAAAAAGTAAGGATAACTGGGGAAAAAAAAGTCTGGGTATCACTTGTATTTTCCTACAAATTACTTTTCACATTTGTTTTACAAAACGAAAAAACTAAGCACTTGCATTAAAGTACAATATCACTAACAATTAACATTCAAAAAAAATCGAGGTGAAAGACCTCTATTCCTAAAAATGAACAATCCAACAGCCAGCATTGAAAACCTGAGGAAGAACCCAATAAATCGAACACAAGAGTAGTAAAACAATTCTAAAACATTATCTCCAGTAACAAGAGACAAATAATTTCAAAAGTGTTACATCTCTCCCATCTCACCCTCATGCTGCTATCCCTCAGTATGTGACAGAAATGTCAGACGCAGAGCAACAAGAGATCCATTCCTCTGTTGTTGTTTTTTAAACCATTTAAAGCCTTGGCCAAATAAGAGTCAGTCAAGGAAAAATTAACATTCTGCTGTACAGGTGGAATTGTGCCAGGGATGAAATACCTGCACAGCAAGAACAAATTCAAGAATTAAAATGCACCACCTTTCTGCTGCCAACATCATCACAAACATCTCTGTTCCTGAATTGTGTGAGCAGCTGACTACCTGTGGTAGGTGTAAAGACTTAAAGATCAAAGTCGCCTGTCTCAAGCACTGTTAAGGAAGGACAGAAGGACTGTGCCGTGAGATAGGCACAGAATGGTGCAACAGGAGGGTGCCAACTCCAAGCCTGGCAGAAGCCCGATCTGGCTATCACATCCTGAGTACTGCATCCAGACAAAAAATCCCACTGTGGCAAACTGCATATAGAAGCAACTGCTCATACACATATCAACATTGAAACAAAGATCACCCCAAATTATGGGACAGATGGCACCTGTGCCCAGAAACTACCACTAAAGCCCCAGCCCTGAATATGCCTCTGGATACCTGGAACTTGGACTGTAAATTAAGCCACCATGACAGAAACTTGAGATTAGATAAAGGTGATGCTATTGTCTGAATGTTATCTCAGGTCTAGGGGAAGGTTAAAAACGCTGGGGGAGAAGAATATATCATTGTTAATGGACATAAAGAATGCAGCAACAAGGAAAGCCAATTCAGCAATGGTGCTGAAATCAGCTTGGACGGAGTAAAAGGCAATTTTGGCAAGGGGAGATTACAACCACCAATTCACAACCCACTGACTCCAGAGAAAGACTAAGCAGGCAGACTAATTAGCCTTAGAGGAGAGAGAATCATTTAACCAAGAGCATAAAAGAACTGTGTGGCCAACAAACATTAATTCCTTTGTTTGCTAAAATATATAAACAAATCAAAGTTTGGAACAATCTGGGAACCTCCACCACCAAGCAGCCAAGGGTAAAGAAGGGTCAATGGGACACTCCTGGAGCCACAGGTGGTGACTACCTTATGCATTCTGTCTCTTTCTCTTTTTCTCTCTCTTTCCACTCTGTTCTATTTCTTTCTCTCTACCTCACATTTTATTACTAGATAAAATCTATACTATTGACTTTAGCATATGGTCTCATTTGTACCTTAGCTCAGGCAGAGGCATCTCTCAATAATCAGTTCTTAACAGGAGGAGCAGAGGAGCGCAGGGAGTGAAGAGAATGTATCTTGGGACAGAGCAGAATACAGAATGAAGGTGAGAACACAGGGAATTGGGATTTTTTTCTTTGCTTCCTGGTAACAAAGTATTAAGAAGAAATCAAATTTAAAATTGGGAGTGTTATGGAATCACTTCTGTTAGTGATCTTGACAGCCATAACTGGCTAAATATGTTATGTCTTGACAGAAATGGGAGCCACTCAATAAAAGGGAAAAAAAAAAAAAACATAGAGCACTGCAGAAATCAGCACTGAGAGCTCCTACTGAACCAAAACCTCAGCATGATGTTAAAGAGATATTGTATTGCAAGAGGTACCATCTGTTGTGTTTGGATCTGAAAAGTTGAAGGGCTAGAGGCAAAACTTGCTCCAGCAACAACCTTTATTCCTCAGACCTGAAAGCTAACTTGATTACAATCATTATATATTATATATTATCCCAAAACTAAAAAAAAAATTTAAAATACTAATAATAAAAATAAATAAATAAACCCACCGCAAACACAAAAAATACCAAACAGAAAAACCCCTTCTTTATATTGAAAAATATCAAAATTTATAGTTCCCAGTGTGGGGGAAAACTTTTCTCACACAGCTTGGAAGATGTCAGAGAAAACAAGATTTTCTCCTGAACTTAACCTTCTGTTTCTAACCTCCAGTCAAAATTTTTCCCCTTGAATAATAATTTTCTGCATTTAAAATTCAGCTACTTGGCAAGCACATAGCATCTGTTTAAACAAAAGGAAGAGATTAGTGGCGTCTACTGCCTGTGATAGGAAAACAGCCAAGCTTTGATAAAACTACACTTCAAGTGTGCCTTTACTGTTTTCAAAAACTGCAGCTGTTCCTTCCAACATTTCTAAGCCTTAAGGTCTCTTGCATGACCTTGAAGACTTACAAAGCTGCAAAATTGTTCTAGACACTTGTAAACTTTCTAAAGTAATGCATTTCAAACTGTTCCCTGTGACTTCCTTTTTATGAACAGGCTCATTTAATGTCTGTTAGTTAAGTTGAAAGGCACTCATTTGAGCGATTTCTTCTAGAGGTAATGTCATACACTTGCATGAAAAAAGGTAGGCATTATATGGGTTAGCTAATTAACCCATCCAGAAATTCTTACCATTAAGATGAAATCAAAGAGAGAAATCTATTGCCAACTCCTCAATGCAACAAAACGTCATCCCTTTAATACCCAGATTTATTGTCCTATAATAAAAAAGTGAAATTTAAAAGGTTTTCTTAAAACAAATTTCACTTGTTTTTTAACCTCTATGAGATTTCTTTATAATAGTACTGAATAATAGATCACAGTCAATTTAGAACTGATTATACTTTTTCAGCATTTTCTTGTTAATGGGTGCAAGCAGTTCTTTGGGTTTATATCCTGAATGAGAAGTGATAAAGAGAAAAAAGATCTTCCTAGAGTGAGGTAGAAAAAGTGGTTTTTCTTACTGAGGTCAAACCAGCCCTAAGCACAAAAAATTTAGTTCTAGTACTCAAAAAGACTCTGGGGATATTCTAATACTGCAAGATGATTTTTCTTGTTTAACAATGCAATGAAGTCTTGAATTTTGCTTGCCTTATTCTTAGTACTCATGATATTAATGAAAATTTCCCACTCAGTGAACTCTATTGATCATGTAAATGCCTAAACTTGGCAACAGACAGAGAATAAGATTGCCTTACTGTGGTATGCTCTGACACAAGTTTAAAGGCACCACCAGTCACTTACATCATAAGATGGATAGATTTGATAGGATGCTCAATTCTTTAATTTTTTCATCAATATGCTCTTTACCAGGGGTATTCAGAAGTAGGGAAGCATGGGCTCAGAGGAAGATCAGTTGAAAGCCTAAAATGGTTATACAAGGGTTTATAATTTCACTTAATGTTGTGGACCATCAGATTAAAAAAAAAAAAAAAAAAAAGCGCCAGTATTTAACCCTTCCCTATCTCCTAAAATCCTGCACTAACAGAACTATTTGCTTCTCAGGCTGAGGATGTGAAGCATCAAGGCTTCTGATAAGAGGCGATTACCAACATCCAAGAATCATTAGACAGACCAAAAAGCCCACAAGAATTGCTTCAGAATTGTGACATTTAAAAATTATGTTTTCAGTTGTTTTCTAACTTCTGGGATTGGACTCCACAGGCACTACATCTTTGACTTTCATCTAGACCAAGAAGGATGAAAAACTGATTTGATTTTTAAAAAATAAATGAGAGTGTGAGCTCTTGCAGGTTCACAAAAGGGAGTTAACACTCTACACAGACTGCCGAATAGGGTAGGGCTCATGCCCAGCCCAAGATATTAGCATGGCTAATGCAGTCAACTGAATTTTCAGCTTCATGGAATGGTCCCAGAGAGCATCACACAGCTGCTGGATTTCAAATTAAAAATTTGATTAAAATAATTACATAAATAGCTGATGTGGCTATGACAAGAAGAGACACTTAGAATATCTGGGTGTGACTGCAGCACTAATTAACACATAACAGACTGTAGCCTCACTGTCAGAAAAATGCAATCAGTTAGTAGTGAAATACATGACTTTTTAAGAACAGCTGAAAGATCTAGGGGAAAGAGAGATAAAGAGAAGCAACCAATGAAGACTACATAAAATGAGTTAAAGCTTGCAAAAAACAAAAAGACAAAGACAGCGAAACAGAATGAGTAATTGCTAGCTACAGGACCTGAAGGTGTGAGAAGTCTTTATCAATTATTGAAAAGAAAACAAAACAGCAAAAGCTGCAAGACCAGCCCTGCACACAGACACGAGTAACTCTTTTACAGCATTACAAACACATTTTTGCCCAAGCACTGTAACCCCCTAACAGTGAAGATCTCTTGGCTTTTAAAAGCTCCCAAGGAAAAGAGACTTATTTGTTTCAGCTAATTAAAAAAAGAAAAAAAGAAAAAAAAGAAAAGAAAAAAAAAAAAAAAAAAAAAAAAAGAAGTAAAGGGAGAACTCTGGAGAATATATGACAGCAAAAAAATAAACTCGAATCACCAAAGGACAGATATCTTATTTCTCCATTTCTCATTCTTATTCAGCATGATTTCTGTTCACAGGCTTATCAGTAGATTGTTGCTCACTGACAATTTTTGTTGAAAGTACAAAAGATGCAGCGTCTGTAGGGAGAAAAGATCAGTGATCAGTCTCAGCCAGATGAAACAATGCTGATTTACACCACCTAAATATATGCATGTCATCAACTGAAATATCATTATCCACAACAATATCAAGTCAGATTTATAGCTTGTGTCTTTCCTGAAATGTTCAGGAAATAAATTTTTTTACGGTTTACTTATGAAGACTGTTACCGTTACTCCTTATGAAGCCCATGTAAGAGGCACTCAGAATTGCAGTCTCTGCATTTGGGGAGTCATTACTATCCTGCCATTACTCTTCTGGATGGGGAATAAAAGTAGATGAAGATATTTGGGTAGGAGGAAAGGCTTTCGACCACCAGGAAAAGCAGCATGAGAAGAAGGAGCAGGCGAGTCTCTCTGCCTAGTGAGTACACCAAAGCATCCATAAACAGAAACTTTTATCAACAAGAACAAGAACTTTACAGGCAAGGACAGCTGGGTGTTATCTCTAGCCTGACGTATTTGCAAGGACTGAAATGCAAGAGGGACTTCATTGGCTGTCCTATTAAAGTTTGTCTTGGTATCTAATTAAATTGCCCATGGTTTAGTTTAAATCACATAATTCCTCCTCTGTTCTCAACAATGAATGAAAATAATAGGCAAAAGCTCTGAAATCTCTATGAATTCATAGATATCTCTTAAATTTCCACCCTCTAACCTGAAGATATTTGTTCATCTTGACTCTTTCCTCTATGCCAGTTATAATATCTAACCCTTCAGTCTCATTATTTATACCCCTATTTTAATCCCAGATTCACCCAATGGATAGATAAGGTTGCCAGGGCTACATGAGGTCATCTGGTCCAACCTCCTTGCAAGCAAGCAAGGTCATCCCAGAGCCCATTGCACAGGATTATGATGGTTCTCAAATATCTCTGATGAGGGAGACTCCACAGCCTCTCTGGGCAATCTGTTCCAGTGCTCAGTCACCCACACAGTAAAGATCTTCCTCATGTTCAGATGGAGCTTTCTGTGCATCACTTTCTGCCCATTGCCTCCTGTCCTACTGCTCAGCACCAGTGAGCAGAGCCTGGCTGCATCCTCCTGGCACCTCCCTTCACACACTCACAGCCATTGATGAGGTCCCCTCTCAGTGCCTCTTCTTGGGGCTGAACAGGCCCAGCTCCCTCTGCCTTTCCTCCTAAGAGATGCTCCAGTGCCTCAATCCCCTCTGTTACCCTCCACTGGAGCCACTCCAGGAGCTCCATGTCTCTCTTGTCCTGAGGGGCCCAGGACTGGACACAGCAGTCCAGATGTGCCTCAGCAGGGCTGGGCAGAGGGGCAGGATCACCTCCCCTGGCCTGCTGGCAATGCCCTTCCTAATGCACCCCAGGATTCCATGGCCTTCTTGGCCACAAGGACACTGCTAGCTCATGGATGGCTCGTTGTCCACCACGACCCCCAGGTCCTTCTCCACAGGAGGTCAGCCCCCAGCCTGTAGTGGTGCAGAACCCTGCATTTCCTTTTGTGGAATTCCAGAAGGTTCCTCCCTGCCCATCTGTCCAGCTTGTTGAGGCCCTTCCAAAGGGCTGCACAGCACTCTGGGGTATTGGCCACTCCTCCCAACTTTGTGTCACCAGTGAACTTGCTGAGGACACATCTGCCCCTTCATCCAGGTCATTGATGAACAAGTTAAACAATACTGGGCTCAGTATTGAAGTTTGGAGGACACCACTGGTGACAGGACTAAAACTAGACCCTGTGCCACCAGTTAGAACCCTCTGGGATCTGCCGTTCATCCAGGCCTCCATCCACCTCACTGTCCACTCATCCAGTCCACACCTCCTGAGTTTCTCTATGAGGATATTGTGAGAGATAGTGTCAGAAGCCCTGGTGACACTGAGGTAGACAATATCTACTGCTCTTCTCTCATCCATCTGGGTCATTTTTTGTCATAGGAGGCAATCAGATCTGTCAAGCATGATTTAGCAATGATTTCTTTTAAAAACAGACTTCCAAAAATCAATATTTCTTTTAAGGGTTCAGCACACAACAATGTATAGTACATTGTTCAGTATATTATTCAGCACACCTTAAAGCCAGTACACTGTTGCCAAGAGCAATCACATTTCTTTTTTTTTTTTTTTCAAAATTATACCCTAGTTATATTACCTAAATCTGAATCCCACATATCAATCACGATCTCTTCTAGTGATTCCTCCACTGGTGGAAAAATACTCCATATTCAGTTTTGTCCTGCATATATCTATTTTTCTCTCCCAATTCATCTGTTCATTTTTATGACAGCCTACAACCACAGCTGCACTGCAGAAGAACAGATCCTAAACTGACCACAGAATGATCCTCTCACTCCAGGCTAGATTTGCTAAGTTCAATACCTTAAGTACATGATAAACCTAAAAGGCTCGCTCACAGCAATGATACATACCACATATGCACAGCACATTACCTGGTCTTCACTCAACCTTTTTGATCCCACCGGGCAAAATAGGTGTCTGTGCAAACTTTAACACACCAAGAAGCTTTTCCTGGCTTAAGCATCTGAGAGCGGTAGAAACCACCACACTGTTGTACAGATATGAAGGACATATGATGGGCACAGAACGCAGTACAAGGATCTCCCCTTGAGAGAGCACAACACCCCACAGACACTCTCTGACTCCTGCTGTTCACCTTCTTTCTGTGCCACACACTCACTAGCCAAAGGCAAGTGAAAGATCCAGCAAAAGGAACTCTCCATTAGTAGAAAATAAGTGCAGTCAGGTTGCACATGATATCTCTCACACCATGTTAACACACACAGGCATGCTAATAATGAGAATTGTCCTGCTTAAGACACCAAGGCATACAGGAAAATCCGCATCTTAGTCTTTCTCCCAGTTCTGTAGGTGCAGCACTCACTGGTTGTGCCTTATGTGGACACACCACTGTATTTATGAACACTGGGAACTCCTATAGACCAACACAGATATCTTATTCAACACCTTTAGATCATTTAAGCCTTACTTGAGTCCTCAAGGTAGTTTTTGGACAAAATGTAACCCCTCTTGCAGCATCACAGCTAGATTCTAAGGATGCTCTCTTCTCAGGCTGAGAATCATCACATCCAAAATACTATGCTAGACCAGCTAAGTATGATGTCCTTGTGACCAGAGCTTTGTAGGGTGCATCTGGACTGCAAACCACTGTGAAGTTTAGATCCACTCTCAAAACACCAGCACCTTTGCTGTGTCACCAGCCCTGCTCTTAGGAAGATTTTCTGCTAGAGGACAGTGAATGCATTTTGCAAGGGTGAATGCTGTGGAATAATGGATTGCTGGGTTTGTAGCTGCAATCAAAGGAACAAAAGAGAACTAGCAATGAGCAAAATAGAGTTGGCTATGTAAATTTCACATGCTTGTCATATCTACAAAGGTAATCAGGTCTCTCTTTCACCAACCTCAGCACCTAGGAAGTGTCAGCATACCTCAGAAACTTCTTTTTAACCTACCTAAAAATTATTTTAGGATGGGAGGCACTAGGAGTAGGAAATGCAATCATATGCATTCAGTTTCCAGGAAATTCTCTGGGTTTTGCCTTGAACTGTGAATGTGCCATTCAGCGCAAATCACACTTTAAGACAGATTTGCAGATTGAACAGGCCTTTCAAAATTACACAGATGATTTTCAAAGTGCACGTTTCACACCTGAATTCCTCAGATCTTGCCAAATGTACTAATTTTAGTATAAGTTCAGACAAGATTTGGGGCATGTGTGATTTAATGTCTGGTATCAGAATGACTGCCAGTTATCTAATTGCAGCTCGAAAGGTATCAAGCAGAATGGATAACACTGTCTTCTTAGTTCCTCTGATAAACTCAGTTATCTCACTGATAGCTTTCCTTGAAAGTAAAAATTAAAGAATATTGCTCGTTACTTTTGTGTCTAGCCCAAACGTTTCCAAAGTGGTGCAATATATTGCATATATTGTACTTGGTGATTCAAATCCATGTACCTGTATTTTAGTAATACTCAGGCTCTGTTGAGCTAGTTGGGTTTCAAGGCCAGTGGGCTCTTCTAAAATGATATTATTTGTATTTGTGTTTGGAGAGGTTTGCTTTGCTGATTCAGGCTTTTTGAACCTCAAAAGGTCAAAGGTCAAAGAAAACCTTCATGCCACATCCAATGAACCAATAATCTAGGGACTCAAAGAATTTGGTAATAATATGTTCCAGAAGGAAGTAGAGATATCTTCCCTCTCTTTCCCTGCTGTAGATTTCAAGTTACTTTTCTGACATGACAGTAAATCTGCAGATAGAGAAAGCATTGAAAATACATCACTCCATGAAATGGAATTATTTTATTTTCAGTCACATGCAATACTTTGAAGGTGAACTCTATTTCATTTTCTGATGGTACTCTTTTCTTTCTATTTTTCAAAGCTTTGTGCATGAGAGAACAAAGGGAAAGGATTTATTCTCTTCAGATGTAGTTAGAAAATGGAAAATACAATGAAATAAATGCCAAATAGACTCAACTAAAGAGGCATTGTTGTAGAAGAAAAGAAGACATTTAATCTCTTGAAATCAATATGACACTAACAAATTTTGTAAAGAAACCTCGTTAGTAGAGCCTAGCCTAAATGCACTATTTAGCACATATAATTCTGCATTATTCTTTTAGTCATGTGTTGGTGTGAAGAACTTGTGAAGAATCAAAATACACAGATTATAGGCTTGACAAGGAACTCTAACAGATAAAAGATCATTCCTCTGCTATTTTGTGCAGCCAAGTTATTTGAGCAATAATCTTGGAAAGCTCTTAAAATAATTGTATGCTGGCTGCCACTGCAGTACTGTTAGGAAGCTGGTCCAGAATGACTTTTTTCCCAGAACAAAAAAGCTTTTAATTAATTTCCATCTTAAATGTATTCAAAGTTAATGACTTGTTTCTTTCTACACTTGTCTCTTTTTTTATTTCTTGTATTAAGTAATTATTTTGCTGTTTAACTGGTTAATTACAACTTGTACTTTATTAATTATAAATGGTTATAATTGCATAAAAGATGAAGTATAAATGGTTACAATTGCACAAAAGACTGCATTTTAATTTAATGGGAGAGTGTGAGAGATATTAATGGTTCAAATATCTCTAAGATCAGCAAAGGACTTTGGCCACTTTAGCAAACTCTATAAAGAAGCAACTGCTCCTCTGCAACAATTGAAACACCAGCCCCAAAATATACCACCTGAATTTCAGGAATTTGGACTGTGAGTAAAGCCACCTGACAGGAACCTGAGAAAAAATAAAGGTAGTAGTATTGTTCAATTATCTCAGGTCTAAGAATTAAACAGGGCTGGAGGGAGAAGAATGAATCCACAAGGAAAACTAATTCAGCAGCTCTCCTGAAAATCAGCTCTGTCTGGGTCTGGCAAGCCGTAGCCCACTGCCTCATTCCTGAGGCCTTCCGGCTGGGAACTGCACATGATCCACTGTTGCAGCCGATCCACAGTTTAGCAAAAGAAAGGGTAAAACTCGCCCACTACAAGGGAGGTGCTTGCCATCCCCATGAGTGCCTGAATGCATATTAACCCATGGAAGTCTGTGTTTCACAGGACCCCACCACCAAGAAGACCAGAGTGAAAAAGGACCAATAGGATTCTGCAGGATCCACAGGGGCAGTGACTATCTTTCTAATCAGTCTCTCTGACACTCTTTCTCCCCTCTCTCCTTTTTTATTTCTCTCTATCTCTGTCTCACATTTTTTGTTGAGTAAAATCTGTACTATTGACTTCAGCGTATGGTCTCGCACCTTAGTCTGCACAGAGGCATCTCCCTTGTAGTCAAAATAATTGGATCATAAGGGGGAGCCTTGTGTCTTCTGTTACTAGGTAACACTGAAAAATATTTAAAACCAAATATTAATATTTGCACTTGAGCTGCAAGGACTGGATTTCACAAACTGCAATATTTGGTGTAACAAACCTAACTGCTACCCAGGGAGAAATTCCTTCCTTTATCCATAAGTTCTGTATCCATTAATTCCCACTGTATCCTTCAAAACTGGGATTAAATTGCTGGTCAGAAATCAGTGTGTCCCTTTGTCCAAGGATGTATTGTGCTTGATTGAGTAAATTGATCTTAAGAATTCCAATGCTTTCCTATTCTGTAACTTCTTGGTTACTTTGTATTTTAACATTAATATTGTGACTAGATAAATGGTAATAAATACAAATGTTGAAGGCTCCCAGCCACTGGCCTCAGCATTTCCTAGGCTGTAATAAAGAACTCTTGATCTTTCCTAGGGGCATAGAAGAGGCAGTTATTAAAGCCTGCCAAAAAGGAAATACTGTAAACCCCATAGCAACAAAATATTATCAATTCTAGCAGAGATTTAATGATTCACCAGAGGAAGAATTTGTGCTTAAAGACTTTTTGTGAGCATCTGTGTCAACAGTCAAGTGATATAGGCATTTGCAAAATTTCTCATCTTACCCTGGAGACATGTCAGCATCTAATTTTGCTCCTGTCAAGTCTCAGACCTTACTATTTCTCTGCTTGCCCTATCTTGCAACCCTGTTAGAATTGGCAACAAATTGTTCAACTACCGATTAAGAAACTTATAGTCTCTTTTCACCCAATAATCAAAAGGTCAGAAAACTTGCCTATTTCAAGAAATGTTGATTCTCTACTTTTCTTGGGAGTATGCAAACTCATGTCCTCCATGTTAGTGCAGCCTAAAGAATGCTCCAGAACTGCATAAAAAAAGAAGAGACATGGGAATACTTCAGAACATACTCTAACTTAAGTATGAGAGGAGTTGAAAATTCTGAAGAGGAGAAACTATGAGCTTATCTCCGACATCCTAGGGGAAATACCCCTGTGAAATAGAGCATGTTTTGGGGGAAGAGTGTAAACAAAAGTACTTGCTAAGTCTCCTTGAAGTTAAGGTCCTCAAGTCAGCAGAGTAACACTTTATTCCAGATCTAAGTATGCCACTCACGGCACCCTTTTTTGCACATGCTTCACATGACCTCCCCTCCAGACATTACAAGCCTCCCAAGTCCTCTGCCCCAAGAGATGGGGCCTCTGGTCCTGTTCTCCAACAAACTTCAGGCAAAGCCAAATTCACTACCTGAATCAGTCTCTGCTCCTGATGACAAATAAAAAATGCTTGAGCCTCTCCTTCCCCCAGAAAAGCCAATAGAGAAGCACCAACAACAGGTAGGAAGCTGAACATTCTCCAAACAGAGCAGCTGTTTTCCCAGTTTGCTGTGACAATGGCCTTGGTGCAATGGAGAATACTAGGTTGTAACCCCTTTGCAAGAGAGGCTGTGAAAAGGGCCAGGGCTCACCTTTTTTGTGTGTGGCATTTCCAGCAGTTTAAGTCAGTATATTAGATACAGAAAAAGCCACACCCTTCTTGGTATTCAATTTTTGACACAGACCACATAGAAAAGTAAAGCACCTACTTTGAATGGTTTGATTTCCACTATGCTGTACTTGGTCAGTCTGGCCAAGAGCATGTTTCTGCTTGGGCTCCAAAGGAAACCCCAATAAGAAAAAGACAGCCTTGCCCTGGCAACATTTTCTTTTTACTTTCCTCCAGGAGATTCCTTAATCTCAGGTATCCCAAGAGCATTGCCCCTTATTACCCTGCACAGCCTCCATAGCAGCCACAGACAGGAGAGGGAACATGGTCACATAGGAAAGGCTCTCTCCTGGAACAACAGGATCCTTCCCCAGCTCTCACACTCCACAGTGCAGCACCTGCAGGGACTTGGTATGACTCCCAAGACCTGCAATACATGTTTTGACCATAAAGCAACTGCAATGGGATACCAAAGAGGATATGGCTGCATCATCAGATGGTACATATCTTCTGTAAAATGGACCCTTTCTGATTCAGTGAACTCACTAACAACTTCAAACTCTGCAACAAACATTTATTTATCCACAAACACTTCTAAATATGAGCATGGATTTATTTGCCCAAATCTACCTGAAACCATACTCAAAAGCATAACTCTACAACTGACCAAAAGAAATCTGAATCTACATACAAAACAAAGACATTATTTTTTTTCTCAAAATATTTTCCTGCATATTTGCCCTACTTCACAGTAAAAAACAGAGAATTCGGAATCCCAATCTTATACACATCTAGAAAGTACTGCAAAAGCATTCAGATAAAACCTTTCCATCCTCCAGAGTTATCTTCAGCTTTTCACAACCAAGATGTTAAAAAAACTACACAAGTAGATGATTTATTCTGGTTCCAAGAGCTGAGGTTTTTTCAATTCAGTACATGATTTGAGCTTATTTCTCATAGTGATGTACTTCTTTTGCCAGTGCTGATTAACATTGATTTTGACCCTGGTTCATCTCAATTATATAAAAATATGGCCTTGCTGAGAGGCCATTTTTAATGGCCATTAACTTCTCATGCAGAAGATCATTCCTTCCTGTATGCAGCAGATGCACAGAATGGAAAAGACTTCACTGCATGGTTTTCAAAGTTCCTTTATACTTAGGTTTGAATACCTCTAATGTCCTGTGAAATAAAACAAACTTGTTTTCTTAACAAGACCTGAACTAAACATCTGATATACAGAATTAATCAAACATTCCTTGTAAACCAATCATCCAGTGCAAAGTCCAAAAAGCTCCTGATTTCCTAGAATCATGTTAACCTTTAAAAAAGAAACATAACTTTACAAAATTTGTTTTAAATAATTGAATTCTGACTCACAGCAACAATACATAGTACAACGGCTTCTATTAAAATGCTACTATCTAACCTGTCATATATATAGTTCTATGGTGATGTAACCCCATTCATTCCCTAGACAATGCTCAACTTTCAGTCTTCAGTAGATTTGTCTAGGTTTCACTTAGCCTTTAATTTGAGAGTTCACTGAATGCATATTGCTCAATTTAGCCCTCTCTGCAGGTGATTCTCACCCACACAGAGCTTATGCCTGACATTTTTCTCGCTGTTGCCTGTAATGTTGGAAACAATTTTTAAAAGAATGCGCTCGTGGAAGAGATAATGTATGGTTAGATCATTATGTCGATATTGATTTCTTGAATATTTTTAGAATATTGCTTTTTTATCTCCTTTAATAGTAGTCCAATGTTTACTAACGGTACTAGCAGTGAACAAATGACTATTTCATCCTATATAGTTCTGATTCAGCTTTGAATCTTTTTGCTGATACAGAGTATAATGTGTAAAAGCCATTCTGGTTTTCTTTCACACTTACATTTTTGGAAGCAGGTGCATGTTTTGTGGTATCTGATGTCTCTTTGACAATTTTCCTTGACAAAATATTTACAAGGAGTTGTAAATATTCTCAACCTCATGGAATTTTTCAGTATGAGACATCTGACTTACTACCAACAGCACTAGGAACTAAACCCAACTTTGAGAATTGTTAATCAGGGTTTGATACACAGCATTTTTTAACACTGTCTACTTGCCAGAAGAGGAATTCTGTGAATACTATTGCTCATCACTGGGGAGCAGGATTACACATACCATGCAGTTAATACTTTACTTCGCAGCAGTTTTAACACCTAAATCTTGCCAGTGCCATCACTGGTAGCTCAGTGATATTATTTTCCAGTATTGCACTGATTTAAAGACAAGAAAACTGACAGAATAGAATATTTGGAGATTTAATTCTAGTAAGTGCAATTTATAGCACAACCTTTTTGCCAACAGGACTGTGACACAGATGTTTATACATCTGAATGGCGCATTAATATTTTAAATTATATTCTCAAGTGGACAGATATTGACTGACACACCAACAATTGCAAATAAGAATGGGTGGTTTATGAATTGCTCCATCCATCTGTCTATTTAATGGAGAAGTAACACTGTCCAATTAGCTCATAGCTGGCAACACCTCAGAAGTTCATTATAAATACTTTACAAAGTGTAATCTAATGATGTAAAATACACTGTATTTGTCTTTTGGGGGTTTTTTGGGTTTTTTTTTTTAGTTTTCATACTGTCGTGGTTTTAAAGCAGTAACTAAAAAATTACTTATTTTTTGCTGTGAGATACGGATTAGAACAAGAGCAAAACAGGCTTAAAACTTAAAAGGAATAAAGAAAGTTCATTAACAAAACTACAAGAATAAAAACACCAGAATAAACTTCCAGAATACTCTTTTATCCCCCACTACCTGACCATTCTTTTGTACACGTGACAACATAGAGACAGAAAAACTTTCGAACTTTGGTGGTTAAAACAGCCCCAATTCCTGCTAGAGTCTTTTCATCAGCCTTTGCAGAGAAACAGAAGTCTTCTTTTGCTAATCTATGGAGTTTCTCACAAGAAAACTATTTCTGTTATAATTTTCTATTTTTCTGATGCCAGCTGCCTGGAAATCCTGACATCCGAGTTCACTCCTCCCATTTCACATCACTCTGAGGTGTGTATGGGCCATAAGTCTAGGGATGTCATTTTAAGGATGAGTTATTCAAAGGCAAAAGTCTTCTTCATCTGTTTCTGTGAGCTTCCCTGGAAACAGTTTTTTCTTTGACTCTCAAGGCCTCAAATCTTCAACTATTACTTTGTCTCACTCTGTTCCAGCACCTCATTGTATCACAATTACTTTACTTTTTGCTCAAAATCCACACTTTGAACACTCCATTCCTCCTTATATACTCTGTCATTAACTAAAGGACTTTTTTCAGGACACTATTGTCCATCTCCATAGCTTTAACAGAAAAATATTTCAGCTTATAAAGCATCTCCTTATTCTCTACCTTTTCTGAAGCTTAATTCTTTTTTTTACTGTCTCTGTTAGTTTATAAAGTCTCTTTACATGTTGATTACTCTCTTTTTCTCTCTCTGGATAAAAGGATTAATCTGCAAGTCTCATCTGGGTAATGAAAGGGTTAAAATCTTGCCCAGGCTTTGTAGATGGTTCTGTGATCTCTGCCGGAGCAGCAGCTGGAGTTGTCTGCGATGGAAGATTCTTCATGGCTGCTCTGGAGAGTGTGGTCACTGTCTCAGCCTGCCGCAGATCAAGAGCTTTTTTTTTTTCCTTTCTTTACTCGGCAGTCTCTGGTGAATTCACTCACAGCAAAAACTGCAGCCGAGCCAGGGACCGGCCTGGCCCGGCCAGAGCCCGGGGCAAGCCCCGCAGGCCCCATCTCCCGGCCGGGAGCCGCTGGGCCCAGCCCAGCCCCCGCCCGGGCCGCATGGCCGGGCAGGGAACGGGAGGCCGGAGCTCTGTTACCTTTCACAGCCAGGAAACAAAGAGAGACAAAAGTGCTCTGACTTTACATCTTAAGGGGGTGTTCACAAGTTGACTTCACTTTTTAATGGTTAAAACTGCTGTCAATTCTTAGAAATGACTAATAATTGGTCAGGAGGAAAGACTCCCATCAGCCACCAGCAGCTATAACTTCCTTAGCTCCCAAAACCACCTTAAAGGTAAAGCCACCCCATGACACATACCATTCAGGAAAAGTTTATATTTTAAATCAATGTCAGCAATTTTGGTTTGTGCTTATTGTTCACAAGAAAGAATGCCCAGAATGTTGCTGTTTTGGAGAGGCACATTTATGAACTCTATATTTTTAGAAGGTAAATCTTCTTTTACACCAACACAATAACCTTATATAAATAAGTCTTTCTTCCTGAGGTCAGTGAGATTTTTTTTCTGCATGAGAAGCATAAAAATGAAGTATTAAACCCTGAATAGGTTTCCTACGAATGGATTAGTTGGCTCTTTTGTCCATAGCTTCAGCACATATCTCTCTGTTAAAAAAGCTGGATTTCTTCTAGCACCAAACATTGAAGGACTCATATCATAATCCATCATTCTGAAAATACAAATGAGTAAGGCAAGGTCTGTAAGTCCTTTTGCAAAAGTATGAATTACTAACCATTTATCACTGATAAGACAGGTAATACTGGGACATTAAAAGCTGAAATGGTTCAGAAACTTTTTAAAATAGCACTTCTCCCTACAGCTGAGATTAACTGAGATTCCCATCTTCCCCTCAGTAATGTTAATTCTTTGAAGCAAAATCCATCACGTCATAATACAGCCATGTATTGTAGCCCACAAAAGTCCAATTCTGATTTTGGTCTCTAGATACTATCAAACACTACAATTAATTTCTTTTTAATATATTTTTTTAATGAGAAATATATGCTTCTGTGTCCAAAAGAAATTGCATCATGTATACAGCTCACTGAAAATTTGACTACAGGGAAAAATATTGCACTAAGTTTCTGAAGGGTCCTCCATAAATATGGCTAAGAAATAAGATTACTTTTGAAGTTCTTTGTACTTTTTCCTAGCTCTTTGTCAGTATCAGAACTGGTCACAAAATCATCTTCCATATGAAATGATAAATAGGCAGATAATAAGATAATAATGCAAAGCAATTACCATGAGTGCTTCAAATAAAAGCAGCTAAAGCATTTCAAGCTGTAGTCCTGTTCACTGCAATATATTTTTTCTAGAGCACTGATGCTCACAGACAAATAATACGCACTTGTAAGACCTCTATAATCTCTGTAATGGAAAGATACTGGAGACTCCACTTCACATATCAAAAGAATGCATGTATCTAATCCCTGTACAGAATAACTCACTGTGGGGAGAGAACATCCAGTACATATACTGACACTGCAATTTATAATCTGTGGAGACAAACTCAAACCGTAACAAAAATTTCTCAGTTCTGACTTTTTCTCAATGTTCAGCTCTAAGGTTTGGAGCAGTATACTCCTTGGGTATAACCACATATTCTGTACTAACATAGTAATTTTAATTTTTCCAGTGGGACCAAACTGTACAGTAAGATGAGTGATTTCATCTTGCATAATTTGAGTTTTTTCCATGTTCTGATTTTTTTTTTAACAAGAAAAGAACAAAATTTAGTGAAACATTTTCACATGCCTTCCAATTAAATTTTAGAATAGGCTGAGGAGAACTACAGGAACAATTCAAGAGCTATTCATACAATATTTGCTTGAAGTGTGGCACAAATAGACACAACAGTAGATTTTGCTACAGAAAACAATAAATTTCTTTTTCATTTGGATTAATATAAAAAATGAGATCATAACTCACTATGGATAAATAAACCGCTTCCACCTATCATAAAGGTAGCACAGGCAATATATTAGAAAGCTCCTAGCAAATGCAGCTGCTGCTTCTTCTGGTTCAAAGACCTGAGGTGCTCTCCAAAGTAGGCATCTGCTCTGCACCTGATCCCCCAGGTCCAGGAGCTGAGCAGCCCAGATCATTCAGAATTTTTATTAAGATTGCAACAACGCCTCCAGCAGAACCTGTAGATGGAATAGCCTTCAAAATATACAGCACTGACACAGTGTGATATTATTTCATTCTGCAGTAAGCAAAAAGATTTTAGAAAGGATCTTTATCAAAGTCTCAAACCAGAAATTTAGCCCTGTCAGAAAGTTGAGTGTGCTGGAGATACTGTCAACAGGGGGCACATACTTGAAATGGTATCCAGGGGCTCACTCACTGCTAGAAGCTGGTCAGCTTGCACACATTAGAAGGGGACGGTGCATATCAGAGCTCAGCAGAAGCACGAGCTAATAAGCAAGAAGTGTGATACCTGTGACGTGGCAATGGGCATCCACTTAAACAGGTGGGAAGACAAGACAGGGACCAGCAGTAAAAATTCGACTGACAGACACTGACAAGTGCTGGCAAGAGACCATCCTCTGAGGAACCTGTTTGGAATATGACACTGCCAAAGCAATGATGGTATAACAGGCTCTGTACAAATGAAAAGAATGGTGTTAAGTGGGGAACCATTGTGGTTGCACCTACAGCATCACACAAGTCTTGAAGACCCTTTACTTTCTTCATGGATATCATGCTACCTATGTGATATAAATGGCTGAATTTGAACATTGTTTAGAGAATGGAAAGAAAAAGCAATAATCAAAGCAAGAAAAGTTTGTTCACTAGACAGTACACCAATTTATTGCATTACTTATATAACACACATTATTATTATTATTACATCTGTTATGTAAGGGACATCTGTATTTTCCATTCACAACTAACATTTTTAACAAAGCAAAGACCATATTTTTCTCAACAAGCCATGGGGTGCTCACATTCATACTAATGGTCATGCTGCTCTTTCCCCTCACTGTGTTTGTCATCTGTCACCCTCTATGAGAGAGCTCATGAAATAAAATTAAAGGGATTCAGTTCCTTCAAAGCAATGACATTCAGGAGCTGCCAGGGCCTGAATACCCAGGTGCTGCAGCAGAAATACACTGAAAGACAGAAAACAGAACTGAATGGTACAGAAGATTTGGAGAGGAAAACAAGATAAAACAAGAAAAACAAAAGGCAAAATGACAGTGCAAGATACAGTGTAAAGTATCTGAGTTTTCCAGTGCCAATGTATAATGCCAAGTGTTGAATCTCTATTTTTCATCCACAAGAATTTGCCTGATTTTATAAATTCCTTTACAACACTGTAGGCAAGAAGTTTATAGTCTGATAAGAAATAAGGCTCATATCTATCCTGCACAAAAGTTCCAGCCCTGTACCACTCAAATAGGAAAACAGGTCTATTCCCTAAAACAGACCATATTTTAGATGCTATTATTTTATTTTTTTAAAATTATTTTAAATTATTTTAAATTATTTTAAATTATTTTAAATTATTTTATTACTTTAAAATAGAGCATCTATTCCCTAAAAAGGCATGCAGTCTTTATTCACAAGTGTGGGTCTTCATTGTATGTTCATTTCAGAAAAAATGCTCATGATCAGGGTCATACTTTTGCAAAGTGGTTAGGTAAAAAAAAGAAAATTTAAAAATCACCTTATTTATATAACTAATTTTTTATTTAAACCAAATTAAATCCTAATTTTTCTGGTTAAGGGGCTAGAAGCCAGGATGAAGAGATCTACCACAGAAACTGCAAAATTTGCAGCCAAATATTTAGGAGCAGTGGAAAAGAAAGGGGGATTTTTTGGTACAAAACACTTCTCACTTGTAAATTTTCAGTCCATTTTTACTAAAAAGAAAAAGTTTAAGAAAATATTGAAGCGCAATTTTAAAAGTATGAAAATTTCTCTCCCATCCCATGGTTAATGTAAATGCAGTCTCAAACCGTGATGCACTGAATGTGATGCACCAGAAATTATCTGTGAAACTCTGGTGTAAAGCTCATCAACAAGAACACAAAGAATTTACCCCAGCAAGTCTAAGAACAGAATCTGACTGTCTATAGCAGAGCATTTGAGCAAAGGTTCTCTGCCAGACACAAGGAGTAGGACAGATTATGTGGATGATTATGACTTCTTTTATTTTTATTAGATACTGCCAATGCAGTATCTAAGCAACCACTCTATGATCTATTGCAATGGATTCTAACATAATCAGGCTGTGGTCCCTCATGTTGTGTTACAAGCTTCAGCGAGACCTTGCTTTCTAAACTTCTCTGGCAAGTCTAGGTGCCACTAAGTCCACTTGGCCTTGGATTTAGTCAACATTCTGTGTCAAAATAATATAAGCATGTTCAAACAAAAATATACATTTTTGCAGTCTTTGGCCTTGCAGAATTTACAATTACAAAGCAACAAAACACCACATGACCACTTTTGGATTTTATCTTTACATTTGTCCAGATCTTAGTGCTTTTTGCCCACCCATGCAAAAGTCCCCAGCCTGTATCAGTGCCTTGGGTTGTTCCTCCCAAGGTGCAGGATCTTGAATTTGTCTTTGGGGAATTTAAAGTAGTTCTTCTCTAAGAGAAGTAGAGCTTCTCTTTATGCTATTTTCTTCACAGGCACCACAGTCACGGTATAGCTGGGAAGGTTGTACTAATTTTCAAACATTCTGTATTCTTCAAACTATGGGACATCATACAGATTCTAGGCGACTGAAGCCTCACTATGATGCTTCTGACTCTTTTTTTTTCATCATTATCAGTGATATACACATTGCAGGAATTTATAATTCTGTAATTGGCATCATTCAAAAAATAGCTACAAGTCCAAAATCCTCATGAAATGAAGAATTTTTGCTGGCTCTTCACCAGATATGCAGAAGAGTGGGTGCTGTTGGCTGCAAAGACTCAGGAGGAGTGGATGACTAGAAGACAATAAACAATTACGAGATAATAATGAAATTAGATAAAAAAAAATGAGCACACATTGGATCTGGATAGCTGGATTCAGCTGAACACAGAATTTCTACATACTAACACGCAAAACGGATAAACTCTCCTGTCTCTTCACAAGGCTAGAAAGAATTTTAGGAATTGGAATAAATGAGCTCCCACTCTGATGAAACCACTTTACTGTATAAACAGGGTAGGACAAAAGAGAAATAGCATATTTTTACCTTTGTCCGTCTATTTTGTAGGCTGGCTGTAAAGCTGGGTAAGATTTTGCTTTCCATACTTTTCAAGTAATGTTGAGAAAATGAAGTTAGGCATGGAAAAGTATCCACCCATATACTCTAGGGTTGTAGAAAATATCTTACAAAGACAGTCTTAAAGAACTCATAACTGTTTAGTTTATCAAAACTGCAAGAAATGTTTTAACTGTTATATAAAATCTTCATTGGGAAAAAACACACAGAGAAATAGAAGCCTTTAAAATCTACAAAGACAAAAGTCAGATGAATAAGAAGACATATGCTTGATCATGATGAAGATACCTTTGTGGAGACTGGTGATGGAATTGCCTAAAGGGCCCACTTTTAAGACTGAGGTTGTCACCCCTTCTTGGGATAATAACCTGTGGGAGAGAATTAACAGTAGCACTTTTCAAATGTCAGAACTCAATGGGGATTGAGTTTTTTGGTGAGCAGTCACTTATACAGCAGGTCCAGTGACCTCAGGACCTTTAAAGGGTCAAGGGGATTGGGGAGGTAGTTGTGAATTGTTTTGCTGTAGACTGATCACATAGGGGGTGAATGAAGGATACATCAGGAGAATCTTACTGAAACTGTTACTTCAGCTTTCCCAAGTGAACTTTCACCAGTTTGCAGCTTTAATCTGAGGCAAAACCAGGAAAAAACTGATTGCCTGAAAGAGTGCTAGTTTTTATCTCCCTTAGCTATGCATTTCAAACCCGTTCTGTAGGACCAGCCTTGGAAGAAAACGAATGGTCTGATTATACAGCATTGCAGTGTCTCAGGTAACAAACGCATGACAGCTATTTAACCAATACCTGGGAAGCCAACCAGCAAGGGTGGCATTAATGATTTTGCAGAAAGTTAACTAAGTACATCTATCACTTTGTCATGTAGGGTAAAAGAAAGCATCGGTCAAAGAAGAAAGAGGGGAGCAGTCTATGCTTCCTTTTTTAGGTTCTGCTGAAATCTGCTCTAAGAATCAATACAGCTGGAGCTGTGAACAGTACTCAGGCTGATTAAACGTAACAGGATAGAAAGGGGAGGAGCAAGGCCAGAAGCTGATCTGGAGCTAAACAGAAGCATACTATGGGTCAGCAAAATACCAGGGGTTTACTAAAGGGCTCTCCAATGGCCATGCCCTAAAATTTGTCTCCAGAGGCTTAGCCATTCCAGTTATCTTCAAACGAGGGTTTCACCTTAACCAGCTTTGAAAATGCTCCTGTTCACACAGGATGCACTCTCAAAGTCAGATATTTCCAATACTTTCCTATGACCATGCTGAAGTCATTTCTCCTTGGGACAGATTGACAGCTGGAGTGAATACGGGCACCTTCAACTGTAGTCTCAGTTTACATGAGCTGGGGTTTCAGCCAGCTGATTTTCACAGCTCCTAACTGCATCAAGCAAGACTGTACAATTCCTCTCTTCTCCTTCCTCCCTTGAAGAAGAGGCATTGTATACAAATTTCCATCCCTTTTCCTCTTGATAAGCCTAACACAGCTCCCACACTGGAGCTTCTACAGCCTGGAACAGTTCTCTAGATCCTTTTAATTTTTAAGATAACCTGTTCTTTCCTAAAGCCTATCTTTTCAATATGGCCTGCAGAGCACATTTAGTCAAAACTGTAACTAGAACTGATTGAAAGATTTTTGTTTGGAACTATGTTTAAAGAGGATTTGCTGCTTTTCTGAAGTTTTTTTTCTGATTTTTGACAAATCTGTTTCTACAGACTTTATATACATTTTTTTAAATTTTGCTTCATGAAAAGGAGGAGAAGTAGAAGAGAGATGCAAAAATAAAGAATAATAAAAAAATCCATGATATGGCGTCTAAGAGGTTTTACATTAAAAATAAGTTTTCCCATGAATATTTGACAAACAAACCTATCCAGTAAAAAATCCTACAAAATTTAATTTTTTTTTTCAATTCACTATTCTAATCCATATTTATTTTAATTGCATTAGTATCTGTTGCATGAATTTCAAAAGAACAGTCTATAAAGATCATCTACCCCTAGTTTTTAATTATTGTGGAACAATCTACCTTTTTTGTTTATTCAGATGTGAAAATAGAAATATAGTCCCACTATGCCTTCCTAGAGCCCAAGTAATCTTTATGTTATAATTGTTAGCAGTTTCCCCCTCCATTTTTAGAGTACCATGTACCTCTTCAACTTGACAAACGCATTACTTTATAATGAATTAATTACTAGGGAAACAGCTTGTCAGTTTGAGTGGCAGACAGGAACAGGCTGCTCTTGTACCAGAGGGCAGGCATATGGCCTGACTGCAGCCTGATTAAATTAACAGGCTGCCAGGTCCACCCTTTAAAACTCTTGGGGTGAGCACTGCTGCCACCACTGCCTGAATATGCTGTGCTCCCTATCAAGTGATTAGTAGCTACTCTGTGTTTTTCACTTTCACCATCAGGAAAATCAGTTCCAGAGGGTCACAGGGGAGCTCACACATCGAAGAAGGGAACTTGTTGTGCAGTGGCCACTACCATTAATACCTTTGATATGGAAATAAAAGGTAAGAGAAAAACTTCTAATAGCTTCATGGTGTCCCTGCATCAGTGAGTTTTGCATTAGTTACTCAACCACTAGCAATTTGATTAAAATACCAAAAATTAGGAAATGCTGCAAGAATTACCATATCCTTTGAGCTGTTCAGAGCCTATGTACCACTTAAGTTGTTAGTCCTGAGTGTAAGGCCTGCATAGGGCATTCCAACCAGCCAACTGCAAGCACAGGTCCCTCTCCAATAAAGCATTTGAGCACAGGACCTTTAAGTGATTCCAGTGGGATTATTTTCATGCTTATATTTAAATGCACACTTGGACATTGCACTGGCTGAAGCGCTAAGTTACTTCAAGACAGTGATCCAATCCTTGCTACTCAGGGCTCTCAGGAAAGGATAGAAATTATGGTGTTTCACACTGCTCATTCAGTTCGTGCTGACTTTCCCACAGGAGCAGAGAGCGAGGGGCAATTTCTGTCCCACACTAGTGTGGCGGGTCACCCTCTACCTTGAGGAGCAATGGAAAGCTCCAGTGCTTATTCCATCACTGTGCAGCTTCCCTAGTGCTGCTCTCAGTACTGGGAAACGCAGGCTGCTCTGCTGTAGCAGCATTAAATAGGACTTGAGGAAATCTTTCAACAGGAGTTTTCTTAAGCTTTCAGCTGTTGTTGTTTATTTCTCACCATGTGGCATGGGAGACACCACAAAGATGCTTTTTAGAACTGCTAAGAGAAGTAGGTTGAATTATTTTCTCCAAAACCTCCAGAATTCCAAAATCTGTTGTCTTAACACTCATGGAGCCTAACAGGATCTCACATCATATTTTGATTATGTCAGTGATAATAAAATAGAATCACAGAATCATTAAGGTTGGAAAAGACCTCTAAGGTCATTGAGTCCAATGATCCACCTTGCCAACCAAACATTAAGTGCCACTTAAGGGACATTTGGAGAGGTATTTCTGCAAAACTCAAGTACCCGTTACCTACATTTTTCTTTGGTCCTGATTAAAAAAAAACAGGAAAAAAAGGCAAAAGGTTGATTAAGAGACAATTGAATGAGGAAAAGACTTACTGTGATACTGTTGTAATCTAATTTACTTTTTACTTTCCCACATACAGGAAGAAATTGCTTCAACAATTCTCTAGATTCCTCCAGTCTGTACAGACTTATGCTTACCTACCTCACAGAAACTGTGTGAAGCAAGAATATTAAGAACTGAGAAATGCTGACGTACTAAATTGGGAGAAGATTTATAACTGGCTTAGATAAGACTAAAGGAAGAAAGTATTAGCTTATACTGAAGAAAATCAGAGTGGTTTTTAATCCAGAAATGTCACATCCTCAGCAGCATCCCAAAGCCTCCAGCCTGTGTTCACCAGACCTGCACCTCTCATGCCTCCTCCCTCATTTCAAAACTTGACTTTGTATGAACATTCCCCCAACTACCAATAAAACAAAAGTTATACCACTGGCTGTGAAATTTCTATAACTTTTATTACCTACAGGACTAGCACTTTTTTCCTTCGATGGGAAAAGGTAACACAGGAAAGCTAAAGTCCTAAGTAAATGTGGCTTCTACTAAGCACACAACTTCAGGTGTTCAGAAGTTCATACCTGCTGTCCTTGGAGAAATCACCCCCTCCCTAGGAATATGTAGGGTCATGAAAGTTCTGGTGTGTAATAGCCCAAATATAAAAGAGAATCTGCTCAGTGATATTTCTCTACCAAATTAAAGAAACAAAGGGGAAGAAAAAGGTAACACTAGCACACCTCATCAGACTTGCACAGACTAGTAGAACACCTATGGACATTCAAATGTCCTGCCATATTTCTGTTCTGGGGAAAAGTCTGCTTTAAACAGATCTTCCTACTTTTCTACACAGATCTCCAGGTATTTCAACAGGAAAATAAAAGTATTTTCATCAGAGTGTCTTTCATCTTTTCCTTTAAAAATTATATATTTCTTGTTCATTTTATGTGAACACTGAATATTTAGAGACCTAATATATGCATCTGTAAGGCATCTGAGATTTCTCATGTAATCCCACAGGGAAAACACACTAATCCAATCACTTTGGCACTGCAACAGAGGGCAATGAAGAGAAAAGTCAATAAAAGCATCAGAGCACAAAAAGGCAAACTGTAATCAATATATGATCTTGATATGGGCTGTCTGGTAAAGAAAAAATCATTTAGGATTTAGATTTATTTCCTTGTGCAAATTGCTTAGAAAGTGAAAAAAAATAATTGATGGGCTAAACCTAGTTTATTCCTTTATCCTGACTTATTTTTATTTTTTTTCCATTTCTTTATCCAAGAAAGCAAGCAAATATTTTGATACTGGGTAAATTAACCAGGCAGAATCTGGCAAGAGAACAGTAACCTGGCTTCCATCCTTTGCCAGGCAAATGCTATTATGCCCAAGCCACCTGCCCGCCAGTGTTAGAAAAAGTCATCACAAGGAAAAATATCTTGATAAATAAAAAAGTCATCACAAGGAAAAATATCTTCTTTGATAAAGGGAAAAAAATCTTCAAACCAACGTATTTTAGAAATTCCATCCTGATGGCAAAGGAAATATTTTGAAGTAGCTACAGGTATGTAAAATAACCAAACAAACAAATTACTTCTACAGGTGCTTTCTGATAGTCCATTTGCCAAAGCTGAGCTCTGCCAGCATCCCTGAAGGTAATACTCTTTCCCACCCACTCTACCACCAAATCCAGAGAACTGGGAAGACTGATAGCAAATTGTATGAGTAAACAAAAGACCAATAAGGCCCTTTTCATGTCCGTCATGAAAACAACTTGTCATGCTGCCCTCAGTGATGATACTTGAACAATGGGTAAATATGAAAATATATACATATTTTCAGACAAACAATACCAACCATATCAGAAAATTTTAACACTAATGTTTCCAGTGCTTCATGTCCATATTTTAAAATACATTTCAGTCCTACCATCTTCTTTCTTCATGGGGTTCTTTGGTCCTTTTTTTATCTGAAAAAATTTAATTGCCAAATTCTGCTTATTCACCTAAAACTTGAAATCTAATCAGAGAGGAACTACATTCACTAAAATGAATGCTCATTGCCAGGAAACAATAATCTACCTTAAAAGTACAATAAATTCACAAAAATAAATAAGCAAAAGTTAATAAATACCAGAATTACAAGCTGCCTCTGAAGTCTGTTCAAAGTTAATAAATACCAGAATTACAAGTGCCTCTGGATGCACTCAATTCCTCTGCACGTCTTTTAATTTCTTTGACTGTATGTTATTTTTTCCCATCAGATCTTGTTATTTCTACTGATCCTCCTTAACCAAACTAAAACTGCCTTTTCTGTACTCATCTTTTCACCACATACGTGGGACTTTATCTCCAACTCAAGTACATCACCACTGTTCCCTTAACTTCTGAATTAGGGTACCACCATCAGCAGAGACCAGTCCACAGATGATTATCAAGTTCCTATAGGCTTTTAACTGCAATATACCATAGTCATTAATCTGACCTCATCATCCAAAATGTTCCCTCTTTCTACTTCATCATTTTAGTTGTTCAGCTGTAAAACCTACCACAATAACAAATCATTTATACAGGACAGGGTCTCTTATCTCTCTGCTTCATGGCATGATGTCCATATTGCTGCCCTGAACTGAAACTTAGGTCTCTCAATATCAGAGCAGCACATGTTAAGACAGACCTGACAGCAAGAGACTAAGAAACAACCTACACGATCTTGTACACTACACTTGCTTCTGGCAGTGGCTAAAAGTGGATGGTTAGGAAAGAATGTAAGAGCAGTGCTGCTGCCTCACCATGGTATCACACCTTCCAGCCATTTACACCTCAGCTCTGGAGTTTCTCTGATGGAGGTGGTATCTCTGCATTTAATTGCCCATTAAGAGCATCTCTCATGCATGAATTTGTTCCATTAGTTTTTGAAGTCATCCCAAGATCTGGCATCCACAGTTTTTTGCAATTATTTATTTCACAGTTTAGTCATACATTTGGTGAAAAATAATCTTCCTATCATTCATGTTTTGAACTACTACCAATTAACTAAATATTCTCTTAATGCTTTGGGAGTTTTGTTTGTTTTAAGGAAAAACTGCACATGCAACCCATATTCATCTTGTCTATGCTACTTTTAACTACAGATCTCTATCATTCCTCACTAATCTCAATGAGTAATGTCAGTCTATGTGGTCCTTTCCTATATAGAGGTAATACCGTACCTTTGAGCATGTTATCCTCTCTGTACATTTTTTGCATCCCTAATGCATAGAACTCATGGTGTGAGTCCTCCACGGGTTTAGAAAATGGCATAATTAATGCTTTTTTTTTTTTTACTCTTTTAGTAGTTTCTCACATTGTTTGCCCTTTTGTCTGCTATTGAAACCACAACTTGACACTTTTCATAGAACCATCACCACTATTAGACCTTGTCATTACTCATTCTGTAGTTAATACCACGAGATATTTTTGCACATCTTTGCTGTCAGTTTATTATCTAGACTGACTATCCCTTTTCCATGTTTCTAAAAATACTCCATACTCCATATGCAGAACCTCCAGTGTCTCCAGCAGACAGGTCTCTACTGAGAAGACCAACCTTTGCTTGTTTCCTCTTCAACATTTGCATTAGTTGCCATAATAAAACAGTTTTCTGCATTAGTGTTCCCAGGATGCTCTCAGTACAGTCTAGTAACAGCACACTGAGCACTGTAGTGACTGAACCTTTACCCTTTCTCACGGGTTGGCAGATGCTTCTTTCCATTCCCATTCCACATGATGGAAAGATGTAAAGATGTATTTTCTGTAGCCCCATGAAAAACCTATGGACCTAATACAATGTCCACTCTCCCTGTTATTTCTACAGTTCTAGGGAAATACCTTCTATAAACTCATTATGTTAATTTCACGGGAATTACGCCCTATATGACATTCATGTCACTGTCTTACCAAGCAGAAGAGATAGTTTAAAATATATATCCTTCATGTTAAGTGCATGGCTCTTTAGGCTTAAATCAAGTAAAACAAAATTATTTTGCACTTTGCTACCTGATTTCTTTCTTCTCTACTACATTACTATTAGCAGCTTCTCCCTGACACAAATATCAGAAGGAAAACATCTCCGCCTACTGCACACTTACATCACCACAAAATCAACTGCCATTCACAACATACATTTTGCACCAGAGTGTCAATATCACTGCAAAAAAATAGTTTTGATATTCCAAGAAAATTCAGCCTTTTGATGCCAAAGCCAAAAATCTTAATATTAGTGGAGCTCATCCAGCCTTCTACCAGAAACAAGGCTCTGAATCAGCTTCCCTGTCTAGACTTTTAATTCAGTCATGATGGGGAAGATGGGGTGGGGTATGTGTTAAGTTAAAAACATCTTTTGTAAATATTTTTATTAATGACACAAGCTAAAAATTTCAAAAGCACTTATGTGACCTGAAAGAACAGTTCTCTTTATGAGTCCTGCAGATATCTGCCACTGACTTATCGGCAGAGTTTCAAAGTATTTAAGTACAGTAACCTTTTGAAAAGGAGTGTCGTGGTTTTAAACCAGTAATTAATAAAAAGGGAAAAAATTACTTATTTCTTGTTGTGAGATATGGATTAAAACAAGAGCAAAACAGGAGTAAAACTTAAAAGGAATAAAGAAAGTTTATTGACAAACTACAATAATAAGAACACCAGAATAAACTTCCAGAAAAAAACTTTTCATTTCTTACTGCCCACCATTCTTTTGTTCACATGACAACAGAGACAGAAACTTTAGAACTTTGATGGTTTAAACAGTTCCAATTCTTTCTACAGTCTTTTCATCAGTCTCTGTAGAGAAACAGAAGTTCCTTTCTGTTAATTTATGGAGTTTCTCACAAGAAAACTATTTTTGTTACAGTCTTCCGTTTCTCTGATATCAGCTGCCCAGAGCTGCTGTTATCAAAGCCCACCCCTCCCATTCCACATCACTCTGAAATGTGTTATGGGTCATGATGTTTAGGGATAGCATTTTTAAGGATAAGTTATTCAAAGGCAAAAAGTATTCTTCATCTGTTTCTGTGAGCTTCACTAGAAAACAGTTTTCTCATTGCCTCTCAAGGCTTCAAATCTCCCAGCACTTCACTATACCACAATTACTCTACTTTTTACTCAAATTTACACTTTGAACACTCTATTCCTCCCCATACTCTATCATGAATTAAAGGAGTTCTTTTCAGGACTTCATTGTCCATCCCCATAGTTTTAACAGAAAGATATTTCAGCTTAATTAAAGCATCTTCTTAATTCTCTACCTTTCTTGAAGTTTCTTTTCTTTCTTGCCACTAGTAGTTTATAAAGTCTCTTTTCATGTTGATCACTCTCCTTTTCTCTCTCTGGATAAAAAGATTAATCCGCAAGTCTCATCTGGATAAGAAAGAGTTAAAATCTTGCCCAAGCTTTTGTAGATGGTTCGGTGATCTCTGCTGAACAGGAGCTGGAGCTGTCTGCGATGGAAAGTTCCTCATAGCTGCTCTAGAGAGTGTAGTCGGTGTCTCTGCTTGCAGCAGGCCCAGAGCCCCTCTCCTTCTTTACTCGGCAGTTTCTGGTAAATTCTATCACAGCAAAACCTGCAGCCAAGCCAGGAACCGGCCTGGCCCGGCTTGGCTCGGGGCAAGCCCTCGCAGGCCCCATCCCCCGGCCGGGAGACGCGGCAGGCCCAGCCCGGCCCCCGCCCGGCCGCATGGCCTGGGCAGGGAACCGGAGGCCAGCCGGAGGTCTGCTACCTTTCACAGCCAATAAGCAAAAAGAACAAGAGAGTTCTGGGTTTTTTTACTTTAAGGTGGGGTTCACAAGTTGATCCCACTTTTCAATGGCTAAAACTGCTGTCAGTTCTCAGCAATGACCGATAATTGGTCAGGAGAAAAGACTCCAGGCAGTCCCCAGCAACTCCAACTTTCCTTAAAGGTAAAGTAACTCCATGACAAGGAGTTACATGGTTATACATTTCTTCCAGATCCTTCCAAAAACCAAAGGCAAATCAAGCATATTATGGCCCTATACTCATGTCTTCATGCGTGAAGGCATCATTGGGAAAATAAAGTTGTCAAAACCAGTGCATCAACCATGGTAAATAAAGCTTTGCAGCAATGGTTCTATGTCATACTAAGTAATTGCACAGTGTTAACATCCACTGTGTGTGCAGGTAAAGTCCTGGAGGCATGCAGAGTACTACATTTCTTGCAAATTTTCTCTCTTTATTAGAAAAAAAAAAAGTAAATTAAAGAAAATTGATGCTGAAATTCTTCTTGAATTTCTTTTTGCTGAAAAATTTAACTTCTGACAATAAAAACATTCTATTGTTATAGCCCCAAGCTGATATCTTTAGGACCAAGACCTGAAATGATAAACTTCTTATCTTGTACCACTCCTTACTGACTCACTTCGTTGAGGAGGAGTGGAGCTATAAAGCATGACATGAAACATAATTTCTAAATCTTTTAACTGTCTCATTAGAGCAGATTGAAAGAAAATGTTTGATCACTACACAGCTGAGATGGATTTTTTAAAACTTTAGAAAGAAAAGAGGTGGATAAAATATAGGGAAAAAATACAAAGAAACAAACCCTCTTCCCCCCACAAAAAGTATTAATAACATATCCTATATACCTTGGATATAATCATCATCATATACCAAAGAGCTTCAGTTGTACAACTTTTGAAGGAAAAAATTGCCATGGAAATTGCATCAGAAGTCAGAGGGAGAAAATTAATCTTATATTTCAGAATGTCATTTTAATATTTGCTGTTCTCTGTTAAAAGTGGTGTTATGTAATTCTTGGGATTCTTTAGCGGATTTGTTTACATAAATATCAATATATGGATTTAGCCATGAACATACATGAATCATAGTGCAATTAAATATGCCCAACACTCAGATTTCTTTTTCAGGCAGTTTATGAATTGGGCCTAAGAATATCATGAGAGTCTAACCATCAACATACCATTTTCTTAACATATTTCTCCTAGCTTTTAAAATTGTATCTCATAGCAGTTAGCAATGTCTATATCTAAAGCCAGAATTTGCTTCAGCAGTATGTTGATAAAGTTAATGAAGCTTAAAATGATTAAGTAGATGTTTCAATGATGTTCCAATAATTGGTTATTAATAGTGAAATGAAAACTGAATCCACTGTGGTTCTAAGCTCCAAAAATCGTATGTCTAAAATAGTAGTAGAAGCTAATTACCATTTATTAACTCCAGGAAATTTCAGTGTGCTGTTTACAGATGGCCTAAGAAGCAATATTCAAGTTCTTTTGCATGCAAGGCTTCTTTTAAAAGGAAACTCTTAATCATAAAAAGGCTTGGCATGGCAATAAGTTGCAAACAGAAAGCCCAGCGCTATGACTCTGTAACAGAGGAGAACACAGATTCAAACTTCCAGGATCTTTGTGAAAATCAGTATCATCCATCAAAGGACACTTGTTTGCCAGCTATTATGGCACCTAGTTTATAGGAAAGAGGTCTCTGGCTATGCTTAGCATTACAAACTCATTTTTCTTGAATCAAGCCTGTCTTAGACTCCAGACACAATTCAAAGAAAAAGAACTCTACAATGCCTTACCTGGTGGAAAACTGTACAATGTACACCAAGTTAGAAGAAAAAGGCCAAAAGAGCACTTATCTATCCCACTGTTCAAGAATGCTGACAGGAAAGTGTCTGTTGGCACCTCAGCATCTGAATTTGCACCATCCAAAGAGAGATGGCTGGCAGGGATTTCTTGTGCTCTCTTTTATCATCTGTTACTGAAAGAACTGGTGGAATGAGGGAGCGCTCATGCTGCTGAGGAAGTAGAGAAACAAATCGCTCCATCAGCACACACAAAAAGTAAATATGATGGTGCAGATGCAGGAAGTGGAGCCCTCTGCTAATCCATTCCCACATATCATCTAACAAGCACTTCAGCAGATGCACAGGATCTTGTGTTCCTGTATCAGCTTTGCTAGCTAACCACATCTTCTCTTTTATGGGATCAGGCAGAGACTGATCTTCCTTTGCAAGAGACTGATTTTTGTTCCACTGAACAACTGAACAAAATACCCTCTAGAGGAGGGGCACGGCTGTGCCTCTGCACTTGCACTGTGAAGTTAATGATGCTGACACCCTTTCCAAAGGCCTTTGAGCTCTGCTTGCAAAAGGGTATTGTAAATCTGGAGGACAAAGAGGGAAAGCCTTCCAAGTTGTCTGTGTCATTTCTATCAGTAATGCCAAATAGAGCAGCCTATAAAAAGGTAAGAAACAGCAAGACCATTGCCCCTTTGTGCATCCCATGCTGCAGCAGAAATAATGACTTTGCTGCCTGTTGGCAGAACCCCAAACTGTATTAAAACAGTTTTCAGACATATTTTTCTCTTTTTTTTCCATTTTGACAAACTGACAGTAAATATAAATTACCACTGGTTAGACTCATGCCTGTGGGCATATGGAAGAAATGACACTAACAACTGGTAGGCAGTATCAGTCAGCTCTGAACCGTCTCCACTTCTCATTATTCAACAAGATAAGAATCACAGCATGTACTAGTAACCAAGTTGAGGTAGGTAGGCAGCCAGGTGGGGAGCTAGGTGGGGAGCTAGGTGGGGAGCTAGGTGGGGAGGACAGCAGTCTCTCTCATCTGCAATTTTCTGCTTCTTGCAAGCTAAAAAAAAATCTTCAACTATAACCTTAGAAAACTTCATATTCAAGAGCTAAGCTCTCTGTATAATAAATGCTTTAAGAAACATCAGGTATACCCTGTAATTATGGAACAATGGACAAGTAAAATCTGAATGTAATTCCTTGTGAAACACTGTGGATTGCCAGTGGCAGCTTAAAAATTTTGGGGAAACTCTGAGAATATTTGGACAAACGCAAGCTATTCAGTTCAGTGACGTTCGTGACCTATGTGTGGTGCTTGTGAACATGCTGACGGTGAAGTTGTACTCACAGTAACATTTGGGAGAAGCTTATATTATTGTCAGTGTGTATGCCTGTACAGAAATCTGAATGCTAACATGAAGACATATTTGCAAGACAACCTGTTATGGTTTTCCCAGAGAGAGAACAGAAGCAATGAAAAGTATTTCAATGACCAAGTATACAGCTCAAAGAGCATGCAAGAAATACCATTAATGCACAAACAATCCCCAGCAGAAAATATTAGCTCTCAGAAGCTTAAAGACACAGTGTTGTCCAGTAAAAAACCCTGGTGCTTCATTTGCAGTAGTCAGCCAACACAATGACAGAGTGAGGTAGCCACAAGTCAGGGTGAGAGAATAGAGGCAGACTGTCAAATAATCACTTACAGAGGAAAATTAACAGTTTTGGAGTATGTAAGATCTGAAAAGAAAAATCAAATGCAAGTCTGGATCTGCAGTAGAAAAGATTCAACGCTGCCAGCTTCTGCATTTAAAAACCTAACTTTCTATTGACTAGACAAAAAAACCACCTCTGCTCTCTGGGATGCAGTTTCAGTTCCTCAGTTCCTTTCTTTGTCTATGTCTCTACTGAAAGATCTAAAAAGCCCCACAAAAGTACTGTATATCTGACATAACTGTATGATTACACATTTCCATCAAATTAGCCAAACACGCATTTTGGGCATTTGGAATCCAGTTCTGCATTGCCTGCCACTGTTCATATTCACTGGAGGATGCAGGCAATGTCCCATGTCAAAAGTATTTGTGGTTGGCTCCTTGATAAGAAAAAAACTTTCTTTTTGTGATGTGAGCCACTGCTTCAGGAGAAAACCTTGGACTTCCTTTGCACTATGGAGATGTGCTTCATATTTCAACATGGTAAAGACATTAGAAATACATCTTAGTATGACCTTTTGCAAGTAGCAATGAACACAAGTCCACATCTAAGCCTCACAACAATCCTTCCTGTGGTAATACAGCCATACTTGGAAGTGATTTGTTTCATGCTCAGCATGCACCATCTATAGGTAGGCAGCCTGTAAACAGAGGTGGGGGATACACACTCAGTTCATCATTTTGCTAGATATTCTGTCATGATGTCAACATTCCCACAGGAGCAGTGATTGCCATTCCCTTTGCAACGTCTCTAACCTGAGAAGAGATACACTGCAAATGCAGGAGGTTTAGCACTGAAGGAAGCACTGCAGAATAAAAAGCATTCATTACTTCACCAGTGATCCTCAGAGAGCTGCTATTGAGAGATGCTGACCACTGTGAGGCCCCATGCTCCTCCTCTCTAGCTGGCTGGTCATAAACTTTTATGTCTTCTTCCTCTTTACCAGCAGAAATGTCTTAGCCTCATTTTAGCAAAATTTTCACACAGAAAATCCCATAAGTAATTAAGGATTAGACCTCTATAGTACCTTAAAACTGATCCTTCTCTATGAACAGAACACAATCCTTTTGTTCACTGCAGTCTTCGCCTTTCAGCTCAGATCCTCAGTCTTGTTCTGCAATTATCAAAGTCAGTACAGTATCCAGGGAGATACACTTGCTGTCATTGGTGTTGTCTCTTGAGTTCCCAAACAAAACATTCCATTCCCATAATCACACCATTTGCAGTGCTCCAGGCCCCACTGGGTAAGGCTACTGAGGTGGGAAAATGTGATTGACACATGCAAGTATGGGGTGCTCTGGCTCTGGATACTGCCTCTGGTGACTTGGCTGATGGGCAGCAGCATGCAGTTCAATGGGCACAAGTCAAGATTTAAGTATTGAGAGTGGCATAAAAGAAATATTAAAGTCCAACAAGCAATATGTAGAAGTAAGGCCCGGCGCTCGGAAGATATCGGAATGTAATGGAAAGATAGTAAATCCCCCCTCTTTAGTATGGTAATGCCTCCTGCAATTAGCCAATAGCACCTAGCTGTGATGAAAGCAGATGGGAGTAACACACTGAACCTAGGTTATAAAATGTCAAATTCTCCAGCAATAAACACCATTTCGCCATCCATCACATTGGTGTCTGTGGGTAATGGACTGAGTGGCCAGAGGAGGCCACCGTGCTGTTCCTTGAACCAGGGTGTTTGCCTTGCTTAAAAGACATCACAAGCATTCAGATCAAAGAGAGAGTGCCTTGGTTTTATGTAAGGATGGCTGCATCTGGAATAAATCCAGACACTGGAGCACTGAGCTTTGAAATGGGAACTATGAAAATATTGGCAATAAACCTCCTGATTTTCTTGTACAATATCTAGTCTTCAAAAGGGACAGGAATATGCTACCTGATCTAGCCAGAAGCTTTCAGAATTAACAGCCCTCTTCGGAATTTGTTGAATGCCATGAGCTGGTGTTTTCTTCTTTTGCTTCCAGATTTTTTAATCTGATACGAAACAGGCTTAGATCAGACTGCCACAAGAGTCAGTCTAATAAACACAGATGCATTATCAGCACAGGAGGTATCCAGGGTCTTTTGTATGTCTGAAAGGCCACACAGTTAATGCAAAAAAGTCATGGCATCACAAACTAAACTGAAGATAGGGTTTGTGAGATTTGGCTTGAGGTTAGGAAAGAAAGGATTTTAATCACTGTAACGATACTCAGAAATCATTGAATCTGATGGTAGAAGGAATACATGACTAATGTAAAATAAAAAACCTGGGGTTTGTTCTTTTTTCTAGTCCATTATTTTATATTCTTATGGTCATTTGATTCTGAGATAAGTCAAGTAATTCTATAAATTATGGAATAGCCATGCATAGACTGCAACACCTGCTGAAAACTGAGACAGTGGGATCCTAAATTAGCAAGAAAGAGTCTTTTAACATCTCTCAGACAGGGTCAGACTAGAAAAAGCTTTCTCCATCATAAGTTCTAGGGAAAACCTCTTCCCACCCCACTAGAAACCAAGTTAAGAAATCAATTATGTAAGTTTCATTATGCCTGTGATGAGACCTTCCTCACACAAAATGGATTTTTTTGCCCAGGCAAGACAACTGAGTGGAACATTGTCTTACTTGAAGAAACCCAGCAAGTTTGGGAGATCATAGAGTGAATTTAGCAACTAATACTAAATATTTCTGAACTTCAGACTGATACTTCTGTCCCTTTTTAGTTATGACAGCATCTCCTCCCAATTCAAAGGAGACCATAAACAAAATTTTCTAAAAAGCTTCAAACATAAAGCAGTTCCCTATTTTTAATGCACTTAGAACTATAGCACATCTGACAAGTTTTATTTTCCTTTATACATAAACCATTCTTATTTGTATCTGTTATATTCGAAGTCTTCTATTAATCTCTTTTTCTTTATAGCTTCAAGCAATTTACTGTGCTAAAGGAAGATGAGGTCACAGTCTGTAAATCCCAAAATCATCACAAGTGCCTTTTTAAAACATAAGCCTGGTATTTGCTATTCATCAGTACTGCTGTAATAGCTACTTCTATAAGCAAAGACATTTAATTCATGCCAAACAGAAGAATAACACAAAGGAAATTTTACCATTCTTTAGTTTTCAAATGTGGTTACTCTTCCATTTAATCTCAGGACTAGGTAATGTATTCATGATGAGATCTCTTTTTTCTTTTTACCCAGCCACCAATATATTTTAATAAATTCTATATAAATATCTTCAAGGCCAAACACCTTGAATACTCTTGCTTTGACAGTAATATTTGTAACTTCATTCATTCTTTCTTTTCCATTAAGTTGACTGGTTAAAGTTGACTAAAAGTTTAAATGTGTTTGTTTAATTTAAACAACACTTCTGCTTTATTTTAGGGATAGCAAAAAAATTCTCTAAAAGATAGTCTGATACAAGCAGGCTACAAACATTTGCTTTTCTCTTTTTTGCTTATGTGCTGCCTTTAACTTTTTATTTTTTTGATCCATGTTCTTTATCACTTGGCCTGTTTGTAAAGTACAGTGAGTTACCTATACTCTGGAATTTTGTAAATTTTATATATTTTCCTGCAGAATCAACAATACTGATAGAATTCTCACTGATACAATAAGATGTGTTGCCAACCTCATTTATGTTTTGTTAACAAATTTCAACAGAATCTGACAGATACACTGAAGATTGAAAAATAATTATGTTACTCCAGGGTTCTTGGAAATAAGCAACATAGAGGAAAGTAAGTGTCCTGAAAGAAGACATCAGCTTAGTGCAGAACTCAAGTGCTGCTGTGTGGATGCTAGCTTTGGAGCAGGCTGCAGGGAGCCTGCAGAAACTGCAGGCCCCATAGCTTTCTCAAGTCCAGCCTGAGAAAGTAGCCTGGGAAGTTTTAAGGAGGAATCAAAACAATTCTTAGAGACAGAAAACAACTGCCAGGTGCTGTTTTCCTGTCTCTTGTTGTCTTTGCAAGAGAAAGTCAGGGGGTGGTGTTCACCACTGACCAATGATGGTGATGTAGCAGTTTACTAACCAATAAGAGTTTCCTTTCTGTATTTTCCACGAACCATTCTATAAAACAAGGCTGAAGCAATTAACTAAGGAATTCTCCTGTTCTGACTCCATGAGTCTGTGTCGTCTCTTTCCAGCCATTCCTTAATAGGGCGACACTGCTGTACCCTGGACCTTTACCCATGAGATAAAGTGACTTTTCTAAAGTTTCACAGACTTGTCACCCATGGGATAGAAGTTGTCACAACCTTATGGTTGCAGCAGTGTTTGTTATTATCTCACAAATATTGGCATCACCCCCAGCATAAAGAATGTTAAGGTTATAACAAAGACAAACAATTTTAAGCAGGGGTTATTTTGCTTATCTTAATTTTATGCCCAAATTTCTGAGCCATCAGGGAAAGTTCTGGTCACCTTCATTTTCTGGAAATTCAGAGGAAAAGAAATCCCACAAAATAGATGTAGAGAAATGATAGCTTAAACTTTATTCTAAGTGTAGGGTCTATTACACAGCAGTATATAGCATACCTGCAGTTAGGCTGTTATGAGAATCCTGCATATCTTTACACTTATTTAAGGGATAATCTCTATTTCTTGCAGCTTTGCTACACAATGCCATAAACAGCTGCTGAGATTAATAACAGAAGTCAAATCAACTTCCAGAGCTGTATTTAGAGAGCATACAACAGGGCCACTGAGGAAACCTAATTGTATTTTAAAGTAAACCACACATAATAGGAGACAGCAATATTTTTCTCCTCTTGGAAGGGGCTTTGCAGATATGTAGTCTTAAACTTTATGGTACCATACAGTATGCACTAGATACATAAGGATATAGAAGATCTGAAGTCTGCAATGATTAGAAATCATTCCATCAGGGAATGGAAAGACTAATTAAAGACTACTGCAAAGTGAAATCACATTAGCTAAAGCTCATTAGATTTCTGCACGGGTACTTTGCTTCTGAATGAGAGGGTCCACACTGAGCTGACTGCACTTCAGCTAACGTGATTTTACATCACACTCTAACTTATTATATCTTAGCTTTACTGGACATGTGCCTTAAAATTCTCAGTGTTTCCACAGTGAGGTAAAATCTCCAAACAAATGAAGAAGGGGCTCCAAGTGCTAGATATCAAGGGGCAATGAAACTTCTAAGTGAGAGTTAAAGCTCCTGAGTCCAATGACTTCTAAACACCATCATGCTCAGCAGCAGCTGGCAGAGGTGGCTGCAGGCACCTGTTTGTGCCACCCTGTTGTGCATCTTTGTGCCACAGCAGAGGCTGCAGAAGAGGCAACACACACCCACCACAATTGACACAGCCTGCTCCTCACCCAGAGTGCTCCTGCTGCACATGAGGAGCCCTTCAGGAGCAGCAGACATGTAGCCAATGACAGTGACTCTTAGAGCCATAAGAGGTAGGAACTGGAATAAATAATGCTAAACCTGAACACTTGACACAATACAGTAGAGGACACTGAGACAAGTGATCAGACCTAAACTCCAAAACCCCTACCAGCAGTCCCTGCAGGACTCTTCAGGGACCGGGAACCTTTCGTCAGCACCCTCTTGGAATACCAAATATTGCTGCCCTCCAGAAATCAAAATCTTCTAGTCACTTCTTCTTAAGGTGTTGGAATCCAAAATAAAAGCCTCTCTGAGGTCCTCAGAGAGAGAAAAGAATTAAAATACTTTAAACCATAGATACAGAGTAAAAGTGTAGGTTTTAGTTTTAAGGAAGTAAAAATACAGCTTAAGTGCCCTAAGGGTCTGTGTTAGCTAGTGAAAAGCCTTATTACCCAGTTTAAAGTTCAGAGATAATACCCTTCACAAATTCAACTTAGCTCTAGACATAATGAAAATACAGTTTGCATTCTTAGATAAGAACAGATAGAATTACTCACGTAAACAGATAATACCCATTGCCTTCGCATGTTAGAATTAAGTTCTGATTGGTAAAGAAAGTATTGTTTTAGAAGCGTGTTTTTAGCTGATTGGATGATTTATGAATTTAATCCTCTGTTTTGGGATCAAAAAAAAAAAAAAAAAATCTGAAGAAGGACAGCAGCACCATCATCATCACCAACTGCTCTTGCAGCCCAGGACAACAGACCTCCACACAAGAAGTTGCTGCCCCAAACATCAGGACCTTATACCAGAGAGCTGCTGCTCAGAACTCAGGACTTTATGCCAAAGCTTTAGTAAAGACTGTAACTTTCTAAACTCATTGCCTTTGAGATGATGTTTTTATACATTAAATACCTTTCTAGCAACCATCAACTGCTCGTGTCTCTTTGAGACCTGGAAATACTCCTGGAATCCCCATTGAAGTGTTGACACTAAGGGTTAGAAATTATGTTCTCGGTCAAAATAAAGAAAGGAAATGTTTATGGCTAATATAGTCAAATTATGGAAATTCGCAATAAGCACTAGTCTCAAAAGCAACATCACAGATGATGCAATGAAAGCTTCCAGATCAAATGGATATTCTTCATTCAAAGTAGAAACATATCTTTCTCTACTTCAGCTTCTCTTTCATATGGCAGTCTGTGACTCAAGACACATTCAATTCCAAAGACAGAGAGGTTTACTAGTGGAGAAGGTAGAGAATGTACTAAAGACAATTTAAGCTTGATTTCTTCTACTATTTTGTCTGAGGAGAACAAAAATACATGCTAATTTTGACTAAACTAATTAAACTTTTATTGTAACAAATTAAAATTTATATCACTCACACTTATTAAATATGAGTTATTTAAACTTATTAAACATAAGTTTAATGCTTATTTGTTCTGAATATTGCTATTTTTAAGTAGCATGATGAAAACAATTTAATAGAAAGAGGATTAGTGCAGTCTTGTATTCGCAAATTTTCAAAGCTAGAAGTATTTGCACACTTATGAAATCTAAGAGATACATTGTTACGTGGTTTATTTTGGACAATCAGTAAAAATATTTCTAAAGATAGTAAGTAGACTACGTTTAGAGCAAAGTTTAAAATGTTAGAAAAAAGATTAAGTTTAGTTATAAAGAACCCCAAATTTGTGTTAATTAGAAATATATTTTATTAAACCACAATTTTGCTATGGATTTGTTATACAAAAAAAACCTGATGATTACATTTTCAAGTCAGATACTTCTACTGAAATAAATCAAGAAATACCACAAGAGTGGCACATGTAACATTCCTCTATGTCTGTGGGTAGGCATAGTTATACAAACTTTTCTAATAAAAAGTATTAGTTATCTAATAATTGTTCTAAATCCAGAAATCAGTTTTCAGAAGGATTAGAAACAGCTATGGTTTATTTCCATTGCATCCATCGACTCATTTCACCAGCACTCATTAACAGAAAGTAGAACTGACTCAGTTGGAAATTTAAAAACTGTATTTCTGTCTTTGACTGAAATTGCAAAATGGCACTTCCTCTCCAAATCAAAGACAATGTGCGTCTTTCAAGCTCAATGACTGCACTGTAAGCCTGCTGAAATTACCAAATAGCAAAGTTCTCCAAGGACTAATAAGATGTAATTTTAGGACAATGTCATATGGAAGTTATTATATTTTTACATCTTCTTTACCCTGTGCTTGATATTTCTGCCTTTTTTATTTTGTAAGAGCCACTTACTTAAATAAATGATAGTACAAATGTATGTTGAGGGCTTTTTAGTGAGAATAATGTGTTGTTTTCCCCTGTTTTCTCTATTTTCTATGTAGGAATAGATCAGTGTGGTGTCATTACCTTACGACTCCTTATCTCTAGGCATTGTCATTACACCTACCCATTATCAGAGATGTGTATCATATTAGTAAGTACCTCATCACAGAAATATCAGCTTTTTCATTTTATGCTGGAGCATGCAGTGCTGATTTCATGTACATATGTACAGCATTACCATAGAGACTTAGCAAAAGATAGCTACTACCTCCCAGAAAGAGCCCTGAGGTTGTGTGGAGATTAAGCTAGAAATACTCAGGATGCCAGAAGCACCTTCCTCAGGAAAATATCAAAGAGGATTTACTCAGCCTACCAATCTTCCCCCAAAGAAACACTTGCCAATTGTTTGAGGAAAGCATATTTAATGTTAAATACATTGGCATAAACAATTAACCAGATTAGAGGGCATTTAATCTATCAGAACCTTCACAGGGTAAACACTGATCTTATGCCTAATTCCCAGATAACAGGCAGATGTTGGTGTCATAGTGAATGGAGTTGCAGGAACGTGGTGCTCCTTGCCTATACCAGGATTCCTCACACATTTGAGGTTTTGTTTGTCTCTGCCTGCTCTCACATTAGCTTAGCTTTGCTGCCTTGAGGTTTGACAACTGTTGACTCCTGTCTGTGCCTCAGCTGTTTTTATGTCCCTAGTCAATTTGATCCTAGTGTTTGAGCATGGCATATTAGAGGAGCAATGTGGCAAAGCTTTCCTGCCCAGACACATGATGAAGATCATAAAACCCCACATCTATAGAGCTGTGCAAGAAAAAAATAAAAATAAGCATTAAAACAAAAGAAGGTTACATTTTTTTAAGCCTTTTCACTACAATTTAATAAATATTTCTAACAACAAAAAACTGGATTAAATTCAAAACTGAAAAACTTTCAATCTGGAGAACTTGGAAACCAAACTCCGGAGAACTTGGAAACAAAACAAGGTTTTTGTTTTGTCAAGTTTGCAACTTCCAACAAGAACTGAGTACATTATCCAGTTCCTGATCAGCTCTGCTGTCCTGCCCTATAAGAGGATGAGTTATAATGCAATTCCATTCAGACTAAAACAGCAAAATAGAAGAATTGAAAGTGGCAACTGTCACGTTAAGAATGCAGGCTTACCTTGCACTGCACACTGGAAGAACACAGAAAATAAGGTTCCAATATAATATCTGCTTCAGCATCTGCCTTCCTCACAATGACAAGAAGAAATAGAGTGTGTTATTTACAGGAGAAATGCAGAAGTTCCAATAATTCCATGAAGACTTCCTGGCTGGCACTGTGCTATGTGTGGGGAGTGTGCTGGCAGCGCAGGCTGCTACCATTTGCATTCCCCTCATATCACACCTGCTGGCACAGAAACTCTCTAACGCAGATTTTATCCTCTGACTTCCCTCATTCTGTTTACAAGTAACATACTTACATTGTTAACACTGAAAATACACAGTTTCTCTTAGTGCATAGTATTACTGTTCCCAGTAGTGAATGTGCAGGCCAAACTAATTGTCAAACTTCATTCAAAACCAGAAAGAGTTTCATTTGTCTTTGTGATGACACCTGGAGGATATATTAGAAAGTACCATCTCTTTATTCCTTGTCTGGACACTTTTCCTTCACATTTTTCCACTTCCTTCAATGACTTCCCATTCCTCCACTTACTAAGAGCTAGAGTTTTAAAACAAAGATTTGCAGAAGACTTTAGAAGGCAAAAGATTAGATGTGTATTTTTTAAAAACTCCTCCAACCTTGACACTATTTGCACAATAGTTTTCTCCTGACTTGCTAGATGCATTTCCTCAAATATCTAAAGCATACAGTTATATTACCTTTTTCTGCAGGACATTTAATCCAGGGAGAACTAACTACACTTCATTTGTTTAGGGCTTGCCCAAATACATCTTCAGATCATTTAATCATTCCACATAGTCACACCTTTAATTTTAACAGTCTATGCAGGATTTCAAAGTCATTTTTCACTACTTTGATCTCTTAGTAAAAATCAGTCTGATCCTTGGGTTCACAAAGCACATTGGGTTTGCTGACTTTCTCTTTGAATACAGCTAGCCTGCAACGCTGCTGAACTGCCACTCTGTCAGCAGAGCTTCATCAGAGGAGCATCTGTTCCCAGGAACTGGATTTACTTTGCAGTCAAGGGAAAAACACCCATATGGTTCTCTGTGACTCATACAGAATTTTATGTGAGTCAGTGGTAATGGTCACTAAACTCCAAATCTGGATATTTTAAAAAGTTTCTGCTTGTATTTGCAAACTCCAGTAAAAACTCAAAAAGATGCAAAATATTAATAATGTGTTGAAATATTTGTGTTCCCTTCCTTCTATCTCTCATCCACTAATATGCACAAAATAAAATGCTACAGAATAACTGAAGTAAGAACTGCTGGAATATGAGTTTTCTTAATAACCTCCCATGTTGCTTTCCATTTTTCCAGATCAAAGAAGTGATGGAAGTACAAGGGATGTGGAAAATAACTATGTTCTACTATGAAATGCTGAAATATTTTCACACTTATGCCTCGTGTGTCAACAACAGAGTTTAGACCACTACCTCATGCTGTCAATGTTCTAGTGACCCACACAAAGCTACTTACCAAAATGGAGAGAAACATGAATGCACCATTCCCTATTACACAATTTATTGTTATAATGGAACTGAACTAAGAGTTTTCTGCTGACAGCAGATATTGTTCTTCCTCTCTTAACAATCCTGCTGTTTTCTTCTTTTTCAGACTTCTCTGATCACTCAGAAAAGCTTTCTCAGACCACTGTCACACTGGCATTAAAAAAAATACTCTTTTTCTTCCTTTTTATTCCTTATTTCTTGGAATACTTTTTGCCAATTTAGCAAGTTCTAAACATGTAATTAGATACTGCCAAAACTGAGAAAAATTATGCATGGCACAGTCTAAAGCAGGGAAAAGAAAATAATATGCTAGTGATCAGCAACAATCTATTGATTTGGATCAAATCCTAACAGAAATCCACAGCTTTACAGATCCTGGAGTCTTCAGCAGAGATTCTCAATCTGCCATGCTCACTGACCTGCCTGACATATTCTTGATAGCCCTTGCCCACCAAGGTTTATACTCTAAACAGACGCAGCAAACAGCCAGCAGGAAGACAGAATATTCAAAACTCATCCCTAATTTCAGGGTCAATTGCAGGATTTGGCTTCTTTAGTTGCAGGTCAGCATCAAAGTCTAAAGGCAATCTGATATGAAACTTTCAAGGCCTTCTGGTGTGAGTTTTTCCATTTCTGGCATCCTGGTAGTTTCTTAGTCTGATTTTACTTCACAAGCCTGCAGATTTTTCACTCAAGGTCTAAAAGGATATATAAACAAGATTGAGTCCCAAATACCGGTTCGTATCAGTATTTCTACAATTCCACTATCCTGAACAGAGAAGTATTAAAAGCATTAAAAGGTGCATCATAACAGAATAAATCTCAAAAAAAAAAAGAGTTCCAGATGTTCATAAATGTTGTTAATAGTATATCTTGTTAGCACTCTGCTGCCTTCAGCGAGGCAGAGGACATGGTTCAAGAACAGCACAGTGACCAATTCCAGGTCACTCGGTCCGTTCGCACACAACACCAATGTGATGGACGGCAAAAATGGCGTTTATTGGTGTAGAATTTGACACTTTATAACCTAGGTTCACAGTGTCACTCCCATCTGCTTTCATCACAGCTAGGTGCTATTGGCTAATTACGGGGGTCATTACCATAAACTATAGAGGAGAGGGGTGACTCTATCGTTCCGTTACATCCTGAAATTTTCCGAACGCTGGGCCCTAGCTCCCCATGTTTCCTCCCCTCCATATGCTTAACTAAATTTGCTAGAATATAAGGTGTGTTAGTCTTTGTCCTGATTTAGGGCAAATTTGGGAGAAAACCTCCAATGGGGGCCCCCCCCAGGAAGCAAACCCACGTGGCCCCTTTTTCCCACCCCCCAACCGGTTTGGGAAGAGATTTCTCTGAGAGAAGTGGAAAAAACCTGTTTATTTCACAGGCACAGCACTACCCAGCACAAGAATTAATGATATCAAATTACAAAACCTCTCGCTGTTCCAAAGAGATGACAAACTTCAGAGGGTCTCTTTCCTTGGGTGTTCTCTCTGTTATCCGTCCCTCTGGCGCTGGAAAATGCCGCTGCCCAGGCTGGGCTCCCGGTAGTCCACGGGTGCAAATTCCCGGTGCTCCCCCGAGTCCCCAGTTCAGAGCAGGTTTGGTTCATTTCAAAAAAAGGGAAAGAAAATGGTGCAGGAAGACCTCTCTGCTCTGGCTAGCTGGAAAGCCAAGGCGATCTGAGTCTTGTTGTCTGTCTGTGCTGCAGGCAAAATTCCCAATGCGGGGGGAGCAAGTACAGTCTCTAATAACAGACTCGGTGCTTCTTTTCCACTCACTTTTACTCTTAGACGAAATTTTAAGAATACAAAACGTGTGTCTGGGTTAGGTGGATGAATGGGGATACAATTTAACATCATAATCAACCCAGGACATTCCACCCCTTATCCCCATATCATTGACTTACTGCCAAAACTAACATTCTAACTCTGCACACATATACATACATAAAAACTTCCCCTCCGTTCCACCCAAAAAATACAAGCAATATATCCATCATGCCCCTGTCACACCCCACACCAAGCTACTTAATCCAGGCCCCCACACTGGAGAGCTGCAGGATTCCCCACTCTCTCATTTTACTCACTCAAAACACCATCTTTCACTTGCTCATACCTTGAACATTTACACATTTCCTTCTATTTCATGTCTGCGTGGTTTAATGTACAGACAATGGCAGTAACCTTTTACCCAATGATCAGGTCTCCCTGAGGTACACATCGTGTTGTTCCATCTCTCTGCATTATCCACCATGTACAACCTGGTCCTTGAGCAAAGACAACCCCATGAATGGGTTTGTCTGTACTCGAGGTAGAATTGACCCAAACCATCTTCCCTAGCAGACCTCTGACATGCACCACTGGGACTTTGTCTCCGACTGCTACATGCAAAGACTCAGACTGGGCAGGACCTGCTCGGTTGGTGGAACCTCTGGTGTTAACTAACCAGGTGGTCTTTGCTAGATGTTGCTCCCAGTTTTTAAAAGATCCTCCACCCAGTGCTTTTAAGGTGGTTTTTAACAATCCACTGTACCTCTCCACTTTCCCGGCAGCAGGTGCATGGTAGGGGATATGATACACCCACTCAACGCCATGTTCCCTAGCCCAGCTGTTTATAAGGCTGTTCTTGAAATGAGTCCCATTGTCTGACTCAATCCTCTCAGGGGTGCCATGCCTCCAAAGGACCTGCTTCTCAAGTCCCAGGATGGTGTTATGGGCTGTAGCATGAGGCACAGGGTAGGTTTCCAACCATCCTGTGGTGGCTTCTACCATCGTGAGCACGTAGCGCTTTCCTTGGCGGGTTTGGGGCAGTGTGATGTAGTCAATCTGCCAGGCCTCCCCATACTTGTATCTGGACCACCGCCCACCGTACCAGAGGGGCTTCAACCGCTTGGCCTGCTTGATCGTGGCACACGTCTCACAGTCATGGATAACCTGAGAAATACTGTCCATGATTAGATCCACCCCTCGGTCTCATGCCCGCTTATAGGTGGCATCTCTACCCTGATGACTTGAGGCATCATGAGCCCATTGGGCTAAGAACAACTCTCCCTTTTGTTCCCAATCCAAATCTATTTTTGACACTTGTATCTTCACAGCCTGATCTACCTGCTTATTATTTTGATGTTCCTCATTAGCTCTGTTCTTGGGGACATGGGCATCTACGTGGTGGACTTTCACTGGTAGTCTCCCTATCCTGGTAGCAATATCTTTCCACTCTTTAGCAGCCCAAATTGGTTTTCCTCTACGCTTCCAATTAGCCTCTTTCCACCTCTCCAACCATCCCCACAGAGCATTGGCTACCATCCATGAATCTGTGTAGAGGTAGAGCTTTGGCCACTTCTCTCTTTCAGCAATATCCAAAGCCAGTTGAACAGCTTTGAGTTCTGCAAGTTGACTTGATCCACCTTCTCCTTCAGTGGCCTCTGCGACCTGTCGTGTGGGGCTCCATACGGCTGCTTTCCACTTCCGGTTCATCCCTACGATGCAACAGGAACCATCAGTGAAAAGAGCGTAGCGTGTTTCTTCTGCTGGCAGTTGGTTGTACGGTGGAGCTTCTTCAGCCCTTCTCACTTCCTCTTGTTCTTCATCTATGAGACCAAAATTTTCACCTTCAGGCCAGTTTGTAATTATTTCCAAAATCCCAGGGTGATTCAGTTTACCAATACGGGCACGCTGCGTGATAAGAGCAATCCACTTGCTCCATGTGGCACTGGTTGCATGATGGGTGGAGGGAACCTTTCCTTTGAACATCCACCCCAGCACCAGTAGTCGGGGTGCCAGGAGGAGTTGTGCTTCAGTGCCAATCACCTCTGAGGAAGCTTGAACTCCTTCATAGGCTGCTAAAATTTCTTTTTGTGTTGGGGTGTAATGTTGGGCTTCAGATCCTCTGTAGCTTTGACTCCAAAATCCTAATGGTCGGCCTCGAGTCTCCCCAGGCACCTTCTGCCAAAGGCTCCAGGACAGACCATGGCTCCCGGCTGCAGAGTAGAGCACGTTCTTCACATCTGGTCCTGTTCTGACTGGGCCAAGGGCTACTGCATGAGCAATCTCCTGTTTGATCTGAGCAAAGGCTTGTTGATGCTCAGGGCCCCAGTGGAAATTATTCTTCTTCCGAGTGACCAGGTAAAGAGGGCTCACAATCTGACTGTACTCAGGAATATGCATTCTCCAGAACCCTATGGCACCTAAGAAAGCTTGTTTTTCCTTCTTATTAGTTGGTGGAGACATTGCTGTGATCTTGTTGATGACATCAGTAGGAATCTGACGCCGTCCATCTTGCCACTTTACCCCCAAGAACTGAATCTCACGAGCTGGTCCCTTAACTTTGCTCTTCTTGATGGCAAAACCAGCTTCCAGGAGAACCTGGATGATTTTCTCTCCTTTCTCAAACACTTCTGCTGCTGTGTTCCCCCAGACAATGATGTCATCTATGTACTGCAGATGTTCTGGAGCCTCACCCTTTTCCAGGGCAGCCTGGATCAGTCCATGGCAGATGGTGGGGCTGTGCTTCCACCCCTGGGGCAGTCAGTTCCAGGTGTACTGCACTCCCCTCCACATGAAGGCAAACTGAGGCCTGCATTCTGCTGCCAGAGGGATGGTGAAAAATGCATTGGCAATGTCGATAGTGGCGTACCACTTCGCTGCTTTGGACTCCAGCTCGTACTGGAGCTCCAGCATAGCAGCGCTCAGTGGTGGAGTCACTTCATTCAATGCACGATAGACCACAGTCAATCTCCATTCTCCTTCAGATTTACGCACAGGCCAGATGGGGCTGTTGAAGGGTGAGTGGGTTTTGCTGACCACCCCTTGGCTCTCCAGCTCTCTGATCATCTTGTGGATGGGGATCACAGCATCTCAAGTTGTTCTATATTGTCGGCGGTGTACCGTCGAGGTGGCAATTGGTACTTGCTGTTCTTTCACCTTCAGAAGTCCTACTGTAGATGGCTTCTCGGACAGTCCAGGCAAGGTGTTCAGTTGCTGGACACCCTCTGTCTCCACAGCTGCTATCCCAAATGCCCACCTGAATCCTTTTGGGTCTTTGAAATACCCACTTCGGAGGTAGTCTATGCCCAAAATGCATGGGGCCTCTGGGCCTGTCACAATAGGGTGTTTCTTCCATTCCTTTCCAGTCAGGCTCACGTCTGCTTCCACCAAGGTAAAATCCTGTGATCCCCCTGTCACGCCAGCAATAGAAACAGATTCTGCCCCTACATGTCTTGATGGGATTAGTGTGCACTGTGCACCAGTGTCAACCAAGGCCTCATATCGTTGTGGTTCTGATGTGCCAGGCCAACAAATCCACACAGTCCAAAAAACATGATTTTTCCTAGCCTCTACCTGGCTAGAGGCAGGGCCCCTCTAAGCCTGGTTATCCTTCTTTCCTTGGGTATATGTCTTGGATGTTCCTTCAAGGGGATCGGACATGTCATCATCATCATACCTGGCAGTTTGGCTACGGGCAACTGGAGCTGCTTCCCTTTTGGTGGAACTTCCTTTGTGACTCTTCTCCTCCTTCAATTCACGCACCCGTTGTGCCAGAGCTGCAGTAGATTTCCCATCCCATCTCCTCATGTTTTCTCCGCAATCACGCAGGAAGAACCACAGCTCAGCTCCTGGGGTATACCTTCTCTCCCAATCTGGGGAACATCTGCATTGAGTGCCAGGACCTCTGATCTGTACTGCTGAGGTTTGGAGAAGGTCTTCTTTAATCTCATCTCTAAGTTTCTTGTGATTCTCCTCTATCTTATCTTCTAATTTCTGCAGATGTGTTTCCACAGCTGCGATTCTTGCATGTGTGGGGCCACGCACGGCATCTGCGTATGCTCGAAGCTTCTTCGCCATATCCAGCACGGTCTCCTCCCTTTCATCTCGTTCCATCATTGCTAAAGCAGATGCATATTCTTGCGGCCCAAGTCGTACCAATTTTCGCCACATCACGGATGTACATGGCACCAAGTCAGGATTCTTAGTTGGTATGTCATCTGAAAAAACTATCTCTGCCACTGCCATTTCTCTCAGGCGTTGGATCCCTTGTTCTATGGTTTTCCACTGTGTTTGTTGCATGTAGAGGTCATCTACACACAGATATCTTTGGGCTACACTTTCAAGGACCCATGCCCAGAGACTGCGAGGGTTAGCTCCCCTCATCATCCCCTGGTCAATAACTGGATCATGTGACAGGGATCTCAGATGCCTCGCTTCAGTGCCATCCAGAACTGTAGCCTCACCTGCGGCATCCCACAGATGGACTAACCAACTAATTATAGATTCATCAGGTCGTCAAGTGTAGTCCTTCCTCAGGCCACGAAGATCTTTCAGGGAAAAGGACTCAATATTAGCCTCTGATCTTGTGCCAGTTGCTTTGACTCTTGATTTTATGTCAGGAGGCATTGAGGGTCCTTCTCCTGAATCATCATCCTCATCCTCATCATCTACTGGTCTATTGGTTTTGTCCGTGCACTTTCCACTTCTCGTGCTAGTAGCAACAGCCATTGGTTGAGGCTTGCTGTCTGGTTTAGCTACCAGCTTTGTAACTGGGAGGTTGGCTGCAGCCTGAGTAACTGGGGTAACTCTTGATTTATCTCCCTGTCCCCTTTCTCCTGTTTGCTGCCCTACAGTATCCAGCAATGTACGATAAGCATATGCCAGGGCCCAGCTTACTGCAATGATCTTTTTTTCCTTGGAATCATCATGACACTTCTCTTTCAGGTATTTCCCCACCTCAGCTGGATTCTGAATTTGTTCACGTGGAAAGTCCCAAACTATAGGCTCAGAAAATTGCTTCAGAATTTGGCGCATAACCTCCCATTCTCCACACCAGTCAGGATTTTCCATGCCTGGTTCAGGGGTCTCCTCAGTCCCTCTAGAAATCTCAGCCCTCATTCTAGAGAGGCTGAAGACTGTATAGAGGAAACTTGCCAGATTAAATGCCAGAAAGATGGTCTCTTTAACATTCAGGGGAACTGAACACTCTCCAATAGTGATGTAACAGATTCAGAGGAGAAGAAGGAAAGGAAAGGTTGAAAAGACTCATTCCTTGCTCCTCCTCAAACAAACTGGGTGCATAACCATACCCATGAATCCTTTATACCTGCAACAGACTCCAGCACCTGAATAAACTTAGAAATCATAATCACTAAGCCCAGCCCAATAGCTATTCTAATCTGTGCCACTCTACTGTAAAAGCTATGTGTTAGGGACAATACCAGGGCTAGTTGTGGATAAGAAAATAAACCAAGGGACCATAAAGGTATTAAAACCTCAAAAAAGCCTAGCGACCAGAAACACATGAAGGCCTGCACCCCAAAAGACATTATTAATTCAAGCAGCATGGCTGGATGGCAAGGGACTGCTTTATCTTATCCCAGTACAAAGTAATTGCCACTTCAATACAATCAGTACAGGGTTTTTCCACTCTCTCGTGCCCCACGTTGGGCGCCAATGAATGTATTTGTCCTGGTTTAGGGCAAATTTGGGAGAAAACCTCCAATGGGGGCCCCCCCCAGGAAGCAAACCCACGTGGCCCCTTTCTCCCACCCCCCAACCGGTTCGGGAAGAGATTTCTCTGAGAGAAGTGGAAAAAACCTGTTTATTTCACAGGTACAGCACTACCCAGCACAAGAATTAATGATATCAAATTACAAAACCTCTCGCTGTTCCAAAGAGATGACAAACTTCAGAGGGTCTCTTTTCTGTGGGTGTTCTCTCTGTTATCAGTCCCTCTGGCGCTGGAAAATGCCGCTGCCCAGGCTGGGCTCCCGGTAGTCCACGGGTGCAAATTCCCGGTGCTCCCCCGAGTCCCCAGTTCAGAGCAGGTTTGATTAGTTTCAAAAAAAGGGAAAGAAAACAGTCCAGGAAGACCTCTCTGCTCTGGCTAGTTAGAAAGCCAAGGTGATCTGAGTCTTGTTGTCTGTCTGTGCTGTAGTCAAAACTCCCAATGCGGGGGGAGCAAGTACAGTCTCTGATAACAGACTCGGTGCTTCTTTTCCACTCACTTTTACTCTTAGATGAAATTTTAAGAATACAAAACGTGTGTCTGGGTTAGGTGGACGAATGGGGATACAATTTAACATCATAATCAACCCAGGGCAGTCTTGAAAGTTCTAACGTTATCTTATGTATATCTGTTTTTAAAAATTTTATCGAACTTATCTATATTATGAAAAGTTTTAAAAGTAGATATATTAGATTTGAGTAAAAATATAAGGTGCACTATACTTAATTAAAAAGGGTAAAAACTTATAAAATGGACACCACAGTTTTTCATTAACAAACATAAGGCACATGCGGTGACCAAGTGCATTCTTAGAGCATCTGCTGTCTTTCTACAAACAGGATGTTGACTCTTTCTAGTCGGCTCTTGACAAAAGACACGAGCTTATTTAAAACACACAGTCCAAAGATTAACACTAGTAAGATCATTACGATTGGCCCGATTTGGGTGGACACCAGGGTGGTCAGCCACAGAGACTGGTTAAACAGTGATTCAAACCACCCTTGTTGAGCCTCTCTATCTCTCTTTCTCTGGGCTAGTCTTTCCCTCAATTCAGTCATAGAATCTCTGACCACTCCGGTGTGATCAGCATAAAAGGAACACTCTTCTCTTAAGGCGGCACAGAGACCTCCTTGCTGCATTAGCAGAAGATCTAGCCCAAGTCTATTCTGCAGGAAAACTTCAGAGAGTGAGGACAGTGACTGTTCTAGAAAGGAGATAGATTTTTCAGTTCGCTGCAAGTCTTTATCAATTGTCATTTGTAGCTGAGACAGTCTCTGTTGTTGGGTCACAATGGCAGAGACACCTGTGGCAGCACCAGTTGCTCCCAGGCTAAGCAGCATCGCTATGGTTACACCAGTTCTCTTTTCTGAAGTTGGGTGGGTCTCTCCGCCTGCAGGTTTAACTCCTCATCCGGGTGGTACAGGACCCTGGGAACAATCACAACTTGCACACAAAAATCATTAGAAACACTGAAGTCACAAACTGATAGGCATGGGGTAATCATTGTTGGGTCTGTGCCCATCAGCCGCTGCAGGCTGGAGCCTTACAATTTAGGGGTTATTGGTGAATGGACCCTCTGTCCCCCATCTGTCACCCGGACCAGGAAAGCTAGCGCAGCTGGGGGGACCCAGCTGGCACATGCAGCTTTTATCTCTCCCCAGTCCATGAGAGGAGTATCCTCTCTCAGTTCTTTTTTAATGTGGAGGGGGATATTCTTGTTTATTTTTGTTGTTTCCTCCTCTAAGGAGTCGGTCCCAGACCACTTGTCCCCACTGGTGTCTCCGTCGGAGTCGGAACTCAACTGGCTGGCTACTTCCGGTTTCCGGTGCCTTTTCCCTCATGGGCGGGCTGTTCCCTCCCTCCTGGCTCTCCCCGCCCTCCACTCCACCCTCTGTTCCAACCTCTGCTCCACCCTCTTTCGTCTCCTCCCCACCCTTCACATTCCTTTCGCGCTCTCTCTGTGCACCACCCCTGCATCTTATCTTTTTCACTTCACATTCTCTTTCTTTCTCACATACTTTATCTTTCTCGTCCTCCCGACCATGTTTGCTCATCAATGCCAGTGTTTGTTCCCTGTTCTTACCAAGGACATTTTCCCCTCGCTCTTTGTCTTTTTGCTTGGCGCCATCTTGGGGTACATAGGGCGGTGGTCCCTCTCGGGCTCTCCCTGCGGCACCCCTGGCTTCCTCTGTTAACTCTCTCCAAAAAGTTTCTGCTTGCTGCTGTCTCTCTGTGAGCAGATCGGGATTCGGGAATCAAGGGGACGTATCGCCCTTTTGGCTCAGCAAAGCCGCTCTGGGAGCTGTAACGTCTGGGTGGCGGCCTCGACCCCAAATTTCAGGGTGGCCAGCAAACAGTTTTTTGCCGCCCTCCAAGTTTCCTCGGCAAGGGCCTTTGTACATCTGTCCCACACCTTAGGGTGGATAATATCTACTGGCTGGTCTATGACCTCAGTATGCAAAAGCCTTGCAACTGTGAGAGTAAAATCCTTTGGTTTACAATCTATACCCCACTGCTTATATAATTGAAATACAACCTTCACAAGTACCTCCATCGTCCTTGTGGGTCCAGGAACGTCTTCCCCGCCAGGACTGGCCCAGCCGTCCTGGCCGCCGCCCCCATCCAGGCGATCTCCGCTCTCCGGATTTGGTTCCCGCTTTTCGAATTCGATTCCCGGGTTTCGGCACCACCTCGCTGCCTTCAGCGAGGCAGAGGACATGGTTCAAGAACAGCATGGTAACCAATTCCATGTCACTCGGTCCATTTGTACACCACACCAATGTGATGGATGGCAAAATGGCGTTTATTGGTGAAGAATTTGACACTTTATAACCTAAAGTTCACAGTGTCACTCCCATCTGCTTTCATCACAGCTAGGTGCTATTGGCTAATTACAGGGGTCATTACCATAAACTATAGAGGAGGGGGGTGATTCTATCTTTCCGTTACATCCTGAAATCTTCCAACCACTGGGCCCTAGCCCCCCATAGAACTGTAAGATATAGGCAGGCAAGCAGCTTGGTTCATAAAAATCTAAATCAAAGTGCAATCTTCAGTCACAGATAGGCCTGTTAGAAGTCCATATAGAGTATAATAAACTTAGGTACACAAAAATAAGTGCTGCTAGACAGATTTCCTGTATCATTATCTCTTACATCAAGTGGAATATTTAATTGTGAAATATAAAAATGCTATAAATCCGCTAATATAAAGCATGTGCATGGCCATTGTTAAGAAAGGAATCTCACAACACAACACAGAAGCTGTTCTCCTCTTACACTAACTTGTCTGTAACAGGACATTGCAAATGGGAAAGCACAGAACCCAATGGATATGTCTAAACCTAAATATAACAAAGGAGAAAAAACAATAAGGTGAGTCTGACCCATATACCTGGAGACATTGGTATCACCTCCAGGGGACTATTTCTAGACAAGTGCACCAGAAGAATGATTACATCATGGCTCAGCTCCTTCTTTGATGAAGATCTAGTTAATTAAGCAGGTTTATTGGCTGAAGGTCCAATTAGGAGCTCAGAGCTTATCTCATATAAGTATCCTTATATATGCCATACTCTGAAGAAGGAAAGCTTATATCTACTTTTTTGGCTTATTTCAGAAACAAGTTCACTTTCTTTTTTTTTTCCCTGCACACAGAACCAAACGTGTGCAGCAGCTACAGACAGTGACCAAAAACCCAGCTCCTCAGCCCCCACTGAGCACAGCAGCAGCAATCAGCCCACTGAGGCTTCAACAGTAATCGTGGTACCAACCCCCTCTAATGCTGCATCAGCTGCCCTGCTGCCACACCTGCAGTCACACGGGAGTGTTCAGTCACCAGCACCAGCCCTTGATACCACAGCCTGTGGTGTATCTGAGTCTGCAGCAATTTTACAGAGACCTGTCTGAACCCAAACATACTCAAGCCCCTGAAACCACAACTCCGGTGCTGGAACCAGCAGCTCCCATCAGAACAGAACTGAGCACACTTAGATGCCCCTTTTAGAAACAACTGGAAGAAACCTAAATAATTTGTTCAAAATGAACAATCCAAATGTATATATTCATGCCAGATGACAACCTAAACTTCATCCAGCCTAGAACCAGACCAATGCCATCTTCCAGATGGAATTTTGCAAAGCAGAGATTTCTAATACCACCACTTAATACCACATGCACTAACACAGTACATTTTAGGATCTGATACCTGAAATTGCTAGCAACAATTGATAATTAAGTCTGGAAACCCTATAAAAACTTGTAATTAACAAGATAAAAATAATTTCAGGTCACAACTCTATACCAAACTAACCTAGCTATCCAGATTTTTTTATGGTTTTAGTTTTAGAAATAAACCTGAAAGCCCTGAAATTTGGAAGTCAGAATCTGTCTTAAACCCTTTGTTGTTTTGAAGAAACTTACCAGCCTTGGCTAGCTCACAGAAAACCTTATATTTTTCTTTTCAAAAAATATAAAACTACCCTGGGAAGATGAAAATGTGAAATCTAAAAGGTCCATCATAAAAAATATTGGCTCTCTGGCACACAAACAGCAAGAAACAGAAAAATGAGCAAAAGCCGTATAACACTTTCAGAATAACATTTTTGCCCCTGTTTTAAATCTGTGTTTTTAAACAATAGAATAACCTTCTTGATGAGCATATGTGGAATGGTAATTGAAAATCAACAAGCCTGTTCTTATACAGCACTCCTCTGTATTACAGCTTTTGAGAACAGCATAATGTAGTAGACATACAACACTTTCTGTAACACCTCTCAGCTTATTAGGTCCTAGATGATCACCAAAACGATATGAACGCTTTCAACACTTTAAATAGAAATTGGAAAAAAAAATCAGAAAAAAAACTCACAAACCAAACCACAAAAACCACCCCACAGGAATAAAAGTACAGTCATAGAGTAGGTTTGTGGCAGTTTCTTTCCTCCATAACATGTTTGCATGTATTTGTACACAGCAACCTGCACGCAAATATTATATCTGTTAAATATTATGTCTGCTTATATTCTTTCTCTCTTGAGGGAAAAAAGAAGTGTAGATTTTCCCCCTAATTTGATTACTAGGTTCACATTACTAAATCTTCTGTTAGCAATGCATTACTATCATAGAACAGCAATTTTGGAAATCTATGAAAACCTATATAAATAAGTGTATTTTTTTTCCATTTAGAAACACAAAGAAATCAATTTTATTATTGTTAGATGAAAATAAAATTCTGCAGTAAAATTCTCCTTCAATTGAGAGTTTTATGAAGACTTATGCAACCAATTAGGAGAATAATTCATATGACACATGAAGTCCTGGGGCACATCATTTCAATCACATGCTGTTGTTCCTGACTACTGACTAGATGGCTTCACTTCACAACACACAGTTTTAATTCTTTATAATTATTTCATTAAAAATCAAATTTTATTTTTTGCTCCAAAAAACCTCATACAAGAAGCTGCAAGACAGGCTCCGTCTATATTAGACAATTTCTCACTTGTCTGGGTACTCATGATCTGTGAATACCAGAGATGCACAAATACACCAAGTCTTACTTTCAGCTGAGCAAACAATTCGTGACAGATTTTTATGCTGCTGATCAGCCATATTTCTACATCTACTTTCATGGGTTTTGGTCCTTAAGGAGCTGGGTGTAGTCACAGCATTTCAAAGCAGCATTCTGTTTCAGATGAGTAAGAAAAATATAAAGAACAGAAGCACGAAATTGCCAAAATTTCATTCTGCAACTAAATTTCTTTAACTGTCAAAAAATTAGGCTGACGCATTTTGGTTCAAAACCCCAGAGATGGGTGCAGATCAGTGACAGTTTTTTCAGTGTGCTCACTGCAAAGCTGTGTCCCTTTTTACCGCACTTCTCTGCCTGGGATAGGAGATCCTTCATAGCATTGGAGTAGTCGACTCCATCCACACTGTGCACACAGGCATGTGAAACGCACAATTACCATGTCAGAAGTATCATGACAGAAGGCTCAGCCCATCAGGGACCCCTTAAGATCAGGATGTCTAAGCAAATTTCAACTGACAGACAGCTGTGCTTTACCTATTAAAAAAAATTCAATTCAATTGCATAGTTAAATTTGGATCAAATAAAGTGAAAACACTTGTTTTTAATTATATTGACTAAAATTTAAACTGAGGAACTGTATTTTACATTTGAGAAATCAACACAGGAAAAATATTCTAGCCAGAGATCTCTCTTTATGTTTCAACTATTCTACTTACTGCTGTGCTTACATTCCACTGTGGGATTTCTTGTATTTGCCTTCATCTCCTCTGAACTTGTCTCTGTGCTCGTAGTTCCAGGAATTTTTACATTTTCCTAATGATAAAGTTTCCAAAATTCCTCACTTAATGACCAAATCTCATTATCTGAGATTTGGGGTTACACTTCAGGAATTCTATCTGGCATCTCTGTCATAAGAAATTCTGCATATTGTACTTGTTTGAGAATAATAGGCTTTTTTTCCACCAATACTAAAATAATTGAAGCCAAGCTTTCTTTTGTTGTTTCCACACATGTTCTTCACTTTCCCTCATTTTCAGTTTATATAATGTTGATGTGAATTTAATCCTGAGGTTGCTGGTTCTAGCACCATTATCATCTAAACAATGAAAACCAAAGAAAAAGGTAGTCTGAAGAAAATTATAAAGGACAACTGGATTTCTGCATTATCTGCTTATTCGTTTTCTTCCTCATAGTCCTATACTTTGCAAAATATTTTTAACATATTTTACTGAAACTTTTTGAGATGCGGGATGGGGAGTGGAAACACTGGAATTTATTGTCCCTCTTCAACAGAATAAAAACTCTTTAAAAAAATCCACCACATTTAACTATTTTAATTATCTGTTTATTGCTCAATTCTCAAATCTTCTGGGGCATGAAATTAGACAATTTTGTAGTATCTATGTCTTTGGAATGTCTTGGGAGACATCACAGAAGACCCTCATGAAACCACTCAATTCTGCTGTTATCCGCAGTCCAAAGTAGAGTGAAATCACTGTAGGACAAGAACAGCAAACAGCAGTAAATAAGAAAAAGCAATGTGAAAAGCACTGTCCCAAAATGCATTTCACTGGATCCAAGGCACAGGGACAGTTTAGAGAACACTTTCTGCTTCTTCTACCCAACTCTTAATTTCTGGAAACAGAAAGATATGGAAAGCTGAGTTTCTCTAATACCATTTCCAGTTGAAACAGGGACAATAGATAAAGTTGCTCAGAAGCAGTATGGCAATGAACTGGAGAGAGGAATAAGCTGGTGATCCAATTGTGATGAGGGAAACAAGATCTATTTGATGGAAGCCTCAAACTCTACCTTAAATCCTACTGGTCTGCAGTAGCTAGAGTTTTGGATACTGCTTGTCACAATAGTACCAACCTAACATCAGAGTCTTGCTCCTCAACAGAATTTTATTCTCTAAAATCTGTCCCCTGGCTTCTTTCTTGGCTTCTGTCATTAGGAAACCAAGAGAATAGCATCAAAAAGAAATGCTCACCATATTACCCACTTCAACTCAACAGCCTAGAGCCACCTATTTCACTGCTAATAGAATAAAACCACATTGTGTGATGTTGAAGGGGACAAACACTGTTTGAAGTGAACAAACACTAATTGCAAGCATGGGAAAGATTCGGTTCATTAAAAAAATCATAGCTTTTCAGCATGAGTGAGTCAGAGGAATGTATGTACTCACACCACCATGACCAAGGTCATAGTATTTCCAGAAGTTTTCGCACCATCTCATACAGCACAGTATTCCATTTGCAGATACGTCTGGTCTGCAGGCAATTGTTTTAACTTTTCCCCATGTTGAGCTTCTCTTTCTGAAACCCATTGAAAAGTTTCTTTAAAAAATACCTGACTAATCCTAACAAACCATATGTTAGATCCTAAGGGCAGCAAATGACAACACAGCAGAGCTCCCTGAAAAGTTACTAGATACTATAATCTGCACAGTTGGGTGGCTGAAACCTGCAGATCATGCTAATTAAAGGGGAAATGGGAAGAGGTTAAGAAAAACTGTCTATCTCTAAATAAACCTACTACTAACAAATGCTAAGTTTCAACATGCTAGTTTTTTCTAACTGGAGAGAAGCTAAGTTCAAATAAATAGAAAAAAAATACTTGTGGAACATTTTTATATCAAATGGATATATTTTCCCAAATACATTTAAAAGATCTTTTTTTTCTCAATGCTATATCTAATTTTCAATAAACTGCCAGGCAATGTTTAAGGGGCCAGTCTTATTTTGAGGATTTTAAATCAATGCTTAGAGTCTCTTCTACCTCTCCTTGCAAACAAGAGTTTCACCCAATGGAAAATGCTACAGTGGTGTCAAGAGTCACTACTACATCTGCAGAGGGTGGAAATCACAAAACATTGTGATTACTTTCCTCTTGGTCTAATTAATATCTTTCCATTTCTCATTATTGTTTTCCTCACATTGTTATGAAAAAGAAAGTAGAAGACTCTCCCACTGCTGAAGCATGGAGCCTCAGAGTCTTCTTTCTCTGCTTGATTTTTATGTAGGCACCTGGGAAACTCTCATTCTCATACCCTTGGTAAGGAAAAACCTTGCATCATCCCCACAAATGAACGGAAAATATGCAGTTTTGGACAGCAATCTCATTAAACCCATACCTCAGACTAGTCCATCAAACTTATCTCAGATGCACCTCTGATGTATTGAGTCAGGAACAACATAAGCAATCCAGCATTTGGATGCTTGTTCAGTGTTGGGGTACCCATCTCAAAGAGACATGGAAAAACTGAGCTAAGTTCAGCAGAGGGTCACCAGGATAGTCAGGACAAACATTCCACCTATGAACAGAAGCTGAGGAATCTGGGTTTGATCAGCCCAGAGGAGGGGAGGGTTGGGAAGAGTCATAACAGCAGTAACTATGTAGTTAACTATGTAACTACCCCCAGTAATTATCAGGAGGGTATAAGGGTGACAGATGAGGGCAATTCTATGAGCCTTTCATCTTAAAATTCAGTCACTGGATTCCTGCCTTTCACTGTTTTTTTTTCTGCTGGCCATATTTTGTTTTTCATAACAGGAGGTAGCTACTACTTTAAAAGTATAATTCTACGTATTTTAATGACCATTTATTCTCTCCTGACTTTATTTAATATTATAACCCTGAGAGTACTGTATCTTGCAAGAAATTTGAACATTCTAGTTATCTTTTCCGGTGTACACATATGTGTTAACATTCAAAACAACATTGAACTCATTGTAAATTAAACAGAATGAGTTGAGGGCATTGCTTATTACAATCTAGGAACTTGGATGCAAAAACCTAAAGCAAAACAACCAAGTTAAATTATATTTCTTCAAACAACAAACAAATTCCAGCTATAACAATCTCCTTTAAGGAAATATAACTTTCAGTAGAACACCACCTTGAGGGAAACTGTCATTATTTCCCTTTCTTGGTTACTAACCGGTAATTTGCCACTGGGAAGGCACAACCCACTAACTCAAGCCAGTAATTTGTCACAAAACATCACAGACATTCTTTCTAAATATCAGCATGTAGTCCATGCTCCTGGGAGGGAGCCCCCACCAGGAGAAGGAAAATCCAGGAAAATTCCATGTCAGATATTACCCAGGACTGAGCAATTCCTTATAGTGCCATCTTGAAGTAAATCCAGGCTTTCTTGCTCTCAGAAATTACAAAGTGGCACCTTCCTCCAAATTATTCATGACTGTCTGAAGAAAATAGTGGATTCTAGAAAAATGTTATTATGAGGTCATTCATCAATGGATATGAAGGAAAGCCCTCCTGTGAGCCAATCTTTTCTCGCCTTCAATCCCCCAAAAAATTATATTCATGGCAAAAATGCCATCACCAGAAATGGTCTGTGTGGTAAAACAAATAACAGTAAGTTACAGGGATCAAGATTTCCTGTTTCATTTTTCTGAAATGCATATCATTCTGCCGTTCTCTGTGGTAATGCTTTCAAAGCAAAGAAGACCAGGTGATCCCACACAAATCAGAGCTGAAGGTGAAAGGAAAAAACTAAATCTTTGCAAGAATGGGAATTTTAAAAGAAAACCCTCACCAAAACCAACACACAAAGAAAAAACCAACCAAACTAACTAACTAAAATAACACTAAAAAAGCCCCAGACAATTCCCCTTATTAAAGTTTAGTCTAATAATTTATATGATTATGCACATAAGGCTAAGCACCACTATATCTTTTCAGATTGGGATAATAATGAGAAAGCTCACATTAAAATAGTATTCTGTTGAATGCAATTATCTTACAAAATACAACAAACCAGGAATGAAACATAATTATGACACTCATCTTCCCCAATTACATCCAAACACCAAAGAACCTTAAAAATAAAATATAATTGTTACACTCATCTTCTGTCTTTTAAATACTCCTTCCATCTGTATGGATGCAAATTAAGTCTGAATAGAAATACAAATTTATGTGAAATTACTTAAAGTAGCATCACTATTTTCCAAGTATTCTGCTTTTATGCATTAAGATTCTTTTCACATGCAAAATTTTGAAATCAAATCTTCAATTCTCAGATTACCTCTTTATAATTTTTATACTTCACATACTGAGACCTGTGTGGTAAACACCTTAATTAAATATTTGCACCACTAGGTGTGCTACTAGAACCTAATGAGTGTTATCTATATATGTCATCAATATCCAAAATATAAAGCTTTATAAAATTTATTAGTAAAAGTACATTCTCTATGCCATGATAACATTTAATTTTCTTCTCTTTGACTACGTGATCTTTCAAAACTGAAGACCTTCTGTTGTTCAGTGTAAGACACTCACAGTCTAAATATTGAGCCTGATCATGTGTAATGCTATTGCTTTAATGCACTGTACAATGAGATTGAACAGTCCACTCGCAGTGCAGTGCATTCGAGCTGTCAGTAAATCCAAAGTATATTAGACAAGGTCATATATCAGTACTTACATGGAAGGTTTACTATCTTGATTTTGTTCCCTGCAACTTTCTGCCCTCTTTTTTTGCTAAAAGTCCTGCATTATTTTACATGAAGCCTGAGCTGATCTTGTAAATGCTGAAAGAAAGAGGAGAAAAGCTTGAAAGTCCCGAGGTATCAATAGCTCTGCTGTCATTCGCAGCAAGGAACTGTGCTGCATTTGCCTGACCACCTGATAAACACTGACCAGTTCGAATCAGCAGTGATTCAAACATCCTAGAAAAGATACTATTTTTTTTTTTAGGCCACTGACCAATCTTAACACCAGCAAATACTGTTTGCGCTGACCTTCACTGCTCAGCTGTGACCTTAGCAACTCTCTTCAGCAGAAGGTATTACCAAAACTCTAAAAGGAGCTGCATTTAATTAAGGCTAGCTTAAAGTCAGTGCAAAGTGTCACATCTTAAAGGAAAGGTCTCTCAGTATACCCAAGTCCTTCACATATCTCATTAACTCCATTTAGAGTCACTGTGTACACTTTTCCCCTTGCCATACCTGTATGCAGTACGCAGCAAATTTTGTTTGTGAGTGAAATTCCTATGCAGAGGTGGGTACAGTGGTGATCAGTCTCAGATGTTTCCTCCACAAGTTGGCAGCCCAACACCTGCTCAGATCAAGCATGAAAAAGCTGATAAAAGGAGCCTCCATAAGCTCATATGAGGGGATGAAGAAAGGCCATCAGCCCACAAACCCTCCTTAGCCATCACATCAGCAGCGGTCTGAGATCCTAAAGCACAGAGCATATTTCAATGGATGCTAAACCTGGGCCAACTTTACTTTCTGAAACAAAGCATCTGGCTTCTTAGAGTCTGATTAAAGGAAGACATACAATAATATTTTTTCAAAAACTGAAGTGCTGAGGTTCACAAAACATTTTGATTACACATAGAAAACATACTTGTTTTTTCCAGAAAGTTGAAGTCTTGAGAAAGTGTCTTACAGCTCTACAAGAGATTTTTTGGATTTTTCACTTTGAACTCCAGCCTTGGGACATAGAGATGCTTTTTTTTTTTTTTTTTAATATTTAATTAACTGGATTTGAGTGGTTTTCAAACAGAACAAGTAAAATCACATTAGGTGAAATCAATAGGTGATGTGTTAAATCAGTGGTTAGTTCACAACATAAAGCATTTTTATACCTAAATGAAGTTTCTGTTTAGTAGAGTAAATGAAGAAAGATCCACTTAAATCCCAAACATATTTAATTAAAATAAGGTAATTATTGTAGAGCTATATTTGAACAGACAATAGAGTTGCAGCAATTATCTCTAATTATGCAGCTCCAATCACAGAATAATAGAGGTTTCAATGTCACTAAGCACTATAAGGATAATTACTCTTTCCATTATTCTGATGGGCACATAATTAGCAAATTCAGGGAAAAAAAAAAAAAAACCTGCATGGGGACATTTTAGCCACACGTTAAGTACAGGCTGATTGAGAATGATCAAGGTAATCATTGCAAAAAGAAAAAGTAGTACTCTCAGTTGGTTCCACCTGAATTGTCATGTACTTCCCCAAAAAATAGCATTTATTCCGTGCTCACAATCATGATTTATTAAAATACTATGCTTACTGAACAAGACCTTAAAATAGTAGTATTTAATAACACAGATGAAAAAGTCTTAAGTAACAACCTCGTCTAAGAGAGGATACTGAGGTCCAGAACACAAGTGCAACCATGGATCGATCTGAACCTTTAACTGGTTCTTAAATATTATATTCTTGGCCTGAGAAAGAAAATGGAAAAGCATAGTTTCTTCAAACTCGTAACTGGAAATCAGATGGACAAGAGAGCAGAAACCCTGCTGACAGTACTAACTGGCTGTATTCTGAGGATTTGTCTCACAAATTTCTGTACTCACTGTCTCCAGATTGTCAGTTTTTCTGTGGTTCACCTTCAGTGCCACACAGAGACTGCGGCCTTACAAGAAGTGATGTCACTGAGAGCTAGGCATCCCTGCATGCTTCAGTCCATTCCTCAACCTGCAGCATTGGACATGACCTGTTTTACAGCAGACTGAACCTGTCTTTATTTCTGCTGGCAAGGAGGCATGGCATGGCCACACCAAAAGGAACAGACACATCCAACCAGCTGGACATGGCCACAGGGCTGCGCAAGAGCTGCTAAGCAAGCCCGACAGTCCAGCATCCATCCCCTGTGTTGGCATCACCAAACACTGCTGTGTTCTTGCTGATGGGAATGTCCATGAGATCACCACTCTTCATACTCTTCCCAGTCACCTGCAACCATTTTTTCCCCTCCTACTTTAGGCAGGTTGCTGACTCACCTAAGCCAGAGAACAAAGCCTAGTTTTCTGCTCAGTGAAACAGGGAAAGGGAGGCATCTCTAGGTGAGGTCTGATGGCTTGAATTGCCCCTTGGAAGGCTCTGCAGCACTTCTGTAGCTAAACAGCCAGAAGTTATCTCAGCTGCATGCCTGGAGCTAGATGGGATGACTCCAGACCTAAGAGGAGATCAGTATTCTTTGCTGCCCATCCCTAGCAAGGGTGGCACAGCAAAAAAAAAAAAGGGCTGTCCAGTCTGGGTTGCCATGGCATCACACTGTTCCTCACTTAGCATGTAGCTCAAAGCTTCAGAAAGACTAACAGTTGCTGTTCCCAAAAGCTAGCTGGAAAATTTCCCCCTCTGTGCTGATACTCTATGTGTAGGACACAAAGGACACCCCACAGACACCCACTCATTCCTGGGCCAAGCCCTAAGGAAAATACATTGTTCTCACTGGTAAGGAATATCGTCTATCTATACAAAACTTGGCAGCTACAGTCACTGAAATTACATTCAGGGAAAGTAATGTGGTTTTAACAGTATTTAATTGGATTTTTAAGTGACAGTCAGTTCTAGACAAGGACCTGATAAGCTCCCAGATTTTCCCTTTTATGAGTGTTATAATCTTTTCTGCTCGTTTGCAGAACCAGAAGCCCATCTAAGATTCCAAACAGAAGCTTTCAAGTACAAATATTTAGGAGTGTGAACTGGAATAAAACATATAAAAATCTCAATTTTTTTCTTTCCAGCCTAGACAGAAAAGTTATGCAACACAGAAAAAATAATTGGGGGGGAGGGGGGGGCAGGGAAGGTACCATTCTTACATAGTTGCAGTTAAAAGACCTGAAAAAGATTAATGCTTCATTTTATAGGGTGGAAAAAGGTAAGGGTGTTAGAAGTCTCTTCATGTTTTCCCTCAGTGATTGGATTTAAAAGAAAATTGAGGAAACATAGTGCTTTTAAGAAAGACTATTGAGACTTTCTGCTAGACAGCAGCCTTGCCAAGACAGTATGTATTTGTATTTCAAACCAGGTAGACACTGAACACTGATTGCAAGGTTCAAAACACTCACCCAAACAGGGTCCTCTGCCCACAGGTCGTTCATCACATATCTACAGCCCAGTGCCACAGCCTTTCTCCCCCAGTCAGGGATGCCAGCAGCCAGCTACAACAGGTCATCTTGAGCTGCCACCTGATGGCCAGAAAGCAGCCATGTACCTCCAAGTGACACAAGGAATATGTTCCAGCTGCCCACTTGGTAAAGCCCTACAGAAATACACAATCTGCCTGCTGGCAGCTTATGCTGTTTTAACATATTTAAGCCATTTTCAACTAAAATATACAAAGAAACTGAAATTCTATCATGCACTTGCCTCTCACAACTCAATCAGTTACCTCTTTGCCAACATTAAAAAGGAGTTCTGAAGTTTTCCTATTAAGCCAGTACTTTATTGGCAAGGCAAGATGAAGTGAAGAACACTTTCTACATTTGAGTGAGGCCCTCCCATTGATTGTTGTGCCATATAAAAGGGGCTGCAGCTTAATCAAGACTTCTGACTCCCATGGTGATCAAACAGTGTGAAGAAGGCCAAAGTTTCCTAAAGAGACATGCAGGGAAAAAATGTTCTCAACATGTTCAGAACCAAAATTGCAATGACATCTGCACACTACCAGTCAGGCGTGCTTATTAGGTGGTATAAAAATGTCTTGTATTAGGTTTTGTGACAACTAGCCATTGCTTGAGTGTACTAAAAACATCTCCCCTGGAACTGGATACCAATTGTTGCCTCTTAGTTTGTAGTGTTTCAATACTTGTATATTCTTCAGAATGTTTTTTGGTGAAAGAGAGAGATGATGTCAGAACATCTCTGTTGATACACAATCTTCATTCTTATGTTAGCACTTACTATTTTTTTTTTAACCTCAAAAGGCTGTGCTATTGCATTACTTCAATTTCCTTCTTTTCATTTTCTATTATTTTTTTACTTAATTTAGTTCTGAACTTCTTCTGAGTTACCCTTTTTCAGTAGACTCTAGTAAATTCTTTTATTTGTAGCATTTGTCATAATGTTGACTAATAAGTTAGTATCTATTCTGCTACATCACCAAGACAAGTTTTCAAAGTCAACACAATCTTCATCTCTCCCTGTGCCTCTGGGCACATAGAGTACAAACCATTCGGGGTTAAAAAAACCAAAACAAACCAAACACAAAAAACCCAACACAAACCACCACCACAACAAAACACCAACTCATTTGTATTGCCCTTCTCTGAAAGCAGTTCAAAACCCTGCCAGAGAAAAATGCAGCAACAGAGAGCTCTAGAGGCCCTGCTCTGCATTGCACCAATTCCCGCACACACACATATGTATGTACCACACTTTCACAGAAGCAGAATGCCTCATCTCTTCTGTACATGTGATGTGCAGAAAGCTTACAAAACACATCAGCCATAAGCTGAATTACATGACAGCCATCACTCTGTTAAGTTACTAGATGCAGGTTCATTTAGTTCTTTGAAATGAAGGGGGCAGAGGAGTGTTTTGCTCGGCTCTTTCCTTGGAGAAGATAGTGCTTTTTGATGACAAACAATAGACCCGGGTCTATGCCTATAAAGTAAGAAAAGTGTCATTACAGCAAATTCGTGACAAGGTCTGTAGTCATCAAAAACCACAATGCTTTTTCCAGTTCAGGTGAGGAGCTTGCAGTGACTGTGCTCATCAAAATCCCTCTGAGGTAAGCTTTAAGTGGTTAGTACAAATAAAAACTCTTTTTAAGAAGTCCCAAACTCATACATAATGCAGGCATCATCAGCTACTGCTGAAGTGAGTCCAAAGTGCTGTGGAGCCACCTGGCAGAAGGCAGGTGAAGAGTTTCTGTGCAGGAGCCTGTACCACACCCATGCTCCAAGGATTAAAACTACGCCACCGTGTAACCTGACCAGCAACTGTGACTCTGCCATAGAGCATATGCACAGCAAGAGCTAAAATACTGATACTACTCCTACCCAAGAAAAGAGCCTGAACTTGCCATGCCACAAATACAGGTCTGTTTCACAAGGGTCTTTTGTATTTCAGGTCCTGAAGTTTTGTCATTTACTTCTGATCCAGAATTTGATTTTCTACTAGGAAAAATTCCCCACTCAGATGTGTCACAGCTCAGTGACTGCCCCAGGGCACCTCTCTATATCAGTATCTCTGGGGAGGTCTCTTTCCCTGTTACTCCTGAAAAGCAGACCTGCCAGTTCCCAAAGCAGTATTTCCTCTTAGAGAGGGTCAAGATGTCTCAGACACTCCTGCAATGACAAGCTAAGCCAAAGGACAAGAGCTTAATTACAGAATACCAATTTTTTCAGTGCCCAGAATGTTTAAATCCATTCCTGACTGCAAAAATTAAAAAAAAAATTAGATAGGAGTCACACAGAAATCTTTTACAAATAGTTTGTTCCTCATTTTTCCTTCCTACATAACAGAAGGACATGTTCCTTAACAGCTGTCAGTTTTAACACTTTAAATTCCATGGTAAAACACAACTGCATTCACAGTTCAGGAGAAATTAAACCATAAGGATCTCACAGGCAGGCCTCAACATAAGCAAGAATGCTGATAATTTCCTAACACACTTATAAACATGGATGGTGTGTGTGGTGAAAAAAGACCACACAACAACATTCTGGCCATCTCCAAATCTATACTGGATGTGGGATTACAACAGCATAAATTTCCAGATTCTTTTTCTCTTTAATTCACATCCGTCCATATTACATTATCTTGTGACCCGAATAACCTTCTCAGCCACATTCTATTTTAAATACAAGACATTAGTATGGTATGGAACACCATGCAAATCAGCAGGAGGACTCTGCAGTAAGAATTACTTAACTGTTATTGTTTACATCAAGCCACACACAGATGCAGAAAATCATCAAAAACTGTACAGTTATATATCCACCTCAACTAAACTGATCACACAAAACATCTTAACCCTGAAACATCCCCCTTGCTTGTGGCAATTGAGAAAGGAATGCTCCTCTTTAAATAGGCCCTCCTCAACTCTCGGCTGCCAGGGTCAACATAGTTTTGTTGGGATTCTCCTCCTTTGCCAGCCTCCTTCCAATCTGAGGTCATAAGCGGTAGATGGATTTTTCCCTCCCCAGGTGTAACCATCCCTTTTCTGAAAAGCTGTTCTCCCTCTCACTTCTTCCCCTCCAGAGCAGCTACTGGCAGTCTCCTTCAGAGACCAAATCTTCCTCTTAAAATTTCTGCTGCATGGCTTTCTGTTGACCAATCTCAGATTGTTAGTCCCAAAATCCACACATAATGGGTCAGACTCTAAAATTCCATGGAACACCAGCTACACAAAGTTCAGGAGATAGTGGGTGTAGTTTGGGGATGCTTCCTGCTTGCTCTGAACACAAATGCATGGTGCTTATGGCCCTGCAAGTCTCACATCTGTTACTGAGTACAGAGATTTTGGCAACTAATGGGGTACCCTCAGCAGAAGTCTCCATGGGAAATCAAACCTCTTTGGGATTGAACACAGAATCATTCAAGAGTCAGATTTGGAAGGGACTTTAAGCATCATCTAGCTCCGAGCCCCCTGCCTATGGTCAGGGATACCTTCCATGAGATAGGCTGGTCAAAGCTCCATCCAACCTGGCATTGAACACTGATGGGGATGAGACAACCACAGTTTCTCTAAGGCAACCTATTCCAGTGCCTCACCACCCTCACAGTAAAGCATTTCTTTGTAATATCTAATCTAAACCTGCCGTCTTTCAGTTTGAAGCCATTCCCCTTGTCCTGTAAATAGTTTCTTTCAATCTTTCTTGCAGGTTCCATTTAGGTACTGGGAGGCACAATTAGTTACCTGTAAGCCTCCAGGCTGAGTAATCCCAATTCTTTCAGCCTTTTCTCATAGGAAAGGTGCTAATAATCATCTTTCTGGACCTCCTGTGGTCTTGCTCCAACAGGTCCATGTCCTTCCTGTGCCCCAGACCCCAGAGCTGAATGCAGTATTCCAGGTGGAATCTCAGCAGAGCAGAGCAGCAGAATCCCTTCCTTGGCCCTGCTGCCCACAGTGCTTTGGATGCAGCCCAGGACACGTTTGGCTCTCTGGGCTGGGAGTGCTCATCTCCAGCCTCTCATCCACCAGCTCCCCCAAGTCCTCCTCAGCAGGGCTGCTCTGTTCATGCCTATGTTCATGTACCAGGGGTTTCCTCAACCCAAGTGTAGCACCTTGCATTTGCTGTTATTAAAACACATGAAGTTTCCATGGGCCCTCTTGTGAAGGTTGTCCAGATCCCTCTGGATGGCATTCCATCCTTCAGGAGTGTCAACCACACCACTCAGCTGGGTAGCATCTGCAAACTTGCTGGGGGTGCACTCAAGTCCCTTCATCATGTCATAAATGAAGATAGCACATATGCACAGTAGGAGTCCCCAGGCCACACAGCCACCTTCAGGGCCGGCCCATTGCTAGACAAAAATAGCTTTGAACTGGACAAAACTCTAAAAAAATCTGTCCATGAAAGCCTCCACAGCTTACTCATCTAGGAACTAAGGCAGCATAGCAACTGAAATTCCCAAGACCTGCTGTCCTCTGCCAGACCTCACAGGGACACAGCGGGAGCAGTTCTTCTGGAAGCACATGTGAATTTTCACAGCTTTCCAAGGCTTTCCTGCAACTGTCAACACTAAACTGTGCAAGCTTTCCCAGTCACTTCTGCAGAGGAAGAGAGGACTGTCCTGATCCAAAGGCCAATGCTGCAAGCCAATGATCAATTACATTTTTGGATGAAGGAGCCTCCTAACTGATCTATTATTCAATTTGCCATGTTAAAAAGACTGGATGACACCATGTCCATATGTACAAACAAGGTGTGCATGGTGTGAGTTGGTTAAATAGCCCTAAATATTCAATGCCAAGAAAAGCTAGGCAAAAGAAAAGACCACACTCCAGAAAATGAGCTTGAAAGAAGGTCTGTAATGATCAGCTCAAAAGTTTAAAGGAGTGCCTAAAAAAAGAATCAAGAACTGCGGCTGCTGTCTCAACAGATAAGCACCAGAACATTACTCATATGAGTCTAATTACATGTGAAACAGCTCATATTTATCTAGTTCAAAATAAAAAAGCCCAAAGGAAACTCAAACAAGAGCAATCCTTAATTCAGTCTGATGTGTTCCTGCATTTGGGAAAATATTCCTCACAAAACAATAGTTTCCATAGTCATAACAAAAAATAATGCAGAGAAATTGGTGTATATATATACACCTATATATTTATATATAATTCTCTTAAGTAAAAGTAACTTATTTGAAATAACTGGTCCTACATTTCATTCTGAAATTAAGGGAAAATCCAAGCATAGATTGTTGGATAAACACAATAAGTAATGTCATGGTCAAACCAAAAAAGGACAGTTTTTTTTGCTGAAAATGCATCAAGAGGAAATAAACAGCTTTCTGAAAAAGTAACAATCAACAGCAAAGTGCAATGCCATTAAGCTTTTCAAAGGACAGAGTGGAATGTGTAGGAAGATTAGAACAAAAAAGCAAAGAAAGCTATTAAAAAAACTCAGATGCCTGACAGAAAAATAAGAAAAAGACACGGGTTGGCATTCTACAAAAATGATTTAAATAAATCTATATTTTGGCAAATAGGAAAAGAAAACAGAAAAGAAGCAATAGAAGACAGATATTTTTCTTTGCCATTTCATTTGACAGCAATAATATCTAAGGTCATCTCTCATATAAACTTCCCCTAAATATAAATATTTTGCTTCTGTTTACATTGAGATTGGACAGTAAAGTCATTATAGCTTGTTCATGTGATGGAGTTCTTTATCTTGTAATGAAGATTCTCACAAAGTAATCTATTTTATTATGGGGAGAGGGGGGAACCACCCCTATTTCCACAATACCAATGAGCACTATACATAGCAAAGACAGTTTTGCTGGCTTATAAAAATTGAAACAGGAAGATGGCCACAAAAATACTCAAAGTTTGCCAATAACATTTCTATTATTCACAAGAACACAAAACTCTTAGGATACTAACTTCAAACCATCATTTCTACCTCCTACCATATCTTTGGGCATGGTTTATGAGCAATGTTTCCATCTCTCAAAACTGTTTTGTTCCCAAAAGATACTGCCAGCCAGCTTTGTTGAAAGAAACAAGCCTTTACAACTTCAAATATTTTTCACATTTTTCCATTAGCCTTCAAATAAAAATCATATAATAGGGTGCTTTACAGAGTGCATAAATGATGTTCTCACAGGAGTCTTTGCAGACATATAAAATACTCAAATAATTCGTTTGAAAGCTTTTTTTTTTCCCTGAAAAGAAAGGAAAAACACCCTAAAATTTTCTGAGAGGTGGATGCTATGTGGTTTGAGATTTACAGTACCCATTACCTGAGTTCCAAAAAATGTAAACATTAGAAAGACTTTTAAATAATCACTCCAAAAGCTTGACTGCAATTATAAAATACTATATCCCTACACCTTCTCCTATTGTTCTTTGCCTTTCTTTCACCATTTTACCATTGAGGATGACATTTAAAATGTCAGTAATATTCATGCATCAGTCTCATACACTATATGTCTGTCATGTTCTGTTCCTGTTAAGAATGAAGGCACTGATCTTTTGCAAAAAAAAGTTCTTCCAGCCAAAATTCAGATCAGTGTGTTAGTACTTATTATAAAATACCACCATTAAATTAAGGACAAGTCTAGGTAATTGCTATGACAATAAGTAGGGTAAGAGTGTATTTAATGTCCCCCTTCATTACAAATCCATTTGGCATCCATTCTAATTGCTAGCCTATTCTCAAAAAAATAATTATTTGATGTGTTGGTAGATGTCATGTGTGTCTTGTATATTTATAGCACTCCTATTGTAATTCAACATTAATTATATTTCACATTATGTCCTGCATAATGCAGCAGTATGAAATCCTCATATTTCATAAATGAGAAAATTAAGCTCTACTTTTGTCCATTCTAATCCCATTTTACCCCTATTACACTTTGGTATCAGAACTCTCCCATTTTATTACCAAATCCATGAGCACACAAAACAGAGCTCTTTAACACAGAACAGCAAAAACTTTGATACACTTTAAAAGGAGAAAAAAAAAAAAAAAGGAGAAGGAAAAAAAAAATCTAATTTCCATCAATTCCATATCACTTTAATATATTTTCTTGCTTTTGAATTCTTACTAGGATCATATAATACAAGTTGGGAGAAAAAAAAAAGGAGCACTAGAGTCCAGTCTCCATAGGTACAGAAACAATAAACATCCATGAAAGAAGACTACTGGTCAATGATTTAAGAGATGCATCACTTCTTGTATTCCCTGACCTCTTCTCAGTCAGCTGGACATTTGCTCAGAGATGACCAGTGTTTATTTTTCCATAGCTGTGTTTATCACAAGAACAAAGGATATAAGAAAAAAAAAGGCAGTTAGAGGTTTTTTACTGAGTCATATCCCTGCTAACTGAACCTGATTACTAGTATAGAATAAGGCAGTTAAAAAAGGGACAGTACAGTGGAAGATATAGATATTTGTGGAATATATATATTTTTATATATTAGGACACTTTTTACACTTTTTCTAATGCCTCATCATTGACAAACTTTATAGAGGGGGGTTCCTTCTGTAGGAAGTTCTCTTGGTTGCCTTCATTTCACCAGTACACCAGATGACCTTTCTAGGGTCTCTCTGCATGTGTAAAGCTTGAAGGTGCTTGTTGTGGGTAGACAAGTTAAAAATGGGATTATGTTATTCACACAGTTTACTAAGCCATTCTTCTGATAAATTTTTATATAAAATATGGCATTTCTCAAACAAAAGCTAAAAACACCCGAGAAGAAACTGGGGGGGGGGGGGGGGGGGAGGTGCAGGGAATGGAAGGGAAAAGTAAGAAAGCATAAACAAGACATTAAGACCAGCCGAGACATTTTTGTCTTCCTTTGCTGACTCTTGAAGCGAGACACTCCAGAGACTTTCTAGCAAATAAGAAAGGTTAATATCACGTGTTTGCTGACAATCTCCCAGAACAGACATATGACTATACAAGGCTTTTGTTCAAGAAAAGCTTTGGGACCATCAGACCAAGTGTTTCTGTACCTGTGAGCAGATGTTACTGCATCTGACTTACTGCAGTTTCAGTAGAACCCTATGAGTTGTTACTTGACTCTGCGGGAAGTTGCCCACACTAGACCTGCTCTACAGAGGAGCAGATGCCATGTTCATCAGGGAAAGTGGGAAGACCTGCACTTGGTTATCTTCACTTGCTAGTTTTTGCGTCCACACTAAGAAAACAAAGGATATGATAACTCGGAGGAGACCCCAGCTACAACCCCACTAAGGCCACTCAAGGCAGATAGCATCTACATGGAAACTGCAGGTTTTCCTCAAAAACTCAGATGATTTTCCTACAACAGAAACAGGGCCTTTCTGCATTGTGTCCTTATATTTATAAAAGTAACCCAATCCTTCATCCAATTTCTGTGGGGCTTGCAACCCTATGAGTATGTGCTGGAATCATACAGTGTGAGAGGGGAGGTCTTGATTTCTAAGTTCAAACACTTGAGATCCTTTAAGATGTATCTCACTGACCAGCTAAACACAGATAAAAAATCCTTCCTTGCTTTTGAGATACTAAGGAAAAAAATTATATAAAACAATATGTTAGAGTGAAACTAGAAAATAAAACTACAGGTGAGCAATGGAAAAAGAAGGATGGAAGGGGAGGTAACAGTCTGATTGAGGCTTAAGACATTTTTTATATACCTCATTCATTTTTGCTTTTCAAGCAAGAAAAGAAGTCCAAACAGCAAGCTCCTACAGAGTTAGACATGAACACTTATGTCCTGAATTGAAAAACCACAGCTGCCTAGGCCAAAGCAATGCCTTTATACGGCATGTTTTCATTGAATAGTACTTAAGTTCTACTAATTTCCAGCTACAATAAAATAGTAGCTTTTTATATAAACACACACTCCACAACAGTCTAAAATATGCTGAAAGTGTCAAGCAGTGCCACAAAAATTTGGAACAAATCAGGGATATCTTTAGGGAAAAGAGCCAGAAGAGATACTGCATGCATAACAGCTGTTTAAAAGAAGTTTCCTGGAGGTATTCCAACTATAATAGATTGAACATTGCTTATAAATCTTATGAAGTACTAAAAAGTTAACCCTGGAGGATCCTATTTAAAAAAAAAATAAAAAAAAAAAACCAACAAACTACATAGGTAGGTGCTTGAAGTTTCCAGGCCACTTTCTCAAAAAGCCTAAGCAAAGTAAAAAATTACTGCACCCAGGAATCATTATAAACAAAATTATTTTTTTTAATATTATAGTTTTCAATATAATCTCCTGACATTGCTGCTACAGTTAGTTATGCAATTCCTGAACATGTTCATGCTGCCATATATTTAAATATAGGTATTGAATAGAAGAGTCTTGTTTCTGAAGCTTTATCATACACCTATAACAGTTTCATGCTAAATTATTGGAATTTTAATGTTATTATTGTATGTCCATTACATACTTATAACAGCACTACAGGGCTTCAGAACAGGGACAGTGCTGGCATTCAACAGTGCTGTCCAACAATTCAGGATTAGTCAGCTAACCTTCAGCCAAGTATGTCTGCACATAGGAATACTGCAGTCCTGAGGCTGACTTAGCCAAAAAAAAAAAAAAAAGAGAGAAATCTACAGCCTGTATTCAAAGGACTACAAGAATCAGCATGCCATGCACACAGCAAAAACTTGTTATGCATGGATCAGTCACTGAATCCATAAGAATTTATTTAATATTCTCCCTTTACAGTCAGAATTTTTTATGCCTTTTCAGAAGCCATGAGCATGTCCTGGACCTGTACCAAGCTTCCTGGGCACAGCAGCCTACCCTACACTTTGTATGTGTAGTCTCAAGAGTATCCTGTGAATCTCCTCTTCACTGGTCACTCTACCAAAAATCAGATGCTGTAGTAGCAAACCTTTTCACTGCAGCCAAAGGTCACATGTAAATTAATAATACAAAAGGCCAATACTCCACAGAGATAGAATTTTGAAAGTAGGTTTGAGCAGGACTGGGATACTGCAAAGGGATGCAATGTAATCTTAACATCCCATTTAAAATCTATTCAACTGCTCAGCTTGATATAACATAGATACAATTGCTAAATTAGATAAAAATGAAAAAAAGTATACAATACAAATTGCACAAGTCTTCTCTTATGGCATCTTATGCTTCTTAGTCTCTTTGAACATAATCAAACTACTCTTGTCAAAATTTTTCACCGATTATTTGCAACAAAACTTCTGGTTATGTTAACCTTTGTCCTATTATCCTTAACAGCATTTTCAGAGGTGCTGCCCTAGAGAGGTTCATAAGTCCTGATATTTAAGAAAATAATTCCTTTGATATTTGGAATTACTTAGAAGTACCTTAACAGCAGCTCAGAAAAAAGCTGGTGTGAGTGTGAATGCATACAAGTCCACAGCTGTTCTTCGACACACCTCTATTTTACCTTTTTTTCTGAACCTCAATATTTTTGGTGCTTGAAGTCCTGTAATAGCAAGGTCACATTCAAGATTTAACCTATGTCAGTGAAAGAAGGCTACTGAGATGCTAATTGCTTCCAAGTTACACTATCTACTGGCTGTTCAACTTAACTTGCTACACATACTTGCACCTTAAAGCCCAGACTGCGAAAGAGTCCACTGCAAGATCTCTGGGATCTTGCATAGCCTGCTCAGACAGAGCAGTAATTCACCAGAAACTGGTCAGTTCTGGGCTTCTGCTCTTTTGAGTATAAATCAAAGGTATTTTTTAATAAAGTTCAAGCCTTTCAGTAGTTTACAAAACAGAAAAGCAGAGTAATGCCCATTGTACAGATCAGATATTCATACCTCAGATACACATGAACTGTGCACTAACACCGAGTAGATCAATACCAGAATGGGAAGAGGCATTTCTCTCTTTATTCTAAACTATGAATTATGTGAATTATCCTGTCACTTATGAGTTGCTTCAAGATTTACAATTCTCACTTCTTAGTATCCCAGTTTAAAACACCTAAATTAAATGCATTTTATAAAAGAGTAATATCAACATGAAACTGAAAGAGATGTGTGTTTGTGGGGATTTTTTAACAGAAAGAGAAATACACAAATTATTATTTAGCATTGCTTTCCAGGTTGAAGGCAGAGAGAAGGACCATGTCTAGCTTCACATTTAGGTTTCTCTTGGAAACTGGAAGTTTTCCAATTAGGATTTCTCTTCCTTCCATTGCCCCGAAGTTCTTTTAAGAGACACAAAAATTAGCACAAGGTCTCCAAACACGATGACAATTCATACTGACAGTTAAATAATGAATTATTCTTGTTTCCCAGCTTTAAAAAATCAGGAGGAAGTGGGATGTCAATGATAACTTCATACTGCATGAGATAAAGTGAATTATTGTGCTCCCATTAGCTCTTCAGAGCACAAACCTTGTTTGGAAGTCTGAGTCATTATAGATCAATTCCAGGGTGTTGCCTAATATTACCACATTTGGCATCAAACACTGCCATCACATTTTTCTGTCTTTACTCCGCTTTCAAAGCCAAAGCAATCACAGAAAGGCAGCTCACAGGTAGTATACCCAGCATCAGAAGAGGGCATAAGTCATCCCATGAAGAGCTGTTGGATGTTCCTGCTGGGCTGCTTTTGGACCCCAGATCAGACAGGTCAAAGCTGTCTGGTTTGCTCTGCAGTTACGAGGCCATGCTGCAGACATAACCAAGCCCTCTTTCTTTGCTTAGCCTCAGGCCCTGCTTAGTTGCAGGATGGTGGCCATAGCAGAATACACAGAAGTACAGTTCTTTTGAATGAAATTACAATGTCAGACCCTTTATCAGGCTACAGAAGAACCCAGCGATGAAATAGCACTGTAACCTACCTGGTCCTTACAGAAATACAGGTCAAGATTCAATGGATTCATTTTTAGCCAGAGAAAAATAATCACTGTTGTACATTTTATTGGTTATTTTAATAACTACTGCCATTGATTATTCCCTGTGGTTGGGCTTCTTACTCATTATTCCAGTAAGCAGAGATAAAATAAAGCCTTCAGAAAAATACAATGGGACAATTCTAAAGGGAATACAGACATTTCCAAAATAACAGAAAGATACAACCCAAAAAGAACCTTATCCCTGTTCTTACTGTTAGCTGATTTATCAAGCCCTATATGGCAATAAACACTCAAAGAAAAATGGAAAACGTTTTCAAAGGACCATTGTTGCAATCCCAGTTGAAGTAAAAATGGTATCATTAAACATTCCAAAAGGAAAAGTTTCCAGCTGCAATCATACACCTTTTCAGCAATCTGAAAAGCTATTTAGAAGAAAGAGAACAGCTGACACTTCTCCATTGCTGTTCCTTGATTCATGTCTCTAGATGACTCATGATAAATAAACCCACATATATGAAACCGTCTTTTTTATAAGACTATGAACAAACTATATTACCATAGCATAGAGATTACAGAATTCCAGATAGATCAAAAATTTATTTCTAGTGTCCCATATATTTTGCAAATCACTGCACCAAAATTTTGCAACATCCCTCAGAATCCTACAGTGCTCATTTTTCTGCTGTGCTTCAGTGAATGCGTCACCAGCTGTACCTTTCTGCATCAGAATAAAATGAGCATAAAGAAACTTTTCAAATCACCAAAACACAAAAATAATTTATTTTTCCCCTTCATTTTTCTTTACACACACTGTCTCAGGTGCTGGTAGAGACCATGATATGATCATCTGGCTGCAGTAGTTATGAGCAATGATGAAGACACACTCATTTGTAGGAAGGAAGTGCTTGAGCTGCCTCTCTCAGATTCAATGTTTTCCTCACCACATCCTTGTGCCTTTTCCTCAGACTGGACATACTTAATAGACTCCTCTTCATTAAAAATATAAGAAGTCATGCATATTTTAATATTCCAAAAATCTATTTGTGGTTTCTTTCCAAGAATGACAAAGAAGTCCAGAATAGAGGAGCAATGGCTAGCAGCTTATCAAAGGTCTGGGGCTGGCTGTATATTTTTTATCAAAGCCAGGAAATGCACCAAGTCTGTTGTCATAGGATTGAAAAATATAAAATTAGGAAGATATTAAACACCTAGTCACACTTCTCAAGTGCATTCTTGTCAGAAGAAAGACATTATGCAAAGTGTTACAGAAGAGCCAAGCTGGATATTCTTGGAGAAAACTCTTGCTGCAGTCACACAGCAGCAGAAGCTTTACACACATCACTTGTCTTGCACAAGAACAGGCACAATGGACGGAGGCACAACTAATGAAAATTTAAACAGATCATACTTTTCCAAGAGCAGAGAAGACCAAAGGTAACAGGTAGCCTCAGCACAAGACTCCATCAGGACTCTCATTGCAGTCAGAGGAGAAAAGAATGTGAAAATATTCAGAATCAGGACTCTCTTTACAATTAGAGCAGAAAAGAGTGTGAAAATATTCAGAATAAAATCTAGATTTTTTTCTTAATTAGATTCCTTGTTGGCAGCTTTGTCCAACCACTTAGTAAAAGAGTCTTGCAATTAGAAAAATTTCTGTCTAGCCTCTTCTAAAGTGTATTATTCTTTCTTCTTCTCATAATCTTTCCCTAAATCTTCCTTTTCCACATTTAGTTAAACAGATTTTATCTTTGCTAACTCTTCAAGGCACTCTACACTTCTATTTGTACATCAGAACTGCTCTGGAAACCAGTAGGATGCCAGTAATGTCTACATCCCCTTGAAAGCAGACAGCACAGTGGAATAACACCACCCATTGGTGACACACACGTTCATGCAGTCCTTACCACCTGGTTTTATCCATGAAGAATATCAGTAACTGGCAAATTTTGGTGGTGTCATCAAGTTGAGCCTAGACAATCAGCCAAGCTATAAATGCTACACAGAAGTATATAATTGGCGCATCCCTCAGGGAAATATCTTAAATTGATTAGTGTTGAATCCACATTATTTTCATTAGCTATTACTAGCCATGTGGGAAAAGGCCCTGCTGTGAACAGGTGGCAGAAATATTTCTTCATGCTTTCAGGACCTCTGTTTATGCTGGTAGGACAGTAGCATAAACTATTAGAGGCAAGGAAGTGATTTTAATGCATTTTCTCCAGGCTAGCAAAGCCATTTAATTTAGTCCTGTGAGATAAAAAAAGAACTTGTAGCAAGAAAAAAATCTGAGTCTGCTGAAGCTGGGAAAAGGAGTTCAGGGGTCTTTAACAAGATTCTGCTTGGAAGAGTTCTGCTGGCTTGGATTTATAGTCTTAGTGTGACAGAAAAAAAAAAGCTGTAATTTATTTACACAAGTTCCTTTCCTCTATCCTACTTCAAATGGTTCCTCATCACCACCATCCCACTTCCAACCTCTGGGTTGGAAGCCAACTTTTTCCAGAAACTTTTTTCCCAACCATATGAGTACAGTCAACTCAGTCCATTCCTCTGCTACAAACATAGTAGAAAATACCACAAAGATTAAGAAATGTTTGCCTGCACTTAAATTTCTACTAGAAACAACATTGTTCTCTGAGTTTCAAAATAAAGTAAAATATAACAAGATTTTCAAGGCAGAAATCATCACAGCTAGCCTGTCTCCCTTCATAATTCCAAGGAGTAGCAGTTAAAATCCAACCTCAAGCCATGGTTCACATGTATTTTCAATCCAAATACGCAAAATTTTTCAAATCTGCAAAATCATGATATTCCCCAGTTCTATACAGGCCTACTTCCAAATATGTTCTCCATCTCAAACAGGTTTCATACTTTTAGTAATAACTCTGAAAAATTACTCAGATTCAAAATCTAGTATCTTACACTACTCACAGTTTTTGTAGTCCCCCGAGCTCAAATTCTCCTTTACCTCTGGATGGACTACATTATTTCAGCTGCTAGGAAGAAGATCCATGCTATAGAAGAGAATTGTAGTTAAAGCTATTTAGAAGTACAGATGGGAGCTCAGCCCTTAAAGATGAAGCCAGACAAGTAAACTTCAGGTGCCTGAAGACACCTCCATGTTGATAGTCTTTAGTAGTGCAATATTGTCACCTTGTGTTGCTTTAAATATATATTTATTTTAAAAGGTGTCTCCACACACAGCAATTACTTTTCATGCAAAACAATACAAAAAAAAAATTATTTAGCTGGAAAAAAACAATTTTTCATGGAGAGAAACAGTTTGGATAAAAATACTGAGCAGCCTTGCCTCACATCCTGCTGCAGGAGAGCCCAAGGGGCCAAGAAAGTGGCCAGCTCTATCACAAGAGAGTGAATAAGCTTTGTGTGTCTCTCTGACCATGGTTTTTGCTACTCTCCCTGCTAAATCTTTCTTGCACTCACTCATCTGCAGGAAGGGAGCACTGCAGGAAGAAAAAGTCTCTGACTCCCTGCAGTAGTTCCCCAGAAGAGGATTTATAACCAGGAAGAACAAACCACAGTGACTTTCAGAATGAAGCCAGCTGGGCATCACACACAAGGAAAAACAGCACAGGGATATTTAGGCTTGCCTGAGCAGGATACCTCCTTTCTTCTGCACCAGGCAAGGCAGCCTTTAGTGCTGTTTATACCACAAGTGGTGGCACAGAGCCCAGATACTCATTTCCACTGCAGTTGCTGCTCAAGAGATTTCCTGGCTTCAAAAATACGTTTATACAATTCATTCAATAATTTCTATTAGCAAATACTCATTTATTAGGAAGTTCTATGCTAAACAAACAAGGATGTCATCCAGTGTGCTGAAAAATAAGCTCTTCAACAAGACTGAAGCCTCTTAATACTGCTCTTCAGCATTAACCTTTTTTACCTATCCAAATTTTGTGTTAGGGTTTCAGTCCAATCTTCTATGCCACTGAGGCTTCATGTACTCCACTGGGGCTAAATGAGGGCCATGAAGGCTTATCACTTTGTGAAATGTGGCCTTGAACCATGTAGCTACAATGCTGGGAAAGAACACTGGCATGTATTTTAGTGTGTTCTGATCCATCTGTGACAGAATTGGAAACCAAGCAGAGATACTCTCCATGGAACATTATAATGCTTAAGGTAAATACACCAAGGCAGATAGCTGAATCCTGACCTCCTTTTGTACCAGATTCTCCACTCTTCTTTTTCCTCATTATGATATTTTTACAATGACATGTCTAAAGGGAAAAGGGAAATGTTATTCTGAAAACTCACCTTTTTCCTATTACTATATAGTTGCCATAACAACTTGATGCAATATCTTAATAATCATTCTCTGCATTCTTTTTAGCATTGTAGTTGTCATGACAACAACATGGATTTTATTTCAGACCTACCTCCTAACATTCTTAGATGTGTTTTGGTTGCTTTGAATGAAATCAGACTCAGTCTCCATTAAAAAGACCAAAAGAAAATCTGATGAAGTACCTACGAAAGAAAGCATCTTTATGAAAAAAGGTCCTAAAGCTCTTGTATACAACATTTAACCATGTCTTTTCCCAATGTATGCATGTTTATTTTAACAAAAAGCTCAATGCAAATACTACATTTGAGAATTGAATGCACAGAATAGAGCTTATAAATGTCCAACATTGTGTCTAGAAATAACCATTAATTATTGATTTTTATTTAAGAAAAAAAAAAGGTAATAGAATTTTTTAAACAATGGTCTGTATAAATAACATTAATCTATAATAAATCTAAGCTTCAGTGGGAAAAAAAACCAACCCAAAAACTGTTGTGGCAATCTGATATCACTCTACATTTTATGCAGTACTGGAGCTTGACACCTTTTTTTGTTATGAGATAGTTGTCATGAAATAGTGAACTAATGCAAGAAAGCTTCCTAGTCAGTACCCTTTTTGCTGTTGAGTGTCAGAAGAGAGTTTCAAATTATAAACTAAGGTTTGTAATTTACAGTATCACAAGTAGTGAATTCACATTGCTGATATAGAATAGACAGATCATGAGGTAGATCACCAGCAGAGACGTTAGGCCAAAGACCAAACAAGTGCTTGTCTCTTTTCCATTGACGGCAATACAGTCTCTGTTGCCTGGAACCTACCCCTCCCCTCTTGGAAGGAGTGTTACTACCTTATCACTTGAAATGCTTAACCTCTTGCAGCTGTCTGAATTGTTAAACTCAGAGCAATAATTATGTAATAATTACAAGCTATAAAAACTTAAGATGAGCCCAAAAAGATTTCAAATTGCTTCCTATTACACATAAGAATATGCTTTATGCATCTTCAGCCCTTACAAACATTTTCTCAACCACAGGTAATGTTTTAGCTTTCCCTGAATATTTCAAGCTTCTTCTTCCACAATGTGAAATTCAGAGTCATCCAAAGTGCAACATGTAGTTTCTAGGCTGCAACTAGCTATGATGGGGGCAATGGTTAAGCACATGATTAAGGAGATTAGGAGTTTGGAGATATGAATACTAATTTCCATTTCATTGCTTCTGTGAATTGGTATTATGTGTGCTATATGCGCATTCAGCTTGAATTTCTCTATTATCTTCAGTTCCAATACATCCTATTATCTGGGCACCCTACTCTGGAACTGCTGCTTCTCCCTAAACATCCAGCTTCTAAAGTCCACAGCAGAGGAAAAAACATGAAAAAGAAGGGGATGGCCTGATTTTTAGAAATATGGAGAAATAATTTATTTGCAAGAAAAAATGGAGAAAAGACTGGAACACAGAGTCAAAGAAGAAGGCATGAAGTAACAAACAGATCCAATATCTTAATCTTTTTCTTAGCACAAGAGCTAAGCAAAAGCCATCAAAAGTTAAAACACAGAATGTTTTGACACTTATTATTGGTGACATTTGTAGACAAAAATCTATCATTTGTAACAAAGGGATAGCTACATTTACCTAAACAAGAAGCATTAAAAGAATCATAAGCCCTCATGCTCAATTGTTAACTGCAAAACACATGAGAATGGATTTTTTCTACTGGTAGGAAAAATTTTCTACAGGGGTATAAACTCCCATAGACATTTACCAGCTTATAGACAGAGAGACACATAAAAAGCTTGGCAATAGACAGCCACAGAAAACATTGTGCTCTGTACAAGTGCACAGCAGGCATTTGAGAGACAATCTAAAGAGAAACTTAATTAACACCTAATTGTTTGGAATGGAGTGAGATAAAGGGAATATGAAAGTGAGTTAATGTAAAAATCTTTCTAGAGAAGAGAAATCTGGTTATTTAAATCCTGCTGCTTGCAATTATAAAGCTACTACATGCAAAATCTGTGCTGATTTATTTATCTCAAACTTACTCTTGAATCTAAAAATGTTCTTAACTTACCATTTGTGTCAAAACACTAAAAAAACAGCTTGCTTTTTATTTCTTTTATGTGAATTAAGAATTTATTTAGGAAAGAGATAGACATGAATGCTTTTTAGTAAGAAATACAGTTTCTCTCATTTTCTCTTACATGAAACATAAATGTTCAAATTCTTTTGAGTCTTTTGTTGAGATAAAAGGCAATTGATAAGAACCCATATTAATAAATACACATTTCCATTCCACTCTAACACATTTGTATGACCTTATTCTTCATATATCAGGACTCTTACCAATGAAATTCCAGTTTCTGTGTGTTACAGTTTTAGATAGATGGTAATGTTTCCCAAAGTCAGTTTCCATTCAAATCACCTGCACGTGATCAGCTTCCATTTAGTATTTCAAATAGGAATTACTACCTATTTGAAAATCCTTTTCAATTTGTAAGGGTACAAATCTTCTTCGATCACTTCTGCAAACAAATTCAAGTCACAGAATAATGGAGAACATTATTCCTCTTATATTTTGTACATTTAGATTTCAAATATGAGATTTTTGCCTGAATATTTTTCATTCCTTACTAAATTAGGCTGTTTTAATCAGTCAGAAAATCCACCACCACCAAAAAACACAAAAAACCCAAAAAAAAAACCAGAAGAAAGAAAAGCCTTTCTTAGTTTGTAAGTGCTAGCCTTTCTTTACAAAACTTTCATATTAAATAAAGCTGAAATACAAGTTGCAGCTACAAATCTTTCATACTATGAGAGCATTTAAAAATTAGGAGAAAATTTGGAATACTTCCTAATATTTTCCACCCAGAGGTGTTGGAAACCTGCTTCAAACAGATTTGCAGAGCCTGGCCTCTTAGAGTAGCCAGCTCAGAAACTGGCTTTTAAAAGTACCTGGCAATAGTTGACGCTGATGTTCAAGGCTTTATGGTCTTCCATACCACTCTGGAATCTTCCTCTCAAACTTCCATCTTTGGACATAGAGAACAGCACAACTCAGGTAAGAAAGGGAGAAAAGGAAAGGGAAAAAAAAAAAAAAAGCAAGAAAAGAGACTCTGGAAAGCAACTTCTGCAGACTCCTGCCCTTTAGAGATACTTAGGTGCTCAACAAGTCTTAAAGAGCTGCCTATGTATTTGCTGGGCTGCTCTAAATCGTTCTAAATCAGCCACAATAAGCAAAAACCCTTCACCTTCCAACTCTTCTGGACACCTACAATTCACCAGAGTACACCCCAATATGGGAAAACCTTATAAGTTATGTGCTTAGCCAATCTCTGTGGCAGCTTTTTGCTGCTGTAGCAGCACACAATGAACCCAGGAGGTGCCAGAGACTCACTTAAGGTAGTTCCTAGATAACACTGCTTGACAAATGCTCAGCCAGACTGCTGGAGATATGAAAGCACACAGTTCTATTCCCACCAACCAGAAGAAAACCAAACCAGTGATCTCAAAGGCCCCTAGGTTCCAGTGATGGCCAGACATGCTTTTGGCAAATGGAGGCAGGCATTACCAGGTGCTGGGTGTAAGAGGAAAGAAGAGGTCCACTTTATGCCTGAGGAAGACCTCTAAAGAAAAGGTGGCACATGTGGGACAGAGCCCATGTCATTAGCCCCTGTAAACAACTCCCAAAAATGAGAACAAAAAATATAAAAGCAGAAAAAGACTGTTTTTCCCAGTCCTGACCCCGTGATCCTGAGTAACATAGTCTAGGGAACCCTGCTTGAGCGGGAAGCTTGGACTACATGACCTCCAGAAGTCCCTTCCAACCTTAGCCATTCTGTGATCTGCTTCTCTGTGTGTTATGCAGCAAAGCCCTGTCATTTCCAGGCAATGTCCACAGCAGTATTTCTGTCAATCGTAATGAATCTCAAAACACAGCTCCTGGTCACATCTTTTCCCAGACAGCTAGGAAGATAAATTACTTTCTTAGAGTGACACAAGTCTTTCTGGGGCAATTTGCTTGCATTATCTGTAATAATGCAGAACACCACCGCATCCTGTTACCCCTATTTCCATTGAAAACAATGGCTTTTGCTTGCAGTGTGCAGAGCCAACAGTATTATTATTATTATTATTATAATTATTATTATTATTATTCAGAATCACATTCTTTGTCATGGCAACTGGGAACTTAATATCATAGTGCTGCTTTTTTTTTCCAATGAAATGATTGACTGCTTTGATAGCAGCGTTAATTATATCTTTGGCAGAACTGCAATCAAATTAACATGATCACAATTTACCATTGACCAATATCAAGCACTTTACTTCAGACAACTGCCAATTAGCTAGTTATCAAAAAAAAATGCCCTCCAGAGACATGATTTGCAAATTCAGCTGTTAATCTAATTGAAGTACAAACAGTAGTGTGATTACTTATAAAAACATGTGGTCCAGCAGGACACCAATGCCCTTCGGGCATCTTGGAGCTTTCAGTGTTTACCTCTGAGCAGACATGAGGGAAAAGGCTAGAGAGAGTACAGTCAGTATTATCTCCTTTGGAAAAGCAAAACCTTCCCCACTTATACAAACCCCCGGCATATTTTACTGTAAAATACTGCCTGAGTTATGAGGAAATTAATATAACCCAGCTGATCAAAGGCCATAGATCAATTCACAGGAAGCATTCTGTTCAGTATTTATTTTGACCCTAAGTCAAATTGAAAGGATGTTGAAATTTTATAAAACTTACATACTTATATATGTGCAGATTTTTTTCAAAAGCTGGGGGGGAAAAAAATCTATCTCAGAATAACATGTTTACTGATTTCTGCTGGGAGTTTAGTTCTTTGGGTTTTATTTTTTTTTATTTTTTGAATTTTGTTCATTTATAGGATCTTTGGGGAAATTCCAGAGCCATCCTTTAATATACCTAGAAACAATCAATATGTGGATGTATACTTTCTGTTTAAAAAGGGGTTTTTTTCTATACCTTCCTAAGCCCTTTCTATTTTAACCTGTTTGAACAATCAGTACTATTTTCTTTTTCTAAACCCAAAGCAAATAAACTTGAAGTACAAAATTAGAAAAATATCTGCTCCCTACAGTGAACTGACATGATCATAGCAGTGGAAAAAGTTCTGCCAAGTGAGAGAGCACCTCAGTGCCTTGGGTCAGGCAAACAGATCCCTGTAAGAGCACGTCCATACCACAGACAAAAAACTGTCTTGCATTTACTTGAACATGCAAGGCAACACTGCAAGCAGAATAAAAAAGTTATACTTAACCCATAAGGACTGGAAGAAAGATGACCTTATTTGTGATCTCTGTGGAAAACTAGAAGTTAAGAAATAGAAGAGTTTTGCTCCCCCAAAAATATTTGCAAGTAAGTAAGCTGGTTCAGCGCTAGTGAACTCAAAGACCTAACCCTAGTCCAGCCCTTTAATATTTTTTTCTATGCAATTTTCAAATATTTACAAAACTCCTCCAGTTTGTTTCTCTTATTGATTCATACCACAGCACAGTAAGGCATGTTATAGATATAAATACAGAATCATATCTGTTCTAGGTGCTCACACTATACATGTATTAGTCTAAAATTCAGCACAGAGCATGACTGGTTCTACTGAAGCGTAAGAATTGTTTAGAGAAGTCAGTTATGATCCTGTTTTCACTCTTCCTTGAAAGTTTCTAGAACAAAATAAAAATCACCTACAATAACAAAAAACCCAAGTAGAAGACAGAGTGGCAAGATGCCTTGCAAGTTTACTAAATACATTGCTACTCTTTAATAAAATATTCTATTTTGAATGTTACATTTTAGATGTGAAGCAAATAATATGACACTGCTAGGTTGACCTAGGAGACAAAAGGAAGGAAAAAACACTTGTGGTCTGATTATTCATCCTGAGGGATTACTCTTTCATTTTCAGTTAAGCTTTCACATTTCTCTCACCCTAGAAGAAGGACAAGCCAAATGTGTTCAATAACATTCTTCAGTATTTACTATGATCGGTCTGAGAGCACAAACTCTTCTGTCCCAGGTGACCAATTTAAAGACTCCAGTATAAGCTCTGAAGAAATAATGGACAGTCCATAAACTGTTCATTTCTCACTTATACTATCAAATATTAATGACAGAATAAAAATATTATTATACCAGTGCACAGGCATTGTCAAGCTTCATTGGGGAGAGGAGGACAAAATGCTTTAGTGTTTGAATGTGATGGATACTATTCAGTCATGGCTAGTAAATGATGCTGTAACTTGACATTAGTACTGTACAGCAGCACTTAAGTAGTAAAAATTAATCTCAAAGTAAGTTGGCTGTTTTTGCATCCTGGACAATTTCAGTTAGGACGCTGCACAAAAGTTATATCCACAGTGAAAGCCTTGGGACTGTGGGCAGACTAACCATAAAGGCAGATACAACTAAACCCTCATTCCATGATCCACAGGAATCTATTTAGTATCTGCAGCATTCATAATGCTATGAAAGTGACTGCACTTTGAGCAACTTTACAACTGACCTTTGGATGAAAAAGATCAAAAGGAATTACTCACTTGAAAATTGGATGCTCAAACAGCTGATACTTCAAAGTATAACTTGGTGGGAAGTTCCCTTTCAGGCTCTGTGTCTACTGAAACAAAGAGAATAGACCAATTTAGTCCTGGGTACCTGTAGACATGAATTGGGAGATTGCTCTGCTAAGTGGTGCCACTGAAGTGAACTCTGTAAAGTAAAAGGTTGATATAAAACCTTCTGGCTCTTCCCTGGAATTCTTTCTATTGACAATAAGAGACATCAGTTCAAGCCACAGCTTCATGCTATTAAATACTATGGGTCAGGACCGAACTTGCATCCAAAATACATCACTACAGGCAGAAACAACTGTTACCCCAACAATATTCAACCCTCTGTAGCTGAATGATGTGCATTCCTGCTGTCAGTTTTCCTAATGTTTATTTAGTTGTAATTTTTATTTTCTTTCAGCATTGAAAGAATGTCCATTTACCCTTCATCTAGCACACTGGCATGAAAAATAAATACATGTCCAAGCCTCCAAAAAATTCTTCATTTTCCTTTAAAACAGAATTCTGCTTACAAATTAAGTGTTTATTCCAGTGACTACCGTCTAAGCTAGGACTGGCAAAATTATTGTCCCAAATAAATCAGCACTCTGAGACAGGTAATAGTTGGGGTTTTTCCCCCCCACATTTTTTCAAAATAATAAACAGTGATGAGAACACTGTTCCATAACATATCTATTTTTATTTTAAATGGTTTAGCCACAGCTGAAGAGCTTGAAGGAAATTAAGCTAGATCAAAAATCCTATTCATGTTTTCCAAAATAGAATGGATAGTCTGTTATTTTACTTATGCAGCTCTTTCTATTCCATGCTTACGGAACAGCGGTTTTCTGATTTGTTTCTTCCACTGTGGGCTACTGATTGTGTGCTGTACTTAAAGCCTCTTCATCTTGAAGAAAACTTATTACTAATACATTGTGGGATGCCAAAGCTACTGTTGAGTGTCCAGTAACTTTAGCAGTCCATCAGACTGGAGCTAGGAACACACAGCGGGTGGGACATCTGCCTGGAAAGCTACAGTAGCATCGAAGACACACACAAATTATAATAATGACTCATTATAAACTCTTTATGCCTCTAGAAGAACACACATACCACAGCTTGCCATCTTGTTACCATTAAGAATGTGAAAATGCTGCTTGAAAGTGGATGAAACATATATTCATGTAAATATCCATATTTATAGGAACGGAAGAAAGTGACAGTTAAACTATATCAAAGTAAAATACAACACCAATGAAGACAAAAAACCTCTTTTAACTATCCACACAGATCTTTCAAAAACGAAAAAATATCCAAAAGCAGGTCTATTTTTAGAGCAAATATGTGAACATGGAAATCCATTTCTTTTTAAGGGCTGGGTAGTTAGACAATATTTAGTGTCCATAGGAAAACTACACAGTTTTTTAGACTATACACTTTTTATATGACTCGGACTGTGGATATCCCATCCCTGGGAGAGTTCAAGGCCAGAATGGATGTGTCTCTGAGCAACCTGCTCTAGTGTAAGATCTTCTTGCCCATGACTGGCGTGTTGGAACTTGGTGACCTTTAAGCTCCCTTCCCAAACCAGTCTCTGATTCTTTGTTTTTTGCTTCCTCTATATCATCATATCTGTTGTTCAGGACCCTCCTAATATTAAGGTATAAATTTAGGTCCATGTAACCTGTTTGCATTCAAAGGGGGTTTGTCTTTGCCACATTTGGAACTACGTTACACCATGGTGTAAGAGTTTGCAAAAGTGAGGTGAGCCCAAGTCCATGACAAACAGCACAGGATTTAGATCAAGTTTGGATTAGGGAATGATTAATGGTGAAATACCAATTTTCAGAAACATTTAAATGGTAGAAGGTTTAATACTTAACAAAAAGTGGTAAAAAAGCTTTATGGACTGGAGGTCAGAGAGAAAATTCTGCCTTATGTATCCCTAGTACCCTACTTTCACACTGAAATAAATCCAGAAATACAAACAATGGAGTCAAAATCATTTCAGAAAGGAGCTGGCAAACATATACCCCATCCTTTGCCAAGTCCTTCCACTCTCAAGATGGAGACAGTTAAATTCTGTGAGAACACTTTCTGGAGGTTTATCCAATATATGTACTTTGCTGAGGACTGCAGCTTTTCAAGGGATTGATTTCCCAAACATACTGAACAAAAGAAAACGCTGAAAGCAAAAAAGTATTATTAAACTAAAATTTTCTTCTTTGAAGTAGCTTATACAAAACACCAAGCTTTGGAAGTGAATTGCTAGCCTTTGAGGTACCATTTACAAAACAAAGTTCTAGCAGCAGTCTATCGTCTCTGACTGTCCCACACCCATCAAGGTGCCTCCATCTCTGCTGCTGCTCTTGTGTTAGCAGCAGAAACACGGAGCAGAGCAACATCACTAACTGGCAGTGAAGACAACCCACTCTCAAAATAATCCTTGCACATAATGTGGTACTTCCTTGGAAAATAACCAAAACATTCAGTTACAAATTTTAACAGATGAATAGTGGCATGAGCCAGGATATCCCATTTCTCCCAGAAAGTTATCCAAAACAGAGTGAACATGAAGATGTTGAAGTTGCAGCCAGTTGCACTGGTGTGTGTGAAAAAATACATGCCCTGGGACAGAGGTAGTCACAGGATATTACAGTAGTGAAATAGTGTAAATGCTTTTCTTTTATAGCTACTGGCTAGTGACTACCAGGCTTGCCCACAGCATCATGGAAACCCTTTTCCACTTTTTAGTCAAGGCCAATTGCCAGTGATCAATATGAACCACTGGTTATTGCTTCCACAGCTACTTTGTGGTGGCTAAGTGCCTCTCCCCAGCTGTCTGCATGCTATCATGAGCACAGCCAGCACAGTGAAATCACAGTGCACACAATGGTAAACCCACCATCACCTCAGGGGCAACTTTTGGCAAACATTCCCTTTTATATTAATCCAACTTTTCCTTCAAACACACTTGTGATCCGTTTGTTCAATGGCTTTTGCCATCTAAATTCCTCTGAATAAACTGTGCACTAAATAAGAACTGACAATGAGTAGACATCAAAAGGGATTTAGTTCTCTTGACAACTCCTGAGGGGCAGACACAGAAAAGGGGATGCATGGATTCCCTGTGCAGAAACGTTTGAGGTCTATAAGAAAATATCTCATACCAGCGAACTGTACAAAATTTTAAAGAAGTTTTTAAAAGAGAGAGGAAGAGAGAAGGACAAAAAGGCAAGCCCTGGTGCTTTCTTAGGAGGGGAAGAGAACTTAGAGAAAGAAAGAAAGAACAGGAATGAATTCTTTAATACCAGGCAACAAAGAGATACAAAAAAAGGAAACCAATCAAAAAAGAAAAAAGGCATAAATCTGGAGATGCCCAGACCCTGAAAAGGAAGCATGCCGACCAGGAGAGTAAGCAGTAAATTATTTACCAGGTATATTTCTTCACCAAATTGGTGAAGAAGGCTAACAGCACTGAGTACCACCTACCAACCACCAATCTCCAGACTCAACTGAGACCTCCTCTTCTTACTCTGAAGTTCTGCCACAGCAGTATGAAGCCTGCTGGTTCACCAGGGCAACAGAGGTTTTTGCTCCCAGCAAAAAGTGGGACATCCAGGGAGCACCAGGGCATCCCCAGGCCCAGGTCACCTCCCACAACCCTGAAGCTTCACCTTGCAGTGCCCCGAGGCCATGTCTGCCTTCAGGAGCAGAGCTGTTTGATAAACCTCTCCTACCACATATCCTGTTCAGGATCCCCTGAGACCCAGATGGTACCCACAGGGACTGTCCTGGTGCACAGCCTGTAGCCAAGCTTCTTTCAGAGGCATCCAGCTTGTTCAGTGCCTGCCAACATGAGAACAGCACCAAGACATCACAAGCAGGGCTGTTAGGAGGCTTACTGCTGTCAATCCACACTCAGGTATAGCTACAGCCAAAGAAATCATGTTTTTCAAAGAACACATGATTTGAGCTTGCAGAATCCACTGGAAGCTGTGGACACCGAGAGGCACTGAATCCAGACCTTGGACAGGAGGCATATAAAACTCCTTTCAGGCACTACCCCATCTCAGTGACATCCACCCCTTCTCCCTAACTCAGAGGTAGTTTAAAATCTTGTCTCCTTTCTGTTCATTTCTTTCTCTGGAAGTCAGACTAAAACCCAGGCACTTAGAAGAAAACTGTATTTTTATTTATGGAAACTTATTTTCTGATTTACTCAGCAAAGCCCAATTTTTCTCTCTTCCAAAAAGCACCTGGCATTTTAACCCAGCAGTCCATGATACCCACACATAGAGGATCTAATTCAGATAGAAGAAATTGATTTTTCACCCTAATCTCGCTGCATTTAACAGAAGGAGATAGCGGGGGTTTTTATTGGCAGATTGATTGACCACTGCTGCAAGCAAGACTGACCAAAAGCAGGATCCTGAAGTTACGAAACTAGAAGTAACTCATTACAGGTTGCTTATAACTTGAGTTGCAGTATTTTTCTTATCAATCTTGGTGCTATCAGGTGGCCTAATGCTCTGCTACAGGGAACAGCTACTGTTGCTCAAAGTAATACTGCTTCTTGGGGGAAATACAAACTTAACTGAAACGTAAACAATGTGCTTTGCTCTTACGCAAATAAGTCTAGCATTCAGTTAAGGAAAGACAACAAAACTAATGGTAAGAAATCAGCAAAATCATAACAGTTTGAGAGGTTCTCTGTGACACATCTGCTGTTCTTTAAATGAGACAATCTGTTCGTTGCTGCTTCCTGAAATCCAAGTTTTCTAATACCAAACGCTTTCAGCATTACTAAAGGCTCATTTGTTTCCTTTCTTCTGGCCCTTCTTGTTCTGTTTTTATGAGAGGCATTTTGATAGCCTAGGAAAAAAAGCACTTAAAACTTTGAAAAGTTCAGTGCCAGTTTCTATAAAGCACTAAAATAAACTTTTGTGATAACAGCAATAGTTATTGCAGTAACAATCAAAATGATATTCAGTAAAGAGTATAATTTCATAGCCCTGTAAAACCAGATACAAATGTGAACTCCCTCAAGTGAGACTTACTCTTCACATTCTTTTTTCTTGGCTTTTATTGTGCTTCTAGATACCATCCTTCCTATTGGCTTCCAGCAGCTCTCAACAATAATGTAAAATTACTGTGATTTTGCCATGCATTATTAAAGCCAGTCCAAATCACCTTATCCTGAGAAGCCGACCACAGAAGTATCGTCCTGTGTGCTACCAAAATATTAATTGTTACTCTCCCAAAGACTCAGTTAACCAAGTTCCTAACTGATAGAAAAGAATATCTACAGAGAAGGAAAACAATTTTATGAGGACATCACCTGTATACTTTCACATAACCTACATGGGCTATTCATGTTTTCTCATAATTTTATTTCCTTGTGGAAACATTTTATTTTTTTCAGTAGAAAATTATGCATTTTAATATCTAACTTTTTGCCATTAACAGGCAAACAGTTATAGTTTGAAAATATTTTAAAAAATGCTTTAAATAATATTAAGGGAAAAAATTTAAATGGAACAAGGTATTGGAAATACATGTCTTGGACTAGGCAATCCTTTTCTCCCTTACTAGCCCACTTTCATCAATCAAGTTTCTTTCAAGTAAGAGTGCTGTTACAGGGACTCCTCTTACCTGTACGGTCAATATGAGAAATTCAGGGGAGTAGTAATACATTTCATTAACCTGACAGTTTTTTTACAATTAAATAAATAAAAATCATCTTTGTTTACTTAATTTCCAAGTAGAATTTTCAAGTATTCATTTCATTCATTATCTTTTGTAGCAAATCTCAGACTCTCCTACAGGTACAAAAAGGTCAGCCTTCCAGAAGAGCAGAAATATCTCAGATGCATCTGCATCTTAGAAGAGGAACTTGGATCCACAGTGGTCTGGCAGGAGCCCTACCTGGGGTAGAGAGTTGCTCTATTCCCTATTTTTCATTTAGTATATTACACAATGCTAAGCAGTGTAATAAATTTAACAACCAAAAACTTAACAGCCCAACAGTAAACCCTTCTGTTTTTGTCAAAGACTTGAAAGACAAGAGAATTCACATAAATGACTATCTAACTGCTACTGCTCTCTTTTTAGCTTTAATACCTCATACTTGAGAGTCACAGAGTGCAGGCAGTAAGAATGGCTGATTCTTTCTGGTTAGGAATTTGCATAATAGGAAAGCACATCACCATGCCAATCTTCAGCAAATACTTGTCTAAACAAAACAGAAAACTCAAGAAGAGAAACAAGAAAAAAATCATCCCAAAATATACTCTGACACTCTTCTTAATATGGTCTTCATGAAGACAAGTTTAGGTGCAATCCAGAACAGAAAATATTTTGTCTTGGCATTGACATCCTGAATGACTTCCTCTATAATTACTGCATCTCCTGTCAACCTTCCAGGTCACAGGGTGTACCTAGTTTCATTCAAAAATGTTTTTGAAGCAGATCTTCCAAGTATATCCCTTCTTACTGTGCTGTGCTTCACATTTTACAGAGATTTCAGAGCACATAAGCAGGAAAGCTTTGGGGGGAGAAAAAAAATGAAACACCAAGCCACCCAAAGACATTCTCCAGGACCTCACCTGATGCCTACCAGTGACCAAGGGACATTCAGTCCATGAATCAGTCTTTTTCTAGACCAAAGAAAAACCTGCTGAAATATCCAGTGCACATGTCAAATCCTCACAACCAGTCTGTTTTCCAGTTCTTCTTCTACTGTGTCACTTTTTTCCCTAGTATAGATTCAAGATAATTTTACTCTTCTGGGAAAATTTAAACCAATGTTATGAACAACTTTGGAAGAATAAAGCCTGCACATTTGAATTGATCATCATGTTTGCCTGAGAAGGTTCACTTTTGTACTTCAGCTCAGTGGGATTACCAGCACTAACTACACAAATAAATACCAACACAAAACCAGCACTTGGTAAACTTGGAGTAGTCACATAAGATTTACAGTGACCCAAAATAGCCAGATCAGTTTGGAGTGGGTAGCAGCTTTAAGAGCCCAGCAACTTAGCAGCCTTGGCAGCTTAGTTAATCTGGAGAAGGATGGGAAAAGGCAAGTGAGTATAAAACAAAAAATTAGTTGATCATGGTACATGCTAGCTGGCAAACACATCACTAAATACAACTAGAGGAAGCCAGATTTAGTGCTCCAAGCAAACACATCACTAAATACAACTAGAGGAAGCAAGATTTAGTGCTCCAAGCAAAACAGAGCACAGACCATATCTACTGATTTTTACTCCTACCGAGTTTTCCTGTTTAGTGAGTAAAAAGACATGCCAGCTGTAAATCTAGTGCCCCAGCAGAGCTGCTTATGTCTCAAGCAGCAATGGTCATAAGCAGTTGAAAGTGCAGTAGAGACCATTGCTGTTGCTTCAGGTGGTAACCAAAGAATCAAAAAGATGTTTTTCTCAGTGGATTCTTCAACAACACAAAGAAAGATTGCAAGGTCTTTCTTTGTGTTTGCTTAACCCATGCTTATTATGATCTGAATAGTGAGAGATGCCTCTTCCCAAATTAAGGTACAAACAAAACCATATGGAAAAATTGATAATACAGTAAAGGTGAGGTAGAGAGATAGAAACAAAGAGAAAATTAGGGGAAAGGGGAAGAGAAAGGTTAAGCAGAAGATAGTCATCACCCATGAATCCAGTGACATTCCACTGATCCTACTTCACCCCAGGCTTCTCAGTGGTGGGGCTCTCAGTCATTCCTCTGGGGTACCACCTTTATACACTCATAGGGTGGTGGCAGACACCGTTTCCATAATTTGGGAAGATAATGTGTATGACCACTTGCTTCCTTTGCCACAGTGGGAATTTCTGTTTGGATGCATGAACCAGGATTTGCTAACCACCGTCTTGCCTCACAAGGCCTGGAATTAGCATCCTCCTCTCACAAATTCCTCTCTTCTGTGCTTTTCACGAGTTCCCACTGTGATGGCTTATCTTATGGCAAGTTCCTTCTGTGACCTTGACAGAGTTTGAGACAGGCAACTGTGTTCTTTAAGTCCTTATAATGTTGAAAAGTAGAATGAGTCTTTGAATTGTCATTAGAAAACCAGAGATAACCTAAAACTATAACTAAGGTTGAATTCCCCATTAAAATTATTGAGAATCAAAAAATAGTTGATCTTTGCTGGTGCAACACAATAAAACCAAGCTACACCTTGAAAAAAATATCTTAATAATTATTTTTAAAAGCTCTGCAAATGCCTTACCAAAAAATCTATTGCTTCCAGCATTTCTAGAATTAATGCCACTTCATGTAAAGCACGATTCATTGAAAATGTTAAATGTAATGCATTATCAAATATTATTTGCAAGCTAACCAAGAAAACACAAAGTCTAATATATCAAAATTGTATTGACCCAGAGTCCATCAAAAGTCCTACTTACCAAAAATATTCAAAACAGATTAAACAAAATACATTTTAGAATATCTATTTAAATAAGCTAAATTGAAACAAAAAATTTGCAAAAAAAACAGCAAGTAAGAATCTTGGAGATACCCTTTGTGAAATTATTCCCCATTTTACTGTAAGACAACACACAGGCACCCATGGTGCAGGTACACAATCAGCTCTATGGGACAACTGACACTAACAAGCTTAAGTGAAGTGGCACGTTCATTTTCTAGTGAAGAGCTTCATTATATCATGTACGGCTTCAAATTAACTATATCTAACTACCAGCTCTTCCCTCCTTCAAAACATGCAAGTCGTCTAGGATTTGAAACAAAGCCATTCCATAACCATAACTTCCTAATGAATCATGTATCACTTACACAAAAAGGTTGGAGAGTCTTTTTTATCATTATTTTCCACAGCCAAATACAGAGTGCCTTCTTTTAACATCCTGGTTTAATATTACTGGTAAAAACACTTGTTAGTTAATATTATACCGTACTCTTCTAAAATAATTGTCCTGAGAATAAGAGCTTCTGAGTCATGTTTTTATGGTTGGTTTTACATTATTCTCATATAATTTTGTCTCTCTTATAGAATATATTCTTCCCAATATATATTTATTTGCATGGTATTCTTTTCATTGAATAGCTAGATGCAAGCAGAAGCCTAAAAGTCAGCCTTCCCTTATAGGCTGTGGGAAAAAAAAACAAAAGACCACTAAGGCTGATTCAGTGTATTTGGAGCACCCACTTAATGCAAAGGGTGATTCATGTTTTCTGGATCTCTGCTCCTGACAAGCAGAGCTACTTTCAAGAAGCTGGTCAGACAAGAAGAGACCTATTGCTAATGCCTTACAGATACTTCTACATCATCAGCTAGCAAGGTGCAACAGGAGTGCATCTGTAGAGCAAAACACTTGCTGCACACTTCCACACTAGGTACACTTCAGGAACAGAGGGAAAGCACTGTTTCAAGCTTGCTGTAGTCTGTCTGCAAGTCCATTAGCAGCTGAAGCACTCTTAGGAGTGCCCCTGCACACAGGAGCTTAGGCCTGGCAGCTCAGTTTTATCACCAGTCTCCACAGCCCAGGACTGCTCCACAGTGAGAACCCAAAGCAGAAAGTGGGAAAACCCAGGAGGTTCAAGTTAAAAGCATGTCTTTCTCCAGCCTACACTGCTAATATAGATATATCATGGGTCACCATTTGTTCCCTTTGAAATGCACTTTGGGCTTTTTTCTTGGCACATTTAGTCAGTGCCCTGCATCCAGGCAATTACAATTCGTTTTGGAAACTGCCAAACTTCAGTATCAATGCTGCATTTTGACACTCATTACTTACACTGGAGTGCCTTTCATTAACAGAATCATTTTGAATTAATGTCCAGTACCAGCAACAATGCCACCAGCTCTGCTAGACCTGTTGGCAATATCTTACCAGGCACTTCTGTGGCTGCATCTGACACCTTCATGGTTTTATATAAACATATGTCTAACCTCCCTCTCTTGTACCACAGATGACTGATTTAAGAGAACACCAAAGGGAGAACAATATTGTTGACACTGAAGTGGAAAGCTGTTAGCATGGGTTGAAGATCAAAAAATTCCAATGCTTCCATTTTCTCAAACACTTTATTCTTGCCTTTGACTTTAATAAGGTGGGTTTTTTTCTCACTATTCAGGTTTTAAAAGCCTCTGATGAATTTAAGGGCAAAACATTTTTGATTTCAATAAGAAATCAAGCTAAACATGGTATGAGGCAAACTAAATTGAAAAGTACTCCCTGGGAAGAAAGTAAAGACTAATAATGGACACATTGAATCACCTGATGGTGAGTCTCACTATAAATGTCACTGCTAAATCAGGCATCCCTTGTTACCATAGGGAAGTGATTGCACGGAAAATTTAAACCTAACAAAGGGAATCATTGATTTTAGAAGATAAAGATCCACTAATAATGAACCCAGCAACAATATAACTTCACAGGTATTTAGTAGTATAAGCTGCATGTCTCGTATCCTTTGGGAATGCAAAACCAGCCAAAGGTCATTCTGTTTTGTTATTCATATCAGCATATTTCACTTAAGTGGCTCTTCTACCACTCACAAGAAATAAATGTATTTGTAGAAATCAGTATTTTGCACACAAACCACAGTCGCTAACATGTGCCTTCATTTCAGCAATGCTACACATTTAAAATTTCCAACTCAATTTCAGTTGGAAGCAGCTGAGTGATTCAGGAGAGATGAATCAGTAATTCACAGTATCTTCTATCAGGAGCAAGGAGAGATTAGGTATTTATCTCTCCTCCTGCTCCCATATAAAAAAAGTCTAATATTCTCATCACCAGAAATAAAGGTTTATCTGTTCCCATATCCCAAGCCTGCACTGTCACTTCCCCCACGGCTCTTTCAGAACCTCCCTCTGACCACCTCCACAGATGGGGAGAGCACACTTAGAACTCATTCCTGGCCCTTGAGCTATCTGAATTCACCATGCCCAGAAAGACCATGGAGAAGGCCAGCCATTGAGTGTCCTTACCTTCAGATTCCATCAGCTCCTTCCTCCTCTTTCTATATATCTTTCTTTTCTTTTTCATCCCTTGCACCTGCAAATCAGAGGGGACAGAAAAACCTAAGGTTGAATTATCCTCCTCTTTACATAGAAATATCTATGTTTCCCTGACAGCTCTTTGCCTCACAGGGGCTCCTCAGTACAGGTTACATCAGCCCTCAGAAGCAGCAGATCAGACACAGAGAGAACACAATACCATGTAAATTAAATGCCTGCAGCTATGTGATGTTCAAACCTCCTCTGCAGCACAGTCAATGCCTTCAACTCAGATCAAGTTAAACTGAGCTAACTCCAGCAGCAAGCTTAGCACAAGGCTGAAACACTTTTCCTGGAAGCATAGGAAATTCTTGGTGAGCACCTCACACACCTGCGTTCTTGGCCAAGCCAGCTAATTTAAAGTTAACTTTGGGTACACCCTGATGCACAGTCACAGTAGCAGATGTGAAAGAGAAAAACCCTATATAATTTGTCTTTCCTGGTCCAATACCCTACTGCTTTGTGTCTTGTTACTACATAACTGATGAAAAAATATTACAAAATATTCCAGTACTGTCTGAAAGAATTTAATATATAATACACATCAGCACGCAGTTCATGTGAAACAAAGCTTTAAAGTACCTATTATAAAGATTCAAGGGAAGCTGGAATTAAATGCAAAAGCTCCAACACAGATCTGAGAGGCTTTATATCAGTTTTCCATTGATATTAGTGCATTACTCTCAATTTACATCAGTGTAAGCAAGAACACATACACACCCAAGACTATAAAAACATCAAGCTCATAAAGCAGGAAAAGAAAGAGCAAATTATATTAACAGAGGAATCCATTAAGCTGTGTATATAATTCCTGAATTTGCAGCACCCCACATCATAAATTGCTGCACTTATTTTTATTACAAAACCCTTTTTAACCAACAAAAATTTGCCTTATTAAACTAAACTAGAAGTTTGAAGACTAAAATCTGTCAGAATACTCCTGAGAAAGTTGTTCAGAGTTCACATTTCACAAGTGACCAGAGTTTTATAAATTTTACAGAATGTTTTTAGTTTATTTTGTGTCATTGTCAGCTGTGTTGGACTACAACAGTCCTGTCTTCACATACAAAATAGAAAAGCTAGCAGTTGTCTCACATACAATAAAATGCAGTGAATTACTATAGAAAGAAAGTATATTGAAAAAAGAACAGCATAATTCATGTCCATTTTGTCCAAAATTGCACGAAAATACATTTTTCATCATCATTAGAACATCATGCTAAAGCTTTTGGAACCTTACTTAGTGCTCTTTTTACTGACTACCACAATGTGTCCCACAACCCTTTTTTGCCTAATACCGAAGTAAAAATGTAAAGTGACATGATCAGTGCTGTCATCCCATTTCACGCTTTCCACAAATACATGAAATTGCCTTCAGTGAGTGGTTGAAGTTTCAGTCAATAACTCAGCTGAGCATTGTAGTTTATCTGGACTAAAAGTAAGAAGATATTATGCCTTTATACTTGGCGAATTTTTAATCAATTCCCTGCAGCTGTTACTTCCAGCATCTTCGGTTTTGCTTATTAAGAACACTGAGGTTCTATACAACAAATGTTTTCACATGGTAAACATTTGGCTCAACATTTTAAATACGGTGAACTTGTTTGAAATAACAAATATGTATATGACAAGAACAAAAACTGTTCACAAGCATTCTTCTGATTGTAGGCAAGAGCAGTTGTCTCTTACTATATACTATTATTCTCATGTAATACATATAGAGATATTGCTGAAAGTTTGTCGCAGCTGGCAGTCCAGGTCTGAATTTGCAGTGCAAGTTTCATCTCTCAACAGACTGAAGCTGAATAGTAAATACAGATCTTAAACTTGAGGAAAAAAATATCTCCAGGCTCTAGTCTGGAAGACACGTCTTATTACAGAAACACAAAATGTATGCTGAGACCAAGATTTTAATCTGAAATTCAATATGGCCTGAGGACACATACTTCACATCTGGGAACTCAAATTAAATTTTAGATAGGAATAAACCATTAACAGATACCCTCCTACAATCAATCTAAGGGCTGAAACACCTGTGACCCATGTCAAGTGGCAGTAACAGGATAAATTCTATGGGTTTTATTTCTGGTTGCTTTACATTGATATTTTGCATCCAAATCAGAAATTGTGTGAAGTATTTTGATACTAATACTTGATTTCAATGCACACTAGTCAGTAACTCTTCACCTCTTCTCAAAAGCTTTCAACCTTATGTCAATTTTGATATATGTCATGAATAATTAGACTTATGACATCTCAGCATTTCACTGTGTATATGATGCATGGATGCGTGTCATCCTAGTTATCCTACCCTATGGCTTCATTCTGCAGGTATTCCTTGTAGTGTCAGATACTTCTCAAAGCGATAATGCTGCCAAAACATATGGTATTACTTACCTAAGAAACGCAGTGCTTGAAAGCAAAGTAGTGAGATATATTAGGCTCAAAGAGATGAACAGTGCATACATAAAACATGCTGAAATAATATGAAAAGGCTTTGCAAAGGTGAAGTAAAGGAGAGATGCAGCACACTGCTCCAGGAGACACACCTCCCACACCCACAGAAGGAGGGCACCTTGGCCTCTGTATCACCCTCTATTCCCAAACTCTCCCCAACCCCCTGAGCTGACACCCTGCAGTGCCAACATGTTCCTCTGCACTCCCACAGAGGGATTAGCAGTATCACCCCCCAGACTATAAACTGTTCAGCTAAACACCTAGCACACGAGGTAAACAAAATATTTGCTTTCACAATTGTTTCCATACAACAGTTCTCACTTTTGCAAGCAGTTAAATATCTCCCAGGGGACACTCACATTGCAAAACCTTGAGAGTAAAACAGAAGGCATGCTTAGCTCTAAAGCTAGGTCTATCTGTGCAGCAGATCATTACCACCCCATGCAGTTTCTCTTAGAGCATTTGCTCTTAGAAAAAAAAATATAAAAAGTCCCTGTAGTCCCTGTTCTCACCTTGCAGTAACCTTGTAACACAGTCTTATGCCCTGCACTTCTGGATCACAAACAGCCATCTGGTCTTGTGTCTTCCTCTGAGCTCTGTCCCCATCCTGGGCCATCCCTCACAGTTGTTAATTAGTGGCACTGTCTACATGCAAAGTGCTCTGCCCATCATCATTTGTATTATAAATGCCTTTTCCCTCCTGAATCTCTGCAATGTTCCTGCTGCTAAATGTCCTTAATTTCAAATTCTTTATGCTAGGTTTTGCCTTAATAATACTTCCATGAAAAGCAATTTTAAAGCAATCCATACTGTCAGTGGTCCCCTCAAGCAAATGTGATTTCTCTTAGCTTTGCTTTCATGTCTAGGTTAAGAAGTTTAAATTAAGTAATTAAAAAAAAAAGGCAAAACAATAAATATTTAAGATCACTCACTGAACAACCCACAGTTTTAAACATTTCCCCAACAGCTGCCCATATGCTTGTGAGCTCTTGCACACCATCACCTTCCATTCCAGCCTATGTAAATCATAACAACCTTTAACTTGCAAGAAAAATTAATGTAACACATTACAAAATGGAAGTTTTAGCAATGGGAAACCAACTGAAGTGAGTTAGCAATGAAAGTAACAGGTGACTGTCAACACATTGTGTTCTGATAATATTATATCAGCATGGTGGCATCAAGGTAAATAAGCCTTTTTGAATTGAGGAATTAGGCAACCTTGAGAAATCAGCCAAATAAATCAAAAGCTTTTGCAGACATAATCAAGAAAAATATTGAGAATGCATATTTTTACAGACAAGATCCTAGGCTTGGATGCAGAAAAGCAAGATTTAGAGTTTCTGAGGTTCTTAACTATCTATGGTGTGTTCCTCAAATCAGTTGCATTGGTAATGACAGACTCTTCTGACCCATATTATCATCACCTCTTTCCTGCTTAATGGTGGACCAATTTTTAAGGGCCTTCTGGTTTCCAGTGATTCTGTAAGGCTCACTTGGTAGGCTGGAACTACACCATGCAGTAAATGGGGGGGTCCCCTGTGTCTCCAGAAGGATGTCAACTTCACCTCCTGAAATTTTGGAAGCCCTACTGGTTGCTACTGGAAGGCATATGGACAGCAGCAGCTCCTGTGCAGAGGACGAGGAAACAGCCTTTCCTAAAGCAAAGTTCACTTATTCCTTCATATCCCTGATGCAAAGAAGTGGGTTCAACAAGCCTCATTCTACAGGCCTCTCATTTTTAGTGCCCACACAAACACTGGCCTTCCCACTACCTCTTTCCCTCCTACAGCATGTGAAGCCACCCACTCGGGACAAACAAACATTCAGTGCCAGCAGCAACAGTGAGAAAGCTGGAATATGCTAGAGAATGTGTTCCAGCCGTGCCTCCAGACCTAGGAATTTGCTCCACAGATGGTGCTCCTCAGCCAGAAGCAGGATGTACTTGTATGTGCTTAAGTTTAGCGCTGCCTGCATCAGAGTCCTGGAGCAGTCTACCACAGCTGGGACCTCACCTTCCTGTCAGACATGAGAGTCCTTCCTGGGGAGGACTGTAAATCTTGGTTTGCTTTGAAAGAAACTTACTTTTTTAGAAACAGAACTTGGCATCCCTCTAGAGACAGAGGGAACATCCCTATTCACTGCATAGTGTAATGGCAGCCCAATAGGTAAGCATCATAGAAACACCCTTTGAAATTGGTCCACCATTAACCAGGAAAGACATGATAATAAGGATATGAAAGTCTAAATTTTGAATGCTTTCAGAGGAAATTTATAATTTTATTTCTCATGGAGTCCCAAGGCAAAAAAATCCAAGCACTGCCAACATACTACCCCCCAGAAAGTCCCCCACATATCCTGAGCCAGGGGATAACAGTGTGTCCACATTAACTCTTACAGCAAAATAATTCATGAAGACATGCAAGAAAAGAGATCTGCTGAAGTTTAAATTCCTTTCTCTTCAGCACAGACAAGTGTAATGATACTGCACTGCAAATTAAATATTCTAATGCAAATCAGGCCCATTTCTGAATGTCACAGTGACCTGAGCAGCCACTCAGAATAAAATATCACCAAAGTTCCCTAAACCAAGGAGAAGTCTAATGGTGCTCACAGCACACAGAACTGTAGAAATAGATTTTCTCCATCTCATATACAAATGCACAACTCTTGAAATTAATTCCTCTGAAGGAATGAGATGGCTAGCAGTTATACGAAAAACTAATGGGAATTTTAATAAGGTACCAAAAAACCCCAAAAGAACTTGTGATGGACATAGCTATTTGATATCTCTTAGGCTTCATTCTGGATTTTAAATAATTAATTTTAAAAACCAAACAAACAGTAATTGGGTTTTAATAATTGAGACAAAACCAGATAAGGAAACAATATCCAAGACAGAGAAAAGGAAATTAAGAAGTAATGGAAATAGTCTTAGAAGATCCAGATAACTTGAAATCATAGTTCAACATATTTCATTTCTTCCTCCTGGGACTTCATACACCCTCATGTTCTTGCTTAGTTTCTTCTTATACAAGGCTTCAAGATCTTTGTGTACTGCAGCAATACTATAGCGAGTTTTATGATTTGCAGTAGTTAACACTGCAATAGGATGGGTTTGCACTTATCAAGAAGCAGTTCTGCTAATGACGTCCTCTGTGATCAGCTCTGTGAGACAGACAAGTAAATTCAAAAAGGCATTCCTTCAGATTACACCTGTGACAGGCCTTCAAACAGCAAGTCCCCTACCACTGCCAACTAAGCTTTTGACGGGAAGAACAGGGTGCCTGTACACAAGCAACAAGCAGGTGTAGGCAAATTGTTTGTCAGCATTACTTCTCTGTTATACAACTTGTGTTTGACATGAATAGGCACTGATCAGTGCAATGTTCACCGATGCACAAGAATTAGTTTTCCTCTGTCTTGCAAGATATTTAAGGGTTTATGTTGCTTTATATGTAAGGAGCATGAGATAAAAGTCAGTCTACTGTCAGCTTTTTTCATCACATGGAGGTCTGATGCCTGAAAGGGTGCTGCGGATTTACAAAATTTGAAAGCTTGAATATTTCTAAATGCATACAGAAATTTCACAAGAGCCTTGCATGGACAACTCACAAGAGACCTCAAGCAATGTCTAGATACTCTTAGAAAGAATAAAGAAGTACTTTAGCTTATGCCAAAGCCTTTAAAAAAAAATCTATCCCTCACTGTTCTATACATTTGTTTATTTAGACAATTCTAATGTGAGATTCTCAGATATGTGGTATGCCTCTGATATGACTAAGCCAGTGGGAACTGGTTTAGCACAGAAATCCCTACGAATGTGTCTGAAGCTCCATCTGGAAAATAAGCCCATTGATGGAGCCTCCAAGCTGCTCCCTGGGAAGGATTCTTCTCCAGAACACTCTCAGAGATGACCAAAAGGGCTACATGGCTGAAAGTTTCCCAAGTCTGCCCGCAGTGCAATTCAAACCCTAACAAGTCACCCATGCTCAGAAAAGTTTTTAAAAATTGCAGCCATCTTTTGTTTCTGCTGTATTACACAACAAAGTTGACCAAGAGCACTCCTCTCAGTCATGGGTGAATGCAGGGTCTGCTGTGCTGAGAGCCAGCAGGATTACCATGACTGCTGGACTAAGCCAACAAGCATGTACAAGGATTCAGGTGCCATAGAACTAACAGGAAAAATATCCAGGTATATCTTATCTCCTATAAACCACTGCATAATTTTTATTCTTGGAGTAGCTGTGCTTCACAAAGTGGAATATAGCTTGTCTCAAGACACAGCTGCAGCTCTGAGCATCAGTAGTTAAGAGACCTGTCAGGAAGCAAATGAGTCAACTCAGTAGTTAAACTGCTTAACCAGCTTCATCAGCTGACCCTTGTTCTTTTCTCATGCTATTGCAAATCAATTGACTGAGATTACTTCTAATTTTTTACCACTGTATTTCAGAAAATAATGTTGCTCTTCTCAGAGGATGTCCTAAGCTAGATTCTAGCTTGCACAGCACATCTCCACAACCCAGAAAGTCCTCCACTGTGCACAGGGACTTCTTCTACCAAAAGAGAAGATATGAATTCTATTATTTCCTAGTAGCATACACTGCAGTGAATAATCTAAAGTTGTGTAGCATTGAATCACAGCTCTTGAAAAAGCTAAAAAACTCAAACTCACCTATGTCTTCCAACAGCACACATTGTTGAATACTTTTACTCTGTGATTTATCTCCTTAAATAAAATGTTCAGGTTGTTAATATAATTTATCATTGGTCACTCAATACCTGGCCATCCTAGACAGTGTTATCTGAGAAGTTAAGCAGTGCAACCTTTAAGAAACTGAGTCTTGGATGTCCTTTGACCTTTGCTGAGAATCATTCTCCCCCTTTAAGAGTGCTATTTTTAAAATAGTAATCAAGAGAAAAACATAAATGTCAGCTTGCTCCTCTCCTACAAAGTTGGAGATACTGCTTCCCAGTGCACTGCAAGAGTAGCACAATCATCCAGCTGTCACAGAGAGATGCCACTCCCCTTCTGCAGGAGGCAGAAGGGCTGTTTCACTCTCCTGCCTCACATTCTGGTCGGAACAGGGTCAGGAGAGCAACGGAGCTTTTGATGGGATGTCGGCATTGGCAGCTCTCCTTTTTCTATATTTACTTGTGTGGCTCTCAGGCAGTCAGGGAGATCATCAAAAACAGAAGCCATGAGACCTAAATACTTGGAAGACCTTATTTTCATGCATGCTTAGGAAGACCTGGCAGCCGTCCTTCTTCCTTCACCACTGCTGCCAAGTCCATGCTGGCTGTCAGACTTACACTCTATTAAAATAATAGGAGTTTACAGGAGTAAAAGCATTACCCACTACCACTTTGCAAGCTCTTTAGAGCCCTGCAGTGGTGCTGGATCACCCTCAGGCATCTCACAGAGGTTCTCTACAGCTCTCCACTCTACATGGATGGTGCTTCAAAAACCTTTCTGAACTGCCCTTTTCAGGTTCTTATCCTGCCAACACAGCCATCAGGAGCCCTAAAAGCTACACTCACAGCCCCAGCAAGGCCCAGGGTTTAGTCTTATTTCTGAGCATGGGTCTCCTAGGTCCCTCTTGTCTTGCTTCAACCCTACTGGTATTTTCTACCCAGCACACAAATTATAAAGCACACAGATACAAATAAGACAAGTTATAATTCTGCTTTCTTGACAAGATCTGCCTCTTAAAGTCTCTCCTGGTAATAAGCAGAAACAACTACTGCTGGAAAGCACTTGGAGAGAAATAACATCAGCAGCACTATGTAAATAATTAACGAAACCACTCTTTTAGATTGCATTATGCAAAGAAGAATAAATCATCAGACAAGCATTAAATATTTAACGGAAGTTATTGTAAAGTTGAAGAATCCTTCAGTCCTTCTCTATCATTTTGGAGCATGGAAAAGTCTTCAATACATTTAAGAACTGCCTCTCCTCTCCTCTGCAGCACTGAAGGATATGGATTCCCTTGAATTCTATATGCACTTTTTTACATTTCTAGAAGGTTTATGGTAAGAATTTCTTTGTTGGGGGGAGGAAAAAGAAAACCATAAAGGAAAAAAACACCACCACAAAAAATATCACAAACAAAAACAAAACCACAAGCCACCCCCTATAGAAGCCTTAATATGGCCTCTCAAATTGGCTAGTCAGAGTTTGAGGCATATAAAATTCTTAGTAATTTCTGAAAACACTGATTCACTGAGCTAGTAATGAGCAGTTGCATTGCTGAGTGACTACTGAAACAAAAGACATAATTCACCTCCCTCAGTGATACTTATTAGCAATAAATCTATCCTCTATAGAAAAAAACCAAGACAAAGCCCAACCCAACTCCCTATTTATAGTGTTGCCAAATGAACATACAATGTGGTATTATCAGAATTAATAAATAGAAATTAATGGAGCTCATCCAGACATATAACTTGCTCTCCAAATCATTAGTTTTTCAGGAATAATGTGTCTTGTGATTTTTTGCTATGATACATTTTCTCTTAACATGCTGATAAATTCTCTGTACTACCACTGACTTCCCAAAACAGAAAAGAATTCTCTCAAGATAGATCATCTAGAACTGAAAAAGTCTAAAAATTCTGCTATTTTTCCAGTTTACATTTATTTATTTTAAAATGCATCTTTTTCAGGTTTCCTTTTGTCACTTGTGCTCATTACCAATAGCAAGCCTGCTAGAGTTCCAGCATTGCTTGTGAAGCTTTTCTCTCCTTGTCAACCTTTAGCTGCTGCTTTTTATCCTACACTGAAATTCCAGGTCCTTCTCAGGCCTGATGAAAGTAAGGCAGTGCAGTGTCTAGAGAACAAGCCAAAATGGTTTAGAGCACCATGACTGTCTGCTTTGTAGCAGTAGGTGTAGGAAGCCCAAAATAACTACTAATTTGAACTGAGATTCACTATTTGCACAGGGTCTGGATAACTTCAGTTTTTAATATCCAGTCTACATTGAAATAAGTCAGTGGAAAAAAGAATTAGAGTCCTGAAAACACAAGAACTTTCTTTTTGCTGGCAGAGTCTCCACACAAAAACAAGATGTGACCGGCACATTGTCTTTCTAAACTTCTGGCATTGTTTTTACTTATATAACACATGCTAAAGCCATTATTATGGTATTTTTACTTCACTAGTAGATCAAAATAAAGCAAGTTGTGAAAGCTCTCACAGGAATAAAAGGGGTTTTAAAACAGTAAGAGAAAATTCTGACCTCAAAGTAAATGCTTTACCTTCACTTATTTCTAGAGATTTTTTGATGACGGGAGAACTTGCGAAATTGTGCAATATGCAAAATAATAAATTCCACAAAATTACAATGCATGAAGAAGAGATTGTTGAGGAAAATTAGTTTAAAACATGCTGGCAGTATATATGCTTTCACATAATAACCATACAGATCCACGGTCTAAAGCCTAGCACACAGACAAAGCCCTGTTGATGTGACTCTTTCCTAAAAGCATGAAAGGGGATGTGTCAGAGTTTCTCAAAAACTTCAGCAGTTGTGTGGAATCAGAGCACTGCAGAGGTGGCATCAAAACATAGGCTCCAAGTCTGGAACCAAGCAGAAATTAATACAGCAAACATTCCTGTAAGTCCAGGTGTCACAACAAAAATATTAAAATAATTGCAGTCTCCTTTTCCTAATAACTGAGTGAACACTTGAACATAAGCCCTGTTAATTCAGCAGTTACTGATGCAGAAGAGAGCTTCATGGCTGGATTGGGGAGGTCGTGCATTCTGAGACGGCAAGCGCTACTTGACTCACCCTTATTCTAGAAAGGTGTTTGTACCATGTGTCCAGTTTTTCCTCAGATTCACCAATTTCCAAAGCAAGATACTGATACCAATAAGAGTTTTTACAGACAAAATCACTCACAATAACATCATGATAAATGGGCAAAGCCTTACTTCAAAGTGCTTAGTTGTACCTTCCCTTTTTCCTAACTAGATCAGCCTTATTGCTTTCCACCATCAGATCTTGCCCCCTTACTCTTAGACAGCCTTTGAAACCCTGAAGTCAACAAAATATTACATCTGCACTTCATTATAAAGCCTGGTTGTGCCAGTTGTACTGGGAGGGAATAGGTCTGGTTTTCCTCCCTTCTCAGTTTAGACACAAATGAGCAGCCAGGCACAGCCCAGGCCAGACTACACAACATCATATTTTACCTGAGCTAATGGGCTATAGCTAGTGCCACATGTGTTTTGTAGTAGGGCCAGGTGCATTCAAACAAAATGCATTTTGGTCTCTGGTGCTGCTTGTTTAATCAGAGTTGATATTCTTACTTCTCCTAAAACAAATCAGTCAAAATATTATTTTATCCAATATCTAGCCAACCTCTGCTATGCCATAATCAAAATATACCAAATCAATACCTTTGAAATTTTCATTTTCTTTGTTTAGCCTGTAAGAGGCTCATCAAGCTCCCCTATATCAAATTCAGTAGCCTGATTAACAAATTAATCATCATCATCACACAACATCCAGCATAGCACAACACTATTATCCTGCTTTCTTTTAGCAAGAAAAACAGAAATCCACATGATCACATAATGAAGCACAAGTGAGATACAAAGCACTGAGCATATTATCTGATATTATTCTGCAGAGAGCATGTGTGTTCAGTTGTCTTCCAACCAACAAAGTGGGGTTTTTGTGTCTGACTTGTTACTCTATAACACAGCATAATTCTAACAGGAAACAGGAGATTAAAACAGGCAAGCAAGGAACTGGACCATTTCCCAGAATGTTCTCTGAAGGCAATCTATCCTTCTTAGCAACTAGTTAGCAACTAAGAGATGATTGCTGTGGACTAAAGAATTAGCTAATAGAGAAAAATCTAATCAGAAACACTATTGCCAGCATTTTACTGACACAAGGCCCATTTGAATAAAGTTTTTTTAAAGCTCTAAAAAGTCACAAAAGTCAACAAAGTCATGAAGTAATTGAATAAGAAGGAATAGAAAAGGAAAAGCAGGACAAAGATGGAAGAAATATAAACTACTAAAAATCTTTCAAGGAACAAGAAGGAAAAAACAATACTTTTTACCAGATTATTGGCTTGGCTAAATTTAAACTAGTCAATGCCTTTTGCATTTGTGGAAACTGTAACAACTCAGCCATTTAGAAGAGCTGGGACAAATTCAGACCTAGTTCAAGCAAGCATAATTCTCCTGTCATGGGGTTCCTTTACCTTTAAGAAAGTTAAAGTTGCTGGGGACTCCTGGGAGTCTTTTCTCCTGACCAATTATCGGTCATTGCCGAGAATTGACAGCAGTTTTAGCCATTGAAAAGTAGAATCAACTTGTGAACCCCACCTTAAAGTGTACAACCAGAAGTCTGTGGTGCTCTTTGTTTCCTGACTGTGAAGGGTGGCGGAGCTCCGGCTGGCCTCCGGTTCCCTGCCCAGGCCATGCAGCCGGGCGGGGGCTGGGCCGGGCCCGCCGCGTCTCCCGGCCGAGAGATAAGGCCTGCGGGGGCTTGCCCGGCCCGGCCCGATCTCTGGCTCGGCTGCAGGTTTTGCTGTAACTACATTCACTAGAAAACTGCTGAGTGAAGAAGGAGAGGGGCTCTGGGCCTGCAGCAAGCAGAGACACCGACCACGCAGCTATGAGGAACTTTCCATCGCAGACGGCTCCAGCTCCTGTTCAGCAGAGATCGCCGAACCATCTACAAAAGCTTGGGCAAGATTTTAACTCTTTCTTATCCAGATGAGACTTGCGGATTAATCTTTTCATCCAGAGAGAGAAAAGGAGAGTGATCAACATGAAAAGAGACTTTATAAACTACTAGTGGCAAGAAAGAAAAGAAACTTCAAGAAAGGTAGAGAATTAAGAAGATGCTTTAATTAAGCTGAAATATCTTTCTGTTAAAACTATGGGGATGGACAATGAAGTCCTGAAAAGAACTCCTTTAATTCATGATAGAGTATGGGGAGGAATAGAGTGTTCAAAGTGTAAATTTGAGTAAAAAGTAGAGTAATTGTGGTATAGTGAAGTGCTGGGAGATTTGAAGCCTTGAGAGGCAATGAGAAAATTGTTTTCTAGTGAAGCTCACAGAAACAGATGAAGAATACCTTTTTTGCCTTTGACTAACTTATCCTTAAAAATGCTATCCTCAAACTCATAGCCCATAACACATTTCAGAGTGATGTAGAATGGGAGGGGTGGGCTTTGATAACAGCAGCTCTGGGCAGCTGATATCAGAGAAACGAGAAACTATAACAAAAATAGTTTTCTTGTGACAAACTCCATAAATTAACAGAAAGGAACTTCTGTTTCTCTACAGAAGCTGATGGAAAGACTGTAAAGAGAATTGAGATTATTTAAGCCATCAAAATTATAAAGTTTTTGTCTCTGTTGTCATGTGAACAAAAGAATGGTAGGCAGTAAGAAATGAAAAGGTTTTTTCTAAAAGTTTATTCTAGTGTTCTTATTCTTGTAGTTTGTCAATAAACTTTCTTTACTCCTTTTAAGTTTTATGCCTGGTTTGCTCTTATTTTAATCCATATCTCACAGCAAGAGATAAACAATTCTTTTTCCCCCTTTTTGTTAATTACTGGTTCAAAACCACGACATCTCCTCAAGTTAGAACATTCTTGTTCACCTCTTCCAAGGACAAACCCAGGCTGTTGGCCACACAAAAGACAGAAAAGTTCAGTTAGTGATTACATTTTGAACCCTAAGTTCTTACATTGTATTCCAGCTTTCTAGACAAGTGGCAGTGCTGTCACAGGGAAATATTAGCTGAGCTATGTAATCCAGTGCAGAAGATCAAAGGAATCACCACAGGAATAAAATATATTTATGCAGATTCTATAACACCTATACTATCCCGTTATTGTAGTCCATAGTCTGGAACAGCAAAGGCCAGGATGTCAGTCCAGAAACCCTGACCCTGGGTTCAAGTTGAGATTTCTAGGTAGACCAAACATTGGTCTCTGATACAAGGAAAATTTGAAAACAGTTTCAAAATACCAGTGGCAAAATTAAAGAAGTGCCTAATCAAATAGTCTTAAGTCTAAAGAATTTTTTATGTACCCTCTAACGATTTTTTCTAGAATGCCAGCCTCCCAAGAAGTACCGGAAACTTTCTTTGAAGATTTCCTTCACTGTTTCTTCCTCCCATGTGAAAAATAGAAAAATAACTACTGACAAATAAGAAGGCTATGTGATCAAATGCAGAGAGTTCAGCGAATTCCAGATTTTAGGTTAACCAACTGTACCCCTATATGTGTGTTTTCCCACAGTTCATAATGTACAGTGACCACAAAACTGGTAGATCAATCTGCATTAGATTTCAGGGGGGATTATGCAAGCCTGTTGACTTTCAAGGAACTTTACCACATGTTTATTCAGTTTTAATAGGTGGTTGAATAACAGTCATTACAAAACCAACAATTTCTCTTTTGGTCTTTCAAAGTGTTGTTATTTTAACTTCCTCCTTTCAGCTTCATCTTAAAAGGGGTGATTAGTTTAGACTATTACATACACAATCTGACATATCAGCTATTTGCACCCCTTGGGATACTAAATACTGTAATTTAAAAAGGTATAATTTATTCTAGCATAATTTCTTCTGTCTTATTTCCACTAAGAACAAACATGAGGCTTCCAGTATGTTATTATTTCTTCTAGATTCACTGAGACATGAGCTAGTGTTTATTAACAGTCCTAAATTACCAGGTAGCATGTCAATAGCTATATATGTCATTCATCTTCCAAAAATCTTTTTAAAAACCGTACATTGATTGACATAAACAGCTTAAAATTACAAAACATGACATCACTACTACGATAATGTAGGACACATGAGTTTATTGGTCTGTTGACAGATTGTGCTAAGTTCTCGCTAAGGAAAGATTTTTTTTGGAAAGATGAATCCCTTTCCCAAGGTCAAGAGAAACTTGGTGAAGAGTTCATGGGATTCACTTTAAAAATAAATAGAAAAATTTAAAAAAAAAAACCAAACCTAACCAAACAAACAAACAAAAAAAAAAACCTCTCAACTTGAAACTCTATCCGGAGTTGATGATTACAAGCCAAGGACCACACATCCTAAATCCAATCTTGGGCCTAAGAAACTTCACAGTAAATTCTTTTAATGGTTTTCTCTTCCGGCAGAATAATTAACATGTTAAACCCTTGTTGTAAGCTAATACAGATTTGTGATCATTGTTAATGCTTTGAAACTAAAGCACCAAAAATGCTTATGTTCTCCGGCACCAAGGAGGCACCATTAGCTCAGGAAGATAAGAACATATATCTGCACAGCTAGGGCAATTATTTTTATCATATAAAAATATAATTTCCCAATTATTTTTGCAGCAAATATGTTACCTACGCTTTTTTTTTCCAAGGTAAATCTGGAAAAACTGTTTGGTTTTTTGTTTCTTACCCATTTTTTAAAGCTCTCTTGGTACCTCAGCATCTTTCCCATATTAGTTCATGCATTTTCTAAGGCTTCTGCAATTAGCACCATCTGCATATTTTACTAATACATTGTTTACTGACTTCTTATATCATTAATAAGTATGTTAAGGAAAATACAATTAACATTTATTTCAAGAGGATTATTGGACATCTCTCCACAATCCACTGCTTCTTCATGTATTAATTTTAAAGGATCCCTTTTCTGTACAAACCAATTTGGAGTTGGGAACCCTGTGAAAACCTGAATTTTTATTCCAAATTAACTGGTCTGACTACAACCTGTTTCATTTGAGTTACCATAATTCATCTGTAATAAAACTATATTGTAGAGGCTAGATCAAATGTTGAATCAACTGCTCTTGATGAAATTTACTGCTGATTACTTCCAGAACTGGCCAGGGCAATCAGAGTTTTTCAGGATTACTTTAATGAATTCAAAGTTGATTCAGATCTCTGAAGTTTAAAGTTTTGCAAGATGGAAGGAGAACAGGACACCAGTCTCACTCATCCACCTGTAAAATACATTTGAACAAGCACAGATTTGGCAAAAGCATTTATATTTCTTGTAACAATGAGAACATAGGAGTAAGCATGCAAGTGGTATTGCAATGGCTTTCATTGCACAGAAAAGAACTAGTATGAAAACACAAACAGAAGAGGTAAAGATATGCAGGTAAAATCTAAACTGATGTACTACCAGGTTGGGGGCATCGTATGCTAGGAAACTTCTAGTCTGCTCAGAGGCAAATCCATCAGACAACAGGAAGACCGTTCTGAAACCCAGAAAATCTCATATTCAGTGGTTATTTCCTGTGGTCCTGATATATTACAGTACTGCATTTCCAATTAAAATAATGAAGACTAATTATTTACCAAGACACCTGACAGCTAGGAAAGAATAAATTATTTCAACACCTACACTATTACATTGACTCCTGACAGTCGTGTTGTGTGTGTCACATGCACACACACCAGCCTTACTGAAAACAATTTGACATAACACAAAGAAAGGAATTCTGCACCTAGGTGCCGGATTCTTTGTTGCAAAATTCTGGAACTTTTAATTAATAGAAAGTATTTGCCAAGTTTCAGAAGGCTAAATAACCAGAGTCGCTTTTAAAATCACAGCCCTTAAAAATTGATCCATTATGGACTGACCTGGCTCTGAATGTTCTTTTCCATGTACTAATTAAAACAAGTTGAGGGCTTATAGTGAGCAAGGCACTGGAAAAGCACTAAAAACTGCTAATCTCTCAATCCCTACAGAAAGTTGGCAAATTATCTTAATTGACTGCAGCCCCAAAATTACGCTGGTGTTTACAATGATAGCACAAATGTTATTCCAATAACACTGTTTAGCAGAACCACATTCCACCGGCATCATCCCAAATAATTTGAGATAAATCCCACATTGGGAACATTCAGAGAAGTAGTAGAAGTAGCTCCTCAGGTCAAATCTCACATCTAAAGACCATCCCGAGTTAAATAAAGACAAATTAGCCCTTATGCACCCCGCTTGTCTCCCCATTATGACACAAACCTCACACAGAAAAAGAGATCCACAGCAACAGCTGAAGGATAATCATGCCAAGATGATAAAAAACAATAGTTCATACTACATGTAGCCAAACTATTTCAGCCAGAAGACTCTCTGTGGGAAGAAGCCCTCCACCATACAGCCTCCTGTATGCCATACTGGCATGAAGCCAGTATGCCTCTAGCAGTAAAAGCACCCCAGTGAACCTAGAGAGGGCTACACCAGGGAGGTTACAGTGCACACAATTGCACTCACATACACCTCGCTCTACTGGCCCAAGGGGAAAAATAAAGCCTGTCAACTTGTCTTTCAGTTTGCAATTAGCCATTACCCAGACTCTAGAGGGCCTTTATGCTTTTCACTGCCTCCTCTCCATTGTGCCAACAAAGAAAGAAGGATGAAGGTCCCTCCCTCCCTTGCTGAGCTGAGCTGAGCAAATACCCCAGAACTCTCTTCCCAGCAACCATACAAAAGCAAGTGTACAAGAACAAAGGCTTTGTTGAGACACATCTGTCACAGAACTGAACTGTTAATTCTTTTTTTGTATCAAAAGTAGTAAACTTCAGAACAACACACTCAGACAGGCCACTTGCTAGAAAATAATTACATTTAACAACATACAAAACAATGCATTACATCTTTCAACCATTACCCAAGAGCCTCAAAAAGCACAGTGCAATTGAGATGACAACAGAGGTATGGCAATGACACATCTCTGCCCCGAGGACTCCATTTCTCATGACCATAGCTAAGCCAGAAGTTTTAGTGCACATGCAGCAGGGAGGTTTCACACCTACCCCTTCAACAGAGTAGAAATACTAAAACTTAATAGCCTCCTTCTTCTGCACACAGAGATAAATTAGTAGAACTTTCTGAGATTGTAGGTGAGTATATTTAGAATCGATATCCTTCTGAATTACAGAAACAGAAATAAGAACAAGAGTGATGGTTTCCTTGGGGCAGTCTCTTACCCATCACATCAAAATGGGTTTTGCAAAAACATGATCAGCTCTGTCATAATATAATGGCACGGGACAAGGTCAGGGGCTTTTGTCACTGCATAAGATAGCCTTAAGCAGCCTAAGAGGTTCTCAGCAATGGAAAAATAGGGTAAAAATACTCTTCCCTTGCTCAGAGGGGCTCTGCCACTGGAAATTATCTCAAGCAAAACAAGAAAGTAACTGCAGGATTGGAGTTGGCCTTATCTGACAGAATATCAGAAAAAATAAGCCAGGTGACAATCAAGAAAAAGGTGTCTGGATTTGGTAATAATAAACCTTTGACTGTCACAAACTTTTTGGAGAAGAGAAAATTGTATATCCATACTTAGTATTAAGGTACTATATGTGCTTTAGAAACCCATCTGATATAGTGCCACATGAGATCAGCTAAAATATAGAAAAGTGGAATTAGTGTGGTGTAGCAGGCACCGACTGTGAGTAGTTGGGCTGAAAAGCAGAAGGCCTGGAAGTGGAGCAGCAATGGACTTTGACTCCTTAAACTTGCCAGTGAATATAGTGAGCAATATCAGCTCCAGCACTGGGCCTGAGCAAACTTTCCACAACCCATACTTTTCTTTCTCAAGCAAGTGCTTGCATAGAATCTTTCATCTGTGCCCTAAAACTCAAAGTTTCCCTCCAGAACACCCAAAAAGGGAGCAATACTAAAAATTATGTGTTCTAGAAATCTATCCCTTATTTTGCTTATTTTGGAAAACAGACTCTGAACAGAGAAGTCATAAGCTAACACAAAACATGGCTAAAATGTTTATATAGCACAGGAGGAAATCACAAATTCTAAATTACCCAAGGTCTTCAAGATCAGGACTAACTGAATAGTAACAGCTAAATTAAAGCTAAAATATTTAGAATTACAGCTGAACCATTTTAAAAGTCTTTAGAGTTCTACATATTTCCACAAGTTTAAAAGAGTATTTGTGACAACTTCTAAATGAAGTGCAAGTCCCAGTGTTACTGAAAAACTTTCCTACCTGAAAACAAACGTTTATCACAAAACTGTCAACAGAACATTAACTGAACAATCCTAGTCACTGCAGTGATAAAATGAATTCAACTGTCATATGTCATTTTGCAGGAAACAGTTCCCACATACATTTATGTTGTTTTCACACTTAGAGGCAAACAACAAAACAGATAAAAATGCAGATAGAATTGTATCTGATATCAAGGATGCCAATACACTCTATTTAAAGCTATGAAAAGAGACAAGCTGGAGAAGCTTGAAGTGCTCTGCAGCACAGGTGCTCTGCAAAGAAAAAATTGCAGGCTAAATTAAGTGATTTAATTCTATTATATATCAAGTGAACAAAGGAAAGTGAGCTATTAACTCCCCCGTATATTCTTACTTTTCCTTATTGTTCCAAACCATACATATCACAGGTAAGCCACAATCATTAATTTATGACCAAAAAAAAATTGTTGGAAAAAAAACATTTTACCAGTTATACAAGAAGAATAAATTTATTAAAAAAACACAGAGAGTAGGAATAATAGATAAGCAAGAAGTTATTTAACTCAAAGCTTTACCTGTTCTCCTGTCACAACTTCGAAGAATGAATTTTAGCATAGTTTTACTGATAAATCCTGTGTTAAAGACAATTGTCTATTTTTCATTCTCTATATTTACTTGTTACTTTTTAAGTGGACTTGACCTTTTTCTTTTCCCACAGAACAAATGAAACACATTTTTACTATCACTTAGAAAAATAGTTAAGTAATCAGAAACTCAGCAGTAGTTTTTTCTGGCAAATATGGCTGTTGACACACAGAGCTAAGTTATCCTGAGTGCATGGGCAGGGCATTATGGGACGAGTCCTCACATCTCTTCTCAGACCCAGGACTCTGCAAGAAGAGTTCTTAGCTACATCACCTGATAGGTATGCTTTGCTTAAGACCACAAGTTCTAGAAAAATTAATGCATGTACTTGTATTGTGACATAATAGATTTACACAGATTCTGATCCAGTAAGGACATGCAGCTGCTTTTTTGGTGAGCAAATTCAAATATGGGCTTCTGTTACTCCAAGAGCTGAAAATACACACTCAGTAAAGTTCAAGTGATGCACACAGACAACATCTAATCCAGAAGTCCTGGTATGTATTATAGACTTACCCATTCAAATTTTTGAATAGTTGAATTGGCAGTTAATGACGTAAGTGCTTTTCATTATGTAGCTCTGCAGTTTTCATCCTTAGTAGGTACCCTTAATCCCAAATTAACGTATCTGGGAAAGACTCTTGGGACCATATCCCAAAGAATTTACAACGATCTTGGGCAAGATCAATTTTAGCCAAAAACCGTGCAACAAGAAGTTTTTCCTTCAAACATGCTTTTTCTTTTCTGTGCCATGTAGACCCTTAGGAAGCCAGAATGGAATTTTCCATCAGAGCAAGAAACCTCAAGGCTCTTCCTCAAAACCTAGGTCTCCTACCCACTTGGCCAACAGCTCAACTGTCCAGTTGTATAGATTCTGTTTGCCCAAAAACTTTCTATAAAAGCCATGGCTTCACATGTTCCACAACACACTTCAACAAAACTGGATCTTAAGATTTTCTGACCTTTGCACAAAATCCATGTTTCAGAGCATCCCCCAGTTTTGAGTCCTACCATGCTGTACATATAACCACCACCTAACACCGTGTCCAGCAGCTTTGGAATACGAGAGAGCTGAAGTACTATGAGCACAAAATAGAAACTGTTCAGAGCTGATCAGTGAAGAAGTCCCATTGCTCTGGGAAGTCTCCTGCTCCAGGCTGGGAAAGCCATTTTTTGCCATTCTCCCCTAAAAGACTGGAGCAGAATAAAAGTGAGGACTCTTGTGTACCTGTGTGCTAGCAATATGAGATGTCATGGAGTGTTTGCCTGATTTGAACTGCACCAAAAGATTTTCCACTGAAAACTTAGAAATTTATCTTTTATTTTCAAATTCAGAAATTTCCAGTGCAAAGGAGTGTAGCCCTGAAAACTCGGCTTCTGAGCTTGCTGACATGGTTTTCTAAGACTTTCCCAGGACAGTAACTATAAACATAGAGATGTGTATACATTCCCTCTGTTACACGTCTTGTGATGGACATCTCTCATGGCCAGTGCAGTGAGAAAGTGTTATCCTGACCATCCAATCCCTGGCTGTGGTCAGAAACCTATAAATCCTGGGAGGAAAAATAAACTTCTCTCTTCCTTTCACCACACATCGACCTGTGTCCGTGTGATCTATTCATCTTCAGCAGCAACAAAGGAGTTCTCAAGATTTAGTGATATTCCAAATTATGCATCTCAAATATCTTTATATATAATTAAGTACTATTTTCTGCTAGTTAAAAATAAATTGGCCATGTATTCCACTTAGAGTAGTTCAGTAGCTGTGCAATTTACATAATTTTAAATTATACAACCAATAATGTACTAATTATTGTACTTTTCTGTTATATTTGAATTTGCAATACAAAGGCCAAAGGCTTTAATTAGTACAAAGTCAAGTCTTTCAACTGCTGGTTTAGAACACAGCATAATTATGATAAAATCAAACCACACAGTACTTTCAAAAGGTGGTTAGGTTATGTTACAGTAGATCTTTAAAAGCTATGCTGATTTAATTGCAAGTGAACAAAATGTTGTTAATATGGATATATTAAGAATCCATGTCCTGTCTGGAAGGAGAAATATATTTTATGGTTTAATAGAAACTTTTCGCTACAGTACCTCAAACAGTATGTTTTTAAAATAAATTCATTTGGCACAGGAAAATGTTTGTTGTCTCAGAGACTGACATTGCTTTCTTCAACTCCTGAATAATCCAGAGCAGAATCCAGGGCTGGTACAAGCAGCAGGTCTTCTTGTATAATATATATCCTTAGCATCTCTTCTTAAAGCTTAGCACAGCTAAGCAAATTATTTTCATAACTATGCTGGAGCCAGTACTGCCTCTCACCTCTACTTTCCATCTATATGTTGATAATTTAAAAAAAAAAAACAACTGTGGAGGCTAGCTTTGGAGCAAGCTGCAGGCCCCATGGCCTGCCAGGCCTGCCTGAGAAGCTAGCCTGGGAAATTCATGGGAGGATTCAAAACAATCCTCAAAGACACAAAACAGCCTGCAGGTGCTGTTTGTCTGTCCCCGTGTTTTCCTTGCAGGAGAAGGTCAGGGGGTGGTAAACCCCACTGACCAATGATGGTAATGTAGCACTTTACTAACCAATAAGAGTTTCCTTTCTGTACTTTCGACGAACTAGTCTATATAACATGGCTGTAGCAATAAACTAGAGATTCTCTCCTGTTCTGACTCCTTTGAGAGTCCGTGTCGTTCTTTCCGCCGTTCCCAATTAGAACGACAAACAACCAAACAAAAAACTTTAAAAAATGGCATATCAGTGAGTGCTCTGCAGTAGTTGATGGCTCAATGGACCCATGAGAGATGCACAGCCAGAGGTCACTCTCTCAGGCAGCTGTACCTGCCAGTCCTCTCTACACAAGCAGAGAGCACAGATGAATGACACAGGACAGGACCCCCAGAGAAAAGGACTCCCATGAGCTGGGCAAACACAGTTCTCTGTGTTGAGCAGAGAGTTTATGTTGTTTTTGTTGTTGTTGTTATTATATTCTGATTTGTTACTTCTGGTTTGATACAAGTTTAAGACCGTGCCATTTACACGCTGAATTTTGGCACTACCCAGACTTCCAGCCAATTGATTACTCCTAATTTTTGTATTTTCCCCATTTCTTTGAAATTCCTTTATATCCGTGTCAAAACATGCGTAACAGTTGTGCCTCTCTCTGTACATAAACTCTGTTACATTTGGCTGGTAAGCCGAAGATGTTAGGAACAGCCATAGCTGTTTTTCCTGAAAGTGTTGAAACTAGCTACCCCCCAACAAGTTTAAAAGCTCAGAGGCAAGGAAGGAAGGTTTTTTACATAGCAACAATCTAACAGTTGAGTTCATTTTAATTATTTGTGTTTAAGTAAGCAGGCTTTATTGGTGCTGAAACAGGTACTTTTCTCCATTTCTAAGCCATTTCTCAGCAGCAGCAATTAAAGCTGTGAAGTACATTCTGAAATGGTTTCTAAAACATTTCAACCAATTTTCCTAGCAAAATTTGGAACAGCCCTACCAAAACAAGCAGACAAATAGCAATCTTGTTCAGAAAAGTCTTAAATATTTGTTGCCTCACTCTGAAGTACTCTTTTAAGCCACTTGGCAACATTTATATTGTGGGGATAAACACAGATTGCAGTGCCTTTTACAGCTCTATAACCATAATGATGTAATTCCAATTTAGAAAAAGATATCAATCTGTGAAGTTAATTGCTTTTCTTGTTAGCAAGCCTTATTCTAGTCCAATAACTGGTTATAAAATAGTAGTACATGCTGAAGTTAAGCTCCATCATCAACTGCACATTCATTTGCCTAGGCAAAATGTACAGCCAGGAATGAGGAATTTCCTTCTGCAGCACCAAAAGGAACACAGTGCTCATTCCCCATGCATGAAAGCCTTCCAATGACCATGAACACATAACCTCTTAAGGAGAACTCAGCTCTCAGGAAAAGACTAAAACTACTGATATTATGAACCATGGCAAGAGATTAAAAAAAACAAACCATTAGTGTCCCTAATCCAGTTGCATGCAATAGCAAAAAATTTATTAGGTGACTATCACAGCTGTCCAAAGACTTTGAGAGTTTAAGGTACAAAAACGGTTTGAATCATATTCAAACTGTTCAAAACAGCAATAGTCTAATTTGTGAGTTGTTTTTTTTTCATTTCACAAACTTTCTGATGTCATACATAAAGAATATGCATGCAGATGACAAGAGACCACACAGCTTGACATTTGTTATGATGATGCTCTTTGCTGCAACATAGAAAGTGAAGAACTGTGCTGCCTTATGCGAGGCAGACGCTCTGGTTCAGGAGCAGCATGGTGGCCAAGCCCAGGCCACTCGGTCCATTCGCACACAACACCAATGTGATGGATGGCAGAAATGGCGTTTATTGCTGAAGAATTTGACACTTTATAACCTAGGTTCACAGTGTCACTCCCATCTGCTTCTGCTTTCATCACAGCTAGGTGCTATTGGCTAATTATGGGGCAATTACCATACCCTATGGAGGAGGGGGGGTAACTATCTTTCCGTTACATCCCGATATCTTCCGAGCACTGGGCCCTAGCTTCCCACAGAACTAAGCCTCATCTTTGGAGACTATGCCTTACAAGAAATTTCATGTGTGACTTTTGTGAACAATCCTGTGTGCCCCAGAGAGTTAAAGAGATAAATTACAATTAGGAGGGCTAAATATTATCTTCATAGGGGCCAAACATGTACATACTGAATGATACTGTGTCAGGCTGATACACACATAGTTAGCCTCCTAGAAAAGAAATTGTTTTTTGCTCTGTACTGCACTTCATACTTTCTTTTTCAAGAGGCACAAAGAAAGTTTAATCATCCTAAAGGGTGAAAATAAATATTTTTCAAACACTGGAAAAACACCAACAAGCTGGGTAATCTCTTCAGAGTGAGGAAGCATCTCTTCAATAATACAGCACAATTAATATTGCCATTCTTAACCTCAGTAATCTGACAAGGGAAACTAACACCTCTTAGCCTCATGACTTCTTTTTTTAATGATCTGCCCTAAAGCATTTGAGCTCTTTACTGCAAAATAATACCAACATGTCATCCAAGCTACACAGAAATAGTTTCTGAGAGATAAAAGAAATTTTCTTTGGAGAGCCAAGACCAAAGAAATCCACAAAAAGTGGGGGGGGGGGGGGATGTAAAAAGAAAGAAATCTTCATTGGTCACTAAGCATCATATTTTTAAAAAAATAATTTGGGTAGTGAAATTTGTTTTTCTACAAGTTGGAGACATACCCCCCCCTAACTACCAAAGTAGGCATTTTCACTGGACATTTCTGAAAGCTCTGAAGAGCACTTGACCCAAAGTAATGCACAGAACACTTTTGCTTGAGAAAGAGGGAATGCAGCAGTAATCAAGGTCACATGATTTTTTTCCAAAGCTGCCTAGTGTAAGGGATGGGTGGTACCACTGAGAATATCTTCAGTCTCCCAACTCTTTGGGCAGAGAAGTATATAAGCATGAATCACAACCTCAATGAATTTTTAAAGGTCCTTTTGAGAGGAACACAGAAAATATTATCCTCGTTTCTTTCACAGCCGCCCTCAGAGCTAAGCCAATCCTTTGCAAGAAGCCCTCTTCTCTGAGGGGCTAAGATGCACTAAGGCATTCAACGGCATTCTGGAAATTTAACAGTAGGTTAAATGCCTTCTGTGCCTACTGTCTTGGTCAGTAGGCACAGAAGATGCCCTACCCAAAAAATCACAATGAGAAAGCAAGTTTTGTGACAGAGCAGCAACCTGTGTCTCATTAAAATCAATGGGAACTTGTGTTTAATTAATTTGAGACCCTGACTACCTAGGTGGTATGTGAGACTATGAAGATATGTAGGAATCACTTCCTTCCTCCCTCTCCCCATTAAGTTGTCACTCTGGCTTATACAGTTCAGTATAACCAACACGTTGCTTTCCCAAGAGTTTCTAAAGAAACAAAGATTACTGGGTTTCACGTAGCACTCCTTACACTGACTTGTAACTTCCATGCCTCGACAGTCCTGATTAAATTCTCACCTGCCCTTCCCAAATCCAATTTCAGTCTGTATCATGGCTATCCCATCTGTAACAGACATAAGAGGTTCAGCTCAGGCTCTACAGAATTATCAATATGTAAGAAAGAATTTAAAGGAGAAAAGCAAAACTAAGAACTTTGATGAAGAAAAATCAGTGAGAGGTCAGGACCCCAAAAACCCCTATGTGCTCTCTGGAAGGAAAGGAGTGTTCACACGGTAGTTATGCTGCCCAGAATAAGCATATCCTTTTGTCATTTATTTATTTGTGCAGGAGCACACATTTTTAGTCTAAAAGTAAAACTCCAATACACAGCAAAAATGTGTTTTGCTTCTGTTAAGATCAGAAATACTTTCAGCCTCTCACACTTTACCTCCCTTATGGTTATCTAAGCCTTGGATTATATTTCCTCAAACCTTCATGTACTTTTTACCAAGTAGAGTTTGATATCGCTAATTTGTGTCTTTATTAACTCAATTTGTCCTTCTCTTCCTATTTTCAGCAATGCACGTGATTCACTTCAATTAGATATTATTTCTTAATGCCATTACTGTGTGCTCACACACATTCTGAGGTAATTAGCAAAGATAACTTACTGAAAACATTAAGACATGAGCAACTCAAATAAAACATACACATCAGAGATTGAGGGAGAAAGAGTTCAAGTCTGCTCCAAGGCCAGGTTCCATCACAATAATTATTATTGTGACCATTGCATCATCTCTTCTTATCCTTATAGCAAAATTACACAAAAAAAAGAACTAACTTTATGTGTTTTTTAAAGGCTCAACTGTAGACAAATCAATATTTACTTTTATTTCCAATCTCTGAGGAAATTTTGGTCTGATATTCAAAGTCCATAAGACACCCACCCCAAATTTAAATTAGCCAATAGCACCTAATGAAATACTGTATTCAGTGATGCACTTAACAGCCTAATATTGTAGCTACAACACTCCAATCTTTGCCCTCCCTTCAGGTTCTGTTTTCACAGTTTTATTCACGAATATAGCCTAGCTTGCCTGCCAATATTAGTTCTTTCTATAAAGAGACACTGATTGTCACTAATAGCACCATCATCTTCTGTAACAGACTTGTTTATGAAATGGCCTGAAGTTAGAGAGAGATGGTGCATCTCATTGTCAGAGTATGCAGCACTAGGATGGGATTTGCACTTACGTGTAGGATACGAGTGCCAGAGGTCCCACATTCGTTCAAATGGCCAGTGAGGTAAAGTCACTAAGTGGTGACAAAGAAAGTTTAAAAATTGCTGAGAATGGAAGCCCCACAATTTCTTTGGGCCCTTGTTTCAGTGTTTTTACTATTCTCCTGGTAATAAAATAAAAATCCTAACCCATTGCAGACTGCAGTTTCAAGAGATTAATAGAGCCAATTACTAGTAGGTCAGTCAGGGTAACTACAGATATATGATTCATGCACTCATTCAGCGTTTCAGAAGAATTACAAAGAATTAAACAGCTAGACTGAAAACAGTTTCTCTCCCTCTTACCCTGTAGTCTTCTTTTTAAGAAATATTTAGCATTAAAAAGAACTTTTGCCTCAATTTTTCATAACTGTAGTTTCTCAATGTATGGACTCCTACTCAATGTCTTCTAAAACTCAAAAAAATTTCCCAAATTCCAAAATTTATACTTACAATTCATGTTTTTCTAAAATCCTTCAAATCACAAGACGATCGGGCAACCTAACCCACCATCAGATCCTCCATGATCCTCTTTTTCACCCTGTTAACATATTATATATTGCATGTACATAACACTTGACGTGTGACATGGCAGAAAGTTGTCATGGTTCCTTGTCCCACCCCACCTGCCTAAATCCCTTAGGCCTTTACCCACTTTCAGGAACATAAGGCAACTATTCCCAACAAACCTCTATCAAGCAACCTTTGGCATTAATGGGAATACAATAATTTGGGCCAACCACAAATTTCCCATTATATATTTGCACTTAGTTGGGGTTTTTTGCATTCAGTTGTAATTCACGTGTTTTTAGTTTGTTTTTTTTTTAATCTCTGCTGTTTAATTAGTCCTAGTTTGTATACTTAGAGAGAAAGGCAGCTGTCAATGTCAAACTAGTAAGTGTATTGGTCCCACATGCAAGCCAATGGTACTAACTACATTCTTTTTTAAGATAGATGAAGCTGCCCTTTTAAGAGGATATCTGCATCAAAAATATTACTGTTCAAGGAAAGTGCCTTCCATTCCAAATTCTCACTTCAAGATTTCTGTTATGGGAGTAAAACCACTCCTTATTTGACACTGCTGTTACTAAGTTTCCATTTATCTGATGGAATACTCCCACTTCAAGTGTACTGCACATTTAGTGTAGCTAATAGGACTCGGTTTGTTCTGTCTCGCATAACAGCAGTAAAAATTTCTATTACGTTTCCCCATATATTTTTCTTTACACTTCAATGAGGTTACCAAGATTTATAAATATGTACCTGAAAGTAATACCAAGCTACTTCCAATTCAATTTTTATTTTTTTTTCCTTCACATCTGTAATTTTTTGCATTTACTATGCAAGTTCTTCTGCTCTTCAGGTCAGGCAAATTATGCTTACTTGTTTCTCTTCGGCATTTACCACAGATTTTTGTCAGGCATCTAACTTACATTAAAAAGTATTTCATACAACCAGATCCATACATCTGTTTATGTAGCTAAAACATAATTTTGCAAATTATTTCAGTTATAAACACTTTTCAAAAATTATATCCACTACCACTATATTAAAAGGCCATTTTGTGCAATACAATAAGTGCATATAACAAATGGTGGGTAGTGAAAAGGAAGTAAAAAAATCTCATTTTCTCTGGCAATTACAATAAACTCTACTCAAACATTGTGCTTTTCTACCTATAAGAGCACTCAAATTAAGAAAATTAATCTCAATACTCAGACTCTCTCTATAACTCCAGTTATACAAGAAGCTTCTTAATCACATTTAGCCTACATTCCAGCCTCTGTCCATTTCTTTTTGCTAAAGGAAAGCAGCCATTTATCAGTCCTTTTTAATTTAAAACATGGTTGAAATTCACTGAATGATCTTTCTAGATAAACCAGACACAGAAATGCTTCAAAAGCAGGCAGATCCTGCTGTCCTTCACATCCTGCAGTGCCACCAAAGCCTTTACAGCAAGAGTCCCCAGCAGCTGAGCAGGCAGGCTGTAGAAAACGTGCAGGTGATGCACCCTGCACAGAACACCAAGCAATTTCTGTGGCTCACATAAACACAGAAGCAAAATCTGAGTGATACACAAAAACAGATAACGGTATTTTAGGAAGAGCGACAGGTTTTGGCAAAGGTCTCCAGCTCTACTCAGTGCTGATTTTTCATTTTTTCTTCCTTGAGCAGGCCCCTCGATAGTCAATAGTTTGACTTCCATCAAACTTTTGCTTTCTACAGAGTTTCTGCTTCTAATACCTTTACCTATGCCCTCTGTAGCTTTCAGATGGGCTGTTTTTTCACTCCCTTAAAAAATGTTGATGCTCAACTTCAAGAATGCAAAAGAGTCAATTTTTGCTCCATTGGCTGTACTGAAAGATTATTCTTCAAATCAAGTGGGCATTTTGTTTTAATCAGCACAGACACTTCAAGAGCAAGTGTCAAGCTGATGGAATTGCCTGTAGCACTAGGTGAGTTATGGGAGGAAGCCACAACTCCAGATTACAGTTCCACTATAAATTCATACCTGGGCTGGCATCCTCTCTAAAATAGCATTTAGAGGACAGAGACAGCAAAGATTGTAACTTCAGCTCCTTCCATCTTCATTACAAAGGTCTCTCATAATACATTTCTTTGACATTGTGATAAGCTTCACTCTGCTCCCATGGATGTTTCACACTTCATTATATTTTAGGTGTAACACCTTCTGATCACAGCCTAGTTATTTGAAGGATTGTGTTGCTCTTTTTGATCCTGGAAGGCAAGCTTGACCTAATCATGCGCTGCCCCTCCAATTAGCAAAAGAATCAGATGAAGACATTTGTCAGCATAAATCTTACATATCACATTATATAGCTGACAGAAAAGATCATTCAATCTTTTATTCACTTAAACCTAAAAAGTTTCTGGCTTTTTTTTTCCTCTTCACACCATTAGCTGTGAAATTCAAAGAGCAAACTCGCAATAAGTCAGACCATGAGCTTCAAAATGTTAACATGCTCTTTTTCATCACAGGATTTCTTGTCTGTTTTGCAGGTCAAAGATTACAACACTCAATAAGAAATGAGGGGATGAACAAGAAGATTAAAGACAACATTGTTGCAGCCTCCTGGTCTTCCTTGATCTGCTTTAACATGAATCTTAGAACCACAGACCTCAAGACTCAGCTAAGGAACTGGGTAGCAAACAAAATATAATCTCAAGCAACCTCCCTCAAGCAGAAATCTTATTCCAAGGGTAGATTACATGAACTAGAAAATTACTGTAAAGACTAATCCTAGCTCTCAGCACCAGTATTAGAGAAAGTCCAGTGAAACAGAATATAGCTTTAAAAGGCAATTACCAGACAACTTTCAGCATCACTAGATTTCTGTGAGTGTTTTCCCTACTGGCCAACATTTAAAAATAGGCACCTTAAGCAGGAGCCTTAGACCAAGATTAGGTCTCCTACCTTTTCTGCAGACTCAGCTAACAGCCTGGAAACTAGCACTGAAATGCTGGAGCTGCATAAGCTTCCTGTTGGATATATATACACATTTATATATTACATTTGAGAACAAAGCAAAAGGTGCAGACTAAGGAAATGCAAACCTGGAACCAAAAGCAAATATTCATTGGCTACATCTGTATTACTGAGAAATTCAGCACAACAGAATTAAAGTAGTAGGTGGAGGCAGTCAGTGCTAGACTCCTCTTCAATGCTCGTTTGAGAGCCCCATGGGCAATTTAGCCCCAGGCACTGGTTCAGCACCTAAGCTCTGAGTTAGGCACAGGGGATCCTATGGGGTACTCTCAGAGGGAACACTGGCATGACTGCCTTAACCTACAAGTACCAAAACCACCCTGCAAATCAAACTGACAGGCAGGTTGTATAGAGAAAAACTGATTAGTTTAAGAAACAAACAAAAATCTGAAGAATTTGTGAAAGCTCAAAGGTTACAAGCATACCTAGTGTCAAGTTACTGGCTTGAGAGTACAGCTGCTCCCACTGGCACCTAAGGAGTGTGAATTCTGTGAACTTTTTTTAAAGCAGTAGAGCACTTTAACTTCGTTTCTTTAAATGTTTCCTCTTCCTCAGATGAATTCACATGAGAAAGACTGGTCTTTCCAGAATAGTTGTCAGATGAAGGAGACAAGTTCATGCATTAAAATTTTATGTGCAGCTGACACAAGCCCCTCCTGTGTCCTCCCCGTAACTTATTCAATACTGTTGAAGCAAAGACCCAGTCAGATGCAACTGAAATAAATTACATGAACTCATTTGGATTTGTTTTCCCTTTGGAGCTTTAGAGTAATGCAAAAAAATATCATTGCAGGGGATAGCCGAGTCACACTTTTTAATTTTGAAACTGTAACCATGCAGAAAGGTTTGAACTCACTTTACTCATACCTGCAATATATGAGGACAATTTCTCAGTGCAATACCTTTTATGACAGCTCTCTTTTACTGACTTTAAACAGGACCTAAACATTTAAGATCCTTTGTAGCTTTTAAAAAACCTATTTTTGAAAGCCATATGGTTAAACTTCCTAGAAGTTACTCACTTCTAGCAGAATCCTATTATCCTCACTTAAGTTGCTTAGTAGTGCACAAATCTAATGTTAAAAAGTCATATTTGGTTTAAAGACAAGTCTGGACAGAGAGTTGTAGGAATTAATAGACCATATGTCCACCAGGCGTTTCTTGGTCTTTAACTTCGCTTTCCAATTCCTCTACCCAATGATTATTGGATAAGTGGTATTCAGCAGTTTTAGACCAGCCTCCACAGATTGGTGTGGAGCAGCATGACAATGTCTGTGAACAGCTTAAGGCAATTGAAGTCTGATGATCTGAAGTATGGCAGATCTCTGCCTAAATCTTCTACTGCCATGTGCAGTAGTCCCATTCAGGCATTCGGTGACATGCTATCGCTAACAATTCACTTCCTTCCTTTACCTCCACAGTAAGCTGGTAACCAGTTTCCCTAGTTGTCCCTTGACAATGGTATAAGGACATAAATTACCTTTTAGATTCAAACCCTCAAAAAAACACTAACCTGCAGCTCTATTGGAAAAATCAAGTTATGAATATACTTGTACTACCTAGAGGTTCTGTCCTCAAATTCTGAAGCAGGACGAATAATCAGTCCCTCCTAATGAGAAATGAGAGAGTCCAGAGAAGGGCAACAAAGTTGGTGAAGGGTCTGGAGCACAAGTCTGGTGAGGAACAATTGAAGGAACTGGGGCTGTCTAGCCCAGAGAAAAGGAGGCTCAGGGAGGATCTTCTTGCTCTCCACAACTTCCAAAAAGGAGTGTGTGGCTATCTTTTCCCCCAGAAAATATGTGACAGGGTCAGAGGAAATGGCTTCGAGCTGTGTCAAAGGATGTTTAGCTTGGATATTAGAAATAATTTCTTCACTGAAAGATAGCCAGGCATTGGAACAGGCTTGCCAGTAAGTGGTGGAGTCACCATCCCAGAAGTGTTGAAAATGCTTCTGGATGTGGCATTTGGAAATACAGTTATTGGTGAGCATGATGGTAGCTATTAATTATGGTTCATCTCAAATCTTAGAGGTCTTTTCCAGCCTTAACAATTCTATGACAGTCATTGTGTCTTTAGTCAGCTTTCTTTGAATGAAAGTGTGATTAGGATATAGGATTCCCTGGCTGCTGTTTGTTTTCTATGACCCCAAGGCACTGCATGATATGCCAGGTTCCCTATAGCAGAATAACTAGTCAATGATCCAAAGAGGCTGGAGCTCAAGCACTGGATTCCAAAGCTCAGATGACATACAGTTTAAAGGAGGTTTAAACCACATCCTTTAGGGTAAGCATAGCAAGCAGCTAAAGTAGAATGCAATATCCACCAGGGATCAAGCCCTGAACCCACTTCATGTTCGATGCCGACTTTAAAGCTTTCCTTTTCTGACATTTGCTTTGGATGGGCCAGCTCTGCCTACCCTTTAACCGCTCATTTTTACTCTCTAGTATTATTTGACTTTTTCAACAAGGCAGACATGCATACCCTCTTATCTCTCAGATGCTAATCTCCACTTCTTTTTGCTAGCTTATCTACATCAATGTATTTTCTAGCATCCAACTTACTTTATCTTATCTTAGGCTGTGACAAGTAGAAGACAAGTCACACTATTCTCAGGTCCCAGACACATGACCACATCCACCACATCTACTTCCTTTAATCCCCATTGCACTCAGCTTCCTTTTTGGAAGCTACACTGAGCTTAATCGCTGTAAAATCATGCAGTTACAAAATTTGACACCATAAATATTAACTGCATACTAAAACAATGGCAAAGCAATGAAAATAATCAACCACCACTGAAATGTATTTACAAACCAGGGAATCCATTTAACTTGCAGCTTGGAAAACAGCATGCTAGTTTTCCTGTGGTTCTTTTCTCCAGAAACAAATCTGTGTTACATGTTCAGGTACCTTACAGATGGAGTTACTGATGTGCAGCTGTTTCTGGCTGCTACTACCTGTCGACTTACTCAAAGAGGTTATAAGATAAAAATTTCTATCAGTGTAAGTTTCCCACTAGTGCACAATTCCATGCTTTTCATGCTGCTTTCCCACTCTCTTTTGGAAATAAATAGGCAAAATTTATTTTTTCATTTCTGTAGGTGTTTTAAAACTGCAGTTAAGTAACTAAGCTAAGCTCTTGTGAGGATGAACTCACAGCAGACTTACATGGATCTAACAAAGTGGTAATTGAAACAGTGCTTCTGTAATAACATTTTGAAAAGGTCAGTCTTGCTACTTTATGCACAAAATTCCCACAAATAAAACATTCTAGACTCTTCAGTGAAAAGAAATTTTCATGTGAAAAAATGGAACTGCAAAAACTTTGCTTATAGTCTTTCAATATGAAGATTGTATTGAGAAGAGTTCACCAATCCCATCAGCTTTTAAAGTTTAGACAATAACCTATTTTTCCACACTTCACTATTACCTTTTCTTAGTCATATTTAAACTTCAGCTGTGAAGTCTTCATAAATACTTTTTAAATTTGATACACTCTACTGATGAAACAGAAACTTAGAACTTTACCTTGACATGGCTAGCTGCAGAGAAGTCTCGATTAGATTCTTGATAAAACTGGACTTGAGCACATACAAAATATCTTTATTTACTAGAATACATATTTTTATTTATTATGCACCAAAATTTAAGGAATTTTTTTCTAATCATATAAACTTGAAAAAATAAATTTGCCTTTCAAATCATTAGATGTATATATACATATAACCATATATCCTGGGACCATTTGGCTAACAGCTTTTTAAGTATCTTCTTGCATGTTGTATTCATCTTTCCTTAGCATCAGAAAACCTCCTGGAGTTCTATTAAGGTGTATTAAGAGAAGAGCTAAGAGAAGACTTGTAGAGAAAGGGGGGAAAAAGCTAATACAGTGTCTGAAATTGAGGGGGAAAAGACACAAAAAACATAACCACCTCCATCTGCAAACTTCTAGCCAATAATCTCAGCTGTGACTAAAGAGGTCAAAGAAATGAAATTCATCTGTCTGCACTGTTTAAGCATGTCTGAGGGTAACAGTGGTATGGGAAAGCCACAGTCCCACCGCCAGGGCATGCCAGAAGATACAATACCTCAGGGACAGCCTTGATAATCACAATTCCAGTTTCTCTTCTTGTCCCACCAGGGTATGTGACAGAGTAAGCAGTGCTCATGCTCTCTGGTATCCCTATGGTCTAATCCAAGTAGTGGCATAATGAGAGCCTAGAGGAAGATCTTTATTTTTGCTTGAGTCATTCTTGCTCACAATCCATCTCTCTGTTATCACACAGCTTTGAAAATATTCTAAAGGTTCTTTAATACTAAAGATGTTTAGTTATATTTTTCTCATTAATATTTTAGTTCTGACAAGACTTCAATGCACTTGATATTTGCCAACCAGCAATACAAATAACACAGAACCATTGCCTTGTTGAATAGATACTGCACTGTATTAAAATTCAGATACATTTTTTTTCTTTAAATGTGCAAGTTGCAGAACCAATCTTTGCCTTCTTCCAAATGAAAAGTGGAGTCTCTAAGTATTTGTGGATTCTAAGTCTTCTGAATTAAAGAGTATGAATGAACAATGACACGAAGATGGTGATGGAAGCAATGAGGCAGAAAAGCAGCTGCCTTTGCCAGATTTTTGTTAATATGTGCTTATTCCAGCACACTTACTGTGGCATGCGCACCTCAGCATTCAGAGCGATTCTTCTGAATGATTAAACAAAAAGAACATATCCCCACAATAACTGAGCCAAAAGGTGACTTGAGGTTAGGTTTCCCCTAATTTCTCTCTTACCATCTCTTTCAACCAGCATTAATGATTTCATGTGTTGGCCTGCTGGAGAAAGGGCCCTTCAGAGCAGGACTGAAGGGGAAGTAACAAGGCAACTAAGGAGTAACTTGGCCAGAGGCATGAGCTACACTCTAAATGGTACAGCCAAGCAGCTGCCCTACCATGCATTTGCTTGGAGTTAAGAAAGGGCTGCAATGAGGTGCATGAAGCTGTGAAACAAAATCTTGAAATCTTTCCATCTGCAGAGATCATACATATGTGCTCAGGTCACCAGCCATTTTGAGTGCTTCTCATGGCCAAAAACCAGAGGTGTGTATGGTGTTCTCTTAACTCTTCCCTCTCAGGGATTTGCTTCCTTCTCCTTTTTTCTAAATTTAAGAATTACGTAATTTAGAGCCCAGATTGGTGGCTGTCCTTTGCACATCTTGTAGACCCTCTTTGTGTATGTAGAAACATAAGGCCACAAGCTGGCATGAACCTAGAATTTTATAAATCTATTTTATAAACATATTTGGTAATCCTTCCTGTAAACCTGAGCTCCTGACCACATCCCTTACTGCTCAGCTGACAGTAACTACAAGCTCAGGGAAGCAAAACAGTGATGGGCAGGTTTAAAAATGGAAACTTATTTTCACTATCTAACCCATCCAATACAAAGCATCATTTTGAATATAACTGGTCTTATGTTCTCCCAGAGAGGCTATTCCTGTCATCCCACCATTACCTAAGCCTTGTTACATACACTCAATATAGGGTTCCAAAGTGTTCCGAGGGCAAATGACATCTAATATTTGAAATGTCCTGTGGTGATTCATTTCCCAGGGAAAGTTTTCACTATATTTGCTAATAAGATCATTAAAGAGGGCACAGGAGTCAGACGAATGTGAAAGGAGAGACATTCAGATGAAAAAATAACCAAAAGATATCAGAACCGGCATATACTATTGATTGGAAAAGATAAAGTTCAAAATAAACTGACCTAAAAAACAAAGGTTTGTGGAAATCACCACCATGCCCCAAAAAATAACCATGTCAAGACACACATTGTGCTCTATTGATTTTTCCTCTTGTATGACAAGCAAACATCAAGACCACAAGTTTCACAGTTGTAAGAAGAACATAGCTGTGTGCCACACAAAGGAAAAACAGAAGCAAAAAAAGTGATGAAAGCTTGAAAAACAAACAGAACAATGCAGCTAGTTTTAAGACAGAAGTTTTATGACAATCTTATCTAGAAGTCTGACACTGTTCTTTCTCTCTAGAAATATGTATTGTCTTGTCCATATGAAACTGAAAGTCATCATTTAACTCCAGCCAGCAACTAAGAATCACACAACCACTTGCTCTCTCCCCACCCCGAGAGTGGAAGCAAGAGTCAGAAAAAGGCAAACTTCATGGGTTTAGATAAGAAAAGTTCATTAATTGAAACAAAATATAATACAATAATAATAATTGTAATGAAAATGAGAGAAAGGAGTAAAATACGAAGAAAGCAAGTGAAGCACAGTTCCTGAGCAGCAATTACCTCCCTCCCAATCAACTCCCTACAGGCAGTATGCTGAACATTATGTTCTTTTGTATAGAATATCCCTTTAGCCAGCTCAAGCCAGCTGTCTTGGCCATGCTCCCTCATGGCTTCTTGTGCATCTGCTCACTGGCAGGCATGGAAAAATGAGGAGTCTAATTTAGAATTAGCAATACTTAGCAACAACTAAAACATCAGTGTTATCCACATTATTCTCATACACATGCACTGTACCAGTTACTAGGAGGAAGATTCCTGACCTCAGCTGAAACCAGACCACTCAAAGGAGGAAGAAGTCAAGGTAGATATGACTGCCACTATAAGGAGATATAGTCCCCAAAATATTCTTTGTTAATTTGGGTAAAGCAGCACTAGGAAAAGAATTAATCCTTCCAAATACCTCCCACAATGCCGGTTGCACTCAGCCTCCCAGTGATGAGATGCTGCTCCAAGGTGCAATGTAGCTGTGTATAAGAGGGCAGCTGTGACAGGCTTGGTCACATTGTTGGGTTAAGACACAAGATCCCTTCTCTATGGCTCAGAAAACCAACCATATCCTTTGTCACATTAAAACCAGATGGCTGAGGGACACTATTCTGCCTCCCTGCTCTCCTCAGACCCCACCTACAGTGCTGCATCCAGCTCTGGCATCCCCAGCATAAAAATCAAGTTGGAACCTGTTGGAACAAGTTCAGAGGAGGTGCATTAAGTTGGTCACTGGTGTTGTTCAGCCTGGAGAAGGCTCTGGGAAAACCTTGTAGCAGTAACTAAGGGACTCCCACATGAGAGCTGGAGAGGAGCCTTTCACAAGAGTTGAGATGGGACAAGGGGAAAAGGCCTCAAACAAAAGATAGAGTAGGTTTAGATCAGATACTATGAAAAAATTCTTTAGTGTGAAGGTGGTGAAGCACTGGAACAGGCCACCCAGAGAAACTGTGGATGTCCCACCCATTCAAGTGTTGGAAGTCATTGGATGGGGCTTTAAGCAACCTGGTCTAGTGAAAGGTGTCCCTGGTCATGAAAGGGGGTTGATATTGAATGGTCTTTAAGGTTTCTTTCAACCCAAACCATTCTACAACTCCTCCATTGTAGTTTCCTATTGGTAGAAATCAACTGAAACCTCTGAAATCTTCCGGACATCCATGCTCATGAAAGACTACTTTGATTATTAAAATAATAGCTAAATAGTTAGAAAAGAAAATACACTATTTCAGCTGGAAGAAACCTACAGCAATCTAGTCCAACTGCCAGAGCAATAAAGGCTGGTCACAATTTAAAGCTTGTTTTTAAGGTCATTGCCCAAATGCCTTGTAAACACTGACAAGCTTGGGGCATTGACGATCTTTCTGGGAAGCCTGTTACAGTGTTTGACCACCCTCTCCGTAAAGAAGTGTTTAATGCACAGTCTAAACCTTCCCTGTCACAGCTTTGAACCACTTCCATACCTCCTATCGGTGGATACCAGGGAGAAGAGCTCAGGACCTCCCTCTCCCCTTCCCCTCCTCAGAAAGCTGTGGAGAGCAGTGAGGTCACCCCTCAGCCTCCTTTGCTCCAAACAACACAAGCCCAGAGCCCTCAGCTGCTCCAGGTAAAACAATGCTTGCAGCCCTTTCATGGGCTTTGTTGCCCTCTTCTGGACATGTGGAAGAAAGTCCATGGGATTGACGTAGAAAGACACCTGAAACACACCCATATTACCCTTTAACAATTTTTCTTAATTTGACAAAGCTCTGGAATGGAGCAACTACCAGCTTCTAGACTCTTTCCCTTGAAAGCATAAATCAACAACTTACTCTAATTATAGTTTCAATCTAGATTTCACTGAATTTATCAGAACTGCACAACTAGAACAGTACAGTTTCCTGTTCTGTCCTCTCAGAGCTCTGGTTCTACTGAAAGCTCATTTTGTATTCAGCTTGAGGGGGTTTTGTTTTGTTTTACATCTCTCCACTGGCTATATTAAATCTTCCTTTCAAGGTCAATTTGCTTTCTCAACAATAACTAATTTAGCATCGCAATGCCACAGTGAGCTATGCAAAAATTATCTTCTCTATACTTCAGATTAGGATTCAGAATTGCAAAGAAACTTCCCCATGTTAACACAGGGAGCCATCAGGGAACACAAACTGTGCATCTTCAGCCTCATTAACTAGAACACCATGCCATCCATTGTAGAGTCAAGAATATGTCTCCATTTATTTCACTCATGAAACACATTATTATGTTATTTTTAATAATCTGATTCTCCTTCTTGATCTCTATCACTTAATTTCTAATCTTATTACTGTCAAATAGAATATTTTTTAATTAAGCATGCTCCATAATTAGGGTATTTTTATTCATTTGATACTCTGTTGTCTAAAAGGGCTCAAGTACCTCTCCAGATTTTTTTCATATATTTTCATATTTGGGCACTGCAATATTTTTTCCCTATTCTTTACATCCAGTAGTATAATGAATGTAGTATCTCTTGGCCTTTCTTCCAACAGATAGACTAGATCCAGTGCATTCATCTGGTTTTTATGAAGCTCATAATAGCTTCGGGTTTAAGTCTCAAAATTTGAGAGGGCTCAAGGGTTCAAAACTTCCTAGTTGGGGTTCATATCTACATCCCTACAAAGATTACACTCGTGACACTCATAAATCCCTTTGTTCTATAAAGTTTTTTAAAAAAAAAAAAGTGTTTTCAATGAAGTTACTTCTCTGCCCACAACAGAATCTTCCCTGGTGCTGAGACCAGCATTCAGTCATTTTTATAAACACACAAAGTCAAAGTTCCCAAATACCCTTTCCACTCTTCTTAAAGTTAAACAATGTCTCCTCTTCTGCAATTTTTAACTATCCTAAATAGACTTTTATCCTTAAAAAGAGTTTGTTTCTTCTTAAGAGACAGTTGATCATTTCATGTTTAGGCTTTCCATCTTTCCATACCTAATACTAGGAGACCATAGAAGCAACATCACTGTTTCATTTGTTATTTGAAGGTACTTAAATGGGGAGAGGACCACAAAACATAATCCACCACAGAAAAAAAAAAAAAAAAAAAAAAAAAAAATAGTTATTCCCTTAAAATTACAACATCCTGGTGCCCACTTCTCTGGAACTAAATTTGAATGGATAATTATTCATATGTGTAGCTATTATGAATTGAAACTTGCTGCCAAAAAGGAAAAATAATTAGCCCTGTAAAAAAAAAAAGTATCTTTTTTTGTTTTGTACCATTAGTTCATTTTTTCACTTCACAAAAAGCAACAGTTCCATGTTCCTGGGAAGTTCCTGGGGACTGTAAGAGAATAGTGATGGAGAAACTACTGATTTTTGCAGTCCACTTGTGGTTTTGACATTGAGAGAGTAACAACTGTTTCCTCAAAACAGAATTTAAAGGTGATGGCAGGGAGGAGGATGAAAACATCCATATGTGTTGCCTTGGGGCGAGGCGTAGTAACCCGGTTCGTGGGTGACACGACGGCTAAACTTAAAGGCCTGTCGGGCAAATCACGCGCTAACACCAATGTGGTGGACGGTGAAGAGTGTTTATTTCCGGTGTGCAAGGTTTTATATCACCAAGTTATGATGATGTAATCTCTGTAATATTATGGGTGATAGAACATTGGAGAAAGAGGGGCCCTATCTTCACGTACATCGCGAGATCTTCCGACCGGCTTTCCCTATCTAACCACATCATCTCCCTCCCTCTCCATGAACAGAACTTTACAACTGAATGATTTTAACAACAAACCGTGAACTTGTTAGTTATGAACATTGAATGAAACTGCGGTGTGTTAGTACGAAGTGTCATGCAAACTCAGGTTAACTGTCTTTGTTCTAAATATAAAATGTGTATCTTATCTAAACGGGTTTTTATAAACTGGGCTAACTTATTAAGAAGACAAGGACCAAAAATAAGTACGAACACAACAACGATAACTGGTCCTGTTAACGTAGAAATGAGGGTAATAATCCATGGGGATTGGCTGAACATTGAATTAAACCAGTTCTGTGAAGAACGTTGCTGGCTACGCTGTTCAAGTCTCTGTTGTAGCTCTGTTGGAACTCGGGATCGAACCAGGGACCTTTAGATTTTCCATCTAACGCTCTCCCAACTGAGCTCTGGCGGGCCAGAGGTTGGCTGGTTATGGTTGTGTTGGCTCTGAACAGCCATGACTCCCTTGATGCATGAATAGGATATCTAGTCCGCGTCTGTCACTCTTAGGCCCGAAAGTACCGCGAGGCTGACGGTGGTAATGAGTTCTTGCTTTTGGCGTGGGAAACCTCTCCTGGTGGTAAGGCAATTCATCTCCCGGAAAGTACAGGATCCTAGGGATAACAACCACTTGGACACAGAAATCGTTAGCTTCATCAAAGTGTTTTATGGAAATACATGGAGTAACACCTGTGGAGCTACAGGCCCAAATTCCCGAGGTTGCTGGAACCAACCAGGACTTGGTCTTATCCAGAGTCACATAGGAGCGCCACAAATTTCTTCATGGCGTTGTATTGCCTGTCTGTTGCCTATGCAAATGCCTTTGCCTGAAACTTGCTCTAGTGTGATTCCCTTGCGAGGGGTGTTCCACAAGCATCGCTTGGGGTTATTCGCTCTGGAGTAACTAAACATGGTGTTAAGGGCTACCCCTTCGTAAAAGGGCGGGTTGGCATCATAGCAAAGCCAACAAGAACGGGTAAGGTCTGGCTTTGTTGCATTTAACGATAGAAATGCGGCATTCAACATGCGGTGAAAGAGGGCATGAGAGGTTAGTTCGAGCGCACCATGAAGTGCTGATGTGGCACTAGTGAGGCTAGGCGTGGGATTGTTGTTTATGTGATTGTATTGTTGGGCTACAACTCTGTTGGGTCCGAGAGCGGTGTGGTGCGACGATGAAGCTCTGATAATTTGAACGATTGTGCCTGGGTCTGTATCCCAACTATGAAGGAATACTGACCACTTTCGTCCTAGTGACCAGCTGGTGTCCTGAGGTTGCAGGACTGTTACATTTAGGTGGGAACAGCTTCCTTTAGCAGTGACCATACCGCTCTTTCCAAACATGGGTCGTTTACAGCCTTTGGACCAAAAACCCACATCTAGGAAACTATCTGTCCTAGCTGGTGTCCACTGATTACTGGTGACAATGGTTTCACAGCCCCAGTACCCACAAAACCCGTACCCGGGGTAGGTGCAATAGCTTTTACCTGGGTTGACACTAGGGCACCAGTATGTTCCCCAATTAATGTAGGCAAAAGGTTTTCCCTGACTAGGGTCAATTCCTATTCCATCAGTGTTAAATATTTCACTGATGCGAACAATGAAGCCGGGGGCATTAGACACAGTTTGGGCAATTACTCTACCATCCGCGGGATTGCGGAGTGTCCAGGTGCATGGCCGGTAAGGATGCACATCCAGATCTCCCTGTCCACTGCGAAGCAGGCTTAGAAACAGGAAAGCACAAAGGCACAGACGTTGTTGTGAAACTGTTGATGTCCATGTTGAGGACGAGAAGCAAGGTCGACATGGAGGATTATAGTGGTAGACCTGTCAAAAGAAACTCTGAGGTTTCATTAGGTAAGTTATACAACACAGGCTTTATAGATTTCAATGGACACCACTTAATTATGTTCGTGGACTGAACCTAGGCGTTCTTCCCTTGCTACATGTTTAATCATCGCCGCAATGCTTGAGTCTGGCGGCAATGAGCGCAAAATTTCTTTGGTGGCTAGATTACATTGCTGGCGCAGACAGTCGGTGACAACTGGGCCTTTGGCCTCTGCTGGCAGGTTGGAGGCATCTACAGCAGCCTGAAGCCGATCTACAAATTGAGTAAAACTTTCACTCTGTTTCTGCCTCATTGTTGACCATGGGGCAGGTTTGGCAACTACCCTGCAGGCTGTGCGAATGGCTTCTCGGGCCGCACGAGTTGTGGCTGCGACCTCTGGGGCTCTCAAGTTCTGTGCTTGAGCTTGTGGAGTGACCATTGTTGGATCCCTGCCTGTCAGTCGTTGTAAGCTGGACCCCTGTAGTGGATGGTTGTCCCCTGCTATTCTTGCTAGCTCTTTTGCGCAATTGTCTTCCCACTCTTGCTTAAATACTATCATTCCAGCACCATCAAAAATCATCCTGCATGTCTGCTTGATATCAAAGGGCAACATGTCGTTGTTACCAAAGAGCCCATCAATCAAAGTAGAAACCATAGCAGAATTCACTCCTTTTTCTGAAATGGCTTTGACAATTGCTTGCACATCCTTGGGGTTAACAGGGGAATAGGTCCTTTGACTATTCACTTCTCTGACAGGAAATGCTAGCACTGTGGGAGAAGTCCATTCAGCACATGCCATTTGGATCTCTTTCCAGTCCGTGAGTGGCATGGACTCTCGTGGGAACGATATCACAGATCCCCTAGGTTCAGTGAAATTTATTCGCATGTTTTCAAAGTCCGAGTCCGAGAAGAGCTCGAGCCAAATGCATGTCTAAATGCGCGCCACTCTGCCTCCCGCGTGTGCCGGCGGCGGCCCCGGTCCCTATCCGAATCGGTGGAGGAAGCCAAATGGTAGTGGGCTTCCGGGCTGCGGTGCTTTTTGGTGGGACTCCGCCCTCTCCCTTTCCCAGGGACTGGTTTTTCCCCTCCCTTTCTCCGCCTTCCTTCCAGCGGGTTCTTTTCCTTACAAGGAGACACCCTGCAGCACGCTCTCCGATTGGACTGTAAGCTCTCCTCCCCTTCACTCTCGGCGCTGTCCGCCTGCCTCTCCTTAGACTCCAAATCGTGTATGTCTACGCACGTTAGGCACCCTTCACTCCACCCCTTGCTCATGTCCCCGGCGCCATTACGCGGCGCGTAGGGCAGAGGCCTTTCCCCGACATTTCCAGGGCCCGCGGTGTCGGGCGTGCCCCGTGGCTCCGCGGCATCAGTACGCCCCGGCGGCAAAGTGTGTTCCGCAGCCAAACCCGCGTTAGAGCCGGGCAGGCGGGATGGCGACTCGGGTCGCCCGTCATCATTAGATGGCCAGTTAGAATCGGTGGGGCAATCAATAGACGTGGTCTGAGTGGCAGCTCCTACCCCCACCCGCAGTGTAACCTTTAAACAGCTTTGAGCTGCCTTCCAAGTTTTCTGCTCATGAAGCGCTTTTCGCAGCGCTTCCATAACTCTCGCCCAGCTTTTACGGTACTTGCTAAACTCAAAGCACAACACGCCATTCGTGAGTGCCTCAGTACACTTAACCCAGCAATCTGGGTGTAATATATCTACGAGATCATCGACAGCGCTCAATTCTAACAATCTGACAATCACGCATTCAAAATTCCTTGATTTTTTGCAGTCTATACCACTCTGCTTATGCAGCTGCGAATCTATCTTCCCGAGCGACTGCATCTCGGCGGTACGGGAGCGTCCTCCCTGCTGGAGTCAGTCCTGCCGCTCCAGCCGTCCCTCAGCGTCCGGTGAGACTCCCGAACTCCAGCCGCTCGTACCCGTGTATCGGGGAGCATTCCCGGGTTTCGGCACCACTTGTCGCCTCGGGGTGAGGTGTAGCAACCCGGTTCGTGGGTGACACAATGGCTAAACTTAAAGGCCTGTCGGGCAAATCACGAGCTAACACCAATGTGGTGGATGGTGAAGAGCGTTTATTTCCGGTGTGCAAGGTCTTATATCACTGAGATATGATGACGTAATCACCGTAATATTATGGGTAATAGAACATTGGAGAAAGAGGGGCCCTATCTTCACGTACAACGCGAGATCTTCCGATCGGTGTTCTCTGTCTATCCACATCACATATGACATAAGATGAAGAGAGGCAAGGAGAGAAAAACAGAGGGAAGCAAAGGTGGCAAACAGGTATAAGGATTGAACTGTTCAAGAAGAACACTGGCTTGTCACCTACAAATTACCCAATATTACATGCAATACCTAATACACATTTGTGTCTTAGGTGAGAAGCATTAACTTGCACTATTCCAACATGGCTACATGAGACTGCCAGAGCCCATTGTCACAATGGCAAATGTTTATCTTTTTCCCATGGTAAAACTTCCCAAAAAATATTTAAATATTTTAATAAAATTGAGTTCAAACAATAATTTGACATAAATGTTATGTATTGCCATCCATTTCTTTTTTTCTTTCTAATTTATGGAACCAGTATATTCTCTCCTCTAAAACCTTTTTATCCCTCAATGAAAACTCCTTTCCATCTGGCTGCATACTATTGTTTGAATATATATGTAAAATAATGGGTTGTCTTCATGCCCATATTTTTATTATTTATTTTAAGAATTGTCACATTGAAATGTTGCTTTAAATCAAAAGATGGTGTATTTCTGACAACCCCTGGCTGATATTTATCACCCTCTATCACATTACAATGGACAAGAACATAGCAGGACACGATTTATTGCTGAGAGGATTGGCATTTTGAAGAATGGCTCATGAAAACTTTCAAAAACATCACTATGTTGATGACATTTGCTTCCAGTTTTGGGGCTTTTTAAGAGCTCATTTTCCTCTCACAATCTGAAAGAAGATAAGTATCAAGAAAACAGTCTCTACCAGTAAATCAACTATCACAAGTACCCACAGCTTCAGCTGTATCTAAAATTTCCAAGGATATGCTCAATAAGGAAGTTTATTGAGATGTAGGAATGTTTCACACCTGAAGAATAGTTATTAAAAATTTACATTTTCAAGAAGCTGTATCAAATATAAAATTACCAAAATGACTAATAGCTCACAAGAATAAGTGACCAATGAAATTTTTTACATGTGTTTTTTTTACACACACAGAAACACCCTTCTCTTTCCAGGCATAGAATGAATTATGAAACAGACAATCTGGAGCACTATCATCTTCTAGAAAGACAAAAATATTATGAAAATAAATCAACCATTTCACAGGGTATCAGTGAGGGTGAAAAGCCACTGATTTTGGCGAGTTCTGCCACTACAGATAGTCACTGTAGCTGTAAAGCACTGATTTCAGCTAAAGCAAACCAGAATGCTCTTTTTGTACCCTTTGAATTATATAAGGTTCACAGATTCACTTAAACACAAGACTGGAATTTGACATGTTCCTGTTTCCTATGGTATCTTATGAGATAAATTCTTGGTGTAAGAGCCAACATGATTTGCTAACCTGGATAGTCTCACTCAGAAATTTACTTCTGCTGGGTGGATTCAATTCAAATGAAAAAGTGAGCAAAGAATGGCTATCAGCTGCATGTCAATACCTGAACTGATGCTTGCCAAAATACAGGTCACACAATACTTTGACAACATACAATAGATGTGCAGAAGGCACTCTAAGAACTGGATAAGCATACAAAAATACTTGCCTGGATAACCACTTGATTCAAGAAGGCAGAAAAACTTGAAGCTTTAGAACAACTTTCTAAATCATAGAAGCACTAACATTCCATTCTGAGGAGCATCCTCATAGATTTTCTTATATTCATGTAATGTATTTACCTTTTGACCACATTGAGATTTAGGATCAACAATACCTTCTAAAGTACTTGGAGGCAAGTAGTTCCTCGTGGTATCTTAAATCTGACGCATGCTGTTTTAATCTGTTTCTCATTCTCAGAATGAGTAGACAGGATTACTTCTTCCATGTCTCCCATGATAAGATTAGATGGAAACTATAGAGATTAAATAGACTTCTTTCTCAAGGCAGAAGAAACTCTCCTCCATTTAACCATTCCTTTAGCAAAGCTATTCCACATAAATCTGAGCATCTATAATGAGCTGCATATCTGTTTATGGAAAAAAGCCAACGCCTGTGAGACCTTTTCACCCCTGCATTGTTGCAGGACAGTTTCCATTTTCTCCTGGTCACTCTTGATCTTGAGGCAGGAATCTGAAAAGGAATAGGTCATCTTGCACAAGACACCTCTGTGTTTCAGGGCTGAAGGGTTAATGCCAGCCTCAACTTCTACTGCTTTAGCAGTGACTCCCCAACACCTACAAACATGGTGAAAGCAGTTTCTCACAGGACAGATACAGTAAAATGTTGGTCCCTTCCAGCAAGCTGTGATCCATTTAGGCAAATTAGGCATTACTTTCAGCCCCTACCCAGGAAATAACAGATGGCATGTTATGGCCCAACAAAGGGAACTGAAAGGAAAATACTTAGCACACTATTAAATCTGCCCCACAAAAGTGTCAACACATTAGACTTCTTTTTTTTACCTAAGGAATTTGCCTAATTTGTAAAGAACAAACATTCACTTGCTGTTATTTTTTTACACTCATTTATATATTCTAGGGATAGCTTGTGAACAAGTACAATAATTCTCCTTGGATCAGATCGTATTTCCAAGTGCACATTTGCTGTACGTTTTCAAAGCCATTTTGGCCCATCAGTGTCCGAATGTATTTCATAAGTGAGAAATCTCACACCTCCAAAATGTACTTGCCTATTTCCTGAACTGCTGACAGATACCCAACTCTATTGAAAACACATACGTGTGAATTGAGTCTGCCAGGATGCCAAATCTGCTACTTCAGTGAATTCCATTGAGTCAAAACACACTAGAAATTTCAATTTTTCTAAATCCTTTTGGAATAAGTTGTTTCTGTAAGAAACCACTCAAGGACTTAAAGCTCCCTCCCACAGAGAAGGGTAGAAGCCAGTAGTCTACTTCAGCAAGGCTGATTATGCACAGATTAACAGCCTTTCCTCTGCTCTAGGAGAGGACAGAAGGAAAGAATACAACCAAGCAAAAATCAAATTTCATCCCACATAAAATCTTGAAATCTTTTAATCCCATTTAAACAAGCTTCAAACTGTGAATATCCTTCAAGATTCAAAACTCTTTCTGTGCAAAGATACAGAATCAGAGTTTCAATTAAGTAGGGACAAGAGAACATAAAGGAGTTCTGGGGAATGCTTCAAGCAGTGGGAGAATCTTATCTATACACAGAAATAACTGATGGGAGGGAATCAAGAAGAATGAGACAGACTCTTTATCACTGATGCCCTCTGAGAAAAGAGACAGTGGGCACAGATTGAAACAAAGTTACATCTGAATTGAATAAAACCCTTTTTTGTACCATTTGGATGGTCAAACACAAGTTGCCCACAGAGACTGGGAGGTCCCCACCTGCAGATACAGTCCAAATTGGGCAAAGACCTGGGCAACCTGTGGCAGCTGATCCTGCTTCAATAGCAGGCTTGAACCAGACTGTCTCTTACAATCTCTTACAGCCATTCTGTGCTTCTGCAGTGAAGAGATAGGAGAACAAAGATACCTCTGCTATAAAAGCCACAGTTAAGCTGCAGGGGCAGTGTGTAGCCAACTTCCAAATATCTCAGTGCTGGACAGACCCAGCACTCAACTTTGATTTGATAACATTTGTGGCCAAGCACGACCACTCTAAATAGGACTCAGTGGCACACTGGCATGAGCACACAGCCTTAAGTTAGCACAGTCTTGTTGGAGATCACCTGCATCTGTCCATAAAAATATAACAGAAATGCCTCTCAAAAGAAAGTCAGTTGGGGGGGGGGGGGGGGAATCATTTTCCTTCCTCCCCTTTGTTTTTGGGGGTTTTTTGTTTGGTTGTTTGGGGGTTTTTTATTGTTGTTTTGGGGGTTTTTTGGTTGTTGTTTTTTTTGCAGTGGATTGTTTCTGTTGTTTTGTTTTAATATATCTGTCAGTAACACCAACAAGTCCTCTGGAGTTTCACTGGGAAGGTGCTCCTAGTTCAGGACTTCTCAGTCCTATGGCTATCTTGCCCAGCTAGCTATAGCCTCCCCAGCAGCTTCTGCTACTGCAGAGCTCTACTGAATTTTTTCTGTTCTTCTACAATTTGCTGAAGAGAATCAGCAACACAATCAATGATTTAAAATAAGAATGAGCTACAGCTAATTTATAGCATATTTCATTCCTTCCCAAAGAGACACAAAACTGTGAAAAAGCTTATAATACTATATAATTTTCTAATATATCAGATGACAGGAGGTTTTTTTATGGTCTGAAAATGTATTCCTTCCAAATAGACAAATAACTTGAAATAAAAGTATTCCATTGATCTTTTTGATGCAATAATTTCAAACACACACCTTTACCTATTTATATATATTACTGACCTTCTGTACTTGAGGGTTCATTCTCTGTTACACAGGAATCAGCCCCCAAACAGTTTTTGACTTAAAACAAGGCTCCAAGTCACTCACTGGTGGTCTTTTAATATATACAGCAAGTATAGTCTCTACTCACAGAAAATCTGAGATACAAACATTTTAGTCCATCTGTATTTGTTCCATTGTTTGTAATGTTTCTCAACACAAATATACTTCCAAGCAAATATAAAATAAAGTTTGGATGTGATTATTAGAAGAAAGCCAACTAAAAAAAAAGAAAAATCAGCAGTATACACACAAATGATGCCACTGCTCTACTTTCTGAGTATGAGTTTCTACTTCAGAGCATGAGCTTTTTTTTTCCTTCAGAAATCTATATTTAAACACCTAAGTTTACAAACTATCACGTCATGACTAAGTCACTTTGCATAATACAGGCTACACAGAGATTTGACTCTGGGACTCCACACCCGGCCCTACAGCCACCAACCTCTGTTTTAGGCCTGCCATGCCTCAGAAAATCTTGTTATTTTTTCTCTCTACAAGGGACAGAGAAAAAACGACCAAACGACCACAAGTTTCCATTCTAAGCTTTCATCCACCCAGTCTTATTTAACTGTCAGTTATTTTGATACCCAAATTGCAAAAGAAATTAGTTTTAAATTGGCTACAACTTGGTCTCTAATAAATGAAATGTTACCCTTAAAAACTTTGAAGAGATTTTGATCTATTTCCTCAAAATTTCCCTTACCATTCTGCTATTTCCCAGAGAATAAGAGATGATTGTCCTTTACAGCTGTTTACGTTTCTCTGTATCACATTTATTATTGCACATACTAAATGCATACCCTAAAGACACTGACACACTCTACCACATCACACACAGATACAATTTGGCAATCAGAGAGGGGTAAACAGGGTTAACCCTCCTCTGAAACGCTGGAAACTGGCCAAGATTAAAAATATGAGAGGTGAGGTGTGGTAATCCTGTCAGAGGCATTGAAGCATGTCAAGCATTAAACTAATGGTCAGCTTTTGGATCAAGAATGGGAGAGTTTGAGGCAAAGCAACTAGATAACCAGTGAGCTCCAGGTCAAAGCAATAGGCAAAAAGCTCGTTGAGCAGTTGAATGTGGAGGAGACACAAGGGACAGAGGACTGTGCAACTTCTGTAAACCTAGCAGAAGACCAGAGAAGGTGCTGGGAGATGAGGAGTGCTTTCAAGCAGAATAATGAATGATAAGGCAAAGACAATTCTGGAGCTCATGCCGCCTGCCAGCAAGTCAGTTCCCTCAACCGTGTTAAAGCTCTGGCATTATAAGCTCAGTTTTTTCCACTTTCTGAAATGCTACTTTACCACAAATGATCCCTGGACTTGAAAGGCAACAAACCTTCCTCCAAGCTGCCCTACAACTGACCAAAGTGAAGAGGCTGAGTGCCTGTGCAGCTCCAGGCAGAATTGGCTTAGTTGCACCTATTACAGAAACCAAGTGTGCAAGTTCCTATGTACACCAAGTATGTAACCTGTATAAACACAGTGCCTTGAGATGTTTGGCTGTTTTCTATGACATGAAGACCTTGAGTCCAATAAATAGTGTGTTTTAGTAGGGAAGGAACAGGCACTGGGTGATATAGCTTCTACAATCAAGACTGGATCGTAAGTTCAGGTTTCATGTAAAAAAAAAAAGTAGCAATTCTGGATAGGTATTCCATATTTTGTAGAAATTTTGTCTTAATCTAAAAGAGTTCAGAAGATTCCCTTCTGATTTTCCACATGCTGGGTGCCAGCACTCTGTTTTACAATTTACACTGTTCTAAAACTTCATGCCAAAAGTGAGCTCTGCATGCAATTTTAAAGAGTCACCTACTAAAACCTTTATATTATATATATTGCCACAAGGGTCTCCCCGCTAGTGAAGGTGCTTTTCTGTATTCAGGTGCACATATACTTAAACATGCCTATACATACTGGTTCAGAACATTTGTATGCTTTCTAATTTGTATGCTTCTCCTTGGATGGCTGAGTCAAGCATGATGGATTAGAGTTGCTGTTAAAACACAGTTATTCAATGACAGTCTGACAGAGGGCATTTGCCTAAAAAAAGTACTCCATGAGCTAGCATTTTTGGCCAAATAAATCAGCTAAAGCATTTGCTCTAGCTTTTCTCAATGATATTTTGTTAAAACTTCTACATACCATCTTAAAAGTCATCTTGATTAAATGCTGTACCCAATGCCCAAAATTGAGCAGTAGTTGAGAAAAAGTTGTTGAGAAAAAGAGCACTATGTATATCATGGCCAAACTCCTGAATGTTATTTCTCCTTGTTAGCTATAAACCCAGCATAACCACTTCCTTCTTTATATGCTTCTCTAATAGAAGTAGCCCATGAAAAACCCTGACCAAGACAGCTGTTACAGTATAAAACTCCATGTTTTAAACTACCAAGATAAAGGCTTGCAGAGGCAAGCTGAACTGCCAGCCAGAAATTACACCTCTATCTGATATGGCTTTTGGTGATTATCTGTCTGCATTGCTTTCAGCTGTTTCCAAGAATACAGAAGTGCTCTTTCATTTGCATAGATGTTCTTTTCCATTCTGTTTCAGACAAACAGCTACGAACAGTTACTCACTGCTTTTGCAATCAGGTCCTCAGATGTGAAGCAGCTGTTCAGCAAGGCTGATTCTAACAAGAAGTATTTAAGATATTTTTTTATCCGAAGCACAACGTACCTTTGCAACCCACAATGGTATGCCAACATGCACCTTAATTATTGTCATTTACAAAAAGCCACAGTTTGTCTGATTTTTGAGAGTATTATAGAGAGAAGGGAAAAAAAAATCCTACAATGCAGTAGGAGCACAAAGTTTAAAGATAAAAGAATAACACAGGATGCCAGAGCCTCTTTTTCAGAAGCCTACTGCCTTACCATTATTCAGTCTGTATTTTGGTGAGTTTCCTAAAAATATGTATTTTTAAATCACTGTTCCTCAAAAACCAGTATGGGCCATGCTTATGAAATCATGGCAATCTTCTTAAGAGTCTAACCTTTCACTTTTTACTAGAGCCAGCAATTAAAGTTGGGCTGCACAAAGAGGAAATCGCTACGTTTAAACTATTCAATAAGGGTGTGAGTTCAGAAAATTTAATTCAAACATCAGGAATATCCACTTTATAAAAAAATATAATATCTACCTAGGGCAAAGGCAGCTGTTCTCTTGGTCAGTCAAAGATAGCCACATTTATGTTGTAGTGGGGGTGAAGTTTAGGGAATAGTGAATTCTTTAGTTTACGGTTCTCCTCTATACCCACAAACAAAAAAAAAAAAAAAAAGTGATTTGGAGAAGCAACCATATATTCATAAAGCAATCCTGCATTGCCAAACCTTTTGTGGTAAAAAAAAAAAGGCTCTCAATAAATAAAATCCATTCAGCCCTTAATATTATAATTTGAAACTGTTTCTTTCAAGTATACTAGCCTTAACTAGTATACTAGAAAGTGTGCTTTAAGGGTAAATATATTAGAATCAGAAAGGCTTTAGGAATATGGGATTTGCAGTGACCTATTTGTTTGCATGGCATCTCACCTCCTAGGGTTAAAAAAAAAAAAAAGAACCACAAACAAACACTCCACAAACAGTCCCAGGAATCTAGCAGCAGTTAGATTCTTATAATGGTCCTCCTTTCCCACTCCAAGTCAAATACCCCTTTCTTGAAAAGGATGTGGGCAATTGCTAACCACTGAAGTAATGAAGAGTATCTTGAAGATGCATAAGCAAATTCAGTAACTTGAGGTGAGATTAATGCCATCATTTAAAATACACTTCACTAAACACATTTTAAAAACATCTTGGGACAATTTTGAGGTCACCAAGGTAAAGAACGCAATTCAGAGTTGCACAGATATAGCTCCTGATTTGATTTCCAGGAAGCTGAAGTGCCAGGCTTCATATGGTTTAACAGCCTTCATTGACAACAGCTTAGTCACCGAGATGCTTGTGGCAACAGTGAGTTTTTTAAGCACCTCTTGCAGAGAATTCAGCCCCACATATTCAGTGCATGAAATACAAATATCCACTGTAATGAAGAAACACTTGGAGCAATTCAAGGAAAATATTCTTTCACTTTAACACCCACAATTGCCTAAACAGGGAACGTTCCTCCCTGCATGAACAATTGCTGGCCATCTGACAAAGCCTCCAAGGTGAATAAAATTACCTACAATTAGCTAAAAAAAATTACCTTGATATTCTTACAGACTAAAATGTGGGAATGTGACAGACAGCCAGGCCAGTGGATCCTAAACCTCTGTTAGGAAGACAAGATCACCAGGTGATTACCAGTGCTACAAGAATCACCAGCACTCATGACAAACTCCAACTACCTCTTGGATATTGAAAAAATACAGAAAACAACTGTATGATTGATGATGATTGCCCTGGTATCTTGAATGGAATACAAGAAATGCAATGAACAAGTATCCATTGAATCTGACACCTGAAGAAGCCATGTGAGACCAATGTCTCTTCCAGCTCCAAATATATGTGTGATTGTAGATCATATTCTGGCCACGCTTTTTCGGGCAGATATTAGAGGTTTCATTCTGCCATTAGAGATCACATTCTGGCCACACTTATTTAGACAGAGGTTACAGAAGCTCTTAAACCTTTTGCAAAGATATTATTAGAGTAGTGAGTAGCACTACATCATCCCTTCAACAAGGGCAATGGATAAACGCTTCCTACTCTTTCCTTGGGAACAGGACAAATACACCCTTACTACTCTTCACTGATTTATTGTTTTAATATGAGAGATTTTTAGGTCTCACCAGCCTAGAAATCAGGTCTTCAGGGCAGGTGAGCAGAACTCACAGTAACAGAAGGGACAAAATTCCGATGTTTTTCACTCGGACAGTGCCTGAAGATCTCTCCCAGGGCTCACATGAAAGATTTTCCTTCTGCTTTCTTTGTCTCAGCTTAGCCACAAGGTAACAGACAAACTGTTGAAATCGGATTTCTTATTGGCATCATGCAAGCCTTCCATTTTCCTCTCTCTGGAAGATGAGGGTATAGCATCTATCTGTTGTTCAGTCCCTGGGTGGCCACAGACAAGCCAGCCTTGAACAGTGGGCTGTTCAAGAGGTGGCAAATGGCCACAGGCTGAAATAAATCAATGCCTGGTAGTTTCAGTTTGGAGCAAGGCTGCCAGTACAAATGGGAATTGTCACAGTATCTCTCAGGTTTCACCAGGGATCATTTAATACATTTCAGCTACTTAAAGGCAGGATGTCCAGTCAGCATTGCACTACAAGGTGCCAGTATCATGGAAGCACTCTGTATTTAGTCAGCTGTCAGCAATTTGGAGTTTTCCAGAAAAAAACTAGCCCTCAATGCCAAATTGCCTTTCATACTGCACTCAGGGAAGATGTCCAGATCAAATGTTGTACTTTGTGTCTCATAACGATGTCTAAGATATTGAAGCAGGATGTAATTTAGGGGTTGTATTTCTTTTTCCTCTAATTAAGAAATATTTTAGTTTCCACTGTGTACTAATGCAAATGTCTTTATTACAGGCCCAGGAAATTTTACTGTTGAGTATGGGCAAATGTAATGGGCTGAAACACAGTATCATGGAAAACTATGCAAATGTCCATGCACAGTAAATCAAGCTAATAGGCAGATTTCATCTTTCTTCCACAAAGGTCAAACATAGCCTGCAGTCATGAAGGAAAGAAAGAAAAAAAATTAAAAAGGAAGAGAAAAAAGAAAAAGACACTATTGCCCACCAGGGAAATTTAACGGCAATCCATTCACAGAATAAGTACAAAGACACAAATATTGATGGCAGATTTGTCTTTGCAGATGGCATAAGTAAGAATCTCAGCAAAAATTGCTTTTGACACTATTATATCCACCTAGTTTGCCCATTTCTGGCATCTCCACTTTGGTATACTGGAAAAAGTCAGAGTTTAAAGAAGGAAAAAAACAGGATCATGCAAAAGAGCTAACAAAGTTCAATGCAAGATATGTGCTAAAAAGCAGACCAAAAGGTGACTCAATCAAGATCTGTCAGTACCTACACCATGAATTAACTTCCGACAGTATATGGTCCTTTACCACAGATAAAAAAAATACAGCAAAACACCATGTCTGGAAGCCGAAGTTAGACTGATTCAGACTAGAAATACATTTTCCCCTGAAGATGACAAAAAAATACGTTGTGCCCTTTGAATTGCTTCAACTAAAAGAAAAAAAAAAAAAAAAAAACACATGCAAAGAAGGGATTTTGCATCTGATTTAGACACCAAAGACTACTTTTTATATTGCCAAATGAAATTCAATATAGGTATCCACAGCTGGTAATCCTAAACTGTTATACAGTACCTCACAATTCTAAAATAAAAGATCCCTCATTCTCCACATTTTGCCCAAGTTAACCATCACTCCTAAACCACACAGGAGAATATTTTCCTTACAATGTGATCTTTTTCACATTTGCCTAGACTAAAGCTGTGACCTTTTTGTTTTCCTTCAGTTCTACAAATCCCTGTCCAGAGTCCAGCTTTCTCTATAGGGGCACAGCACAAATTCATAGGTGTCCTGTTCCTTGAGCTCCACCAAACAAACATTCACATACAGCCTTGCACAGAGTATCAACGAGACTGCTCCCTGGATATTAGTCCTGGAACCAATTGCTCTGATCCTCTCAATTTTGCCTTGGACAGCATTCCTTTTATGTACTTTACAGAAAAATACTCTTTTGGTTAGGTCAGGCTTCTCTCCTCCATTTAGTCATGGCCCATCAGCTGCCATCAGAGGTGGGAATCTTCCACATGCTCAACTACAAATCTCCTCAACTCAATGTCTATGTGAAAAAGTGAAATGTCTAGAATAAATTCCAATCTACCTGGAGTTTTGTAGGTAGATTGTGGTAGAGTGTGTAGGTTCAGTTTTTTAACAATTTGGCTATCTGCTTTGCTGCATTCATATCTGGTTAGAATACAGTCAAATATCACTTCAATATTTAATTAAAATAATTGCATAACCTTCTTTTATTTTAAAATCCAGACCTCATCTATTGAAATTCCAAAGAAGCTGGGATATCGTTGGGTGCAGATACCAAAATATACTCAATTTTTGGATTTTATACTAACAGTTTCAGTCATTCATAAAGACTAAATGGCAGAAAGTCTCTATAAATTTTTATTCCAAAAGAATCACACCAATACGGGTGTCACTAGTTAATAGGCTGAACTAATTAAAGAGAGTTTTGAAAGGCAGGAATTTCCTTCACTTTTCACTGAAGCCAGGAAAAGTCAGTGAGAAAAAGCCACACATCAGGACCAGATAATGCATGAATTCTCCTCTTACCTCTGTTCATGTTGTCTGACAAAAGAAATGTGATGGGATACTATTGTTCAGTGATCAATTTTCAAATTAAGCTGTTACAGAAATCTATCCCTTCCATTTCTAAGCACCAACTATGCTACATCAAATGCATCTGCTTCTGCATAATTCTTTTTAAAGCTGGCATTGCTTAGGCTTAGCCTTCTCAGACAGCAGGTTTTCACCTTCAGCAATTCCATCCTTCAGTTATCTTGTACTTTCTTTCAGCACTGTATTATTCCTTCTCTAGTCTCTTCATCCCTTGGATGAAGAGTTTTCAAGCAAGGGCTAATCTTTGCTCTGTGTGGCACATCGCACAGAATAACATGGTTCAATCTTTTCTCCAAAAATCAATGTAATTTCTCAGACATGCTTTTCCTGCTTTTTTCCCATCTGCATACTTGCAACAGTGCAGAAGGAATTCAATCTCCATCATGGAATGAAAAGGAAAATGCTATTCCCTGTTGTCTCAATTTTGGAGTCTATACATAAAAAAAAAATCTAAAATCAATGATATTTTATAGACAGTTTTAGGAGTCATTAAACTCTGATAAATAATTTAATTAAAATGCTAATAACAGGAGAAAACACATCTCATTATAAAACACTTTCACAAACTCTAGGATTCTAAAAGATGTACAAAGGATAAGATTCCAATCACTGTTTCCCACAGAAATTTAGAAAGGCTATAGATCGCTCCTTATCTTCATTATGTGGAAGCAGAAACAGGAGATTAGTAGAAGATGAGAATGAAGTCTAAGTAAGTACATCCGTGGCTCAGAAGGAAAGTGTGTTTTAGTAAGCTTACCAAAAGACAGGTGTTTAACAACATTCAATATTGATTTCATTTTCATGGTCCCACAGAGGTCAGCAGAATTTTATTTTTCTTTTACACACTAAAACTTAACACTAAATGCTTCTAACACTGTCTTTAAATATGCATGAAGAATTTCAAAAGGTCATTGGGAGAGTCAAATGCATTAGGTTGAAAAATATAGCTGTACTGAAGTCTCATTCTGCAAAACATTTTCAGATTTTGTATGGAATACTGCCTCATCCTTTTGTTCAATTTCTTTTTTTTTTTTTTTTTTCTTAAAGAAAGTTTTCTGAGCTGAACTACTGGGCAAGCACCACACTGCCCTAAATCATCTCTCTTGCCTGGCTTTCGTTTTTCCCAAAAATAAATTATATTCTTAATTCTCTGAGCTGCCATTAAGTGCCCTAGGGGCATTTACACCAGAGTGTAAACTACACCAGTCTTTGGAGACGTGACAGTGCCTTCATGGACAAAGACACCACACTTTGTCTTCACAGACAAAGACTCAGAAAGGAGACAGGCTGCAATACACATCCCATCCATAGCCAAAAACTTTAAGCTGTCCTTAAATACCACTTTCACCTTTCACACCTACTCATAACAAGATATGTGTTAGTGCTGCTCTTCCTGCTCAAATATGTTTAAATATAGGTATAACACCCTTCATTAATATCATACCAGGTTGCTAAAGAACCCTTAAAGAAACCTATCCTCACAGGTTTGCAACTATATGTAGGTTACTAGTGGGCACACACCACAGGCTGGATATTGAAAATCTAATCTATTCTAAAATACAAGGCTTTTGCTTTACCTATTAAACTATCTTTATCTCAACCCATGAGTTATCACTATTAACCTTCTGATTCTCTTCCCATCCCACCAGGGGGGAAGGAATGAACAGCTGTGAGGTGCTTAGTTGTTGGACAGGGCTAAACCACGATACCAAGGAGTTATAAATACCTAAATAAATATCACTATATTCACTAACACTGATGACACACAGAGTTTGGTTCCATGGTATTGCAAAGCACAAGCTATGGAGCAACACTGAAAAATTACTTTACATACCAAGGATCAATCTTAAGTTAAAATATAATTCACACTTAAAACCATGAGGTCAGTAGTATATATTTATAGAATTGTAGCCTAATTAACTATTGGTAATTAAATCTATAAATAAATGGAAAAAGAATAGATCGCATTTTGTTTAATCGCCTTAATTAAAAGCTGGAAGCTAGCAAGTCAGACATATTGCCTGCTTTCAGTGAGCTAACATTGATAAAGCTTGCTATGAAGTTAATATTCTTGATTCTGGCACATTACCACACTGTTGTTATTCATGAGGAAGAGATGCCTTCAGCCAGCTATCATGACATTATTCATTACACATTCATCATCTTCTAGGTGCTTAACAGAAATTGCCAATTCAGCAGTTTATTTAGGTAATCTGGAACGGAGCTGGGAGGGAAAAAGAAAATCATAGCATTTGGGTTTCAGAGATTTTAATGCTGCAACTTTTGCCTTTAATATACTTCCTTCAGCTAAATTCCAAATGCTTAGAGGTGGGACAGCAAAAATTTGAAGACACATCCTTGCATTCCTGACCAGTAACCACAGAACACAAATTATGTCCAAGCCAATTTCTAATGTCCTGGACAATCAACATTCAGTCAGTCTGAAAGGAAAACAAAGAAACTTCCAATTAACTTAAGGTTTCTGGTGTTACAATTTGAAGCTGGTGGGGTTTTTTTGTTTTGAATAGAAAAGCTGTGCTGGATAAGGTTAGATATTACAGCAAAGCTACTGCACATCATTGCCTTTTCAGACATGCACAAAAGTATTGTTTTTATGACTTAATGTTGAAGCTGCAATAAGGCTCCAGAGATACCCAGCTGTCATGAAAGCTCTGCATTTCATTATAAGAGTGAAAAGCATACAAACCAGTCGTTTGAAGGGTAGATACAGTGGGAAATGACTGAACACCCATTAAACAAAGGAAGAAAAAGGATCTAATGAGACTTTGGTAGTAACGGTCACTGCAGAAGTTCATAAGAGTGAGGAGAGGAAACAACAGGACAAGGAAAAGCAGGAGGGCAATTTATTCAGCTGGCAAGCTCTGAGGTGCAATGGCTGCAAGACAGCAGCTAGAGAGGCTAAGTGTGTCTTTATTTTCCTTGCAAAATGAAAACACCGCAATTAGGATACAGATTAAAACAAAATCAACCAACTTGTCGATCATAAAGCACAGCCCTATGCAGCTAATAATCGTGCACGTCACGCGCATAGTGAGGAGTCAAAGGAATACGCTGCTTTCCATGACTCATCAGCAGTGGGCACAGAGACTCTTGTAAACATCATCAAGCAGAATTTTATTCGTTCTGAACTATACTTCAGGGAGTTTAGTGGACGCTGTTAAAATTCTTCAAGCAGCAGTGTGGAAAATCATGCTAACAAATAACCTACCTTTGTAATAATCATCTGTGCATTGAGCGTAGCAGCAAGTCACAACAGGCTGTGCATCAGTAGGCTATTGGCACCCGCTTTTGAAGGCATTCTGAGGACCTTAAACAGAAGGCCGAGTGCCTCCATCCATTGAAGAGCAGCACCAGCAGCCTACTAATGCACACCCTGGCCTAGCTAATTGTTATAGCAACAAGGCTCATAAATCACAAATTTTGGGTTCTCAAAAATATTTCTCAAAACACCTAGAGGTAACATTCATCTCTCTCTAAAGACAGTAGATTAAAGAGAAACATAGGTACCTTTTAAACATATGATTTTACTTGAGGGATGATTTCAAAAGGTAGTATTAGTTTAGGTACTGTTATTAGAGGAAATGCTTCAGAGTCTATGCACTTACAGCCTGAGACTGAGAAGGGCCACTGTTGAGGCAGGAGTGTTATTTGGTAGGTTTTTTTCACCTCTGATAGGGAACAAAACTCAAAGAGCTGAGCCAATTTGCCCAAGGTCACAGAACAACCTAGCAACAGGACAGAGATGAACCTGGATCTCCACATAACCAGTGAAAAATATAATGGAGGTAGGCCAGCATGGGTTTCCTAAATCTTTTATAACTCTTGTGTCTTCCCCATAAAACTGATTTCCCACTGAAACTGACACTGAGAAAACACAAAAAAATGTTGGTGACAAAATAGGCATGTCTTTAGTAAGAAGGGGGTACTGCTGGCAGAGGCAGGAACTGCACTCACTGCAGAAACTATTAATTTTCATAATCCTTAAATTCTGACTAAAAGGTTGTATATCCATTAGGAACATAAAGAGCTCCTTCTTTCTGCATCTAAGCAACTCAATGCAAGAATAAGATTAAAGGCAGAGGATTACAGAAAATGCAAGAGATCGAGTAATTATCTTTGAAGAGATTCATACACAAGCAAGGAAAAAAACAGCATCCAGTTTAATAGACAGAGTTAGTGCACATATACAGTGATGAGGTACATTTGAAACTGGAAATTTACTGAACCCTCAGTAATTCTCCATTTTCCTACAACAGGCTGCAACAAAAACTGTGTTTTGTGTTTTCCTATCACATACAGGCTTGGTCCAGAACTGATAGCTTTTAACCCATCTCACCCTCTAACTGAGGACCTGAATCTGCTGGGTGTCCTTTCTTTGGAGACAAGGATTTCCACAGAAAATAACCTCTAAAAGCAAACTTACTTAGAAGAAGGTGGGTGATTTCAAGAAAAGGATGCATCTCGGAGGCCTTTATATTCCAGGGGGGAGTTTAATGGGAAAGTTTATGCTAACAACTAACCTGACATTTATTTAATAAAATCATCTATGGTAATAAGGTAATATTATTTTCTGGACTTGCTAGCTCTTGGAAGAGTGCTAGTTTTACTTTAGGATATTGTATTTAAAAGAAATGAGGAAAATGTTACTGGATGAAAAATATAATGAGCCAAAGAAAATCTTAATACAAACAGAAACAAGCATATAGTATAAATACATCAGATGATGTTATAAAGAATATTAAAGCAACTTCAGCCATTAACCACAAGATCTGAAAGAAACAGAGGCCTTAAAAGCACTAGGAAAAGTTGAGTTTAAGTATTGGGAACATCTCACCACCACAACAAGCAGACAATAAGACAAGCTACTAAGGAAAATGTTGGAATTGGTTATGAGCAATAGACTGGCTATTTGTTCTTAAACAGCTTTAGAATAAATAGTTCTGCTTGGCCACAGCCACAGAGCTAACCACATATCCTATCTCAGCAACACTACACACAATTGCCTTTCCCAGAGCTCATCTGCTGAAGTATCTTATAAAACACTGGATTCCTCTGTACTTAAGGGGAAAAAAAAAGCCACCCAAAAAAAATCTAAGACACAAAAAAAAGTTGCACAGTGCCATGATTTGCACAGAAGTCTACACTCAGGCAGAGCAATGTCAGTTTTCACTCTGACCCTTCAAGCCAAAACACCAAGCACTAAAATTATGATGAATTTGACTTTGAATTACTCTAAGAAACTCTTCTCCTGTGTCAAGGAACACTTTGAAAGACACAAGTGAAAAGCAGTCACCACTAGACAATAGTGTTATCTCTCTTCCGTGTTTCAGGCAATCTGCCCTACTAAAGAGTAGTCCCACACACGAGGCAGCCCAGTGCTACAATTACAGCTGATTATATTCATTCAGCTCTCATTCTGAGAACATCACAGTGCTGCTGGTGACCCTCTGCTGCCCACAGGGAGTTCTCATGAAGCTGGCTAAGATGGAGGTGGTGGCATGGACTGAAAAGATGCCAAATATTTACCAAAGGACAGAACTATGTTTCTGCATCACTGCCCAGTATCTTCCAGATTTCCTTCTAACAACACTCCACCAGTTTGCTATTTGCTCATCCAACCATGCATGTTCTTAATTTAGTTTTCTGGCTGGCTACTTTTTAGGGCTTTGCCATCATTTGGCTCTGTGACAGACTACAAAGTCTCTTTAAGCAGCGTATCAAATAAGATCTGTGAAAAACTGACTACAAAACCAGTTGCAGAAATAAAATTCACTCTGTTCCTCTCACTAGACTAACTGGACCATTACTGCAACTCACAGAATCTGATCAGATGATCTACTCTATAGTCAATTGTATATTTCATTGCTGGCACAAGCTCAGCGCTACATCAAGCAAACTGGTGAGGTAACAAACTCTCCTCCTGACCTTGTCCGGTTTCCCAAAGAGTCACTCCAGGGGATAAACGAGCTGACCACAGGTGCTAAAACAAAACCACAAGGTAGATGGGAACCACTTTCATGGCTCAGTATCACTCACAAACTTTACATAGGCAACAGAAAAGGAATAATAAAAGACAATTAAGATCTGTCATCTACTCTATTTCTCTCATCATGCCTTTACCTTTCTTATTTCCCTCACAGTTAATTTCTCATTTTCTTTTTTGCTTAAACAGCATTTAAAAAGCTATACTGGAAGTTTTAGATGCATCTATGTATATACAATGTTGTTGAACCTTAAAAAAAACCCAAAACAAAACTCCCTGAAAAAGGCCTTTGTGTCTTTTGCAACAGAAATATTCTCCAGCTTTAAAAAAAAAAAAAAAAATCCACTTCTAGGGGAGGACAAGAGGAATGCTTTTCTCCTATGAGTCAACAGATTCACAGGCAGGGTGGAGAGGGATAGAAAATGAGTCAACTACAAGCAGTCTTAGTAAGAATAGATACTGCCTCTAATTCTGCTACAAGCTTCATTCAGTATGACACGAGGAAGAAGGCATTTGGTGGGAGAGAGATCTGCCTTCTCCCAGGCACAGAGACACCCAGACCCTTTGCTGAAAGAAAGCAAGATATAGGACCTGACTATCACTCTTTTGAAACACTCAGAGAATTAGGTAGCATCTTGGAATGCACCTACTAGATGTTATCATCCTTCATAACTTAGCTTATACACCTAATAATTATCTTTTGCACGAGAGGAAAAAATATGGATTTTTGAAAATACTCCCAGTAAAGTGACCCAAATTGTCCACTTTTGAGAATGGACATAGCAAGAAAATCTTCAAAGAAAAAACTTTCCTTAATGTACAGTGCAAATCTTTCTCCCCGGTGTAAAAGGGTTCATGATGAAAAAAATAAATCAGCCCTGTAGTGAAGAGATTATGATGATTTAATCCCAGGCAGCTGCTGCAACTCTGAAATTATAGAAGCAGACACCTCGGGATTGATTACCTCACTTCTTCATCTGGCAGCACATGGAAGTTTCACTCAAACCTGTTAAATGGCTCCAGGCCTATCAGTGCTTTCTAAAATGACACTTTCTCCTCTTTAAAAACCCTACAGCCTCCCTCTCTGCCTAGAGAGCCTTTGGCAGGTGCAATGCAGTCTTAATTCTGCTTTAAGGCAACATCATTCTATTCTTTGTCATGGAACACCAACATTCATTATTCATTCACCCACTACATATGAAAGGACATGGAATTACTGCCTGTGAACCTTAAGGGCATCAGGGAGCAATAAGAATTTAACTCTCATCAAGTATCAAAAGAAGTTCAGACTTTTTCCACTGACCCACCTTCTCTCCTCAAAGCCTGCACACAAATATGCACATCTTATTTTGACTGTGTCCTGGAAAGAAAAAAATCCTGGTTTGGAAGACCTGATGCTCCTGAGTTGAGGGCAGAAGGCCTCCATACAATATGTCTGCTCATTCTACTGACCTGCCTGCCTTCATAAAAATAGCAAGGATGCTGACTTCCAGGCTTAATGACAGTATTTTAAAATCTTCGTTTGCTGCATTTGTTAATCTGTCTGAGCTCTCTCACCACAATTGTCCTACTCATCAGGAATCCATTGTTTCATGAAACAGCAACAGTTCTTGACCATTCCTCCCTACTTATGCTGTATTTGATAACAGTCAAGTTAGGGCCCGTGCTGATGAGTCATGTATATAAATATGTTCTGCAGTCACACACCACAGGAGACAACAAGCAGGCAGAGAAGCACAAGTGACAAGGAAAGCATCCAGCCAGAATCAGCCTGTGCTGCTCCCAAGCACAGTCATGTACAAGCTGTAGCACGTACAGTTCTCACAGCAGCAGTCCCGTGTGGGTAAGTGGTGTGAAGCACAGAAGCAACATTCTCAGGCAAGCCTGCATAATTCCAATGCCTCCTTGTTCACATTTTAAACATTTCCTCATGATTCTCACAGAACAAACTCTTTATTCACGGAAAATGAGCATCTTTATGGATGCAGTACTACCAAGCACTGCAAAAGTGATTTTACAGGTTGAGTGTGGTGAAGGCGAGTTATGGCACACAGACGAGTTGCAAACATTGACAAGAACATCTCACAGAGCTACCAAGTTTCATCACAGTTACTAAAACAGGGATTGACAAGGATTACAGCTATGCAATACTGACACGTCACTAGCAAGGAGGTGCCTTCCTGCAACTTTGCTGGCACCTTACTTAAAGAAAGAGAAGATGGGAAATTTTTATCAAGTTAAACAACTGTCAGGTCACTTCCTACGCAAGCCTTTTATTTGAGCTCCAGATGGGCACTTCAATAGGTTTGTTCTTATACAATCTATTTTTCTGACCATAAGCATCATCCTGACAGACTTGGACCTTGCATCCAAAATGCCACATTGGCAATTTCTGAGACCACTTCAGTAGCTCCCAGTAAGCTCATGAGGAAATGGATACAAGCCTTTTGTCTCTCTTTTCCTATATCCTCTGCTGCAACCCCCTTATTTTTGTCAGAGAGTTCAGACATACTCAGAGATACCCTTTTCAAGTAAACTTCTAAATGGGCAATGCTCTAATCTGCAGTTTAATCCTAGAAAGGAAGGTTATTATTCTCAGTAATTCAACTTTAAAAGTTTTGCCCTTGCCAAAGAACTGAATGGCAGCTTCTTTCTTTCATGCCAAAGGCCAATTACAGCGAGATTTTACTTATAAAATTAAAGCCTCCATGCCCCCTTTATGTTTTTCATTCTGGGAATATAGTTTGTTTTGATAGTTTTGTATTATGCAGTTTTTCACGGCTGAAGATTTCAAACACTGTGACTGTCCTGCCAGGAATCACATAAGGGGCTTTCCTTTAGAAATTCAGCCTCCATGATTGCCCTGCCAGGACTCAGAGCTCTGTCCTGATGTGGAATGCCCTGTAATTTTACTGTGCTAAGAATTTAACTCATATGTTTGCCTTGAGAGGAGTATGGGAACACCAGCAGCAAACTACTCACTCTGCCTTGTCCAAGTTCCAGGATGTGATTTCACCTCACTTTGTAGGGTTTGTACCAGTTAGCAGGTACTGAGGGACCTCTTTCTGGATAGGAACAGAACAGCTCGGAGGGGATCCAGTTTGGTTTTCTAAGTCAGTCTTTTACATGAAATTCTCTTACAGTCCCTCAAGCTTCAGCTCCCTCCTCAGAGCAGCCCGAGTGAAGATCCTGTGTATATGACTGAAACACGTTTCTTCTGTTCCTCTGAGTGTGGGTGCCATCCCATCCTAGGACATAAGGAACACATCCCAAATAAGATGGGTTGCAGAAAAGAACACCTGTATTGAAGGCCCTCTTGCAACATCAGCACATCCACAGGCTTGACCCTACTCTCTCCTTCCAGCGCAGAGCAGCATTCTACTGAACAGCTGCAATTTGTAGAGTTGGATGAAGTGCCTTTGCCATGGGGGATGAAGAGAAGCAGAAACCATGGGAACAGCTGTTATTGTTGCAATGTACACCAGCTTCTGATTACAAGGGAAAGGGAAACATTTCTCTGAATCCACATAGACAGACTCTTAAGAGAGTCACTTTTCAATCCCTTGCATTTTGGGAGCAAGACAAACATCTTATGAGGACAGTTCCTGCCACCAAAAAAACTGGGGGGAAAAAAAAATTAAAATGGAAAGGTTTTGTATATTCTTTCATTCCAGAAACTCTGCTACATTGCAAAAAGAGACTGCAATTACTCTGGCTGTATTCACACCATGGGATGCTTCTCTACCATCTGCTCTTTGAAGATAGAGTGCTGATTTGAGCCAGCTAAAGGGAATTCCCACCTAGAAAAACGACATTTTCCCACCAGTTAGGATACTGTCCTTTTCACAGTCTACTTCACACAGACTGGACACATCTGCTTTTTTTTCTGATTAAATGCATCCAAGGAAGCAGAAAACCCTGAGATTTTCCATTTCAAATGAACTCACTAAGTCCACATAACAAAAAGCATACTTGGTAACAAAACAGCAAACATTATTCCGCAAGACAAAAGTTACACTTGCTGCTGCAAATTGCAGTTTAAAAAATGACCACATATGAAACAAATTTAAAAACAACCTTAGTTAGACTTATCAATAGGAATTCTTCTCATCTTTGGGTGCCCTTTCTCTAGCTCTTCTAAACCTCAAACCACCACATCCCACCAGGCTGTGCACTCAGCTTCCCAAGACCCTCAGGAAGACTGAAGGGTTAGATTTCACATTTAAATTCAAATTTCAAGGGCAACCTTCTGAAACCAAGCACCAGAGATACCTCAAGTTGACTTCTTAGGCCCAGCCCAGCCACTGGATACTAGAAGGGTCAGCCATTGATAGCTCTTTTGGAAATCAGTCAACTGACAATTTAGCAGGATTTTCTTCCTGCTCCTCATTATCCCAACCTCAGCTGCCTCTGTTACCCACAGGGAGATTCAGCTACCAACACATTCATACACAATATTGTACTAAACACATACAAGCGTATTGTTCACCTCAGGACTTCTGAGGGGCTGGTTGATTTTTAGACATAGTACATACAACACCTTAAGCAGCACAGAGACTCAAGCTACTTTGCCAGAGGCAGTTCCCCACTTCCTTATCTTCCTGTAAAATTCAAAATGAGCATGGCTACCACTTTCACTATAAGCATATCAACCTTATACTTCATCTTCTGCATCTCCTTGCCTGCTCTCCCTGGAGGCCTCCAAGTGCTGCATTGCACAGTCAACTGGGAATAAAGAACCTCAGGAGGAATTTGTGTGTGGGAGATAAAGCTTAGCAAGAAAGAGGATTTAAGCCATGAAAATTTTTATAATCATTAAAGACACCATTATTTTCATACTTTTTACAGTATTTTTTAACTCTTTCTTTATCCCAAGGATTTCTTCTTCCTTTCTCAGAAAAGGTCATAAATTATGAAACAGACTTAAAACCAAATCTCTGTCTACCCTCATAGCTAGTTCAAAGTAGCAACAAATTTTCTGACATGCAACCAGCAGCTCAGCATACATTTTCATTATTGATTATAGGTGCTTAGAAACCTTGCCTGTTATGGCAGTATCATCAATTTGTTGAAAGCCTACATGCACAACAGGACATTTCAGTATGGGATAAGATAATTAAAGATATTATTTATAGTCCTCTTAAATGCAGTGTGATTTTTTGTTTCCCCTCCAACATACATGAACAAGTGATAACTCTGTTTAAACAGAACTACTTTCAAAATTCTTTCAGTAGTAGTCTCTTATGCAGGCTTTCTCATCTAGCAGGCTCATGCAGATCCTGCCATCCTCAAGAGTTTTCCAGTTCTGAGCGAGGCAATGTATTTTTCTACGCTGGTCAATATCAATAAAGACTTTTGCTTTCAAGACACACTTCAGTGTTTCCAGCACTGAAAGTTTAAAGTTTTCTGTAGAAATCTTCAAATGTAGAACCTCAGAGAAAAACATTTTGGCTAAGAACTTTCAAATCTCTCACCTACATAATTTCATTTGCATTTTATTCAAAGCAATTCAATTAAATGCCATCCAGGTTACTTTGAGATACTGTACAATCCATTAGAAACTGGAGGCAGATAACCTAGTTTTCTTTAGTGAGGTATGCATGCCATAAAATGCCTCCTAGCTGCTCTTCAACCCAGGTCATTTTATTCAGCAATGCAACAATATCTGACGGACATCCAGAAATGCGACTTCATTCCAAATTAATCAAGCCTTGCTCTAAAGCATTGTACATCATTCAGAGTGGCACAGCCCCCAGAATGTCAGGAGGTGGAGAGGAAGAATCCTTCAGGGTAGCAAAAAGGTGCTCCTGTGAGGTAATATCAGGGTACCAACGTCCTTCATGTTTGTAGCTGGTGTCACTGCACTGCCTTAACCCCTGGGCCATGACAACTTTCACAAGCACACAGCCCACGGTGCTGCTGTTTGTGCACATATTGTCAGGTTATGTAACTCAGGTAATGCTGTTCAAAGACCTTCAATTTCAAGATTATACATCTGCAGAACCAGGATGTGCCTGCTATTATCTGTAATAGGAGCACACATGCTTGCCTGCAGCACTGAACATTCACCTCTTTCAATTATTTGTCAAATTACAAGAACATAGCTAATCGCTAAGCTTAATGATTGAAAGGGACAATTTGTGCTGCTTTTCATGTCCTGTATTTCCCAGCATCATGCTGTCTAGCTTCTACACAGACCTGAATGGCAATCTCTCCTACTTCACAGATGTGTGTTACATTGCATATTCATTTCTGATCCCATAGGGACTCAATGTGTAGAGTTAGGAGCACAGGTTTATTTAGACCCCAAACAAAATTAAGCTGTTTTAAAAACTTCAATGAAGTTCACACCATTCTTCACTGAAGACTTACTTTTGTGCTCCCCAGCTTTCAATTTCCTCTCATCTGTGCTGTGTCTTTTAGATTCTATGGCAAATACAGCCTTCAAGAGTTCTTGCACCTAAATCACCTTGTTCAACATTGGCTCCCCACTCCTCCCAGAATCTCTGAGCTATCACTAAATTACAGCAACAGAGCAATGAAGAAGCAGATAAACTCTCATTGTTGCAAATCTTACTTTGCAACAGTCCCAAGCAACACAAGGCACATGTTCTGCCCTTAGGCCAAGAAGAACAACTGGACAAAAGTTAGAAATAATTATTTCTAAGTTTACAGTCAATAAGATAATTAAGCAGCATAACAACGAAACAACCCCATGTGATATATGCTCTGCCAGAATTATCAGAAAATATTAAGTTTTTCAAATAAGGCTAATTATCTCAAAAGGTCTTTATGTCAGGATTAGCTCATCTCATGGAAAACACTGTATATACACTTTAGAAATTATAACTTTTGTATATTGCTGACATCTAATAATAAACAGAAGTACTGCAGTAATATTGTAAACACATAAATGCCAGCACTTTTGAGAAAGTGGATTAAAAAAACCATAACCTTCTGTCTGAGTCAGCTCTCTCATTTTCAGAGAAAGTTTTCTTAACATTAGTCCTGTGAGAAGTCAAATTCACTGCCTTTCTAACACAAACAGAGCAAAGCTCATCTTTTTATCTGCCTGAAGGCACAAGAACTTTCCTAGGGGCATAAATTACGGGACAGCTGGGTTCTTTCATTGATCATCTTTCATCACAATACCATCAGCTGAAAACTTCACCATTACCCTTTTATGCTCCAACTCTTCTTAAGGTCCCTTCTTTTCACAAGGCAAAGTGTATGACATTTTTTCAACCTAATAATGACTAAAAACTTTTTTCTGCATCTATAATTGCAACCTCTTGCATATCTTCCAATCTGTTCTTTATCCGTAAGTGTGTTTTACATACTCGCTTGATGAAGATCAACACTGCTTCTTCAATCTCAGATCTGCCAGTCTTTTCTAAGACATTGTTTTATTTCATGCTGTACTGGGGGGAAATTCATTGCTCATTTTCCTATCTGTTCCACCGCCAAGGGCTCTTCCCTCAATGCTGACATCACTATTTCTAGCACAGGGAGTTGTGTCCCAATTAAAAAGAATTAACATTGGTCCAGATTAATTGCATTCAGGCAGTTTGTTCATCACCTTTATCAGAGAGATAGATGACAGCGCAGAAATGCTCTGGCACTGAGAACATCATCTCCTTTGTCCTTGCTATACACTCTGGCCTAGTGCTCAGAAACTATAACAGTGTGATAGTATTTGATGTGGTTTTCAATCTTGTTGCTTTGCCTGGTCTTATTTGCCATAATACACATTACTGAGGTTTCTGCTGTTTCTCTTTTCTGCCTTTAGACCCTTACCCTGCACTATTTGGAATTCTCTGCAATTCAAATTTTATGAAAAAACTGTCTCCAGTGTACACTAAATTACTCCACTGCTTAGTTAATAACAATGGTAACTGCTAGTTCCTGGTCTTTCCACAGCTGATTTGAGTATGTGGCTCCAAAAGCCTGCCAGGATCTATGGCTCAGGTAACCCAGGTATTTTTCAATACACACAGATTTGACTCAATTTGCATACTCAGCCAACTAAAACAGCCTCCATAATCTGGAAAGGCTTCAAATATCACATTAATGCTACTTATTCACAGCAAGTAGCATCTGGCCCAGAGGACTGAATGTTCCCATGTATGACTTCAGAGATATGGAGGCAAGAAGGATTTTTACTGCAAAAGTCAAATGTCAGTATAAGCTTCCAGCAAGCCTCAAAATGTAGAATTTTTCTGCCTAAAAGTTTTACAGCTCTCCACAACTATTTTCTTCTCTCCAGATACTGGCAAAACTTGTGTCCCTGTTTAGTAGATTTTCTAGAACAATTAAGGTCTTGTAATTAAACTCACTGGGCTATGATTCCCATGTCCCCTTTTTCTTTCCTGCAAGTATATTTGTCCTTTTGAAACCTCATCTGTCCTCTATGAGTTCTCCAAATTAACTGAAAATGGATCCAATTAACCAGTTCACTGAGCACACCATGTTAAATTCACCTGTCTGCTGATTTGAATATGCTCAGATTCTCCAGAAATTCTTTGACAAGCATTTTCCTGATCTGTGACTTTCCCTTTTTTCCTGTCAGCTTTACCAAAGCTCCTGCTGTGTTCATTACTAAAAAGAACACTGAGGCAAAAATAACAGTTAAGCACTGCAACCTACAGAAGCCTCTCCCAAAGGACGAATGGGACATGCACGTTCATCAGCCCTAAAATTAGTGTGTTGCTTACATAAAATACATGCATTCATTGTGCATTATCCCCCACAAGCAGTGGATGAGGAATAAACACAACTGTTCTTTACAACCCATCAGTTTTGTTTTAGTTGAATTACCACCTTTCAAAGCCTGGTTTGCGTCTACAGTGACCCTTCAATGGGATAGGAAGTACTTCATAAGGCTGTTACTGGTTAGCTGACACATAGGCCTGTTCATTCTGTGAAGTCCTCAGATGGTTTCCTGGACCTATTAATGTGATTAACTCTGGACCAATGCTTAAACATAGCTGAGATCTGTATCTTTTTCAGTTTCTTTTTTATGTACTATTTCCCAGTTTATACCTTTTCTTAGTCCAAAGGACTGATGGACTATGATTACGCTTAAATGTACAAAATACCATCAATTTACCAAAATACTTCACTCTTGTGATCTTATCAGAATTTTCTCACTTAAGAATGTCTTACAAACTTATTTCAAAGATAAATATATCAGAATACAAGCACGGCCATAATCTCAGTAAAGCACTGTAGATCAAAAGAATAGCACTATCCTGTCAGAAAAGCAATCTCATCAAAATTCTGTCAAACCATTTTGATAAAGGAGAAAAAAGTACATGAAGTATATCAAAATGTGAGTACATTTGTATTTCAAATGACAGCACATGTCCTGAGGAGTATATGCAGGAGTACTGCACTAAGCAATATGTCTGTTATGCTTACAAAAAACCGACTCCTACTGCTTACTGAAAGCTGGACATCACAGAAATCAGGAGCCCTGCATCTGAAATCACCTCTCCTTTAAGGGGAAAATGTTGCCAGTAGCTTCTGGAGAATTCAAAACCAATTACAGTCACGCAATCACAAATTAGATAGTCCAAAACCAATGGTTATTAAATGAACAAGATACTGCTGCTCCAAGTAAATGGAGGAATGACTAAATGTCATAAGCACCAGAAAAGTATTTCAGCTATACAACCTTTACTCTGAAAAGCTTAATCCTTGCAGAAAAGTGAACAGGAATAGAAATGCAAATGAAAAACATCAGCACAAAATACTGACAAACTTTTGGCTTGAGTAGTTTTAGAAATGCCTGGGAAACTATAAAATTGTATTTCTCTAATTTTATTTTCCTCTCAGTATACCTACATTGAACTACCATCTTTTTCCTATATTTTTGGTAGCTGCAGCTACAAGGAAAGCAGCAGCTAAAGATTACTAAACTACCCAAAAGCAAACATATTTGAATTAAGAAACTGAGAAGACAATGTTTCCCCACACTGTTCCTCTGGAGCACATGCTTCAGAACAAACTACAGGTTTTGTAGCTGTTCATCTCATGACACAATAGATGCATCTCAGTTTGCATTTCCGTACTACAGTGTTGAGATTGCTCTCCTTGGAGAAAATCCTAGCAATAGGAAACCCCTACCAACTGCAGCAGAGTTTATTCCTTGTTGTACAGAAGTGTCAGCTTCCCTATAAAGTCAGATTCCATTTTCATCCAACACACATTGTTCCAGCTTTGCAATTTATTAACAATTAAATACTCAAATTCCCGTTTCTCCAACCAACAGCCAAGTTACATAACACATCGACATTTCATTGATATGGCACAATATTTAACAAAACATATTTTCACATCACTATTTATTCTTACTCTGCATGTGTGTGCTTATATCTCTTCTAGCACAGGATTATAAAAACTTGGAGGGGCAGAGGGAAGAAGGAGGTATGTAATGGTGTCCACTTGTAAAATTGTAAATATCTATTAAATGAATCCCCTACTTTATATGCATAATTAGAAACAACTGTTTAAAACACTAGTTAGATTGTCATTACTCTTAATGGCCTTTGCTTATTATTTCCTGTGTCTTAGCCCTCACCATTTGTCATTATCAATACACCATTTTACTATATTAGTAAGGGATGTGAAATTCCCCTTCCTCATAACACAGAGCTCTGTTTTCCCCTCCGTGTATTAGTTAACCAAACAGTCTGTTAAGCAGCTGCTAATCTCTTGTGACAGCGTGGCAGTCTCCCAGGAGCTGGATAGGTGTGCACACATTATGACTAATTACACTACAGTGCTAATGTGATAGAGGGAGGGCAAACAGACTTCAGAGGCTGAGCACCCTCTGAAGCTGATGTGCTGCGATTCCTGGAGCCCTGCTGTACAAAAGACTAAGTACACAGGGCATCAGGCAGACATCAGGTAATCTCTTCGGCCATACAGCCGCTTGTATGAATTTATAACTGGGAAACTGTGATTGCTGCAGTCAGAGCTGCAGAAAGAAATTGCAGAAAGCTACAGTGACTTGCATATTGTCAGAGATCATCTTTCTAAAGCTCTCTGGATAGTTTTCCTAGGTCAAGGGTTTCATTACAAAGGACAACTGTGCCAGCCCTAACTGGCACTGCCTCTGAATGAGCATAGATAAATGCTCTCGGGAAAAGGGCGAGTTGCTTATAATCTCCCATTATTCATGGGTGCTTTACCAGCTGGCAGCAATGAATTAACATGTATTCACTGCAACGTTGATCTTTAGGATTCACTGAGGTGAAAACAAAGGAATCAGCCATGGATTTCTGACTCCCTGCATCTAAAAGTTAAATATATTTAATAGCAGCTGTGCTAACATACAGACAGCAACCAAAGCTTCACTTGTTGCACTTGACCATGGTCAGTCCTTCAGACACAATAACTGAAATGTTTAATTGTTAGGGGCAACAGCTAGCAAAGGGCTTTAGGTTGTGGCTTAGTTTATCTGTATAACAGATAAAGGTTAAAGCACATGGGTGAAGTGTAACAATTAAATCTCTGTATTTTATACTAAAAACTATTGTTAGAAATGACAGGCACTCTCTACAAACCCAGACACAAGCCCTGAAACACTGGAAAGAGAGTTACATTTGTTCTTGAACTCTGCTTTGGGCTCAGTGGAGGGATAAAACCATCCATCTCACACACTTCTAAACATGTCATTACAGAACATCAATATTTAAACCCCCATGGGCCAGATTCAAACTCAACACAGTTCAGTCCCATTCAGGGTGGGAACTCTAATTGCTGGGGGTGGGAAAAAAATAGCCAAAATAGCCACATATTTGATAAGGCAGATCTTTTTGCATCACTCAACAGAAAAACACTAAAAGCAAAGGAAGTAATCTTTACATGATATATAAATGAGCCTGTTTTCAAGAAAGAATACCATAAGCTGTATTCCTCAATTACACTCTTTGACAAGGACAACCTTCAAGGAACATTTAGACAAGGATCTGTGGTAGAAAGACATCATACTGTAGGGGTAGTAAATTAATTTGGATTTTCATTGCTAAATTGCTAAATGACGCAGGATAAGAGTGGGAATTGTAATATACTTGACCATAGCAATCTCGCAAAACAACCACAGAATGTTTTCAATTACCAGTTAATTAAGAAAAAAGTTTTAAAAATTTGCAATAAAGGAAATTACTACTTTATGTTATTTACATATGAGAGCCTGTCTATTAGAAAATTTCTATTAGACCCATAGAAAAATGGAACTATGCCAACAATTGCAGTATAAACAAAGATAACATCAGGCACTCACAAAATTATAAGTAGAATCCAAAAAAACAACTACATTAGCTTCAAACTCCCGAGACTTTTTAACCTGCACAATTTGGGATATTTTTCATGGTGTGATAACAGAGAAGGACTTAGAGGTTGAGTTTTTAAGTTTTCACTATGAGAAATACTGTTGATGAATGAAGCCTCAGATTCCCTGGTCTTCACCATCAGTTTTTCACATTGCCCTCACAGGACAAGACTCAGGCCTCGCAGTTACATTAGAGTTCCTGTAAGTATCATCAAATTTGCATCCCCAAAGCCCATTTCACTGGCTTCTATTTGGATGCTTTGAAAGAGCTGACCAGGCCTATGACTGCCAAGTGCCATTAACCCTGCTAAGCTCCATCAACAATCACACAACACTGTGGGTACTTACTCAGCGTAACCCCAAGGCATGGCTCTTGCTGTTGGTTGAAGTTCTGCCATGAGCTGCAGCAACAGCAGAGTCCTGCTCCCCATTTCCCATCTTCCCAGCAGAATCCCTCTTTCTATAGGTAAAATGCAGACATTCATGCTCAGCAGCCTTCATCCCCACCTCAGGCTCTCCAGAGGTTCCTCAGCAAGGCTGAAGCCTTCAGCTCTTGGAAGTCCACAGATCTGTTGAGGAGCACAATCTCCTAGCCCCTAGGTGCTGCCCCTCAGGCTCCAGCACCTACAAAGTTTACTTCAATCCTTTTTCAAAGGCAGCTTTGTTTAAGCTGAGCAAAGGGAAACAAAGAGCAACAGGACACTGGTTATCACTCACCAAGCTCTACACACACACCTGTTTTACCTGATGTTAACTGGGCTCAGTTGATAAAAACACTGCAGAAGGCAGGCTGATTTGCCACTGAGCTCCTCTGCTAACAGCACTTCAACATAAATGCACTCAAACAAGCCAATGAATGCAAAAGATTCATAAAATGATACATGGATCATCTACTTTGTCCTCATTTCCTATATATTGTCATCATCTATGGAAAAAATAAGCATTGAGCCTCAACTGTAAGTGCATGGAAGATTGAAGCACAACAGGGAGCACTGAGTAGCAGAGGGAATGAAAACATTTGAATTTCATCTCATGTCAAAGAATTTGTTAACAGAATATGAAGATCAGTATTCCACAGTTCATAAGATCCTCTTAGAAAAATCTTCATAAATAATAACATTAACATACTTGCAAACTATTGACAAGAAGAAATTAAGGACTGATCTGGTGTGGATAAGGAAGTGCTTCTAATCTTCATAGTCTGTAATTCCATCAGGCCACACTCCCTAAAATATTAATTGGAACATATGATATGAAGGACAACATAAATTTTCTCCTCCCCTCTACTGCCCGTGCAAAATTACTTCTTACATCATATTCTTCATGGTTTTAAATTAATCTAGAAATTGGGCCCAGAGTTTCATAGCCCTCACTGATAAAAGGAAAGTAAAGGAAGTGGACTGAAATTTGCCTCTGCTCAATTTCATCTCCTAGGATCAGCCTATCCATAGCTATGAGTTATCAAGAAGACAGAGCCAAGACTCCTTCCAGAGACATACTGCAGGAGGAGGCAGGCAAAGGACACACAGTGAAGGAGAAAAAAAAGGGCCAAAGGACAGATAAGGCTGTGCAGTCTGCATCCTGGGAGACAACCAAGACCCTACTGAACACCCTGGTCTGACTCTGGCCTACCTGAGTGGGGTGAAGGGGTCTGGAGACCTTCCTCAGGTTCCTCCCAGCTTAAATTATCATATTACATCTTAATTATCATATTACATCTTAAATTATCTCATTACATCTTGTTACATTCATGGACAGTCTGAAATAATTCTGTCTACTTTCTTGTTTCTTGCATTTGCTAAGTATCCTGTAGGCAGTGGCAGGGGCAGTGACAGGGAGAGAGAGCTACATAGGTTTGCAAAATTCAGATGGGAGAACCCATCTGAATGACCCATTCCATTTGTCCACCAACCTGGTTTCTATCTTCCCTACAGACAGCTTTGCAAGCAAGGCTGACTGTTCATCCTGGTAGTCTTCTGTGGCTGAAATGAGTCCTTGTCAGGAATGAATAAGACATGTTCAGTGTTCCCAACTCTCACAGCATATTTGAAGCCTGAGCTCCTAAAGGCACTTGAGATTCTTAATGTCCATTCTTTTTTCTTTTTTTTTTTTTCCAGAGGAAATATGTAAGTCCACAAAGCTCTAACTTGTTCCAGATATAAAATATCAGCTCAGACCCCTTAAGACATACCCAGCACTGATTTCATTTGGCATCTTAGGATTTTGGTACCTGAGTCATAAATACCTAGAGTTTGCAGTAGTGACATTTGCCATACATTTTGGACTAGGAGACCCACCTAGCACACTATATACAGGTAGAAATGTGAAGAACAGACAGAAGGGAAAGAAACCCATGCAATAAGAACTATGCAAAACTTCAGATAGACAGGGGAGGTATAATTCATATGCAAAATGTAACATTATAGCAACTTAATTTGGCTTTGAGTTTATAAGGCAATAAACAAGCCCTAAAAAACTCTTCTGAGAAGCATCACCACTCCCTCGGGCTGAGGTCCTGCCATTTATTTGCCAGAGGAGTTTATTGTGTCATAAAGCAATAGCCTAGTGAAGCACAAGCAAAGTATTTCTTGCTCTGTAAAACCATAATATCACATACAGTTATTTACTGCATGGTAACCCCATTATTTTTGGTCTCCTCCCAGTGTTAGATGTTGGCATTTGAGGAAAAGAGCGTTGCTGTCCCAGTTAAAGAGAAACTGCCTCTTTTCTTTTACAAAGAAAGAATTGTCCATTAGGAGCTTCTGATTGCTACACAGTTTTAACATTCTGGCCACCCCATTTAGGTGCTTCCTGAGTGGGGAATAGAGCAGTTTTCAAACATTAATATTACCAGTTTTCAAACTTTGATATTATTAGAAAACAAGCACATTTAATACAGTAGATTAATTCAACAGCATGATCAAGTTAAGGAGCTGAAGTGCTCTGTCTGGGTAGAGAAACCATTTATTAAGTCAAAATCACAGTCTCAGGCAAAGATACTAAGTTATGAAAATTACACAATCAGAAGAAAAATTAATTGACTGGCTCTAGGGCAGGACACACAAGTTTGCTTGGCACACAAGTTTGTATAAGGATTTGGGGGTTTTTCCCAAGAGCACCATTGGGTTCATATTTGTATTAGTGTATTAATACTGGTGTATTATTAAATGCTTTTTTATCTTCTAGAATCAATAACATGGGATCCATCAGCATAGGCAGATAAGAGGGCTGTCTTTTAGCTTTAATGATGAAAATTTTCCCAAATTATGAATTGTGATTTTAGTTCCATCTTCCTCTCATTCTGCACTTGTGTGTACACACACCTTAGGGAGAGGGACAGATAACTGTTCTATCAACATGTTTTCATTTCAAGAAAATTTCTCATTTTGGAGGCTATACTGTGGAAAGAAAAGACAGGGATCGATGTGAAATTAAAGCAGAAACACGGGAAATAAGGGGAATCTGAAGAAAGAACAACTGAAAGAACACATATGATAAAGAGTGTGTCAAAGGAACAAACACCATCACTAGGGAAGCCTGTGTTCCAGGCAACAGGCCTTGTTGGAGCCAGGCTGGTTTCCCATATGTGCAGGATCCATGAAAGATATTTCTGTTCCAAAATAATTCAGCTGAAGCAGTCTGCTGGACCTTTGTTCCCATAACAACAGCAATTCATTTCTCTAAATTCTATTAGTTTGGCACTGCAATGAGAAATATCCTATTCTTTCATTAAAATACTGGGCAAAGCACAGTAAGATACTAAAAAAGATCTGATCGATTTACTGTTCTTCAGAAATAGTCACTTTCATGTTTTCTTTGAGAAATAAGGAGAACTTCTGTCTTGATCGATATCAGTGAATTCTCCTTGGCTCTATTACAAATTCACACAAACAAATCTATGTAAAACAGACTATATAAGTTCACTCTTAATAATAGTCTCTGTCCAGAAGATACTAACAGCTAAAGGAAATAAGGGCAGTGTTGCTATCTCCATTTCACAGACAGAAAGCCTCCCCTGAGAGAAGAGTTTCCAGTTTTCAGTTGTGAGGCTTGAGGTTTTATCTGTCCTGAAAGGTCTGCATTTTGCTTGAGCCTTTCAGCTTCCATAGCCATCCTAAATACAGAATATTAATTTTGAAACTCCATTTTAACATCTGGTCCTAACTATACATATTTATCTCTTGCAGTATCCCTGTGCCAGTAGTCTCTTAATAATTTATTCCTTTAGCTCATATCCCATCAACAAAGTCTCTGGCATATTAAAAGAGAAACTGTACACCTTTTTTCAATAGGTGTATATAAATAACTCTTTCATGTGCAGCCATAGCAAAAAGTACATACCCTGTACTTTATAAGCACAGAACAATTGTAAAATAAAATGGATAAAATTTTAACCTCTTGATGTCAGTGCCAAAACTTCTTACTGATTTCAATATGGCCGGGATCTGATCTAGGTTCTCAAATTTTCCCAGGAGAATGCTTGCAGGTGAAAGCTTACAGGCTGTCGTCCCAGAGCCAGGTCTGTGGGAGAGGACATGAAGGGGACATTCTTCTTTTTATTTTCACATGATAAACTCCTTGAAATTCCTACACCTTCTTTTTGTCGTCTTCTTTCAGAAAAAAAGAGTGAATGACCTTCTTGTCTATACAATGCCATTTACTTTCCTGGGCAGCCAATGTCAGCAACAGTCTAAAGGAGCAACTTGTTTCAGGAAGTATAGATTTCACTAATCTTCAGAAATGAGATTTTAGCTCTGCAAGTTTTGAGAAGAAATAGATCTGCATCTGTGTTTCTGTATTTTTTCCCCAAAACCTCCCCAAGTTATCAGATTAACCTTGTGTCAGAAATATGCAGTTTAAGGAGTCAGGGTGTTCTGTGTTTTTGCACTTTGGTATTCAGAACAAGAGAGGGAAGGAGAGAAAGGGACAGAATTAAAAATAAAATAATTCTAGATTTTAACAAGATCTTAAAAATGTAAGTGAAAATTACTTTTATCTGCAAACATTTTAAAATAACATTTCATTATAGTAAGTCAAAACAGTTTGAATAATTATAATGGCAAGTAAATGGGGCCAGATCAGATTCTTCCCTCTCCTTTCTTTCCCCTTTTCCTCCCAGCTAATTTGCTTATGAATGTGAGCAAAGTATTAGGCAAATAGACCTTCCTGTATGAGGCTGAGGAGAGTATTAAGAAATTTTAATGTCAGGAAGAGAAAAAGCAGAGTAACCTGCTTCTTAGGGAAGGAAGTATGGACTGATTCTGAGCCTCATTTCCTGCCGTTGTGTATCTTCTACTAGTAAATTTATTAAGATCCATCACAAATTGTTTTCCATTTTTGCTCCACCACACAATAGGAAACTCACAACTTCGAAGGTTTGAAATCATTTTCTCTTTCTTCTAGCACCAACAGGGTTCTTGAGGCTAAACTGGGGGAGAGAGAGAACTGTAATGTCTGCTAACATAATAATGAATTGTTACCACACCACCTCACAGCTTGCATTTTCTGGGCAAGCCAAGATTCTGCAGCTGCTGTTTATAAAGCTGTATTCCACTCCTCCACCTCTTAAAATCTGTTCATACAGTTGGACATGGGTGGCCAACTCCCCAGGAATGGGAAAACATCATTGGTGCCTGAAATCTGGTGCAAATCTGGTGCAAACCTTTTGAAGTTACCTCATGAGCTGAGTATATCAGAAATGTCTCCTGGCCTCCCTATAAAGATCAGACTTAGAAACCAAAGAGATGAGTGAGAAGACAGAAAATCCAGCCCTGTATTTTAACACTGTAAAGCAGCTGAACACATAACATGTTCACAATGCTTGATAGTATATTTTAACATTCATATTATGAAAGATTGAAGTGATGCCTCCCAACGTCACTTTTACTAAGACTTGGTCATAGAAATCTTCGCAAAACAAATGCATTTACTAGTGTCCAGGCAGAGAGACACTGAGCTAGATCATGCGCTAAAGACCAAATTCAACATCACAGTTTTAAACAACAAGGAAGAAAAAAAGTCAGTTGGAGTTTTGATAATGGTGCACAGGTATGTAGGACACACTACAAGAGCAAAGCAGATTTTCATGACTAAAATCTCTTTCAAGACTGATTTGTGCAGCCATGGTAGTAGAAGTACATAAGCAAAGCTAATGAGTACAGGATGCATCTTCTTTAGACAGCTAATACAGTGGAAATGAATAAACAATCAAGCACCCTTTTTTGGGTCCGAAAACACAATTTATTAAATAAATAAAAGCCATATTAAGCTTGTAAGTGGGAAAAAATATGTAAAGACAATCAGGCCTACCAGTCTTGGTAGCACCTCTTCAAAAGTGCAAGTAGCATTAAAAAGTAAATTCCAAATCAGCATCTGTTTTCTATGCAATCTTCTGTAAGAGTTTTCCTCAACAGATCCATGGTGACCATGGAATTAAAAAAAAAATAAAAAAATGTAAGGAACTGTCAGGCAGCCAAATCTATTTTGTTACTGGAACAAGGGAAAAAATTAATAGAAAACAAATATCCTTAGATTCGGACTAGATATAAGGAAGAAGTTTTTACAATGATAGTGGTGAAACACTGGAACAAGTTGCCCATGGAAGTCATGGATCCATCCATCCTTGCAAGTTTTCAGGGGTTGGATGGGACTCTGAGCCACCTCATCTGCCTGAAGATGTCCCTGCTCATTGCAGGGGGAGTTGGAATATGTAATTTTAAAGGTCCCTTCCAACCCCAAATATTCTATGATTCTATGAACTTCTCTCCTTTTTTCATCTCAACACCAGTAGGGAAAGGCTCTGGGCTTGATTTCAATTGTACCTCACATGGCAGGAGACAAAGTACAACATCTTTTGTTCCACTACTGCATGAGCTCTGCAGCAGCAAGAGGGAGAAGGGATCTTGCAAGAGACAGTTCATATCTTTGATTATCTGAATCACACTATACTGCTTTCAGTTCCTGGAAGGCTTTTCCCACCACTGGAAGACATGCTTTACCATCTCTATCTAAGGATTTGACTTCAAGTGATAGATTTTATTTCTGCCATATTTAAACCTACATGTAAACTTTGTCTGTGCTTTTCTCCTTTGCTTACCTGAATGCTGTACTCCTTGACAAGCTACACTTTCTTTAAGTACTACAACTTCATAGTACTTCATAGCTCTATTACAGACATATTTAGTGAGATCAAGATTCCTATATTCTTGTACATTCCTCTCTATATTCAGAACAATCATTAGCATTTGAACAATATCCATAGACACACTTTTTCACCTTTCATTGTATTGAAATTTGGGACCTGATTGTGAGACCTGAGATCTATTCAACCCTTTGGTATTATTTTAAGCTGAATAAACAGCTACCTTAATAGTGCTGGCATCAAAAGCATATTCATTCCATTATACTACACACAGACATAACACAAGCATGTCACAAACTGCCCTGTGAGAGAAGAAAGCAAAGCAGAATAAAACATGGCTGAATTGATGGATGGATTTTGGACCAGAGTGTGTATCAGTGATAAGAATGATGATTTTACTGCTGTATAAATATTGCAATATGCACAATCAATTAACAATTTCCAATATTTTCTCAGAGAGCTGATAAAAAATTATTAAGCTTCAGGCTCATTTCAGCAGTGTTTAAATGAAGGTGGAAACCTACAGTATGAATCAATCTACTGGTGTAGTCACCTAGGATTTAGGAATATAACTCAAGTAATTTTTTTTCTTATCTTACACAGAGCACTGTAGAAGGCATTTCAATTTATTGTGGATAACAATCTATCAAAATAAACCTGCTCAGGACATACCCTGAATACAAATGAGGCAGCAAGAAAATATAAAGGAAACATGAATTTTTAATTAACCCTGGGATGGTTTGCAGATTCTGAAGCTCTCAGACTGAAAACAAAGATCTTCTAAATTTTTTACTCAATTTATGTGCTTCTATAACATAAAATATCAGACCTATTAAAATATACCATAGGATATGTGTAGATTAGGAAAACAGAGAGATGAAACTCCTCTGGTATCGTGTAGAGCAACAAATTCCTAGATCAATAACACAGTTCAAACCAGGTATTGCATCGCAGTCCCTCAAGTCACCAGCCAACGTCCAACTCCAGCTGCCTCTCCACCACATCAGGTTTAAATATCCCACTCTGAACCTTATATCCTGCCATGAAGTAGCCTGGTTTGTGGCCACAGACAACTCAATGTTTTACTTTCAGATCCACAGTTCATTTGCTAAAGTGAGACCATCAGCTCTCATAACCTAGAGTGGCAGAGACAGCATTTCCATCTTGGAGCCATCAGTTTTCACACGCAAAAGGCTGAAGCTATGACGAGAGGTCACAGAAATCAAGAATTTCTCAGTGTCTGTGCTCTGATGAAATATTTCCATAAGTCAACCAAAAGGATTCATAAAAGCAGCACAGCAAGATAGGGGCTTAAGGTGCAAGCAGAAGGCACAAAAAAGGCTGCCAGGAAGTTCAGAGTAACTCCCTGCAGAGAGATACCCCATAGAGCCTTAGAACTACTGATACAGCCATCGTGAATACACTGCCTTTGTTCTTTATTTCCAATCAGAAACACCTTGGGAAGGGCCATGATCTCAGGGCCCTTCCTGAGACACCTGGAGACCAGACTGGCCCTTCCTCCGGCTGCCTCTGGAGGAGCTCCAGGGAGTGCTGCAGGAAGATCTCGTTCCCTCAGGAGCTGGTTTAATTGTGCCTGCCGTGGGCACCATGGGGCCAGGCAGGGAGCCCCAGCTGTGGCCAGGCCCACATCCTGAGCCCAGCACCACTGTCAGGCAGGTGCCCAGAGTCCCTGACTGCCCTGCTCGTGGCTGGCACCATCAGACAATGATAACTCGGCTGTTCAGCCTGGCCCTGACAGAGCCCCCAGGGTATCTGCTCCCCCAGCACCCAAGCCAGGGAGACACCAACCCTGCAGGATCCTGACACTGAGTATTTTGTGAAGACTGCCAGAGAAACTTCCTCAGAAAACACCAGGTATTTAGCCTCTTTCTCTGTACATTAGAAAGAGTAATCCCCTGAAGAATGATAGACTTTTAAACAGTAAATTAATTAGCTGATAAATGGGTGGTTACAAACTATTATTTCTGGCTGAAATTAATGTAGCAGTAGTATTTTGATAAATTCTAATAGGAAAAACTTGGAAGCTTCTTCATAGCATTTAATATAAGGAAAATTAAAGTGCTGGCATTTTTATGGTGCTTTAATTAATGAGAATCTAGAGTGGAATTCTCATACAAATACAGTACGTATTGCTTGACAACCCTATTAATACCAGAGAAGCTAATTATGATTAGTGCTATTACACTGAGTACTAAATGAATTAACAATAATGAGGCACTCCTAATACTATCATCACATTTGTGCATACATTTTAATGGATAGGTTTCACCCTGATTAGAGCTGATAAGTTATTAGCAGCAAACAAAATTATCTCTTCCATTCATCACATTTTCTTTGCCCTGTATTCAGAAATCAAAGCTCATTTCTGAGAAGTGTTACTCATGAATAACCAATGTATTTCCAGCCTTTATCAAACTGTTCTCACAACACTTCATTAAAAGAAACTTCAATCAAATGGCACTATTTTTAGTCCTAAAAATTTTAACCAGGGAATATAAGCTCCTTTGAACTTCTTTACTAGGGTGCCAGGTATCTGGATCCTTCCTGTCACTGGGCAAAAGACAACCATGTTGCCACACTTAGGAACCTGAACTGCAAAAAGTAAATCCAAAGAACTGAACTTACTGAAAAACTTGAAAGATGAAGGGCTCAGCTTCAGACACAGTGATGAGCAAGCAAGTCCCAGATTATGAAGTCAGCACAGCAGTCAGAACTGACCTTGGTCAGACTTGAACACTTCAGTCTCTAGTCCCCAGCCAGCAGTGGGTATATACATACTGCAGGCTCTGCAGGCAGCAAACCCAACACTGCCAGGGTGTTTCTAATACAGAACATGTCCTGTATTTGTGCAATAAATCCAATGGGTAAGGAGGAGGGAAAGGGGATGTGAACAGATAAATCCAGTGTGTAAAGGAGAAGGGAAAGGGGATGTGAACAGAAGCAGGATTTCCTGCGAATGTGTGAGCCCCTGGGCTGGAGGTACATGGCAAGTGCAGCACTTCCTGCACATCCTCAGCACACCAACCCACCCGTGCACAATCCTGCGAGCTCTGAGTGGCTGCTCTGCACAACACACACACTCTGGTCACTTCTGTAAGTTCAGCATGTGGGAGCAGTACCAAGCTTGGCCAGGCTAGAAGACATTCTCCAATCTTATACCAGTATAAAATGTCCTCACAATCCATTTGTGCACCATTTCAACTAGAAGATGAGATGCGCCCAGGAAAGCCCTGTCAATTGCTATCCTTAACCTTTGATGGAGGAGCTGATGCCATTTCTTACATTGTTTCGGTTGATTCCACTATTGTGGCCAACTGATGTGGTTTTCTCTTCTAAGAACTGATTCTGAGGCAGACTCACAAAAAAATAGCAAGGAAAAAGATTTACTTTTAGACAAGTAGGAAGGGCTGGTGGGGAAAAAATCAGGGAACTGCCAGAAGCAGAAGTCTGTATACAAAAGAATAAATCTGAGCACAAGTGGACTGTTTTTAAAATGGCAGTTGGTTGAAAACTCCTAGAGAGGACAGCTTTTGTATGATTTCTGTTACTTCCTGATGTTCTTCTCTACTGTAATTATTTATATTATCCCTGCTTGCAGTATGTTGTTTCTATCACAAAGTCAGCTAGTTTCGTGGGATCATGGGATACCCTTTGGATTCTCTCACTTCTGTACAGCTCTCAGAAACTCAATAGCTGGAGTACAACTAAGTGCTTCTATAAAATCAGTTCACAACCAATGTAACCAAGTCTTTTGTGATAATTTAGTGGATTGGTTTAAGGCAGAAAAAAAATGTGTCTTGTAGTGATCATTTAAAATCTATCCATCTATCCATGCTTATTACAGCAGGGCAGTTAGAAAAGCAGTACTCCCATAGCAGTACCCAATACATAAAAGCTCACAAAACTTCATGCAGGGTAGTTCTGTTGGGTTTTGTTATGGGTTTGTTTTGGGGTGTATTTATACAGAGGAATAGAATAGTATTCTTTCATTCTTTATGTTTCTGATTTATATTGACAAAGGTTATCAGGACACAGATTTTGCTGTCCACTCTTAAATATTGCTCTTGCTGACTTCCAATTTCAGGTATATTCATGCCTTACAAAATAGTGGAATGCAATCTAATTAAAACTTGCAGTGTTTTCATTTGGGAAGGTGTTAAAGACAATAAATTTTAAAGTGTAATCAGGAAGTAGCAGAGCTGGTTTTCACCTCATACTGGTAGCTCAGTGGAAATAATAGGGTTATGCTAGTGTAATAACAACCCTTGAAAGAAAACCTAATTTTTCAGAAGACTTAGTCCAAGGTCACAATCTTCAAATAGTGCTCTCCTTGAAACCTGCTCATTTCATTAGCCTTCCCAGTAAAGAAAAAAACTCTTATAGTAACATGAATACAGCTATCATAGTCTTTAAAGGGTATGTTCTGCAGTCCACATGTACCAGCCTATTTCACTACACCGTCCACTTTTAACAGATAGCCAGTTCTGGTTTGAAACACATGCAAATCGTTAAAGAATGCAGTAAGTATTTATTCATTAGCTCATCAATACACATTGCAGTTATGGTCACAAATTTAGGATCAAACCTAGCAGCACAGGTTCAGGTAAAACTTAGGGTGTTCCTTGCATTGGTAGGGAGCCCTGTTGGTCTGGGTTCATGACCTACTCAGCAATCAGACAGAGCTGGAGATTAAAGCATAATTTTAAAGACAGTAGCCAACAGAAAAAAAATAAATGTAGGTTGTCTGAAAGCAGCATGCTTTCAGAGGGGAAAAAGAACTGTTACCCTGTAACAAATTTATAGATTTCTGTTTGTCTACAGCAGCACCTAACACTAAATACTTGTGAAAACCCCTTCCCCAGCTACTTCTGTGCCTGCTAGTGCACAATTCCTGTGAGGGATTCATCTGCTTCTTTGCAGGCTGATGTCAGAGGTTCAGCCTTTCTTAAACACTCCTGACACTGTTTCTAGTATTTTTTCTTCACCTTGTTTCCTGCTAAGTTAAACAGCAATTTTCAAGTACCTCCTACAGTTATTCATTGCTCCTGAATACTTTCCAAAAGGAATTAGCTTTGATAAAGAAAGCCAGAAGCACAGGTACCTAGAGGTGTGAGAGAAGCTAAGTAATTTAGGTGCACACTTTTTAAAAAGCATTGATTTTTTATTAAACACCAGAAAGATTTAATGTTTCTGCATGGAGAATTCCAGCAACAAAAGATATTATCAACATTGACTGATAACAAAAGCATACAGACCACATTGAAAAAATCATGTACAGTTCAATCTCTTAAGATGTCTGATTCTTAAGCCTAACCATTTATTAAGTAAATTACCACATTACTCTTGCTTGTTCAACCAAGCCCATGCTGTTGAGACATTATGTCCAGTCTGGATTTCCAATTTTTAAGGGAGAGATTGAAAAAGAGTTTTAGACTCTGGCAAGACACAAAAGAATGATTCAAAGACTGTAAAATCTTATTTGAAAAGTTAACAACTGGCAGAAGTTTTGAATGTTTCATTTTTCTCTGAGAAATTTAGAAGCATGATGAGATCACAGTCTTACATGAAGACACAGTACCTGCACAGAGAGGAGTTGAGAACAGAGCTGTTAAGAAGAGGACTTGCTTAAATCCTTTACAAAAAGGCATGGCAGAACGTAGACAGAGGTAACAAATTATTTTAACAGATTGTTAACAAAACAACCTATGTTATAGGTCATTTCAATCACATATATCAAGGTTAAATGCCTTTCCTAAATATGCTGTTAACAATATGGATGAAACAACATGCTCTGCTCTGTATAGGAAGCACACTTTCCTGAAGGTCCCTTCCAATCTTCAAAACTAATAGTAAAGTAAATGATTCAGTGGAAACAAGAGAAGCCTCCTTATGATGAAAAATATTATAAAGTCCCAATCCAGCACATCAAATAAATATGCATTTATAACAGCAGAGTTTCACTTATCTCAGTCAAAATACTATCATGGTGCTCCTCCCTCAGCTCAGTATCTACACACTGGACAGTCATATTGTAAGAAACCAAGAGTTTAGAATTTGAGGGGGAAAAAAATGCAAAAGCATTGGAGAAATGAAGCATAAACCTGTTTCACTCATCAGGGGTCCAAGAGGGACATGGAAGTCAGTGAGGGACCATGCAGGAACTAATACTGAGCTGGTGGTGAAATAGAGTTCCTAAGACACTCCTATTCCTATCACAGTCTCTTTTCCCATTGCACACCCAGTAAGTACTGGTGAGAATCCTTAGTGCACACACTGGCAGGATGGTAATATTCTTAGAGGGAAGAGATTAGTTTAAGCAATATACTTCACCAAGGACATTTTATATTCTGAATTTTATTAGAGAGAGCAAACAATATACAAGAGAGAGAAAAAAAAAACCAACAAACTACTGGGGTCATCACAGGGAGTTCCTGTTTCTTATTCAGAATTAGCTGATTGTGATTTGTGCTGGAAACCAACATAGACAAATCAAAACATAATGATTTGTATGTGGAGGCTGATAGCCACCTTTTCTGAAGAACACAGTGCACAGTACTCACCCAAATCTTTTAGACAAAACTGTCTAGCTAGTGGGCTCCAGTTCTGAAGAATAAGTGCAGAGTATTTGAGCAGACAGCAATGCAATGTCCCTTTCTCCAGTACACAGGATATAGTCTAACCCGCCCATAAAGCCCTTACTAAGTCCTTTTTTGTGCAAGAGGTTCCCTTACATGTGCACCTGGTAGTAGACAAAATACAAATCTTTAATTGCATGTCATATGTGAGCTTCAGCTCACATATGGATCATGCTAAGGTGGTGGTGGTGGTGGTGGTGGTGGTGGTGGTGGTGACGATGATGACGATGATGACAATGATGACGATGACTTAAACCAGAGTAACAAGATTAGTTTTCATCACAGTGTGAATGTAAGTCAGTATTGCCTTCCAGCTCTGCATTTATAAAAGTCTGAATCTCAAAATGATGTTGAGGTACCTGTTAGAATATACCATTAAGTGGCAGCTGCTGGAAAAGCATATTTAGATTTATTTAGCCTACAGGAATTTTAATAACACACCATAAGTTTAATGTATATAAAATGTACATTAAGACATTAGGGCTCATGAAAAAAAAAATCTAATGGCCAGTTTTGTGTACATTGATTCATCTGTAAAGACAGCACAATTGCTTGCAGCTTGTTCAGTCCTTGTGCAGGCACTTCTTACAAACGCATTGGCTTGCAGATTCACTGCACACCTTTGCTTCTTGAGGAAACCATGATGGTTACACACTTGTGGTCATGCCAAGTGCTGTACAGTTCAAGTTGTATGAACCTTTCCTCTTTACTGAGATGATCAACATAAGCACAGACACACCAAGAGTATATTGACTAGTCATTAGAGAACTTTCATTTTATGCACCCTTAGAGATGCAAATGTCCAATAATATTATTTTCTTAAGGATCAATAGACCATCAGTACTCTTCTCAAGTTTATGGATGCTTTCCAAAACTGAAGATCATGATGGGATAACTTATCAATTTGTTCGCCAGCCTTTAGTGACAGATACAGATTTCTCTCTCGCTCATATTCTGCCCAAGTTTCATATAAGACATTATTCAGGAAGCATCTTAACACTTCTCCAGCAGTTCCAGTGTCCTTAGTTTTAAGATACTTATTTTTCAGGATCTTTACCTGTGGCAATAAGGATGACACTGTGCAGCTGATTTTCTGTCTGAAGATTGAAGTCCCCTCCGTCATAAAGAGCTGAACACGTCTAGTAGGCTTTAATGGTAGGTCAGACTGCCATTCTAGTAAAGTTGTGGATGAATCCCAGTACTGAAATAAGTCCTGTAAGGCATCTATAATTTTTTTTTCTCCTCATATTTCTAATTTTTCTCCTAATATTCCTGACGTATAGTATACTATATTATATATATACTATATATAGTATTTTAAACTGAATCAAGATTTCAATATAGTTTTTTAGTGTAAAAAAAAAATTTAATTGCTAGATACAATTGAAATAAATAGATTATTTTTGTACATTAAAATGCATTTGATTTTATAATTATTGATCAATATTTAAAGATCATTTCTTCATTTTTCCCATAACATGTATTAATATCTTGGTCAAAGCATTTATTCATTGTTGTTCCTTTCTGGAATGAGTCTGAGTTTCTGCAACATCACAGTATAATTTTATCCTCATGTTTAAAATAAAAGTTTAGACAATTTCCCTTTTAGCCTTTCAATGACATACGACATCACATCAGTCTCTGTTGATAATGACACCCCTTTTAACACATGAAATACAATAGGTACACATTTCATTGTTACGCATTTAGAATCAAGCACATGAAGGTAATTCTGTCTAATTTCAACTTTTGCCTTTTATAAAGAACTAGTTCTTTACAAATTCTTTAATTCATTAAAACTTTACCAAACTGCATTAGAAGAGGTCCTCATTTTATCCTAATTCTATTCATCTGGATTTCTAATTTCATTTTAATAACTCCTCTTTTAAAGATTGTAAGAGTTATGTCATACATATCTATTACATTAACATTTCAAAAAGCCTGAAATGGAGGATGGTTAAAGGTTTTTTCTGTTCTATAATACACTGGAAGAAAAATACTCTCCTTTTAGTCTAATAAATTACTCCACACTAAACAAAGAATTTTTCTTCCAAACACTTAACTTGTACATCAGTCAGTCTTAGGTTTAGATGACTACAAAGAACCAAAATATATTATCTGCCTGCACTGTATATACACTTTGAAATGTATAATTTGGAAAATTAAAACTTCCTTCTTATCTTTACAGGAAAAGAAAAAAAATAGAAAAACAACATTTTTACATATATTTTTTGTAGATATTTAATGAAAAACAAGCTGTGACTTTGGAAACCAAAGTTATAATGAACATAGTTATAACTGACTATTTCACATGCTGTGCCCTTTAAATATATGTCAATTAAAAATTAAAGCCACCATTTCTCTTCACAATAAAGCTATTTAACCCACTGTCTTCGATTTTTTGTTGTTGTTCTATCGTAATACAGTCATCAAAAGCACACAAAATCTTTGCAGCTGTATTTAGAACTATGTTATACTGCAACATTTCCACGCCAATCCTGAAATCAAGCAATTCTTCCAAGTGTCTGGGAACACATCTCACTGAACAATGTTAAGCAGTGTCAGTTGTTGGACAATTGCTTCTTGGAATGTGCAAATTACACTCAACAATAAAGCACTGCATTGCTGTGGAAGATGCACCACTTCACACAGCAAAATTTCCTTGCATAACACCACCCCTGAGTGAGAAGTAAAGGACCAGCAAATAAAACTTGAGCTGCTCCAGGATCTTGTGATCCTGCTGAATTGTTCTAACAACAAAACAGGCTCAGCCCACAGACAATTCCACGTACACCATGACACACATTATTAAACTGCAGAAACAGATTTTTCCTGTCAGAGAGTCAGAATCAGTGTTTTTGGAATGTATAGGTTTGTTGCAATTGCTGGATCATGTATGATATGTTACATAAGAATTGAAGAAATTATACATGAATAAGGAATAATTTTAAACTGTAATGTTAGCAGGCCAGCAGCATGCTTCTTGTTCCTATTACAAGTTTATGGTTATAACACTATAGCTTCCTATAAATCATTAATGAAAGCTATGATCATTATTTTTCATTTTCCAGTACTACTATGTGTGCACTAATATTACACATTGCTAGCTACATTTTCCACCTCAGAACTGCTTGCTTGCTTTTAGTGGAATACAAAGAGCAATGCACACAGCTGTGTTTGGGTAAGTGTATTTGAAAAGAAAAAGTGACTGGACCTTGCAAGTGAAAAAGCAAGCTATCTGATTTGATACATTAAAAACACACAGCTCCACTATTTTTTATTGTTGATTTTTTACTGTGGTTCAGCTTTAAGTATTTTTTATTTCATTTTATAGAACTGAGATTTCTAAAATTGAGTTTGAAGCATAATATGGCCTCAACAATAGACTTTTTTCAGTACTGCATTGTAAAATCATAGCAAAGAAATGGTAGGATAGCACAGACACATGAATGAGAATTATATGGTAATGAATTAATAAGCTTCAGCACTGTTTAATGATTTAGTTCTGCTCAAGGACAAAGTAAAATTAAGTATCTGGGAGAATATATAGATGATTATCTATCCTCTAATAGATGATGGATAATTACTAGAAAAAGACTGTGACAATACAGTATCTCCCATAGAAACATAAAAACTGGGAAAAACATTACAAATTCACAGACTTCAACTATTCTGCAGCTGGTGCTGAGGAACAGATTCAGATGGTCCCTCTGAACACTGCTATACCCTGATCAAAGACCATTGTCTGTAAAAGCAAAAAATAAGTAGCGATCAGAGGGAGTAACATAACCTTTCTAGATTACTTCTGACAATAAATACTCTGCAGATTGCTTCCGTCTTTATGTTTAATTAATCCATTGCTACAAAAATATGTTAAGCAAGAGCAAATCCATAGTGAAGTGTGCTCTGGGGTCTGTAGTCACAGAGGACAAGCACAGGGCTTTCACGGAAACCTTGGAGGCAGCAGATCTGAGTAAGAAAGTGCTTGCTATCACAATAACCCAAATTCAGCTTGGAGGAAATTGCTCCTTAGAAAATGGGTATGTTCCTTATCACTCTGAGACCTTAACTACTGCCAAGCACATTTTTTAACCCCCCTCACTTATTAAAGAAATAGCTATCTTTGGTTGGTGGTTTTTCCACAATCACATATCCAGAGGTATTTTGGTCATTATCTGTGTTCAGAATTAAACACTGCTGCAGTTAATTTCTTGATTTTTTTTTCCATTTTTTAATATTATAGTATTATTCTTCAAAGCAATGCAAAAACTCCCTGGAAATAATTTCCATCCGAAGTGGTGAGGAATGGTAAGGTGGTAATGAAAAAGCAGTAAAAATAGATCTAATCAATTCTAACCATTTCATCTACTTCTAAACTTTGATAGTTTGCACTTTCTGATCAGAGTATTTTCTCTCAAGTATTTTCCTTGCATAGCAATGTATATGAAAACATCAGAAATGGTTCAAAGGAGAATCACTTGTCAGGTAACTCTAAACTGTCAATGTTTCATCGATTCTGCAACAGTCAATATCAGTTTAACCATAAGTCTTTTGGGTTGTGTACTCAGGTGACATAAGCCAGGGTTAACCCCATCACATTCCTGAGGCACTTTGTACAAATTAAATTGTTGTTAATTGAACAAGGGGTGCTCCTGATCTGGCTATTATCATTTAATTGGTTTCAGTAGAGTGAGCACTGTTATTTTCAAAGATACAAATAAGATCAGAACAAAACCTTACTGATTACATGACTTCCCTACCTTGCTTTATTAAGGAGTCCCAAATTAATTTATTGTTAGCTAATGAGATTCTAAAATAAACTATCTATGGTAATTGTTTTTACTTTTCTCAGACACTTTTCCAGATTAACCAGACTTAGCATTTATGCTGCTTCTTTTTTACAACCCACTCATCTACTTTTCACAGCTTTTTGGCAAAACTCTGCTGTCAATTAGCCTGAATACTAAGCTTTTTCAGTGTTGACTTGACAAATTAGTGAAAGAGAAAGAGACAGAAATTCTGTTTTCTGTAGTGACTAAAGTCACTACAAAAAGATTCATAGATTTCAGTTGGAGTAGGAACAGTTCCTCTGTAGATGGGATCTTCCAGTTTGAAATTGTTGGGTAGGTATTTAGCTAATTAACTAAGGGAGGCTTCAGTTCTTCACTACAAATTCTGCACAGGTCTCAATAAGCAATTCTGACTGAATTTTTTCTAGTCCTGGTATTCCAAAGCATTGCACTGCTGTAGGGCAAGAGTTTTCTTATTTGATAAGGCTTATTTATGGAAAGGAAAACAATTTCACAAGGTCAGATATTCAGCTGAGAACATCCAGTGTCTGACAAAGGACTCAGTAACCATTGCTCTGGAATTTTCATCTGGAAAGCAGCCTGTCCACACTAGGACATTCAGGACACTGTACCTTCACTGTTCTGTATCCAGCCCTTTACCTGCTTCTGAACAAGAGTCTTCATGGTAGGAAGTGTTGATTTCATTTGTGCTCTTTGTACTACAGGCAGAAAAGTCCAAGTGGCTTAATTATTATTAGAAGTTTTCTACTTGCATTGAAAATTGAATTATAGGCAGGAGGATCCATGAGATAGTTGCTTTTGACTGAGAAAGCATTAATTCAGTCCGTGTTATTGGAAAATAGGAACTGACTTTGTATTATCTGAGGTAGAAAATATAAAGCCATGATCACCAGATTTATTAGGCAGAAAAATTGTACAGAGTTATGAGATTTTTATTTCTTTTTACCTGAGGTTAAATTGTAATGGTAACTATGTAATCATGATAAAGCAGTTACTGCAGAAGTTATATAAATGTGAGTCAAAGTTTAATCCACAGAATAGCCTCCCCAATGCAATATGAAACAAACATATGGTTTATAGGAATATGTAAACTATGTGGCTTACTTTAAAAAATGGAATGGACACTGAAGCTGCTTTTTAAGTTTTTTCTATATGCCTTGTCCTATTCAGGTTTTAAAGGGAGGTTGAGTTTGTGAAAGATACAAAATTGCTAACAGACTTCGCTTGTTTAAGATATTTGTTTTGATGTTGGGAACAGTAAGTGTGCAGTAGTGTTTTGTTTGGCTTCTGGTCAGGATCTCCAAACATACAGGCACTGGAACAATGCTGACCCATCCCTACTTTCTAGGATTACAGGTCTTACAGCCAGTTTGTAATTGTCAGGTTTAAACACAGTGGGAGAAGATTTCAGCCAGATCAAAACTATCATGGTGTGCTGGTTTGACCTGGGCCGGATACCAGGTGCCCACTAAAACCGTTCCATCACTCCCCTCCTCAGCAGGACAGGGGAGACAAAATACAACAAATAGCTCATGAAATATATATATAAAATATAACAAAAGGTCATGAGTTGAGATAAGGGCAGGGACAGATCACTCACCAATTTCCCTCACAGGCAAAACATATTTGACTTAAGAGAAATTAGTTGAATTTGCTACCAATCAAAATCAGAGCAGACTAATGAGCCATAAAACAAATCTTAAAAACACATTCCCCACACCCTTTTCTTCTACAGAGTAAAAGTATAAAGACTTGTGATCAATACAGTTCTTCAACCTAGCAAGTTTATTTTCTTTCAGCATGGATTTATAGCATTCTTTTGTCTTCAAATCTTAGTAAATTAACAATGATTATAGGAAGCCACATTCAGGTGAAATATATAGAAGAATCTCCCTTGGCATATACTCTGTAAGATGATGGTATTCCTCATCTTCATGAAATGAATGGTTGCTCACAAAATTGTGCTGGATCTATTAATGCATTTGTGAAACATTTTAGATGCAAGTTTGATAAATGAACTTCGGAAGTATTTCTTCCAAAACTAAAAGCCTATTAATCAAGTAGAAATCATATTTATTTTAATATTAACATATCTCTTTGCATTGGCTTCTTCTGTCCCCCTCACTCTGATTTTAGAGATCAGTGTAAAATGTTGTCTAAGAGGTTTATTTCCAACACTGAGCTTTCAGTTTATCTTGAAGCAGGCAGAAGGAATCTCAGAACAGTACTATAGGTAATTCCAGTTATTATGGGGTACTTCAGACTTGGTGAAGCATTATGTGATAGTGTTCAGATGTGAGAAGGGATTCAGAAATGGACTTCTGTAGACTGTCTTTCTTTGTGTGGGGTTCTGGACTACCTGGGTTTTCTCTGTCCATCCACTTCTCTGTATCATTTCTGCAAATTCAGAGAACCTGCAATTTCCTTCTACTTTTGGAGTTGGAATCTTGGAAAGCAATGTAATTGAAATTAATGGCAGTCATCTTTCTGAGGAAGTAAAGCATGCTCTCACATTCTTTAAACTCTTGAACTTTTGAAGCCAAAGCTCAGTATATGCTGTGTGTATTTCCTCTTGCTGATGATATGTACACACCACATGCATGCACATGATACCTACATGTACATTTAAGGACATTTCATTTGCAGGGCAAGTATCATACCCTGGGTACAATGAGTTACATCAGCATAAGGATAAAGTGAGTAAATTAGGAAAACTAGGTTGCTGCATTGCTAATATCACTGTCACATACAAGCTTGAAAGCATGGAAGATTAAATGCTTCGAAATCTAGCTTCAAATTACAATTTGTATTGAAAGTTGCTTAGTCACAGAAGTCTAAAATCATTGCTGCTCAGATTGAGTCAACAACAGAAAAAAAGTGATAAGTTATGGGATATGAGGCATTGCTCAAACTAGGCAGCTCAGAAGACAGGGTAAAGAATACTATGGAAAATTACAACGGTGCAAAAATCAAACCGTGGGTTCTGCAAACTGAAACATTGCAAGGAAAATCAGTTTGTTGCTCTAGTCTGCACAATACATTGTTTATGACCCTGGAGATAATACAATGAAATTTGGGTATAAACCCTGCAGAAAAATTCAGCATTTTGCTGAGTATGGTGTGTTGCTTCCTGTAAAAACAGGTAAATGAAGTTACTGCTCCAGACATGCCTCTTAAGTTTATACATAAATATTCCAATGTACATTGTGTTAGGAACTCATATTTCTGCTACATCAGAAGGACAGACACTGGTGATTAATTAACGTCGAACAGCAGTTCTATGTCTCTCAATTACCTGAATTCACTTACTTGCAATGCTTTTGAGATTTGTCACTTGCTGACCCTCCACTATATGCAGTCAGTGATCTGGGGAGCTGATTTCTATGCTTGGTTGGTACAAGCATATGATTTTTACCCAGACAGTACACTTGCTGTATTTCATATGGTGCATAGTTATGGGAAACATGGAAATACCTACTTGCTGTAATATTCTAGCAGCACTTTATGCTGCTGTAGCAGACTAATGTCAGTGACTATAACAGAGAGTACTGGAGAAAACATTGCCATGTAAAGGGTTTGTTCACAGAAACAAAATCCAGTCTTCTGTGTGATTTATACAATAGAAACTTTTACATCTAAAAAGTCAGAAGTCATATTTGCAACCTGCACAAAGACATCATTTACCCTGGTAGACTGTGTGCTGCTACATATTGTTGTGCAAGAACAGACAGATCAACACAGCAGTTAGCTCACTTGATAGATTTCTCCACTTCAAATGGGTATGCTACAGATTTAATCCCCTGCCCAAAGCTTTTGAAACAATGATAGCCATGTTTCCCAATGTCTAACGTCTGACATCAAAATAATGGTGTTTAATTGGGAAAGGTTTCTTAAGCCCTGTAGTACAACCGTAGCTTTATCTTTGTGCTGTATTACAGCACCTTGGCAAGGTGAACTTTGTCCGTTGCCACTTCATGTTGGCAGAATTCTCTGGTTTTGTGCTTATTGTCTCCAATAAGGGTAAATTCAAAATTAACAAATCAGAAAAGTTTCATCCCCACCAAGATCACGACTATATTCTGTACAGTCTTAAATTGTACAACATGGTATGTTTTTCCTTAACTATGCGTCTGCTGCACAACAGTTTAGAGCAAAACTTTGTGGAACTGCAAAGACTCGAGGCACTGAAATGTTGATTTGTAAACAGCCAGGTATAGTGTGCAACGTTATTGCACATTATTGTGACTGCCACTGCCTCCATCTGTGAATGTGGGCTCCTGCAAAACTTACGAAAATCTACAGGACACTGAAAATAGCATTGCATTTGAACCCAGACCACTTGAAGAAACTGAGAAGAGTATTCCATTTTAGATAGAGAAAAGCGCATACTGTAGGGTTACAGATTCATGGCTTAGTGCTGTAATTTATAGAGCCACCAAGTATTCCTACTTTAATTAGGCCAGTTCTACAAAAATGATACAGCATCTTGCCCACAAGATCTGCTAGTTCCAAACCCTCTTATCCACCTCTACCTAGCTACTGCTCCAACTATTCTGTAACCCTTCCCCATCAGAAAGCAGTGGTTCAAGCTGGTCAGTGATTTATTATTCTAGAGAATTTACAAATATACAGTGATAATTTCTCCATCTGGATTACAATTCATGTCAAGGGACTGTCAGAACAAAAGAGCAACTATAGGACTCCTATCATCAGTCTCCTGGCAATGCAGCAGAGCTTTGGCATCACCATTGCAGCCTGTCCCTTTATGTGATTCATTGTGGGGAAGGTACTGATATCAAAGACCTGTTTGTTCATGCACCACTGACTTCTGCTTTGCCATCACGCTGAGAGATTGCTTCAATAAATGGCCAGAAACAGCATTTACGTCACAAGTAACACTTGCTGCTGTAATTACTTTGCTGTCCACCCTTTCCCACAGAGTGGAGCCCAGAAGAATTAGTATCCAATAATCGATCACAATTCACACTTATAGAGTCTGAAACTTTTCTGGGGAAGCAAAGCGTCATACACAGAAGATCAAATACTTTAATTAAACTTTGGAAGAAAGGTGTACTGATTGCTGGACTTCCTACAAACTTACACAGCATGTACTTTCAAAAGTGTAACACAGAAGATGCCTCCCAAATTACTATATATGAAAGAGAAATGAAAAGCTAAATGTTATTGTAATATAGATAAGCTACTCTGAAACAGAAGCATAACTGGATATAAAATAAAACAGCCCAACAGATGAAGTAAAATCACAAAACGGACTGAAGTTATCCTCATGGTGCTAGGCATCTGCAAGCATCTTGCTTGTGAGAATATAAAATCTTTAATTCTTTTATGTAGGAAAATCAAAGTTCCTGCTGCTTCTCAAGACTACCAGAAAAGGAAAAAAAAAAAAAGAAAAAAAAAAACCCAAAACAAAACAAAAACAAAACAAAAACTTACACCTCCGAACTTACCCAGAAACACAGGTCAAAATGCCTCCCTGACTAACACAGGAAACACAGCTTATCTGCTGACAGCAGGATGTGCATAACAGTTCCCGAACAAAATCCACAGAAGGAAACAGGTTATTTAACATTCTGCTAAATCATGATTAACCACCTCCAGGCACTGCAGACCATTAGCTAGACAAGCATAAAAGCTTAGCTTTTAATTTTAATAATTTTGTCACAAATCAGTTTGTCTATTTGGTCCCTGGTCACATGACTCCATAGTAAATGGCTATGTAGCTGCTGAGGCAGTAGATAATAAGGGTACTATTTCATTATTACATGTATGCAACATCTTTCACAACAGGTGTATATATAGTCTTGCAGTAGATGCTTGGAAGGTGCTGCTTACAAGTTTGGCAGGCTGCCCTCTCTCTGCAGATGCCCAAAACAGGAAACTTTCTGGCTTGCTGCTGCCACTGCTATGACCCATCACAATACACATCCTTTTACTGAGGAAATAACAAACAAACAAATAAAAACTCAAATAACATTTACATTATTCTCTGTGAAAGAGAAGATACAGAAGTCAGAGAGACATGGGGTGAGACCTTACAAGGATGCAGATTTTTATGTCTGGTTTCAAAGGACTTAAGACATTTTGTTAGATTTTTACATAGTGTCTTCCCCATTATATTTTTCAAGTACGTTTGAGATCAACAAAGACACATCAAAGATTCATAAACTCTTGCAAGTCTATGAAAACTGGTAAGTGGATGCACAACAGACTGATAGATGTCCAGATGGGAAAAGAAAAATTAGTAATTAGGTAGCATTTTTAAATTATACTCCAACAAATCAACACATGACAAATCCCATATATGACCCTTCAAACAGAGTTTATTATCATCTGAAAAGTTCAAATCCAGAGAAATTACATTTTTAGTTTCTTATAGCACATTATTACTGAAAAGACAAAAACTATTGCAAAGAGTACATTGCACAGTTCTCAGGTATAGCAGTCATTTTGAAAAGTCAGTGTTCCAGGAGGATTTGAAAACTTGCATTTGTCACTTTAAAAAAAGAGCAGGCAATGCCTTGACTGCCTTACCACCATGGAGCTGTGAACAAATACTGATATTAATGGTCTGAGCACAGCTGTTAATACTGGTACCAGAAAACCACAGCCACTCTGTTGGCTGCAATGCATTGCCTTCTGCCATTCCTCATTATCTATCACTGAAAGTGCCATTAAAACATCAGAAAATAGAGGTGAGTAATGCTGTAATATCCTGGCTAGCAGCAATCATTTTTTGTAATGATATTCAGTTTATTTTGTCAAACTATGTTAGCAATCACTGATTTGAAATATCCATGAGGCTTAGAGGGGACACACATCTACAAAGAGATAAGGATAACAATTTTGTGCTAGGCATTGATAAGCTATTTACTGCACCACAAATCAAAGGAAATATTTTCACTGAAGAACAGATATACCATTACAGCAATCACCAAACATCTGCCTCATCCAGATCAGGGAGCCATGCAGACACTCAAATGACTTGAATGATCAAGTGTCTGAGCACAAAATACAAGTTTTAAGAAAAAAACTACTGTGTTAACTACTGCGTTCTTCCAGGATAAGAACTTTCAAATCATAGATTACTTCACCCTATTTTCAGCAGCTCATCTGAAAATAAACAGAAATCATAGTTTTCAGTTCATATAGATCTCAGCTCCCACCTCTTTTGGTTGGAAACCAAGTGTATAAACACTGAGAGGGTGGAGGAGAGAAGGAGGAGGAGAGAAGTTCTGTTGGAAATTAGACTTTGGTCATCATTTTTTTGACCCAAATCATAGCTTGTCTGTCTTTTCTTCCTCTTAGGACTTGATTGTCCATCCATTTTGAGAGCTGCAGTCCTACAGTATTAATCCCATTCTTGGCATTGACAAGACATGCCACAGCACTGTAAACAAATACCAAAGTGAACACACATCAATATAAATTACACTTCAGTCATATTTACACGGAAAAATTTCTTTCACAAGTTTTTGTTTTTAGTCTTTGCTAGTTTATCCACTTGACCAAATTAACTCTTTACTTGAATCAAGCAAAAATAATGTCATAATCCATTATCCCTAAATCAGATTCATGCAGAAGGGATGTAATTAGTAACAAGGTACTCCTGGGAGGAGCTGACTCAGCTCAGGATATCTTCTGATGGTGATGTAGCTCTAAGAAGATGGGTTTTTTTCCCCTCCTCTTCCTACAGAGTCACACCACTGAGAGCCACAAAAAATTTCCATCTATTTAGATTATTGTGTCCTCTCCATTATTTGTGCAAGGTTACTGTTTGCCAGAAATGTAAAGTCTCTTCCAGCAATGCACTATATATATTCTATCTTGTGAGAACAGGTGTTTCTTAGTATCAAGGAGAAGCTTTCCCCACAGTTTTTAACCTTTCAGCCTGTGCAACAAAAGCTGTGCTAACATTCTGAAGGTTAAGGTTACATACTGTGAGATTCAGACATCTTTTCTTAAAATTTATTTCAAAAGCTTTAACATCACCTCTTTCTCTTGCACAGCATGACAAGGACTTGTTTAACTATCAGCTTAATTAACTATTAATTAAAACTACAAAGTTAGATTTTGAAGTACAGTTCTTCCATGCTTTCAGGTTTTAAGACTTAAGTTTTGATTCAAGCTTTCTCATTTGTTGAATACTATCAATGTTCCCTTCATTTCAATGTTTGCAGAAGCTGCATTTATCTTAATGATATGGAAAAAGGGAAAAAAATGAACCTTGGCTTTCTTTCCTTTGCTTTTGTACTGGGCAATTTTGAAAGCTTACTTTAAAAATAAAATTGCAGTTTTTTAACTGTTGGTTGAGATACACCTTTATGTCATTAAAAAAAAAAAAAAAAAAAAACAGGTCTGCTTCCTCACTGGAAGATCAGTATTTTACCAGCCAGTCATATGAATCTGCTTTTACTTTTTTGTTGGTTTTGGGTTTGTTTTGGTTTTTTTCTTTCTTAAATGCTGTGGCATAAAGTGCTGTAAAGCACAGAATACAAATTTCCTTGTCCCTTGACATACACACTCTGACTTCCCTCCCTATAACCTAATCTTCTGAGAGTGATTCTAGTCTGGGCTTTCTTGCAATACATCTCCAATCTAGTTATAAGTTAGAAAGGGAATTAATTGTGGTATCTCCAAGATACAGCTTTTCTTCTCCGGTAGACTGTCATCTGCTCCTTTTATAGGGTATCTCATAGGTGCCATTGAGAGGGGAGGTCCAGAAGTCCCTTATGCATATTTCTGGTTTTATTGCAGTACCAAAGTTCAGGCATCTGTCAGGTATTGCCAGTGAAGAGATGTTCAGTGGTCTGCTCAACACGAGGATCAGGGATACACAGTCCTTAAATGCACTAAGCAGTAAAACACATGAAGAACCATTTATCTGGAGTACAGTCTGGAAACAGCACTCAGTCAGAGACAGCCTCTAGGAGATGTCTTTCCTGCAGGGTCTCTCCCATTCAACAGGGCCCAGGCAAAGGCCCCCACTGCTGTAAGGGCCCACCAGCATTGGGGTCTGCTATGCTAACTACACCTCAGCTCACTTTGAGAAGCAAGCTAGAAAATTTCTGCCCTCCCAAAATAGTTATGCTGCATCTCAGTTTTTCATCATTCTTACCCAGTGCCCCACCTAAAAGAAAGATCTCAAGCAAGGAAAAAAAAAAAAAAAAAAAGGTTCCCATCATTTTTTGCATCATGAGATGAATGAAGAGAAATGCCCCCTAACCAATGTGTTCAGTCAATAATTACATACATCTAATGAGGCTGAAGCATTTCTCAGAGCTGTAAGGAAGCAGAGGCTGTAACTAGAAGTCTTTGTGATTGTAATATAAAAGCAGCACTGCAATTCTTCTCTCTCCCTCTGTCTCTCAGGAGAGGGGAATAGTGATAAGCTGGACCTAAATACACCCTCACTGGGCACTTTTGCTACTGCCTGTTGCCTGCTCAGCTTCAAGCTCTTCATCCCTCCCAGCTGGCCTGATTCTCAGCTGCTCTTTGTTCAAGTTTTCTCTCCTCAGCCAGATCATTGTCCTCTACACAAACCCTCACAGTGTTCTCAAACTCCCTCTTTGGTCACTTCTCTTCCCTGTTCTCAAAAGATCTAGGAGCATTAACTGTATTTTCCAAAATTACCGTCGCAAACAGTTTTCTATCATTTCATGTAAGAAGCCATGCAGGTTTAATCGTCAAGTTCCTTAAATTATCTATAGTACTTACACAGTTTGGTCAATATTTTCTTCAGGGTACTCTGAGATGAACCACCAAAAATTAGAAAATGGTGAAAATTAATGTGACACTAAGGCAGGAGCATAAAGAAAGGATAAAAACTATGGTACAAGAGCTCAAAAAGAGCAGTGAGCTTAACTGCCCTCTAATCAAGCTAATGTGATCCAACAGAAACACTTTAGAACTAGGAATCTTAATATGTGCTGAAAGATAACAGAGAAATATGCCCTTTGACATGACTGGTAATAATTAGGGCTTCACTCCTAGGAAAGAAAACATCACTGATTCCTGGGAAAGGTATATTATTTTTTTCTGCCCCTTATATTTTTTTTCTTTATTACATTCATAGACAGTGAAAAAACACCACAACACCGCAATTGTTAGTTACAAAATGGGAAGCTCGACCCTGTAAAATTGAAATTACAAATTTATCACCTAAGCATAGAAAAATAGACATTTTAAGCTAACAAGTAAAGTAAGAACAGTTCCTAAGAGACATCATGTGGATTTTACAGGCATTAATTCGGATATTTTGCTATACACCACTAGTAAGCTTCAGTGTTGTACCAGTGGGAACTGATTGCTTGACAGTGTGATCACAGTCATTTTGGTGGGCCTCCACAAGTACCAATTTCTAGCACATCAAGAAAGGTTCTTGCTCCATATTTACACAGGAGCAACAGGAGAAAATTTTGTCTTTCTGTTTATTATACATCATAATTTTTTCCCCTTTTCATCAGAAAGAATTGTTCAGATCTCAGAAAACTGTACCACGTAGTCAAGACATCTAATTCTTTCAGTACCACTGAAAGAAAAATAAGGAGAGGGAAAGAGAAAAAAAAAAAATAATAAAAAAAAAAAAGAGAAAAAAAAAAAATAAGCGGGTTCACCCAAGCTGTAAACTGGTAAAACCAAGCTGTAAGGCATGTTTACATTTCCCTTAAATTTTTATCTTCTGACTTTCCACTCAGGATCCTCCTAACATCATGTCCTTAAACTAGTCGTTATGAAACAAATAATTCCTTGACACTAGTGGCACAGATGGATTATAAACAATTTGTAATTGAAACAGAGGCGCTAATACCATCAATGAACCCATTTGGGGTTTTTTTTGCCTTTCCACTTCTTCTGCAAAGCACTTACAACAAAATACCTTCTTGTCAGTCCTGACCTCTGAGAAATGCAGTGATGAAGTGCTGAGATCATTTAATTGAAAAAGCACCATCAATATATCTAAAATCACAGTGACTCTTATAAGGAAGCAAGGTACCAAGTTACTTAGCAGAAAATAACAATGCAAAACAAACCAGCCTCTTTCTCACGAGGAGGTTTTAATCGTGGCTGTGTGACTAGGTCTGTTCTAAAAGACATGATTTTTTTCCAGAGGCATGAAAAATACTGTGGATTGGAATATCAGAAAATAGTAATACTAATTTCCCATACTGTTAATACAGTTTTGTTTATCTGAGACTTAAAATCAGGACAGATTGACCTGTAAAACCCAAGTTCTGATCCCGGCCTTTGTAGTATTTGAGCTGATTCATCTCTCCTAACCTGTTTATTTAACAAAACAAAGCTCTAACCCTCACAGGTGTTAAAAATTAGCACTAGCTATGAGACTGCCAATAAAATGAAATCTGATTTTTTAATATCTGATATGTAATGAACACTAGTTGCTTTCTGGTTTGGAATCTGAAATGTCACAGTCTATCCCAAGCACCAATCCAAAGCTCCATATTTAATCCATGACTTTTACCAGAAGAACACAACTCTGGACCTGAAAACTGGGATGCAATGCCTCATCACAATCCCAGGACGGCCATCCAAATATTTGTGTACTGCTTGTACCACTCCAGTGATAAAAGGCACGCTAATACATTTGCCCTGCTCAGTTTTTTTACTGCGGATAGAATCAGTTCTGATCAGTGAATTATCTCATTTATTTTCACAGTCAATAAATCCCTCATTCTCTATATCCAAAGAATAATCAATGCCTGTAGTCATTCTTTACTTATAAAAAATAAAGGAATCACGATTTTGTTTCAGACAACTTTTTAAGCTTATTAACCAGGTGACTCCTAAGTGGTTTGTCTGTGTCATTCAGTCTCCCTCCCTTGTTTTTCATTTCTGCTCCTGTCTGACAGTTTTACAGAACAGCAATTATCAGCAGATCCACAGCAGCAGCATTATGACTATTAAAAATGCTACAGTTCAGAGCAACGCTTTTATTTACTCACCAGAGCAATGCTTAAACTGGGCATACCACTCAGCTATTTTTACCAACCTTTCATTTCAAATGTTTAATTAAACCTTTTAGTCACTGTTCCTACATATTTTGCATTTTGAAATAAAAGGCTTTCTCTTCCTACATCCTCTATGTGCTGATTAGCTATTCAAATCTAAACAGTCGGAATCTGTATTCTCTGTTTATAATACTCAGTAGTATCTGCAGTTGTTTCTTGCACTCATCAGAGCACAGTACATGAAATTTATGTCTTAATGGCTGCTCAAATCTTTCTGGGAGGGAATGCACCACTGGCTAATGTGATTCTCTGCAAAATAGCTCATTCATGACTATGAATCACCTTGGGTTTGGACAAAAAATAATTAAACATTAAATACTAGGACCATGTCATCCCTTTGGAAACTTTGACCGAACTCCCACTAATCTCTACCTAAAGCACGGCAATTTAAAAACTTGTAATTAACACTAAATCACTGAGCAGTGTTGGGCATGTTTTCAAATCTAGGGTCAATGATTAACATCTAAAACCTGCAAAGCTCTAAACCTTTTTTATGTACATTTCTCTGTCTGAACTGGAAGTCCAGCTCTACTTTGAGACATAAAGTTTGGGCTAATTAAAAGTAGGAGTACAATACTAACTTGGTCTAATAAGAAACTTTTTGTTTTAGCTACTCTTAGCAGTGAGCTAAAGGTATATAACTTTCTTCATTTTTGTAGCTGTGTCTCTTTGGCACTTTGACCATGCATTTCAAATGTTCCAGTGGTGAGGGTGGATGAACAGGAATGATGGATGGTCGACAATCTGATAGATAATGCCTCTGTTTTCCATCTCAAAAAACTGAATCCAACATAATTAAAGTTTCTTTTCAATATTTTCTTTTTTTCCTCTCTGATGCTCACTGCCTTCCATTTCCCCCAACTATCACATTTTTTCCTAATATACAATGGGCACTATTTATCAAAAATGACATTCTTAGGTAAAAGCAGCTCCAGAAGGTAAATCCATAGCCTACAGCCTGTAGAGATCACTTCTACTTCCTGGGCCAGACATTCTGTGATTCCCAGTTGCTTTTTGAGTCTTTTGCACTGCTGTGTTTCTGTTGCTGAAAATTGTTTATCATGAAACATTAAACAAATGCAGCCTTGCCCTGGAAGTTTTTGAAGGAGTTAATTAAAAGGGAATAGGACAGAAACTTTCAGCTCCACATTTCGTTACTTTTATCCTCTCTTTGTTTTCTTTATCTTACCCATGTGTCTGTATAAAATATATCACTCAAATGTATGAGGGCTTTTTCCCCAAAATTACCTATGGCTCTATGGGATTATTATTTCAGAATAGAATAGAATTCACTGAGACGCAAATAAAATTATCCTGAGCATTTCTCACAATAAATGAAGTTTTTTCCTTGCAGTCAACTCAGCTTTTTGTATTTCTCACCCTCATTAAGTATTGAATATAAGAAACCTGAATACTTGATGGTGCACTAAGGGCAAGGGGTAAGCATCCTGCGTCTCACACATACATACATTATACTCATGAAAGATTAAATTGGTATTCCCTTAAAATACGTGTGATCCCCTGGCACCACAAATAGCTCTAAATCTATCACTTGTCTCCCAGATGCTTTTCCATATTCTCCAAGTAACTTTAAACGCTGATGCTCTCAAGCATATCAAGGGTAGTTCTGATGAATAAACATGCAGCAATCACAACACTTAACAATAATGCCTTTAAATAACTTTGGGAGTTTATGTTATACAGTGGTCTAAATTTTCTGAATGTGATTCTTCAAAATTCCTGAAATCTAGAATTCTTAAAGGGGAATGCAAGTGATTCAATGTGCATTTTATGCATCCAATATCCAATCCTGTAAATTGTTGAAAAACACTGAGATGATATCACAATTTTCAACACTCAAAGCCACTTCAAAACCTTGAGAGATTAGGCCTTTGGAAAACAGACATCCTGATAAAACGACGGCAGCGTGAAAACCTAAAAGAAAATGTTGTCTCTAAACAAAACCTTTCTGGAGCATAGGGAGAAAACACCTTTCTCAGGAGTCATCTTGGAAACACCTAATGGGTCACTCAGTATCCCACTCACAGACTTTCCCATCTTGTTCTAACAGGAAGACAAAGTACTTTGCATGACTGTTGTCTGTCATTTGAGTTCATCTCACTGTAGGTCAGCCGTGACGACAACTGAACTTCCATAAAATGGAGAACCCTCAGTTGCTATGTGTAGGTGGTGAGTTATTATCACTGCCTTAGACTGTTCTCTGTTTGATTAAATATACAATATCTGCAGTTTCTTAGCCAGAAGGTGAGTTGTTTCCATAACTCTGCAATCGGGATAAAGCACAAACTTCAACAAGTAGGAACTGCTATGAGCAAACATAATGAGGAGCCATGGGAAAAGTTCAGACACAAGAGGAAACTTTGAGTTAAACAACAAAACAAAACAAAACAAAACAAAAAAGCCTAGAATTGTCTTTTTTTTTTCGAGCTTAGATGATTCTATGATACTACAATATGACAGGATTTTTTCAAAGCAGCATGGTTTTCCATCCATATATTTGTTTTGGTTAGACAAGTACTAGGCTGAATCTACAAGAATTTGCACCTGATGAGAGCTGGGCCAAAGACCTCTAAGACTGCAGGAAAACAGGAACACATCATCATCATCAAAGCTCTCACTCCTATGAAGGAAATGGAGGCTGAAGCACTATGTGCTCCATTTCAACAGGAAAAACTTTGCCCAGAAAATGCTTTTCAGCATTGAAACTTAAAAAAAAAAAAAAGGGCAGAAACACTATTTCCAGTAAACTGCTCCATGCAGAAGCTCTACTATCAAAAATCAAAACTACTTTTTTTTCCAGCAAAAATTCCCGAAACCTAATCACTTTGCCTCAAGCCACCTGAGAGGGTGAATGAGAAGTAAGTCTCAAAATTAAAACCGTGAGGATTTTTTTATTTCTGATGGAAAGCACTTCAGACGGAACTATCCTTTAAATGTAAATGAGCCAATTAGATATAAACCCAATCTTCTTTTTGTTTTAAGAAGGTATTTTCTTCCTTTATCAGCTAAACTAGTGCTATAGCAGATGCAAGTGTCATACTGTGGGCAAGAAGATTATTTCCTGCCTTGCTAATTTTAAAGCAGCCTTTAGATGCACAGCATGAAAGCATCTTCATTAGATTGTTTATCTAGAGAAGAAATACAAGCCTATTCACCCAACTTTTCTGCAGACCTCCCTTCACTTTCAGAAATGTCAGGGCTCTTAAATCCAAGCCTACCAATGAAACTTATTTGCTTGTTCTCTTGTCTGAACTGTAAATTGTAGAGAGCAGGCCTTTCTGGCATAGCTTCCCGCAGTTTTCTACCTGAGATTATACTGACTCTTGGTGGCTAGAGAAGGGGTAATTCTTTAAATGTTTCTAAACACATGTATCCCTAAGACATACCTCAAACATAAGTCAAGCAGTGACATTCCAGCAATCAGGAAAGCAGAGCAGACAGATAAGAGGGTGAAGATCTGCTCCTCAGACAATTAGATATGTAAGAAGCAGCAAGTAGCCCCAGCCAAAAAAAAAAGAAAAAAAAGAAAAAAAAAAGCCAATTATGATGCCTCCACATTCAACAAACTCAGTTTATTCACATACAACCATGGCTGGGGGCTGGGGGGGTGTGTTGCATTAAAATTCCTTTTTTTCTACTTTTCTTATGCAGCACAGATTGTTTATTCTAACTGTAAATTCTAAGGACAGGTATCTTGGCTGAACTAACTACAGCATCAGTCCCCACACACTTTTCTGTTCTCATAACCTCTTTTTAGTCATGTTTTGATATGTTTGGAATACTTTCTATTCCTTCTCTACCAGTCCTCATTTCTCTTTTCCATCCAAGTCCTTATATTTCTGCCTGCTTTGTGTGTAGCCTTCTGCAACTTTTTCTTAACAGTCTGTTTCAGACATCCATTTCTATACAGTCGATTTCTCTGGGGATTATTGCATGTTCAGACCAAAGAAAACCAAATATGATCTTAGGACTGGCTACACAAACAGATTCTGAAAACTTGCAGCTTCTACTAGATTCTATAAGAAATAAGCCTGTTCAACGACACAGGATTTCAGTTTATCATTACTTCAAAAATTATACTTATCAGCAGAATCCTAAATGCATACCTGGCAGAGTATATTCCTTCAGAATCTGAGTCTTCACAGATTGGATACAATTTTTGATATGAAAACATCATAAACAAAAAGGTAGCACTTTTTTTAAAAGCCAGTAATCTGAGAATGCTGTGTTAAAATTCATCACCTACACTGGTTTCTTTTTTGTGATTCTTAAGGCATGCATATCGCCAGGTGCTGTTTCTATTTACTGTGTCTCACTTCATTCATTGTTTATCAAGTGCTTACACCTCAGATCCCTCCTGATGTTTTTGTAACCCTGTGCTGTTGACTATGTAAGCTGCATTCTTTGCTTCCATAGATTTTCAAGTATTTTATTCTTCAAATAAACAAATTTTGATCATATAAAATTTTTCTTGGGGTCTCAATAGCATGTTTCTAAGATTAAATGTTGGCTTTTATAATAATTAAGCAAGAGCACACAGGCAGTTGCTTGAAAGAAATGGAAACCACACACTGGACCTTTCTAAATGGGAAGTCCTTCCTTCTGCAAAACAGAAACAACCAGAAGAAAATTGGAGGACAGCTTCCCTCAGAGAGAAAGTTTGCACAGAAGCATTTACTTAGGTGTGACACAGTCCTACAGTTTCCAAAGGTCAAAAATTACGGCATTCCTCCACAATTTTTCCTATATATAGAGAGACTGAAAATGTTTTAAGAATAAAAGCAGTGGGACCAGTCTCCTGGCTTTGGTAATGGTCTAAGTCCCTTCGCCCCTGTTTCTTACCTACTCTTTCAAGTTTATCTTGTCATAGTATCCAAGTGCCTTCCTTCCACAAAAGGAGAGGTGAAGCATATTTTCATTTCACAGGCAAATATCCTGCAGGGTCCTGAGGTTTTAAGCTAATTTACTATGCTTACCATTCATCCATCTTCTAACCACTGTGTTTGCTTGAAAAGTAAAAATCATCAGAGCAGAACACAGCTGCTTTTTGTGTCCATAAAAAAAGTGTTTCACTGCTTGGTAATGAGATGAAAACTCCAATGAGGACAGAAGTGTATAATTCATATGTACAAAATAGATTTCAGTATATCCGACCACCCTTTAAATTTTCTTTTTTCTATCCTAAAATTATATGTTTACACCCTATTTCAATCAGCCCTGGACCTGCTTATTTCATATATGCTTATATTTTAAGCAGTGCTAGTAGCTTCAGGGTTACTGGAGGAAGTTTGTCTGCTGTTTTATAAACGAGTAATACTTTGCAGGACCAGGGCCTAAACCTTGAATAATACATGGTTTCCTTCCTTAATGCTTTTATTCTTCTAAATAGTTCTTTAATTCATCTGTTTTTCATCTCTCATCAGTATCCTCAGATGACCAGTATGGGACTGATTAGCACATGAAGAAGCATCATTAAAGTCTAGCTTTATGTTCTGCATCTAATTTAATCTAAGAACTATCTTATAAACCTACGTTTAACTTTTCATCAGATCAATTTTTCTCATTTTAGAGTTCAAAGGTTTTATCCCTCCAGAACTCATAACATTATTATTGGGAAATATTATCTCTACAAAGCAAATAATAGGTGTATACAGGGTCACTATTGTACCTCTTGGCACTTTTGGGGAATTTAACAGTTTTGCTGTGTGTAGATATATACTTTGCACTTAAATTCCTCTGGTGTGAAGTGGGTATTAGACATTGCATTCATGTATACTACTACTTTGTGCAGGGTAATTGTAGGCTGTTTAACAGCCATAGTATTTCAGTTTGGAGGTGGCTGCACTTTGGGTATGCTATTCAGGTCTGTATGTTGTGCTTTGCTGTTTTGCAGGAGTAAAGAGATTACAAATGTTATATAGCAACGTATTTGAAGAGAGTTGTAAATACAATCTAACAATTTTTATCTCAAATAGATTTACAAGATTAAAAGCTAGTTAGAGAGATAAGATTATAAGCTAAGACACAATCATGGGCTAAGATGGGAAGAAAGGAGGTGAGAGAGAAAAGATAATTGAGATGAGGCAAAAAGAGATGAACTAGGGTTATGGAAAGGCAACACTCAGTAGATGAAGCTCCAAATAAGAGACAAATTCTTGTTGCTGCACTACTGAGATTATATGATAATAGCATAGTCAGTGTGTTAAAGTGCAGATGCATCCAGAGTAATTTTTACTGACAATTTGTGCAACAAAAGGAAAGCAGACAAACATAACCAACCAAAATATTTGAAGGTGAAATCATGAGCACAGAAAGTACCATCAATAAAAAAACAAATATGTAGAACACCAGGTAGTAATTAGAAAAATTATGGAATCTCTAGAAGATGAATAGGAGATAACATGAGAGTCAAGACATTCAGGTTTTTTTAATTTAAAAGCTTTTTTTTTTTTTTTTTTAATTTTTAAAAATTTAAAAGTGAAAATCAGGACTATTGGAAGCTGTCTTTAAAGCAAACTAGAGGGGAAATCAAAATCAGAGAAACTGGAAAGGAACCTGAAGGACTTCAGAGGAAAGATATGTAAAGCAGAGACTCAGAGATGAATGGCACATAGGCAGCAGTTCTGCATATGTAATACTACATATATATGTGAGTATGTAACATTTCTGAGTAGGTAATGTTGCCTTCGTAGTGCAATCAGAGGATGGTCCAGCAGGCAAGCAGATCACGATGATACAGACAAGACTTTGCAGGTAAAAGAAATTAATGTGTAGCGTTATGTCAGTGGTAGGAAAAGTCACAGCTAAAGGGCTTTTTTTGATGCAATAAACCAATACTTAACCAAGGGGAATATGGGTAACAGAGATTTGGGGATGCTGAGAAATTTAGATTTTTATCAAAAGAAAAGGAGAGGCATTCTCATCTATTCATATTTACTTGAATAAAAGGGATCTTGGAAATAAGCATCCTAAGAAAAAATTATATTCATATCTCACACTCCACAAAGAAATAAATGAATACTAGAACATACAGAAAAGAAAACCAGACAATGAGACAGAGCTGGGTCAGGAAACATGCAGCAACTAAACCCAGAAGTTAAGTGAAAGCACATGAATGGTCCTCTAAACATCAGTCAGGAAAAATATTCATACAGATAAATTACTCTAATGTGTTGACAGAAAATCTTATCTGTAATTACAGAAGTAACACCAAGCAGGAATACATGCTGGGAGGAAACTGTGCCAGCAAGAGAACTGTTTATGGTATAGCTGGTTAAATGTTTCTGTGTCTGAGAGAAGCCAGTTTTAATTCTGCTTTAATCAGCATCTGCTCTATCAGATCAATCTTCCGAGTTTTAGGAGGTATTTACTGCTTTTGAACCTCATAAAAATTATGTATTCTTTTATTCACTCAAAATATTTTTTGTCTGGGCACTAGCCCCATATCTAATCCTTACCAATGGTTTGTGCTCTTCAATAGCAGGGTGGAGCAACCATCTCTGAAGTTTAGTTCTTTTTCTGTACCTTATCTGGAGTTTGGCTAAAAATACATTTCCTCCTGCTACATATTTCTGGGTCCTGTTTACAGAAATTGGGGGAGATTTTTGTGATACTGTTATACTTTATGTTCATGTTCCACATCACTGACCACTAGCTAGGCTTCTGTGTTATTCTCATGAACCATTTCTTCTATGTTTTAATGAGTTACCACAGTTAGATTGCTGTAATTTCCCATATTACCACCAGAAAGTTAGTGAAGGTAAAATGTCCCAAAAACATGACAACAGCTTCTTCATGCCAGCATGCCTTCAGTTGAGAGGTCAAGCTCAGACATATAATTTATATGTTTAGAGATATTTCTCCTCACTTTCAGGTGCAAGCTTCAAACTGTCCTGTCTCTTAGGGAGAAAACTAGCAGGTAGAGCATCTCAGGAGTACTAGGCAGGTGTATCCTGCAAACAAAGGGCTGATCCAGAGAATGAAACAGTGGTTACACTGACACTTCATGACAGTAACCACGCAGGCATGTACATCAAAAGGAAAATACCCCAATCTGCCCAGCCTGGTTTCTCACTCTGCATGATGTGTCACATTCGCTGCAAATACAGTGTAGTGTTGATGTCATCTCCTGTCTCCTCACCCATATCGTCCTTCTCATGGGGCGAAAGACCCAGGCATGACTTATCCTTTGTACTTTCCTCTTACCCTAAACCAATTCCTTCACTTCACACTGTGATTTTCCATTTATTACTGTAGCACCATCTCTCTTCCTACAAGTGCCAGAAGAAGAGCTAGTTGCCATTTTTACAGAATCACAGAATGGCTTTTGTTGGAAGGGATCTTAAAGATCATCTTGTTCCAGCTGGCCTGCAATGGGCAGGGACACCTTCCACTAGATCAAGTTGCTCAGAGTTCCCTCCTACCTGACCCTAGAACATTTTCAGGGATGGGGCATCCACAGCTTCTTTGGGCAACCCGCTCTAGTGCCTCAACACCCTCGAAGAATTCCTTCCTAAAAATTTTCTCCTCCCTTCACATAAAATAAGCCTTGATTTAAACCTGGTAGAGAACCTAATTGCCAGGCTGTGTGTTTTGAAGGCTCATCTCCACAAACACAAAGAACAGGAGTACAGTGCCAAGCATGGGAACATCAACAACTTGTTAAGATACAAGAGAGCCCCCTGCCCTGACTGTTCTCAAAAGGAGTGATCAGTGCTGCTGTCCACGTGTTAAAACCATCACTCTGAGTCAACAGGTGCAGTTCCTCAGCTTAAAAACTGACAAGAAGGCAATTGCTGCCTAAAGGGGTATGGGATTCCTTACAGGACACAGGGGAATAGTCCTGGAGGGACAAACCAGTCCAAGCAAATTACTGGAGAAAAAGGACTCAACTGAGATACTCATTTGCAGGGTGCAGGCTAATCCATATAAAAAGCCTACTATTTTGATAATCAAGCATAAAAGAAGTTTTAGGTTCTCCCTAATATTGTTTATTTCTTGTATTTACTGAAGAACTTGTAAGGTTAAAAATCAAACGTGTGTCCCGTGTATGTGCTTTCTGGTCATTTTTTCCAGCAGGTTTAAGAGGTGATTTGAAGACTAGTCATGCAAACTGAGATTGTTTCATAGTTTCTAGTGAAAATGTTTTAACCACATTTCCATTTCATTCCCCATTTTCCAGCTTCAGCAAAATTCCTTCACTTCACATCTCTCTATGTATCTAAAATTTAGAAACCTTGCTGGCCATTATCCTTTACACTTCCATATGCCCACATTGTGATGTCAACCAGAAAATAAAAGGAAAAGTTTTTTCAAAGGAAGGGCCATTGCAGAAGAGCTCACAATTGTGTGTGATATTGTTTGAAGTTGCCTACTGAACGCACACATTTCCAGTGCTTCAGACACAGGGGTTAGGTAGGCTTTAAAAAAACAAAGAAACACTACTGTTCACAAGCTTTTTTTAGCTATGATGACAACTCCTCTGAAATTGCTTATTTTTCAGATCAGTGGAGAGTGATACAGAAGGTCTTGGATCATTATAGAACATGAAGATTCTTACACATCTGAGCATATTGCAAGTGACAGCAGAACATAGAGTGAGCCCCCAACAACACTGTCAGCAGCCAGAGTTAAGAAAATAACGTTCACTGAAATTTTCCTTACTTAGAAATGTTCTCTGACTTTTTTATTGACCCAACATTGTTGTATGTTTAAAGCAGTCAGAGATGTGTTACATCAGCCCAAGTGCCTGATGCAGAAACACAGGGAAAAGATCATCCACGGAACCTCACTGGTGATCAGGTCAGCAAATCAAACTGCATACAAATGTATATGCCACCCGTCTTAACAGCAGCAGCTTTCCAATCATTCCATCCAGGAGAAGGCTTCTGAAGGTGTCTGTAGACAAGGAAAAGATGGGAAACAAAAAAAAAGTGTATGTTGCAGCCCTCCCACAGAAATAGGAATGGTTAAAGCTCAAGGCTGCAAGCAGAACCATGCTGTAAGGAGAAAACAGGTTCTGACATTCACAGGCTTACATGTGAATGACTTTGTCTTCTGAAAATTACCGCCTAAAAGTCTGAAATATTAAACTATCAAAGAGATAAGAAATTTTAATTTTTTTCTCTTGAAGCCAGTGCTTTAAATATAGTCTCTTTATTTTAGTGACATTTAGCACGTGATTTCTGACTGCAGAATTCACGTGTCACTGAAGTTTCCATGCTAAGTGCTTCTGTAGAGTGCCTGCCCAAAATGCATTTCTTGTGTGAGGTGAACTGCCTCACTGGCAGTCAGTGACCTCGGGATACCAATTAGCAGAGGAGCTGCTTGGCTGTCACCAATACTGACCCACTTCATACCCAAGCAAGTGAAGGCAAGCTGCTGTAGTCACATCATCCACTACAGAGTGCAAGTCCGCTTATTGTACCATCCCAAATCTTCAAGCAGAAGTTTGCTGTTTCAGCCTAGAAATGTCAAATTGACAAGCTCACCATAGAGCTACATCTAAAATAAGGCCAGCCATAGCATGGCAGCACTGTTTCTCCTCCAGCATGTCCTCTGAGCAGAACACGGAGCACACAGCCTGCAGAAGGGCAAATAGGTGGCACATCTGTGGTTCCCTAATTTGTGCAAGCACCTTCAAAGCTCTGACCCTCAGCAGGCAGCTGTGAACAGTGAGGAGAGGAGGACCACCTACCTGAACGATATGAAACTGCAGTAAGGGTTTAATAGAAACAAGCAGAGGATAAAAAGCATGGAGTTACACATAACTAAGGTATCCTCAGTATCAACAGAGCCTGTTGACATTCCTGGAAGTATGAACACAATTTGGTGCTAGAAAATAATTTCATTGCAGCACTATTATTATTATTATTATTATTATTATTATTATTATTATTATTATTATTATTACTATTGTCATCTGGCCTGACCTCAAGGTGTCATATTAAATAACATGCACCCAGTTTGCTGCTTTCCCTGTAATGACTTTGTTTCCACTGGAATTCAACTAGTAGCTTACAGAATAGGCGATTTACACACCATTATCCTTCCCATTTATTCAAATAACTGGGAAGATTTTAGTAAAATCTAGACCATCTTTTAACCTCTGGTTTCTCTTTTCCAGGAGAAAAATGGTTGTTGACCCACTTTATCCGCCTTAACAAAGGGCAGGTAGATTTGGGTTTGTTCTCTTTATACTTGCAATCTTTCCCTCCTCAAATTGCTTTCTGGGAAGATGATCAACAGAGAAGAGAGACCTGTGTCACCTTGTGATTGATTACAGCTTTTCTCCAAGTCACTCTCCTCATCTATTTCATATGACATTTACAAAAGCTAGCATGATGTTATATTCATCAGTTTCTAGAGAAAGAAAATGTCTAGCAATAAAAGATCCATTTGTTTCATCACAAATAATTCTATTTCTTCTCAGTCTATCTTGGGAAACATAATGAATACTTTAAAACACTTTCCAAAATATTTCTCAGGCATATTTCTTATGTTAAATCACGTAAGAAATACTTAGTTCTGGTTAGTTATCAGTTGATTCTGCTTCTGAGCTTTCATAAGTCTTTTTTTCCAAAATCTCTCTTTAACTGACTCCACAGACACCTGCATAGCTCACATACACATTTCCATTAACTGCACAAAACCACAGAAAAGCTGACCAAAACAACAATTTCTATTTAGGGCTGTGTTGCATCCTTAACAAAAGGGAGTGCAGTTCTGAGCTGCTCCAGAGGCAGCTCAGGAGGGAATTGCGTTGCAGGCTGGTGGTTATTTACTGTAAGCATAGAGGTAAGCTAGCAGTAAATAACTACTCTGGTGCTCAAGTCCATCAAACATCAATCTGGATCATACTCCAGCAGAAAACACAAAGTTAAAGAATTATCCTGTAGCTGTCTTTTTCCATCCCTGCCTTGCACCCCTTCAGGGAAAGAAAAAGTAAGCACATGCTCATTTAACTTCTCCAATGTTCTGGGAAAGCATGGACGGTAGGATGTAGCAGTAAACCCCTGCCTTGGCATGAAGCCTTCCTTCATCTCCAGGTCCTGGAGGACACCTGGGGCTTCAATGAGCCAGGAATGGGAAGTGCCTATACTGCAGCCAGGCAAAAAAACCTGCCCAAAAGCCCCACCTGTGCCCTAATACACAATCTCAGAACCACTGCAAAAAGAGACAGGTCAACACTAATAGCAAGATATCCTCTCTGCTCTTGCACTGATCTGAGAATCAGAAAGAGCAATAAAACATTAATACAAACAGCACTCAAGTGTTCCTCAATGCGTAGACAGACACTAGCTTTTTGTCTGTAAAATACCACCCTGGTTACCATAAAAACAATCTCTATATTCTACAACAGATCAACAGCCTAGTTCACGAATCTGGTCTCATGTACCTCCTGAAGGTCACAAAAATATGGTATAGGAATGGCCACTGGGCCTAGTGCAGAGCCCCTTTAACTCACCAAGGTCCTTATTAATTTAATTCTCCTTATTGCTAGTACAAAGACTTAGAAACTGTTCATTAACAGAGGAATCCAGTAATATTTATTAAACATTAAACACTTCAACAAAATGGGCTCTGTTGTGTCAAAGCACGTTATTTCAGCTCAGTGTCTGAAAGGAGCTCTTAAGAACATGAACTGGCAAGCACAAGTCAGGGCCATATTCGGCAGCAGGATGTACCAGTAAAAAGCAAGCTGGCTAACATCCAGGGCTTGAGAGGCAGATGTGTTTTGCTTGCTTTCCATTGCAAAGTGCCATCTAATTAACATTTCAGTCATCCCTAAAAGAATGAACAGAGGGGCTGTACACAGTCCCCTCATTAGCCAGAGCCTCCCACGAGGGCAGGAAAACTGTCTAGAGTCCAAATACGAAGGTATGCTGGATGGCAGATGAAAAACATCCATTCTTCAGCTAAAACCATAGAAAATATACAGACACAAGAGAAGTCTGAAGAAGAGATTAACTCCAAAGACAAGACTTTCAAAAATGGATGCCTGATGCCTGCTCCCAGCTTTAATACCGATCTTGCAAGTAACTTCATACACACATCTGATTTTCCAGCCAAACCTTGCCCTCTTCCTGCTCTAAGTTTACCCACTTTGGGGGTCCTCTCATTTGTGCCCTTTATTTCCATGATGGTAACATGGAATGCTTTCCAATGTTTTGGGATTTTTTTTCATTGGCTAGCATCCTTTTTTCCACTAGGTAGCTTCCTCTCGGTTTCTCTGCAGCCAGTCACACCTGCAGCTCTGCTCAATACCAGGAATACAGACATAGTTTTGTTATGAGGGCTGCCAGCATCTGTTTCTGAATAAATGATACACAGGCAAGCTCCCAGCAACTGCATCTCACAGATCCAGCAATAGTTTTCCAGGATGAAGAATTGACTATCAGGCTGATAAGAGAAGATTCAAGTACAAACACAGCTCTGCAGAGCCTCTCACTGCAGCTGGGCTACAGCAGCCTCATACAGAAAGTGCAGCCATGACCAAGCAGACTAAGTGCAGCAGTTCTGCTGGGTGTCGGAGCACTAATATTCAAGGGACAATGAGAGCAGGTCAGTCAGGCATATTGGGGGGGGGGCGGGAAATAATGTCAACTAAAAGATAGAAAAGTATGTGTGTGTTCCTGGTGCCTGACAGCTCACAAAAATCACTCTGTATCATTCACACTGCAGTCCTGTCCCAGTGTTGCAAGCTAAGAAAAAGCTGTGATTCTGGCAGATCCAAGCCATCCACAAAGACAAGGCAGTCAGGCATCCCTGCTGAGCATCTGAACAGCCCCCCAGCCATACCGTAGCACTTGCTGGACAAGTACGGGTCAGCACAAAATAAAGCAAACACAGTAAAAAAGACTGGCCACAGGCTTCAGCCACATGAACACGATAGCTCACACGTGCACAGCAGCAGCCTGGCCTCAGCAAGTCATGACATGCAGTTATCAAATGTTACCCAAGTGGATCTGAATTATGCTAGAACATGGGACCTCACCTTGATGTCCTCTGTCAGAATGCCATTTTTGCCCAAGATTTTAGAAGGTAAAGACAAAACTCTGACACTCACAGTCTGTGACAACTCAGCACATATTCAAATCCAGGTTGAGCATTCCACATAAACTTTTGCATCCCACTTCAATTGAAAGTGGTTTAAAGGAACATGCTGCTATTTAATTTCCAATAGGCACATGCTATGTATTTGTTTTTCTTTTTGAATAGATGAACATACACATTGCTCTTTTATTTTCCTGGATCCATGCCCAGAAATCAAAAGTGGAAATACACACCAGTTCAAATGATTTACAGGAAAAACATAAATTCACATTTTTCCGACTGCACAGCTTCCCATGTCTCTAATATGTTCAGTTTTCAAACCTTTCCAGTGCAAGCTGTGGTGAATTGGTGCTCCTAGACTGCATCCCTGGAGTTAACAGAAAGCACAGCACACAGCTGGACCAACTCCAGAGCTGGGGAGGTCAAGGAAAAGATTCTCCCTGACTTTGGTGAGATTCAAAGAGGCTCTGGAAGGCTGTGTGTGAAAAAAAATGGTAATGCAAAAAAACAATCAAGCCTCAGCAACAGAGAAAGAAAAAGAATCTTGCAAAAGCGTTATGCAGCACACTGAACACTCTTACTCTATTTGGAGACTCGAGAGCATGTTGCAGGGCAACACCCGGACTGCAATACACTCTGTAGAGAGCACCAATCTCAAAAACTCCCCAGTCAAATCCATATAAGCTGTTTCTTCAGTAGCTGGGCTACATACACGTCACCCTGAACATCTGGGAGAAGCACTTGCAAAACACTGTAAAACTCGCTGCTGACAACTGGTATCCATCCTGCATTGGGATGAAAGCATAGCAAAGTGTCTGGACACTAAAAAACCTGCTCATCTTTTGCATTTTGTACAGTGGTCACCAGAGCTGCTGCAGCTCTGTGCTCTTGTGACCAGGTCATGGTTCTGCTTGAAGCAGAGACCCTGATCAGTTCTGTCCCAGAAGAGTGGCTGTACTATATCCAACTAGAAATTCAGCACTGCCTGGCATAACTTGTATTTAACAGGAGCCATAGTTAGAGAAGATCAAGGACCAAATAAGCATGGCGTTCTTAACTTTGCTCCAATCTCCTGTTGGTTTAGCTCAGGTACATGAGCTACTGTATCTTCTGTGTAGGGAGTAGCCCCCAACACCAACTTTCTCTTATCCAATTTCCATAAAACTAACCTAAATGTGTTCACAATACTCTTTAACAAAAATTTCCATGTCCAATACCATCTGCATGAAGATGCAACTTTTTTTCCTTTAAGCCTTTCTCCTATTAGCTTTATTTGATGCTCAGCAGTTCTTTTATTGGAACACACAGAGACTATTCAACCCTTTATGTGACTCTTTATCAGAGACTACTCAGCTGTCTCTTTCCAAACTGAGTCCCAGTTCAGTCATAGCCTCCTACAAAAGACGTTTTGTGCATTTGATCACCCTTGCTGTCCTTCTCCAAACCTTTCTAGTTCTATTACATTATTTTTAAATATAGAGAACAAACTTTCATACATTATTCAGAGGCATGAAAACCACATATTTACACACAATGTCATGTTTTGTTCTGTATCTTTTTCCTTAAAAATGCCAACATTTGATTTGCATTTTTAATCACAAGCGAGTAAATTGACATTTTCACAGACTTATCCGCTAAAGCTCCAGGTTCTCACTCCAGATATCCCAATTCTCAGTGTAAACTCAGCTCATTACTCATCCTTAATGCAAACTGGATTGTTTATCCCCCACATGGATCAATTTATCATTACCTACACTGAGTTTCAACTGACATTTTCTTAGCCAGTCAGTCTTACGAGGTCCTTCTGCAGTCCTCCAGACAGACTTCACATTTGCCACCCCTACTGTGATGGCATGGCATCTCCAGAAGCTTGTCTCCAAGCTGTATGTGAGCAGAGCTGAGAGCACACATATTCCTGTGAGATCTCCACCCACTCCAAGGACTGACCATCAACATTTTCAGGTTTTTTTCAGCTTTTGGCCAAATTATCTACCCACACCAGAACTGTTCTTCTGATGTCATAACTGCTTAGCTTTCCTAAAATCTTCTAACAAGGAAGCTGGTTTTTACTAAGGTCTCTGACAAAGGAGACTATGCCACACATCATCTTTATCAACAAGCTTGTTGACTCCTACAGAGAACAGCAACACATTTGCAAGGCAGATGTGCAGCTTGACTTTTACCAAGCATTCAGTAATTATCCAGATATCCTCTAATTCTTCATTTTGTTATGGTTTCTATACTGCATCAAGCACTTCTGTTAAACTTGCTGGCCGACCTATGCACATCATCCTGGAAACCTCTTGAAACTCAGCATCATATTTATCACCTCCTGATGCAAAGGTATCTCTAAGCAAGCAGTCACAGAGTGCTGTAAGCTGCAGTTCCTCTGAAGCTTTTGGATGAACACAATCTAGTTGTGGTGATTTCTTACTGTTCATTTTGACTGTTTCTTCTATAACATTTTACAGTCACTTCAGTTTCAGAAAGATTTTCTCAACCGTAGCCCACAGAAAGGTTTGTGGCATGGGAAATTTCCCAAGGTTATTCCACAGAGAACAATTCACAGAATTAATGAAATTTCCTTTAATTTGCCTTAACAAGTTGGAGAATTCCTGTTACAACTCAATCACCTCTTATTCCTACATGTATCTGTCCTGGGTTGATTATGATGTTAAATTGTATCCCCATTCGTCCACCTAACCCAGAGACAGGTTTTATATTCTTAAAATTCCATCTGAGACTAAAACTGAGTGGAAAAGAAGCACCAAGTCTGTTATCAGAGACTGTACTTGCTCCCCCCGCATCGGGAGTTTTGACTACAGCACAGACAGACAACAAGACACAGATCGCCTTGGCTTTCCAACTAGCCAGAGCAGAGAGGTCTTCCTGGACTGTTTTCTTTCCCTTTTTCTGAAACAAATCGAACCTGCTTTGGACTGGGGATTCGGGGGAGCACCGAGAGCTTGCACCCGTGGACTACCGGGAGCCCAGCCTGGGCAGCGGCATTTTCCAGCGCCAGAGGGACTGATAACAGAGCGAACACCCACAGGAAAGAGACCCTCTGAAGTTTGTCATCTCTTCTGAAGGGCGAGAGGTTTTGTAATTTAATATCATTCATTTTTGTGCTGAGTGGTGCTGTGCCTGTGAAATAAACAGGTTTTTTCCACTTCTCTCAGAGAAATCTCTTCCCGAACCGGTTGGGGGGTGGGGGAAAAGGGCCACGTGGGTTTGCTTCCCGGGGGGGGGGAAGCCACACTGGAGGTTTTCTCCTAAATTTGCCCTAAACCAGGACAATATCCAAGGAGGTTTCATGCTCCTAATGATTTTGAATAAACATGTGATAGTTATTATAAAAGTTTGGATCCCTTTTGGTATTTGGTAGTTAAAACTGAAAAATTTGAGTACATTTCTGAGCTTTATATATAACCTACAAGAGTAAGACCTTTTATTTTTATTTTTTATTTTTCTTTCTTCAAACATAATTTCAGCTTCTTGGCAGATTCTTCTTACTTCTGCCAATCTCTGTTTTGGGCAAAAGAAATCATCATGACTACTTGCAAACTCTTCTAATATAGGTGCAGTGTTCTTAAATAGTATTCATGCCAGCTAATTGATAACACTTCCTCAATCTTACACAATTGCCCTTCTCCCTGTTGGGAGCAGCTGTGATAAATTTTTTGGCTTCCCTTGCTCTAACAAAAATGCTGAAGTCAGGTATACCGTAGTCCTCGTAAGAGAATTTGTAGGATTCAGGGTGTCATGAGGTTAGTTTACCTTTAAGGAAGTTAAAGTTGCTGGGGGCTTTTGGGAGTCTTTTCTCCTGACCAATTATCAGTCATTGCTGAGAATTGACAGCAGTTTTAGCCATTGAAAAGTAGAATCAACTTGTGAACCCCACCTTAAAGTGTACACCCAGAAGTTTGTGGTACTTTTTTTTTTGTTTCCTGGCTGTGAAGAGTGGCGGAGCTCCGGCTGGCTTCCCGTTCCCTGCCCAAGCCAGGCGGCCTGGGTGGGGAGCCGGGCTGGGCCTGCCGTTCTCCCGGCCGGGAGATGGGGGCCGGCAGGGGCTTGCCCCGGGCTGAGCCGGGCCAGGCCGGTTCCTGGCTTAGCTGCAGGTTTTGCTGTGATAGAATTTACCAGAAAACTGCCGAGTAAAGAAGAAAAGCTCTGGACTTGCGGCAGGCTGAAACAGTAACCACACTGCAGAGCAGCCATGAAGAATCTTTTATCGAAGACAGCTTCAGCTGCTGCTCCGGCAGAAATTACAGAACCATCTACAAAAGCCTGGGCAAGATTTTAACTCTTTCTTATCCAGATGAAACTTGCGGATTAATCTTTTCATCTAGAGAGAGAAAAGGAGAGTAATCAACATGAAAAGAGACTTTATAAACTACTAGTGGCAAGAAAGAAAAGAGACTTCAAGAAAGGTAGAGAATTAAGGAGATGTTTTAATTAAGCTGAAATATTTTTCTGTTAAAACTATGGAGATAGACAATGAAGTCCTGAAAAAAACCCTTTTAATTTATAATAGAGTATAGAGAGGAATAAGGTGTTCAAAGTGTAAATTTGAGTAAAAAGTGAAGTAATTGTGGTATAGTGAAGTGCTGAGAGATTTGAAGCCTTGAGAGGCAATGAGAAAACTGTTTCTTAGTGAAGCTCACAGAAGCAGATGAAGAATACTTTTTTGCCTTTGACTAACTTATCCTTAAAAATGCTATCTTTAAACTCATGACCCATAACACATTTCAGAGTGATGTGGAATGGGAGGGGTGGGCTTTAATAACAGTAGCTCTGAGCAGCTGATATCAGAGAGACAGAAAACTATAACAAAATAGCTTTCTTGTAAGAAACTCCATAAATTAACAGAAAGGAACTTCTGTTTCTCTACAGAAACTGAGGAAAAGACTATAGAAAGAATTAAAACTGTTTAAACCATCAAAATTATAAAGTTTTTGTCTCTGTTGTCATATGAATGAAAAAATAGTGAGCAGTGAGAAATAAAAAGGTTTTTCTAAAAGTTTATTCTGGTGTTCTTATTCTTGTAGTTTGTCAATAAACTTTTCTTTATTCCTTTTAAGTTTTATGCCTGGTTTGCTCTTATTTTAATCCATATCTCACAGCAAGACATAAATAATCCTTTTTTCCCCTTTTTTGTTAATTACTGGTTCAAAACCACGACACAGGGCCTACACATGACGTGGCACAAAGCCACCCACAGCCCTTGCAGGCCTGCTGCTCAGCTGCTCATGAGCCAGACATCAGCAAGTCCATCAACACTTGAGTTCTTCATCACATTTTACCACCTTCACCTGCCCAACAAGAAGGAAATCAGAGATTCCCATTACTCTCATTTTCCTTGTCCCTCACATGCTTTATATTTTCCAAATGCACTGTGCTGGCTGCTACATCCTTCACTAAAGTTTCCACACTAGATAAATTTTTTTTTCCTTGGAGGCATTAGCAGCCACAGCACATTTCTTCTTAGAAGCTGGCTAGTTCCCTAGACAATTTATTGTGTTACTGATGCATGTCATAATGGACAATGTAGTGATGGACATCTATTCACACTGTAAACAGAAACAAAGGTAATGGGACTCTATGGTAACAGTGAAAAGGCTGTTAACCAAAATAAAGGCTTTGGAGTGGGAGACATGACTATAATACCAGCCAAACTGGATAAATGAGTAAAGAGGATATGGAAAAAGAATAAAGTGGGTGAAACTAATCTAGGACTAGATTTGTCCAATTACCCTATTGCTTCATATAGTCTCACTGTGCTCACAATTCCAGTCAGTGGAGGTTCGATAATAGCATTAGGCAGAAAAACACAGGAATTCATATGCATAGTTCTGAATAAAGGTCAGCGAGAAACCACTCCCTACAGTCCATTCTGTTGTACAGAACAACAACAAAAAACCACACAGGCTTACTGATAGGAAAAAGACCACACACCACGAAGATCTGATGCAATGGGACACCAGTAAGTTTCAGCTCAGCAGGGTTGCTCTCCCTCTCTCTTAAGACATTCCTAGCTTTTTCTTTTGAAGGATCAGAGCTTTAGAGAAAGCTCCATTAGGATATTACCATACCATGAAAAATAGACCTGCCTGGAATATATAAAGAAGATACGGTAAGGTTGTTCCATGCACTGCGTAATTTCCATATAATTTCTGGCTTGTGTGGTCCCAGGCTGTTTGAACCTGCTGCTTGCTCTTCCACAGCTGTAGTAGTGCAACTTCACTTATCAAATGGAACAAAATTCAGCTTCAAGTCAGTGGGAGTAGGACTGTCTCTAATATTCATACTTTTTAGCAACACCAATGGAAAACACCAAGTTCTTGTATTCAATAATACAGTGAAACAAAATACTAATTCTTTTTCCTGATGCACTGGAAAGTGTCGTATAAAAGTTTTTCCCTTTGTACCCGAAAAGCAAGAACTACTTTCAAGTGGGAAAACTGCACTTAGGATGGATTGTAGAAATAAACACATCTGATGACGCCTGGTTCAACCACGCTGTATCAAATTCTTCAGGGCAATGTAAGCTTCACAGTAGGCAAATATGGGATAAGGAATGCCTTGCACTTTTGATGTCTTAAAAGCAAACTATGCCACCCAGTTCTTTATGATACACTTCAAAATTTTGTCTGATTAGAGAGGTATGGTTTTCATCAACAGAAATCAGTTCAGAAAGGTTGTGACTTAATAGAGCCGTGCATGCATTCACACTGTAAAGATTTAAAAAAATTATTTTTGATCTATTTCTTCATGTGGTTCTTGACAGTTCATCTAGTCAAGAGAGCTGCAGAAAAAGTTAATTTCGTTTTATCTAAGTTCCTGTTGATGACAAGTTTTGATGTATTTGCTTTGTTTTACTGCTTTTTGAGCCCTATTGAGCAGTTCACCCTCCATGTATCCAAGAAGTATAACACCCTTAACAGACACACTACAATAACTTCAGATAGCCCTGTGCTCAGAGAAAAAACAGAAGGAAAGAAAAACTATCTCTGCAAGTAATTTTTAAATATTCCTTAGATGCCCTATGATCTTGATAATGCAAAACTTCCTCTAGAAGATGAAAAAAATACCCGACTGCCAAGTGACCAAGACTAAGGCATGCTGCATTTCCCCACTATCTTCACAAGAATCCATGGAAGTTTTTCCAGCTCAGTCTAAAGCAGCCTTCATTCTACTCCATCAACATTCTTACCAGAACAGACATGAATAAAAGACTCTGATATTACCCTATAAAAATGCCTGTCCCCAAGTCAAAGCACATACACTGTTTCAGAACACGTTTCTTTTATTACCCAAAAGAAGTGTTAGTACCCAACCGGTCTTGAGTTATGCCAGCTTGGCTGCCCAGGCTTAAGTCACCTTACAGCAGAAAATGCAGTATTAACAAAAACATATCCTCCAACAATTACAATACCAAATTCAGGGGCATTTTGCAGAGTTTCCATTTATCTCTTTTAGACTGCACTGTCCAATTTTACTTACAAATAAAATTAGATTAGACTTAGAAAGATCAAAGAGAACCTTGTTTCTGGACAGATGTAGGCTAATTGGCAATGCCTTGACCCTCACAGAGGTCTGCAGTCAGTGCAGTACATAAAGAGCTATTACAGTTAATGGGTTAGCTCTAATTGCACCTTCTTTCTCTCAACACCACACTAAAAATATACCCCACGGAGACAGAATGTGCTGCTTGGTCATTCACACAGGACTCGGGCACTCAGGAAAACATACAGAGTGCTTACAGTAGGGACTAAAGCACACAACTGTGACATGATTTGTTAAAACTGAGATGGAAAATACAGGGAAGGGAGTACACTACAAAGAAGCTGACTTAGCTTCTTCTTATAAAGTTTAGACTTCACAGATGCTACAGGTTTCTGGATGAAATGTGGCTCCATAGAGACAGTCACTTTCCAGTCCTCTCTTTACTATGTTTACTTATGCTCCTATAGAATATTAATTTCTAGAAACACTGCATTAACAAAGTCAGCTGTTCATAGGAAGATTTGAAATCCCAACATCCCTACTTACTGAAGTCAAACCCAGAGGATGAGTTAACCACCAACCACATGGGAATTGAAAACCAGTGTCCTCCCCATCACACCAATCATCACTCAAAGTAGCATGAAACTTTCTCTGGATCACAAAATACTGGTCAGCATCAGAAACTGGACTTCATGGGATGAACCACTAGATTCCTCTTGAGGACTCCTTTACTCATTACAGATGGAGCTGAAGCACCCCAAGAGTGGAATCAAGAGTCCAGATTTCACACTAATGTAACATGAAAGTAATAAGGCCACATCTCATACAATTTTCAGCCTGATAAGAGTAGCAGTCTCCTTGCAGACTGCAGAGAAGACTTATTTCTGTTTTAACTTTTTCTTGTACAACTTTATTTTAAACTAGCAAGATCAGTGACCACATTTCTGCCATTCCTAAAATAACATTCAGAAAACAGAGGGTAGAATGCTGTCAAACACTGGGTAGTGATCAATTTGGAGTTAGGAACAAGATTTAACCTTAAAAATTAAAATTTTCAGCTTATTGGTATGATAGTAAAGCACTTCGCACAGATTATGGTGCTGTAGGTATTTTCTATGGCAACAAAGCAAGATAAGTACATTTTTTAAAATGAAAATATTTAGAAACACCAAAAAAATTTCCCTCCACCAAGTGTATACTTTCACTTTTAGAGGATGCATACAAACTACTCAATTAGCAGAGCTGAGAGGAAGGTATTTAGACTCAAACAGATTAGCTTCTCCAGTTTGCACTTAAATTCACAGGATAGGGTATCAAGGCTTAGAGCTTGCTTATCTTCTGCTGAAGATAAAATACCACATAACACAGCTTCCCCTTGAAATCTGTTGGCATTCAGGCTGTACTAAAAGTCCAAAGATGTTTGGATACCCAGCAACTGGATTTTTCCATTGACTTGCTTAGGCATTGAAAAGAGCACATCTATTTCATACACCCTGTTATACACTTTCAGGAGCAAAAATGCCGTATTTCCCTACAACCACAGTTTTGCACTTCAAGCTAAAACCTGTTGTAAACAGTTCAAGCCCAGAGGCAAAAATTCGTACTAAACTTGGAATCTGGTAGCTAAGCTCTTGCCATGGGCCCATCCATCTTTCATGATGGATACTTTCTACCATTTTCTCTGTGGGTGTCTCTGAGACAGTATGGAATAGAGACAAAACACCCTATTCTTTTTCCTCAGGCTTATTTCTGTCATGATTTCAAAAGTGGAAAGCAATCAACCTGCAGGACTTTCATTAGAGAAAAGCTGATACTTAAGTCACATCACAAATGTTACACGGCTTCCCCCCCCCCTCCCCCCATCACAATGAAAATAAGAAGAATCTCCTGAAATTCTATAATATGACTATAGAACTTCTTGTCCCCATAGCAATTTTAGATTACTAGATTGCCTTTAATGAAAAAAAGGAATGATTTACGCACATGTTCTTCTGCAGTGTTAAACCATGCAGGTGCACTGTATACCATGGCAAGGCCAGGTTCAAAACTCAGGGCTGAGGACCCTGCTGAGTGACCAAAAGTGACAACAAACTGTTCAGGGAAGTCCCTGTGAATTTAGGTGCTGTCTGCTCTCTGAGAAACATACCATACCCCTGGAACTCTGAGAAAACCCAGTTACTACCCTAAACAGTGACTACCCTTGGTGTTTCTCCAGCACTTCTGAGACAGCTGGGACTAATTGCAAAAACCAAGCAGCACACTTATATACAGCACTTACAAATGTTTCATTAGTACCAGGCTGAATTTGGAGGATGAGGGCCTAAAAAGCACTCTTCCCAGCAACACTGTACTACATGCCTCGGCTGACATTTAGAATACACTGATTAGGTTCCTGGGTAAGCCAGACAGCTGTTCAAATATCTCCCCAGGGAGGCTGTTTTTCCCTTGCAGTGCCCACTGCCAAGGATGGGAATGGGAAGTTGGAATTGCTGCCACACTGCAAGATAGCCCCAGGTACCCTAGCAGGGTCTGTGCTCTGCTTGCAGCCATCCCACAGCTCTGTGCCCTCCAGCCTTGCCCCCACCACCACACCAGGCTTGTTTTGCTTCAGACACCCAGCCATCTCTTGCTCAAGTCTGTGATACTCCACAGATGTGGAGAGCCAGGTCACTTCATTCAACAGCTTTATTATGAGACTAGGAGCCTTACCTGGCCAAATCATCTGGCATGGTACCTATGTGCATGTTAACTTTAAGCATTAAGCTGATTCCAGGCTTAGGCTCAGCATTTAAATAAATTAAGGTTTAAAAAATTAGCAGTCCTCTGTCACTTTATAACTCCAGAAGCAGCTTAACAGATAGGAAACACTTTATATTAAAAAAAGGTCATGCATTTAGCCTGACAAGCTGAATATTAAGCTTCATCACTGTGGGATTTCAAATGATTGAACATAAATCTCCCAAACCAGGCAACAGAAAAGCTGATGGGCCCCATCACTGACAAGCATTTAGTAGCTCCAGTTCCTTGCTGGAGTATAAGGGCACTGAAAGCTGGCATGCTTATTGAACAATCTATTTTCTTACTCAGCATGCAAGGCTTCTCTTAACAGGTAAAAATGAAGCAGAATGAACTTAATCAGCATAGCATCTTGTCTTCTGAAATATGTGAAATTATAATAGTACTTGAAGACCAGGGTGTAGCAAATCCTCATGCAAATTGAACTTTGGTCCTAGGCAGCCTTGCCTACTGATCTGTTTAATACAAACTACAGTTCTTTTCAAGAATGTTCTATTTTGTTTACATATTTAAATCATTAATCAGACAAAGAGTGACTGAGGTGATGGTATCTCAGTAGAAAATGTTTTGGCATCTTTCTCTAGCTTCTCTCCCATCTCCCTCCTTAGAATACAAAAACTCCAAGAAGTAGCTTATGTTTTTCTTACCTATCAACTGTAATCAGTCAAGAGGATGTTCAGGGAGCTTGACACAACACAACTGAAAAAGTTACCTCTTTTTTACTTATTTCTGCTTGTGGTTCCTGGGTAAGAGCTATCAATAACAAACATATGAACTGTTGACCTCCTGGATGGATTTTACCAACATAAAAGATCCAGGGTTTTAAATTATATCCTGGTGCCAGCCCATCCTTACAACCAAGCTGGTGTAAACATTTAGTTCATGTGTATCTCCTACTTAGAGCAAACTACATACAAAAAAAACATACAGAGATAATACAGATATACACAAGATCATCCTAACTGGGAATAAAATTCCAGAATGGTAACATCAAGGCTAAATTTAGCCTCAGAGCCTTCACATGCAGAGATGAATCTTTCTTTCATTAGTATTTCATTCAAACATTCCAAGGCTTTACTTTACTATTGGTGTTCATGGTTTTAAAATCAGTCCTGAATAAGTCCTGTGAGTGGGGAGAAGTGATCAATACAAGCAAAATGTTGATCTTGTCTTCAGAGCTACATTTAGAAGGAACAGGTTGTTGCTGGCCATGTAGGCATTTCACTGAGCTGAAGAAATCCTCTGTGAGTGTCTGACTTAACAACCTTTCTCACCTTGCAGTTTCAAAGGAACTAATTTGGCACACCATAAAATGTTAATTTTCCAGGTGTTTCCTTAGAGGAAAGACATGACTTCTCTTCATTAAAAGAAAATTCTCAGGCTCCAAATTGTAACCTTTCCTTTTTTAATTTAAAAGCGAGCTGGGGAAAGGGGGTGTCACTTACAATTAGGTAGCAAAGCCAAAGTCACAGATGGGTGACCTTCACTACACTAAAACCCTAACACTCACACCAAACAATAAATGATAGGGGCCTTATGAACTCATGAAAGGGTAATCAAACTGAAATACAACACCACTTTTATCTCATAGCACCAAGGGTTACAGCACACAGCAGCAGAAGGTTGGCAGGGGTGAGTTGGCTCTAGGACAGCCTGACCCTAGCCCTCTGTCCCATCTCCCTTTCAAAATGGGAAAAAAGCAAGTCTTCAAAAATTCCATCAAAATAAACACAGAGGTTTCAAACAAACCTCTCCCAAGTGTACTTCAGTTGCCAAAATCTCACATAACACTAATAGGGTTCTTGTCAAATGCCCCCCAAGGCAGAAGTGTCTGCAGAAGTAGTCTGTACTCTCAAAAACTGGAGGTGGGACTTTGACCAATATGCCCTTGGCATGTATAAGTCAGTAAGGTTCCTTTGGGTCTGTGCGATTTGCTTCAGTAAACAATAAGTTATGTCCAATTTCTACTGTTAGTCCTTCTCTCTAAAGAAATAACCCTCCCCCAAAAAGCTGGTTCTTTAGATTTCAAGGCTGATGTGGCAAGAAGATGCATGCAAAATATTACATAGGAGAAAAGATAGAAAAATATGCAGGAGGGAGGGGAGACAAGAGAAAAAACATTAGAATCACTACTTGATTATGTCTCTAGAGAAACTGCCCTAGTAAGCACAACAACTCGATGTTACCTATTTGTATCTTATCACATCCATGTCAGCATTGCCTAATTTATTGTATACTTTAATAGCCATATTTGTATTTGTTTCTGCTGCACATTGTCAACATTGCTTGCAAAATGCAGACTACAGCATTTCCCCTGTACATCAGCACCACCAATAGCCAGAAAACAAACAACAAATTCTGGGTTTGGAGTGTACGGTAGGGCTAACAATTTATGTACACCAGAACAAAGGCAGCTGGAGTTCATTTTTATTACCTCTCAAGACAAAACTGCAGATCTGGCTTTGTTATTCATGTGGACAAGATGGCAGGGACGTCGCTAAGGAAACATTACAAGAACACTACAAGATGCTATCTTAGCCTGTTGTGTTTTTCCAAAGGGAAACAAAATGAATCGCACTTGCAAAGAGCACAAGCCCTTCAAATTTCTCAAAAAGCCTCGGATCCGGAGGAGCTGGTCCCCTGCTCTCTCTGCACATGGCTGGCAGGTGCTACACATGGTATGGCAAAGCAGAATCAAGCCTTCCAAGTAATATCAGCACTGGTGAAAGTGAGAGATCAGGGGAAGGGACAGTGAAGAGGGAAACTAAATTCATTGCCACATTAGGCTTCCAGATATTAAAGCACGGCGCAAATACTATGCTATCATCACTACACAGCTGGTTGCACACAATGGAAGAGGATGGGGGGGATCCCTACTCTCACAAGGTAACAGTGCCCCAGCAAAAACTGACACCAGTGAAGAACTCCACAACAAAAGTCCTTTATTCACCCTTAAAAGAGCTAGAGTAGTCTCTGAGTAATTTGTTTTCTGTTTCATTTAGTTACTAAACAGGGATCTCTGAATCACTAATTCAACACTTAATCTTAGCAGTTAATTTTAAATGCTTCAATTATTGATGTCAACCATTCCTCCACTTTCTGCACAGGAACAGTCTCTGGTTTTATACAGCACTGTCAGATCGAGGACCCAAGATGCACTTAACAAATACCAGCATGGCTTTTTGTCAAAGGAAAGTTTGCAAGTTGAGACCTGCTTCAGCAGGTCTTGATCAACTTGAGATATAATTAGATTTTGTAACCTCTAGCAAGGCTGTGCTAAGAGGAAGCAGAAATGTCCATTTCCTTAAATTTGAGAAACACAAAGTAGGCTACTCTCTCACGCAGAGAACTCTGAGGCCAGCCATTTCTGTAAACTTTTGATGCAAAAATCAGCCACCTTCCTTCCTCTCAAAGCCTTACAGATGTGCCTGCACTCTGTTCTTGGACTTCCAAGCTCTCTTCATTTCTGGGTGTGCAAAGGTGGAGAGCCTTCCAACCCAGCTCTGCATTTCTTAAGACACCCAAAAGTGTCCATAACCCTGAGCCACCAGCTCCCAAGTCCCATCTCTCTTGAAGAACAGAAGGGGATGTGTTTTTTTCCACTAAACTGAAAACTCTGTTTAGTATAAGACCCCCCACAGAGGCTCACTTGCTGGTGGTCATTATGAGCTTTTAACATCGAGCCTCTTGATGTCCCCAGGCAGCTGCAGAGGCACATTACCTTAATTCTGTAGATAGAGAGCAGAGGCAAAGATCCATACCCTGACATGGAGTCCCAGCTGAAACAGCCAAGCCACAACACAAATCTCTTGACACGTAGCCTCACACTGCTCCTTTCCATGACCACAACCTAATCCCTCTTCATTACAGAGCCATGGAGGAAACAAAATGTCACAATATATTTAATCCTCCAGAGAGGAAAAGGACAAAGACCCCTGTGGCTCACTATGAAACAGCAATCAGTACCACTTTCCACAGTCCACTTGCAAGAAACCACTTCTGCAACTAATTTAATGCCTCAAATTTGCCTCTGCATTTAATCAATCACTGAAGGCCCAGATCATGCTGGGACAGTCAGATGATGTTATCAATTTCACTGCTAATGAGCTCAAAGGAACAGAACAGTCTTCAGTAAGTACAAATAAAAGTGTTAGGTGTTGTTTGCACACACTTAACAGAGAACAGTTGCACATCCTTCCCTCAGAGGCAGGTACCTGTGTCCAGAAATGACAACAGGTATCAGCAGGTCTTCTGAATGTTATGATTTCCTGGAGCTAATTTGGCTGTCCCTCTAAACTAGGAGAAGTACCACCATTAGCAGGGTAGGCACACTGGCATGGGCAAGATCCAAATATGGGTATGGGGGCTGCCCCAGAATAAAAATTCTGTGAGGTGAGATGAAAATTAGGTTTCTAAGTGAAGTTAACCACCTTGGGGCATTTGATTCAGCAATGTGCAACAGCAAGATAAAAGTAAGAATTTAAGAACATGTCGGTATTCTGCTTTTGAAGTGTATTTGTGCATTCAGCTAGCAAAGGTAATGGTGGGTGATTTTGGAAGGTTGCACTTAAATTCCTACTCACGTTTCAAATGCAATTCACTCAAAAAAAAAAAAAAAAAAAAAAAAACCTAAAAAAAATTAACATGCTCTAAATGCTTGTTCCTAGACCTGTTGAAATCTGGGGAAATTTTGCCAACCATGTCACAAGAAAAGATGGACTGGAGAGGAGAAGGCACAAAGTTAGATGTCTGTAGTCCTGCCACCTTCCCATACATTAGTGCCCAAGGAAGCATACACTGCACAAGACAACGGGACACCATGCCACAATATTCCCCTCACTGGGAAGAGAGCTGCATCCATCAGTCAGTGGCAGAGAGCTCCAAAGCCATCACTGATATGCCTTCATTAGTAGTTTTGTGGCTATAAATTAAACTTAATCACTCTCCAACTAGAAAACTGAAAAAAGGTTAAGGCATCCTGAAAATTTCTCTTAGACAGCCCCTATGTAACCACACCCTCCCATGTAAGACAGTATCTGAGACCTTACCAGAAAAAGGAGTCATCAACAGAAAGCAAGAACTGTGCTCCTTCCAGAGAGACCTTGACAGGCTTGAGAAGTGGACCTGTGAAAACCTCATGAAATTCAACAACAGCAAGTGCAAGGTCCTGCACCTGGTTCAAGATAATCCCAAGCACAAACACAGGCTGGGTGGAGAGTGGACTGAGTGCAGCCATGAGGGGAAGGACTCAGGGTTGCTGTTGGACAAGAAGCTTGACATGAGCCAGCAATGTGCACTTGCAGCCCAGAAAGCCGATGGAATCCTGGGCTGCATCCAAAGCAGTGTGGCCAGCAGGTCCAGGGGAGTGATTCTACCCTTCTACTCCACTCTGGTGACACCTGGAGTACTGCATCCAGTTCCGGGGCCCTCAACACAAGAAGGACTGGACCTGCTGGAGTGAGTCCAAAGGCCATGAAGATGTTCAGAGGGCTGGAACACCTCTCCTGAAGACAAGCTGAGAGAGTGGGGCTGTTCACCTTGGAGAAGAGAAGGCTCTGGGAAGACCTTACAGCATCTTCTAGTTCCTAAAGGGACCCTACAAAAAAGTGGTGATAGAAATTTTAAAATGGCATGTAGTGATGGAACAAGGGGGAATTGCGTTAAAGTGAAAGAGGGCAGGTTTAGATTAGATATTAGGAAAAGATTCTTTACTGTGAGGGTGGTGAAGGACTGGAACAGGGAGCCCAGAGGAAAGGATACCCCATCTCTGGAAGTGTTCATGGCCAGGATGGATGGGGCTTTAAGCAGCCTGGTCTAGCAGAAGATGTTACTGCCCTTGGCAGGAGGGTTGGAACTAGATAATCTTTAAGGTCCCTTCCAACACAAACCACTCTTTGGTTCTCCCAGAAGAAAACAAAGAAAGATGAAGAAATCCATGCAGTCACACGACAAGCCTATGGAAGATTGCAGAGCTGAAAACACAATTCTTTTGCCCCTCCTGATATCTTAAAAGAAGCTGAATGGCAGTTTTCAGGAAGGAAGGGATAAAGAGAAAAAAAAAAAACAGACCTGATGTCCCTGTCAATTAATGCCCATTAGTCTTGTTTCTGAAGCTACCAGAAGGAAAATCTTGCTTATAAGAATCTATACTGTCCATATCCTTCCCAGTGTAAAAGACTATGTGCTTTCTTGCTCTAAATATGAAAATGTTCTCTACCCTTGTATGATCCCACAGACTGAAGGGAAATGCACCATTTTATGTAAATCATCAGAAGGAAACACAAATGATCCCTGTGGAGACATAACCCCTTCTTCCATTTGCATCTGTCAAGTTTGGCTCATGACAGAATTATGACCCCAAAATAACATTTTAATAAGTGTTTACATGCTACCACTCCCCAAAGACTATGCTGATAAAATTCTGCCTCAGAACTAATTATGCTTCAAGACAAGGCTACCTTCAGTGGATGCAGCAGCAAAAAAAAGGGACAGGGATAGATCCAGCCTTGGCAAGCTCCGGGCTCCTCCTTGTGGATGTCTTTGCAAAACTGCATGCTTTGCACATATTCCTGTGAAAGGAAGGAAGAAAGCAGCCCAATTCATGTTTCTACATGTTTGGAATTTCCAGTGCTTATGTGAGTTATATTAAAAATATGTGACTATGTTAGAATGTGTCCCCTTCTCCTTCCACCCTTCATCCTGATGGTACAAGGAGGGGCAGATCAGCTGGCTGTCCACCTTGGAATCTCTTCTTTCTGTGGTGTTCAGGATCAGAGCATTGGAAAGGTTCATCACAGCAGCCATTTGACAGACCCCTTCCAACCCTACCAATTCTATGATTCTGTGATTATCATCTTGTGCTATACAGACTGTGAACAAGACCAGACATTATCACTGCATGTGTACAGGTGAGAAAACACATGGTAACACACATACCTGAAGACCTGAGGGAGATATAACTTCTTGGTGTTCCACATTCCCTCCTATACATTTCAGATCAGTTTCTATCTGCCCCAGGAGCAGCAAGGAAACAGAACAATAGTGAATGAAGATTTAAAATCTTCCCTTTTTCATCTTAATGCCAAAAAAAAAAAAAAACGAGACTTCTACTGCTGACAAAAGATCTTCAGCTTGTCAGAGATAAGAGGACAAATTAAGTCCATTCCAGTACCAGCAGAGGAGCAGTTCAGCTTTTGAAATCCCTATATCAAGACTCGGATTACTGCTACAAGTAAATATTCCCACAGTAGCCCTGAAAAGAGTGGGTTTTTCACTCTTCAAGCACATCCTTGAGCTATTCAGCACACAGCCCTTCCCAAAGCAGATGGCTTAGACCCACAGTATAGTACACTGTTGCATGATTATTCACTGGGCCATCGAATATTTTAGTTGTGTGTGTGTTCAAGGAATGAAAAGAGCTGAGGAGGTGAGTCCTCCCACAATCAACCAAGCCACATAATTCACTCAAGAAAAGCACCAGTTGGGTTTATCTTGCCCACACTAGACATCCCTGTTCTGACGGTAAGGCATATTTTCCATTTAGAATGGATACCTAATGTACATACACTTGCTCTTTTGCTACCATGGCTTTTTAGATTTTCCCTCCCCTTCTTCCCTTGTATTTTCAGCCCTAAACAGCTTCTCAACCTTCATTTTACTGGTCAAATAAGAAAAGTTGTTGAAGTCTCTTCTTGTACTTTATGGCTGAATAGACCCAGGACTGTGCTAATACCTATCCTACTCCAACTTTATTTTCCTTGAACATAGTGTGAACGGAACTATCAGATATAGATTATATATAGAGAGAGAGAGAGAGAGAGAGAGAGAGAGAGGGGGAAAAGATATATCTCAGGATCAGAGATAAACTTCTCCAGAGCACTAATTCTTCCCTGGCTTCAGTGTGAATACCTTAACAGTAACATCCTATGCTTACTTTCGATACTAGGATGCTATGGCTACATACACACTGACATATCCATGTGGTCTTTCCCCATTATGCAATCTCCAATAAGCAAAAGAAATCCTTGCATGAAATGGTGAATCTGGAATCTCCATCCCCAAGAAAGCTTATATTTTATAATATTCACCTGCTACTGCATCAGCAGAAAACTGTTTCTCTTCTGCCATAAGTGAAGTTTGTTACTCTGGTTAACCTTCAGTGTTTATACGGTATTTAAAGAAATATATTTCCTTAACCCACAAGTGATTAATATCATTCTGATCTGTTTTAATTAAGAAATAGTACTTCCTGACTTCACTAATGATTTCTGAACTCCACCTCTCTAGTAGTATATCTGTGCACTCCAAAGATATTCTATATCTTCATCTCTGAAAACTGTTTTGGTAGGAGCTGAAGAAATTTTACGGACTTTTGGCCCTTTTTGTGCAACCTATGATGTTCACCAGTACCTCTGACCAAAAGCACCCAGAACTTCACAACAAAGAGATGTCAGTGTGTGCCTGGCCTCTCAGCACTCCACCTCACAACTTTCAGGAAACCCTTTGCTCTGCCTGCTCTCAGGACAAGAGCTGCACTGTAAGACAATGTTTACTCATTCTGGCACATGCAGTGTATCACATTATCAGAGTTTGAGTATCAGCCTGATGTCCATGCTGCTCATGCTTTATCAGTTTACCTGTACAGAATCCAGCCCACACTTGTCTCTAAAACAGTCACGTGAAAATCAGCCATCAAGCACAGAAAAGGCAAAACTGTAGCAGTGGAAAAGGTCAATATCTCAGCCTAATATTAGTGTTGTCAGAGATCACTACAACTTCAAAAGCATATTTTCATGGAGAAACAAGGCAGTAACAATCCTTCAGTTTGGCCTTTTATGCCTTAAGGATCTTTATCCAAAATTCAAGCCACTACCTTAAGGAACCGTCAGTATAGTAGCATATGTCCTTAGACAACCTGACAAGGATTAACAAGAGCTCTATAGTTATTTATTTTCTGAGATGGCTGTGTAATCTGCAATGATAACTTATTCCTTCATCCTGCAGGCTCATGAGACTCTCTACCTTGGCTTTATAATCTGAACGAAAAAGACCGTTTCATCTAGTGATGATAAGAAACAAATAAAAAGCTTGCGACAGGAAGGCGAGACGGCCCTTCGGCTGTGTAATGTTGCCATCTAGTGATCGTCTCCAGGTGTTACACACCAGACATCCCACCCGGTGATGCTTAAATCGCCTGGCCTGATCCTGAATCACCAGGGAATCTCATATCAGACACTCTGTCCTGGCCGGAAAAAGTCCGTCAAACTGATTTGTAACAGTGTTCTAGAGCCATCTTTTATATATATACATACATACATACACATACATACATATATATACAAATATATACATATATATACACACACACATATATACATATGATTATCATCATATATATATATCATATATATGTGTATGTATAAATACACATACACATATAAATATTATATATATTATATATATTATATTATATATATATTATATATATAATATAATATAATTATATATATTATATATATATATATAAATTATATAATAGTTTGGGCTGGAAAGATCATTAAAGGGCATTAGGTCCAACACCCCTGCAATGAAGAGTATCTTCAACTAGATCAGATTTCTCAGAACCCCATGTAACTTGACCTTGAACGTTTCCAGGCATGGTTAAGGCATTTACCACCTCTCTGGGCAACCTGTTCCAGTGTTTCACCACCCCACTCATCATAAAAAATTCCTTTAATCTAAATAAACCAACCTTCTTTTTGTTTAAAACAGTTACCCCTTCCCCTGTTGCAACAGACCCTGCAAAAACTTTATCCCCAAGAAAAGGTTTGTCCCCATATATATTCACTGCATACGTGTGCGTGTGTGTGCGTGTGTGTGTGTGTATATATATGTACCTTCAGGGTAAATAGATACAAACTAAATGTTGCCTCCTAATCCGTTGACCAAAAAGATTTTGTTTACCCTACTTAAGGCTCTAAGTTAATGGTGATCTATATAGAGAGAGATAATAGAAGAAATTGCCCAGAAGTCAACAGTGAGGATAACTACTGGAAAAGAGAAAACTTGCACCAATGTTTATTCCATATTCAGATTTGAAAACTCAGCAGTTAGTCATTCACTATGATTAACCTTGGCTAGGGAGCAGTTTTCCCACAACAGGAATAATACAGATACCCAAGAGATTAAAAAGGGGGATAGGGGACAGCAGTGGGCAACAATAAAAACAAACACCAAGTGAAGAAATACAACCCAGGAAAAACCTTTAAGGAAGAAAGCACACCCAAATCTATTCAACATGGAGAGTTTTGAAGTATCTGGCAGCAGGCAGTTTGAAAGGCAATATTTGTGTGTACTGGCTGTGTACCAGCATCACAGGATAATTTTAAAGGCAGATTCTCACAATGATTTTTACCCTCAGGTCTTTCTACGTCTGGCTCAGGTGGTGGTCAACAGCAAAGATCAATGGAGTTTGAGACTCAAGACAGGCCACTCAAAAAATTTGCTGTTAATCTAAAACTCTGCTGCGCCTGTGCAAACAGCAGATCTAAATAGCTTCAGAGGGCGAAAACAAAAGGAATTACTGACTTACCATTCCCAGGCACTGCCCAATGCCAAACCCTGGGTTGCTGGCAACATTGCACTTTCTTTCAATAAAAGTAATACTAATAAAAATCAGGAAAAAAATAATGAAAGTAATTCAAAAACTGAAGTGCAAGAAAGTAGCAAGGTTTTACTTTTGTTCTTAAAACATGGTTCAAAATATGCCGGAAGGAGTCAGAATTAGAGAGATCAAATTCTCAAAAAAACCCAATTAGTTGCAAGTCCAAATCATCAAAATAAAATTACTCAAGACAGAAAAGCATTAAGTGTACACAACAGCACAATGATATAGATAAAACAATGAAAAGCTGTTCACCTGATTTCTGGTTCTTCTCGACTATTTGACAAGGCAATTACTGTCACATTTAGCACTTTCCTGTGTATCTCAGAAGACGAGGTCTAATTTTTCATCCTTTTGAGGAAGCCTCACACCAAAACGTCATGAATAACTAATGAGCTTTCTGTAAACACTCGGCAGAAAATCCATTTATAAGGCCAGTTGTGTGTACATACAGGTCCTTCTATGAAGCTCCTAATTCGCCATCCTCCCCTCTCATAATTTGAGCACTTACAGTGCACAAGTGCACAAGTATTCTTAAGAAATAAATCAATACAAATCAAGAGCAAAATAACCTATCTGCCTTTTTAACAAAGTTGTACTGAAGAGATCTGTAATTATCACCTGAGAAAATGCACACTGCCCACAAAAGCCAAGTATGCTGAAGAAGACAGCACAGCAACAGCTGCAGATACCTATGTGTTTTTCTCTCCATTTTAAGTATATATTTGCCAGGAAAAAATTCATCCACACAGGGATCATGAGCTAATGAGCTGATGATTGTCCACTTTCTTGAGCTAGGGAAAGATGTTTATTTAGAACAGACTTCATGAATTATCCTCCCTTCACACATTTGGATGCTTCCCTAAGTGCTGTTCTGTTGATAGGATTTTTAGTTCAACTTTGATGTTGTAAGAGAAAAATTCAGAAAACTAGTACGTGCTATTGGCTGAGGGCCTAATTCAAATGTACAACAAAGATTCACTACTATGTTTCTTACAGCTTTCTGCTCCTGAGCACAGAACTTAGTAAAACTGTTTTTCAACTGCATTTTAATCATTATTTACTCCCATTTTTATTCCTACAGCTGAGTGGGTTCTTCCTCTCCAGCTGATTTTTCAGACAAACAAAGTCTATATTTTGGATTTAACACTCACTAAAGCACAACCAGAAAATAAAGACTGGAACTGAAGCCTGCCTCCTCCCAGCTACACATCTTAACAACTAAACCACAAACACAGACACTCCAGACAGAACTTTAAAGTTTACATACCACATTAAGCAGCAAAATTACCCCTTCTCTAAGTGTAATTAAAAAGAAATCAATCACACAGAACTATTTTGTAAGGTATCTCCTATGATAGACCAACTCCATGAGCACTTGCAGAATCAAGCAGCCCACAAGCCAGAGGCAGAAGAGGACTTTCTGGTTTCCTGTGCCTGCAGAGTTCAGACATCATTTAATACCTGAGGTGCTTCACTTAACAAGAGAATGGTAATCCCTAACATGTGCAGAGAGAAGACCCTCAGGGAACTTCAATCAAGCAAAGATGCCCCCCCCATAAATTAGAAATTTCTAGGGTCTAAACACTATCTAAACAAAAGTCTTTGGGTCATAGTTTAAGAATCAAAGACAGGAATTTATCCTAAATCAAATGTCAAGCATATAAATTCCAACTTGCACTTGGTCTTGTTCCTCGCATATTTCCATGAAATGAGCCTTGAGCTGCAAGACAGGTTCCTAAACTCTGTGAGACCACTAATACAGTAACCACAGACAGAAGTTTCAGAAAGAACACAGAGAGAGAAATTAAACTGGGACAACCCTGTAGCAAGAGGAAAAGAAAACCACTCACATGCAAAAGGTATTCATCTGTGGCCACATCTGCAAAAATGCATGCCTCAAAATTGCTTCTCTTGTACCAACAAGCCTGCTATGGAGACAGATTGGCAAAAAACTTGTGAGCAATCTTATCGTGTATGTGTTGCTGTGCTTTGCAGGTTTTATGGTCATCTAACAACACCCTTTTCTTTCTGTAATTGGCTCTGCTCAATACTTCACAACCATTTTTATTCTCTGTCCCTCTGGAGAGTTAAAAGGATTTAGACTTTCACTCAGGAGAGAAATTAAACCTCTAATTAGACCAGGTGTGCCTAGAACTGCATTCCCCAGGAAGCCTAAATAATTCTACTTTCATTTCACACATTTATAAATCATTAGAATGCAAAACCTGTAAATAGGAATTAGTCAGGAGCTTAAAACTGTACTGAAGCAACAGGAATGAGTGTATGCTTCCCACACTGAAAACATCCCATGAAGCATTAAATTTCTGCTCCAAAGCTCACTGGAATTAGTGAAAAGAGACCCATAGGGGTTTGGATCACACCTGAACTCTGCAGGCATAGAGTGTTTAACCAGATAGAGCTACCCTGGCTTGACAGACCACAGCTCAGGAGCTGCAGGTTAGCTCACCCAATGAGTTATATGAGCTTGGCAAGGCCCATGCAGAGGCTTTGCATAAAGGACGAAAGCACAACTAAAGCTGGACCTGTGGTGCTAAATGCCTCTGAACAAGAAACAATCTGCCTGCAGCTCAGAGATAATTGAAGTGCAAAAGAAGAAACAATTTGCTTAAGGTCACACAGGAGAATCAGAATCTCCATATACATCACCTGAATCCCATTCTTGCAGCTCATCTCCTCACTCTGTGCTCTGCCTGCTGCACTGGAAGGCTGCACTTTAACCAGCCTCCCTGGATATCACTATTGGTGCTGGGAAAAGCAGGTCTTCCCGAGTTAAACAGACATCAAACTCACTCTCTGCATGGAAGAAAAGGTTATGCTGATAGTTCTGAGCAGACAAATCTGTGGAAGAAAAGGTTATCCCGATAGCTCTTCTGAGCAAGTGGATCTCAGAAGAAAGGTTACCCACGTGTATCAAAAAGTGCTCAAAGGGCAGGACCACTCGTATCTCAATGGGCATTTCTTTCCAATTTACTGGATTGCTTGACTGTCCAAGAAAAAACCTCGTGTGGAAATCAAAAAAGTGGCATTTATGGTTCATCCATGCTAATCTAAAAGGATGAAGCCTGCTTACATTGGTCAGTTAAGAATCCACTGATTTTCTCAATCACAGAACAAGTGCTGGCACATCAGTAATTAAAAAAAACAAAAACAAACAAACAAACAAAAAACCACCACCAAAAAAACCCACCTAAATTCCACTTCCAAAAGGAAACAAACTTTTCTAACATTGGTTCTGAGCATATACTATTTTCCCTAGGACCTCTTTCTCCTCGACTTACTCATAAATCTTCCCCATGGAAAATTAGGCATAACAGCTACCAGACACTGTAAAATACAAAAAAAATAAAAAAAAAATAAAAAATAAAAAATAAAAAAAACCAAAAAAACAAACCCAAACACTAAAAAAGGTGACTTCAAGAATCACATGATAGCTAAGGACAAAACAAGTATGACTTACAACAACAAGGAAATACAGTTGATTAAAGTGAGACTTGGATCCTAGTATTTTGGACAGACTTTGGTATGTACAAAAAGGAAATACTATTAAAAAACAGTTTTCAGAGTTGTCCATATTTTACTATTAATTCAAACAAACAGGAAAATAAATCTCTCATTGACAGAAGACAGATTTGGAAGACAGATTCCACGTTTCAAGTCTGCAGCAGCCCTTAGCTCTTCTTGCAGTAACTTTAGCTAATGATACCACATTTTCTCAATTTACCTAGATTTTATTAAATGACGCTCAGCACAGAGTCCAAGGCTGTAGCCATGACACAATTCTAAAATTTCTTTCTTAGAAAGGAATAATGACTGGAAAGAGATGAAGGGTTGTTTAGCCGATTCAATTTTAAAAACAACTCAAAGCAGATATTTTTGCTACTATCCATCATGTTCCGTATTAGTCACTGAGATTAGTGCAGATGAAGTATAGCCTCTTGCCCACCATTCTAGCTTATTACTCACAGGAGTGATTCTATTTATCTGAAAATAATGGATTTTTAAACTTTTCATTAGATAAGAGTAGGAGACTGGTCTAGTTGTATCCAATAATTTTTCACTCTCCAAATTACAAGATAAGATTCTGCAATTCAATTCTATCAAGCAGATGGTGAGGGAGTATTCTATAACACCACACCAGTCTTTGTACAATCCTGATTTTCATGTGTAAAAGATTCCACACAGAGGGGTTTTCAAGGTACTTTAAAAAAAAAAGATACAGATATATGCATGTATATATGAAGATTTTGCTTTCTAGCAAGAATATGGTTAGAATATTCCACTGCAATTACAGATACACACATTTGGAAAGTTGAGATAAGCCTTGGGCTGCCTGGACCCCTGAGGCAGAGGACCACAAATGTGGGAATAGTGAGTTTTGATTTGTGGACACTGAAACTGTAAGGGACCAGCTGTATCAGCTGAATGTTCTCAGGTCCATGAGGCCTGATGGAATTCATCTCAGAATTTTGAGGAGTTAGTGAAGTTACAGCAGGACCTCTCTTGATCAGGTACCAAAGGTCTTGGGAGTGTGGGGAGGTGCCTGCTGACTGAAGCAGGCCAATGTTACACCACATCCTCCTACAAAAAAAGAGTGTGAAGGAAGACCCAAAGAACTACAGACTTATCAGTCTAACCTGCAACCATTATGGAGTACCAGATTCTACTGGGTACTATTGAAAGGCATTTGAAGAATAATACACTCATCAGACACAGTTAACATGAGTTCACAAAGGAAAATCTGATTTAATTAGACATTTATTAGTTCATTAGAAAATCTGATTTATATAGATATTTATTAGTTCATTAGACACCCTACTCTGATAAGGTCACCTGCCCAGTGGATGAAGGGAAGATGGTGGATGCAATTTTTCTGGATTCTAGGGAGGCTTTTGATACTGCCCCTCACAGCATCTTTCTGGAAAAGCTGTCCAGCTGTGAGATGAGTGGGTTCAGGGTGCACTGGGTGAAGAACTGGCTGAAGGGCAGAGCTGAGAGGACTGTACTGATTTGGGCTACACCTGGCTGGCCACTGGTCACCTGGGGCTGCTGGTTGGCAGCAGCTCAGTCTGAGTCAGCAGGGCGTGCCCTGGCAGCCAGGAGGGCAAACTGCACCCTGGGGTGCCTCAAGCAGCATCATCAGCCTGTCGAGAAAGGTGGTTGTCCCACTGAATTCAGCATTGGTGCAGCCTCACCTTGAGTACTTGGGCAGTTCCGGGCTCCACAATTTAAGAAGGATGTGAAGGTCCTTGTTTGCATCCAGAGGACAGCAACAAAACCAGTGAAAGAACCAGAAGGGAATGTCCCGTGAGGAGCAGCTGAGGGCTCTGGGCTTGTGTTGTTTGGAGCAAAGGAGGCTGAGGGGTGACCTCACTGCTCTCCACAGCTTTCTGAGGAGGGGAAGGCGAGAGGGAGGTCCTGAGCTCTTCTCCCTGGTATCCACCGATAGGAGGTATGGAAGTGGTTCAAAGCTGTGCCAGGGGAGGTTTAGACTGGACTTAGAAAGCACTTCTTTAGCAACAGCATGGTCGAACACCATAACAGGTTTGCCAGAGAGATAGCCAATGCCCCAAACCTGTCAGTGTTTACAAGGCATTTGGAAAATGCCCTTTATAACATGGTTTAACTTGGCCAGCCCTGAACTGCTCAGGCAGTTGGACTAGATGATCTCTACAGGTACGTGACAACTGAAATAGTCTATTCTAAGATGTCTGCAACACAGGTATATGATTTTTATTCACGAAATATATTGATTAGGATCTCTGTGCAGCCTGATGTTATCTGGGGTTATGTGGTGTAGGACTATGGAACTGGCCCTCTATCTGCTGAGCTGCATCCCAGTGGCCTCCTGAAGTTCCAGTGCCAGAAAGTATTGCCAAAAACCTGGTGTGTTCTCAAAGTGTTTCCAATACCAGTGTTATTAAAGGTTTCTAAATAAAATCATGTCGCTATAAAAATAAATAGATAAGGGAAAAGGAGAGAAGGTCTGCACTGCTTTTTCTGTTGAAGGCATCTTACAATGTTATTATTGAAGCTCAGACCCATTTGAATGTTTTCAGGAACATTAAAGATAGAGATCACATTCCATAACAGGCAACTTCAAAGTCACAATAAAACTGTGCTGACACAAAGAAGACTCCTTCAAGAACTGACTGGGCATAAGTTACAGCTACCCATGCAGTACATTTTGCACACCACACAAAGCCTTTGAGGAGTGCTGCAAACACAGCACAGCAGGGAATGACTCCACACTGAGAAATGCCCAGAGGCTGCCTGGGTGTGCAACTCTTCAGTGCTACCCAAGAATATTCTGTGTTAGCATGAAACACACTGCCTACTTCCTCTGCCGTGGACCCATAAGCTGTGATCCGCTCTTCTTTGGAGAAGTCACATGGCACGGATGTAGGCACAACTGAGAAGGGCAGTCACTGGCTTTAAGACCTCTGGCAGCATCCAGTAAGGTGGCTTGTCCACAGAAGGCTGCCAGAAAGTAAACATATTCTCAAGATGTGCAGCTGGGCATCAGCACACTAAGAGTTCATCATAACCCGCAGAATCCATATAAACGTATATTCACACATTTTGCATTTTTAAATTCATAATCAAAACACATTCTAGTGCACAATACTTCACCTCATGCCAGAAGGCAGGAGTATTTCACAAAGCAATTTGTGGTATTTTGGAGGGTTTTTCTGTGCAGATCAATAAACACTGGAGTTCAGTTACACTTAATTTCAAAAGGTCAGCAAGCCTTTTACCTTTTTCCAGAAAATCAACTGTTCTTAGGATCTTTATCTTGCTTGAAAAAAATGTGCCTCACTCCAGGCTTGTGACAAAACAAGGTTTTAGCAATCCTTGACATTTAGCAGTACACGTGAAAGCTACATCAAAACTACATTTGAACTCCAGGAAACAGCTGACCCTTTAAGCCACAGGAACAGCAAATACTTTTACAAGCTTACAAAGCAATTGCATAAGCAATCTGAAGGGAAGAACCACCCATAACTGACTCAAGGAAGAATAATTAGAATTATATCAACTATAGAAAGAAATATCAGAATTTTTTCAATACCATACATCTGATCTTTAGCTCAATAAACTGTCAGGGGTGAAACTTTTATCAGGACGAATGTATTGCCGCCTGTTTGTTCACTTTCATTAAGTCTGTTCACTTTCATGAAGTTTAAAGTTGGTCTACCCCGGTTACTCCCCCGCTATCCCAACATGGTTTGTCCCTAGTTGCCTATCATTGTAAACCCCTCCCCTTTTTCCTGAACCTTCCTTGTCCATCACCCTGTTCCTGCCCCTGAATCCTATCAATCAATGTGAACCCAACCTTCTGTTCCAGCATGTTCCCTGTCACTCATCCCTCATTCGAAGCCCCATTGGTGTTGCGGCTGCCGCCCCTCCCACGTGTTATTCCCATTGGTCCCCAGCATTGTGAACCCTCCCCCCAACTCCTCCCCTGAGGTGCCCTGATTGGTTCCTGTGTTTGTACCCTCCCCACCTTAAATTGGGGTGCACAGAGGTGCTCCTCGCTCAGTCTGTCTTACCCTTGACCTTTCCAGTCCTTCCCCCATCCACTGTTCCCGTTCCTGGAATAAAGCCTGGTTTCTGGAGAGAACATGGGACTCTGAGCCTCCTCCTTGCCTTTATCGGACACCCACGACGCACCTGAGACTGCAGAGCTTGGTGGCTAACAGGCTCTGAAGGTTCGGTCTGGGACAAATAGCTCCCAGACCGTTCCCCACTCCCGGCGCTGCCAGCGGCTAGGGAGCAGGAGCTAGCCAGGGCCAGGAGAGCCGCGGCAGGGGCAGCGTCAGCTGGCGCCCAACGTGGGGCCTCTACAGTCCGTGGAGACCCCCGGAGGAGTCCGTGTGGATTTATAAAGGCTTTTTGGGCGGCGGCTACCCTGGTTGCAGCAGGCCGGTTTTTGTCCGGCAGCGCTCCCAGGGGAAGAGGCGATAATCTCCCCGCGCGCAGGAGACCGCTTCTGGGGTGCTCGGATGTCTCCCACAGCCCGAGTCAGGACCCGGTGAGTATTCCCCAGTGGGGGAAAAGGGGGTGTGTGTGTAGCCCCGTGCTGTGAGTGTTGTGTGCACTGAGTCTTGACCCTTATTCTTTTGTTTGTTGAGTTCACGTTTGCTGTCGGGAGGCGGTGGAACTGCGGAGCCGGGGGATAGAAGATGGGCGCACGTTTGTCGGCTCCGCAGAGGGGGATTTATCTCCAAGTTGCGGGTATCCTTGAGGGTAGGAGGCATAGATATTCACGTGGGTTGATTAAGAGGCTGGTACGTTGGCTATTCCTGCATTTTCCCCATGTGTCCTCCGAAAATGTTCTTTCAGTGTCATTTTGGAACTCTGTCAGGTCTAAATTAACGGCTTTAGTGGTTCAGGGGGACAAAACAGCCGCTAAATTAATCCCGCCTTTTGTTCTAATTCGGACAGCCTTAGTTGAAAAAGGGGAAATGCAGAAACAGCCAACGCAGCCTTCCCCAGTTTCTCCAGTTTCCCCGGTTTCTCCAAACCCCTGCTCCTCGTCCCTTGTCCCTAAGTTGGGGGAGGCCTGCGGAGCAACCCGTAAAACGCAGGGCTCTGAAGTCGGCAGCAGTCTCCCTGGCTCCCCACGCCTCCCTCAGAACCCTTGCACCGGTAGCCCTGGCCAAGCTGCCGGAGCCCTTACCCATTCCCCTACTTCCCCAGTTAATAACTCCCAGTTTTCCCCTTTCCAAGTTCCAAATCCCCAGTTCGATAAAGCTATTGACCCCCAGTTTCTCTCCCAGAACCCTGGTTCCCCTATATCCCCTGATTCCCGGTGTTCCCCTAAATCTTCCCCTAAATCTCCCCATACCTCGCCTGATTCCCAAAATGGCCCCCAAGGGACACAAAATGGCGGGGACCGCATGGTCGGACCCCTCCCTTGTGCTCCTTCTTCCCACAATCCCTTCCTTCCCTCAAAGTCCAACCCCTTCCTCCCTAGCCCCTCCTTCCCTTCCTGCCCTGACCCCTCCCATTTTCCCTCAGGTGATTCCTCCTCCTCGGGGGTGTGTCCCCAAAGTGTTACACCCCAAAACCCCACCCCTTCTGGCCGCTGCTCCTCCCTCCAACCCTCCCCCTCAGTTGGTCCTCCAGCCCCGCCTCTTCCGGCTTCTGGTTCCCATGCCTCCCCTTCTGGTTCCCACGCCCCTCCTCCCGGTTCCCACGCCCCTCCTCCCAGTTCCCACGCCCCTCCTCCCAGTTCCCACGCCCCTCCTCCCAGTTCCCACGCCCCTCCTCCCAGTTCCCACGCCTCTCCATTCGGTTCCCACACTTCGGGAACCGGAAGTAACAAGCCTGAGAGCCAGAACCCGGAACAGATTGTGATTTCCTTTGCCGCACCGGTCAGTTTTAGAGGAAAGGGGGGAAGGTACCGAGAATGGGAATCCTTCTCCTTCCAGACAAAGAGGGAGCTGTGCAAGGCTCAGAAGGAGTTCGGCAGGAGAAGTGAATATTTTAAGGGCTTATTAAAAGCCACTTTCTCCGCGAACGAGATGGTCCCCCACAATTTGAAAGAGTTGTTTGCCTGCCTCCTTTCCCCAGCTGACTATAGGCTGTGGAAACAGAGGTGGAAGAAGTCGTTGGAGACCATCCTTCCTGAGCTGCTGCGCAGCGAGGATTCCGCGGTTGACGCGGATGAGAACCCCCTCTCAATAGATCACCTGTGCGGTGAAGGGAAGTGGAGAAAGCCAGAAGAACAGGCCAGGGTCTTAGCCCGGTCTATCTTAATCAAAATAACAGAGGCCGCTGAGAAAACTTTTAACATCTTGCCGGGCGGTGAACCCCTCACAAACTTTTCCAATATCAAGCAGTCCCCCAATGAACCCTTTAACATCTTTGTCAACCGACTGCAGGAACAAATAGAGAGGCAGGTTGACAGACCGGAGCTGCAGGAGCAGCTTATTCTAGAAATGGCTAAGGCTAACTGTAACGATGTTTGCAAGCAGGTTATTTTCAGCCTGCCTCTATATCCGCCGCCAACCTTGGACGACCTTATTGACGCCTGCGAAAAGAAGGTCCCATTAATGGGGGCGTCCAGGGTACCACCACCACAAGCTGCCAAGAGACACCCATGGCTGCAGTGACCCAGCACCCACCAGGCCAACTACCACCACCAGCTAGAAGGCCTCTGCAGTGCTACCGTTGCGGGCGGCTGGGGCACATGGCCCGAGATTGTCCCGCTGCATATCCCTGCCCCGAACCTGCGAGGGGCAACATGGGGGGAAAAGGGGGAGAGAGAGTTTTCAATAAAAAAAACTAAGAGCGCGGCGCGAACCTGCCCCGCGCGAAACAACAAATGGGGCAGGTATCGCAGAGGGGGGGGAAGCATCAATCGGACTTGGCCAATAAACCGGACGCGACGTTTAACAAATACTAGGGACATCCTCTTTCGGACCCAGCACTGGACAGTGGTTGCTGTGGATCCACTGGAGAGGGAGAGGACGAACACTGGACGTGACCAAGTACATCGCCATCGGGGACACCAAATACACACCCCCAGAGATTGAGATCTCCCCGATCACCTTCCCAGGTGGTCCGGAAGATCTCATCCTCTTAGCGCGCTGCATTCACCCACCATATTTTCTCCCGAAGGGGCAAATCATAGCCCAATACATTCCTGTCCCGGAGGAAGTCCCGGTGGACGACCATGCACCAGGCGTCTAGTGGGCAGAAGTGGTGGGTGAGGACAAACCCATCATCGACTGCAGCATCAAGCAGGGTGCCGATTCTGTACACTTGAGGGGTCTGCTTGATACGGGGGCAGATGTGACGATCATCCCCCAAAGGAGATGGCCGTCACATTGGGCGTTGCAACCCGTGGCGGGGAAAGTTCAGGGTATAGGGGGCACACAATTGGCACAGGTATCAAAGAGCGTAGTACAAATTACGGGACCAGATGGGCAATTGGCAAACCTGCGCCCATTTGTTGCGGATTTTCAGGTTCCCTTGTGGGGGAGGGACCTTAGGTCACAATGGGGGGTAAAGATCGAGATCCCGAAAACCCCTCGGGATTTTTAATGGCGGCCACTGTGGAGCGCTCCTTCCAGAAGCTCGATTGGACCACTGATGAAGCAATCTGGATTGATCAGTGGCCGCTTCGAAGAGACAAATTAAGGGCACTCAACAAGCTCGTGGAGGAGCAGTTGTTAAAAGGTAACATAGTAGAGATTACCAGCCCTTGGAATTCCCCAGTGTTTGTTATCCGAAAGCCGGGGAAGGACAAGTGGCGACTTCTCCACGACCTTCGTGCCATCAACAAAATCAATGTAGACATGGGGCCCCTTCAACCAGGGATGCCTACCCCAACTATGCTCCCCCGAAATTGGAATCTGGCCATAGTTGACATCAAGGACTGTTTCTTCCAAATTCCCCTACATCCTGATGATGGCCCACGGTTTGCTTTCTCGGTGCCCACCCTCAACCGAGAAGCCCCAGTGAGGAGGTTCCACTGGCGGGTGTTGCCTCAGGGCATGAAGAATTCACCCACCATCTGCCAGTGGTATGTTTCCTTGTTGCTGTCTCCCGTGCGCAAAGAGATGGGGGAGGTCATCATCCATCATTATATGGATGATGTCCTAGTGTGCGCCCCCCATGACGATCTACTTACCCGATCACTTGACTGAGTGGTAAAGGCTTTAACATCTGCAGGCTTTCAACTCCAGGAGGACAAAGTTCAACGGATGCCACCCTGGAAGTATCTGGGTCTACGGATTGCTGAGAGGACCGTTGTGCCTCAAAAATTGGCAATAAACAGCAATCCGAAAACCTTGGCAGACCTTCACTCACTGTGTGGGACATTAAACTGGGTCAGGCCTTGGCTAGGCCTCTCTACTGAAGACCTAGCCCCCCTCTTCACACTTTTGAAGGGGGAGAAGGAGCTAAGTTCTCCCAGGACCCTGACTCCAGAGGCGAGGAAAGCCCTAGAGAAAGTGGAGGATGCGCTTGTCGAAAGACAGGCGCATCGGTACGAACCGACCCTGCCTTTTGAATTCATTATACTCAGGAGAATGCCACACCTCAGTGGGCTGATTTTTCAGTGGGACCAGGGCTCCAAGGATCCCCTCTTGATTATAGAGTGGGTTTTCTTGAGCCATCAAAGGTCCAAAAGTATCACCAGGCCACAGGAGCTGATGGCTCAGCTCATCGGGAGAGCCCGAGCCCGGCTTCGGGAAATGTCTGGGTGTGACTTTGCATGCGTTCGAGTACCCGTCAGCTTGTCTAGGGACAAAGCGTCTCCAGATAAGCTGACAAAGGAAATGTTTGATCAGCTACTTCGGGAAAATGAGACACTCCAGATTGCTCTAGACAGTTTTGAGGGCCAAGTTTCGGTCCATGCCCCTGCCCACAAATTTTTCAATTCCAAATTTGAACCAATTCCAAAAGAAATGCGGAGCAGAAAGCCCCTCAAAGCACTGACCATGTTCACAGATGCATCCGGGGCATCTCACAAGTCTGTAGTGACTTGGCGAGATCCCGAAACTCAGCAGTGGGAAGCAGACATTAAATATGTGGAGGGATCTCCACAGGTTGCTGAGCTGGATGCAGTCGTCAGGGCCTTTGAGAGGTTCTCTGAACCTTTCAATTTAGTCACCGATTCGGCCTATGTTGCAGGGATAGTTGCCAGAGCAGAACGTGCTGCTCTGAAGGAGGTCTCAAACCCAAAGTTATTCGAGTTGCTTTCTAAACTAATATATGCTGTTTCCCACAGAAAGCAACCATTTTTTGTAATGCATGTGAGGTCGCATACGGATCTCCCTGGCCCGGTAGCCGAGGGAAATCAGATGGCTGATTCCCTCGCTGCCCCTGTTTCCATGGCTCAGCTCCCCGATCTTTTCCAACAAGCTAAGCTGAGTCACCAGATGTTCGATCAAAATGTGCCTGGTCTGGTCCGCCAATTCCACCTGCGGCGAGATCAGGCCGGAGCCATTGTGGCCACATGCCCACATTGCCAGACCACTGCTATGCCCTCTCTGGAGTCAGGAGTGAACCCTCAAGGCCTAGGGAGCTGTGAGGTGTGGCAAATGGATGTGACTCACATCCCTGAATTCGGCAGGTTAAAGTTTGTACATGTTTCTGTAGACACTTTCTCGGGAGCAGTCTTTGCTTCTGCCCACGCAGGGGAGAAAGCCGAGCACATCTGTAAACACCTCATGCAAGCTTTCTCTGTGCTGGGGGTCCCCAAGGAGATAAAAACGGGTAACGGCCCAGCATATACTTCCAGGAAACTGGAGGAATTCCTGCAGAGTTGGGGAGTGACACACAAGAGAGGCATCCCACACTCCCCCACCGGCCAAGCGATCGTGGAGCGAGTTCACCAATCGCTCAAGCGCGTCCTCAAACGTCAGTGGGATTCCATGAAGGGTTGCGCCCCTCAAGACAGACTATCAAAAGCGCTGTTCACCATCAATTTTCTAAACTGCAGTGATGGCAATCCCAACCCTCCAGTGACACAGCACTTTGCCTCCACCAGCAACTACCGGCTACAACATCGCCCTCCAGTGCTGGTTCGGGACCCAGAGACCCAAAAAGTCCTGGGCCCGTTCGATCTAGTGACCTGGGGGCGAGGGTACGCATGCGTTTCCTCGCCCCAGGGACTAAGGTGGATCCCGCAAAAGTGGGTGAAACCTTATGTCCCGAAACATCCTACCAGGCCACCAGATGAGCGGGAGGATGTCATTGCGTCTGTACAGGCCACCTCTGTAACCCCTGGGAGTGACGAGGAGGAGGAAAACCTCGAGCCCCCCTTTCCCTCTATTGAATTTTTAATATCCCTTTATGTTAAATAAAGTATTTGTTTTCTTTGTTTTCAGAAAGAGCCATCAAAAGGATGACCACCCCAAACAGTGCACCAACCATCGTACTCCTGATGATGCTGGTGACCCAAATCAACATGTGGATCGTGCCCCAACCCAAGCAGAATGTTTGGGTCATGTTAGCAAAGTCCCTCCAACGGGATGAGCTATGCTTATCCACAGGAGCAGCAGGAAATCCGATGACCACTTGCCTGGTGGGGATCCCGTTGAAGCCTGATGAGTACCCGGATTCCCTATTAGAGTTATTTAAGGAAGCTAATAAAGGGAGGCCAGCTCAGCGAGTAGTCCGCTCCGCACCCACCTATAAGATAAAGAGGCCTGTCCAGAACCCCCTCCTCCTGTGGAGGGACTGGATAGCCTTCTTGGAGCAGGCAGCCGCTGAGCCCCAGGAAGTTATTAAATTCCTCCCCCGCACCCTACTGTATTCATTTTCGTTACTACGCCTCCGATCCTACTCTTTATTCTCAAGTAATACAAGACAACAGACAATTTCAAGCAGCCTCCTGGTGCAAAAACATTGCCTATGTGAAGATGCCTTCGACCCTCAGTTCCTACCCTCTTAAGTTGCCTAAGGGCTTGTTTTTAGTTTGTGGGGACCGAGCGTGGGCTGGCATCCCCTCTCGCCTTCTCGGAGGGCCATGCACCTTAGGCCGGTTGTCTTTGTTTGCCCCCAACACATCACAAATTGAAAATTGGGAACTAAAAATAATTTGGCTATTAAGAAGCGCAGTCTCGAAGATCTTGACCCCGACTGCGACTCTGAAATTTTTCATTGGAACAAACCAAAATGAGTTGCTGTGTCAGTATTTTTGCCATGGCTGGCCGTGGCACAAGCTCTCGGAGAATTGGGCCAATTAGAATGTTGGGTGGTCAAGCAAGCCAACTTAACGTCAACCGCGCTGAGCGACCTCCTCGAAGACGAGGAGATAACCAGGCAAGCGACGCTACAAAATCGCGCAGCTATCGATTTCCTACTGCTCCTACATAATCATGACTGTAGGGAGTTTGAGGGACTTTGCTGCATGAATCTGACCACCAGAAGCACAGACATCAAGAAGACCATCACAGAGATGAAGGGCATGATCCACCAAATACACCAAGAGACTAATGACTGGGTCACCAGTCTCTTTTCAGGATGGGGGGTCTCCGGATGGCTTTCTTCTATTATAAGAACTGTCTTATGGATTGTTTTTGTTATATTTATTATTTTATGTGCGTTCGCGATTTTACGAAGATGTTTAGTTCGATCCATTACCTCCTTGTTATCTCCCCCACCACAAGCAAATTGTGTTAAAACCCCTTATTCCCCTTCCTCCTCCTCCCTTGCCCGCTCCCGAATGGTTTGAAACACCCTCTGCTCCCCCAGACCCCACATCTTCCTCCTGTTCTTAAAAAAGAAAGGGGGAGATGTTGCCGCCTGTTTGTTCACTTTCATTAAGTCTGTTCACTTTCATGAAGTTTAAAGTTGGTCTACCCCGGTTACTCCCCCGCTATCCCAACATGGTTTGTCCCTAGTTGCCTATCATTGTAAACCCCTCCCCTTTTTCCTGAACCTACCTTGTCCATCACCCTGTTCCTGCCCCTGAATCCTATCAATCAATGTGAACCCAACCTTCTGTTCCAGCATGTTCCCTGTCACTCATCCCTCATTCGAAGCCCCATTGGTATTGCGGCTGCCGCCCCTCCCACGTGTTATTCCCATTGGTCCCCAGCATTGTGAACCCTCCCCCCAACTCCTCCCCTGAGGTGCCCTGATTGGTTCCTGTGTTTGTACCCTCCCCACCTTAAATTGGGGTGCACAGAGGTGCTCCTCGCTCAGTCTGTCCTACCCTCGACCTTTCCAGTCCTTCCCCCATCCACTGTTCCCGTTCCTGGAATAAAGCCTAGTTTCTGGAGAGAACCTGGGACTCTGAGCCTCCTCCTTGCCTTCATCAGGCACCCACGACGCACCTGAGACTGCAGAGCTTGGTGGCTAACAGGCTCTGAAGGTTCGGTCTGGGACAAATAGCTCCCAGACCGTTCTCCACTCCCGGCGCTGCCAGCGGCTAGGGAGCAGGAGCTAGCCAGGGCCAGGAGAGCCGCGGCAGGGGCAGCGTCACGAATGCACTCCCATGACTCTTGTAAATTCCCCAAAACTTAGAGCAACCTGATGCTAGGCATAACCATGCAACACCATGCAACCAGGGCTACCCCTGTATTTCTCAAAGACAGCAAAAAATATCTTCTGAAGATAAACCACGGAAACAGAAGTTTCTGTCACCATAAACATTGTCTCATACATTATTAGATTACAAGGAACAGGGGAAAAAAAATAAGTACTTTTAAAAAGCTATACAAGGTCTTCAGTAAAAAGACCTGTATAAGTCAAACTTATTTGACAAATAGCTAATGCAGGGATGATTGAATGTAGGGCATACATTTTTGCTTTCTTCTGTGGTTATTCATGGAAGTATGAAAAACCCTCATAGAAGGTGAGGCATTTTGTACAGACTGGAGGGAAATGTTTTCAAGTAATCCATTTGAGGAAGGAGGAGAGAATGAACTCTTTCCTTCTTTTTAGTAACATTTTAGTTTCACCTAAAGGTCTGAGAAGAAGCCCATAGCTGCTGTGCCAAGCACTCTGCCATTGTGGATGTGTCTCAGCCTGTGGAACTGGGTTCTCTTACACTCCATTCACCCTCATTAACATTCTGCAATGCTTCATATGAAAGATGGTTGCACTAAAATACATGTTATTTTACTAAAGGACTCTGTGTTACCAGGTAAGAGAAGTTCTCAGCACTGGCAGAGCAGCTCTCAATCAACTGGTGCCTGAATCTGTATTCTAACTACAAATGTGCTTTCATAAAGAGAGCATGGTTAGAACTCTGCATCTGCATTTCTCAGCTGGTCACATTACTGAAAACCAGACAGACCAATCCCAGATATAAGGGTATATATCTGTGTTTTAAGGCACTGAGCATTTGGACTCTTCCTAATTAGGGATCTGGGGGATTGTACTTCAGGTAAAATTATGTAGTGATCACTTCCATCCTCAACCTGTCAGAACAGCTGCAGCCCACAAGGACAACGGAGCCCAGAGCAAAGGTGAGAAAAAGAAAAGCTTGAGAAAAGTCTCAAGCTCCCAAGGGGCAGTCTGTGCAACAATGTCCTGCAGGACTCTGGGACTTACCCACCTTAAAACAGTCATTTGTCTGAAGAGAATATTCTACCACCATTTGAGATCAAGGAGTTTGGTGGATGAAGGGTGAGGGGGACCATGACTAATGGACCTAACTCAGACAGCCTCATAATACAAACATTTTTATGGTGCAGGGAGAACACCCATCAGGCCTACAGAGGACCTGCAACTAAGCAACTAAGTTCTCTCATGTTTTTCAGAATAGGGATTGATTTAAACAAGTGTTTTCCTTAAAACAGAAGCTTAAGAAGTAGAAAATCAATAGAAACATTTATCAGGAAAGAAAAAAATCAGTTTTGATTCAAAATGAACACCATGGGGAAACTAGGTTCAGAGTGCATCCTTCTGTTCAAGCAGAATTAGAATTTGTAGTGGAAAGTTGTGTAATATAATTGGCTAACTCTTAGCACATTTTTCAACATCAACCCAAAATCTCTGTACAAGTAAAATGTTATCAAATTTTATTAGCAGTTACATACACACCACAAAAAAAAAAAAAATCAGTAAATTCTGTGCTGGAGACAACTGTTATTTAGCTGGTCAATAAACAGTAACTACAGCAGTTTCAGCTTTGTTTGGGGACTAATACAACTGATAATGAGAAGTTTACAAGACTACAAAAATTGTTTTTTGAGATACCCTTGTGTAAAAATAATAGTAACTACATTAGTACATGCATACGCCTTGAATACACACGCAGCCTTGGAACAACATGCAGCTTACAGTGAGAGGAAGTCTTCTGTAGTGTGAACAGACTGGTGAAACAATGCTGATAACCCTGACTTTTTTTTACTACATTTTTAACTCACTGATACCTCTCATTTTTTTTATCTTGTCTGCTGTCTTTTTTTCCTGATCTCCATCTTGCTTATCCCTTCAGTTATCCCTCCTGAAGTAAATGGCCTGAGGTGATTAACAAATCTTTGACATCTGCAGGTTGCAGCACTTGGGTCACCTCTTCAGCAGGCCTTCCCTAGAGGATCACAGGTGATCAGGGCTTGTGCTGGTGAATACATTCCTTGGAAAAAAAACAGTGGGGCAAAAAATGACACTTCAGAAGCTGAGAAATTACAGATGTTCCCAGATTTATACGTTAACGCTGGCAAACCCTGGAGTTCTTTTATCTCTTCTGTCCAGAGAGTTGCAGAGACAGCACAGGCTAGAAATGACACTGCAAACTAGAGATTACCCCACCCATTCTCCGTCTGGGCATCAGTGGCAAAGTGCCATCAAAAGCAAACAAACCAGTTCCTGTCCACCACACAGGAAGGACATTGACCTGTTAGATGAGTCCGGAGGACTGTCACCAAGTTCAGATAGGAGGATAGAGCAGTTTCCCTATGAGGAAAGGCTGAGAGCATTTGGATTGTTCAGCTGGAGCAGAGGTGGCTTCAGAGTAACCTAATTGCAGATTTCTAGTCCCTGAAGGGAACTTACAGGACAGATGGGGCACGACTATTTACAGGGGTATGAACTGACAGGACAAGGCAGAAGGGGTTGAAATTTAAGGAGAGTAGGTTTAAATTAGATATTAGGGAAAAAATATTTACTGTGAGGATGGTGAGACACTGAAACAGGTCACCCAGTGAAGTTGTAGATGCACCAACCCTGGCACTGTTCAAGGTCAGACTGGATGGGGCTATGAACAACCTGGTCTAGATGGAAGTGTCCTCTGCCCGTGGTGGGGGGTCTGGAACTAAATATCTTCAAGGTCCCTTCCAACCCAAACATTCTACAATTCCATGGTTCTAAGAGTCTACGATTTTCCTATATTTTCTGTGCTGCTGCTTTAGGTGTGTCCACACAGGCACAGAGCAGGTGGCACAAAGCAGTCACAAAAGCCATGCTGTGCTTTCTTGCACATGCCAGAAGGGATATCATCAGACATGGATTAGGATACAACAGAGGTTAAAAGCTACAGATGGGACAAAGAGGTCCTACCAGATGGGACAAAGAGGTCCTACCAGAATTGTTCAACTGGGTTGTACAGAATTTTTTAGCAATCCTAATTTACCATTACAATTTAATGAATTTACCATTCATCTGTCAGAAATTGCTTTTTTTCAAATTTCTCCAGACTCCTTTCTTTACATTTATTTCCCAGCAGTCCTGTTCCTTATACTGAGATACATGGAAATGATGGAAATTATGGAAATGAGCCACTGCTCTCATATCCAGCAAGTGTAAGACAGGCAAAGGAATCTGCCCAGATGAATGTTACTCTGCGAGCAGAAATTTCCACTTGACCTGAGAATCATATTGTTTTCATGCCTATATGTCCATGTATTTTCATTCTCCCATGACAGAATCAGCAGATGGACATTTCCCAGCCTCCCTGAGGACCTCTGATCTCACATGCCTGCCTAACACGCAGCCATAGGATTACTGTCCATATAAGGCACAGCAGCAGCAATTTCCACTCAAAATACAGCACAATGCAGAGTTCAGTGATTAATGAATGTACCACTGCAAGACAGCAAGGGAGCAGTGAGCTCCCTCCCTCCTTCTCAAGTGTAGCCCCTCAGCTCCCATTGGCCAATAGCATGTATGGTGGCCCAGTCAGTCACAGTCTCTGTCTTGCCCAACTAATTTTGACTGTGAAGTAGTTTCTACGGGAGAGTAGCCTCTTTTTATCACAGGAGTCCACAACTTGGCACTTTTGTTCTGCCTTGGGAGACACAGGTTTAATTCCTCCATCTGCAGAAGAAATTAAAGTCGGGAGTAAGATCTCACCATATGGTCAGTCTATAAACAAAAGAAGGGGACACTGGCATCATCACTTTGGTTAAGCAAAGAGAAAGGACCAGTCTCTGCTGCTTTTTCTTTTTGTGAGGTGGGGAAGAGCAAAAAGGGGTACGCATCAATGTCTGACCTCAGGGCCTTGTCACAGTGAAATCCCCTGGGGATCTACCTGGTGGAAGCTGAGATTGTATTTTAAGGAAAGCAGTGTAAAGTGCAAAACAAAAAGTTCAGTATGTTCCTCATATCCTGTAACCACTGCCAGTACCTAGATGTCGATGGCTTCATTCTCAGAATTATTGCCTTGAGAGTAGAACTGATGAAATTACATACAACTAGAGAGACTTTGCTGTCCCTCAGGATTTTCCCCATAATTCAACATCTCTCTCCTGTAATGCTGCAAAAATATAATAAACTTTTTCATCTGCACAGAGAAACGGGTTGTCACAATACAAATAGTAATCTGACATTCGCAGGGCAGGATCATGCCATGTTTTGCTGAAGGGCATTTTGATAGGTCTTTTCATGTACTACTCTTGACCGAACCTGGTAATCAAACAGATGGAACAAAACGAGCACTTACTGACTAAATCAGTGCCAGCCCTTCAGCAACCCAACTGTGTTCACATGGCACAAAACAACCAGCACAATGTTAATTCCCTCCTGTTCCCCTCAATAGAAAGAGACTTGGAGCATTTTCCAGTATCCAGGGGAGAGCACTTTAGAGGTCAAACTCATCCCCAATAGACTGATGCCAGTGTTACAGCTGCAGTCTATTCTAAGGAGAGTATTTATCTGAGAACAGAATGTGGCATTGCTCTCTTCTTCTATTTAATTTCAGGTAACATTTATGGTACACAGAAGGAAAAAATAAGGGTTTTTTTGCTGTAACAATCCCCATCATCCAGCTATGCTCTCCAAAGAAAAATCTCCAAACTTGCTCCCCAGCTTCAAATTAGCTCCTAAATAGAGCATTAATTGTATGACACTCTTATGCAAAAATTAGAAAAAGATGGCCCCAGAAACATCAAGCACATATCCCCATAAGATGGTTCACTCATATTTAAGGGGCCAAAACTCAAATCAATTTTACTGAATACATGGCAAATTATTCACAGCATCAGAATTAACATAATTAACATAATGGATTTCTTCAAAAGGAAACTGTTTAATAATTACACAAGGCATTCAACATGGGAAACAAAGCCAACTACGAATTTCAGAGGTTATTTGATGTAAATACCATAGCTGTAGCATACAGAAAATTCCATTGTAAGCTTAATTGTCCACTTCTGATACTATGAATAATTGCATACCCATTTATTTCTAATAACCTATTATTTATGTGAAATTTCTTTTGTCCTTCTAAATGCTATGAAGCCATTTAGAGAAACCACCTACATGACAACTTACCAATTATCCTTATAAAACGTTGCATTGCTTCGGATTAACTACACATATAATTAAATGCCAACTAACTGTTGTGATCATATAAGTTAGCAAAAGTCTGTGAACCCCAACAATATAACATGGCATTTAATTCTAAACAACTATTTCTAAAAGAAAGTGATTTTTATATAATCAGCCCAGAACACAATAAAATTACACTCAGTTTGGCATTAAAAAGATTAGCGAGTGCAGGTATCAATATTTAATGTGCAAATAACAAGTGCCGTTTTCCAGACCATTCCCAAATAAACTCATTCACTGCTTCACTCTTCCAGTGCACCAATATTGCAGCCACTGTCCCATGCACACCCATGAGCAGCTCCATGATGCCATGCATTTACTCACCCTGTTCACCTCAGGTGACACTGACATTTCACAAATCGGCTTAGAGCTGGCAAGTTAGATACTCACACCTATTGCATCCATGCTGTGGGACTCTGCTTTCCTCTGGGTTACACTGCTGAGCATCATTGTCGCTCAGAAAGGCTGGCCCTTGCTGATGTGGGTCCTCGGAACTGCAGCAATCATGACTCCCAGAATGGAGCTGACTCCTACCTGGCTAGCTTGTTCATGTCTATGTGCAAACCACTCAGCAAACACTCAGTGTGCTTCTTTTCAAGCTCCTTTTGTCTCTCTAGGGTCACCATAAAACTACTGTAACATCTCAGTAGCTCCTGTACCCGAGACACTATGCCTGGCACTGCTTCAGAGGGCAGCAGGGCAGAGGTGGGGTGCAGTGGGACCTGCCAGGGAGAGATATGCTACCATAAGCGGGTTACAGAGGGAGCAAGCAAGATTCAGTCCTGGAAGCCTCCACACCTTCTGAAAGACTACAGCATAGCTGTACCTGAGCTATGGATTGTCTTTTCCTCTGATTCTCAATGATTTCATGCTTTGAACAGTTTTCCTTTTGAAGCAAACTCGGGCTATTTCTGTTATTGCTATTCTGGAGGGTCTGCCATGCCAGCAAACAGCTTTATATTTACAGCATTTAATAATGACTCTACTCATTACATAGTCATCTTTCTATATTGACGCATTTTTCTTCTCTTTCGGTGCCCCTGGGCTTCCAGCAAACAATTAATTTGTGGACAAAGCACTTGTATGGCCCTCAAATCATAAACAATTCAAAACATGGACAGTGAAAAAGGCAACACAAGAGGGACCTGGAGGGCCTGACCAGAAACTGTCCAGAAATTGTGAAATCACCCATGTATAAAATACAATATCTGTCTCTTATGCTTCAGACTGCTGAGTTAAAATGAGGGCTGGAGAGGCACAAAATGGCTTGCAAAAGCAACTAAGTGCCACAGAGACATTTGGACTTGCTAAGAACAGAAGATTCTTTACAGCCCTGTTTACTCCTGACCATGAATACTGTGCTTTGCGTACAACAAGGACCTGAGCAAACCCCGGCACTCTGACACATTTGTTGTTCTGCTGAGATTCCGGAGGGCACAGCCACTTCCCACTGGCACCACTGTGCAGGTGGCTTTCCTGAGGCTTTCTGCTCCAAATTATGATCTCCAGCCATATGGGGAACACACTCATCAAACACCTACACCCTTTAGAGCTGATCTCGCTCTGTACCCTCTTGTTTTTATGTTGTCCTGTTCCCCCACATGCCCCCATGCCATGTTTTTTCTCTCTCTGGCAAGAACACAGTCAGGTTTTACTGCTAGAAAAACCCCCAGGAGTTTGGGATTCAGACAAAAAAGGGAACCTACTGTGCTTTTCACCACCAAGTGACCATTGCTCCCCCCAGGCAGGCTGGCACCCTCGGTCACCAGGAGGGAAATAGACTCCCAGCTGTGTTTGCCCTAGCTGCAAGAGCTAAGCTGCATTTTTCAAACATGGAGAACAACTTCTCTCCCCTTTAAAATCCAGCTATGTAGCACCAGACAGCCCAAGAGAAAAAGCTTCAGGCAGCAGGAGAGCCCCAAGGCACTGGGCTGTGGCAGCCATGAGGTTTTCCCACTGCTCCCAAGGCAAGGGGAGTGGGGGTTTCCCACTGCAGCCTCCTGTCAGCATGGTGAGGGCCCTGGGCTCACACCTGGCACGACATCGCCAGGCACACCCACCTGGTTTTGCAGGGATCGAGGTGCACAGAAGCCCAACCTCCATAAGGTCTCACCACATCTGCAGAAGTTGTTCCAATAGCTGTCTGTGAGAAATAAATGAGAAAGACAGAAGATTATAAGTGTTCTATTTTTGGTTGTTTGTTGGTTTTTTTGGCTTTTTAAACATTCATTGGGATGTATGTCTAATGCCGAAGATTAGTATTTCATTTTTTTCCCCTGACTATAAATACATTGCCTACGGATATATCAGAAATACACAATAATGCAACTATGAGTTATTTACCTGCTGGGGCAATGCTAATGAGTATTCTAGCAATGAAAATGGCTTTACTGGCTTGTAAAATATAAAACAGCAGGGAACTCACTGGAGACCCCACAAGCATATGTCAATAAACTTAAATTATTCACAAGTACACAAGCCTCCCAGGATACCAGCTTCCTTTCATTTCCTGACTGTTCCTGACTGCCTCACATTTTGAACAAAGTCAAAGACTAATTTTCTGTCTTCCTCAAGCCATAAAGTTTTTACAGAAGCCAAATAATCATATGAAAAACATTTAAATCAGATAAAACCAGAGTATCTTATTGGCTAATAAGACTTCATATATCCAATATATGAAGTATAATAATATTTCATATATCCAATGACATGCATTGCAAAATGCAATAGCAATACAGGACAATTGTACCTAAGACCATAAACAACCAAACATAAATGACATTTTACCAGAGTGCTCTAGCAATGCCCTCAGACACAGCACTGATACAGCGTGCTCTCATTCAGAATGTTGCTGTTCTTTGTTTCTCTCCTCTACATCAATCCTGACAATATTAACATCTGTAACAATCACTAACCACTCTCATTTTGACACTTCCAGTGTACACTGCCAAGCTCTGCAGGGTGTTACAAGTAAAACAGAAGGTGCTAATCCCCACCAAAGGTCCTTCAGCCAATATTCAGATCAATGTTTGGACTTTAACAAAAAAAACAAAAAACCAACATATTAGAAGTCCAGGCATCTGTTGTCACAAAAAGATTGTGATTGCTGTATTTCATGTGCCTCTTCATTATAAATCCATTTGGCACCCTTTATAACAGCCCAGCCTCAGAAAAATTATTTGATGTTCCTGTAGATGTCATATGTGCCCTGTGCTTTTACAGCACTTCTATTGTAATTCAACATTAATTATCTTTCCAATTAATGTATTTCCAATTAATGTAATTCCAATTTATTATGTACTGCATAATGCTGCAATATGAAATGCTCACATTTTGCAAATGAGAAAATCAAGCTCAGCTCTGTCTACTTTGATCCCATTTTACTTTTATTATAATTCAACATCAGAATCCTTCTCCTTCTTGGCTGGATTATTGACACCTTGAACACACACAAGAGAATTATCTTCTGCACAGAAAGGATACATTTATTCTTTTCCAAGACCAGACCTCCAATTTTTCTTTTTCAATAGCATTGAGTTATACTTTCCTGCCTTATGATCTTTACTGAATAGCTCATAAGGAAAATTGAGGTAACAGAAGTACTAATAGAACATCATTTACCAGTTACCATAAATGTAGGCATCATAAATACCTACAACTGCTGGAAAATGGTAAGTGTGAAGCAGATTACAAATACAGAAAAAAGGTGATATCAAAACTGTGGTCAAAGACTGGAAAACACTCTCTTATTTAGCAGGTAAATTATCCAACATATTCCTTAAATGTTGTGTGTCAAAAATACCATTCAAAGTTTTACTGCTGAGTACCATAATAAAAAACATAGAAGCTAAAATATATAGAGTATAACATATAGAAATGGAAAATAAACATGCAATATTGCTTTCTGCATTTATGATGGAAAGCATATATGGTGAGTTTCCACAATGAGGAACTTCATTTTACTGTTTGGTTTAGCTGCTGTCAATAGCCGCAATCTTTGTGAGCTACTGGATTTGACCGGGTGGATAATGCCACCATCTCAAAGCATCTCACAGTTCTTTTTCATCCTGAATGTGCTAAAGTGCTTGATGAAGGTACAAATTCTCCCTTTCTACAGTGATATTAGGTCTAGCTTTCTTCTTTGTTGCCCGCCACATCATTCTTAACAGAACTGAACCTGTAGCACACGGAAAGCTGCTAAAAAAATCAGTTGACCCTCACACTCACAAATCTTATATTCATTCTTTAATGTCCATCACTAGCTGGCAATTACTAAGTATGTGAATATGCCCTGGCAAGAATGTGCAGATCAGACAGAAGGAATTCTAGAACATCACCTATAAAATATTCCCTCAGACAGATAAACAGCTTCATTTTAAATAAAACTGCTGGTCAAAAGGTCTATTTTTAAGAATATGTTAAAGAGCAGCCTATTTAGCATCTTGAGACAGGATTTCCTCTTGAACTGTTTTGGAATACTTCACTGAACTTCAAGTGCACAGGCTAGCTGCTACTGATCTATGAGTAATTCAGGCGACCTATTTTAACAGGAAGTAGTGCTCCTGCTTCAACATCATCCTTGACCAAAGCTTTTTGAACTGACTTTTATTAATTGCTTAGCGGTGATCTTGACCCACTGCTGCAGCAGGTACAACTGCAGCAAATAGCCACTGAATGCTGCTGCTTTTTCCAGTGCCTACCTAAAGGTTATAGGGAACCTCAGACTTGTTTAAGATCATTTTAGTGATCAGAAACTTTCGTTTGTTTGGTATTAACCCATTTCATCCTGATATGGCTTGATTCTGTGATTTCTATTTTGCATTCTGTCCTCGCTGGTACCTCACTTTTGGTTTACTTATTTTATATTACCATTATTACAGCATTTCATTTTGAAAGAAAATTCACACCTGCATTCGTCCTCTCTTCCCACCATGTGAATACCAGTCTTCAGGAAACTGGCATCTTAGCTAGTCAGCCTAAAGGACAAACAGCTGGAGAGCTTTGCACCATCAGTGAGCAGTGCACAGGTGTCATTGCTGCAGTAAACATGGCTAGAACAGGAGAAGAAAAATAAAGGGTAATATGTTAGGAAAGACAGATAAACAAAATTTTGTGGAGACCTGATTACAAAATGACAAGATGCTCCTAACTGTGCACTGACATTAAGCTGTCTTAATCATTCCCCTGTCACTGGCAGACTTTTAGAAGGGGATTCTCCTTGGCATTGAATGGCTGGGAGTTTGTTGTGTACATCTACCACAAGCAATTATTTATCAGACAGAAGCTGAAAAACTATGAGAACTTCTGTACTGGCTAAATTAGCAACTGTGTGCCCATTATCCACATATTCTTTCTCTGAGCACTTTTTCCCTGGGAATCCTTTTCTTCAGAGATAAAGAAATGTCTCTGGTGAGAAAAACAGACAGCAGCTGCCAAAGACTGGTGCTTAACCAGTCTCTTAAGGGAAAACTGAGACCCTCTTATAAGGCCATTCAGTGTTATACCATCTTGTGCACATTGGTCTTCTGGCTCCACCAAAGTACAGTCATTCTGCTCTGGACAGCACCAGCTCAAAGCTCTCAGACAGACATCCAGGAAAAGTCCACATCCTGGCTCTAAGATCATTATGTTTGTCTCTTAATCATACAGCAACCCAAGCAAAACCAGGTAAACACAGACAACCTAGGCAAGGCTCCATTTCCAGTGATCTCAAACTATCAAAGGAAAGAAAACCAAAGTTGCTGAAAGGGAGAGAAAGTTTTCACCACTGAGTTCCTTTACTTTTTTTTTTACATTGATCAGCACACATAAAGGAGCAAAATGCAGCTACAAGACTTTCTGAAACTTCTATGAACATAGAAATTAAAATTATATATTAATCCCACAAACTTAGAAACTAAGAATCAAAATGACATTTCGTGATTGCTTTAAAACACCTCTTGGGAAATCACTTCCAACCTACTGAATATATTTCCAATGATTTCAGCAGGTTGAATTACAGCATATATATTCCATACAGGATTCTACCAGAAACAAGAAATCAAAGCTGAAAATCAGTGTTAAAACCACAGGAGGCCACAGCTCTACAGGTTGTTCAAGAGTGCCCAGTGCCCTTCAGTGATACTAACTGCATAAGCAAGGACTGCTGGTATAAATAACAGTTAATTAATAATTAATAACAGCAGAAACAGTTTTGCAAATTGCACAGATATTCAAAATTTTTAAACTGGATGTTGTCCTGGTTTCTGTTTTATTTCATAAAAGTGAATGAAAAACAGCCTGAACATTACTGGGTTTTTTCTGCAAAGGATGTTCAGGCCTTGCAATACACATCATATTCAACCTCACTCCCAACTTAGCTACTTCTAGGCACTGTGAATTTGGTAACCAATTTCTGGTTCTGAGCTTCAGTGAAAACATTCTTCCAGTCTCCAAAAACACCTTGAATACAAAGGAAATTATTACCCTTGACTAACAACCAAAGAGTATAATTTAAAACAAAAGACTAATTTTTCTCTCTTATCATATGTCAAAAATATCTGACAGAAGAATACACACATTTACATTATGCTTGATGTCTTCAATAGAATGTGAACATAAAGCAACCACGGGAAGTTACTGGTCTGCCCTCATAGCGCTGGCATACACTTTGTACAGCTGTAGAAGACTAGAAAAGGTGACCAGCAGCTGTGACACCAGCCCAGAAAACAAAAAAGTGTGGCTTTTAACTGCAAGAGCTTTGTTGCAACCAGGCACTGCTCTAAGCTGCAGTCCACTTTTAATCTAGATTTTGGAGAGCCCACAGCAGGGGGTTGTCTGAGATTCTAGCCTGATCCATGGCTAAAAAACGTCGATCAGTCTGTAGAGCATCTGGATTCTGTGAGTTGACTGTGATCCATACACAATCCTGAGAGTTATTTAGAAAACCCAAGAAAGATCTGTGGAGGCACTCCATCTACTGGCCATCCCCAGTAGTCACAGAAGCCAAGATAAAACTCTTGTTTATTTTAGTTGATGCTTAGTACACACCACAATAGCAGGTGCACTACTTGTAGGGCACTTCGGCTAATCATATTATACTGGGCTTTACTGAATGGTACTGGCTCTTGGGGTAAAATCAATTGAGATTTCTGAAGTGCAACTGCTGTTTCTTAAACAACAGCCAGCCTTGAAAATGATACATAAATATTAACCATCTATTGATCCAAATTCCTGTCTGCCCGAGACAAAGAGCTACCATTCACTGCTCTGGCAAAACACAAACGAATTTACCTTTATGGAAAAGAATCAAGCCAACAGCACCACAAGTCTCCTGAGCTTTAACACTCACTGGCTGAAAAGTGTGCCTTCCTGCAATGGCCTGGATCTGCTCAGCTGTTGGTGAGAATCCAAAGGATGCAGCTATCTGCTTTACACCGGCAGGTTCTGAAAGCAGTACAGCAAAAGCGAGATGCGCAATATGCTCCTCTAAAAAAGGGAGTTACCCACTTGGGATGTGCATCACCATCATCTACTAACTTCATTCACTGTTTTCTTGCGTTGCATTTCTGTTTTCTAGAGCTCTGCTTCTGTCGAGCCAGACTCAACCCGTTGCTAAAATCAACTTGATTTTGCTCTTTCAGAAACCTGTACCATTTCCTCTTAATTTCAGCAGATTCCAAGGAATGGGCTCAGATGTGGCTTGGCTGTCAGTAAACAGCATCTGCTTTACCCCTTTCACGTCTTCATATACTATGATCACAGAACTCTTATCTCCAACATGTTTGTTCCAGGTGACTGCAGGATCAAAACAGGATCCCAGCTGACTAAAGAAGAGAAGAAAGCATTGGTGTGACCTTTCTTTCTAACTGGGTACTTTGTTCTGTACAACTGAAGAATTGCCTTCTGTTGCCTGTTGGTTACCTGAATACAGACAAAAAGAACAGCCTGTCCTTTCTGTGGTACTGTATGTACAAGACAATGACAGAGGCTTCCTCTGAACTTTTATAGGTAAAAAGTCTCCGCACATAAACATGAATCTCACTGTGTGCTTCCCTTCTGTGACTATACTGTCACGTAAACATCTTTTAACGGACAAAGCCTGACATCAGCCTAAATCTAAAATATGGGTTGTTAATGAGGGATTTGGCCTAACGTGGAGAAACAGTAAAGAAACAAACTTCCATTTCATTAATACTTTGAACCTGCAGGATTTCCTCCAACACTAAGTGGCAAAATGTTGACCCAATGCCATTGTCCAGCTGCCATGCAATTCCCTCAACCTTTGCTGGAAGAGCAAACACCCAGAAGCAAAGCATCTTTTGGACATTCTCCCCTTCTGGCATTCAGCTGCCTCCTTTATCATGACATAAGGCCATCAGGAAATTAATTATGGCAGAGCTGTTTTCCCACTGGCCCCACTGAGTTGTTTGTAAAATATTTTTTTCTGTTGCTTTTTCAGATACAATCAGTATCTGTAAAAGTGCAGATCTATCATGAATCCTGAAAAGAACTCATCCCTGGAGCTGTAACTGGGGACACTTGGCATATTGTTATGGAAATGGCAAAATGAAACAGCTGTATCTTTAGGGTTTCAAAACAACACTATCTGGAGTGGGAGAAAGAGGTCAACAACTTTAGATCGCTCATTTACCCTGGCAACCAATGTTAGAGTATAACCAAACATTTTGCAACCAGCGACATACTGGGAGCTATAAAATATTTTATTATTAAAGACATGCAGAACAAAATTATAACATAATCATAATAAGGACCTTATCACTACTTCTAAGATTTGTTTATGTCATGAAGAAAGTGTAGAAAGAAGTAACTGGAAAGACTATAATACTGTCATGAATACTATCCCATAACTACCTGGGACCTGGGAAATAGCAAAGAACCATTTGCCAACCTCCTGTCAGGAAAAACTCCTTTAGAAAACCACAGCTGTTAAAATCATCTCCCATTTCTCAATAATTTTCTTGAAATCCTTAAGAGACTATAACCTTAAGAGAAGCACAAACACTTCTGAAACCCATTAGACACATTAAATATTTTTGCCAGATACGTTTTATTTTTTCCTGCCTTATGCAGGAAAAAATAACAATAATACCTTGAAAAAATTTCTATCCCTTAACCAATTATTTGTTTCCTCTGTAGTGCATCTTGGAAGTGCTAAGTATCTGCCACTGTTCAGTGACCAAGTACCAGAAACACTGGTGTTTGAACCCCATGACTCTTTGCAAGGAGACAGCCAATATCCCAGAGACACTGCTGCCACATTCATTCCCGTCGTGACTGTGCATAGAAAAGAGTTGCATAAAAAAGGAAATCGTGACACTCCAGCAATTTCAGACCACTGCAACAGCTCTACATATGTCCTTGCTTGTGTCAACTCCAACACCCCTGAGGCTACTGTAAATTTTAGGGGGTGCTAAGAGAGCCAAAGTATCATGAGACTCCCACTGTCTCCAAGTTGTTTTCCCTCAGTGCCACTTGCTTGGGTACAAAAACAGGATATGGCCCCAGAGTTAGTCTTGCACACTGATACTGTCAGAGAGATGACGCTTGTTCTTGGAAAAATAAAAAAACCAACTGTACCTTCTTCCTTGAAAATAGAATTGGGGAGGCAATTATAATTCAGATGTGTTATCAAAATGCTTAGAAATGGAATCTATTTTATCCTCTTCAGAATTAAACAGAACCAGAAGAGAGAACATGTTTTTTTACACAGGTGCAGCAATGATTTGTAAGAGTTGCCTGTGTGAAAGAGCCCTTAATTAGAAGGCATTAGTCATCAAAAATTATCTTCTTTCCTATCTCAGGAGAAATAGCTTTACTTGCTTCATTACTTCATTTTAATAACTTTTGTGCAGGAGTGCAGGAGAGAGAAAAAAAGAGTTTTAAATGGCTTGGCAATTTGCTTTCACTAACCTGATATTTACCTGGATCTCCACATTTAATAAAATTCATTCTGTGCTTACATGTATACCCTGGACAGGTGTAAATATCAAATTGTTTAAAATCTAGATAAGCCATTTCATACCTGCACCAAGAAACCCAGAGAACAAAATAAAACATGTCAGAGGATTAAATAAGACGTCAGAGCCTTCTCATTACAAAGCTTAATTCAGCATAATAGTCATCAAATAATAACACCAATGCACTCAAATAATTATTGACAAAGTAATGTTTTCCACTAATGAGATCCTCAACAACTGTGTTGTTGTAACTGTGACCTTCCTGACTCACTAATAACTGGAGGCAGAACTGACTCAACAATGCACTTAATATTTTTTTCATATATTCATAACATAGTCAAGTGATAGGAAATTATGGGAGCTTTCCTGTCTTTTACAGAGAGACACATGGGAAGATTCTGAGTAGGAGAAGGAAGGAATTAGCAAGAAGCTCCGCTCATTCTGCTGAGGGAAGCGTCTGCCTCTCACTGCTGTCCTAGGTCAAAGGTGAAGGGGAGTCACCTATTCAAAGTCACTGCCAGTGCAAGTCCTCAGCTGTGCCTGTAGCTGTGTCAGTAATGCACGTGCCAGAACAAGTGCTAGAAGAGCTGTTCCCCCAGACACCTGCATCCCTCCCTATCCCTTACCCTTTGGAAGTCATCTTGCAGTAAAGCCTCCCCCATACTGCATTCCATTCCAGCATGAGCCTGTGGCCAGTTCCTGGACCTGTGCCGCAGAGTCAGCTTCCCCAAGGCTGCCACGACTCCCGTTTGCCCCAGTGCTGCTCTGCCAATTGCTGGCAGGACAGAGCAAGGGAAGAGTGCACTCACCTCGACCCACAGCACCCTCCCCGTGTCCCTGTGGGGAAGTGCTTGGAAGGCTTCCCACGGGCCCCCCGCAATGGAGCTGTGGAGTTATCACTGCCTCCTGCGGTGAGTCCCAAGTGAATCCAGCTGCCAGATGCACTAACATGGAAAACACAGCGCAAACAGCTCATGCTTTGCAGAAAGTTATTCCCAGAAAGGAATAAATCCCACCCTTACATAAAGGGCATCAGATGCTTGAGTGAAAGCAGCTGATACATTTCATTTATACAGTAATGTATATGTAACACACATTACACAATGTCTTATAATACATTTGTAATTTATATACCACCTAACATCATGCTTTTATATAAGACATTGTATGATGGATATCATTTATATCACTCTCCCATTTACGTACAAATCCATGCCCACATCTGCCAAGATAAGCACAAAAGCAAATTTTATTTTAACAAAAAGCTGCAATTGATAAGCCTAAAATTCCCAATCTCTAAATTCCTTACTGGTTTCTCAACCATATGAGCCATCCCTAGGAACTACTGATTCCTGAAGATCCACTGTCTTTAATCCCTACTTCATCAAGTCCTTTGCATCAGTTTCTCTCTCTACTACATACACCTGAGCTGGGGAAAACCTTTAGTACAGCGAGAATTTGCTGTAATTTAACCTTCATAATACTTAACAAGTAAAAGGAATGAAAGCTGTAATATTACTGCTTTAAGAAGCAAAGCTTTTGAATGGCCTCAATGCAAATTCCTTCACATGTTCATGACCATCTAAGTATGGCAAATGCCAAAGAGTTTGAGCCCAGCATGGAAAACACTGAAGAAGCTGGAAGAGGAAGCCAGACATCAGGGCCCCTTGGCTCAAGAAGGAAAGAGACCTGTAAGGACATTTTTATTTCTGCCTGGTGACACTATGATTTGGTGGGTCCCAGTGTCTCATCAAGGGGCAAGAGAGAGCCCAGCAATTTCTAGTTTCAAACTGGGGCAGGTAATCTTTCCTTTTCATTCTTTTTACTCTAGTCTTGCCTTTTTTCAACATGGTTTGCAAGCTATAGGACATTAGGGCACAAAATCTATTTAACACGGTTTTAAACTGTAGAAGTGAATATCCAAATGCGAAAAAAGACAAAATATTTACCTGAAGATTGAAACCATGCTGCACTGCACAAAGCATCATCTTCTCTCCCCCCTGCTTTCCCATTTCTTCTCTCCCATTTCTTCTGTGAAATCTTCCATACAGGCTTTTCCACCAGAGTGCCTACCAGGTGACAAGGTGCTGCATTCCTCAGCAAACCATGGGGAGCTGTGTACCTCCTTTCCTACTGAACAACTGGCAGTGGTCTTGAGTAAAATATTCCCCTGCTGAGCTATCACCAACTGTCCAACCTTAACAATGTGAGATCTTTTTTTTTTTTTTCTCTCTCTCTCTACTCATCCTCTGCCCTGAGCAGGAGAGGATTACTGACTTACTAAACCTCAGTGACAACCCATATTATGTCTCCACACCTGAACTCTTCCCAACTCTGTGAGAAATAAAAGCCAGTGCCAAGATATGACAAACAACCTCTGTGTAGGGTCCAGCAGAACTCTGGACCCAAAGGGATTATGGGCTCCTTAAAACAAAAATGCGTATTTCACATTTTGTACCTGGTCCTTCCTATTTTTATTTGGCCTCTTACAGTTCAGTGATCTGTCTCACAGCTGCTATAAATTCACCCTAAACAATACAGGCATACTTTCTAAGCCCCTAAATACACTACTAATACTACTTCTTTCCAGCTCAGAACTTGCCAACCAATGCAAATTCTATATGCTAAATGAGACCCTGACCTAGGACCCTCTCTGGTTAGAGCCGCAACTGCTACAATGACAATGTAGTGAATTCCTTTTCTTCCATGTTTTCTCCAACAACCCTAAGCTTCTGCACCTTGGACTGATCCTGTTCACTTAAAATCCTCAAAGCAGGAATTACTTTACTAAGAAATCGCACTGAGTACGAGCAATACATGCAAAGGCAGCCACCAGGGAAAAGAGAATTGGAAAATTAATCACCCCGTAAGAATGAGCAGCAAAAATACTGTACCTAATCTTACAAAACACTAGCAGAGGGGCAAAAAAAGCATCTTACAAAGAAAAAGGTCCTTATTAAGGAAAATCTGAAGAGCTTTTATTTTGGCAATAGTCAGTCCCATAATATGAGTTAAGAGCAATATGAATAATAGAAGACAATTAAAATGAAAATAGTAAGCTGAATGTGTCTTTACAAATAGACCATGTAGATCTGCTTGTAGATAGGACTAGGAACTTACAGATATGGAAGTAACAGAAGAAACCCTTATTCTAGAAAAATGTTACTATCAACACAGACTGTTGCTCAGCCAAGGCCACGTTAAATTCCTGATCCTAGAGAAAAAGAACAAAGACTTAATAGAATAATTAATAGGATTTTCTTTCATTTATATAACCAAAGGGGGGATGTATATTAGAAGGGAGCATAAAGCGATTTGGGGAAGTCTGTATCTTCCAAGTACCTCAGCCAATAGGAAAAAGGAAGAGGGAGATGCAGTCAGAAAATTACAATAAAAAGGGGGCTGCATCCCCCAACAGTTTGAGAGACCTCATGGGAAATGCCCATGGTCTTTATTCTAATAACGTTACAGGAGTCCATTGTCTCCTTTTTGGACATAAACCTCTGGCATTGTGGATTAATTTTCCTTACACTTGGGAGACACACTGATTATTTATTTCAGAATTGCACAAACCTGAGTGCTCCAATGTATTCCACAGATCAAGCACACCAACTATCAAAAGCTTTTACTATTTAAACAATTTAGCAGGCTTAGTGTTCATTGGCTGCAAGTGACATAGTTCCCTTATTAATCAGTCTTCCACCTTCTATTAGTTAATTAGTTAATGCTTGCCTTCCTTCTCATGCCAATCAGTCAACACGCTCAGTCTTTCTCTTCTTTTGGGTAGGTGGTTTTCTAGGGTCCGTGGCCATGAGTCAGTGGTAACAATCTGCCCCTGCCATAAATTACCCAGTCGAAGCAGAGTTTGCTTTATCAGCTTCTTCCGTATCTTGGGGGTTCTGCTGGATGTCTCTGTGTCCACTATCAGTTGTCTATCCTTCTCACCCGGCATTATTAACCTTTCCTTAGGCCTGAGATTACTGAAGCCTATCGGGCCCAAGACTTTAACAAGGCAATTCTACCGACAAGTGATTTGTATTTCGAACACCTGGCCATGGCTTAGCGCTCGCCTGTCACCCGCTATCTGCCTCACGGATCAATCTCTTTTCTCTTTGATTCGGCCGGATACTCAACGAAGCCCACCCTTTCTAGAGAAGATTTTCACACAGCTCCTGTTCTGCAACACTCGCTGCCGGGCGGCCATGACGGGGCCGTGAGGCCGAGGGGCGGCGGCGCCTGCGCAGCGCTGCGGGCGGCGGAAGGCGCCGAGCCCCGGCCATGGCGCGGCGCGCCCTGAGGGGGCTGCTGCTGCTGGAGGCGGCGGGGCTGCTCGGCGCCCTCTTACTCTACCGCGCCATGGACCGCAGCCAAGGTGCGGCGGGGCGGGCGGGGGCCGCGCCCCGACGGGGACGGGGGGTGGGCAGGCAGGGGAGGCTCCTCCGTGTGGGGAGCACCGCATAAGGCCGGGCTCTGTAAGGAAATGCTGCCGCGTGGGGTCAGGAGTTCGGCTTGGGTGAGTGCAGGCACACGGGGGTGGCTCGTTGGGCGGACCCTCTAGGATTTACCTCCGGAGAACGAGCTGCTGTTGTAGTTTTACAAACCCGAGCCCGCGAGCAATCCTTTGGGAGGCAGCACGCGACCACACCAGGAAAAATGAGGAATCCTGCGCGGTTTTACAGTGACGGCACCGGGCCAGATAAGGATTTAAAAGGGAGAGAGGCTGTCTGCAAATGAGGCAGGAATTGGTCAGTCCTGTTTCAGGCATCTGGTGTTGAGCCCTTGGAGGAATGCCCCGGCTGTGTCTGGGTCTCGCAGCCTCTGCGATTTGACATTTGCCAGGCTGAGGACAGACCCGGCTGGCAAGAGGTGGCCAGCCTCGTCTCCCGGATTATTTAGCTTCAGTCCCTCCGGTCTCTTAGACTTCGGACTCCTTGCCCAGCTAACAGAGAGAAAATAAGCAAAGCACCGGTTTGGTTACTACAAGGTTTGCCCTGCAGAGCAGCGGCCTTACTTTGCATGCAGGGCTCTGCAGGGTGCAGCACTGGTTAGACAGATCCGTGTCCCTGCAGGAAAAGAGCCTGTCCTGCAACCTGCAGGGTCAGGGCGAGCCACAACGCAGCTGCTGCTTTGGCTGGGAGGGCAGGAATACACTAATTTCAGCAGTGGTGTGGTCTTCATGCCAAGTGCAAGCTGAGCTTCACCTACACATCAGTTTGCATTTGTTTTCCAAGACCCAGATAATGTCAGGCTGTTAAATTTCAGCCATCTTTGCATTTTTGTTAGAAAATACATATAACAAAAACATGGAGATGTTTTCAGCCTGTTGCAACTTGGTGCTTGGCGTCCATCTTTGGGGTTTTTTTCTCATCTTTTTCAGTTCTAAGTCCTAGTTCTTAAATGTATTTGCATATTTTCTTCAACTGCAGTTCTGTATGGTGCAGTGAGCTAATCAAACAGCTCAGTGAACTCAGAGTGAGGCTCTTCTTGCTTTATGTTAGTACTAGAATAACATCCTTTTATGAGCTGCTGTAAATAATTAAAATTGCATAAACCTGTTGTGATTTTCTACTGAGTTGCCAGAGCGGCCCACGGAATGAGTCGGTGAACATCTAAATCTACACAAGGAAACAAAGCAATTTTCCCTGGTTTTATGTGCATGTCAGTCTATGAGAGGCATGCAGCTTCCTGAGAATCTGTAGCTTGGACTGGGCTATCGCACCTGTGAGGAAGCTCAGAAAACGCTGTGATGATGGGGCTGCACGTATGAGTAACCTGAATAAAGTCTCTAGAATTATTTTAAATAAATAAATTCCTACCACATTATTTAATGGTGGCTGTAACTAAAGAGCTCAAACAAATTTTGATAAAACAAATCAAGTACGAAAAATAGTGTGTTTAATTATTCATGTTAATATATGCTGAGAGAGTAATTTATCTTTCTTGTCAGATTTCAGATACACAATGCAGAAGAGGTTTCCATCAATTCTGGAAGGTGAGTTTGTAGTTGTTGGCTTCAGAAGGATGGCTGAAGCTTATGTTGCATCTTAATATATAAAACTGGCTTAAAACTTTGCCCAGGAGACACTGCTGAAGTTTTTATTGTTACGGCATGGCTGGAGTGTCAGACTGTTGGATGGAGATCTCAGAGCTGGAGGGTTATACACTGAATAAAACTAGCCACAAAGAGGCTGCTTGTCAGATATGTCTAACTTAGAGCTGACATGGATTTTCCTGTTTTTCAGTTTATTACAAATCCAATGAGTGGTCTGGAATTCATGGCATAAGGGAGAATGACCAGATGACATGGTTAAGCAGCAAGAACTGAAGTAAGAAAGATGTGTGATTAAATAAAAAAAAAATATTTAAGAATAATTATTTTTAAAATGTCCACATCAAGACATCCAGTTCATCGTCTTGATTTCTTGCCTTTGTACTTGTTTTTCAGCCCTCTGTGCCTGAACTGTTTCTTCTTTTTGATGATGCTTTTCACATCCCTGTTGTGAAGCCACTTGTCACGCTCTATTTCCCACTGGATCTGTTTGACATCTGTAGGAGGCAAGGTGAGAAATAAGGAGCCAATGGATACCTCTGACCATGATACGGCATACAGATGAATCATGTAAAAGTTAAAACTTGACTACTGTATTTATAAAAGTTAATAAAGTCCAGACTGCCTCTTTTTTTTTTGAGAAAGCTGTGGGTTTTTTCATTTCACAAAACAAACCCTACCATCTTAGAGTTTTAGACATTGCTTTGTATTTTACTAATGCTAGACACATTTGCGTCAGGAGTAGTATTTGAGTGCTCCTAACGTTTTTCAGGTGACACCAGCAAGACCTGTAAAAGCTTTACAAAGCTTTATTCAACCAACATGTACACATGTAATTCATTAGAATTATTTTGGGAAAACTACTTTCTGCTTCACTGATACTGCAAGGAGACAGTCCAAGAGGTAGGGAAAGACAGCAAGACCTTATGCCTTCCCTTCCCAAGGAATCAAGGACGCTTTACCTGAGCAGAATTCACACAGATGCTTGACAAAAGAGCGTCCTGACTGTCCCTATTTACGGTGTGAAAGGGCCAATGACAGCCTCTCCCTCTTTTCTGAAGCTTTATTCACTCCACTACTCCCAGTTAATATTTAGTGCTGGGAATCTCATCACTGGAGAAGAATATCACATCTTACTGATGTTGAGCTACTGTCCCTGCTGTGTGGTTCCTGACCCTGTATTCCAGTTAAAGGTGGTTCATCTTTTCACATACAGGACCTGAAGGGAAAGAAGTGGGTCTCAGCATTACAGCTGCCTGCTACTTGCAGCGTGTACTTACTCGCATTATCTCTGTTGGCCATGGCGTTCATTCCGATATTGTCAAACTTAGACCCAGCATTTTCATCCAGCAGATAGCCAAACTTTAAAGAGAGAAATTTTAGTATTCTGTTACAAAGCAACAGGTAAAATGCTTGATCACTTTCTGTTAAGCACTGATCAAACTCACCTCTTCTGCAGATGCCAGTATACCAGCATCTTGGAGTTTTCTCTTCTTTCCTCGTCTTGGTCCTTCAAACAAAAGGTATTATTCTTATGAGACACAACTTCAAGTTCCCAAAGACACTAAAATAAAGTTCTACCACATTTCAAATTTTTAGAATTTTTAATGAGATCATCTGAATTAGCAATGCTGGAAATCTTTGTTCCCCACCTCCCTTAAAAGAAAAGGGAAAAAAGTTTCCAAACAAGAATTAAATAGCACAAATCTGTGCATCAGGAGTAAGAGATGCACAAATCATGAGTACAACTCCATCCTTCTTCACAATTCCTCCTTCAATTCTCAAGTCTTCAACAGAAGATTGTTACTCTGAATTATGCTGGTTGGGGGACAACCTCCTTTTCATTTATGGTTTATTCAAATCTGCACCTAGATCCAAAATGTGACAATCCACTGTAGTAAATCCCTCCATTCCAAAAGTTTTGGACTATTTTATTTGTGTTAAGGTTTCATGTCAGTGTTTTCTTACCTTCTAGTGATCCTGAAAAATTCGTATCTTTCTTTTTCTTGCCCTTTTTACTAATGGATTTCAGTTGCACGTCATTGTTTGAGTCTGATAGGAAAAAAATCCAAATACATCAGTCTCCAATTTTCACACCATGTACATGTATATAAAGTGCAGCAGAGACTAAAATTCCTTTTTAGGCATATTGGTCATAATGGTTCAAATCTTTAAAAGGCAGTGTACACAAGCCAATTTAGTATTTCCTCAAGCTGGACAATTAAAAATTGGTCTGTGGTGTGCTGTTCTTTATGTCTTTTCCACAGCACTAGAAGGGAATGACATTATGATACATAAAACAGAAAAGCTAAAAGCAGGCATTAAGTTAACCTCAAATGTCTGCATGGTAAGTTTGGTGAAATAATAATCTCATTAAAGACTGCATTAACAACTGTACAAACAGTTTACCTCCTCTACCCTCAGTCATCTTCCTGTGACCTTTAGTTATTCATTGAAATACTCCATTAATCTATGCTTCTCCAGGCACATGCACTCTATTCTGTGTTAACTGTGCTTTTCAGGTGAAAAAATAAAAGCATGCAGGTACAAGAATCAGTTACTACTACAGTGGTAGTAAAAACTTGAGTGCACAGCTGTATTACAAGAGTAAGCTGTTATTTGTAAGACAGACATTTCTATAAAAGTTCATCTAAAAAGAAAATCAGCATTAACTATGTCTAAAGAAATACAAAAATTACCAATTACCAGAGTTTCTATTTTTCTTCTTGAGCTCTTCTAACATTTCTGCCTACTGAAGCCAGTTATTTGTGTATAAAGCTACTGCTGTTATGCCAATTTTCAAAACGAAGGAAACATATCTCATTTGGAAGTTTTTATACGCAGATGCCTAATTCCCACTCTCGCCTAGGAGATTGTGCCAGGAAATGCTTCTCTTAAGACTTCACTGTACAGAGAAAGACTTGCCATTTCTTTGCTTAAAAGCCAAACTTCCCACCTAGGTAACTAAACTGGAATTTGCATATCTAGTTGCATATTAGATAACCTATTTTTAAAGCTTTTTCTTCTTGTTTTTTGGTAACAAATTGCACTTTACCTAGGTCGTTATCATCTTCAGACACATCCATAAATACACCTCCCTCTTCATCCATATCCTCATCAAAGTCTTCCTCCATACTTCCTAAGGAGACTTCCTCATCATCCAGATCACTGAAGTCATCTTCATCATCAGAATCCTCCCAGTCAGCATCAGACCCCTTACCACCTTGGCCTTTCTTGCCTCCTTTGGGATTTTTTTTTATATTACTAAAAGAAGATGTAACAAGCTTAGCGTTTCATCTGGAAAAATACTGTTTGCATCTAGATCACATCTATCTACTGGGAAACACTATGTTGGGAAAGTTCAACATCATTGCAAACTACTGCAAATGTAGGCTGCGACCTAAAATATACATATTATACACTCAGGTATGTTTTCAACATTAGTATAGGCAGTTGTATTATAAAAGTCAACCATTTGAAGACGTTCTGGAGAGAATCCTGTTCTGAAATAAGTAGAAATGACAGCTTCAGTGTTTTATCTCCTCTGTGTGTTTGCTCCTTTTCAGAAAGTCTTTTCTGCCAAACACATAGACTGCTCTACTGAACACCAGTCAAGATCACAAAAATGTTTCAGGTTTCACAAGTAGTTTAGACTTGAATTCTGCTGTCACCTCAAGGGAAAAAAGTCTCTGTACAAATTCAAACACTGCGTTATATATACTTTGAGTAAAATAGAAGCTACTTAATCATTTACAACTGGACTTGATGAACCTAAAGGTCCTTTCCCACCTAGATGATGCTATGATTAATCAAAGTGCTGACTTCAGGAGAATTGAACTCTGTGACTGTGGATCTCACAAAGCTTATTAATTGTTAGGTCCAGTTACAACCAGTCCTCATGGCAGCAGTGCCACTATGCCTCATTCTACTTCCTTTTGTACTCGGTACAAAATAGATTGAGACCTGAGACAATGAAAAATAAAATTTTACACTGCTTACTGGGTCACTCCATTGTACAAAATAATTAATTAATTAATTAAGATAATCAAATACTACAGGTCTCATTTAAGGACTATAGGCATCCCAAGGTCATCATGAACTATTATGGGACATGCAGAAAATCTGCATTACTCAGTGTAAAATTGATACTGCCTTTTTTCCAAGGTAATAGTCTGAGTCGTTCTGAAAAAGGTCTATGTAGTTTCACAGAGTAAAACTCGATGTAGGTATTAGACAAGAGGAGTAAGAACTAATCTGAAGTCTTACCCAGCGAAATCAAGGTCATCCTGGCCAACAACAGCATTATCAGCAGCTTCAAAAGTATCTGGGGAGAAAGAAAAATGTTATTACGACAAAGAAATATGCAAGTCATTGCATCCAGCAAGTACATAGACCTGTTGGGACCAAGTCCAGAGGAGGGCCACAAAGACAGCCAGAGAGCTGGAGCACTTCTCCTAGCACAGAAGTTGTCCAGCCTGGAGAAGAGGAGACTTCAGGGTGATCTTATTGAGGCCTTCCAGTACCTAAAGGATGCTACAAGGGAGATGGAGGGCCTTCTTCCAAGGGCATGTAGTGACAGGACAAGGGGGAATGGCTTCAAACTGAACAGAGTTTAGATTAGGTATCAGGAAAAAATTCTTTACTGTGAGGGTAGTAAGGCAGTAGAACAGTTGACCAGAGAAGCTGTGGATGCCCCATCCCTGAAAGTGTTTAAGGTCAGGTTGGACGGAGCTCTGAGCAACCTGGTCTTGTGGGAGGTGTCTCTGCCCATGACAGGAGGAATAGAATGAGATTATCTTTAAGGTCCTTCCAACCCAAACTATTCTATGATTCTAGCATTGCAAAATATCCAGTTTTCAGATATAGGGTCATTATTTTAAGCTTCTGAATTTATGAAGCAAATTATCATTAGAAGTACTAATAGAAGACAAATGAAATTAGTAACAGATTCTTGTCACAAATAAGACCACATTAAGTGAGTCACTAAGAACCCTGATAAAATAATGTAGCTTTCTCTCAAAATATGTATAAAACAGTTACAGAGAGTTAACCGTATTGTTTTTTTAAATACATATAAGTAAAATTTAAAATAATGGACATTTTCTGGTACACTAAGAAATTTACATTCTGGAAGAAATCATACACTAATTCCAAAGCAAAGTATGTACTACAGGAATAGCTAAGGCTACTGCAGAAGTTTGCCAGTGACCTTAGTGAACTTATAACCTCATCAAAGACATTAGAAATGATGAGAGAAACTGTAATCAAGACTGAAAAAGGCCAAGCAGTAAAGAAAAATTAGAGGTAAATGTTACATGCTGTTAGAAGAGGTTACTCAGACTACATTAGGAAAAGAACAAAAGGGCATGAACTGCTACTCGTAAGTGTAAGTTCAAAATCAGACAATTTCCAGCCCCTCAAACAAGCTGACTATTGCAGTGGTGGGAGCAAGGCCACTTTTACAAATGACCACCCAGCTGGCTCACACAGCAGATAACAGGAACTGCTGTCTGCAGTAGCACAAAGAGCAACTGGAGAGCAAATTTTCTCCCACTCCCACATTCCTCTACCTGGTTCTTTTACACAACATGAACTATAAAAAGGATAAACTAATAATTTGAAAAATCTGGGAACGCTGGGGTAGTTACTGCAAGGAAGAACACAGCCTTACCCAATGCTCTTTCAAATTCATCATCATCCACATCTTCCACACTTTCTTCATCATCCAGACGCTTCTGTTTCTCTCTCTTCGTATCGAACTTTGAATAAAATCTAAAATAATATATTGATCTCAGATACAAAACTACAGATGATCTTTATGACTTTTTTAATTAAAAAAACCTGCAAATCGTTTTCCATGTATGTTGCCAGTTGAAAACTGTGATGGTTTCAAACACATCTAAAATCAAGAGATTTATACTTCCATTGTTTTTCAAAAAATCATTCACTACTGTAATATTTAAAGCAATGAAATTTCACTGGCCAAAGGTGGCAGAAGTTATTTTTAACATAATGAATTTATAAAAGTGCACCACAAAGATGTAAAAATCCACCTTAGACTGAGAAGGAAGAAAGGATCAAATTAAATTTGATTATAATTGGGAAAAATAAAGAAGACATTCACCAATCAAGTTTTATTAATTTTTCTCACATAGCCCACTTCTTTTGGGTCTTAGTTTTATCTTCTGTCAGCTTTATTCACCGTCATTTCATGTTAAAGAACCACCAAACACAGAAGGCAATTTTGACCATATACAAAAGAGTATTTTTGACGTAAGACTTTAAATGTACCATCTCAGTTTCAGCCATCTTCAATGTAGCAATACTGTTAACTTTTCAGACAGGGGCATGTTTTTAATCTCTTTAATCTCAAAACTAACACCACTATTTTATTTATTTATTTATTAGTAGTATATTCCTCAATTATAGTATCAATAATTTATAATAAATGAAGTTAATTCAAATAATAATTTCCTAAGGAGACACAGGTAATCAGTATTTTCATCTAATAAAAACAGATCTTTGCCAAACGCATATCACTTCGATTTTAGTACTACAAGTGCATTTTAATGTCATAATCTCAAAGGAAATTCAAAGAAACAGAAAGAACTGTAAGTAATAAAAAACTAAATACTCTGAAAAGTAGCTCCTCTGACTTTCTTTTGCTTTGTTCCATTCTAATAAGCTTTGATGCTAATAACATAAGCTATATTCCAGCTTTCATTATATATAGCTCTAATGCATAAGAATTACAACCCACAAAATATTCATTATTACCCATTACTTAAGGCTTCTCTATTATAATGTCAGCTTACTTAATTTACTTAAACTACAAGCCCAAATTGCCCTTGTTCGTAGGTGATATTCTTTCCTAAGCACTTTTGACAAATGTTTAAATTATGTCTAAGAAAAGCACTATCATCTTAAGTCACTCAAATCAACCAAAACTTGCAAATACTTTAAATACCAGAGAATACTTACAAAATGCAGTGGGCTTTAATGGCATTGCATCAAAAAAACAACACTTAAAATGAACATTCACAAGTATTCCATTACCTGTGAAAGAACACTTCATCTACTGGGATTTTGCTTTCGTCTTTGGCCCGGAATTCCTTACTGTTGACTGCAAAAACAAAATAACTGATTTTACCCCAAGTTGAAATGCTGGTTATTCTTTCCAGAGGCTAAGCAGCACACACAGACAGAAGCAGACACACAGTGTCATTCATTCAATAATGGGGAGCTTTTCTGAAAACCTCTTCCAACTAACACAGTGCCTGTACTGCACTGCACTGTGAAGTATGGAAAAGACCCTCTGGAAAAACTCCAGTGGCACAGCCCTAACCAGGTTCTCAGTTATGTATCAGCAAGGCAGGGGGACACAATCACCTACAGCAGGAATACATTTAAAACAATAACGGGAAATAAAGTGGGGAGTAAGATGAACTTGCTGCCATGCCCTAGAACACTGAATTACAGTTCCCTGGCAGCAGAAGTGCTTGTCAGGAGCTGCAGAGCATGCACCAGCTGAACACACTGAGGAAGGGATCAAGCCTCAACTTGCCTCCATTTCTGAGGAACTGAGGCAAAATATGACAATGCAAAGCCAGATCAACTAGGGTAATGACCAGGAATCCTGTGGAGGAGCTTTTTACCCTCTCACATTCCCCTTCCCACCTGCTCAAAAGTAAATCAAAAGAAGAAAGGCTATGGATTATCTCAGTGGGCACAGATTACAATAATTTCTAAGTGACACGGGTCCAAGTTTCTGAAGCCAGATCAGCACGCTCACAGAAGGACTCTTCAAATTAACAGTACAAGGTACCAGAGGATTTTCAATCTCAGCTCCCTACACCTCAGCAGAGGTCAGCTATATGCAACAACTGCAGACTTCTGTAGCCATATTAATATATCCCTATTTTTGTATCATGTTTCATTTGTAAAACACTTAAATTCCCCAAATTCTGTCCTAAATCCTTAGTCTGCTCCTTCAACTCAGAATAAACTAAAGAATGTGATAGAGTGCATAGGCTAAAATTTCTACTAAGCTTTACCAGCCATAAAACCAGCCATAAAAGTGCTTACTAATCTCCATAACTACAACCTCTTTGCAACGCAACGGACCCAAAGCTGGTGGAAAAGCACATCCCTGGGAATGCTACAGAGACTCTACCACAGAAGATGGTACCTCTTCTTCCTCAAGCATCATGTTTTACTGATAGTTTGCTCTGTCTTTTTAACTGCTGGCTCTTACACCAAATCCTACTCTTGATTGTTGGAAACAGTGGGATTGGATAAAAGGCAGTTTATTTCTGGAGGCAGGAAGACTCTTAGCAAAATAACAGTGCCAAAGATACCTTACACTCATCCTAACAGCTGCAGCTGTGGCATTGTATGAAGTAATATCTGTATCATTTAATGAAAGAACTTAATGTGATTTAACTAATTATATAGATCCATTTTTCTGGTATTTTAACCATTTTTCTATCATAATAAACAGAATAAAAATGGCTATAAAATAATTGGCTTTCTCTACATCATTTTTTCTTCAAATGATTCAACAGATCCAATGTTCCATCTGTGAAGATTCTATACATCTTTACAAGAAGACGAGGTCTGATCCTGAACATCAGGCATGACCACTGCACTCCTGATGGACGGCACCTTCTTTTATTGCAAAGACAAACAGCACAGACAGTGCAGATGACACATCTACATCAACCAACCAAGGATTTTTTAGTCATCATAATCTTAACTAACTTAAGGGGCTGACTTACCTGCAAGATTTTGCATATCCTTCATAAACTGCTTCTTCTTCGGCTGCATTACCACGCTGCTGGTGTTTTCTGCATCAGAATATAAATCAGAAAGGAATGTTTATTTTATTGTTATTTTATTATTCTACTGATACAGAACTGAGCAGCTGACAGACCAGTGGGCTGTGCTGCCATCCATAATGACCTCAAGAGGATGGAGAAATGGGCTGACAGAAACCTCCTGCAATTTAACAAGGGGAAGAATTTAACAACCTTCCTCACTGAAGGAGGAACAACCCCAGGTACCAGTATACACTGGGAGCTGCCCAGCTGGAAAGCACCTTGGCTAAGAACACCCTGGTAGTCCTGGTGGACACACACTTGACCATGAGCCAACACTGAGTCCCTGCAGCAAAGAAGGCTGATGGTTTTCCTGGCACTTGTCAGACCACACTTGGAGCCCCATGCCCAGGTCAGGGGTCTCCAGTTCAAGGCAGACATGGGAACACTGGAGAGAATCATATGATGGATCCCTAAGTTGATGAAGGAGACTCCACCTGAAAACCTGGAAACACTTTTTCACTGTGAGGTCAATTGTGCACTGGCACAAGTTGCATGGAGAGGCAGAGTGGTCTCCACTCATGGAGACATTCAGAAGTCACCGGGAAAGTCTGCTCTAGTGTCTCCGCTTGAGCCCATGAATTCAGAGGTCCCTTCTAGGCTCAACCATTCTGTAGTGTTTACATCTCCCTGTGTCTTGCTTATTCCTGCCAATAAGCAGTTCTGCACTGTGGTGTGAGGGGCAGCAGGACGTGACTGTCAGCTGGTTCTGGGTTGCAGACATCTCTCTCACAACCCTGAAGGCTGATCCCACTCCTCTCTTCCACCACATGCACCTCAAACACTTGACAAGGCCAATCTGAGAGAATGAGAATTTGGACAGCAGCTATAACTAAGATCATATGGCACGGAGAAGTGCCTACCTTTGCCTTTGCTGAGTTTGGGATTTCTGTACACAAAGCGATCCAAGAATCTCATTAATGTGAAATCCTGCAAAGGGTCACCGGAGTATTGAATATGATTTCCCTGAAAGAAAGAAAAACCCCCCAAAAAAATTGAAGTCTTCATTTTAGAAAGACACCATCTAAACACAGAGGACTCAATCAGTTCAACAACATGAAAACATACTTTAAAAAGATAAAGACTTGGGGATACTATACTACATAACCCTGACCAGGTTCTTCTTTGTGCAATTTCACTATTTTCTTAACAAAATCACACCTCCTTTGCTTTGTTTCAGTGATAAACTGCCTTGCAATGTACTGTGCTAACAGCAGTTAATACTCAACATCATTTCAATACCATATAGTCAAATGAAAAAGAAATATTTTAAATACATATTTGTGAAAGTTTGAGTGGTTTTGGCATGGCACCACAACAGTATTTAAAAAAGAATTTGTTACTGTAGTAGGGTTCCTCATATTTAAAAAAAATTAAATAAAAAGGCACAAAAAAACTCGAATCGAGTTTTAAGAATCATATAATACCTACATGAAATTAAATTAAATTAAGTTAAATTACAACTTTTGTGAGCAATCTCCTTCACATATAACATTGTAATTCCATTAAAAGCTTGGCATTTGAGAGTATGATAGAGTTCCACAGAGCTTCCAGCTACCCACAAAGTGCAAAGGAGACTTTATAACATATTTTTTCAAATAAGACACAAAAAAAACACCTAACATAAAGTATCAAACTTCAAAGCAACAAGCTAGCAAAAGCACTTACTTCTAGAATTGTTTTTGCAAACAGGGCCACAGATGGATGAAAATGTTCAGAAAGCTGAAAAACATGAGTCAGTCATTTATTTCTAATTACAAAATATGTTGTAAGACCACTCTGATTTACCAAATAACTAACATACACGTAGTAGTGCAAGGTTGATGAAGCACTTTAGCTACTGAAGAACTTTAAGTTCTGATCTTTTATCTGCATTAAATAAATTTTCACCTACAATTTTATTTAAGTCAACACTAAAAAGCTTTAATTATCAAAGCTAAGATCCAGTAGTCAAAAAATTTTATTGTTGTCCAAATCTCCACTTAAAAAATTCCTATTCCCTACTCAAGAATATCAGTAGTATGGAACATACACAAGCTAAGAGCTGAACAGTGTGTCAGCTCTAACGTTTCTGTTGTTACTCAAGTAGCTACTTCAAGAATAACCAAGTTCTTTTTACTCTCTCGGTACAAGGGCCACACTCATAAACACATAAACAGTAATGCAAGAATGTCCTACCTTCTTCAATTCCCATAGGCTTGTACTTTCAGCACCACAGTATAAAGGACTTCGGTGCATAGGATCATAGGAAGCTCCACTCTTCCTGCCTGAAGGGTGGAGGGAAGCAAAACAAAGTTTCTCAGGTAACTTTACAAGAATACTATTCTCATTTCCCCACAAGAGTAATGCTGCCCATCACTCCCAGCTGGACAGGCCAGGGGTTCATCTGGAAGCAGGAAAAGGCTGCATTCAGCTGCACTTCAGAGTGTAAGATCAGGTGCACAGGCTGAATTCCTGCCTGCTTCCAAGGAAGGCCCTGAAAAGCCCTGGCCTGTTCCAGAAGCCTTCTGGGAGGAGTAAAACTGGGCACAAGTTCAAAGCTGGACAAACTGTTCTAGCAGGCTTCACAAGCCAGGGGGGAGCTACACATCCTAACCTTGGCTACACTGCTTGGAAGGTGCTTGAACATGGAAGCAAAGAATTCCAAGCCTATTAACAGCTAAGGCACAAATAATGTGTGTATTACAAACTGCATCAAATGAAATACACTAGTCATAGAGTCTTTTCATCATTGCTGAGGTAACAGATAAATTGCTCTGACTGGCTGCTTTCAACCAAACTTCAATTTAAAAACTTAAATAACGTTTAAATCACTTAATTTAATACAACAACTCTTGACCAACATGTCACTGTTATGGACTCTTAGCTGCTAAATTATATATTTTCTTGCTGATTTACCTCCCATATTCAGATGATGCACCCACGAGGCTGATGAATTTGAATTGCTTGTTTTAGCAGAACTTTCTATTGTACTTCTCTTTCCATCTTCTACTTCTTTGTCAGCATCTGCAAATTTTTCCTCATCCTCTTCAGCCTCTTCTTGATCCTTAAAGCACTCTTCATCATCTGACTCCTAAAAAACAAAAAATGTTAGCAAACAGCTTTACCTTCCCAAATTTACTGATTTTTTAGAAAAATGCACATAAAGTTCTTGAGCTACTTATAAAATCTAAACAAATGATGGTTGATGTTTAAGAAATACAGATTTTTGTCCTTGACAGAGCACTTAAAATTGAACTTTACTCCTTAGAACACACAACTACAATGGTCCCTCCCCACCTCAAGAAACATCTTAGCAAATGGTTACTAATAAACAGGTTAGGAAAAGGTGCTTATGGAAACAGCTCTTAATGAAAAAGCAATGAGATAAAGAAATCATCTTATACCACATGATCCTGTAACTGGACCCTTAATTCTGGCTTCACTTTCAGAAGCTCAGACAGAAGGTAGAGGGTTCCACAAATGAAGGGTGGCATTTGTCCACAAGTGACTTGAAGTAGCCTCTTCACAAAGGCCTTCACACGCCGCAACACGACATCTGCCTTCAGAGACTTATAGACAAGATTTAGAAACATGGATGGCTTGGAGCAGGTTGCTAAAGCAGGATCTAGAAGCTTCCTGTAGGACACACAGGAGAAATTTTGCAGATTGTCACAATGGACACAAGAGAACAACTGCTATTAACAACAATTATCTACATTTTTCAGAGTGCCATCTAAAACACTAGTGACAGTTTGCTGCTCAGTACTCAAAACGATTAAGATCAATCCTGAGCTGTCAAGAGCTGTCATGAGACACTGAAGATTCAAAAACAAACCAAAAAAAAAACTGGCCTCAGTAAACAAAATATTGCAAGAAAATAACAAGAAACTGAGCTCAACTGAAAACAGTCACGAAATTTGAGTTATTCAATGTTAACCTGATTTGTTCATATGTTTAAAAAAATAGACAGCAAATGGTTAAAAATCAGCACACTTCACAATCAGATCAGACATTTGTACAGGCAAGTTGATTTTCTGCTCCAGTTTTTCTCCAGGCTGCCAGGCACAGTAAGGCCCTTGAATACACTGCACATTCTCCAAGAACCTGAATTCCCTTTTTAAAAATTCAGTAACTTCCCTTTGGTCATCGAAACAGAAACCTGTAAGCATCCTATGAAGAGTCTAAATCAGCTGGGACAAGAAAAAAGCAGTATTTTTATAACACAAGACTTTCCAGCTACACAAATTAAATCATCTAAAAAATTTAAGATAATATTCCTCCTCCTCGAAATAAGGGGAAAAAAAAAGGAAACAAGATTTTAGGCTATTTACAGGCCTAATTTACAATTACTTTTACCTGTAAAAGTGATTTCAGAAGAAATAGCTATCAATTAGTTTCAAATAACATCTGGAAGTAAAGCAAGCCACCAGAAGAGAGGCAAAGGATGAAATGCATCTGTGTTCTCAGGGCCTATCACTACCTTTTGTTTTTATCCCCATATTAAGCCAAAGAAATCACATGCATTTTCTTCCAGCTCCTACAAAACATCAGAAATTTTAGGCAACAAAAAACAAAACTAACAAGATCTTAAAAGCAAAGCATTTCTACACCTTTAAATTAATGGTGACTACCTCTTAAAATGACATTTATATAAAAATGCAAACCTGCCACTTACTTGTACAGCGCTGCATAGTACCTGTCTGATACAGTCTGCTGAGAGTCCATCACCTGAAACAGCAACATCAGGGCCTGGACACTGGTACTGAAGTTCGCAAGATGCAGAACTTTGAACAAGGTGTTCATTTGCTCTTTCACTTTCTCATCACCAGTCTCAGCGTAAGGGTAAGCTCTGTTTACCCCACAAAGAAGAGCACTGAGCATTTTGGATTCAACATCTTTTTTCTTAATACAGTTCCGGAAAAAGCAAAAGTACAAAGTTATCAGCTTGTTAGCCAATGCACTTTCCTCATGACTGAGGACTATCTGATTTAGAAAGCAGATAGCATAATATTGAGTTTTCACATTGATGTTTGAGCGGTACAAAAGCCTCTCCACCTCACTGCACACTACTCCCTTCATATTTGGATGCTTGTGAAGCAACGTCTCTAAAAGATAAGAGGCTTTGGTGGCGATCTTGTTCTGAGGGTCACCCAGTTTATTCACCAGCAGAACCAGCAGAGCTTTCTCCTGCTCAGGCTTGTTACAGAGCAGCTCATGGGAAACCGCCAGCGCTCGGGATTTCGTGGCTGTCAGACAATCATGGCTCAGTGTTTCCAAGGCCTGCACAAACTCTGCTATCTGCAGCTTCAGGTGATGCTCAAAGTACCAAAGTATCAACCGCCTGTCTCTTGAATCCTTGTTGCCGCTCGACATCTGCACTATGTTGTTAAGTGGTCGCTGCGAGAAAGACCACAATTTCCGATTGTCTGGTAAGATATCTGTAATGAGAAGCTCCTTGAAAGTATCTAAAGCCATAAGGCTCTGCTGCCTGCTGCCCTTTTTCTTTATGAGGTTTATCAAGTTCTCAACGAATTGGAGACTGTGGACAGCACTGTCCTGGATGAGAAGGGTCATGGCTGCCATCCTGTCGGCCAAGGTACCCGAGGACACAACAGTTTTAATCCATGCTGAAGAGGCCCCCTTCTGATAGTCTGTCTTATTCTTAAACAGGTCTGTCTCATGTTCATACAGCTTTTGCGCCAGGGCCTTATACTTGGACAAAAGCTTCTGATTCTGTGGCTCTGGAGAGAATTCACTGGTGTATTCTAGATCATACCACTTGCCCCCCGGTTTGATCAGGATTGCTTGCCTCGCATGAAATTCAAAATCTTCTTCCAGCCTTTCTTTCTTTGCGGAAGGCTGTTGGCCCTGATCACTGCCCGCCTGCTTCTTCTTGCCGTCTTTCACACTGCTCGCCTTTTCCTTTCCTTTTTTTTCTGTTTTCCCCTCTAGTGAAGTACGATTTGTTTCCTTCTTGCTTTTCTCTTTCTTTGGAGGCTTCTCCTTCTCCTTGCTGCCATCATCATCCTCATCCCCCTCCACCACCAGGCAACTCTTTGCATACTTGTTGAGCCCCAGGGAGCTGATGAACGCCTCCAGCTCCCCTTCCTTCAGGTCATCGATCGTGTCCTTCTTGCCGCCGTCCACCATCTCGGCCTCCGCGTCCAGGGCACACAGCATGAGATAATCTTGCTGCGGAGACAGGGCACAGCTGTCACGAGCAGATCTGGTGCGAAGTTTGCCAAAACTCCCAAGGGTTCTCCACAGAATCCCTGAATGGTTTGGGTGGGGAGGGACCTTAAAGACCATCTAGCTCCAACCCCCCTGACGTGTTCAGGGACACCTTGCCCTAGACCAGATTGCTCAGAGCCCCACGCAGCCTGGCCTTAGGCACCTCCAGGGGTGCGACATCCACAAGTTCTCTGGGCAACCTGTCCCAGTGCCTCACCATCCCCGAGCAAAGAACTTGTTCCCACCATCAGCGTGGGACCCCGCGTACCGGGCGCCCCGTAAGGGCCCGTCCCGGGATGGGGGTCCCGGCCGCCACGTGCTCCGCTCCCCCCCGCCCGCTCCCTTACCTTGGTGCCGCCGAGGCGCAGCACCTCGTCCAGCGTGAACTCTCCCGCATCTCCGCCTTCTGCTTCTTCATCACCGTCATCGTCGCTCTCCTCCTCGCCGCTGTCGCCGCCCGCCTTCCTCCGGTCCCCCACGCCGAAGTCCCAGAGCGCCGCCGCCATCGCCGCCCGCCGGAAAAGCTGCCGCGCACACGCGTGACGCGCGTCCGGGCCGTGCCGCGGGCTCTCGCCGGCGGCCGGGACCGCGCGGAGAGCAGCAGGAGGAGGAGGAGGAGCGGGAGGAGGAAGAAGACGGCCGAGGAGGAGGAGGAGCGGGAGGAGCAGGAGCTGCCATGGTGCTGCCGCTCGTGTGCCGCGCGCTCCTGGCGGGCCGCCGGTGGCTCCCCGGTGCCGCCGCCGCTCCGCACGGTGACCGCCGCCTCTCCCCTGCTCTCCCCGCAGCTCCGGCGGCGGCTGCGCGGCTCTGCTCGGGCGCGGGGGGCGCGGCGGAGGCGGCCGGCGGGGACGGGGCGCTGCTGCGGCACCTGGCGCGCAAGCTGCGGGCCAGCGGGCCGGTCACGGTGGCCGAGTACATGCGGGAGGCGCTCACCAACCCCGGCCAGGTGCGGCGGGGCCGGGCCGGGCCGGGGGGGCCGTGGCTCGGCCCCCGCTCACCGCGGCCCCGATCCCTGTGCCGCTTCCCCCTCGCAGGGTTACTACACGCGCCGCGGCGGCGTCGGCGAGAGCGGGGACTTCATCACCTCGCCTGAAATCAGTCAGGTGTTCGGAGAGGTAACGCGGTTCCTTGTGTCTTGTTTGTTTTACTTTACCCACGCGGGCCTGGCTGGAATCCTGGTAGACAACAAGCCATGAGCCAGCAGTGTCCTTGTGGCCAAGAAGGCCATGGAATCCTGGGGTGCATTAGGAAGGGCATTGCCAGCAGGCCAGGGGAGGTGATCCTGCCCCTCTGCCCAGCCCTGCTGAGGCACATCTGGACTGCTGTGTCCAGTCCTGGGCCCCTCAGGACAAGAGAGACATGGAGCTCCTGGAGTGGCTCCAGTGGAGGGTAACAAAGGGGATTGAGGCACTGGAGCATCTCTTAGGAGGAAAGGCAGAGGGAGCTGGGCCTGTTCAGCCCCGAGAAGAGGCACTGAGAGGGGACCTCATCAATGGCTGTGAGTGTGTGAAGGGAGGTGCCAGGAGGATGCAGCCAGGCTCTGCTCACTGAGCCTGAGCAGTAGGACAGGAGGCAACGTGCAGAAAGTGATGCACAGAAAGCTCCACCTGAACTCAAAGACCTTTACTGTGCATTGGCACTCAGATTGCTCAGAGAGGTTGTGGAGTTTCCCTCACTGTAGACATTCAGGAGCCATCTGGACACAGTCCTGTGCTGTGTGCTCCAGGATGACCCTGCTTGAGCAGGGGGGATGGTCCAGATGGCCCACTGTGGTCCCTTCCAATTTCCATCCCAACTGATTTCTAAGACAGTGTTCAAATGTCTTACCAGTGTCAAAATACTGGAGTAGCAATGACAAGGTTCAGGTTATTTCCCAAGAGAAAAAATCTGTTTTAAGGGAGGAAGGGGGGTTTTGTTTTTCAGAAAGTCCTTTGTCTGAAACACCATCTGTGCTTAGTAACACTTTAATACAGAACTTGCTTAAAAAGGGTTATGGTGATTTTCCAGTGTGAAACTCCCTTCAAAAATAATCTCCAGAGTTTGGTCTAGCTCACACTTTGTTTCCAGAGGTGAAGAGGAGCTAAATCCTGTTCTCAGTGACGCTTTGGTAAATGCATTGTCAGGAAGAAGAGTTGTACAAAGGCACCTGGGCAGTGACTTGCATTTGAACCAAGTTCTTGCTCCAGCCAGAACAAACTCCACATTTACTGATGGAGAGTTGCTTCTGCTGGGCTGATAGCAGTCCATGACCAATTTTAATACTTAAAGACAAGAATGTGAAGTTATGTATCATAATTCCTCCTAACTTAAAAATTATTTTTCACTTTAAAAGACAGAATGTTGCCATGTCTTAATTATTATCAGGCATGATTTCCCACAAGTGCTGAAGTTATTACTGTAACCTGTGTGTTGTTTCTCACTGACAGTTAATAGGAATATGGTACATTAGTGAATGGATGGCCATGGGCAAACCGAGCACCTTCCAGCTGGTGGAGCTGGGCCCAGGGAGGGGCACTCTCACTGAGGATATATTGCGGGTAGGTGAAAACTGTTCATGTTGTTTGTTTCTGGCTCTGTTCCATAGCTAAGAAATCTGAAGGGAAGATGTTTTGCTGTCAGTAGTAGCCTGTTTTGCCCTAGTAGCCAGATCAGTCAGGTTGGCAGCTCAGATTCTAATTAGAATAGATGAGTTTCTGGGACTCAGGACTCTCAGGTGGAAGCAGAACAGGGGCCAGCGTGTTTACTCTGCACAGACACACCTGTGACCTTCCAAACACAACTGGACAAAAGGGGAAGGCAGGAATATTACATTGGAAATTATTTTTGCGTAGAGAAACATTATCCGAACTGAAAACCATCTAGGAAGGTGTTGCTATGTGTAACTGGGATGGAAACCTTAGTGCAGGGAGCAGAATAGGGGAGTACAGTAACACAGAATGAAATTGTGTTTGGGCATTTCAGGGCCTTATTTCTTTTGAATTAATGCTTTGTGTTCAAAGCATGGCTGTCATAATTAAAATGCTGCTGATTAATAAACAGATTGCCAATAGAATTTAGCACCACATAAGAACTTCTATTCTATTTACATATGTTAATGAAAACAGTGAAATGTGGGATATCAAACACTTGTTTAAGGCGGCAGGGAAAACAGAACCATTTCTCTCCTAATGCTAGACCTTCTATAGGTCTTAGAGGAGCTGCTACAACTCTTCCTAATTATCAGTTCATGTTGCTGACCTTACAGCCCTGTAATGTGTAGCCATTTTTTTTTAATTGTAGCAGCTTTTATTAAGACTTATGAAGAAACACTTCCCACTGAAGGAGAAAAATACGGTCTCTCTCACTGAGATTGTTTTGTTAGTGAAAGCCAACTAAAATCTTTTATCTTGAATAATTAATAGTGAATAGTAAATAGTGAGAAGAAAGGTTAATACTTAAACCTTTAATGTACTCAGCAGAAGACTGTGGCTAATAGAATTCATCTGCCTTTATAGGTCTTCAAGCAACTTGCCTCTGTTCTTAGTAAATGTGATGTCTCTGTTCATCTGGTAGAAGTGAGCCCCAAACTCAGTGAGATCCAAGCAGTGATGCTGACAGGAGGGATGGTGCAGCCAAACCCTGAGGATGAGTCTGCTTACATGAAAGGCATTAGCAAGACTGGAATTCCCATTTTTTGGTACAGAGACATTCAAGATGTGCCACCAGGTAAGGAGCTTGAATGCCTTGTTGAAGGGATGGTGCCTGTCCTCCATTGACAGCTTTTGATAGCAGAGGGCATCTCTGCTAGCCTTCACATTGGACAGAAAAGTAGTTATATACATATTTGTTCTCACTTGTATGAGTCTGAGGCAGGATCTTGGTTCATTTTCATCACTGCTATCTGTTCTGTCTACCTTCATTTGGGGATAGCTACCCAATTTCCTATATTCTGACTTTTAATGGGAAAAAAAAAAGCCCCAAACCTTTACTGTCTTTGCCTGAATCTCCTTTCACAAGATAGTGATCTAAAATTCATGGACTGGATGCTAGAGCTAGCTGTAGAAATGGTATCTTTAATGTGTGCAAGTGGAAGTAATTATAATTATTTCATAACCACATTAACTAGCTTAATTCATTAAAAATCAAAAATTCTTTAAACTGGAAGCTGCTCTGGAAGCATTAATAATTTAATGCATTCTTTTTTTACCTTCCCACAGGTTACAGCTTTTACCTAGCACATGAGTTCTTTGATGCCCTGCCAATACATAAGTTTCAGGTATAGCAAGATTATTATTGTAATTGTGACCACAATTGTGACCACCTTTTCTCTTTGAGGAAGAACAGAATTAAGGTACCAGACCAGACACATGCCCTGTCGCTGATGATGAAATAATTCTAAGTGAATTTGGACAAATAATGCTTAATTCAGCTGATAACAGTAAAATTAGTAATTATTATTGAGTATAACTTGAAGAAATATAACTGAATTGAGCATATATATATTAAAAACAGAATAGAATTGAATATAACTTGAAGAAAGATAGGATTTCTTTCTGCTGAGATAACTCTTTAGGGTTTGGGGTTTTTTTTTTATTTCTTATGCTACATTAATGCAGCTTTTAATTTCTACATGATTTTATGTAATACTACTAACAAAAAACTGAAGGGCTTTCATTTGAATAGTAATGAGAGCAGCAAAATAGAGCCTAGTTATGATTCAGAAGTAGATACTTTATGGAAATCACCAGTAGAATGAAATAATTTATTTTGATAAGTTAAATGTTGCACTGTCAATAGGAGAAGCAGCCTCTTTTTTTGGAGCATCATTCACTCCTTTTAAGTATAATTAAACCTGTATTTGTTGGCTCTGCAAATGAGACTCCACCACAAGCTTTTTCTAAGGCAGTTATTGGAATTAAATAGGAATGAGTAATAGTTGTTAATAATGTATTCTTCCTAAACCCTTTGTGAAAAGGCTTGACATATTAGTTCAATCAAATGAACAGGATACTGTGGTACCTGTTGGAGTGTAAAATGAGTACTTTGGGCTCATTGAACAGCGAACAGAGAAAGGCTGGCGTGAGGTGTTGGTGGATATTGATCCAGAGGTTCCTGACCAGCTGCGGTTTGTTCTGTCACCATCCAGGACCCCTGCAACACAAAACTTTATTCAGGTGAGGTTCTGCCTACCAGAGCTCATCCTTACACCTTTATTGACTCTTTCAAGTACATTTAGTGCTTCTCAGTTACTCTGACAGCAAGAGGCTCTCAGTCTATAAATAGAGCTTAAAATTTCCACAAGCATTTAGCTTTGTGTGCTGGGAAACTACAGCACAGAAATTACCAAGAGTATCAAACTTTGCAAAATAGGAGCTTGAACACACAAAATGTATCAGAGAGCAAACCAAGGCAGCAAGTGACAGGCAGAGTTCTGCATTGTGTGTGTGGCATCACCATCTCAAGAGTGGCCCTGCCCCAGCCAGGCTCTCAGCAGGGTACTCAGGGCAGCTGCCTGTTTCTGTGCCAAGCTGACCTTTAAGAGGAAGTGGCTGTGGTTTCTTCCTGAAGTGCACTGGATACTCAAAGCTGAGTAATTAAGTACCAGAAATTTAATGAGCTACTAAGTCTCACACAGCATGATCTTCCTGAAGTACCACAGTAAGGAAGTTTCACCCGATACAGATACTCTTGGTAGAAAAATTTTCATTTGACTATAGGTTATTAAAGAGGTGACTGAAATCCAGCACTCAGAAAATACTAATTAAGAATGAGTGATAGCAAAAACTAGCTCAAGCTAGTATAGGTAGCCTACAAATCACCTCCTGTACCTGCGTGTCCCAGCAAAGCAGCAGCCCCAAGGCACCAAGTGTGAGGGATACTTGGTTTGTGCTTGTCTGCTAATACAGGTGTTCTGGTCTTTGAACTCTGCACTAGCCAGAAGAAACAAGAGACCACGTGGAAGTGTGTCCTGAGGCTGGTGCCATTGTGCAGAGGCTTGCCTGCCGGATAGAGAAGGATGGGGGGGCTGCTCTGGTTGCAGATTATGGCCACGATGGAACCAAAACAGACACTTTCAGGGTAAGGCATTTGCCCTGCAGCAATAAGCCAAAAGACTCTTGTTATCTTTTGTCGTTAGGTTCTTGTAAGATACAGTTTGTAGGTGAGCATAATAGCAAAAACTGCTTAAAACTGAGTAATTCCTATTTAATCAGCACCCAGAAGGGTTTCTGTCAGATGGAAAGGGTAATCTGAGCTCTTGCTCCATTTATCTCAAATTTTCCATGTATAATTTGCTGTTGTCACCCCTCAAAGGCACAGCTTAATTTTTGCTGGCTATGATGATTGGACTACAGCTGAGTGTAATGTTCCAATTTCATTTTCAGGGTTTCAGGAATCACAAACTTCATGATGTGCTGAGTGCTCCAGGCACAGCAGACCTGACAGCAGATGTTGATTTCAGCTACCTTCGAAAGATGGCACAGGGAAAAACGGCCACGTTAGGCCCCATAAAGCAGCGGGAGTTTCTAAAGAACATGGGCATTGACCTCCGACTGCAGGTACGAGACTGCTCACAGCTACAGAACTCTCCCAGTCCACAGCCAATACTCTTGAGCAGGCATGAGAGCTTTAGTAAAAATCTTTGGGTTTAAAATGAAGTTGTTCAAAATAACATGTAGGTATGAGATCAGAAAGTTGCTTCTGCTACATGTTAGTTACTCCAGCTCCCTGAAAGTAAAATGATCTTTTTATATTTGGGAGCAGTTAATGCAAAACTTGCATCAGTGTATGGGCTGTGGACCACCACCTCTGATCTCACCAGTTCTGCCAACCATCACAGCACTGTTAAGTGAAAAGGATGCAAGAAGCGATTGCAGGTATACAGGAAGGGCTCTAACCTGCTTTTTTTTTTTTTCCAGGTGCTCTTGCAGAATTCAGGTGACACAGCAACTCGTGAGCAGTTACTTCACAGCTATGATATGCTGATGAATCCCGAGAAGATGGGGGACTGTTTTAATTTTTTTGCCCTGCTGCCTCACCACAGACTTGTACATCCTGACAAGAAAGATAAGCCAGAATCAAAGTCTCCCCTACCACCTGTTGCTGGATTTAATGAACTGTTACTAAAGTAATTTCAAATATTGCTGCAAAATGTGTGATGGCTGTTTCAGCACACCAAACCTCTTGACTGACCTACTCAAAGCAGTATGAGTGGAAATAAAACACTGCAGATAAAGAAACCAGCACACAACAGAGCAGAGAATGAACAATGCTTTGGGGGTCTTATGATAGAACTGAGTGAAATATTTACTAGTGGAATCAAAACTTGTCAATACCATAAGGAGTCTTTAAATATGTTCAAGCTTTGGTACTTAAATAAAATCAAGATGCCTTGACACCTTTGAAGATATTTTTATAAAGAAAATAGTGACAGGATGCACATAAAAGGAGTTCCTGCCAGCAGAATTTCCGCAGCAGGACATATCTAATAACTAATCCACAAACAAGAAAGTATAGAACCATTTACTCCCAAGAACATTTGATAGGAGAGATAATTCACATCAATAAAAAGAAGGAGTCTGATAGGGAAATAAATTTTATTTTCAAGCTTACCAGAGGATATTTACAAACAATGGGGTGTATAAAAATATAAAAGTACTTGACAGTGTCATTTTGAGGCTATAAATTTTACATGAGCTTTTTCTAGCATCACCATAGCACTATTGCTTGAATGAATGCAACTTAATTCTTCTAGGGGTAAGGGTATTAAACACTGTAACCTACTGCTGTCAAAGTCTGCAGTAAAGGTAGAAAAAAGGGAATAAAAAACTCAGCTATTTCTACTACTCTAGGAATTTTACTCATAATGTAAGTCTGATTTTTTTGGTTTCTTGACTACTAGCTGCTTGTGGCTTCTATTGTCTGGCCCCATAAGTCTGCATATGATCAGGCAATCTCCTCCAAAGGCCAATAGCATTATTTTTAATACAACCTGAAGAATAAATAGCTCATATAATATTTTGAAGCAGAGCAGACTTAATGGGGAGAGACAAAAGCCAGTCCTTCTACTTCAGTATTTTCCCCTCCTTCCTCTATTCCTGTTGTGCTTTTTCAAGTGACTGAGCTGCTTTATTTCCTCCCTTAAAATAACACAGTAACAGCTCAAGCAAAAAAACCCTGAAGTTTAAAACCAAACTGTATCTACGTTATTACAGTTAGGATGGAATATAGCAATGACTTCACTGAAATTTGGTCACTTGAGCACTAGAAGTTGAAAAATAGCACTGCTTTCCTTGCCAAGAGCAGGCAAATACCAAACTACCAATGTCAGAGGTGATTGCTCTGGTTACAGATGTGAAAAGCAGTGCCTCTTTGAACAATCAGTCCTGAAACCCTCTCTAAACAGGGTTAAGAATCCAGATCTCAGCCTTTGCCAACACAGACACCTACAAAATGCAGTGGCAGATAGAAAAAGGGCAATAGAAAAATGAAGAGTGAGTTAGAGACCCAAACCTACCTGTGGGCACATCCTTCTGCAGCTGCCACTGACCACTGCTACTTCAAGTAGCTGCCAGCTGTGAACTAACCATGTAACATTTTAGGTATATCTAACAACTTAAAAATCTCGCCTGTTTCCTTACCTGAATAACAACAGTAGAAAAAAAAATTACTTATCTATACACAAACAAAAAAAGAAAAATCTTTGTAGGAGAGAGGAGCTACCCAAAAGCCTCTCACTGCCTTTGCAGTTCAAGCCTGCATCAGTATTTTGGAAATACTTCCAACTAAGCTCTAGTTAAGCAGCTTGGCACATCAGGGATGCAATACAGCCATCCAGCACCTCAACACTGTTATCCCACAAAAAAAGGATTTCACCCTTTTTGGTTTTTAAAACAAAAAACTCTCTTCCATTTGCATTTAAACAATTTAAATTTGCCTCAAACTTCTTTGAAATACCATTAACTTGAACTTTCCAAGGGAATAATTTCCAAAGAACACTGCTGTTACCCCTCTATTGTGCCACAAGTCCAGTCAGTGTTTGGGAATCCTTCAATTGAGGCATGTGCACAGAAAAAACTGAGAAGTTGCTTTTGGACTGTTCATTCAGCTCAAACAGTTCTGAGCACAGTAAAGAGGATGGGAGGGGCTGCAGGTTAAGGTGGGAAGGCAAAGTCCTTTCTCCTACAATCCAGCTGCCCTGGCAGAAGCAACAGGCAATGTGGTATCCACTGTTCCTTCCAGGTTTTGAGCAGAGTTAACATAACAAGCTAGCAGGCTACAAACTACTCCTGATGTAAGTCCAGGGGACCTTAAAAAATTAGAAAAATTTTAAAATCTTATTACTCAAAACAACAGAAGAAAGCTGCATGTATTTTTCCCTATTTTTCCACATCCTTCTGCTAGAAGCTGATCTTCCAGAGTGAAAGAATATGCTACATCAAGTCTTGTGTGCTCTCTCTGCATTACTTGTGTAGTTTTAAGGCAAAATGCCTTAGGTGTGTATCAATGACGTGCCAGCCTTGCCCAGCAGCACACTATTGTGGCTTATTGCTTTTTTTAACAGACAAAATAAAAGCCTAGCACGGCTTTGATTGTCATCTCAGACTGCCAGCCAGCATTTCAAGAGGAATGTAAGAAGTTACAGGGGGTTTTTTTGGCTTTTTTTTGTGTTTTTTGTTGCTATCTGTAAAAAGTTCAATTAGGGCCAAGACACACATATTTAACTGTCTAAACAGCAGCAAATCATTCCTTCATCTATGAACCTGTATTTAACTAAACCACCCAGTTTTGCTTTAGCCAAGGTATTCTGTACTGATTTCTTTATGGAGTCTCTTCACCATCCACAATTTGAGAAACAGGAGATGTATCTAAGCAACAGAAAACAGTCCTCTATGGCCTAGTAAATAGGGATTAGAAAACTATTACAAAACTCTTACTGCATAGGCTATGAAAAAAACAAACCATTCAGTCTGTACACGCTGCTCCTCAGTAATGGCTTTGTAGTCACCCAGCTCAATGAAACGTTACCCAACAGGGCTTTTTATCCCACTGTCCAGTAACCACTCAGAGTTCAAGTCAGGGATGGAGAAAAGCAGATGACAGTCTATTCCCATGGCAATGCAGGATCCTCTGGGGCTTTACACAGCAAACTGTGTGTACAGCATTTGGAAAGAGCAATAGCTGTTCCAAAACTTAGCTTCAGTTTCTGCCTGGAGTATCCTTCTTTACTGCAATTTAGCATAATGAACAGTTCAAGGGTCTTCTTCCATGTCATCTGGATTAGGAGCCATAATGAAGTGCTGGGGGTACTCAAGGTTGTGTTCGTAAGCGTGTTCTTTCCAGCGTGCATCATCGCTCTCGTGGGTAATGTAACGCTCTCCAATGCGTGTTTCAAATTCTCTGAGGTCAAGCCAAGTCTGATAATCCTAAGGAGTAAAGGAGATTTAAGGAAGCAGTTTTAAGAAACACCTGCACTACATTCCCACAGATAAATTCTGCAGTTCGTCTCTAGGGTAAATAGCCGCAAGATATAACAACAAGATCTGCTAAAAAAAAATAAATAAAATAAAACCAAAACCAAACACCCTCCCACAAGATCCCCCAACACTGTCCACAAAGTATAGTTCAAAACTAAACAGGCTAGTATCTGTGGTTGTCAAAGCACCAGATAAAATCCATTCCAAACAAACCTGTTATAAACAGACTACAAGTTATGGCACACACCAGGCTGTGTGTCCACTTCAGCACTGAACAGTGTTTGCCTCCATGCTGATTTCACAGGGCTCCATGCACTCAGCACTGCCCACAGTTGGGGGGAAGCCAGAAGAGTAAACCCATGTTGTTGTCAGACAGAAAGGAAAAGGTGGGAGGGACAGTAAGACAAATTTTCCTTGAGGAAAGAGCCATTCACAGATGGACAGAACCCTGGAGGCACATCAAATGCAAAGCTAAAACCAGAAATACTCCAGCCTTCATGAATGCTTGTTAGCAGCATGTGACAGCTGCAGTTTTCATAAGCCTCTGAAGGATTTCAGACAAAAAATTATTCACCCATTATAAACACAGCAAAAAAGGCAGGTGAGCTTACCTGTAACCACGGGTGACTAAGGGACTTGTCGACACTGAAACGTTTTCTCATCTTCACTTGAAGCAAATTGTTTATTAAATCGATGGCTGACAACAACAAAAATTACAACATTTAAATACTAATCACTTCTCTCATCTTTCACATGCTGCAGTAGAAATTAATTTTTTATGTGTGAGTGTATCCTCCAGTGAACTCCTTTAAATTTAACCAAGCTCTTGAATTTCATGTTCAGCTTTATGTTAAATAAGGCTAAAAAATAGGGATGGAATAAGTTCCCTCTACTTTTGATGGAAATACTAAAAGCTTTACTATGTTATTGGTTAATCTTTTTCCCCTACTAATTTTAGTGATTTTCCAATAAGAACATAATCTCATGTTCCACAACGAAACAAGTACTTCCACTATTGTGTACTTTTGTATATATCCTTCCACATCTACCTGTGTATTAATCAAATATGGTAACAACATATAACCAAAGCTGGCACTGGAGAGCTCTAGAGACCAGCCTTGTAAACCTCTAGGTTGCTCAGACCTGACCCTTAAATCTGTACTTCCTAATGTACAAACCAGAATTCCAGATTCAACTTTGAACCATTTCTGTGATTGTAGTTCAGATAAAATATGCCAGCATTCAGCAAATACCCACAAATGAATTAACTTTCCTTTGGGACTTCTGGGAAGTGTCAGACTACTCATCCCACTCATCATGCATGAAATTAATTTTTCTTGCTAATTCTCCTGACTCCCCTGCCCCGAAGATGATCTAAAGCATTATATTTCACGATTTATCTTTCAAAAATGCATTTACCTCATATTTATCCACTTTGGCATAGTCTACTGAACTCCAACTATCGACAATTTTCACACTCCTTCCTAAATGATCCTTGATGTTTAAGCATTTGAATGTGTTACCTACACACACAAACATTCTAATAGAGAAAATTCATTCTTTACCTTCACTAGAAATTTCCTTCCAAGGATTTGGTGGGTACATAAATGCTGCATTTTGAATCTGATCATTGATATCCTCATCTTCATTAAATGGGAATGTACCACTGAGGCTCACATAGACAATAACTCCTACTGACCACATGTCTAGGGAGCGGTTGTAGCCTTTGCTCCTGAGCACTTCAGGGGCAAGGTACGCAGGAGTGCCCACCACAGAGCGCCGGAAAGACTTCTCACCAATGATGCGTGCAAAGCCAAAATCACACAGCTTCACCTGCAAAAGCAGCACATTTTAAACTGAGAAATCTCTGCTTGACTTCACTCCCTTTCTGCCATCACTTAAACATGGTATGTTAGGCAAACAGACACAAAACCCCATGTAAACCAGTCCATTAAGGTTTTAGGTTGCTGGGTTTGCAGCATGCAGATCAGCCACACTTCAGATCAAGATCTGAACTGGCCCTGCATAGACTCGTGTCTGAGGTTGTTGGTGTATTACATGGCCGCAAGTGTGCGAATAAGGAAAAAATATGTTGATTCCATCTCATCCAGCTCATTTTCAGAGGTGAATCCTCCCTTTCGAAAAGCACAGAACCAAAGTTTAAAACACAAATGAATCCCAACCAAATCATATTCCTCTTAATCTTATTCCAGAAGCTGGAGGCTTCGGCTACATTGAAATCAAACAATGAGTTTTAGCTTGAACTCAGACCCAGCCAGCTCTTGACATAACATCCCAGTAAAATGCATTAACAGCTGGCATATGCACCAATGCTCAAATCCTCATGATCATGCAACAGTTCCTTAACTTGAACACAGCAGGCACTTGTGGAGATAAAAGGATCCAGATCAAGTCCATCATGTAACCCCAAGTCAATAAGCCCTCCTCAGAGAATAAGAAAGAACAATGCACTAAAAGCACTTAGTGAGATGAGAAAAAAAAAAAGAGACAACTACAATACAATAATGCAGTTCAAGTAATTCTAGAAGTCACTTGAAAATCCCCCAAGAGGTTGCTTTTTAAGCAGCAGTGTCGATACTGCTTTAAAAAAACCCAATGAATAGTAATGAAAAGTATTGTTTAATCTTCACTTACTTGAGGGAATGGTTCTGCTGATGCTAGTAGTACATTTTCTGGTTTTAAATCACAGTGCACAATATTCTTGAAGTGTAAATTCCTCAAAGCAACAAGGATCTACAAAATGAATGAACACTTTCAGAACAATCAAGCAGATGAGAAGTGTCAAAAAACACACACTCTAACCAATACAGCAATTTTTATCAACAGACTCCTCAAGAACTAACCATATATACTGTGCAAGTACTGTTTTTTCAAGTCTACCAAGCCTACCAAGACTTGAAAACAAGGGGGTTTCTTCTCCCCAACCTTTTTTCCCCCTCCTCCTCTGTCTTTTTGAATGCTTACTGTTCTGACATTCATCTTTACATGTCTATAATATTATGTCTTGGGAAAGAAGGGCCAAAAAAGTTAACATAATTAACATTCAAACTTCTTTTCTTGTTTATTCAATTTTTATTAGATGTGGAGCTCTCTATGCTGTCTCTTTCAAATAGCAATACAGAAAACCCCTTCTCCAAAATCTCGTTTTGTAATTACAAAACCCAAACCTAGCCTTTCCTCTCAAAGCAGAGGAACTGACTGCGCACCTGAGTGACCATGAACTTAGTTATTCGTTCTGGAAGACGACTTTTCTCGCTGGAAAGAATCATCTCTAGCATATCCCCATGCAGTTTTTCCATCACAACAAAAACACGTTCTGGGGTTTCAAACATACATTCCAGGTTCACAATCCCAGGGTGGTGCAAATTCTAAAACAAAGCAGTATAGGCACATCACTAAAATAGAACAGTACGAAATATCCTGAATTACACAGAAATGCTGACCACAAATCAAAAAAACAGTTAAATAGGCAGAGGTGAAAAAAAAATCTGAGGAAAGAAACTAGCTTGAAACCAGCATCCATACATGTCAACTACTAAGGATAACTTGTTTAACACAAATTAGCTGCAACAATTAATTTTACCATTGATGCATGTTCTGCACTCAAGTTACTGAGTATAAGAATAATACTCAAAGATTGAGAAGCCAGTAGTGGAAAACAATACAGAAAATAATACTGAGGGAGAAAACATGAAGCCAAAGTACATACCTTTAGTGGGATCCCCTACAGTGGGGCAGATATCATCCCCAAGTTATCAACTCTACCAAGTACTCAGGAGTTTCTGCTTTTATAGGATTCCCTCTTCCAAAAGTACTCACAGATGTAAATTTAAAAATCAATTCAGAACACTTACACACAATACAAAATCTCATTAATGGTCTATTTCAGACAAAACTCCAACATGATCCCAAAACACTTCCATACCTGGAGAATGGCTACTTCATTACGAAGCTGACTTTCCTGTTTAGTTGGAAATCTCATCTTGTCAATGACTTTGATAGCCACATCTCTTCCAGTCTTCCTATGTTTTCCTAAACAGAAAGTCAGTGTCAGCCGTCAAGAGGCAGAAGCAATTCACAGCTATAAAAACTTACAGCAGAAATTCCTTTTTGGGGAAATCAGTATATTCTGTCAAGTGCACAATATTACCATATTTATATTTAGAATTGCAAATGGTGCAAGAGTAATAGCAGTGATTAGCCTCCATAGGAATTCTGTAGTTCAAACTTAAACCAGTTACCACTCTGTTGTCAGGTGCACACAGACTGACACTGGATATATTGGGTGAAGTTTTTGCTTGTGCAAGGGACTTGCACATGAGTAAGTAATAACTGCTCCACAAAATATTGCCTCTCCTGTAAAAACAACAACAACAATTCAAGGCCAAAGTGAAGACACATCTACAAACCCGCTCCAGTGGTTTCATACTTTCATGGGCTCTACATGCACAGGAAATTACACACCTAATACTCTACAGAAACGTGATATTAACTAGGTGCCCCAAAGAACAGCAATGCATTTAATACCCGGGGCAGTCTGCTGTGATCAAAAAGCTCTTAAAGGTTGTGGTAAGAAAAGGTGGTAATAAAAACACCATGCTGACAACACCACGTATCATTCCTTGCTGCAAACTGCATCAGCTACATGAGAAGCATTCTGCAATACCAGGGAGGCTGTGTCCAGGGCTAAGTGAAGAGCTGTTAATGCTTCCCCCAGCTTCTTCACAGCTACTGAACTGGTTTCTTTCAGACACATGAGAGAGGTTAATGGGATCACACACTGCAAGAGCTTGGAAATCCGAGACATTTAACGCTAAACGATGACAGAACTGTAAGCCTGCACCAAAGAAAGGTGTCACTATCCGCTCAGTGAAGGGTTTGGAAGCCATTTTAGGAGAAGGGATGACACACAGCTGCAGTGCAAGTGGCACAGAAGGTTCTACCAGCACTGCTGTGGGGAGCCCAGCTACACCTCAGCAGCCACCAGCCAGCCTCCCCTGATGCTCCCTGGTCAGCACTGGTGGCCAGGGCTTAGGCAGGGCACAGGAACTGCTCCACAGGCTGCTCTGCCAAGCAACTACTGCACCTGCCTTTAATATCATCATGAATAAAGAGGCTATCTCCACCAGATGAAGGAAATTATATTGAAATGTAGCACAAATACAATCAATTCCAAACTAGATGCAAAATACAGAATGTAAATGCTAGATCACTAAGGAATGTAAAGCAAACCAATCCATCTAACAAAACACCTAACTACACAAGCTAGACTGCAGCTAGAAATTGCCCATGAAGCATAACAGAAAAGCAGCTTGAAAGTTCCTTTTGTTAAACAAAACACAACCAGCCAGTTTTCAGTGCAAGTTTTACATCAGTAAGAAAATGTCAAGAGTAGTTTTTTTCTATCTCCCTTTTTCAGATCTTTCAAACTAATCAAAATAGGAAAAGCAGAGGGAAAGTCTTCTCACTGATGCAGGAGTTGGGTATCTATATCCTGTAGCTTTTGATTTACAATTTTGGAAATATTTGTCAAGAATATAAGACACAAAAAATACAACAAAGAAGAAAAACCCAATCCAAGCCCCACAACAGTGAAAGCAACTTAATTTTTCCATTGTTACCATTATTTCAGTATGACTACACAGATGCAGATAAGCCAGTATCAGAAGTTACCAGATCTAGCCTCCCCAAATATCAGTAACAATTAAGCAGTGTATAGAGCCAGCAAAACCATAGTCTTTTATATATAAAAGACTTTTCATACTCTTTCAGCTTCTGATTTTATATTAAGAAGTAAGCATATCCTATATATTTTAAGTTCTCATTCAGTAAAAGAAAGAATTTAATGAAAGCTTTTTTTAAGTTATTATAAGCTTTTATAAGTTATTATATTTTATAAGCTTATTATAAGTTTATTATACTTAAAAGAACTTGTAAGCATTGAATCATGAAAAATACCAAGCTGAGATTTATCTACAAGGCAATTTAGGAAAAATACAATCCAATCATTAAAGTAAGTGTCTGCTTTTGTTAATTTCTATTCATAAGAGAGGGAGGACATTTTGATCCATACTACACTATAAGAAATATAAAGGGGGCAAAAAACTTGACCTCTTTCAAGAGTGATGTAAAACCAGACCAAACTGTATTTCCACCAAGCAGTTTAGAAGTAATAAGGTATCTAACTACACAATTGGCACACAGAAAAATCATAGCCACAATACTTCCTGATTAGAAAGAAAATGTGACAGAAGCAGAAAGATTACCACTTGTAAATCATTACTTATGACTTGTTCTCTCTTTCCAGATTTATGGTCTGTGGTTTTCTCAATACTTGAGATATAAAATGAGATTAAAAAAAAGAAGAGAGAGACAGAAACAGAGTTCATATGCATGGCTAGTATTTCTTCTTTGTGATTACATACTAAAAACAAGTCATATGCTGCAACAGAAGATTTTAAAAACTAGGTGACAATACTAGACTTGAAACCCAGGCCTAACACTCATGGCAAAGAATACCTCTTTCTGCTTTACCCTGATGACAGAAATTTGTTCACATCAAGTATGTCAATAACATGTTTGCATCCATACTGTCAAACCATAAACACACTATGTGTTTTTCTAATTGCTTTTGGCCACATCTCTCAGGTGTCATTCAAAACTGTATAACTGACAACAGATATATGACTTCTAATATTGTAAAACACAAACAACAGTGTTAGAATTTGCAATTAAAAAAAAAATCATTAAACGTGGGCAAATTGGATTCCTTTGTATTTAACTGTGGACAAAATATTCTAAACTGATTAGGATGCCAATACAAAATGTAAATGCAAAAATTTAATTGTAAGAAATACTGTACATGAAACTGCAGAGACACGCAACAAAGTAATCCAAACACAACTTTTACCAAGATTAACTTCACCTAGACATTCTAGATACAGCTAAGTATGAAAAGGATAATTTTATCAAGCAGACATTCTACCTTAATAAATGGATAATGGAACGTAATGCAATTTACCTCCATATACAATACCAAACTGACCAGAACCCAGCACTTCATCAGCAAATATTTGGTACACAGAGCTGATATCCTGATGCATGAAAAAAAGAAATCACAAATATCAGGAGTCATTAAAATGTTCATGACCATATTAGTTATTACTGGCTAGACTGTAATTATATTTGTCATTAATCAAACTCTGTAAAAGGTACCATCATTACACTGTATGGAGTGGGAAAACACAACAAACTTTTCCTGAAGAGGATGCACCGAGATGCACCAAAAGCAGGGATATACGTTCATAAAAACCATGGCAAGTAAGTCAGTCACTTCCTGCTTATAACCTGGACTTCTTTACCTACAGTGCTTTCTCATCCAGACACTGCTACTACCAAATCCTTTGTAATACTCAGATAAATAAATACCACTATAATACAATGCACATGACTCACCACATTCTCCTGGACCTGGCAATTTGAAACAGAGATGCTTAGAGACAACTCTTCTGCAATAAAGAAGATAAAAGCAAGTAAGTAAATAAAAAGGGAAGACTTTTTCTAAAAAGAGTGAAAATGAAAATCAACAAAAGCCCTTTACTGACTTCTAACCCAGTATTGGTGAAATGATTTTTAGTGTTGTTCTACAGAAACTTCATACTCTGGAACTCATTAGATAAATAACCCTGGAAGTTTTGCTGGGATTGTCTTTTTTTGTCCTATTCCTGATTACAAAGATAGTAGAACAATACAAGTGTGTACACAACAGACAACTGGAGAAGCAAAAGCAATAGCAATTGTATCATAGTTCATTAAACTACTAACAATTTCTGGTAGCAATATAGAAAAATACAGGCAAGAGAAGCAGGTAGCTCCCTCAGTCAAATGAATGTGGCTTCTTATCTTCTGTAGCACCAAGACACAGAATTAATTCATAAGAAAAGGAAACAAATCAAAGAAGCCAAGTAACAAAATAATCGATAATTAAAAAAGCAATAAAGCCTATAATTAAAAAAAAAAAATAAATCTTTGTTTCATGGATAAACTACAGAAGCACATCAATCCTTGGAATATAAGGGCACATTCATGAAGTACAATTTCCAAGTAAACATATCAAATAAAGAATTCTTCAATCTGCAGCGGACATTGACATGAATTTTTCATTACAGGAATAACACTGATGCACAGGCAAGAAGATATATACCAAAGAAGGTATATATCATATATATATATAAGGAAATACCCTACTCTTTTGACTTCCAAGGGCTTAAGTAAAGCATTTCAGACTAAAAGACATCTATCACTTGGAGTTTGTCCCTCTGAAGGTATTCCAGACCCAACTGGATGTGTACCTGTGTAACCTGGACCCTGCCTTGTCAGTGGGGCTGGACTGGATGATCTCCAGAGGTCCCTTGCAACCCTAACAATTCTGTGATATTATGTTAACTTAAAGGAGAAAAAAAACAATTAATTCATCTACAAGGTATATAGAAAACACACTACAGACTTGCTAGCACTTTGAAAAGAGCCTTTATCACCCTGAAGAGAATTTAGAGAAAAAAAGATGTCTGACTTTTGCCACCTGTGCTTTATCTCAAAGAAGAAATTTACAGAGAGAAGACAGGAACAAATACTAATTCTCAAAGACACCCTGAATTCTGCTCTGAAATATGAACTCTGAGTCTTGCAAATGCCTACTGATTACTGACTATAGTCAAGTCAGTACTGAAGTAACCATACAGAACACTATGGAAAACAATAAAGAGATCAGACAAAAAAATTCCTAAGGTCAAAAAATCTGCTGCAAAGTAACTAAAAAATAAAGATACAGTTTTTGAAAGTGTTTAATAGAACACAGTGAACTTGTCCACAGATGGCTACAGAATACAAAATAACTCAGAGGTAAATTATGAATTATTCCTTCCAAATAAATCCATCTTTCTAGTGTCTGAAATGTGCAAGAGTAAAGGTTAAGAAGTAGTCACTTGTAAAGAAATTAGTAATTCCACAATTCAATATGTAATCTACAGCAGGTAAACAGCTTACTTTCTCTCTTGTTTTAGCTCAGAATCACCTCACAAAGAAACACCCCAGCCCAAACACCAGGTACATGGTTACAAAGGATTCTCTGCCATGGGTCAGACTGGAAGAACATCCTCATTTCTAAACTACCTCTGGCCACAACGTGGTATAAAATAACTAGATAGTGCCTTGTGGACATTGTGACACTACAAATTCCCTGCTGCTGCAAGGCACATTTCAGGCACTAGCAATGTCTCCCTCCTTTTAAAAGACCATCTGGTCTTTTAATTTCAAAGCATGTATTTGAGACTCTTTTTTTAACTAAAATATAATTACCTTAAAGGCTCTTGAGACACATTTCATGATTCACAAAGCGTAGGAAGAAGACGGAAGAACAGAAATTTTGTGGCCTTCTGAGAGTTTAAAAAACCAACCTGAGTCATCTAAAAATATGTCAATGCCACTCCCGGACTCACGGTAGTTTCTTATACTCCTACAATCCTACACATACTAAAATATCTCCTCTCAGCAAATACCACTGTAGTTCTATTCCCTACCAATGTCAATTAAATGTTACTATTATCATTATCTGAAAACTTATTTGTTTTGGAAAAATCAAGTGTCTTTGCAAATCTGACAGCAACAGTAAGCCTTAGGTGCTAGAAAACAAAAAGCGTTTTGGTGTATATATAGAGAGATATACATATATTTGAAACTAAAAATTCCATATCAAAAGTGGCATTTTATGTTTGCATAAAGCCAGGTACAAGGTACCATTTCACAAGTATGTTTCTTCACTGTAATTAAATACTAGTGCCAGTACTGGCATTTCATAGTTTAGTATTTTAGACCACTGCTGCATTTACAGAAAGTGCCTTTACCTCAGACTAGCATTTACATGTTCTTAACTGCTGCTGATGCAGAGTAGCCAGATATCAGAGACAGAGAAACTGATCTCAGAATCTCCTGCAAAAGAAAATTTTACTGCAAGGAGATTAAAAGTAGCTGGAATTCAAAAGGAAACTAAAATGGGAAAGCATAAATCTCAGTACAGAATGAGAATGAATGCTGTTGCATGGAATAAGGAGATGTCTTAAAAGAAAGAAAACAATATATAAGTTTAGTGGAGCCTTGATAATGAATATAATCCTATACCAGAGGAAAAAGGGAGGGAAGGTGCATAAAAAGAAATCAGGGTACTTTTTATAACTACTCACAGCTCAGAAAAAGTTTTTACATCACTGATGGTATTTACATTGCAATACTAACTCCTTTTCTTCTTCTTAGCTACTGACATCTCACAGTATTTTAAAAATACACATATATGTAGGTGCTTACATCAAAAAACATCCAAATTTACTTCTTTCAAAGTGTATGCATATAATCTGAATATATTTATTTAGTTATTTATACTAAAAGTATCTAATCTGTGCTCCCTTTTTACATCTGTGTGTGTATTCTTAGTGGTCCCACAATAAAACTCTGCATCCTCAATCCACATTGTAAATCTGATTCTTTACTACTTTCTGCTACAACATATTAAAGGATTTGCCCACCCTCCTCAAACCTGAGGGTCACTTTTTAGAGACTCATGGAAAGTGATGGACCAAATTCAGTATATAATCAACAGACAATACTTCACTCTAAATAAGCACTTTCCCCAAAGGAATCACTAGCATCAGCAGCTTCAGCGTACGAACAACAGCGCCTTGTCTGCCTGCTTACTGTGATCTTTTCCTTGTCCTGCAGTAGTGCAAACGCTAGGTTGAGGAGTGACTGGCATCAAGGCCTGGCGAATGGCTTTCTCCCAGCCCTGAGCTACGTCAAGTCCAACTCCGGAGGCAGCAAGAACTGGACTGTGATGAGTGCTGCCATTGTTCTCGCCAACAAAGTACACCATCGTGTCAGTGATGATCTCAAAACAGTAGGGGTTGCTGCCCTGCACCACGTGTGAAAAATCTCGAGGCTGAGTCACCTGGAGAATTTCTGAAAGTGGAATCTCCTGAAGAAAGATATTAAAAATTAAAAAATGAAAATGTACATAATATTTTAATATACTAACACTCATAACTTCAAGCGTTGCAAAGAAACCAAAACAAATATATCTAAAATCCAAAACTGAAACACCAAGCTTCATAAATAAATTCAAACTGAGCATGACCATTGCCCACCCAGCTTTCTGAATTCCTATATACAAGCCTAGACAGATTTTCAGACCCACCACACAACTACTATTTTCTACTCAAACTACATTTATATTCATCATGAAACACACTCCCATTGCACGGGTAAGTGATGCACAACTAGAGAATGACCACTTTCCCCTTGCAGTTTATACAGCTTAGGCATGATGGGGGAAAAGTGAGACATTAAGGAGAAGATGCAGTTATACTTGCTAATTAATAAGCACGGCTTTGCGCGTCAGAATCGTTCTGGGTAAAGATTCTCTTTCATACAGATATTAGCAGATATTATCTGCATACAGATATTATCCTCTACCTGGTCAGTTTAAGATCATGGAACAAGAGTATTATAGAACAGATCTGAAGGAAGAAATGGTTTCAAGTTCACACTAGCTGGAGGAGGACATTCCGCATCCAGGGAAGGTACAGGTGCATGTCACTTGCAAGAGGAGTGAACAAGCAGGTGAACACTAGGCAGACATTAGGAGGATAAGAGACAGCAGCTGGTTGAGATGAAGAGCAAGTGAATGTAAAGTGAATTACTCTAACAGCAAAGACAAACAATCAGATCTTAGCAGTTAAACAAGGGATGCAAAGGGGCGAGTGAAAGGACTAAAAGCAGTCACATAACGGAGCAACAAGCAAGGAACATATTTTACCAGCTGTGTTTTGAATGCACAGGGCAATACAAGTATCAGAGAGGTCTGAGAAGAGACTGCATTGGTCAAGATAAGGATGAAAAGGATCTGGGCAAGTTTAGCTGGGTGTACAGAGAAAAGGCTTGATCTTAGAGGTGTTATAAAGGAAGAAGCTGCAAGATTTGGACCCCCACCTAAAGGTATAAGACAAGAAAGGGAAAAGTCCTGTTTACACATTCAAATGCATTTTCTGAATATTCCACCACCAAACACAATCCTACATTGACAATACACTAGGCTTCATTTATATAAACATAATGCTATACAGTAAATTTTCCTGTAAATCCTGCTTGAAACTTTCAGTTGTACAGTAGGGAGTAACTGAATTTGAGGAATGTTGAAATAAAACACATAAGCATGCAAAATTTCAGTCACTACTCAGAGAACACAAAAATCCAAGCCTTCATTCAACTGCTGGCCAAAGAAATTCTCTGGCAATTGTGAGGAAAACTTAATACGCCAGGTAATTCAGGAGAACAGTACATGCAAAAATGTAAGGAGAGACATACTCAAGGGAATTAGAGCAGGAGCTGCAAGCAACTTCTCAGAGTTAGTCTTGGTCCTTCTCACTTACAGGCTTTGGGCAACAATTAACCTGGTCACAGTTTTGATTCAAAAAGAGATGGGAAAATGGAGATAATACGTAAACTGCTTACAAGTAGATTTCATATCTATAAATCACTGAATAAATCAAGTGAAACATAATTATTACTCATCATTAATTACCTTGTAATATTTTGTTCCAGATTCATTTTGAAATAGTGTGAGGCATTTGCTGTCCAGTCTCCAGTAATGTCTTTTTCTCTACAAAATGCACAGTACAATTACATAAGAAATAAACCTCTCATATGGCTTTTGCTATCTCATTTTTTAAATTTTCTAAATGCTTTAAATTACTGTAATAATTATTCAAAATTAATCTACAGTTTAATCTTAGACTACAGAAATGAAAAAGATAAACTTTGGGAATAAAACTTCGTTTAAATTGAAGAAGCAGCTCAAAAATTATTTCCACAAACTAGAAAAAAACATCACTTACCTTACAACAAAAGCAATGGCAACAGGAGTTACATCATATAAGAAAAAACAATTACTGGACAGGTTTTACTCCAGGTGCATATTCTCATAAAATCTGAATCATATAAATTTAGTGACAACTGTGGGAGTCCTGCTTTCTCCCTCTATGCCCTAATATGAACATTGCAAGGGTTCAAGCACTGAGCAAGCCTAAGAAGTTCTTAATTATTTTGTCAATACAGTGACAAAACAGAGACACTATGAGATTCAAATGAAAAAATAACCTGGGGGGGGGGAGGGGGAAAACCACCAAAACAGACTAAATAGCCATTTGCTGGAAGTATCCATCAACAAGAAATCTCCCCCACCAAAAAGTAACATAGATTAACTGCTGTATACAACTTGTAATTTAAGCAGAAGAATATTCCTCAAAACAAAGAAGCTTTTAGAAAGCTAATATGGCTGTATGAATCTAAGATACTTTGCTTGCACCACACTTATATAGTGAAAAAAACACTTCCATTTATCTGGGATAAAAATCCAACACCCTTAACTCTAACTAAGGATGACAAAGTTTGAAATGCTATTCTATTATATTTATATTGTATAAAGTTTGTCATATTAAAAGCAAAGTTTTTGGGTTGTTTTTTTTTGGCCATATTTAAGCAGAGCATAAATCACTTCAGTCAGAGAGAAGTCTACCTATGGGAATTAGACAAAGAAAACTTTATCAAAAATGGATTTAACTAAAACAAATTCCCAGACAGCACCAGGACAGTGGGTGAAACCAAAAGGGTAAACCCCTCCTTGCAACATATATGCTCTTTATTAAATCATAGAGCAGGAAAGACTTCGGAGCAGAGGAATTAAGGAAAAGGCTGGTAACTTACTCAGGGATTAAAAATCTGCCCGAGACTCTACTCTGAGAAAGGACAGGACCAGGGTCAGAAACAGAGTAAAGATGATGACATAGAAACTTCTCATTTTAGAGAGTGAAACATCTTGTTATCCAGAGAGCACAAGAAGCACGTAGATCCTGCTGTTAAAATCAACCTGTCTAGAACTGATAGGAAGCTCAGTTGTTTCAGGAATAGGAAACATTGACATTGATGAGAATGGAACCATCAAGGGAAATAGCGATGTTGTAATGGCCAATACGGAAGCCTCCTCCCATTAGGAAGCTCTGTGAGATCTTGTTTGGCTGGAGGTACCCTGCTTTGGGTCAGGATACTCCATGTGACTGGCTTTTTTCAGTTGATGTCATCGAGGTAGCAGCCAGACTAACAGATGAAGAAAACCAAACTAAGCTAAGGTGTTTCATCAGATCACTGTTCTAAGGGGAGGTTAAAAAAAAAAGTCCATGGAAAAACATACTGGTTGTACTGAAAGTTTAAATCAGAGCTGAATACCAGGTCTGTCCTGAACAGTTCTGCTAGAGCTATTCACCTTTGTCTGCTATCTGGCCTTATTTTTTTCAGAGCCAGCTGATGATAATTATGACTTTTATGTAGTCTTGGCTGTAACCATATCTAAAATACACTAGATACTTACTTTGAATTGTGATAAATACATCTAGGTATTAAAAAACTGTACCTTAAAGAAATGGTTTTTAAGGTAATTTCACAAAGACCATTTATAGAAGTCAATTTAGCTGACAGTCACAAAAAGTGAAAACATTACAGTAACCTGAGCTGCCTATTATCACCACTCAACTTGATTTCATCAGAACTTAATTAACTTTGCTTCTCTAAATTCGCTGAGTCTCCTTCAACTTAATTAGTCTCCTTCAGTCAGATGCCACGGAGATAAAGAATGCAAAGGTATTTGTGCTGCCTTTCATGGACAGTCTCAATATGCCATAATGTTCTCAGTGAGATCTGGGAACTTCTTAAATTCATCCTTTTCATTCATCTACCAAAGAACAAAAGGATTCACTTCCTCCCATCAGACAATACTAAGGAACCCTATTATTTTGCCTTGTCTTCCTCCTCAATACAAAAAAACCAAGCAGTCTGCCTATTCAGTTAAGAGCTCATTACTGGTAGCACCGGCACCAAACAGCAGAGTCTTTTTGGAGGGTGCTTGCATACCCAAGGACACACAGTCAAGCCACAACTCTTAGGGTCAATTGCTAGAGGAATTAAGGGACCCCATACCTACACATAACTATTTACAAACACCTAGATCATTAGGATAATACTCTCAACCATTTCAGTACACATAATATTCTTATGACTTCCACCTTTTCACATAGTAGAATAGAAAAAAAGACATAAGCATTTAGTTCAACTACTAAAGAGAGCAAAGACACAAGCAAATTATTCCAAGTTACCTTCTCAGGAAAGCTGAAATACTACACATGCAATTCATTTGAGACAATGTAGAGATGCTTTTCCTTCTTAAAGGGGAGAAGGAAAAGTACTGTTCAATCACCACATGAAGAATTTAGAATAAATTACAGTTCCTCCCTTGAACCAGATTTCTTTATAATGAACATCACAATTAAGTTCTTTCAAATGATGCTCTAAATCAGAAATAAAATACACTAGTTTAGTGAAATAACTTGAGAAATAACTTCATTTAGGAAGAAACTAAAGTAACTGACCAGGTTGTCTCTACTAGTATAGTGGACCATCCATCCTTCTTTCACCATTGTACTGCTCTTCCTCTTTGTGTGTTTGATTGACTGTACAACTCGCATGAGAGGAATATTATTGCTTGTTGAAGGACTAAAAAGAAGATACAACAGTTTAATACGTAACAAATTAAAATACAACAGTACTGCAGTTATACTCATTTTACACATTTAGTCCATAATGTTCAGGAACAGACACCTTTTCTTCCCATACAAATTCAGTTTGAAGGATGAATTTGATAAGGCATCTGAGCTCCTACTAGCTCTTCTAGGACAAGTATTGTAGTACTTAAGGAACAGAGAAGAAACACACTGGAGTGAAGACACCTACAGATATAATTTTCCCTCAAAATCTGCTGGTCTTTTATGCTATTTTACACCACAGAAATATAATTAACATCAGCATAACTATCAGTTCTTCTTGTCTATGTAAGTTAATTGTGCTGCTTCATAATATTGTTGTTAATGAAGGTCCCTGTCAAAGCAAACTTTCAACTTACAAAACATAAACCAGGGTCAAATCACAACTGCACTAGAAAATTCTGTCAATACTAAGGTATATTAACAAACAAGGGTTTGATAATCTCTAATATTCTGAGACAGCCATTAACTAAACATACAGGTTTTAACAGCACTGAAAATTAAGCCAACCACCAAGGTGCCTGACTAACATCAGAGCTCTACGTGTGGTATTAACAGATACATCTGTAAATACTCCTTGTGAGGTAGGTTCAAATCAAAAAATGTAAGGATGCTTTAACACAGCATGCTGTTACACTACAGAATTGGTTACAGGATGCTGTCATGCCAAAAAATTGCTTCAAATCCGATTAGAAATAAATAGAAAAGTCCTACTTAGAGGTAGATGTTGCTTCCCACTCAGGAGATCCTTGAGCTATAAATCATTGAAAGCTGAGAGGTATCATTATATGCTATCCCTCACAAATTTACTGCTCAGCCCTGAGCTACAGTGATGTTTAGTTAGACCAAATACAACTGGGCTCATCTTATTAAGAATGACTAAGAAAATCAGGATGACACTACTCAGAACAATAGAGAAATAAAAAGATCAAATTTGATTTAATGAACTATGTTAACAGTTACTGGATAAAAGACTTCAGAAAAAACAAGATACATAAAGCAAACTACTGTGTAACATGCATAGACTATGATGCCAATATTAAAATACCCCAACTAATGCCTTTTAAATCCACACATATAAAATAGTAGCTAAATTAGGCTCAAGTCACAGAGACCTTAACCACACATTAGCCTTGTAAAGCTGTAAATTTTATCCTGATTTGATAATCTGGTGTATTTCATCAATAACTGTCATAGCATAACACTTTTTCCAATTTCCAGAAGAGACTAGACTCTTAGTCTGTTCCAGATTTTCTCGAGACAGGAGAATTTTACAAAGCATTTTCAAGCTAAAAGTAAAAAGAAATCCCACACAAAGGGAAAAAACACTTTCAGCAATAAAACTGGGCTGCTTGGAAACATTTTGCTCACAATATTGAGCAATGCTCATCCTGAGCAAAGAAATCCATGCTATAACTTACCTGATTGTTTTGACAGCTTCCTCATCTTTGTCTGCATCAAGGTCAGATGGATCCATAAAAAAGATTTTGTCCTCTGGAGGAGAGGGCTCTTCAGCATCATCTAGAACTCGACTACCATCACTGTTCATTTCACTGCTATCAACTTCCATTGGCATATCCAAGTCCTGGCCTGGGCTAGCAGGTTCTGGAAACAACACAAGTCAGACATTATTTCAAACACACAACTTAAAGAAAAATAAAATTAAATCCTCCAAGACCCACCTTTTTTTCAGTTCAGACTTACAGAAAAAAACATAAAACTACAATCACAATACACAAAATCTTCACATTTTTGCTGTAAGACAGAGAGTATGGTAATGAACATTATCAATTTCATTTTGCTAGATGCCAAGGCAAGACAGACTCAACTAAAACATGAACCATACTGAAAGAAACAGAGTGAAAAGCTTAAAGTCTAAACCTAAATCTCATTAAGTAATTCTGTTCCACAAGTAATCAGGACAAAGTAACCTTTCCATCGCTAGAGATGACCCAGAGAATTATTCTTGTGAAAATGAAATTCTCCATTAACAGAAAACTAACTCTGCTCTCCCTGCTCTTGTAGTCCATAATAAGAATAGTAAGAAAGAAAAGAGGGGCTGTGGAATTGCAGGAAAAGAGAAAAGCAGAACAGATCTTATTTACCTCTGATTTTCTGCAGGCAGAAATTTAGTGTTTTCAAAAGCAGTACAACTGGTACTGTGAAAAACTAAGAATTAAGACATAAAAATATCTTCATCTGTAGCCTTTTTATGGTTGTGTTTTTGTTTGTGGGGGGTTGTTTGTACGTTTTTTTTTTTTTTACCTGGGGTGAGTTCAATTAAGAGTAGGAGAAAGAACAAAAATAAATTGTTCCCTACATCTTCAGAAAAATTACGTCAAAGCACCTTAGCATCACAAGGGCAGTAAAACCAGGTTGCAGTAACATCATGTTGCACATTGCTGTTCACAGCCACCAAACTCAAGTCTAGGAAAGAGCCTGGGAGCTGGAGAAGGTTGGCATGAACAGTATTATGCAATGGCAACAGACCCGCTAGCTAACACAGCTGTTGCCCAAGCCTCTGAATTAAGTTGTACAGTTTGATGAGATCTGCTTCATGTCACCAATTTTGTTTCACTAAAAATGTGTGACAAGGCAACACAGACACAGAATGGCTGAAGTTGGAGATTTTTGAAGGTCACCTGGTCCAATAAACCCCTGAGTTCATTTCTTCAGTCTGTTGAAGTCCCTCTGGATAGCAGCACAAACCCTCTGTCGTATCAGCCAGTCCTCCCAGTCACCTGCAATCCTGTTGAGGGTACACTTTGCCCCACAAAACATTAATGAAGATGTTGAGTGGGACTGGACCCTTTGCTGGCCCCTGGGGTACCCACGAGTTACTTGCCATTGATAACCATTCTCTACGCTCACCTATTCAATCAGTTTTTAATCCCTATCTGCTCATTTATCTCCTATTTCATCAGCTTAAAACTGGTCTAAAACTTATAAAAATACTCTAAAAATATTCTTCAACATAGTGTTCCACACTCTTTCAATTCTGCAAGGTCTATTCAGAAAGCAGCCCCACTTCATTGAGGTTTCCAGAAGTTAAAGTAGAGTTCTTCATTTTGGTTTGCCTTGGAGTTTTTCTCCTTTCTCTTTTATCTCAATCACCTTAGCTAACTCTGGCCAGTAAAAATCGTGAATATGACAAAGTCGTAAAAAATGGTACACGTCTTCAGATACTAACGTTTTAAAGTATATATTTCATGGTGAACAATAAGCAGTCTGATCACAACAGATCTTCAGATTTTGTACAGTGGGGTGACTTCTAGATTTTTCATTTCCATTGAGCAATCCCAAGCAAAGCATAGTGAACTTGTCAGGACTGATTAAGTAAAATTTAAGTCACCAGAGTGTAAGTTTTACAGTGAATCTTTTTCGTTTTCACTGACCTCAGTGAAAAAACTTCAAGATAAATGAAAAGATGTCATATATTCAGAGATGAGGGAACTAAACACTAATGCATCTCATTCAGCCTCCGAAGATCTCTCATCATTTGAAAGGATGTTTCTCATCTTACCTCCATTGAAAATAACCTCTCCAAGACAGTCTCGAGGTACTTTAGGTGCACAGCGTTTGTGACAGTTGAATCTGCAATCTAAAACAGCAGATAAATAAGCCCATGATACCAGAACCTCACTCCCACCCAGACACTAACATTTATTACTCACTTCTTCCAACACAGACTTCAGAATCATACATTTGCATGTAACTGAAGACAGCACCAATGAGGTCACCTCCAGGAGGAAATTAACAATCTTGTCCTTATGTCACATGTTGATTTGTCCCACCACTATTTATTATGTCAGTACTTCCCCTTCCAGTACAAAATGGTTTGCTACTTCTGTAGCTTTTTCTGCAGCTATTTTTTCCCCTCATGATGCAATTTCTCCCATTCTTTCATTTGTTCCACGTCCTTTTTTCAATTGCTATATGATTTAACTGTCTCATCTCTAACATTTTTCTCCACCTGCCAACTAAGACTTGCAGACATCAGAGGCCTCTACGATCACACAGCTACATCAGAGCAAATGTGTTCTGCAGTAAATCCCAAAGTCCAGTTCCCCTCTCATTCAGATTACAGATTTGCCTGACTACTCAAGCTCCATTTCCTGCTGACACAGGGCAGACAGAACATTATGTCCAGATTTGGCCTGATGTAGGGATGGAATCTCACCTGGATGTGTGCCATTTCAGCACCCGAGGAATCAGATGCAGCCTACTGAATAAAGTCCAGCATACAACATTACTGGTATTAACAGGAATTTCCTTTATTAGTAGCATTCCCGTAATTTTCTCCATCACCACCATGAATTTCAAAACTTCCTACTGCCACCACAACTGTTCTCATATTGATAATTTAGCCTCTTTTTGCTGTCCAAAGCAAGCTCGATGTGTTTTTCTTTTAAGATCAGACAAGAGAAAAACCATTATCTCTCCATTCTTAGTAGCAGAAGAGCCAAATTCTGGATCTGAATACAACACTGCTCAGCTTCTGAGCGCCTAAAAGGATGCATCCTAGGAGACTCATGAACAGTCTTTTTTACAGCTCTGGCTTCAGTCCATATTATGGAATACAATTACTTCACTCCTTTAAAGGAGGCTGGAAGAAACAGAGACATTTCAAATCCTGTCAGGAAACTAGAAGGCTGAGTCTATCCTAATAAACTACATTAAGAAACATTCCTGGATACTGAAATGCAATTCTCTAGTCTAGTAAATAGCTAAACATCCCTTAGCATGCTTTTGGCCCACAGCACTAGTATAATCCCAAACAGTTCCAAGGTCTAGCTCATAAACCAGAGCATCCTATGAAATTGCTCCAAACAGGCAGTCTGCATAGAGCCACCCAGGCCGGAATGCTAAGAAAATCTGTTCATGAACACGGGTCATTCTGTCCCTGCTGACCTCAGTGTCCAGGAATGTTTCTAGGCACATTTAATTTATTACCACAAATATAGCCTTAGCATCTCAAGCATCATCCTCAGAGCCTGAACAGCAATCTGAATTAAATCAAGAAATCAAGGGTTCTTATGGGTAATCAGAAACATAAAACTACTAAAAGACCCCAAGATTTGTGAATGTGCTCAAGGAAGTCAGTGGGGAACCTTAAGAATCTGTAGGAGAAGGAAGTATGAAAATATTTGAACTGCTTGATATCAATTCCTGATATATTAAAAATAAGTATAGGATTTTACTGCATAAATGGAAGCCTATTAAGACACTTATTTCTGTCCTGCACATAGACATAGCATTTCTCTAGGCTTGTTTTCTATGCATAAAAGCTTACAATATGCATACAAATAATATTTTTATCCAGCGTCATTCAGTTCCCTGAAACTGATGTGGTAGCCCCATTTGTTCAACTGGATACAGACACAGCGACTGTATATGGCCAGCAACATCTATATATTAAAACCGCAAGGCATCTTTTTCAGGTTTCATTATTTTTGTATCATATGTATCCAAGATACGCACTGACTGGAAATAGTATCAAAACCAGTTGAGGTTGCAGACTTCAAACGGACTACAAAGACTGCAAATAACAACAGAAATGAAAGATAAAACTACTTCCTTGCTTACATGAGACAGCAGTTATTACTAGTCAAAAAAAAAGATAACACAGCTGTAAGCTTACCATCTTTTCTCCCCCATAATAAAGAAAACTGAAAATGTATTGTGACCTCTCTCACAAAGCTGACCTTTGATACTCCTGTTTGACAAACTCACATGAGAAATGTAAACTCGCTTCCATATTAATGTTTATGGTTCATCACTAGACTTTTGTTTCCTGCAACAAAGCTGACAGATCTGCACTAATAAATTAATTAAAAAAGCCAGAAGGAGATCACACTAGTTATGCCCTAGGAACCACATGGAAAGGCCTGAGAACTGAAGCCATGCATGTTAATGTAAGCTACATAAAAACCATGCAAGTTCAGCATAGGCACCAAAAGGTAATAATCAGTATCCTATACCAGAATAATACAACGAAAATTCACATATTTTTTAGTGGTAAGTCTAGAATACAGATACTGAACAAAAGGAAGTATTTCCCATTTTTATTAATTCATAATTATCCTTCTAGAATGACAATGTTTTCAATCTACACAATTAAATATTATTTTTCAGAAAAATGTACAATGCACAGCTTACCACAAGGAAAATGAGGGCTGCTGTGATCTTCTGAAAATTATTCAATTTTTCAAAAATTACAGTTCCCTATTTTGCAGCATACAGCCACCTCAGTTGCAATCAGTTTTAAGTACAAGACCTTTGCTGAAATTTACTGCTACAGCAAAAATTTAATGTTTACCTTTACACTGCATTCCTTGGCGAAAAAGGCCCTTAAGCAGCCGTTTGCAATACTGGCAGATGGTGGGTCGAGTGTAAGAGTGAACAGCAAAGGTGTGTGGGACCTTCACTCTGCAAAGCACCATCTTATCCATCCAGATGGGGCGGCCACTCCAAGAGGGAATCCTCTTACTAGGTTCTGGGCAGCAACGCTGGAATAAAGAAGGAATACATAATTTGCACCAGAACAGTTCTGCTGCCATGACTGCTTTGAAAAGTCACAGCATTCAGGTGAACTGGAAAAAGGCAAAAACTGCACCCATTTTTAAAAAGGACAGAATGGACAACCCTGGGAACCACTGACCTTCCAAGCCTCCCCCTCTGTCCCTGGGAAGACCACAGAGATCCTACTGGAAGCTCTGCTAAAGCACATGAAGGACAGGGAGGTGATGCAGGACAGCTAGTAGCCTTCCGTGATGGAGTGACTCCATCAGTGGACAAGAAAAGGGCTATGGATGTCATTTATCTGGAATTCTGTAAAGCCTTTGACATGGTTGCTATAACATCCTTCACTCCAAAGTGGAGAGGTGGATTCAATGGGCAGACTTTTAGGAGGATAAGGAACTGGCTGGTCACATCCAGAAGGTAGTGATCAATGGCTCAGTGCCCTGATAGACATCAGTGACAAGTGGTGTCCCTCAGGGTTGATACCGGGACTAGAGCTATTAAATGTCTCTACTAATGACAGACAGTGGGAGAGAGTGCACCCTCAGCAAGTTTATGGATGTCACCCAGCTGAGTGGTGCAGCTGTCACACTGGAGAGACATGATGCCACCCAGAGGGACCTGGATAAGCTTGAGAAGTGGGTCCATGTGAAACTTATGCAGCTCAACGAGGCCAAGCGCTGGCACTGCACCTGGGTTGGGGCACCTCCCTGTATGAACACAGGCTGGGGATTGGTGTGAGCCCTGCTGGAAAGGGTTTGGGCATCCTGGTGGATGAAAAAAAATGTCAGTGGGGCTGTAAGGGCTCTTAAAGTGACCAGACAAGAAAGCAACCTGGCCAAGAAACTTTAAGAGGACATTCTGGTATTATAAAACCTAACCATGAAAGCACCAGATGGAAAAGCCTGACAGAAAGCAGGAAGTTATGTATGAACCTTTATTTCCACAGAAGATAGAAATTCATTCATGACATTTATTCTTTAATCAACCTGACAAGGTTCAGACATCACATGCAAACCTCCATAGAGAGGATAAAACGGAAAACACCGGAGGCAGACAAACAAAATTCCAAACACCACCTCAAACTATCAGTTTTTAAAAGCAAGGTATAGCATGCTGGATACCTTACTAAATTAGGCAAAAATATTTTGAAAATTCAAAAATTACTTTGAAAATTAAATTCCCTCGAAAAAAATCTTTGAAATGAAATTACAAGAAAAACATCAGCAATTAAAACAGAAAAGGGATTCAGTAAAACAAAGAGGTATCAAAAATGCACATACAAATCATAAAGCTAAATTCTGTGATAAATGGTTACAATTCTGTGTTCACTGAATGTTGTAGCTCATCAAAAAATCTTGGTATATCCCAAGGGTAAAACTCACCCTCAGTCTGTGTAATGTTAGTTCCTATCTGAGAACCTTTTTCCCTTCCCCCAGTCCCATTGGCTGTAACTCCCCCGTGTCCCCCGATCACCTCCGCCCCCTGGTATAAGAGATAAGACCCAGGGCATTTCAGTCTCTTTCTTGCCCGGGATGGACGACATACAATAAAACCGGGATTATTCCAAGCAAGTTTGGGCCTCCTGTGTCTAGATACTTTGAGTCCGTGTTGTATCCACTCCAGGACCTCCCCCACGCCCGTGCTCCGTGAAGAGCGGGGCTCCCACCGCAGGGGGTGGGACAGAGGGGTCCCCCCGAGAGAGGATTGCAACAACTGAATAAATCTTACCAGTAGGCATAAATATCAAAATAAATATTTTTCACTACTCAAGACTAGGCTTTTATAGAGTCTAGTTAAAAAAATTATGCTCTTGAACTAGACTATATGATTTGTATTTTAAACTGTGATAAGAATAGTTATAGTGTAAAGTAACATGATTAGAAAAGACTAAGGCATAAACAACTGGATCTAATCAACGCCCAACCTTTCTTATGATCCCAATATTGGGCTATACACTGATAATTGATATTTGTTATGTAATTGATAACCTCTCAGCAATCATCATAAAAAGGAACTACTATGGATATCTGTATTTACTGTAAGCCTTTCATTCCCTACGCCCTCCTTGACAGGGTTTGGGGTTTTTTGGATTAACTCTGTAAAAAACTTAACAGCAGATCAGGAACACTCTTCCCCAGTTTTAAAGCTTACAATTTGTACTGCTTTGGCCAAGTAACTAATCTATGCTGATACAATAATTACAGAATGAATCTGTATTACTAAGAAGGCAAGATGTTCTTTGGCTTCATTCTGAAGCCAAGGTTCTCAAGATTTCATATAACCATGAGTGGAATGCTAATAACAAAATTATATATAAAACTTATAATTTATTTCCTTTTTCATCTCTCACAGTAATAATAAGCAATAAGTGTCACAGTCTAAGAATCACCATTTTTAAAATTCAGTAATACCAATCATAATGGTTAAGCTTGAATCCCTCATACTCATCATGAGCCACTTAAAACACTATCTAGTTGTCCAGAGGTTAAAGAATTTAAAACAAAAATTGTTCCTTCTTTCACATTACATACTTCTTCAGAGGCAGAGGATGTGTGTTCAGCTTGTGCTGGTCTTGGAACTGAAAGCCCTGCTCCTGGTAAAGACACGTTGGACAGGCGCCTCTTTCTCACTCCACTGCAGTTGTTTGGAATCTTGAAGGCACATCGTTTATGGTAGTTTAATCCACAACCTGGAAGAGGAGTTTTTTTATTCAAAAAACCTCCCAACGTTCAAAGTAACAAAATCAGTACTAATATTTTGATAAAGCAGTTTTAAAAAGATGGCCCAGGAAAATGTTAAAGGCAGAAACAGACTGTTGTATCAAATTCTCTTGTTTCAGTCTTCTTAATACAATTCACAGAAACAGCTTTTTCTCCAGTAAACCCGGTTCTAGTAACAAGGTCTACGACTTGTAAGCAACTGATCTCCCACTACCAGGAGGTTTTCATCACTCCCTCACCTTGGAGCACAAGAACCAAGAAGAATTCAGTAAGAACGCAGCATCAGTACCTGACAGCAGGCTGCAGTGATCCACAGCCAGCTGGAAGAAAGCCGTAAGGAAAGGGATTCCCCTTTGGGAGTCTCTCCAAACTATGTGCTCCTTGTGCAAAGAACACAAGGCTGTAAGCTAGCTATTTTTTTCAAAGTGGGGAACAACAACACTTCTTAAGTCATTAGCCCAAGGTTACGCACAGTTTGCATAAATGCCAAGATCAGAACTTGGGTTTTCCAATATACAAACCCTTCCAGCTATGAAATAATATATTTATCACTTGCTAACATACCAAACACAGTACAACTTCTTCCTCATCTTATGTACCCCCACACACAAATACACTAAATATCATAGACTTACCTTCACATTTTAATCCTTGTCGTACCAAACCCCAAAGCATCTCTCCGCAGTAGTCACAAAAAGTAGGAGCCTTGTAGGAATGCACATAAAGTGCATGAGGTCGAATCTGGAAATCTTCAACTGTAGCCAAAGCTTTTAAAAAATTGCAGTAAGTTATGGCTCTTGCCACAGGATCAACAAGGATTTATGGAAAGAACATGTTTTAAAAATGGCTAATTTAAAGAATGCTAACAAGCTATTTAGAAATCAGCATTTTACTGTATGCCATTTAAATATGCATTTAGGAGACTACACAGTTTTCAGTAAACATTTTTATTGAGAAAAAATATCCATTGAACTCTGTAGGCTAATGGCCCCAGCTAATCAACAGTATGAATCATTCTGTTGAAGACCTCACTAAGCTGAAGGCAGGTAAACAAGCTTTGCTAAAAGCAACAGTAAACGTTTGAAAGAACAACTTAATTTTCAAGCTGTTTTGTAACCTACAAAATTTTCAAAAAAAGACAGTTCTACAAGACAGATTTTTATCTTCTAAAGGACTTTTGTAGTAAAAGCTTATTAGACTAAACTTGGTGTATCAAAATAGAACTGTGGATAAAGTTTCTACAGAACATTAAAATATTCTTTTCCTTAAACAAGCATAGATATATTTAAATTATTTTTGTCCTGTTTCTTTGAGGAAAAGAGAAAAAAAAAGGTATTTTACAGCAACATTACCTTGCCCTGATGGCTATGTAATTTTTTTATCAGATATGTACTAACACTTCCTATTCAGATTGTTATTTTAAAAATTCTACTGAAAGACATTTACATGTCTTCAAAATGCCTCAGTTTCGGGTGGTCTGTCTGTAAGGAAACTGTCAAAGACTGCCAAGAGACACACAACAAATTTTCCAAATATGCTATTCACCAGAAGCAATGAAAAGCTCAAAATAAGATGATCAATTACTGAACATCTTAGACATGCCCTGAAATGCAGCCAAGGATTCAGCCTTATAGCTATCAAATTCATACTTTATTGACCAAGTTTACAAATCTAAGCTCATGACAGTTAAGAGGTCTCTTTTCCTAATGTGTAGTCTCAGTTTGTCACTTTATCCTCAAAGACTTTAAAAAGTGCTCAATACTAATCCAGCTTTTATTTGCAGTTTAACTACAGATGACTTTTGATTGAATTATTGATCAAACACATACAATGACAATCAGGGTTGGGATTATTTTGTCCTTGTTATTGGTTAATAACCACCACTCTGAGAACTATATTGTTCAAAGAAACTGTTTTTAAGAACTACAATAACCCGTAAGCGTCTGTTTTTATAGGTATGATTCAGCAACAACAATTATATGAAGCATTATGACAGCATAAGCCATCAATAGCAAAAGCTACAGAACAAAAAGAGATATAAGCAAAAGAAAACCCACAACAGTTAGAAGAACAAATTCTGAACCCTACCTGCATTTCATCTTAAACAATTATAAAAAATACAAACTAATATTATTATACTTATGAATTCCCCATTTGTATAATTCAGATATAAAAATAAACCTGAATAACAATCAAAAAAATAACAAAACTGAGTACTGAAGCGTGACACTTGGACTTTCTTGGAAACCTCTACCCCAAAGTATGCGAGATTTAAATGAAAAAGCTCAAGGCAAGCATGCAAATAATGCTCCATGAAGTCCTATTTTCTTTTAAGCTACTGAATAAAGAGTTGTTCCACTGTTACAATAATACCTACCAGAGAGTACAACCTCAACAAGATCTCCCTCATGTATCTCTTCTGCTGATGTAATTCGTTGCAAAATATTATCCGAGTTTAGGTCATGGCGGAACAGGAGAATTTTGTCATACATGCCAAAGAAACCACACTCTGGGAACTGCAACAGAAATCAAATTCTAAATTAATACATGTTCTTTGATAATCCCATACATCAATGCCATCAATGTTTTTAATAACGGCTACAAAACGTCAAGAGCTGCAAATGCTTCATGGTAGGAAAATGAAACTGCTTATTTTGAGGAAACAATTCATTTTCTGAAATTTTTTTTTTTTTTTTTTAACCTGAAAAAAGAAGTGTTAAGGTTTTTGTTTCTTTGGGCTTTTAATCTCTCAGACCTGCATAATCAGTCTGGCAACTAAAAGACAATGCAGGCCTCCAACTTGGATACCACCACTATAACCCTTATTTCATGGGTACTCTAGTCAGGCAGGTATTTAGCTCAAGACACTCCAGCAGCACCTGCCACACTTTTCTTGAGAAGCAAGCCAGTTAAGAGGCTCCGTACCATTGTTCTGCAACAGTTTAGATCTACAGATATGAGAAATCCTGAGTAACAAGCTCCAAAGGATGCTGCTTCAGCAGGCAAGTTAGACTCTATGACCTCCAGTGATCCCTTCCAACATTACCTATTTTCTATGATTCTGTGAAAAGAAAAAATCTCCACATGGACAGAAAAAAAATCCATTCAGGAAACAGATACACTACATAACATGCCACTTTTCCATGACACCTCACTGAAAAAAAAAAAGCTTTCTCATTCTGCATTTTCCCCACTCTTCAAAATACTGTCAAGTATGAGTAAAACTTCTTAAAATGAAAAGCTTAAAAGTAAACAGTTCATGGGGAAAACGAGCAGGAACAGATCCCAGAGAGAAATGAGCAGCACTCAAGCAGCTCCTTTGACCTTTTGGTTTAAACCAGAATTTAAACTTGAGGTGGGAACACACATGCAGAACAAAACGGGGAAAATGTGGGGAAAAAATATGGAAAAGCTCAAAAGAAACTTTTAATTAAAGAGTTAACAAGTTAGTAAATTACATTTTACACAGTAAGTATCTAAACTGCATGAAGCTTGCGGTACATTAATTGTTCTTAACTAAAATCATCAAAGATTTGTTCTACAAAATCAAAAACATAATAAAGGTATCTCATCCCTCATGCCCATTGTTTTTACACTTTCTTCCAATTCAGAGAACAAATAATGTTCTGTTTACAACAGCAATTTTATCTGAGATATCAAGCTGCTCTTCTCTGTTTTGGTGTGTACACACTATGTAATTACATGACACATAATACTGTGTCCATGCTCCAGAAAGCATGCTATCTACCTTGGACAGTCATAAAGAGAGGCAGAATTTGTACAATTTAACCCTTGCAAAAGCAAAAGACAGAGCTGACAAATTTATTCTTACACAGATATTTAGTTAACAGCAAGAAACTGATTTACTCGGCCAATGCCAAAGCAGCCGGCTGCCTCCTCTGTCTCTCAACTCACTCCCAGGTTTCCTACATGAAATAGCAAATAGCCAAGAATATTATGAAAATTAAATTTTTCCAACTGCCCAAAGATCATCTGTAATAGAAAGAAAATATAAAGCTTAAGAATTAGCTGTGCTGCCTAAATATGTGTCTCAGTATCTCCGCAAGTATGTACAGGACTTAACTTTATATTCAGAGCACACAAAGATACAGCCACAAGTAATTCTTCCAAGGGAACTGAAATTTTTTTCATGAAACCATGTCATAAACTTACTTTAAGCTCTAACCCAAAATCCCACTGTGCCTTGATTGACAAAAAAACAAGATATATTTACATTATTAAAATAAGTGCTGTGAGGTGTTATTCCTTGATACACTGTTAACTTCTGTTAATTGCATTATACTGGTAAAGAACTTAATGCTAACAAAAGGGATATAAAATCAACATTACAACAGTATATATCTGCCTGCAGATACACATGACACTTTTTAATAACACCAATATTAATTTCAGGTGCTAGGAGGGACAACTCTTCACTCAGGGCATCACATGAACTATTGTCTGTTTGTATTAAGTTCACAGAAGCACCTATGAACTGCAGATTCTAAGGAAGCCTCTAAGATATTTCACAGGTTTGAGTCTCCTTCTTTTGAGAAAGATATGTCTTTCTCTTTTACTTTTCTTTTCACTCTTTAAGACCATAACCCTGTTATGCAGCTGCCAGAACATCCCTACACATAATCCCCCACCTCAGTAACCAGAGGTCACATAATCACCTGCCAAGCAGCACTTATCTTAATTGCTATGACAAAATATATTCTGCCTATGCACCATTTACCCATTCTCATGTACAAATTTTGGATTTATTAAAATGTTTTAAACATACTACATTAATTTTATTACTAAGAAGCATTAGCTGACAAAGTTACAGATGATCACTCAAGTCCTCTTTGTGATAGCAAGTGCAATCATTAAAAATGAGACATCACATTCCTTAGAAAGAAGCATCAACATTAATCCAAAGTTTGTAAATATCATTACAGTACCTATAATTAAGATTTTGTGTTTCAAATAAATTCCAGACAAAGGCAAAATTAATTTCTATGGAGTAGAAATATTCTGAAAAAAGTAAAATCGTCTAATACAAATTGTTAGAACTGTTGATATCAACATCACATTTGGTTCTCCATTAATTAAATTGACCTTTTAAGCTGTGTATCATGAATGCTTCTCATATTGTCATAATATGATTTCCCACCCTGCTCTTCCAAAACAAATATACATACACATAAAAGAAGTGACTGTGAAAGATTGTCTGGTTTTGTAACTCTAACATTTAACCTCCTTAAATGGTGTTTCTTCTATTTACAAACTTGAGCTTCATCAGTGACTTCTAGACTAAGATGCAGAATCACAAGCTCACAACTAACAAGGGAATAATCTATACCAGTATGAAGTCCAAGAGTTCTCTCACTGAACACAGACTCTGTATACAGTTTCTATAGTATGTGACAAAACTGTACCAGGACATATTTTTCTAGGCATTGTGCATGCCTGATCTCCATTTCTGAAATAATAATTACAAAAACTAAAAGGATGAGAAAAGAGATAGCCTGCTCATTAGTATGGAGAGCTCCAGCTGCTAGGAGGTTTTCCTGAATCTATTATGAGGGACAGGCAGTAGCTGAGGGACCTCGCAGTAGTTCCTTTACCTATCCTGCCTGTGAGGTGCTTCTCTGCACATCCACAAAGCAGCAGAGGGGGCAGCCCACCAACACCCTGCCCAGGACCTCCCAGGCCCTTCACAGGAGCCATCAGGTCACCAAAGGCCCATCTCCACAAGCCAGGGGAGCACAGAGAATGAAGGGCAGGCAGGAACCTGAATTAAGAACTCCAGGGAAAAGATATTCTGGCCTTCACAGGACATCCTCAGACCTAGTTTCCACACATACACTGAGCAGGTAAGTCAACGCTAGAACACCTTCTGGCCTGAGAGTGGTCGCAGTCCAACGGTATGGTACAGATTGTAAGTTGTACAATACCTATGGAATGCTTACAGAAGGAAACAAAGGCAAGGAAAGAGGTGATTCAGGGAGGAATAAACGTGGGAAAAAAATGAGGGATAAGAAGATAAAAGAGGCTGGTCACCTGTAAACAGGGGTTGGTCAGAACAATTGTCTGATCCTGCCCTGTGCATCAGCAGCACCACCCATTGTCTATTATCATTAAATTCAATTTCTAGCTATTTTCCTGAATGATTTTCTCTCATTCTGAGCCCATGTGTGTGTATGGCGGGGTCTGATTGCCAGCAATCAGAGCAAGAGGGCCCTGTAATGTCAGTGACTGGAAAGGTCAGAGCAAGTGAAATCAAGAGCTTGAATATCCAGGTGTCAGAAACTGGAAAGACCAAGATCCAGCAACTGCTACTGGGCAGAGAGTGCTTGAAGCTGGCTGCTGGAGACACCCACTTTCTTTTTGTTGCTATTTTTTTACTGGTGGGTGTGTGGGTATGCATCTGTACAGTTCTTTCCCCAGTACCAGACCTCCATCCTGAACCACCAGATAATGATACAGCATGGGACCACTGGTGCTGTTTGTGTTCACAAAGTGCTCGCAGACAGACATACTGTTGATCTGTTTGGATCTATGTGTATACATGCACATGTTGCACACCTGTAGCCAAATGCTAGTGTCTATCAGGTATATGTGGTCAGTCTTGCTGTTTGTGGCTGCACATAGGGACAGAGCTGCAGCAGCCTCCAAATTCAATCATACCTAATAAAATTTTTCAAGTTATATGAACTAATCCTGCTCTTCCCTTGCATAATCCCCAACCCTCACCAAAAAAACATTTCCCAGTTGCAAAAGAACAGATCCTACTGGGAAGGTGTCTGCCTCCCAACTCCTTTCCACACACTCTGGCTCAGATTCCTCTCCTCTGCCCCAACTCCAGCCCTGTGCACCCAAGCCATGGAAGCGCTGGCTGGCTGCCCTCCCCACGGCCAGCTCTGATGAGCAGCAGGTGGCCCAGCACGGCCCTGTCTAAGGCACTTGACTGGGCCTCGATGCAGGGAGCAATCAGTTCCAACCAAGCAGCTTGGCTCCTTACAGGCATGCAGCGCCCTGCTCTCCCTTCCGCTCCCCAGTCCATTCGGGAATATAGCATTCCTTGCTAGCACCTTGGCCAGAAGGCTATGTGCAGAATGCTGGCCAAGAATAACCTCATCGATTAACAGGGGGTTTATTTCAAGTGGTATATTTTAACTGAATTTTTACGCAAAGCTTAAACTATGTTCAATAGTTGAACTATATTCAAGTTGTACACTACCAAATTCTTCTCCCTTGTACTGCAGCAAAGTACAGCTTTTATAGCTTTCCTTATGTTCAGTTACATGAAGCTGTTAAGGAAGAACATTATCCAGTTTCTTTGAAGTGTTAAGAGCTCATAATGTAAACTTGAAAACAAAACTCAAAGCAGAATTTTTTAAGCCTGTTTTATCTTACAGGATTATACAGCTATTACTTTCCTGCATAAAAGCCTAATGTATCTGCACGGTTACTCAGAACATATAAACTGCTAATCCCAGTATTACTAAGTTTCCTAAAAGCAAAAACATGACTGTTCCCAGTCTTAACAGTTCCAAAAGAGCATCTAATTACAGGAAATCACTTGTGGGAAGTCTATGTATGCACTAGACTGTACCAAAATTAATCTCTGGTACACCAGTATCACCAATTTATATCAAGAATATATGTAATTCTTAATACTTGGGTGGTACTAGCACAAATAATACAACTAGTGCATGACTGCAGTTACACTGAGGAAAAATCATTGGTGTTAGATAGCATGCTCATACTGTAAGTATTACGCATATCTAGCTTTAGTTGAGAGTGCATTACATTGTCTTTTTTATCCAGAAGAACTCAACCAACATACAGCAGTCAGTATTGCTGAGCAAAACACAACTGAGGCTTCTTTCTATCTTGGCAGTAACTGAAAAATCCCTTTACTTCAAGTTCCAGGAGTTACTTTACAAAGTTCTGGACTAGTCGCCAAAAATTCACACTAGGGAAAAGTGTAGGCGGATATTGTTTCAAGGTCCAATATCTCATGACCCGTCATAACTCAAAACAAATGCTTCAAACCACTGAAAGTTAATTCCAAAGTCTAATGGTCCAAAACACCATTGGAAAGTCTCTTCGTTCACTGAAGTCATCCCTTCTATTATCCTGCATCCCTACCCAGCTATTCACTCCCACTCTTTAGAATCATGTGCCAAATCACATTATCACACAGACAATGAGCTTCAAACATGTTGCAGAAGATCTTTCCCTCACCAGATGCCTCAGTAAAGACATACTTGGACTACTGCTTGGCTAGGTTTTCCAGCATACAAACCTATTACCGTGCTGGAAATGCTTATTTGCCCCCCATGTAACACCTTTGTACCCCCAGTAGCTCCCCAGCTCCCATCTTCTCGCAAGTGTGCTTGCTTCTCATGCCTCAACTCTTGCTAAGTCTCTGCATTACTTAGCTCATATGAAGAAAATAGTTGACAAGTCAAGAAGGCAGAGCAATAGGAGGAAAATAGATCTGAGCACATCTGAACAGAAGAGATGATTTGCATTCATTTTAGAGCCTTTCAAAAACAAACACTAGGAACTATTACAAGCTTAACCTGGAGAAAAATCCAGAACACTGGTTGCAGTATTGTTATTTATTTACTAGACTCAAGTTGTTACTGCAAGAGTTGTAGAGATCCATTTGTAATATGGACGGATTGCAGTATGATTCTTCTAATCCTATGAGAATACAAGAGCAGAATCTAATTAGCAAGACATAAGAAATGTCCCTTTGACTTAGCTAAATGATGACTTTGGGTGGGTTCAGTCAAAAAAACTGTTCTAGAAAAACTAGGCGGGAAGAGTAAGAAACAGATTGCACAGGTGAAGTATCAACAAAAAAGTATCAACTCAAACAAAAAGAATGCAAGGATCATGAGAATTTCTGAGAAACATTCTAAGGTAGGGGAGAAATTGGTCTGTTTTGGAGCAAAATATAACAAAGCCATCAAAGGAAATATATACAGAGAAGGAAAATGCTGAGTATGACTGAAAGTGAAAATGATGGACACGTCTGTGGACCAAAAGAGAGAAATTGCAGAAATATGAAAGTAAAGATTCATAAGTTTAATGAAAAAGTTACAACAAATCTTGTAGGTTCTGATACTACACAAGTAATAGCACAAGTAGTACTATGGTAATAAAATGTTTTTCATTTATAGCTCTAATCAGAATAAAATTAGGAAAGCTACAATACAGCACTTAGAGCATGCTGTCCAACATAATTCTCAGTTTGCAGGCAGTGCAACATCACCACATGCAAGTTTCTAGTTTTAAGTCAGTAATCCCTTTGTTCTACTTCATGTGAGGAAAGAAGAAACAGTATTCCAACACAGAACAGGATTAAGAACTTGCCTCTGTAATATCTGATCATTGTGCAAGGACACACAGTGTCTACCTGCTACAAGTTTTTCTGCTTCTAAACACTATCCCTCTGTCCCAGCAGCCATATGTGTCCAGCTTAGGTTCCTCTTCAGATTGCCCCTGAGAACTGTCTGATACTTTAATACACAGCAACCTACATAAGGAATGAACAGAGAAGACCATGAACGTACTGGAGACCATAACCAAGAATTTTTTTGAAGCATCTCTATAAAGTCTAAAGTTTGGATTTTCTGAGGACTTCTATTAACCATTCCAGTATACAACAACCCCAACACAGCGCCCCACAAACTTAACTTTGAACTTGAAAAAAATTGCAGAAAAAAGAAAAAACATCTCCTGATGTTTAGAACATCTGTAATAGAACTAAGAGACACACCAAATATTTGCATTACTCATCTCACTCTCCTTGCAGACACATGCCTCCTTAGTTTCAGTTCTGCTGATGCTGCTTCTAATTAGCCTTCTGCAAAACCTGAACAAGCTACCCTGAACACCAGTGTCTGAACCAGGAAACACAGAAAAGCAGTGTCCTAATCAACATTTCTGATACTGTAATTGTAGCTTCAAATACAGCTAGGCAGGTGGTTCAAGTTCCCAAGTAAGTGAAGGAGGACTCCTCAGTTTTATTTTGTTCCAGATTACATAGAGGAATACAAGCCTGAAATGTGACTGCGAAGTAAGGAAATGTCCATGTAACCCTAGTATAGATAACACTCAAGAAGAAAAGTTATCTATTATTATTCCAAGTAAAATAAAGGTATTTCTCCTTATTCATTAAAGAAATGCGGAATACCAGAGGAAAGGGAAGCTTTAACACTGATGAATCTCAACACCATACTCAGCAGCTTCAAAGCTTTTAACTGGAAAAAAACAGCAACCATTCACATGACTACCGATAAGAACACAGTTTGCAATTTTCACATTAGGTATATACTAACCCTAGAACATTGAACAGTCTTCCAACAGTCACCAGATCGAAGAGAAAAAAAGCCAAGGCAGGACATATTGCTGTCAAATAGAGTACAGAGAGAATATTGCCACTTGTGCACTAGCTGCAAAACAACTTATGAAAGATGAATCCACCACACATGAGGTTGTTTCCTGATCAGTTTGCTGCCTGCAACATGTTTTCACTGGGCAGTCACTTTCTGGTAGCGTCAGCTGCAGAAGAGCAGAAACTGCAGCGAAGCCAGACAAAAAGGAAAACTGATCATGAAATCCTCATCAGTTTTGCAGTAGATTAGGCTTAGCATGTAAAAAGTTTGAGCTATAACAAGATCTCAGGTTAAACTTTTAGCTGAGCCTGCCAAAAAAACAGACAGGAAAAAAGAAAAGTAAGTGTGAATGCACTTGTTTTCATCTTTCTTTAAGACAGAAGACAGGAAATATGCAGCTGTAAAGAGAAGAAGCTGATATAGAAAGAAAAAGCAGCCCCTAAAATGGCTGCAAAAAGGTACACCTAACATACACAGTACATGAAAAAAAAAGTTCACCCAAATGACTCATCTCTTCAGAAAGGAGCTAACATGTTGAATTATATTTTGGAAACTATTATGAAACTGACTTGTTTGACAACTAGTTCATAAAAATATGAAAGATGCAGTAAGTTATGAGATGGGAGAAAAATACACAAGCATATGCAAATAATATATAATGTGCTTATGTTTTTCCAGGCTATAAGGTGAAAAAGAATTATATAATAAAACAAATTGACAATAAATATCGTAATTGTCACAACAATGAAAGACATAGAGATAATTCCCTCACCTTCATGGAAAATAGCAATTATTTCTTATTTTATGAAATAGCGTTAACTTCTTCTCAGGCTGCTTCCTGGGATGTAACCTTCCTAACCTAAAGGTAAAACTTGGATGTGAAGCCAGCATGATCAGTGTTACCTCCTTCCTAGAGAGACAGATTTTGCAACAGGGTAGCCAAGACACAAGGGAAAAGTGTGCTAAGGTTCCTTCATTTCTTGGTCAACCCTCCCCTAACAGAAATTATATTGATATATAAAAGTAACACATGTATTCAGCATACAGAAAAACAATACTAGGACATTATTAGCTGTTTGGTGGGACCTTTAATTATCAACTAGAAACAAAAAGAACAGCTAGTATCAAGTCTGTGGCCTGCAACACATGTCTGTAGACACAACTGGTCCTGTCATTGTGGCTGGCTATACAAGTCCAAGAATATTCCTCAACAGTAGTAAGCATAAGCTAGTAAACTGTCAGTGACAATTGCTGAAAGGAAAAAACTGTCCATATTGTGAAAAAGTCATTATTGCAGAAAAAAAATTTAGAACTACATCTTCTTTGACTAGATTTCACAAGCAAAAAAGCAAGAGGACAGTTTACTCCATTTGAATTAGAAATTTTGGTAACTCTCAAGGGAAAAGCTTCGGTGTAATTGCAAATACCTAATATAGATCTTTGTCACTGTACCAAACTCTTGGCATATCTCACCTGCTATTACTAAACAACCTGTTAGCAAACAACTGTTGCCATCAGCAGAACATGGTAGCATCATACCATACCTTCTGGTAAACTATTGAGCACACGAGGTCCTTAACAGCAGAGAGGGACAGGTCCTGAGCTTCAATGGTGACAGTCTCTCGAGTGAGACCAATCTGCAGAAGGAAGGAGATCCCATGCATAGAGCCTCGGGAGTTGGTGAGGCTCTGGGTACTGAAACTGCCATTGGAGAGTCGACTGGACAGCCCCGACTGGGGACTTGAAGACAAAGTTGGGGTCTGTGGTGCAGCAGCATGACACGTAGGTGGGGAAAACTTCTGAAAGGATGGGGGAGAAGAGTCGTTTGCTGACATCTGACTTGCTTTGCTCTGCCAAGATCTCCCTAGTAGTCAAACTCTTAAGTAAAATATGTTATCAGTCCTTGGTTTGAAATGAAAACAAGGATAATGTAAGTTTCCCTTTCTTACTTCAGTAAAACGCTCCTGACCAGTAAAACTTAAATTTCCCTTTCATTCGGTGCAAGCCAAAAAGTAAAATAATTACAGCTGCAAGTTACTTTAAATTAAAGGTTCTTTTCTGCAGTTACAATCAGCTGATCAAAAGCAGATTGCCCGTCCTTTAGCACCACATCCAGACACAGAGGCTTACATAAAGGCCTCGCAGAAACACATCAGCTCTGCTGTTTTATACTTGTACTTCATTTTTATTAAAAAAGCTGGAGAAACAGATGGAAATAGAAGTTGATAATTCATTAAAAGTATCCTTGTTCACCTAATTACACAGATGACATCTTAAATGAAGACTCATCTTCATGCAGATAGCATTTTACAACGAAAAAAAAAGTGTATCCGTGAGCAACAACAGAAGTCCACGTATGTGATGAATCTATTCCTCGTTCAGAAAGTCTTCTCTGAATTCACAGGACACGGTGAACTTGAAGATCAATGAAGATATCTAATTTCATTTTTATAAAATATTTTAGCTCATGAAATGGAGGAGCAGAATGTCTGAAGACACAATCACATTAAATGTAATCTCTAGCATCGCCCAGATAATCTCCAGCATTTTGAAACGTTGTACTCTGCCTGTATGGGAAAAGATAAAGTTGTTATTTCACATGAAATGCATGAAGTCACATACCCATGTCATAACCAGTCTACTTTTACACAGCAGGATACCAGCTTCTTTTATTCAAGTGTGTTGCATTGGAAGCACTTCGTACTTTTGAGTTAAGTTTAACTGTTTTCCCCCTGTACGATACAGAAGAAAAATCAGATCTAGCACTGACCAATATATATTACCACAACTTCTAATTAATGATAGTTCAGCAGAGCAAAGCACTTAGCACTTACAAGGAAAACAACAAAAAAAGGTAGGGGAAGGGAGCAGTAGAACACAGCTCTGCTCTGTACATCAATATTGAGAAGCTGGTGGATAGGGAAGGGAATTCATTAAATGCATAGAAATGTCAAAAAAAAAAATACAAGATAGAAACCCAAACTCTATGCAGCAGCATGTATTCAGGGTATCATTTTAATACTGTTATTCAAGAAAACTGAAGAATGACTTGCACAAACTCCAACTATAGGAAGATATGTAGAGCATACAACTGAGCTTTTTTTTAAAAAAATTAAATCATTTAATAATACTCACACATCTGATTAGAAAAGCAAGTCTGCTACAACCTTTGAAAATAAGTAATTTCATGCGCATGGGCTTGAGATACTTGTTACAAGATGGTACGCTACCTGATTAAATATTTCAAGCATTTCATGAGCAGCTGAAATGTTTGAAAATAATAATTTCAATATTCCCCATGCAACACCTTCCACAGGAAAAGTTTTCCATGGACACAAAAGTAGTCTAAATACTACATATTGCTAACAGTTTTTAAGGAGCATTGATCCATACAGGATACCAAAATCAGTAGGTTCATGTATTTTTTCTTCCTCTTACATTAAAAAAAAAAAAAAAATATTTCAGAAAGTGAATCACTCTTACAGTGAAATTCCGGAAGAGAAATGCCACATCTTATTGCACACAGTAGAAGCTGTCCTTCTCAGAAATAAGGCTGGGAATTGCTAAAACAGCCCACTTAATACACTACGCACTCCTGGTATTTACCAGTGTAATAGCTTAAAACTCCACTGCCACTGCATTCTGAAAGGTAGATAAGGAAAGAGAGGTACACAATTTGCAATACTGGAAGGAAAATAAGCTCTTGGTACTATGATAAAAATTTGTAACAGGGGCTCTGGAAGAGAGAACAGATTGATACTTCTGGATTTTCAGCACAGGTATCTAGAAACTTTTGATTTCAAATACAGAAGACTTGTTGGACATTTAGCAAGGACACCTGAAAAGAAAGCTCTGCCTTAAAGAATACTCTAAACACGATACAGATGAAAGTAATAAATAGGAAGAGTAAGCAACAGCAATATTTAAGGACCTTTCTCAAGAAAGCACCTTCACAGTGCCTTCAAGTTTGCTTGAAGATGACTTGTTCTTATTTTCTACAGACTGCTTTCCTCACCCTCACCTTTCACAGATACCAGAGACAACAAATATGAAGCCTTAGGGGTGGATTTGAATTACAAAAAAAAACCCAACATAATAGAAAACAGAAAAGCCTTATGATGTGAAAGAATTAATGAGTCTGCCAGGCAACTTTAATTCAGACAGTGAAAATACCCTGTGAAAGCTCACCTACAACTGCCTAATTAGAACGTTAATTATATTTATCAAAAGCACGATGCATTTGCATTGACAAAGCCTTTTGATACCATGTGTATTTGCATACATGCCTTTGAAGAAGTTTATTTTTGTTACTCGGTAGGAAAGAATGAATCTTTCTATAGAAGGAAAGCCATAGAAACTGCTCCGTTTGTAGTGAGTATAGAGTTCTTCCAAACATCAAATCAAATAAGTGTATGTTGAAACTGACATGCAGTCTACAATTCTGCGTTTTTATTTATGCAAAGAAAAACCTACACCTCAAAAAGCAGAGAGGAACAGGGGCTATGAAGGCCCTCCCCATCTCCTTCCCCTGCTGCCCAGCTCGCAGCCTGCGCTCTCCCAGGAGCGCTGTCCCTCCCGTTCCTGCTGCCCCCAAACCAAGCGTCTCTCGGGCAGCTTCTCCAGCACCTGGCCCTTAACCCGCCCTTCCGTCCCGCTGCGAGGCGAGCCGCGGACGTCGAGCCCCGGTCCAGGCGGCCCCACTCGCAGCTCTTACCCCCGCATGGGCCGTTCCCACCGGGAGGCACGGCAGCTCCCCGCCACGGATGCCGGGCGGGACCGGCGGGACGCGTCCTGCCTGCCGCGGGTCACGCAGCCCCGTCCGGGCTGGCGCTGGCACCCGCCCGTCCCTCCCAGGTTTAAATCCCCGCTGCGCGACCCGCCCCCGCGGCACCATCTCCGGAGATGATGTGGCCTCGGCCCGTCACCCCCACCCCGGGGCACCCAGGGCGGAGCTGCCGCCGCGGCGCTTTCCCCCCGCGGGGGCCGGTGCGCGCTCCCCCGGGGCACGGCCCGTGCCGGGCTCGGCGGCCGCTCCCGCCGCCGCGGCAGGAACTTTTCGAGTCCGCCCCCGCCCTTCCCCGGCGCGGCGGCGGCGGCCCCGACCCCCGTACACACCCACACCCACACACCGCGACCCCACGGCGGCTCCCGCCCACAGCGGCGGCGGCGGTGCCCCCGGTCCCGCCGCGCTCACCTGCAGCCCCGCTGCCCCGGGCCGGAGCGGCCGCTCGCGCATCTCCAGCCCCGCGGCTCCCCGCACACACATCAGAGCCGCCCGGGACGGGACGGGGCTGCGCCGCGGGGGCTGCCGGGAGCTGTAGTCCCGCGACCGCGTTCTGCCGCGAGCCGCCCGGCCCGTGCGAACCACGAGCCCCGACGTGCCCCGCGCGGGCGGGGGGCTCAGCGCGCGGGCGGCGCAGGCGCAGGGCTCACTGAAAGAGTTTCCGTTAGTTTTCCTTGGCCGTGGCGGGCGCTGCCCCGAGCCGCTACAGCGGGACGGGACGGGACGGGACGGGATGGGATGCGACGGGACGGCCCCGGCTGCGGGGCCCTGCGTTCCGAGCTGCAGCTGCCGCCCCGCCGCCGCCCTGGCCTCGCCTCGCCTCTCCAGCCGTGCCAAAGCCTGGGTCCGCGCCAGCTCGCAGCCGTCGGCTGCCTTGCCAGCGCCGGCCGCGGGTTTGGGCAGCCCCCAGCCCTGCCCGCTGTACCTCGCAGTACCGCGGCTCCTTCGTCCCGCTCCGCCCGGCCGCGGCAGCCACGGCCCATGTTTCCATCCGCGCCGCTCCCGGTTCACCTTGCCGGGACGGGGGCGGCGCAGCCCCGCGGGGATGTCCCCTGGGCCGGGCAGGCCCTCCGCCGCTGCACAGGAAATACTTGACCTAGTGTGTCACAGCATCGCGCTGGTCTTTTCCGTGGCCGCGCTGACCTGGGAGCTGGAAGTGGCTATCAGCGTCTCCCGCGAGCCCCCACGGATGTGCGTGCAACAACTCAGAAGTTCTCCAGGCCCTTTTCACTGTCCGTCTCCTGCTGCGTTTCAGCCCCGACTTCTAATATTCTGATTCAGACAAATCCCATTTTCTGCCCTGCGTTAATGATGCCGCTCTTGGCATCAGCAGCAAATTTCTACACACGCAATATAGTTAGCAAAAACTGTGAGCTGAAGTACCAATTAACACTGGTGCAAGGCAAAACTGCCTCTCTAACCTCCCTCCAGCCCTAAAGCTCCCTGTTGAGAGACAACCATAATCTTCGTTCTTGAATTTGGATTCAATTTCTGTGTAAAAGTCTTAAAATACAGTAGTATCCACTACTGTAGGCAGTTGCTGAGTTTAAGTTATATACCAGACCGAAAGCACCTTGAAAAGGCAAACTGTCAAATTCAAAGGTTTCTAATCCTCAGCTGAGCAAGACACAGATGGAGAAGCAGATTAGTGCCTTGTCATTTATAGCTCTGTTTGTAACGTACATTTCTCATTTCCTTCATCTTGCGCTCCTGAGGCCTGGCCCAAAACCCACTAAAGCTGAGGGGAGTCTTTCCGCTCTCTTCACCCTATTTTGCATCAGTCCTTTACAAAGTGCAGCCGACAGAGAGTGTCACCAGCTTTCTGCACTGACTGGTGCCATTTTATTTGATAAATAATTAGTCTGCAGCTTCTCGTCAAAATCTGGAAGTACTTTAAACTAAAAACGTAGCGGTTAATGGTTGATTCTGCTTTTAACTGGTTTTGAATGCCAAAAACCACCCTGGGACTTTTTAATGAAGGCTATTCCATGAATAGAGGATGTTCTTGCCAAAGCTGTGCACCAGATAGCTGAGCAATCTTCGTTTCCTTTTTCCTCTAAAGTGGGACTCCCACACGCCACCACCGTAAACACAGAGCTTGCCTCCATAAACATGATTTCTGATGCTAAGCACAGCAAGGAGTCACACTCTACTGTACTTAAAATGCAGCAAGCTTCTCGCATTTTGGGTAGCAGCCCTAAAAATAGATGTTTATGGACAACACCAGATGGATATTAGGTATTATTACCACAGTCACTGGGCACCGATTATATTTCTTTGTAAAGAAGCTCAGCTTTATACCATCCAATAGGGTTGGTGCCATTTAATTTGCTTCCCTAAGCTGTAATAGCTGCTTTTTCATAAATCAGAAGACGGATTAGTTAAAATCAATTTATTATAGAACACAAGACAGCATCAGCCAAAATAAACCAAACTGCTGTAAGTACTTCTTTGGTGTTATTTTATATTAAACTAATATCACTGAAGCATCCAAACTGTTCTGTTTGTAAAGATCTCTGTTGTAAAGATGTGTAAAACACATCTAAAAGCAGCTCTGCATTTAGTATCTGAGTATGGAGCAACACATCCATCTTTGCACATGCACAGCTGACTCTGTGTGATTGCAGCATCATGACAGCATTAGCCCTGGCTGCAGTAACTGACGGGGCAGGCATTCTGGTTTGTTATTTTTATTTTTATGACTACCATAATTAGTGATTTCCTGTGGATTTCATCAATGTTCTTAATTTTTTTTCTGAACCCACATCATTCCTTCAGATGGTTAGCTTACTTTCATAGCTCAGCTTTCCCCACTGAAGCCAGCTGTGCTTTACAAATCTCTCTTACATCTACAAGATACCAGGAAATGGGTAACTTTCATTGTATTTATTTGCTTTTATAAACAAAAAGCTAGTTTTCTGTATGGACCACAAGGTCTATATAAACAAACTGCATTTGGAACCATTTTATAGCTCTAAAAATGGATCAAGTTTTTCCAGTTTGAAAATAATACCTCTAGCATTTGGATATTTCATATCTGAAAATAGATATATATAATGTATTCATTTCTGTTCACCAGTCTAATGTTTTGAATATTTTCATGTTCAAGGCAATGTCTTGGGAGAGTTTACTGGTGCATTTGCCTGAGAAATTCTGTAAGCACATGCTGCCATGATTATTTTTCACTGCTTTTGACACTGATGTTGCACAGCAAAGGCCCTCATTTAGAATCTTCAAGATCTGCAACAGATGTCTGCAAAAAGAGGAAGTAATATCTCTATAGACAAAATATAGAAATGCTTTTCCTTTCTTTTTTTTTCTTTTTTTTTTTTTTCCTGTTCATTGTCTCTTTTCTCTCTCTCTCTCTCAACCTCTCCCGTAAGGGAACTGAAAAAAGAGTTAGAAGTTCAGGTTTGGTTTGGATAAAATCCTGAAATGTGGGTATGTCTCTGAATTACCTCATCGTCTTGGTTTGAGCCCTTAGCTGAACTTTGTCCCAAAATCTACCTCCAACAAACCAGTGAAAAGTTTAGTATAGACTTAAAAAACATAGAGTTGAAATTTACCTTGGTATAAACATATATTTTTGACTTTTTTTTATTAAACAAAATACTTATTAGTATTTAAAATTGTAGGTAATTGAGTTTTGGAATCCACTTACCCCTGCCAGTTTAAGGAATGACCTCACAAATCCTTGTGTATGCTAGATGGGTAGCCTCATTCATCTCATATATACAATTCTACTGTACTGGCTCCAAAATAAAGTTATATCCTTAATAAGTGTTTAGGGCAAACCTAACACATTTCACACTGTCCACTTATTAAAGCATTGTCTGAGAAGGCATCAGCCCATGGAAAGAGAGTCTCTTTAACCTAAATCACCAAGTAGGGTGCTCCCACAGCCTGCTAAAGGTTGATCCAAACCCCACAGAGATAAGCAGTGGATGAGTGAACCAGGATGAACAGCAGCAGCTCAAGCCCACAAGATGCACAAGGCACCTGCAGGCCCTTGTGCTCCTCTGTGAGCATCAGCCCCACCATCCTTTCCATCTGGGCTGGAAGAGCTGCCTATGGATTTCTGAGTCTGCAGCAGCCCAGGCTGTGCAGATGTGCCTTACTGTGTTGTCAAATCAGCCATAGCTCAGGCTCAAAATTACAGAATTGTAGGGTGGCTTGGGTTGCAAGGGACCTTAAAGCAGTTCCAACCCCACTGCTGTGGGCAGCAACACCTTCCACTAGACTGGGTTGCTCAGAGCCCCAACCAACCTTATGGATTGGAAATGACCTTTTATTATGTGGATTCAAACCACAGCAAACCACATTCCCTCTGCTCTCCCTGCCATGGACCTGCCAGATGCAAGAGCCAAGCATTAAAACTGTATTTGTAAGGGTGGAAGGTGCAGGAGTTCCCCTTCTGGAGAAAACTGGCATGCATTAAACCCACAGCACTGGGCAGTGCATTTCTCCAGAGTCTATAGCCAGGTGGAGCAGGCGGTATCGGCTTCCCAGGGGTGGTTTGGCTGAAATGCTGACATGTTGGAGGGTCAGCAGGAGGAAAAGGTTTTGACAGCGCTGCTACCATCGACTGTCCATCAGGACTTCAGTAGATGGCACTGTCACACCGTCACTTCCTGGGCACAGGAAGGGACGATGTACAGATCATACCGTCACAGATTGACTATGCTTTTCTTCAAATAAACTACCTCTTTCCCTCCCCCCCACACCCCCAGATGACATCTGATTACATCTATTTGATTTTTCAGAGTAATAATCCAACTTTTTAAAATGCATGTATAAAACTGCTGACCGATGAGCAATTTGTTGACACAAGTTCTGTTAGGTGGTGTGGATCCACCTATCATATAATTAAAATAATAAGCAACACATTTTTCCTTTATAAATCCCAAAAAAACCAAAATGTCCATCGCTTTTGATTATTTTTTTAAAAAGTTTGCATATTTAAAATAGTTATGTAATTCTATTTTCAGCTGTGAAGCATTCTGATTTCTGTTACATGGTTCTGTTTTTTTTCCCTCGGTCATTATAGACATAGAACTTTATGGGGTGGTTATGAGAGGGGACATTTCCACTCCAAATTTTGAAAATAATAAAGTTTAAAAATCCTGTTTAATCTCTCTACACAACTGGTCCAGCACTTGTATTTTTTTTTTGTGCGCTTCCTATGTAGGTGATATTAACACTACCTTAATCTGACTTTACACTTGCTAAATTTGTAATCTATCAAATAATTTTAACCCTCAGAGCAACCACAATCCCTTAGGGAAAAGCAGAGTTAGCTAGTCCTGACTCATGTTCTTGTCAGATTTCTCATGTAGCTATTGTATTTATTTTCTTTTCTGCTAAATTGTATGAGAACCCTGGCACATCACCCAGAAATTCTGTCCAGCATCTGGATTGTATAGTCAGCCACAGGAAATCTCATGGAGGGACAACAGATTTTTGTTCTCTTGTGTAGTTCTACTGGGATCACCATCATCTGGGTAGTGGGATTTAGACTAATTTCCCATGACTTGAACTCTGACATGCTGGGGCTTTTGTCTAAAAATCTGTCAACCATGCTGATTTTTCTTGGTAATCAAAAGATTGCCCATTTCTTCTTGTTAACCAATGACTTGGCTGTGAATTTGGAACAATTTCCTAACAATGCACTGTGTGGACTTTCAAGACTGAAAAAAGAAGGCACCAATTTAAATTAACTCTTTGTTTTCCCATATAGGAAAAAAAAATTGACACAGCCACATTCTGAGTATCAGCTAGAAGGATGCTGCATCTCTAGTAAAGCTACCACCACCAAGGATGTCATCTATATGCTGGGTGGCAGATCCACTAGCTTTTCTATGAAACCTGTGAAATCTGGGTCAACAATCTGCAAATCACAAATTCATCATTTCTCCAACATCACCCTTACTTGCAAAGCTATAGTTACTAAGATGTGGCTTTCCAGTACAAGGCTGACAAGCAGCAAAATGATTATTCCTGCTGCTTCTCTCCTTCATTTCTTCTTTTTTTTTTCTTTTAATTTGTTTTGAGATAAGCCTGAACTTTAAGAAATATGTAAAAATCTGAAACTTTAAATGGAGTATCTGTTATGCAGAATAGTCAGATGTTTTTTACAATATCCTAGAGCAAGAGCAGTGATGTCAAGTGACCTAAAGAAGAGAACTTGAGCTCAGAAACTCGTATCTTTGGTTTAATAATTTAAATTGGTGTACTGCATAATACCACCTCGCCACAGATTTTCCTTCATTATTAGTTGAAAATATAATGACAGAAATTTAAACGCCTGAAGAGTGGATTTTCATTTTAGCAAGCATCGTTGTTTTAGGTCTAAAAAAGATCATAAGGAGAACTTATAAAATAATAAATTAAACCCCTTGGCAATTCTGTAGGTCTTTGCTGTCACAGCCTTCAGGAGCACCCGCTCGGAGCTCCCACCAGCCTCGGGCGCTGGAAGAGCGCTTCCCCGCGGGAGAGCCGTAGAGCCCTCCCTCATCCCGGCGCCCGCAGCTCCCACGGCCGCCCCAAGGCCGAGAGATCACGCGGGGCCCCGTCCCGGAGCTGCCCCTCGCAACACAAAACCAGCTTTCAGGGGAAAGGCTCCGGCTTTTCCCACGGTGGGAATCACGAGTGCCTGCCCGCCCTGGCGGCCGGGGGAGGAGGAGCGGGGAGGGGGCCGGGGGCGCAGGCAGCCCTGGCACTGCTGACGTGCTGCTGGGGCCGGGCTGGGCCCGGAGGGAACGCGGGCTGCCACAGAGACTGGCCGGGCTGCGGCTCCAGCAGCCAGCGCCGCTCCCGCCGCAGCCTCCTCCCTCCGTGCCTCCCTCCCTCCCTCCGTGCCTCCTCCGTGACTCCCTCAGTGCCTGCCCCAGTGCCTCCCCCGCCTCCGCCGGCACAGCCCCGGCTCTCTCCTTTGCGCCCCCGGCACTCGGCTCGGCGGAGCGAGGGGATGGCGGGCGTGGGAGCCCGGCTGCTCGGGGCGCTGTGCCTCGCCGCCTGCCTGCCCCCGGCGCTCGGGAGGGACACCGGAGCGCAGTGGACCCTGGAGAAGGTGGGTCGCGTTTGCCTTTCCCAGTCGCTTCTTGCGGTGCGGGGGCAGCGCCTTCCCGGTGGGCAGGGGTCCGCGGCTGGGCGGGGGGACAGGGGGACAGCCTCACCCCTCCTGGCCCGGCCTCCAACGTGAATTCGGGCTGGGGGCACCCTCGGCGCGGACCCGCAGTGTGGGTGGGTGGCGTGGCCCTCCCTCTTAGCCCGGGCTTGGTGGCTGCAGAGAACAAATCTTCTTCACACCTTTGTCTTTGTCATCTCGCACCGCCTGGGACCGAGCAGCAAGAGCGATAAGCTTTGTCAGGGGCACTTATTGAATTTAAGGGGAAACCCAAACCGGACAAGATGGATCAAAATCTGAAATTATATTTCTTATACTGTACTCCAACTTTCATTGTAATTATGGTGAGCCAGAGGACAGTGACTTAGTTTGAGAAGACAAATAACTCTTTCAGCAGCTATGCACATGTATCTAGGAAAAACAAGTAGGCATGGTGCTGATAGCCGGTACAAAATTGTTTTGAAAAGATACAATGCTCTAATATGTTGTAGACCCCTACTATATTGTGTCTAATTTAGAGTGGTGTGTGGACTAGTGAAAAAAGGAATCTTGAAATCAGGCTTAATTAAACAGTGGTAAGCTTTAAACCACAGATTTCTCAATGTAGCAGCTCTTAGTGTTACATTATGAAACATTAACACAGTTTTCTTCATAAACAATTAAACCACATGAAACATAGGAGAGCAGAAAACTGCAAATCACATTTGACTAAACATTTCAGGGATTTCCAAACAGAAAATACACTTCTAGGGCCCTTTCCCAAGTGTTTGTAGAAGGGCTGAAGTCAAAGTTCATCAAAAGCAACTGAATTCCACTAATCCAGTGCACCATTCTCTTCACTAATAGATCAGAGTCCAGGACAAGCTGGTAAAATGAAGCTTCCCTCACACCTTTTCACACTTCACCTTAGTCATTCCCTTTCTCCTTGATTTTAGTCATCCCCCATTAAAGGATATGTTGGCTTGTTTGTTTGTTAATGAGATACTGTGTCATTCTGTTCTATTAATTGTATCTTACAATTCATACATATATATGTGTATAGCTCACTATAGAATGTCTATGGCTCATGTATAGACTATATATCTGTAACACAATACATCTATAATTATGCACAATACATGTATATATGTACATATATAGTATATACATAGGAACATGTGGGGCTAAATCTTTAGTCACACTGGCCAATGAACAATCACAGAGCCCCAGTGCTCCTTTTTTCAGCCCCCTTGAGCCCCAGCTCTTCACTCTTTGGTTGGTTCCATTCTGACCAGTCAATCTCCTGACCAGTGTCATCAGTAGTGCCATCCAGCCACAGAACTATCGCATCTGAGCTCCTCTGCCTGTGCACACATTAGGCAAGAACAAATTCTTTCTCATCAAATTCTTGTCCTTCAACAGCTTTTGTTCTTTCTCCCTGGAGGGACCTGCGAGCCAGAAATTCAAAATGCTTGTAACTTGTAGACCTGGTCTACTTGTAGAACTTGAAGTGTTGCAGTTTCATACAGCTTAGTACAACCCTGTCATATTGTTCTGCCTCCCTGTTGTGGCAAAACAGGGATTGACCAACACTCTAAAGAATGAGTCACTTACAAATCTTATTTTGCTTCTCTTTTATTTCATAACCACTTTTGTAACTCCTCTCACTTCCCAAATCTGAAGGTATCTCCATTATTACAAGTGGAAATTGATTTCTCTCTTCTGAAGTATTTTCATGCATTTGTACTTTAATAATATTTCTTTGCAAAGTGATTCAATGGCCCCAATTACCAGGCATGCTCTTCACTTGTTCAACTGCAGACAGATTTTCTGAACTTCCTTAATTAAATTGTCCTCCTACACTCTTCAGAAGTACATAGCTTTAGCTTTTCACTCTCCCCTTAGAGCTTGCTCCTCCTAAACCAATCTCTGACATTTTCTCTTGTCTGTGCCTCTTCTACACTGGTCTAAGTCCCACCATATTAAACTTCTAGTATTTCTATATAAATTTCTATAGTAAAAATGTTATAAATTTCTAGCATTTCAAAAGACTGTTTTACAACTTCCTAACTTTCAAAATCATCTTTATATCAGATGAAATGCAATTTTTCTTTAATCTATATCAAAATTTGCTGGCATTAAAAATGTTACCTGCCTATCCCAAATTTTGGTGTCCTTACAGTCTTAAAATTCAGGTTTAAACACTGTTTTAAAATTGGCACAATGAGATTCAGTGTCTTTGTGTCACCCTTCTGCTTAATTTCACTGGTAAACCAAAGTAGAATTAGAGGAAAGGTTCACACCGAGATAAGCAGCTAGGAAACAAGAGAAGGGTAGAATTAAATGTTTTGCAGTGAAGTCTAGAAAATATTCATGCCCATACTTGCTTGTACAAACACAAACAAAGTAGAAAAGAAGTCAAATAGTGAGGCAACCCCCATTTTTTAACAATATTCATCACCTAGGGTAACAAGATAATAGGTAATAAGATACCTGACTTCTGAGGTCAGTTCACATTCTGGCCAGGTAATGGGTTTTAGGTGTTACTTCAGACACATGTGAGATGATACACACAAGTAGAGAAGAAGAGTGAATTATTTTTTGTTAGCACATACAGTGATAGGGTTAAACTACAGATATTTATGAAAATGTCAGTTTGATGCAGGAGCAGCCCAAAAGCAAGTCAGCTGTTAAACTGTTGGAAGAAAGAAAAAGAATGAAATTAAAAATACTATTGTCCTACAGTATAAACTATCATGTTCCAGTTTGTCTCCTTTTGCTCATCTCAGAAAGGATGCCATTGACAAGGTACACTGAAGGGCAGCAAGTCTGATCAGCCATGTAAGGCAGTTCTGATCAAAGAACAAATAAACAAAGCAGTATTTTTCATTAGGAGAAAAACAGGAGTAGAGGGAAGACCTTGTCATATAAATGAGGAATGGATATGACAGTGCCTGAAATAGGAATCTTACACAATCTTATAAAAACCGTAGTGGCACAGGAAGTTTCTGAGGAGACAATTGCTAGAGATTGGGTAGGTTCAAACCTGTTGTATAAAGGGGCATTTGAGGTGTCCTTGGGAATCCCACCTGGCACTCAGACACCACTCCAGAGCACTACGGGGCTCTTGCACATCGAAGATGTGCATTTGGATGTGCATTTGCCAGCTACAAGAGGACGTCTCAAGCCCCCTGGGTCACCTGACACAGCCCCAAAGGCTTGTGCTTGGGCAACAGTAAGGAAGTCACTTGGGAGCTAGGTCACATACTAGTGGTTGTCACAGGAGACGAGCTGTCGGTTCTGAGGTTAACCCATGTGCCACCAAGCTGACGAATGCCCCAGCTAGCCCCAAAGGAACCACAGCATTCTGTGCAGTCACACTCAGTCACTGCCACTGTGGGCAGAGGCCACAACGGCACAGCTTGCTCCCTCTGGGAGTGAGCTACCTTAGGCATTTCTTTGCAGTACTGCATATCATAACAGACACAGCATAAAGCTAAATATTATTACTACCAGAAACAAAGCTTCTGGTTTTTGTCTCAATAGGAACCTCAGTTGAAGGTGGTGTGTTTGCAGACATGACATATAGAATTAAGGTACTAGGAAACACAGGACCCATTCATAGGCTGAGGTTTTACAGCTACCTGGTAGGTAAAACTTTCTGCCATACTTTTAATAGTAGCCTATTTTGCATGGAAATGAAAGATAGAAAAGCCAATCATTTCTGAGTGAAAAGGGTTTTTTTAAATTACTTTTTGTTGTGAGTAAATCAAAGTAGCAAAATATACCACTTTTATTGTAATTCTGGAGAAAACTATGGTTTAAAAGGTCTAAGTATAGTTATAGCAGTTTTTCTTCTCTCTACCTTCTACAGTATTCTCACCAACCAAGAATTTTAGGTTCTGATGCTATTCAAGAAGTTGTGGCCAACACAGATATTTCTGAAATGTGGGAGAATGACTTGCGCCCTATCCTGATAGAAAGATACCCAGGATCAGAAGGAAATTACATTGTGCGGCAGGTAAGACAACACTTCCTGACAACCCCTAAGAACATCTTAATTATGTATTACTACTATTATTATTATTAATAATAATAATAATAATAAAATAAAATAAAATAATAATAATAATAATAATAATAATAATAATAATAATAATATTCTAGTAACACCTTTGGTGACCCCCACCAAACAAACAGTCCCACTTAAGTGACAGTCACACTCCTTCCATTCGCTAGGATGAACTCTATCATTGTTCAAGTCTAGACCACATAGTGTCTACATGACACAGCTTGCACATTAACTGACATTATTTCCCAGGGCTGCATAGCATGATGAAAAAGAAGAATCTTTTTTTTTTTAAATTGTGTTGTAAATTAAAAAGTTTTCCCCAGGTTTTGTACCCAAAGCACAACACAATGGTTGTCCTTTCCCTCCCATGAGCAGGTTTTTGGTCACTGGTTCAAACCCAAGACCATGCATGAGATGAAATAAAAGACACCTCCACCACTTTTTCTGGAGAGGCCCTGTCCTGTGCTCTTACAGTGCCCTGGAGTGTTGTTTCAGGTGGGTGTATCCACACAAAAGGGGATCACAGAGGGGCCCAAAGGGCCAGGCAGACAAAACGGTCAGCACAACAACGTGCAGCCCTGGTCCACGAACCCACCAGCTCTGCCGGCCCAAGCACAGCAGTGTCCTAGTGCTGGGCTAACAAACCCAGGCTGCCAAGGCAGTAAAGACTCCAGCACATTGTTTCTGAACCACAGGAAATTACCACAGAACTGGGTTGCTGCCCTGTTGGCACCTCTGCTCCACACTCACAGCGTGGGCATCCTCAGGACAGTGTCCATGCTGGCTCTGGCTTGCATTAGCCAAGCAGGAGACAGACTGTGGTACAGCTGAGTTTGCTGAAGACACTGACTCAACAGCTCAAAGACAGCCCTAACTACAACAAATTTATTTGCCACTCTGAGATTGGTAGATTGGAAAAATGCATTGTGTGTGTGCGCATGTCTGTAGATTTAGTTTTGTGGTTTCTTTAGTGATACTCTGGAAGGCAGCCAAATGAAACGGGGAAAAGGAAGAAAAACAGAAAAACAGCTGAGCCTAGGCTAGAAAACCACAGATCATGTTCAAAATAGGAGCATCCTGTTACAAGGTAACAGCATGTATTAAATTAAACCCCACACCAAAGGAAAAAAAGAAGAGTCCTCTATTGTCAAAACAGAATAATAGAGTTTGAAATAGATGACACTTCCTTAGATGACACTAAAGCATCAGAGTCCTTTAAGGGGAAAGGCTACTGGGAACTCCATCCAGGCTTATAGTCCCCTTAATCCTTGACAGACATCCTTTACTCTGCCTACTGATGGCTTACAGACCACACAATGTTGTAAAAGCTTTCAGAGGGTGACCACAAACAAAATGGAAGTTTGTTCTAGCGTTAAAATGGCAATATTCCTACTGACTTCCCGAAGAGCAGAACAAGTCTTCAGAATCTATTTTCCCCTCAGAGGCTTTTCCTAATGTTTACTTAAAGAGAGAGGAATCTGCCTTGAAGGAGCTCTCTAGGGACCCATAAAAATAAGTTGCTCAACAGAGATGTCCCTCTAACATGAATTAGCCACAACTCTGGTTGAAGCATAGCTGGGATTGTTAGAGGTATTGTCTTTAGGTAGGAAGATTGCTAAAAAGAATGATTTCTTTTATAGATTGTCTTAATTCTTATCTTTACATGAGCTACACTTAGAGAATTTCATTTTTAAAACACTGTTCTGAAATGTTTCATTCTTTCTTTAATTTAAAGGAATCTACCTATCTGTTATGGCCTTGTAACAATTTATGTCACTTGAAAGGCAGATTTCTCACAGAAGCCTAAAAGCCCAACCAACCCAAACAGCTGTTTGGCTTTTTTCCTTATACTGCTGTGGTATCCCTGAGTGGTAATTGTCCAAACAGCCACAACAAGGCCATTGTAGCCAATTCTCACTTTAAGGGCACATCTGAGTTAAGCTTTGAAGATGTTAGCATTAAAACTGCTCTAGTTACACCTGAAAAAGACAGTGGCCTGAAAACTTCAGAGATCAAGATCTTAATGTGTCATAATTAGCAATAATTCAAAATACCTTCACACTCCAAAGAGAAGGGTCAAAAGGAATAAAAAACAAATGAGGCAGCCAAATGCTCAGGTAGCAAAGTTATATTGCATTTTTTGCCAAGTTTACCCTTTAAAACACCATGAACTTAGAGAAATAAACTTAGGAGTCACTATCAATTAGCTAGGGACAGTTTGTCTGCAACATCTTTCTGAAACAAGAAATATTAATCTGATGGTTTTTTACAATTGCAGCATATCAAGCACCGTCTTCAAACACTGAAGGCTGGTTGGGAAATTGAAGAAGATACATTTCAGAGATACACACCATATGGCTATAAAACATTTTCAAATATTATCAGCACTCTTGACCCCTCTGCAAAACGCCATCTCGTACTTGCTTGCCACTATGACTCAAAATTCTTTGGACAACAGTGGCAGCACAGGGTGTTTGTGGGAGCAACTGATTCAGCTGTGCCTTGTGCTATGATGTTGGAGCTGGCACGTGCCCTGGATAACAAGCTTCAGTTAATCAAGGTAGTTATTTGGTTTCATTTCCATTTGTCTTTCCAACAGCAACAGGCCTCAGGGCATTTCCACATTCTTTTACATAGCCTGCATGCTGGGTTCTCTGAATGCTGTGCTTGTAATACATCTCCCATCGACTCCAAGAACAAACAGTGATCAGTATTTACTACTCTAAAGTACATTATCACATTAAAATTTCTTATAAAAAGGGAAGATATCTAAAAGTTATTCATATAAACATATACTATATAAAAAAAACCAAATGATACATGAATAATAGATGTTTCATAGACTTGGAAAGATACAGTGCTACTTTCTATCTAAAAGGCACAGAACCTGACTCAGAAGTACTGGATACTATCATATCCAGTAACATCTAGGGACATTGAAAAGTTTTGTTGCATTCTGAATCCTTCAGAAATCTCTCAGTTGTATTCTGCTTTGGGACACAGATGAATTAATTGTTGTGTAGAAGAGTCAAATTCAGGTCCCCCCATCCCATAAGGATTTCAAGTTTTTCTTCTTTTTTTTTTTTTTTTTTTTACAAATTTGAATCATTTATTTATAAAGGAAGTATAATATTATCAGTCTGTGTTACCTATGCTACAAAAATCTGCTTCAAAGGGCTGCAGTTGCTAGGCACAAAAATCTGTTGAGCCTACAAACTCTTAAAGCTTGTAGGATTACAGTAGGATTGTGGATTCACGAGTGCCATCTACTGGTTCAGTATTCACTATTTACAGAAAGATAATTCTCATACGTTTACAAAGCTTTTACAGGAAAAGGTCTCTCAAATATGAGAGACACTCTACAAAGTGTCAGGAGCACACTCATCTCAGACGATAGGATTTCTCATCAACACTAGTTTCCAGAAACTGATTTGGTACCTTCTGATATGCAAATATTTAAGAATAAAAAGTTTAAGAATATGCCAGTATTTTTAATCACAAAACGCTCCTGTAATACATAGGCTTTCATTCAGAAATTCCTTTATAATAAATTTGTGTGATGATTATTTATGAAACAATCTGCACACTGACTTTCAAGACTGGCATTTTTCACTATGAATACACTATTTTACAATGAAAATTGTTTTTTATCATTTAAGATGACAGCATTTAACAAAAAGGCAACTAATTTGCACAGGCCACCAGTTGTACAGCCTGTTAACAAAATATACTTTGGGATCCATCTGCTTAATACATTAGCTATGATGTTTTTACTCTGCTTATGGTAGCACAACAGACTTTGCTATGTTTTCAGCCAAATCTATTTATACTTTGACTTGAAGCTATGATTTTTATCTTGATGCTTCTCCAGTTATGTAGGGTAAGTTTAAAATGAATGGGCAAAGACATCTCTCTACATAATTAAATGTGTTAAGCAGTAATAGCAACAATAGCACAAGTACTACTTTCTAAAATTCAAATAGCACTGACAGTTTGCTCCAGAATGTAATGCAAAATGACTGCTGCCCACAGAGCTCTGTCATGTGCAAAGGACAAAGGGCAGCACACCATTGCCATTAGAGAAATCAATACACCACTGTGAGCACAATCAATACCAGCTTGCCTATGTGAGCGACATTTTATAGAAGCTTTTCACTGCTCTTTATATTGCACCAGCTCCAGCTCTTTAGGAGTTGTAGCCCATACAGGACATGACTGCTGCCAGTGACCCCACCTTCTTAACCACATCATGCAATTTTACTTGAAGTAGTGTTAATTCATAGAAGGCTTAAAATATTTATAGCAACTGTCATGATCACATTTTCCAAAACTGTACATTTAGTGGAACCAGACTGGGATTTGCTGTGCTGTGGATTATTAGGAAATTCTGACGGTTCAAACAAGGTTTCAGATAGTAGACTCCCTCTACATTGGGAAGAAATTTCATACAAATGTATTTTTTGTGACATTAAATAAATTTATCATATATATTCTCAGGTTTTACTGCTGTTATATTTTTGGTTGTTGAAAGGGAAAGACGTAACTGACATACCCACTCTCTTTGGTTTAGTGTAAAGTTGTCTCAGTGATTGCAAATTCCCCTGAATGAAGAGAAGGGGTTCAAAGGACCATCAACTTGTCAAATGTATAATTCACCTCCACTGATGAACAGCTGTAGCAATTATATTAATCCTTGTGATGCAATCAAATTATAATATTAGCACTCCCATCAGGTGTTGTTACTGACACATCTCCTCATTATTTGAGATAATGTTGCTGCTACCTGGTCTTGCAGGTCTCAATACTCAGCTGATGTCTTCCAAAGTCAGAAATGAAACTATCCAGAAGCAAAATTATATGAGACTGGAGAATGTGTCACTGTGTTAGATAAATAACAATTACCTTGACTGATCACTACCACTATTACACCATAATAACACCCAAAGGAAAGTTTGCATAGGGAACCTTGAAAATACACCCTTATTTGTGTTACTTACATGATTACAGTATTTGCCCTTTATTTAATGTTCTGCCCAGAATCAGTTATTTCACTTTTAACTTCCTCCAATAGGATGGCTCAACATCAAGACCAGACCTTTCACTTCAGCTGATTTTTTTTGATGGTGAAGAAGCCTTTGTTCGATGGTCCCCTTCCGATTCCCTCTATGGATCTCAACACTTAGCTCAAAAAATGGCATCAACTCCACACCCACCTGGTTCAACAACCACAAACCAGCTGCAGGGCATAGTAAGTGGCTTTCACCTCCTTAATGAACTAAAGTAAATGGCACTTTTAAAAATATTTAATTAGCCAGTAACTGGCAAAATTCCCAAGAAACCATGACCCCACTAAAGTTAAAGGAAGAAGCAGGCTTCTGGAAACATTATGAAACATGATAAGGAATTGGCAAGAGCTTTTCAGGTGATTAGATCTGCTGCATGCAAATACGAGGAGGAGTTACAGAAATATCAAAAATAAACAATTCATTAGAATATAAACTAGGATACCCACCTTTTTCAGGAAAAAATAATTCAAAGTGATAAGGAAAGACCACAAGCAATATTGGCCTATGAACAAATCTCCCCTAACTCAGTACTAAGCTACAGCTACCTCTGTTTTCCTTTGATTCCTACTAACATTCTGGTTGTCTGTTCCCTTCTACTTTCCGTTTACTGGTGAGGCACTTCTCTTCTGTCACTGCTTCTTGTGACTCATAAAATGACTTTCCCTTGACAGACTGTTGTTCTCAGGGGAAGAAGTAATTTCCTCTTCTTTCTCCCCACCTACCGGAGCTTTTCTTTTAAAGGGATAGAACGCACATATTGCACACAAAGCTATGCAGCCTGCTTCAGCTTGAGGAACAAAGGAATAGTCTATCTTTTCCCTCCTTGGAAAGACAGCAAAATGTATCAGATCGGAACCAGGTTCTCCTAGTGAATTCTTCTCAGGCACCACTGGTAAAAAAGCCAGATCTTTGGCCAGGGCTAGCAAAGACCTGCCCATGACCTCTACAGGAAACCAAGAGTTTCATTGCTGTTGCTGATGTTGTAGGAAAGCGTTCTGTACTGAAGATTCTTTCTTATCTAGGACCTGTTTGTACTACTGGATTTAATTGGTGCACCAAACCCAGTTTTTCCAAATTATTTTCCAAACACTCTTCGATGGTTTCAGAGGCTTCAAGCAATTGGTAAGCAGAAGGATATGGGCTTTGAATGAATTTCAAAACCTAGTGAGTAGTTTCTGAATGCATTAAACCCTGTAAATCAGATTTTTAGATTTTCTGGTTTATAGTAATAATCTTTGATAATGTAAATGTGAAATATTAAGCTTATATGAAGATTTTGATACTTGGTTAATAAAACAACTGAGGAAGACTCTCAGGCATTTGGAAGCAACAAAACAGATTCTATTACTGATTGTCACTCTGTGACACTTTGCAACTGCTTCCCTTCTGTGTTTTAGTTCTCACTTCTGTAAAATGATGATAATAGCACCAGTCCTGAGGTCTTCCAAGTATTAAACAAATGCAAAAGACAGTCACCACTGCCTTTTTCTTCCCTGATAGAAAAAGCTTCCATGTGAGAGGAAAAGTAATTCAAATGTGCGAACATCCCTTGTTGTCCAAAAATTGTCATAATCACTTTCATTGTGCATTACAGAGCAAAAGCTACACAAAATGAATCTGCTGAAGAATCACCCTGTTGAAAGTCGGTATTTCCAGAGTACTTTACATCGAGGCTTGGTTGAAGATGACCACGTTCCATTTTTATTAAGAGGTACCAGTAGTTGTCATATTTTGAATAATGTGTTCAGTAAGAAATGCATCATTTAGTAAATGAGCATGTGTATATGCTCCTGTTTTTCAAGCTTATTTGCCCCAGCTTGACGCTTCTGAATGCAACTTTTGAGCTTTGATGTAACACTTAATGAAAAAAATTGATTCCTTAGTGGTATGCAGCTGAAAAATCAGAAAGAAAAAGCAGGAAAACAGGAAAGAGGCTGAGAAAAAAAATGCTCATTCTCAAAAGTACTTGGGAAGCAGAAGACTGATTTAATTCCTCTTTTACCCAGAAGGTGCAGTACATATAGGTGGCTTGATGTGTATATATGTATATATACACACACACACATATATATATGCAGTGATACAGTCACTGAATCATATATAGTGATGCAGCTCTTTCAAGTGGAAGTTCCTTTATCTGAGGACAACACTGTCTCTATTCTACAGAGTAAATATAAGACACACTATTTTACCATTTTTGTAGAGAACTAAAAAAATGCTTCAAAAATGTTCAGTCTTAACACTTTCATAAAAACATGCTAATCAGTTTTCAATTTGAAGAGTTGCAGTGATTTCTCTGTCCTTCTGTAGCTCCTAAATACACAATGCAAATAATCTCAAAAAAAAACCAAAAAACCATCAAAACCCCCAACAAGTAGCTACAGATTATTTAAAAAAAATAAAATGAAAGTATTCAAAGGAAAGGAAGGTGGCAGCTTTACACAACACGCTCCTAATGATGGGGTGCAGTCACAATCATCAAAACAAGAGAAGGTAAAAGGAAGCTGCGGTGACACACCCTATAAAGCAAGCTCATTGAGTAGTTACCTGACTCTCTTGCTAAATGGTGAAGTATCAGTTGGCTTAACAGAACTTCTCCAATATCTCTTCTCCAAATGTCACTTTTCTTTTTATAGGGGTTCCAGTCCTGCATCTGATTCCATCCCCTTTTCCTGCAGTATGGCATACCATGAAGGACACAGAAGAAAACCTTGACAAAGCCACTATCGACAATCTCAACAAAATCCTGCAGGTGTTTGTACTGGAATATCTCAACCTTTGACAGACAAAACATCAAAGAATTGTACACCATTCACACTACTGTTTGCCCACCTTCATACTTGCTATTTAATTGCATTGGAGAGAGTGAAGGTGAAGAAAAATGTGATAGTTCTTGCTAGACCGATTATTGATTGAACTGTTCCTGGCCCATTGGTCCATTAGCCAAATAAGATACCATTAAATAAGAGTTAGTTCATCCTGGAATGAACTTGATCTTTCCATGTTTTATCTCTAAATAAAAAAACCTCCAGAATTTTTCCAGATTGTTATCATTGTTTTTTTGTCACGTATTATGATCCCAGGAGGGAATGCCTCATGACTTAATTGTATAATACAGTTTTTACAAGGTGTGGCCAACTTTTGCAGTGTTCAGCTATGGAAAT